>NC_044001.1:27571105-28926105 GCF_902150065.1 Myripristis murdjan
TAGCTACTGAGGAGGTGCGACGATCCTCATTAAAACCCATCATAAAAAGAAACTAAAAAGACTAAAAGTCCAAGGGTTTAACACTGACAATGTGATTTTTAGCATTTAGGATGTTTGGTGGCCATATTGGCTTGGCGGGCTGTTAAGTCTACAATTCCACGGCAGTGAGTGAGGAGGTCAATAGAAACTGAATGGGGAGAACCGGCATGGGCTTCTGGTTTACCACAAATCCGAGTATTTCTAGTTGGCTCTCGTTGCCATGGCAACATCTGTAAACATTCAACTGACGTCACGATGTTGGCAGAAGAGTTTGTTTACGTCGGGAGAACTGATGCACAGCTAACAGAAACAAGAAAATGAATCAAATTGCAAAAAAAAAAAAAAAAAAAAAAAGCTAGTGGCTCTTTATTCCGAAAAATAAAAAATAAATAAATAAAAAATGTTGGTTTAAGAAGGAGCCGAGTCTTACCTGGTGGGTTGTTGGTGGCTTTACCAGAACGTTATTCAATAACTTTGTGTACAACAACGCAGCTAATTAGGATTTACTTATCTCACTCTGTAATTAACATTACCTGAGACAGGCTATGATTTAGCCTCCAAATTATTTTTAGATAACTTTAGCAGCATGCCAGAGATTTTAGCTAATTAACTTGAACCTCTTACCCCTTCATTGTTACTGTGAGCTGGGCACACAGGGACAGACAGAGATCCTCTGAATGGACAGGTGCTTGTTTTGTCACGATGGAAGTCTCTCTAAAGTTATTCAATCAGCGCCTCAAAGATGGGTGCCAGCAGGTCCACTGGCAAAGCTCGACGGGCCCATACAATGCTAATTCTACCCAGTTCAGTTTCTGTACCATCTTGCCATCAGTCATCTTTGAAAAACTGATTGAATAACTTCAGAGATACCAACATTATGACAAAACAAGCACCTGGCCGCTAGTGTGACATTAGGGTTAGGTTAGAAAATAATACACTCGATATCGCACACCGACCCCATCTCCAATTTCGGTAGTGAATTCAGGAACTGTCAGACTTGATCCAGCCTTATGGAGTCACCCCCTCCCCTCCAGTCTTTACGTGTTGCAACAAATTAAGGCCCTGGTCCTACTGCAAAAGCTACGTGTGATAGTGCTTCTTCATTCTGGGGTTTGCAGGAGGATAGGGCCTGTTGTTACGGGCCCCCGCCCCCCCGCATCTCCCATGCTATCGCAAAGGTCCAGTAACTGTTTATTATTTAGGATTTTTATATTCAAAGTACGGGAGGAGTTGCCTCCTCCATGCTACTCGTGCAGGGTTTGGGATGGGCTCATGGGTAGGATGAGGGCTGGGGATCACTTTTGGAGTCCTATTCGCTAAGATTTGTGTGGCAACAAATTGGCCGCCTGACCGAAAAAAACAGGATGGGGGTTGTTCAGTTCTTAACAATTTATGGGCCCAACCCTAACCCTAACACACAAACACACTCTCACACACACTCTCACACTCACTTACCCACACACACATATACATGCACAGACTCCCACACACGCAGACACACAGACACATAAACGCACTCACTCCCACTCACACATGTACACACATTAACACACACTGACACTTACACACAGACTCAGACACACACACTCTCCCCCACACACAGAGAATTTGTTATGGTTAAGGTTTATGGTCAGGGTTAGGTTAGGTTTAGGGTTAGCACTGAGGTTAAGGTTAGGGTTAGGGTTTATGGTCAGGGATAGGTTAGGTTTAGGATCAGCACTGACTGGGTTAGGGTTAGGTGAAAAATACCCTGATTTGCCAAAGGCCCATGCCAATTCTACCCAATTCAGTTTCTATGGTGAGGACTTTGAGAGGCAGTGAGCAGTAGTTGCTTTAGTTAGGACTGGAGTTCAGAGGTGACTGTCAGAATTTATATTCAAAAGACAAAAAAACATGGTTGGTTAGATTAGACATTTGGTTAATTTGTTTATTAGCAGATTGATTGGCTGGCTGACTTTAGGCTGTGTGTGTGTGTGTGTGTGTGTGTGTGTATGGTTTTATAGGTCAGCAGCAGGTTGGCCTGGCTCTGTGTCTGGTATTATAGTGGTGCTGGGTTGGTAATGCCCTGGCAAACGCAACATGACTGTAAGGATCAGGTGAGTCACCCTGCTGAAAGTGGCAGCTGAGAGCCAGTGTTCACCAGACGAACTCAGCCCGGGTGGCATACACACACTCACACACACACACAGAGAGTGACAGAGTGAGAGAGCAGTATACCAGGGCAGATCTGGGGTGCCTTCCATTTAGGCACCAAACAGGAAAGAACATGCTGCAAAAGGACAGGGAGCGCTGCCTAGATTTGTCCAAAACAACACTGGCTTTCCCTGCTTTCATGGCTGAGTGAACACAGGCCTTTTGGGCTGTCCTCATCGTTCCCTGTCCCCTCCAAGGTAAACACTTCCCTGCAACCAGGAGCTCATTCCCCCTAAGTCACTTCATACAAAACATATCCCCTAAAACTCTTCCAAATCTCCTTGTCTTTCTCACATACACACAGGTGCGCGCATGCACACACACACACACACACACACACACGCACACAGCTGATGGATTTTTTGCAGTTGCGCTACCCTTGAATTTTCATTCCACTGAGGAGGCTGTTCCCAAATTGGGAGAGAACATTACAGTGATTAGAAAGCCAAAAGCATGCAGACATCCTTTTTGCGTTATTGTGTGCTTGATGTTATTCATCTATATCTGTACATATCTCTGCCTAACAAATCACATCCACCCAGACTCATGTCCTCCCAGCAGCATCCATACAGTGTTGTTCATGAAAACAAAACTATTGTGAATTCTGCCGTTTGGCGCACATACATACATACATATATATACATACGTACATACATGCATACATTTCATGATGCTGCATGTTCTCCTGAAGTGGTTCGAGCTATGGCTTTGTCATTTTCCTTGACCTTGACTCTTTTGTGTAAAATGATTGTGACTGATATGAACATGATTATCTCAATTACGTGACTTGTGTTAAAGAGACAGTTCACCCATTTTGAAAATTTTGATTTTATTTCCCTTCCCCCCAGCTGTTCTGTAGGACAGTAGTGGTGCTATCTTCCTCTCATTGTTACTGAGTGCTGGATACTGGCTGGATGCTCCAAATGCTAACTGTTAGCCTCCTGCCATTGACGTGGACTTCCCCCCAGCTAACATGCTGAAAAATAAATGCTTTAATCCACTCAAAGAAGATTTAATATCACTTTACAAACATCACTTTCCAAATCAAAGATGTACATACAACTACCTAAGTGTAAAACAACAATACTTTGCCCAAATTACTGTTTAAAACTGTTTTTTTTTTTGTTTTTTTTGTTTTTTTGTTTTTTTGTTTCATTTTATCTATCGTGAGAGATCCAGAAAATTGCACTTCCTGTATCACTCCACACCAGAGAAGCAGCAGACACCACAGAGACGGAAGTGGATTGCTTGAGTTTGTTACCATTTGTGTTCTTCACTGAAGAAGCTACATTGTGGCTAATGTCTTGACTAGCTTCTTCTTTATTCCTTATAAAACAAATAAAGAAAGTGTCTCTTGAGCATTTCATAAAAAGCAGTGTTATTCAGGGTAAACCACCTGAAACCTTATACCTCTGTGAAATAAGAATAATGTTGGCCAATTAAGCCGATAATGAACCTTTATAATTGAAATTCATTGTACAGACTACATTAATTCAGTTTTTGTTTGGGACTTTTTTTTTTTTTTTTTAACCTCTGCCAACATAGTTGGATAGGGGTTATGTTTTTGCTGCATTCCATCTGTTTTGTTTGTTTGTTTGTTTTATTAGCAGTATATCTCAAAGCATTATGTATAGATTTGCACAAAAGGTGGAAAAGTTAGTCATGGGCCAAGAAATTGCTGACTTTTGATGCTGTCAAAAGGATGTGTGTCAATGGGCATCGCCAATTACAAAAAGGCCAAAAGGGAGTGTGGTGGTGGATGTGGCCTATCACAAAAAGGTACATAACTCAACAACAGGAACACCTAAATCAACCACATACACATAACTGTTTAATGTTTGAATACATTCAGCAAAAAAACTACCCTCCATTAAAAGCACAAAAACTAAGAATTTAACGAAAGTTTGTGGCATGGAAATAACATGTCTTCAGAACTACTGATGAAGGTATCTACTCTACTTAGTGCCATATTTCTAGTAGAAATTGCTTTCACACCAAAAATAGTTTGCCTTGAAGTGGGTCGCGGCCACATTTTTTTGGACAAATCTTTTGGAGAATTTTTGTCCGGACCAAAGTTCACTTGGCATGTTCACACCTGGCAAAAACATTAGAACTTTACACAAAGTCTTTAAGGTCTGGACGAAATGATATAGGTGTGCAGTCCTCCCATTTTCTTTTCTATCATGAAAATATCCACACATCTTTTGAGGCATGTCAAAATAATATATGTTCATAGTAGGTGTAGATGATGAAGAACCTTCACATGGCAAATTGGAGTAAATTATCCTAATGACTTCAATTTGATGGATTGTGGATGCGTGATGCTCCAAAAGTACAAGTCACATTACATCACTGAGTTTGAGCAATCACCTTACGGACACATCTTAGCAGGTACCATCATATAATCTGTCATAGATTACATTTTTAGAGTAAGTGTTTATAGAATATGTGTAATAGGCATGACACTTTCTCCTCCTTCCAACCCCCATCCCATGTTCCTCCGTAATACAACCCTGAAATAACTTTAAGACAATTACATCAGCTTTTCACTTCCACCGCCTCGCAGACAGATTCTCACAGTTTCGCTTGGAGCTGGGAAGAGTTCTTTCACACCAGCATGCTGCAGCATCATTATTCCCTGCAGACTCCCACAATTATTCATCCAGTGTGCTTGCTCCTGACAGTGGGGCTATATTTAGGCTGCCTTAAATGACCCTACCAGTGACTGGCATGTTCACATGTTGATTGTTAGTGGCTCAACACCTTCCCTCAGCCAGGTAGTCGCATGTGTTTTCTTTCACCATAGTTAGTCACTAGTTCTACCAACTTCTGATTGATGGAAGATGTTTGCTCTCATGGGAAGACAGGACAAGGACAGTAGAGATGACAGAGGGGCTTTCTCTAATCTGTGCTGCTTTAGCTGTTTTTTTTTTTTTTTTTTTTTTTTTTTTTTTTCCCTGGAAAGACAAGCAGACCCCAAAGTGGATTCAGATTCCCAGAGAGCTCATGTTGCCAGTAACAGGGCCCTTAGACACAGGAAATGATATCATAATGGTGTCTGTTATGGAATTGAAACCCGATGTCCATCTGTTGTAAGGCCCGGGCACTCTAGATAATTGTCTGCGATAAGTCTGGTCAGTGCAGCTAAGAGGATACTATTGCTAGAGATACTTAGGATTATAAAAGGAGATGGCGCGCTACGTCAGTTTACAACACTAAAAACAGCAGCATGTCGGTGTAAGACACACATCAGCCAATCACGCTTTTTATTTGCATAGCTGCAATTTGATATTTACTGCCCAACACCGCAGATTTAATACGGATAAAAACAGGACTGCATGCCTTTGTAAAACAGTCTCTGTAGCTTGAATGGTGCTTGATAGGCCTGTTTCCAGTTAACATGACTGGTGCTGCAACAAGATGAGAGCAAATGTTCTCATAGCTAGCCTTGCTATAGAGCTCATTTATTTAAAACTTACATTTTGGAGGTTTGTCATTGCAGAGTTGATTTGAGAAATTCCATGACTGACGCCATCACTTCCTAAAGCTCCATATTTAGATGGAAGCCTTTCCCATTCCTTGCCCCTTCCTTGCCATCCTTACTTGTCTCCTGTCATAATCCTGGGCATGCCCTGCTAATGAGCAAACCGTATCTGTGCAGTTGAACCATCAATCAGAAGAGAGCGGGAGTTGCATTCTGATTGGATCACCTAACTCTCTCTGCAGGACTTCAGATTTTCATAGTTTCATGACGGCCCTACACCCATCAACAATAAAAAAAAAAAACATTTTGGTGAAAGTTTACCATCCCTTTGACACTGCTAGTTCCTGCCGCCTTAAGAGACAAGCGGCATGCCCTGATTCTCTTCATACCAAATGAAGACGACATACTTGAGTACACATTATGACTCACTCTTACAGTCGCTGTGGTAAATATTGAAGCTGTTTTTCACAGGTCACAGATCTTCCAAACATCCTGACACTACACTGGTATTTTACAAACGAGCAAATCAGGAGAAAAATGAGTTGTGCTCTGTTTCAGGTAAGCACTCTGTGTCGAAGCTTCCTGCTGCAGAGACATCAGCAGGCAGAGAGCAGCCAACTTCACCCACAAAGGAGACAAAACGTGAATACCATTTTCATTGGTGCAGCTTGTAAAAAAAGTATGCTTTTTCCCATGCAGTAACAGGTTTAGACCTATTTGAGTTTTGTTGAAACCTGGCTGGTATAATTATCAGACGGTACATTTTTGTTCTCACTATGTCAGAAATTGCCTCGACTTTAATCGTTTTGGCCAGTCTGCTGATTTATAGATTGGCTTACTGATTGATTGATTAATTCATTCATGAAATAGGTGGAGTGGACTGCAACAGGGAACCCTTCCTGACGGGTTAAAGGCCTGACACTCTCTATTTTTACCCCCACGCTGTCTATCCGCACTCTCTGCACCTGCTTTATTATTTATTGCATGCTTCTTAATGCATTCAATGTGTCTAAGACATGGGTGGAAAGCCCCAGAATATTCAACAAGGTAAGAAAACTTTGAATATTCATGCCTTGAGGGGCTTTTTATGTCTGGACATTGTAACAGCTGAATATGGACAGATGTGGGGATAGCTGGACACTTAGTCTCAGCAGAGTGAAGAGAGCTGGTCATGGGTTTTTACAAGGATGAGTGGGACTAGCATTAGAGGACCTCTCATGGCTTACAAAGTCCCAAAGACATTTTTGTTAGATCTCATATATGTGAGATGACTTCCGACCTTCCCCTTCGTCCATTCTCGCTGCCAATGAAACCTCCACCTCCACTGGCCCCAAGCAATCCATGCTTCCCATCTGTTCCATGCAGGCGCATGTCCACAATTACAGCCAGTGAAATCATCTCTACAGTGTTTGTGACGAATTTAGCAGTTTTCACCACCAACTTTATCATGCTATCCTCCAAGGAACAGAAAAGTGTTCTAACAGGCATTTAATGGTAAGAAGTGTGAAATTGGTAAATGCAGTTCAGTAAAAGCTAGTATGAGTTTAGAGCTCAGAGTGGACTGTTTGTTTGTTTTTTTTTTTTACAGGAAACATTAAGGTAAGAGTAAATGTTAAAAAAGTGAGTAAAGAAAAGAAAAAAAAAAACACAACATACACCCAAAGAAGTTTAGCTGGCAGCATCCCGCATTGTCTATTTTGACCAAGTTAAACTGAAAACCTGAACTAATGCCGTAAAGAACTTAGATATAATGTTCAGAGAAATATACAGATATTGTCACAAATGACAATGTATATCCTCTTCTTCATCTTCCTCCTCACTTATTGTGATCCGTAAAACCAAAAGACCATACCAGTGATTCTGCATGTTTCCCCAAGCAAGTATTTTAGAACTCATACTTTAGACCTCTGAAATAATTTTCCCTCTCTTTTCTCTAGCCGTTGGTTTCCATTCAATCCACTACGATATGAAAATGAACTTTCAGAGTATTCCATCACCATAATAAAGTCGTCCACATTAGTTTTCTTAAAAGCAGCAGCACTGGTGACTTGAAATTGGGGCGGAGTGAAACGGTCCCTCCACTGGAAAATAGTCCCTAGGGAAAGGTTTACACATCCATTTATCAGTTCTGTTAGCCACAGAAGCAGAACATTATAAAGTGGGGTTTTCAACCAAAAATTAAAATTTGAGAATCAAAGGATTTTGAATTTATGTTGCTCCACACATAAAGTATTAAATAATTAGCAGCTTCACTTGGTCTAGTATTTGACTGGAATAAAAATCAGCATTAACCGTCATTAGCATCATCATCTAAACTGAGATGTCCACCTAACTCCTGTCCTTTCAGGTTAAAGAGGCGGCCTCATTTTGACTCATATGAAAAAAAGAAATATGGGCATAGTATTGTGTAGGACTGGATGGGACTGGATGTCTTGAAGCAGGTGCATAGGAGGAAAACAGTGTTAGGCCACAGAAAAATCCCGTACACTGGCTTAGGTCAAAGTACACCAGTGCTGGACTGTTCAAACCGAGGTGACACAATTTCTCTGCAGATGGATACAAATAGCTTTTTGTCCTGTCCTTGCATGCGTTTAAATTGAAATTAATGGAACATGAAAGACAAGTGTGCCCGATCCTTAACCGCTCCAGGTGAACATCTGGCCGAACAAGAGGGCATGGTGGCCTCACTGGTATCACAGCTGTGGAGTGGACATCACCTGCCCACCCCAAGTGTCCCTTATTCCCAAGGAGGGAATTCATCTGGGTGACTTGAAACAAATCACTTAACACCCAGCTGAACTCACTGTGATCTGGAGCTTTTCTTTCAGACATGGCTTTCTTACTGTACCATTAAATACTCAGCTATCTTTCTTGCCTTCATCTGCTTGTCAAATCATCACTTGATGATATGACAAGCAGAAGAAGAGAGAGGCGTATGCTTGCACATACACCTCTCTCTTCATCCAACACATTCTCATTCCCAGGTCATCCCAGGTCAGCTCCCTCACGCCCCTTCTGCATCTGATACCAACACCCGGAGACCCATCAGGCTTTCTCAATTTTATCACATGATGGTAGCATGTCACATGGTTAGGGTTAGCACCAAAACCACTTGGTTAAGGTTAAGGAAAGGTTAGATTGGGCATAAAAACACTTGGTTAAAGTTAGAGAGAGTTAGGTTTAGGCAACAGACGCTGGAATTGAACACAATCTTACATGTCTGCCATCCACCCTGACCAAGTCCCTTTGCAGACGTGCTTTTTATAGCATGTCACCCACCCCACGTGTGTCATACTAATGCCAAAGGGTGTGGGTGTGTTGTGATACCTGTGTGTGGACATATATTCTATCTATTTCTCTGTCTCTCTCTCTCTTTCTCATATATAAATACACACACTCACACACACATATATATATATATATACATACATATATATATATATATATATATATATATATATATATATATATTTTTTTTTTTTTTTTTTTTTTTTTTTATGCATTTTTAGGGGATTAAGCTCTCCCAGTTATTGCTGCTGTAATTTATACTGTCCACATCCCATAGCATATCACCTCTGGCCACTTGCTGTTCACGAATCCCTTGGTGCTCATCACATTCTGCTCTGCCAAAGACCTGCGTCCTGATTCCCTCTAACAGAGCTACGTCTCACCACAGATATACCCCGCACACTATTGGATAATGAGCACTTTCACCCCTCAATACCTCCCACTCACAGAGTGGGAGGTGTGGTCCAGCTATTGTGGTAAAGGGTAAAGAATAACATCCACCACTGACTCATTTCCTGTTGCCACATCAATCCTTGTTCTTTTGCCATCATTAAGGCACACCAGCCCTTTGAAATCCATCAAACCTTCCTCTGTACGCCCGAGTGCTGCCCCAGGTGCAGCCATCATTTCATAAGTGAGGGCGAGGGAATGTTCAGAACAAAGACTTTTTTTGTTTTGCAGAAAAGTAAAAAATTGTCACTTTAACTAAGGAGTGGGTGGTGGACTTTAATTGAGAAAGGTTTAATTTCACATTCTAAACAAAAATCACTTCATAATGTATATTTTTTAATTGTTTTGGACATTTTTTATGATTAACAGTGCATGGGGTTTTATTTTTATATTATTTTTCTATTTTTATCTTATGTTTTTAAGTGTGTCTTGCTTTGTAATTGTCCTACATTCTATGATGAAAATGCACTTTTGGTCATTTTCTATGTTACTCTGTGTTACTTGGGTTTTACTGTCAAATAAGGGGCCCTTCCTCCATCCTTTAAATAATGAATAAATAAGACACACAAAAAAGTCCTACCAAATGCTTGCAACATGATGCGAGTCATTTCATCTTTCGAGTTTTCCTGTATGTCTCCTGTTTGATTCTTTGCTCTGAGGAATGGGGCCTTCCTGCCAGAGGGAGCTGTTTCTGTATGCAGACTTGTGTAGCTTGTCAGGTAACGCTATGGGAGGCCTTTTGCTGAAATTAAACAATTGACAGCTTGAGTGAATATTTTGGGGCTCGGTGATGCAGGACACTGTGTGGCTGGCAGAGTGGGTGAATAATGGGAAAACTTGTTTTGATTTGGTGAATTCATTGTCGACTACAAGTCACACACAGACACACTATTTCCCTGTATATCCAGGCTCACTGGATCTGATTTCCAAGCCTTCTCATTCTCATTCAAATACTATTATTTCGAACTACGTTTTTTTAGAGTCATGTCGTGAACGCAATACACATTAATGCAAAGGAAAAAGTGGAAGATCTGTGGTCCTGGTGATCCTGAGTGGCAGGAAATAGACTTATATCGAGCTCAAAAACCTATACAGACAGATGGTTTACTACACTTCCATATTGCTGTAAGTGAGGCAATCTGCAAATTTAACAACCTAGATAACAAGGTAGCAGGTAACAGTTTTTTAACACCAAGGTCCATGTAAACAGCATCTAATGCACAGAGTCGAAATTTTTGATATGCACTGAGTAAATCTCAGAAAGTGTTTTGGGGCAAACAGGCATACTGTACTTTTTGGCAGAGCATGTCCTCACTCACCGGGGGAAGGAGATGGTGGTGGTGATGGACTGGCCTGACAGAGATGTGTAGTGTGAGGCATTAAGGTTATTTGTGTGTTTACAACTCCACAATCCTAAAACCCAGAAGCACTACCAAAATCTTGCAAAATAATAAATTAGGATTTGTTTCCCCACCACAAATTTGATTGTAACCTCACAGAAATGAAATGTATTGTGGAGTTACAAAACCAGAGGTTTGCCATGTACTTAGATGGTTATTTCTCAAAAATGAAAATAATCATAACTACAACACAAGGCACAAGTATCAACTTGATTTGCCTGCTGTTAGCATGTTCATGTCTCAGTGCAGCTTACACCTCAGAGGTGCTAATGTTTACAGTGAATCACCTGATTCTTTTCTTGATCTTTCCTCTCATTGAACAGCTGTTACCTTTTTCTAAGTAAGATGGTCAAAATGTTTTTCTTATTTTAAATTTTATTAAATATTTATTTATTGTCTTTTTAAATTTTTTTTTCTTTTGTTGTAACTGGGTATATTCTGATTAAGCCCCCGAAAGGCCCAGGTCTGGTATTCACAATCGAAGCATGACATCCCCCATGACCGGTGCAAGTTACTGTGGGTGTACTTTTACACCCAGTTAGTTTTATGTTTTCATTTTTTGAATTTTTTATTATGATTATTTGTTGCATGTGTGATATGTGATGTCTGTGACATTGTTGCTTGAAGCTTTTGGACTTTCTGGCCTGTTGGTGGCACTGTGGTGGACCAACCACTTTCATTTAGTGGATAGTGGATATCAGTGTAAAAACACTTGACTCTCCAAAGGCTCTCCACATTGGACCTTGTCCGAGACACTGAGCATGAAGTTTTGAGCCCTGTTGACTTATTATTTGATTCAAACATACAGAGCATTTTGGTAGGCATGCACATTATTTAATGGATGGTGGAGGTGCAATCACTGTTTCTATGTCCTCCGCACTCCCAAATTTGCTGTTTGGATACTTGTACTTGCATGTTAACAAGTAAATTCCTTGTCCAATAAAAGCTCGAACGTATTTCCCCATTACTGCACATCAAAGTTAATATGCCCACAGGGTTGCGGTGATTAGCTGGGATGAGGTTTTATTGTGTTTGCTGTTTAAACAAATGATGATGGATGTGACTGACTCTCTCGCAATGCAACAAACCCATAATTCACATGCAGCTTTATCTGTGGTATAACCTTGACCCTCTTCTGCCCGGGGAGCCAGATGAATGAGGTGGATATGGCGCATGACCACAGCCTCTCACGTCTTGCCAGAACTGCTGATGCAAAAAATCCACGTATATATATATTAAATGAAATCACTCACATCCACAATCACATCCTCTAATTCAATCCTACATCATCAGTTTGAAGCATGCCCCTTCAAACACAGGACCTTACAGCGGGGAAGTCACAGATTTTCAACCACCCAATTGCCCGGATTTTAGTGTTAATTCTTAATTACTCATAGTTCTGATTAAGATAGAACATGGAGCATTTCAAAGAGAGGGGGCACATAATCATGACTTAAGCAGTACAAAGGCAATTATAGCAGAGATACATAGAGTTCACTTCCAGTCGAGGCGTGAAGGGATTTGGGTTAATTGAGGGCTGAGTAGGTACAAAATGTGCTTTGGGATTCCGTGTGTGTATGAGGGGTGTACAGTATTGTTTGTTTTTTTCCCTCCTTTTATAAAGTCAACTTTTTTTCCCAAGTCACAGGGAAATAACAGCTTCTTTCTGTTTTGCAACTTGAATGCTCGAGGTGTCACGTTGTGTACTTAAAGGACCGCACCAGTGATTGTGCATGTTTAGCATAATATCTGCTAAATATACTTCATGTCTCTGCTAATCTTTTCCCTAAGTAAGCGGTCATCATATTTGGAACTCTTGTTATCAATTTTCCTCCCTTTCATCCATCCATTGGTTTCCATTCATTCCACTATGATATGAAAATGAACTTTCAGAGACTTCAAACTTTCTTCACACCAGTATTCCGTCACTGTAATAAAGTCCTCCACATTAATTTTCGTAAAAGCAGCAGCACTGTTTTGTTTTGATGATTTGAAATTAGGCGACATCAAATGATCCCTCCGCCAGAAAATAGTCCCCAGGGAGAAAATTGCTTTCCACAGCCAATGATCAGTTCTATGGTTTATGAACGGTGATGGTATTGTGAGCCACAGAGGCATAACATAATAATGTGGGGTTTTAAACCAAAAACTTGAAATTAAAAATCAAGCGATTTTGAATATGTGTTGTGAAATCCTCAGTGCTAGTATCATTAGTTTGTTGCTTCAAAATCACTGGCAGGGTCTTTGAATTTGAAATGGTTAAGGCTTTGTTTAGTGGGTGTGATCTGGGTTCACATCACTGTCTTTTTTTTTTTTTTTTTTTTTCTTACTGTATGATGAACTGGAATATATTTGGGATATTTACCATGATACCACCATATTTTCTTGTTTGCAGGATCACGACCACTGCCGCCTGCATGATGGACCTGCGCAGATACCCACTGGATGAGCAGAACTGCACCTTGGAGATAGAAAGCTGTGAGTGTTACTGTGTAAATAAAACTGCATTAGCTGTTGGACTGAAATCACTAAAATGCAACACGGACCTTACTGTTATCTGACTCTAAATGGTCCATATACAATAGCATCTGACATAAATTAACTGAAAAAAGCTTAAAGGGATGGTAAACCCAAAATTTGAGAGTTCCTGAAAGTCCAAACTGTAATCAAACAGTTATTGACTTTCAGTTGTTGAGTTTTAGCAGCAGCACTTTCTGCAGGGTCTACAGTACAGGTGGGCATCCCCCCATAGAGTAATGTTATTGTTTTGACTCAGGTAACACCAACCTACTGTAGTGAAAATATCTTGCTTGTTGAAACTAGTGCTGCAGCAATATGATGGCAAATATTTTCATAGTTAACATTGCTGTAGCTTAAGGGCAGATATTCCAATTCCTTGTTTGGGAATTGGACCAGAGACAGAAAAATTTCCCTTCAGCAATTGTTGTGAGAGGGGAGCACACACACACACACACACACACACACACGCACACACACACACACACACAGCATACAGATTATTTACAGTAATGGTGAAGAAGCAAAACCTAATAACTGAACTAAAGCCAATATCTGCTGAGATCCAGTTTTCCTGAAGGAGCAGATCTCTAATGTCTTGCTGTCATTGTGTAAAAATGCAGAACACTACGAAGCCTGCAAAATATGTAACATCATCTTTACGGTAATTTTATTTTGTCTTATTGCTTCTCTTTCCAAAGTTATGAATAAAATTACATCATGACTGCCATTTCACAACCAGTAAGAAAATACAAATACACTTACAACCTATTTATATAGAATTTTTACTGCTTCCATCTAAGAAAAACAAAGTATTTTGGTGTGAAATCCAATCTTTATAATTAAACAGTGTATTCAATATCAGAAATAAACACATGACATTCGTAACAAAGCAAACTGCTTGAAACTCGGTCAAGAATTGAGGAAGTTAGGATTTTAACTTTAACTGCACGTTTCACCCACAACCACCACATAATGAAGCAACAATATACAGTCGGTAAATGAGTTTTATTCTACAGGGGGAAGGCGTGAGGAAACATGTCTGTCACCTCATTTTTTAAGTTCTGCCTTTGCAGAGTGACAACTTACTAGAGCAAGCTACCACAAACTCTGATCAAGTTGAGGTCACTCCATGCACACACACACACACACACACACACACACACATACAAGTCGGACACAAAACAGGAAGTGCAGTGGACCAAACCACTATGTAGCATGAAAGGGTCGTACGTCAGTTTTTTTAAACTAAAAACACATTGCTTTTCCTCCATAATTAACACAAGAGCTTCCAAAATATATTGTATGATTTGGAATTACATAGTTTTGTTTCCAATGATTTTTGTGGGGGACAACTATCCCTAACTATCACCACATATAATCAAAGTCCCTTGATTTTCACATTTGAATTTTTGGTTGAAACACCCACCTTATAATGTTCTTATAATGTGTGGAAATCAGTGGCTGGACAAAAGGTAGGAAAACTGATTTTGGAGGACTAAAATACTTGCTCTGCAGAAATATTAGCAGAAACATTATGTATATACAGTCCATTCTGTAGGTATTACACTAAACATGTAAAATCACCAGTATGGTTCATTAATACAGTTTCTAAGTAACACATGGCTAAAGCCCACATACTTAATCAGCCACATTGGGGTAGTTGGGTTTCATCTAGGTTTTAATCGCTTTTCATTATTCTCCCTCCATGAACGTTTCCATCTATTGTTCTTGTCAGCACAGCAGCTACTTAAGGTAAAAATGCACTTTCCTCTGTGTCCCTGTCGAAGACTCGAAGGTTCTGAGGTCATGCCGTGCTTTACGCCAACTAATGCAAACTGGCATTTCTTGTTCAATCAGACTTGACCGAAGTGCCTCAGTTGAATAATAGATATCGCCTACATGCATAGTTAAATCAGTCCCACACAGTCCACACAAACTCACACACTGCATCTGGCTTAGGCTCAGTGTGTGTCAGTCAAAAAGTAGATTGTTTGCTCTCTGGATGACTGGGTTGTGATAAAACATAATTTTATCTTCACTTGGACTTCTGTATTGCGCTTGAACTGTAGGTGTACCCATGATTAGAATACTGGGTGACTGCAAGGAATTAGGAGGGTTTACTTCCAATGTAATAACTAGTGTGTTAGTGTGTTAGTACTTATACCCCCAGATTTACTAAGGCAGGCGCAAACCAGCTGCTTGTGCTAAAAACAGCTGACACTTAATTACTGAAATCGCTGCGGCACAATTTTGACGCAATTAGCCAATAAGAGTACCAGAATAGCTGCTTAAACTGGAGGATTGCAAGAGACACATCTTTCCTGTCATTAAGTGTAGAACAAATTTGATCTATTGCTTCTGAACAGTCCCAGTCACAATTAAATATTGCTTGTACTTCCTGTTCAAAGATATCCTACAGTAATTACACAGAATTTCTACTGTCAGTTTTATTTTAAATAATCCTTATGTTGAATAGGCCATCCATGAAAAAGACAGGAGAAGAACTCTCTGAGCTCTCAAGCCCTGATGCAACTGCCTCAGGAGGTCTGCCTGGTCCTGGGTAACCTCAACCTCCACCTTCAGAGAAGGGTCTTCGCGATGACTCACATCGCATTCATTCCCTTTTGTTTAGATATCCTCATTGGGACAATGTCACCTTCCTTAAGGTTTGGTCTCTTGTGGAGCCATTTCTAATGAATCTGGTGTGTGTGAAGGGATTCCTTACACCATATTACCCAGAATGTATCTGCCAGAAACTGCACTTTGTTCCACTGGTGCTTGAAGAGGTCTCCCTCAGTGAAGTCTACAGGAAGTAGAGAGGGAGCACTGACCTTCTGAGTCATAAGAGTCGCAGGTGTTGAAAAGAGGAGAACCTCTGGATGAGAGGAGAGCAGAGTGAAAGTAGCCAAGATCTCATGGGGCATTTTTGACTTTCCAAGTTGCATGAAGATAGAATTTAGGATGCATCTTTCAATCCCAATCATACATTCCCACACACAGCTCATTTGAGAAGTGTGGGGGTTTGAAGACCCATGTACATTTCTGGTCCAGAAGGTTTTCCTCAATGCTGGTCTTGCCCAGACTTGGAAGATCCAACTTTAGTTATCGTGATGCGCACACAAAGTTGGTTCCACAGTCGGACCTCAACTGCTTAGCAGGGCCTCTGACACAAAAGAGAGATTTGATAAAACTGGAGGAGTACATAGAGTCTATGACCTCTATGTGGACAGCTCTATATTATTATAGCTTGCCCACTTCTTGCATTGTGATGTAACCTCCCAAGGCCCAAAGATGTCAGGTCCTACATAGCAGTGTTGGGGGTTTGGATGTTCTTCTTGTGGTACCTCTGGCTCAAGCAGGAAGGCAGAACCAGACAGCCAAGTTGTATTCGAGAGATGATCTGCAGTAATTGCTCATGATCCCTGATCAGCAGGTTGATCTCTGTCAAAACATAGCTCCACTGGTCAGGTTGACTGCCTGACACGCTGTACACGATTATTCACATATACATACAATCACCGTGCCTCATTGTGGATGTAACCAAGCACCACCTTGCTTTCTGTGTCCAGTCTTATTCTGGACATGTTCATCCTCAATGAGATCGGCTCTCTCTCCTCTCTTTCCTCTCTCCATCCTTACACATGTAGCCCTTTTTATCCCTCAAACATAAGAGAAAGGCTGCCCTGAGTTCTTCAACTCTGGGGCTACACACATTAATATTGAATTAATGAATGTACTAACTAGGCATCTTCTCTCTCCGGTAGTTTTGTGCTCTCTCCTCTCTTCTTCTGTCACCCTCTGCAGGTATTTCTGCCTCTAGTTCTGTTATCATTATTACTATGTACTCTTTCTTCCTGCTCTCTCTCTTTTCTTTCCTCCCCTCTCCCTCTCTCTCTCTACCCATCCGGTCGAAGCAGATGGCCAACCCAGACATAGGTTCTGCATGAGGTTTTTTGCTCTGTTAAAAGGGCTTTTTCCTCACCACTGTAACCAAGTGCTTGCTTATGGGGGAGATTTTGGTTCATGGGATGAGCCAAAATCTGTTGGATCTCTGTAGAGCATATTGAGATAACGTCTGTTGTGATTTGACGCTATACAAATAAAAACTGAATTGCATTGAATTGAACTGAACTGAATTGAGTGTTGAGTGAGAGTTCTAGCCTAGGTATGGTCAGGTCAGGTAAGGGGGGCAACAATGTCTTGCCAAAGATACTATTATAAAATAGTAAATATTATAGTAAAACAGTGGTAAAATACAAAACGATAAAATTTGTTTTTAAATGGGTTTACCATCCCTTTAAGACAACGCCTAGGAAGATGTTTACTGCATTTACACTGAAGATGTACATGACTAATCAAGTCATTCTCTAGATTTTTTATCTGTTGGTCTTCTCATACATACATTAAATGGGTGAGGAAAAAAAGTCAAAATGTGATGAAGCCCATCCGGTAATGAGAAGGAGCTAATTCCCTGAAATCCTGCAGCTCCCTTTAGATAAGCTGGGGAATCTGAGGGGAGAAAGACAAGCCAGTCCAATTAAATTGGTCTAATTACTGAAAGGACAGCGAAGGCCTGTGTCACTCTGGTTCAGGCAGTAGACATAACTCAGAGACTAACAAGAAAAAAAGTAAAACTTTCTTGCTGTTCCAGTTTAGCCACTGGGAAAATGGAAGATGCTTAGCAGTTGAACAAGGAAAAATGAGATGTCTGCTTTCTCTTTGCCAGCCTTAGACAACAGGAAACTGTCCTATTACAGATTATGACTTGTTGAGAAAATCTCTACCAATGCTTCCTTCTGTTAATGCTTAGAGGATATTAGAAATGGCATCTGATTACATTACATTTAGTACTGAATCTATTTTCAAAAGGTCACTCACAGCAATGTCATGATAGTTTTTGTAACCTTTGGAGTATGCAGCTCTGTTTCTGAATTTTAGCTGACAGGTCATAATTCAATAAAAGTTGGGATTTTCTTCAGTACAGTCTTCAGCTAGCTCTTCATATCGCAGATCCACACTGACTGACAGCTAATCAGTTGGTAGCCTAAATCTGCCCAAATAAACATTACCATATGGACATAACTTAGCAAGTGAAAGAAATACTCACACAAGAAGTAGGCCCTGCCATTTTTTTTTGGAATTAACTAAATGCCTTGTCATTTCAATGCCTCATTTATACCCAGACTGTTAATAGTTAAGACAATTAAGATAAACTAATAAGTTGAAATGGGGTGTGTTAATAGACTTTGCATATACAGGACAGGCAGAGGTAAAATAAATTAAGATCTGAAAGAGTGTATTATAACTTGTTAAGAATTTGAACCACAAAGTCAGGACTTGTAATATGACTTGCAACTTGCCTATCTTGACTTGAGACTTGACTTAGGAATTACCTTTCTTAACTTGAGACTTGACTTGCAACTTGCCTATCTTGACTTGAGACTTGCATATATTGACTTGGGACTTGACTTGCAAATTGTCTATCTTGACTTGGGACCTAACATGGACTTGCCTGTCCTGACACTTGACTTGAGACTTTCCTATCTTGACTTGTCTCTTGCCTATTTTGACTTGGACCTAACTGGGACTTGCCTTTCTTAATCTGAGACTTGACTTGCGACTTGCCTGTCTTGACTAGGAACCTAACTTGGACTTGCCTTTCTTAACTTGAGACTTGACTTGAGACTTGCCTATCTTCACTTGGGACTTGAGACATACTTGTGAATTGCAAATATTGACTTTTTACCATGTCCTGTGTTTTCCTGCTTTGCCCAGACGGATACACCACTGATGACATTGAGTTCTACTGGCAGGGAGGAAGCTCTAAAGGCTCGGTCACTGGAGTGGAGAACATTGAACTACCCCAGTTCTCCATTATAGACTACCAAACGCTCTCCAAGAAAGCTGTGTTTGCTACAGGTAACCTTGTCTAATAGTGACATTTGGCAGATTCTTCTGACATTCTGAATTTTTGTCATTTTTTCCTTTGGTTCTTGTCACACTGTAAGAAGCTTTTAAACTGAGCTGGCTGGTTGCAAGTACCCCAGGATGTGAATACATTTCCGAAGTGGAAATTCATAAAAATTTTCAACTTAATACAACAACTTTCTGGTAAAGACAATAAGGCTAATTTTATAGAATGTTACAAAAATGCACTTTTATTTTTATTTATTTTTATTTTAATTTACAGGGGTATTGAGTGAAATGAGCTCAGTAATGTTCAGATGACTTAAGTTGTTCTGTGCTTTTGTGTTGCTTTTCACAGGCTCTTATCCACGGCTGTCACTGAGTTTCAAGCTAAAGAGGAACATTGGTTACTTCATCCTACAAACATACATGCCCTCCACCCTGATCACTATCCTGTCCTGGGTCTCCTTCTGGATCAACTATGATGCCTCGGCTGCCAGAGTGGCCTTGGGTTGGTGACCTTTTCAATTCTTCAATCAGGATAGCATTTTGTTTGCTTGTTGTTGTTTGAACCCTTTTTTGTGTGCAGTTCAAGTAGAGCAAAATCTCTGGTTATCATTCCAGTCCCTAGAGCTAGTATGGGGAAAAATGAGTCAGTTGCAAACTGCAACGATTGTGTTTGATGATCCTGACCCAGAATTGATACTTAATCTTTATTTTGATTTAAATAAAAACAAGAAATTAAATTTAAAAATTACATAAATGACATAATTAAAAAAAAATAATAATTAACATGTAAATAAAATTACAATATACACATTTTATTTTTTATTTTTATTACTTGTTTATCATTTTATTTCTCATCTTTTTATACATTAATTACAGTAATTGTAAGTCTAAAATCACACAATATTTCAATGCTGAATCTTAATAGTTGATTGCAATACATACATATACAATACATATTGTATCAGCACACAAGTGTCATGATCACAGGGTCCCTGTCGATTCCCATTCCTGATAGCTATATACATTTCTTCTTTTGCATAATGCACATACTTAACTCTCCCCTCCAAATCTAAATGTGCACACCACTTTGAAGAAGTATTGACTTGCACATACTGGCTGCCTTGGCTGAATGTTCATTTGCACAAACCCTCAGGCCACAGTGTGTATCAACCAAAGCCTTAGGCAGTGTGAATCCCTCTTGACAGTGACACCACTTTGGATGGGTAATGAGAGGATCTACATTATCAAACACTATCAAACATTCACTGTAAAAAGTCATGTAAACTGTCAACAAAAGGTCCAATACATTATTCACTTTTAAAAATAAAGAGTAGTCCTATTGTGGGAATCTAATATATACGTTTTGTTTTCATAAGGCCTAATTCAGAGTGTGTCATATTAAATGGGTTTTCCTTGGACAGAGATCCAGATTTTCTGAGTTGTTCCCCTTCCAACTTGGACAAACTGATGTGCATCAAAGTGTTTTAGGCTGGAATTTTCTTGTGTATATGCATGAACACACACACACCTTGGTGGGTGGCATCCTTGCGCTCCTCCAGACATGTTCTCAGCCTCAGGCAGCTTGTATCCTTTGATCCAGAGTGGGGCTGCATCCCGTTTGTCTTTCCTACCGCTTATTTCCCCTCTTCCCTCTCTACCACTTCTCTCCTTACCAGGAAGGAAGCTTGGATGTAATGCAGAAAGGAAGGGGGAAAGATTGAGAAGGAAGCAGAAGTGAACAGAAATAGGACAGTTGTATCCTGATATCTTCATCATCAATTACAAAGCTCTACAATGACTGACATATTCAAAATGTAGTTGTAGTACTGTACCGCCATAAAAAAAAAAAAAAAAAAAAAAAAAAAAAATAGGTGGCACAACACACTAAATGCAGTTTAGTATTCATTTTATTAGTATATTATATTGGCTTTTTATTTGCAATAATAGTTTATATGTTTGTTTTGGCAGGATTTTTAGAAAATGCTTTCAAGATAAAACAAGGTGGTCAATATCCCATTAATGTTTGTAATATTTTTCTTATAAAATGTTGTAAATATAGGGTTTTATTTGGGTGGGGATTATAACGATGCAGGACACTTGAATAGATAGGACAGCTTGCATGATGGCAACGTTAAAATCAGTTTCTGGGTCACAAAGGAAAGGAGGAGGTAGTGAAGGACAGTAGGAGGCATTTTAAGGGTACCGGGACGCACGCTAGGCCTCTGATTCATGGTTCATCCCAAACTTGAGCAGGAGGTGAGAGCCCAGAATGAGCTACAGCAGTTTCTCCCTCTTCTCTCCATACAAATTGTTCTCCTCAAGTACAAACAAGTGAATCCTTAGTTGATGTCTTTCTTAGGTCCTTTTGTGTTAACGTTTTAGACATCCCATACGCAGCATAATTTGATGATACAGTTTATAGTGCAAAATGGCTGATGTGGGTGCTGATGTGTGCTTTTATGGCATTTGCCAAACATTTAGCCCTTTGTTGCTGTCATGTTTAATGCCTAGTGTTTACGCTGTGCAGTCCATCATGCTCACTGGGGAGCAGTGATGGTGGCCTGGGGTGGGCTTTACGCCACTGAAGCGTGCAACTCCACACTTCCTCCATAACAATATATGGCATTCTTGAATAGAAGAATGTGATATTGCTGTCAATGTGAAATTGAATACGCGTAGCAGCATAAATGTGCCTGTATTTTACTGTATGCTGTAAAGCTTCTTGCATTACTGAATCATATACTGTATGCCCTTGAACATTCCAGAGCCGCTGAGTTAAGACTCTTGACTGATCCTCGCTGATATTACACAGAGAGTGGTTTGTAATAATTTAAGAAGCTCCATGGCAATTCCCAGGCCTGGCTAGGGGTCTCACTACAGGAAAAGTGAGCACCTAATTTTGCTGTGCACCCATGATTTGAATTGTAAAATTGCCTTATCCAGCAGCAATGTGTTTTTTCTCTCCTTCTATCTCTTGTTTTGTGTCTCTCTCTGGCATTTATACTGCAGTCATGGTCATATGAAAGGTAGACCTACATCATGTCTTCACATCTCACAAGAAGCAGCATGACAGAAAGTGTGTAAGTGGTGAAGAGAAGCTCACATGGCATTGTTGGGATCTGTTAGTCCAACTCTGTGGGAGAGCATTAGGGCCATCAAAATAGTACTACTACTACTGCTACTACTACTACTACAAATATAATAAAATTTAATAATAATAATAACAATAACAATAATAATGAAATTCTGAGAATAAAGTCTGAATTCTGATTTTAGTCTTGAAATTGTAACATTTTTCTCAGAACTCAATACTCAGAATTCAGACTTTATTCTCAGAATTCAGAACTCAGTTTTTCTATTTTTGTGTGGTAATGCTTTTTGGAAGTGTGATATAACCATTCGTGGAACAGTGTGATGATGGCAAAAGAGCAGTGTGATGATTGCTCAGATTGAATTTAGTATATGACCCTCTTTAACCCCTTCATGCATAATGTCCAAGAGGATGTCCTCCATCTTAAACCACCATTTGATTTTTTTTTGTGTCATATTGTTTTTTTTTTGTTTGTTTGTTTTTTTTCTGTTACATCATCAATTCAAAATGCCAGAGTGAAAGGGAGATAGAAGGAAGGTGAGATACCTTGTTAACGTCGTTCATCCAAAGGTTGAAAAAATCAATTAATCAGATAACTGGTTTTGGTAACATTTACCACAGTTTCTGTTTTTTTTTTTTTTTTTTTTTTTTTTTTGTGTGTGTGTGTGTGTGTGTGTGTGTGTGTGTGTGTGTGTGTGCCTGTGGCTGAAAAATCATCTGTCTTCATGTTATTTATGGAATAAATGCAGCTTATGTCAAATAAATCCACAAATGTCACTTGGATGTGTTAATAATCTTTTTCAACCCATCAAAACACCAGTTCTTTAGGTTATACTTAGCTTTACTATATTTTCATTTAAGTGTATGTACTTACTGTGTAAGTCCAAAGTAATACACTTTTTCAGTGTTTTAATGGTTAAGTACATCCAACTGTATACCTACTGAGGTACATCTAAGTACCTGCACATAATACATAATTATGGATGATTAGGTGTGCCTCTGTATACTGAATTATACCCCCAAACCTAACCGTGAAAATATTGTATTTGTTACATAGCAACAAAGTTATCTTAATAACAGTAATAATAATTATTATAAAAAAAAATCATAATTCTGCTATATTTACAAAGGTGATACAGTATAGTGTCCTTATGGGAAATTTCACTGATTGGCTTTTATACCACTGATTGATTGATGCACTACAATGTTCAAATCTGTGACTTTCAAAATATACTGGGGGAAAATTTTCACCTAATTTTAAACTTCTTCACAAGTAGGCCTAAAACAAACATCAGACAGAATTATTTCTTTATGATTTATGATACATGAAAAGGTTAACCAGTCACTGGAAAATCAGAAGCCCAGATCAGGCCTGTGGATTTTTCAGATTCTCAAGCTTATGAAAGGACACTGTGAGGCTGGTATACATTTTAGTTTATGCTGAGCCTGAGAAATGAGAAAGGCCTAAATAGGAGTGTCCAGACTGTTTGGTGTTGATGAGTGGGTGTTGATGTTGTACATGGCAGTGAACAACAGGGCAAATATGCCTGAGAGAAAACTAGTTATCACACGTTCACTCCTCAGATATTAAAGCTGCACTGGCAACTTTCCTTGTTATGAGTCAGCTATAATATTGATTTTAAAATTTTACTACTGGTATATAAAGAGTGACATGGCCTTGCACCAGATTATTTATGTAACATGTTTTCTGCATACAAACCAGGTAGGTCCCTCAGGTCCTCCCAGAGAAACCTTTTAGTTGTCCTGAGCAGCACAACTACAACTTGTGGTGACTCAGCTTTCAGCTGCTCTGGAGCAGCTGAGGAGAGCTGGAAATACACACATTTTTATTATTTATTTATTTATTTGTGTGTTAGTTTTTATTATTATTATTATTATTCTTTTGACTTTTAATGTATTATAATCACTTTTACACTTTCTTATCCTTTATTCAGCCACCTTCCTGCTTTTGTTGAGACGATGACTGATTGTTACCTACACGTTTCACCCAGGTGTTCCATACATACACTATTATGACCATGTGGACACCTTTGGAGGGCCACAAGAAAATGATCAAGTGGCATATTCGGCCTGTGTATCCCATTTCAGGCAGCCGTGCTCTAACCACATGGTCATGAAAGCCTAGATGCAGCACAGATATGGCAGGGTACAAAAGTTGGACAGTGATCATTAGTCTCCATTCCACATCAAAAGCAATAAAGTGCATCAGCTATGAGCTAACCCTCTGGAAAGGGCTGAATTATTGAGGCGAGAGAGGCAGATCAAGTCAATGGCCCATCCATTCCAGTGTTTATAATACCCATTAGTCTAACATTACTCGGGTCATATCTGCATTTGAACCAGAGGTGAGTGTGCACTACAACCAATTCATTACAGATCCTGACTGTAGCTTGTATATTTAACCTGTTTAACCTGTTAACATGTTTTTTTTTGTTTTGTTTTTTTTTTGTTTTTTTCAAAGGAAAACTACACTTTTAGTTGTACTACTACAAAAAAATATATATATATATACATTGGTACTTGTGAAGGACCAGGGAAAGCATAAAACTAGGAGAGCAGGTAAAGATGGATGGATTTATGGAAAATTAAGACAGTTATCAGGCACAGTTAGCAGTTAGCAGGCACATATGACAAAACAAAAGAATAACTAGATATAAACAACAGAACTGATCTACAGCCTAAACATAGCTCATCTAAACAAAACAGAACTTAAAGCAACATAGTGAGTACTCCTCTGACCAAGAAACACTACTTTCATCTTGGCTGGTCCATAGAAAAAAAAGTGCATAGGAGAGAAGACACTCTCTGGCTCCAGAAAAAAATGTGCTCCAGTATTTAGGATGTTGGTGCACTGAATAGCAGCAGCCAAGGACAGGTGAAGCTTAAACCAATTCCTATCTTTTATGAATGGAATATGGCTTTTTACAATCAACCATGTGGTAATGATCAACAACCTTTTCAGCTCCATATAAGAGAATACTGTGGATGGGTAAGTCGGACACCTTCAGTGCTCTCTCGATAATGTTAACGCCCAAGACTCTCTTCTAACTTTCCCTTCTTTTCTTTTCCTGCCTTCCCTCATTCCTCCCTTCCTTCCTTCGTTCCTTCCCTCAGGTATAACCACGGTGCTGACCATGACCACCATCAACACCCACCTGAGAGAGACTCTTCCTAAGATCCCTTACGTCAAGGCCATTGATATTTACCTCATGGGCTGTTTCGTCTTCGTCTTCTTGGCCTTGCTGGAGTACGCCTTCGTCAACTACATCTTCTTTGGACGAGGTCCTCACTTACAGAAGAAGGTGGCAGAGAAGGCTGCAAAGTCCAACAATGAGAATAAGAGCAGACTGGAAAGCAACAAAGTGCAGGTGGGACAGGGGCTTTATGTTACAGTCATACGTCAAACTCTTATGTTAGGTTGACTATGAAGAATCCCAAACCATCATCTGAGTGGGTAGAAAATCCTGCTCTTGGTGGACTGTAGTTTTGTAGTTATTGAGTTATTTTAAATAATTTGCTCAGGCACAGGTTGCGTGTACAACGTAACCTGAGCTTGACAATACCAAATCCTACTGGAAAATTCATGCCAAGCTTGGCTGCAATAAAGAATAAAGGGCTAGAATTGGGCTTGGTGCTTTTTGGTCAATAAAATTTTAGTTTTAGGCTTTGTATTTAATTTTAACATTATGTCAGTGTACATACACTTTTTATTTTATTTTGTATTTAAGGTTCATTTCCATTATTTTTTTCTTGAGTATATGCGTGAGTAATCTCTTCAGGTTGGGTTAGGGTCAGGCTGAAGGAGGAGCCTTGTGACACGGCTGGGTTCAAGCATTTGAACCCAGCCGTGCATTATTTTAGGCCTGGGCAGGGCTCTAGTGTGACACACCACAGAACAAACTATAAATGATACATTATTTTGCAGTTGTTCATTTCATGATTTAAATGTTGAATTAATTACTTTTTATTAAAACTATAACCATGTCCAAGTCCATGCATCACTACACAAAATCCGACGATTAAGTGGAGATTTGTGTCTGCTGGACACATTCTCAACTGTGTGGCTGCAACTTTATAACTGTAACTATAAAATAATAATGTTTACTGGCCAATGTGGTCACATCAAGGGAAATGCTTTCTCTATAACCTTTGCCTTTCGCAAACAGGAAGATAAAGGAATTGGAAGTTTTTGGTTTGCTGATTAGACAGCATCTGATTTCACTCAGTGGTTATTCCCTCTCTGGCTGAAGGTGTGTTATAGCAAACACACACTACATGACTTCCAAAGTCGTCAGATCACTGTACTGTTCGCACTACACAGTTCTCTGTGTCTTGTAACCAGGTATCTTAAAGTTGTTATGTTTTGCACACCACATGACTGATCAGTGACAAGGTGTCACACATTCCAAGATTTTTCACCAGAAAAGATTCCTGTCTATCTGGTCTCAAGGTCTGCTCTCTCCTGGTCTCAAGAAATGAAAAAAATATGGAGGAATCCTATCCCCTGGTTTCTCCTCGTCCTGTGTCTTGCACTCTTATTGGATGTAGTTTGTTGCTGCTCTCATTGCTGGTCACTACACATTTTACAGAATTTGGGTCGCTGACTAGATATGGGCAATCCAGATAATTAGCCTTCTAGATATCTATTGAGTATCTGCAACACCCATGTCCACACACAGGAGTGAGCTCTGATTTGCCTCTCTGTCCACGAGTGGAAAATCAGGTCTATTATGTAGTGAGATCGGCTGCTGTTGCAGCTGTTTGGAATGTAACCTGTATAATTTTGGGCCACAATGGCCCATGACCAAATTAAGAGTACAATTTTGGTAACCCTATAGTTTTGTAACCTTGCCACATGTAAATTTTGTTGCGACTTTACAATACTTAAAAAAAAAAAAAAAAAAAAAAAAAAAAGTCAGGGAAAAAATGATGTTTTACTAGTTTGTAAGATTTTGGTATTTCCAGGTTTTAGGGTGGTAGAATCGAAAACACTCATATAGCTATTATGCCTTGCCTACCTCGGTGGTTAAAAACTATCTCTAGAGTCAAGCTGTTTTATGGGTCATATTTATGGTTTTGCGGTTAACTTCTAAGCACAGTGAAGCTGAGTGTGTTTAGAAATATGGGGACAACAACATTTGCAGTCTATCATTGAAAACTGGTGACTTTTCTCCTCAGGTTGATGCGCATGGCAACATCCTCCTGACCAACCTAACCAATGAGATGAGTGGAGCGGATATGATGGGGGCTCTCAACGACCCGCGGGCCACCATGTTCTCTTACGACAGTGCCAGCATACAGTACCGCAAGCCAATGACCAGCCGAGACCTGTATGGTCGACCGGCCATTGACCGTCCCATGGGCCACAAGAAAGGCCGCTTGAGGAGGAGGGCCTCGCAGCTCAAAGTCAAGATCCCTGACCTCACAGATGTCAATGCCATAGACAAGTGGTCTCGTGTCATCTTCCCAATCACGTTCACCTTCTTCAACCTCGTCTACTGGCTTTACTATGTCCACTAAGGCAGCGACAGTGAGCCTGTTTGGCAACACCACTGCTAGTGATTTGTTTATCTAGCTAGCTAGGTCTTGTACAGTGAGGGCAATGAAGGGGCTGTTCAGCCCATTTGTATAAATTCTATTGCAGAACGAGAGGAGTCCTGGAAGTCTTTTCAATGTAAATACAATTTAATATATAAATAATTATATATATATATAATTATATATATATATATATATATATATATATATATATATATATATATATATATATATATATATATATATATATATTTAAAGAAGTATAATTTAATAAATCTCTCACTTTTTGCTGTACTCCATACATACAAAGTAGAAATAGACAAAATTAATATGAAATTAGGACACGGTTAAGGTATGGCATTTATAAATCTGAACTTTGTGCCAAATGGACTTTGATGACTGCAACATTTCAGTAGGCAATGATCTTTCATTTATTGTATCTCCTTTTCTCATTTTATTTTATCTCACTTTTTGCATGTGAACTGAACACAACTTTTATTTTCTTATAAGGTTAAAAAAAAACCATGAAGAGAAAAAAGCCCAGTGCAAAAACAGTGGGTAACTAAAACGATTTTCACTTGGTTAAATCTGATCTTGTGATCAAAGCAGTTTCTGCCGAGTGACGTCTCATTTGTGACTGGATGGGAAGACATCTGATTGAATTCAACTCTGATATGGTTGTCCTCATTTGGTTCAGCTCAATGCTACGACTAAGTTTATTCTTGTGAAGGCGGGCATTTGGCGTTGTGTTCAGACCTCCTCTGACAGTGTTCTGTAAACTGAAGAACAGGTCACACTGCTCTTCACAGATGACATGATTTTGTTAGGATTATGCTGAGTGCATGTGCATTTACCTGCTTTTGCACTGTAGAAAAAAGTATCTTTTCTTTCCTTTCTGTAAAAAGCTTTGCAGGGCTCACTGAGCCTCTCTGTATTATAATCATTATACTGTATGCTTTCGAACAATCATTGCATTTAAGGTAAGTACAGGACAGATGTTAATTGGAACTCGACTAATCTTACAACAACTAAATTTCTTCAAATTTGTATCTACAATATTCTCACAGCGTCTGTGAGCATGTAAAATGTAATTTTCTTTAAAAGAAATCAGGTAAAGAATGACCTATGATGTCACCATTCTTTCGAAACCACATTCAAAATTTCAAGCCCTGATAATACATGCTGTGGGGGTTGAATTTTTAGGAGTTTTAAAAGTGAGGGCCTGCAGCCTTGTGGAGATGACAGAAGTTACATGAATAGTTTGCATCTGTTAGCATTGCAGAGAGCTGACCACACTGTGTTCATTTGTGAAGGAGCAATTGGCAAGGTCAGCTTCCCAGTATTTCAGATGGCAGTGGATTGTCCCTCTGCTTATTCTTAAAATTTGCGTTATCAACTGGTGATAAGTTGTAAATCTCAAGCTTTAATTTTCATTGTCTCCAACTATTGTCAGAACAGCTGTGTCAATGTGACTAAATCATTTTATCAAGACATATAAGTATTAAGGACAGCTTGAATCCTAAAGCTGTAATTTTGCCAAAGCAAAAGGGGAATGATTAGTGTCACAATAGTAGTTTCTGCTAGCTCGGTAAGTGGCTGGAAGCAAAGGGAAAAGCCTTTCAGCTCAGTCACGACAAACCAAAGTTAAGCGAGCTGGCTCTTCTGTGCTCTCTTGGCCTTACAGGAACAGACTGTCTGCTCTGGGACAACCAAAGCAAAAAGGCTAAGCTGCAAATTAGCTCCGAAACATACAGTGTGGTAAGAGCACAGAACTTGAATAGAGTGAAATGGACTTTCCCACTCAAATGAACATGGCAGGATGGTTGAAGCAGCAGCCATTTTTATTTCTTTCATCGCTATGATGCCAGGCTAACTTCCATATAAACCGACTTTCAGCAGGTTAACGAAACACCTCTGTTCTCCACCAAAGTTCGGCTAAACTATGGCTAAACTTCTACATGACATTAAGTAAATGGTAGGCCATGTTTGATGATGCCTAGCAGCAAGGTTTGCAGGTTTGCAGACACTGACTGGAGGAGCCAACAGGGGAAGCACAGTTTATGCGAGTTATGCTCACAGTTTTTGTGAGTTCTGACAAGAGATATTTTGGTTTGTGTTTAGTATCATATGCTCGTATTATATGCTAATTGAACCTTTTCCCATGTTTTTGAGGTCAAATCAACTTAATTAGGTCACACTGTTTTCCATGTCATACTTGAAAATCATGGTCATATTAAACCGGGCACGAGAAAATATTAAAATGATCCCTCCTACATTTTCTGCATTGAAACAATTTCTAGTGAATTGAAATAAAGTGAAATCAAACAGTTCTTCATAACTTTTTCTTTTATGAGTTTCCGCTTTCAAGCTGCAGCCCCAATACAACAGATCTGCACAGTTCACAGCAAGCAAGTAAGACACATTTTGCGGCACTATAAACCAAGTATAACTTTCTAAGTTTATGCGGTACCATCTACATAAGCATGACGGTTCTACTCCATTCAAGTTCTGTGGTACAAAAAACATAATGCGCATTAGAAACATAATTAATATACATAATTAATGACAGAGAGACAGTCCCTGCTGTGCTATCTGGGTGGCTATCTCTGCTACAATACAACATGCTGACTTGACAGTGAAGTGGTTTTTCCTGTTGCTTACTGTCATAATCTGTGACAGTCCGTATCTAACTTTATCTGATGAGAACATTTTGCTCTCTTTAGGAACAATGAGCATCATCGTCTATTTGCCAAATGCTTTTGTAGAAGCCGAAGTGGGACTTCAATGTAGATTTTCTGGATTGGACTTTGTATAAGTTGGGGTGTCAGTGCTGACAGTGATTTCTGCATTTGACAACAGGGTCTATAATGCTTACATGTCCTCAACGCAGAAATCTAAATCAGCGTATAATGATGTCATACTGTTGTCTTAGCTATGAGCCCAACTATGACATTCATTATAGTCACTTTTTGGCTGATTATGCCACAAATATGGCCAAATGCGCAGGTTGCACCCAAATTAATACTGGTGTTTTGAAATATGAAGAAAAGAAAAATCGGATATGTGACTGGGTAAAGAAACTGGCTTTTTCCACCATGATTCTCCAGTGACTGCCAGAAATGTAGTGGTGTGGTACTAGTGGCTTGCTGCTAAGTACAAATATGAACTGCTTGTGTTATCAGGGCTTTAAAAAAACAACAAAAAAACTTTAAAAAACTAAAAAAAAAAAAAATACCACCAACAAAAAAAAAAAGAACATAACCAGATAGGCTTCTCCAGGACACAATAGTAGCAGTGTGCTCTTTCCTCATGGCTGAATATTGTGCCTTTAACAAGAATCTCAATATTTTCACAGGGTTTAACTTATATCTAGTGAGTAGACTTTAAAACAAATCAACTTGTACTTTTTTAGATGAAGAAGAAAAGGAGGAACAAGAAACAAAACCGTGGTGGACTCTGAGACCTTTTCTGAGACTCTAAAGTAAAAAGTTCCATATCTAAGAGTAGATTGTAGTAAGACATTCCAGCATTACGATGACAATCTTTGAATTCAATGCTGAAAAAAAAAAAAATCTCCTGCAAGATTGGTTTCCATGCTGTCAGTGTTGTTGTTTGTGAACAGAGCAGAACGGACGGACAGGTGAAAAAAAAAAAAAAAAAAAGAAAAAAGAAAAAAGGCTTGGCTTTCTTCACAACATAAGACTCCCAAAAGCAGATGGGACATGTTTTCTTTGAATGGAGGAGGAAATGGAAGCCCTAAACAACTGGTTTCCCTGAAGGCTCCGGAGCGGGGAGGACATGTGCTGAACTCCATTGTGTAAAATTACTGTACAATTTTTCTCTCATGCTCTATATGTGCTCTCATGTGTAATGGGGGTGTGTGCGCCTGTATGTGTGTCTTTCTGCTTGGGAATACGTACAAGAAAATATGTGAGAGACTACGCGTGAATGCATGTGTGAACGTGTATGTGGTCCGTGAATGAGAGCATATGTATGCGTGCAAGAGGGAGAGAACAAAAAATACAAATTCTTTGTTTGAAATTGTAAGGACTTCAAAGAATAGAATTCAAATAAAATTACTGACATCTCTACCAACTCAGCATGGTATTGTGCAGAAACTGCCTGCAAACATCGCGGTTAATTATGTGAGAGGTGTCCATGCATGAGTTTGCATATGCCCACCTTGTCATAATTTTAAAGGAACAGTTCACCCATTTTGAAAAATGTGATAATTTCACTCCCCCTCCCCAGCTGTTCTGTAGGACAGTAGTGGTGCTATCTTCCTCTCATTGTTACTGAGTGCTGGATATTGGATGGCAAGATGCTCACAGTTAAATACTAACAGTTTATTTGGAGCATCCAGCCAGTATCCAGCACTCAGTAACAATGAGAGGAAGATAGAGCCACTACTGTCCTACACAACAGCTGGGGAGGAAGAGAAATAAAAACGTAAGTGAAATAACATGACATTTTTCAAAATGGGTGAACTGTCTCTTTAAGAGTAACACATTAATAACAATGCTGAATCATCGCATTTTGCTAATGATATCAAGTAGAAACATGTAGAAGTGTGCACAGCATTTTTTGTTATTGTGTGTGTGTGTTAAGTATTGTTTGGAGTTTACTGTGTGCATATGTGTCACCTATCACTTTGTAAAATTTACAGATAGAAACTATATACAGAAAGTAGCCTGGATGTTCAAAGGTACATTGCCAGTGTACACGTGCTTGAAGTAGCATATTATACATTACAGAGATTTGTCCAGAACTTTACACCAGCTCATTTTCTGTACACACACTGTACAAGCACAGGTCATGTGCATTGGACCCAGATCAGAATCATGCAAGCTTGGCAGACGTACTTTAAGGTTGAGCATTGTAGGCAGAAATTTAATATTCAACTATTTAACCACCTACAAAAATGTCTGTCAAGGTTGACACTTTGTACCATTTATGCCAAGTCAATTTGTTGGTGAAAGGGCTTATAACAAATGCAATGCTTTACATCGTCAAAAAGCCAATGACAAACATTTGGATGAATGATGCAGTGAAATCAGGATAATTCTCTGTTCCAGGAAATTTGTTTCAGTTGCTTGCCACATTAGCACAGAACAGACCGACTGGGGTCCTTTCCAGCGGGGCTAGTTGATGAATTCAATTCAAATTTTGTCAACAGAACACAAAAGTCATCTTCCCCTCTCAGAAATGCCTTTAGCATGCAACGTTCATCCATTTTGTTGCTGTTAGCCAGTGTTAGCTAATATGCCATGATCTGTCTGGCTCGGGCACAGCTTGAATACATCTTGAATACAAAAACGTTTGTCCCACCCTATGATGGCCCAGTTAGTTTTTCCAACAAAAAAACTGAATTGCACACCACCGGACCAAGTCCACTTTCAACTCGGACAAAACGTAGCAACATGTTTCAGAATCAGAGTCAGAAATACTTTATTGATCCCCGAGGGGAAATTGGGTAGCATTACTTAAACAGAAACAGTGGTGTGTTGAACACCCTGTTGTATTATGCAAGTGTAGTTGGATCTAGAACGTGGATACCCGACCCGAGCCTTGTTTGTCCAGAACATGCAATTGGACTACTGGGTGTGAAAGTAACTGAGGAGCAGGGGGCTTCCCAGTGGCTTAACTGGTTAGACACATACCACACATATACATGGACTTCAGTACTGGTTATTATCAGGTTTTTGAAGTATCTTAGGTATGTTAGTATCTTAGTATTCTAGGTTTGCACAGGTAAACATCATATCCTGATTTCAGAAACCTGGGTATGCCCATGTCCTGGTTTTGAGAATCCTGTTTACACTAGCTGAAGTTGATACCTGGCCCGAGCCTGTCGAGACCCAATGGATCGGGCTGGGTTCAGACAAAACTGTTCGGGTTCAGGTCAGGTTCGGTCATGACGGTGTTATTTTAGTGAAACTCTCATGTAAAATCAGAATGATGGACCTACAGTCTGTTCTGGGCAACTTCCTGCATAGTGCTGGAGCTTTCATGATGGTGCTGAAGGCAACATATAGGTTGTTTCACGTGGTAAATGTAACCTAGCAATGGAGGACAAGCAAAATCTCAGGCTTGGGTCAGGTTTGGACATAAAAACAGAGTGCCTGTCAGGTTCAGGTCGGGCTCGGTTACTACGTTCTCAGGCTTGGTTCGTGTACAGACAAAATTTTGTGACCCGGTCCGCACTCTAGTTGGATTCACTGTGCGTAGTGTTTTTTTTTTGTTGTTTTTTTTTATGGCAGGGTTTATGTACATGTCACTGTTGACTGGATAAAACTTCTGACACACCCAACAAACGTAGCGCAAAGCCTGTCGCACACCATTTCACACTGGTTCGAGGAAATATGACATTGCACAAAATCGAAAAATATTGCACTTGCAGTCTGCAGACTGAACATGCCCCTGTATAAGAGGCTGGGCACTTTTGTAAGTCAACATGTGACGCACAGGTTTGGACCCATGAATTCAGGTGTGTAATGTGCAATATTAATGTGTTTTTTTTATACATCATGGAGGTATCAGAGGTAGAACAGACAAAAGTTTGCCTGTGGGAGCTTGCAAAAAAACATAGACAGGACCTGCGTCATTGCATCTTGCACCTTGCAAGACATCTTTTTGACGCAAATGTTCTGCTTCCTGTGAAATACACTGGGGCTTTAATACACTGGTCCCTGATTGGTGGATGGACAAATGCCATGCCGTCCTCATGCAGAAGTGAGCCAAACTTAACATGCCAAACTCACACAAATACTATGATCCATCCCTAATGTCCAAAGCAGTTCAGAGCACTGTAATTAAGACAACCAGTACAGATCTAAGTGATGGAGTGGCTCCTCCAGTGCTGTGCACCCAGGCATCAGCACACTCCTCTCTGAATGTCACTGAGGCTATAGAGAAAGGAAGCATTGTGTAACCAGACGGCAAGTCAGCACGAATGAGCACTTAAAGTGGTCCTCGGTTCACCTTGGTGGGGTGAATCAGAGGCTAAAGGTGCTCTGTAGAGTGAGCTATTTGTTTAGATTGGACTTCAACCTCCCTTCAGCCACCACCTCCAGCATGGCCTGGTTCAGCCCCGTGACAGAGCCAGACCTCAGTCCACTTTGTTGTGCCTCCTGGCATCCCCCAACTTGATCTTACCTCCCCAACATACAACAATAAAGAAGTTTGTCAGCCAGAATAAAGCCAACCTGCCAGTCTCACGATGTCACAGCACTTAAGCGGACTTAATCATATCTTGTGTCCAAATGCGTCCCCTTCAACTCCTTGGACGAAATCTTGCCCACAGACTGTGCAGTAGCCTGATGTGACAGTTTCCTCCTTGAGCATGTACAAAACAGCTGTGACAAATGGACAATCAAAAGCATGATTTGATTGTTTTTCACACAATTTTTTCTTTTTTTTTTTTTTTTTTAGCATTTTTGCCGATGGTTGAGAGAAGAAAGATTAGGAGAGAGAGTGTTATGCACCAAAGGTCCCAAGCTGAACTGGAACTTTGGACAGTGCTATCCACCAAGGCACCTCAAATATTCTGTGGTTTATTTATGGCAACAACTTTGATAGCCACAGAAGTAGAACATTATGAGGTGGGTATTTCAACCAAAAATTCAAATTTGAAACTTGAAGGACTTTGATTATATGTTGTGAAATCTTTAGTGCCCCTTCATGATTTGCAAAATGGTTTGTTGCAAAGTAAAATGTAGTAAATAGCTCTGCTGTAGTATCTCCAGCCTTCAGTACGAGGTTCTGATGGCAGCGTGACAGACGGGTATCAGAGATAACCAATTCTGCTGGTATCGTCACAGATCCGACTCTCTCAGTCTCTCACGCTTTGTTTTGTTAATTTTTCCATACTCTTTGATTTTCCTTTGATGTGCAGACTGTAATAAATGTTATGGTCCATAACCACTGTTCATACATCTTCAGTTAGCATACTTGGTGGCATTATTTTTATTTAAAGATGGCTAATATGTTCACACATATGAAACCTTTTCTTTTCACGCACTTTATTCTCTGACCAATAATAAGCAAATGTGTCACTCTGATTAACATAACTTTGTCTGCTTTTATCTGAGCCACGTGAAAGCCAAACCAAAACAAATGAAAAAAGTAATGATGTATCAAACAACTTGTTTGTCCGGACCCTGCAAATGGACTACTGGGTATGAAAGTAACCTGACCCGATTTCAGAAACCTGGAAAAGCCCTGATCCCAGTTTTGAGAAACCCAATAGGTCGGGTTCGGGTTTGGGGTCAGTTATTACGCTCTTGGGCTCGGGTTGGTTTTGAACAAAAATATGTGGCATAAGACAATTTCAGAATTACCAGTTTGTGATGTAAACATCACAAGCACCTGCATCAATAGCTTACAGGGGATATGAATCACCAGATTTCTGTGAGTTCTAATGAAACGCCATATCCTGAATACTCAACTCCATTTAAACACAGTCATTGTTCTGCGGTGGCCTGGGTTCAGTGCTGGCTCAGGCCCTTTGCTGTGTGTCAGCCATCCTTTCTCTCCCTTGCTTTTCCTGCCCATCTCTACTGTCACTGTCAAATAAAGCAGAAATGCCAAAAAAAAAAGTAAGAGTAATAATATGGAAGGGATGATATTCTAATCCAAATCCTATTAAAATTCTATATACAATAATGCGTCATTTGTTTGGTCTCATGCACTGGCCTGCATGTTCACTGAATTGAGGTCCTGCCTTCAGAGTGTTCACTGACCAGGAGTCCTACTCGCTTACTTATTATATCTGCCAACTGAGTCGATCAGGGGCATTCTGTCTGTTTGTTAGCAGGATATCTCAAAAAGCTGCCACATGAAAGCACTGGAACAACAACTCACAACCATGAGAGCAGTCTGGAGGCCCCAAGGACATGACAAACTACAAAAAAGGGCCCGATTCACCACCAGACAAGGATCATGGTCTCGCTGACAGGCTCGTGCACGGTGTGAGGATGTTCACACCCTGACACTCATCCTGCCTCTCCCTCCTTCCCTCCCCCCTCTGTTTGTCCATGCAAGAGGCTGAGGTCAGGAGGCTTTTCAGAAAACAAGAGCAGGATCAGCTCTGCTCAGCGATGCTCAGCCACTGTGCGGATCAAGCGGCGCATGTTTATTAGCTTGCTAATGTTAGCTACCTAATATTATCCAGCATTAGTTAATGTGTCAGTAGTCAGCTAACAGCGTAGCACGCTTCAGGAAACACTTAGGATCATATAATAGGCGATCCTGTTGGTCATATCACACAGTTAGTCCAGTCATTTTATGAAAAAACCTAGGACAAATTGCAAGAGAAGCAAACTCAACTGATTTTGTATCCTCAGTTTGTCCTGAGTGAGGGAAAAAAAGTCCCAGTACAGTAACCTTTTAATTCACTGTTATATAGTAACCTTTTAATTCAAGCTTACTATATATATAGTAACCTTTTAATTCACTGTTTAAATGTCTCTTCTGGCATTTATTCCTTATATTCCTTATTAGCGCATATCAAATCAGATAATGTGTGATATGCATGTGTAAACAGAATAATTCAAAGAACTTGTGACTGACTTTTTTTCTTGTCTTTGTGTGTGTAATCATCTTGTGAATTTTTATAGTGATATCTGAAAGTAAAATTTGGAACCCCTTTCCCCTGTGTGTTAAAAACAGTGTTTTTTGGTAATATGTGGTCATAAATAGGTGATTTTCAAAACTTTCCACCAGTGGGATTTCTTGGGACTTTTTTTCCCTCACTCAGGACAAACTGAGGATACAAAATTAGTTGAGTTTGTTTCTCTTGCAATTTGTCCTGGGTTGACCCCAATTTTGGCCTAAAATTACTGGACTAAGTTGGAACAAATGACCTCTAGAGTTGTATGGATTGGAGGAATTTTTGCCAGTGATGTACTAATGTGGCCAGACTCTAGTAACTCACAAATGTCCTAGTTTTTTTTTTTTTTTTTTTTTTTTTTTTTAATTCAAAGTGATACCTCTGTCTTTAAGGTCCATTCGTTTCAAATGTCCAACAACTGACATAAAAATGGCCGTCCCCCCTGCCTGTCCTGGTATGTTGACTTCAGTGGGACAGCCTGTTCTGCTTCACTCAAGTTCTGTGAGGGGAACATGGTCTGCTGTGAGACCGTGGTGACGGGACATGAATCCCACAAGCCCAGTTAGCATGGCAGCGTCTGTCAGCAGTTGCACTCATTCTCGTCATTAACGGGAGGCTCTGGAGTGAAGAGGAATGCCATTAGCACATTTAGCATGGCTGTTTCAGTCGGCCGCTGCGCCCGCTCCTCATTATTAATCAGACAGCTGGCCGTCAAATCAAATGGAGGGCCACAGCCGGGATGCAAACGTCACCTTGACTTACTCGTGTACTAACAGAGCACACTGTGACTCATGGGCTTTTGTTTGGTTTTAATTGCCTCTGTAACAGCCTGTGTGTGAGGGAGAGGCAGGGACAGGCACAGGGAATATCTACTTGACCTCTATTTCCCCTTTCATCCTAGGTAAACGTGGCTGCCCCTGCTGGTCATCCTGGTAAAAGCCTCTCTTTGGCCATGTTGACTGAAGTCGAGGTGCCTCCATGTAACCATGAGTCTGCACAGCTGAAATCATTCGGTCTGTCACACTCCAACCTCGTAACTCTCCCCAGACATACCTCAGAGGCTCGACAGAGGACAGAATTTGAACGGTTACAGCTTATGTCTCTTTTATAGTTGCCAGAATACATGATCATCATTGTTAAAATAATTATGAACCAGTTTGAGAAACTATATGTACAGTTATTACAGTTTTGACAAAAGTATTCTCCAAATTTACATCATCAAAATACCATTCTTACTCTGAAACGTGAGCCACTGGGCTGACTAGGCAGATAGGACTCAGTGCCTAGGGCCCTTCCTCAACACAGTAATTTTTAAGCTTTTTTTTTTTTTAATTATTATTATTTATTTATTTTAGCATAAAGCAAGAAATTGGTAAAAAAAAAAAAAATAATAATAATAATTGCAAGTAAAAATTACTTGAAATTTTGGAGAAAAAAAATCTGAATGGTAAATAAATTGCTATTAATTTTTACAGTGTCAATTTTTTCTTCTGTGTGGCTATTTATACCTTACCAACTCAATATGGCTCATATCTTTGGTACTCCAAATGAATGGTTCAGTGTGCTTGTACAATAAAACCAGACACTTTTCCCATGCGCAAACAGTACTTTTAAACTGCTGCTGGTCCCTTTGTGAAAAAGACAACAAATTACTGAACACAGCCTTTCCCTGTTTTGCAACACTGCCATATTGTGGGCTGTTGTGAAGAAACTTTATACTAACCCTCCATGATACTCAAGCAGGAGCATAAAAATTCAAGGAAAGAAGGAAGGGAATGGAAGGACACAGCAGGTATATATGTTATGGAGGACATTACTCAGAGAATAAAGAATTCCATGAATTTATTTGAAAAGAGATGGATCGACAAAGAAGTAATTACTCCAAACAGTCAGATATAATAATGATACAAATAAGAGCACATTTGTTATGTATATAGGTATATGTGTGTGTTTGTGTGTGTGTGTCTACACATGCACAAAAAAAGCTAGAGAAACATTACAACAGTACATCTTGCAGAATGTCTCCAGTTTCTCTGCTAGTCACATGACATGATGTGGTGAATTAACTACCAAGTGAATGGGCAACATTTCAATATTAGTCCAACAGAATCAAAAGGCAGAAATACATTCATTTCAGCATTTTTATTATACAGCACATAAGAAATGGTTACAAGAAATCACAAAGTGTTCAAGAGTTCAAAAGACTCCAGTGGGTTACAAAATGACAGGACCGCCTCTCAACACGTCATCACTAACATTACCTCTCAATAACATGTTCCACTGTGGCTGCCAAGCGCTCATGAAAAAGTCCTCTGGCACGACTTCATGCACACGGGCTACAGCTTCTGCTGTTTGCACGCTGGTGACGCGATAGCCATCCACTTCCTGTAGTGGAGTGAGCCGTGATCTGCTGGTCACTTCAGCTGCAGCACCACCTGCCAACACACACACACAGAGATGAGACAGCTAAAGCATGAAACTACTACCACTACTACTGCTGCTACTGGTAATGATAATGCTAAAATCTATTTCCCCAGATGTACAGTGCAGTTTGGAACGGACTCTTGCTTCATGTATGTGAGTGTCCATTAGCAACAGACAAGCAGTTAAGTGTTCGAAGCTGGAAACAAATGTGCCATTAATTAAAAGGGAGCAGAACTTGGCACTTCTTCCGCTCCCCTATCATCACTGGTACAGCACTGCCAAGAAGAAGCTTTCAATGTCACCCAGCTCACAGCCCTCAAGGACGCACAACACCACAACACACACACACACGCACACACACACTTGCATTACTATAGCTGTGAGGACTTTCCATTTCGTTCCCTAACCTCAAACCTGTAATCTTAATCCTTGCCCTCACCTCATTTTAACAGCAATCTTAGCCCTAAACCCAAATCTTAATTCTGCTCCTAACCTAAACCTGATGCTGCTTTTAACTTTAAAGTGGAAACACCTGCCATTTTAAAAAAGTGGATTTTATTCGTAAGGTAATAAAACTGATGAAAAACTGGCATGTGCTCATGTTGGAAAACTCATGAAGAGCACAGAGCAAAAACACTGGGAGGCAGCAACATTACAGAATAAATTCACCTTCCAATAGCATGAAATGGTCACCCAATTACAATCAACTTTATCACCTAATCTAATAGTATTTCAAACTTATTTACCTATAACTAAGAAAATGTAATATATCATTCATTACTTATTATTCATTTTAAAAAGAAACACATTACTAATTAGCAGGAATGGTAAATATTTACATTACAAGCTGGACTACTTTCCATTATCCTGACAATTTTATTCTCTTGTTTTTTCACTTTATTGTAAAGCACTTTGACCTATGCTCCCTGTATGAAAAGTGCTATATAAATAAAGTTTTCTTCTTTTTTCTTGGTCTTTTTATTGTATCATTATTGTTATGTCAATAACTCTAAACTGATGCCTAAAGTATTTATTTTAATACAAATGAGCAAAGGTCTATGTCAGATTACACATGGACTGTTCTGCTGGACTGATTTCAATGTGACTGATAGTGAGACACCCTCACTGAGCATTTATTGTTCTGATCATTTTGATTTCACAAACAAAATACTGTCATTATGCATGAGACCTTTCTTCAAGCCAGGTGAGGCCAGACATTGGAAGCTAAACCTGCTTTAGCTCCTTTGTACTGGCTCCCTGTTTCATTTGGGATTGATTTCACGACACTTTTATGAGTCACTCAACGATTTAGCACCTTCATACCTCCTGGACTGCTCATCTATTTCTAAAATCATTCCCTTGAGTCGTCTAGTGCTGACATGCTTATCATCCCAAAAATGAAATATCAAATGTATGGTGAAGCAGCCTTCTGTTTTTATGTGCCTTAATGCGCCTAAATAAAGCTTATTATTAACATTATTCTCAATGTACTGATGCTTATGGATGAAGGGCACAGGCATAAGCCATTAGTGGAGAACACTTACTTTTGCTAAGATAAAATTAGTAAAATTAGTGGTTAAAATTAGTAAAATTAGTAATAAATTATGTAAGTAGGTTATAACACTGCAAGTATGTAAAAAAAAAAAGGGTGAAAAACATTGTTCTACTGTCTGCAATTCACTACCTTGCATGCATATTCCTGTTGTATGTTTACCTATTCTCTCTAGTGAACAGCAGAGACCTATATGATCTATTTTTAGATCATATGGATGGATGACTTTAGTAACAGCCCCACCTAGTGGACATGTCATGACTGACACTGCCTTTTGCACAAGGGCTTTGCACAGGGATTCAAGCTTCAGCTCGGCTAGGGGGAACATGTAAACCTGTAAACCTGTTTTTCGTGCTGCTAATGTCTGTTTGAACAGACTGTAAACATACTGCCTGTAATATTACCATATATACTGACAGGTGCACTGCAACATTATACCCAAGAACAAACACAGGCTCACACTTGATTCTGTGTTGACCATTTTAACTTAGGGCTGAACGTGAGACTTCGGCTTCAAGCCTTGCTACTGCCCTGGGATGCGGGTAAAGTGGACTGCATTTGAGACGTCCCAGGAGCTGAGGAAGTGCCCCGGTGAAACCTCCCAGTACCCACTGGGATGTGTTCAAGAGCTAAACTTGGGAAAAAACAGCAAACAAGGCCCCCCACAAGCTAACACAGCTACTTATGCTGATTTCTGCCTACCAAAACGAAAAATCAAAGAGTCGTGAGTGAACTGAGCTGATGCTGCACATAATGAAAATGGCACAAAGGAGCAATCAAATAAAATGCTAGTATATTTGGTTTCGTTTTTTATATCATCCTGAGACCCACTCCATGCGTTTCTGTCCTTTGCCGTGGACATTATACATTTGGATCTGGATTTTCCAGACTGCATGCTGCCATGAAAATTCCTGATGTGGCTTCAAGAGGAGAACTGAGGCTTTACAAAGGGTGTTAGACCTTGTGAGTTTGAAAAAGATGGTGCAAAAGATGCAACTAGAAGTCCTAAAATATTTTATATAAAATATTTTTCTTTTGTGTTAGAGGCTGATGAATGCTATCAGTGAGAGTTTAGTGAATTTTAACTTTTTGAAGCATAGAATGAAAGTCCATTTTATGATGTCTACTATAGTGGATGCTGGGTCAAAATATTTCTGTTGTTGAGCATTTACACATGGAGCTCAGAGTTCTTTCCCGCTGGTTTTAATGGGGGACTTCAAGGGGGATAGTTAGTGATTGTGCTGTGCATGAGTGAGTCAGGAAGGCTCCGGTGGAGCTGGACTGCTGCAGCGAGTCACCAGGGAGCGCCGGCAGAACCCACACTCCCTATGTGGCTATAGGCACAGCTCCAGCAGCCTGGAGCCTCGGAAGAGACATTCAGCGGAGACATTCAGCAGCCGGCTTTCCGCTGTCGCTCCAAATGGGGGCGTGCTAGTGCGTGTCAAAGCCAGTTGCATTTCCATTGTAAATTCTGCTCTTTGATTGCACCTCGGTGGGGCTGTCACGGCCAGTTTCCAGGTGCTAATGGCCAACCAAATATCCATGGGCCAGACAGGGCTAAGCGAGCTCTGAGGCGGAGATAAGAGTCATAAGTGACTAAGTGAGGAGACGGTGCAGCTGATAAGTACAGATGTCAGCGCAGTAGCTCACTTTGTAGCAGAAAAATGGAGAAGAACCAGCAGTCCTGGTCAAACGCGGACATTAGGGCTTTGCTCACTGTCTGGCAGAGGATAATGTTCCACGTCAAATTGATGGTGTTTGCCAAAATGAGGACATTATGCCATATATAGTGAGAGAGCTGGCAGCGGTGGGGATCCAATGTACAATGGGACATGTCTGTGAAAAACTGAAAAAACTGAGGTCTCAGTACAAGGCAATTAAAGCACACAACGCACAAAGTGGTGTCCAAAGGGGAAAAAATCCTGTGGTACATAGTTCTGCGGTGGTTAGTTGGTGCCGGGTGTGCAGACTTTAACCACTCGCCTCCTACTTCCCACTTGCCTGCATGGATGGTGGAAACACAAATGGTTTTGGGCCATTAACACTGACTAGCTCGAAGATCGCCCTAGTTTGCAGTGGCATCACAGCAGAAAGACAGCTAGTGAGTGTGTCCCCACTAACAGCAGCAGTGTGCCCCGGTGATGGAGGGGGTAGACAGCACATACACAATGATTATCCTGTGGTCTACTGCAGTGGACATCCTGGAAAACTATGTAATCTGTCATTTTTCTTTTTGAATTATACAGCTCATTGGGAGGGGTGTTCTATAGTACTTACCCTAACTAACCCTAACCCTAACCCTAACCCTAATGGGATATCACAAATGCAGCATTGGCCACACTTCTTGACACAAGGTGAGTATTTAGTATACTCCTACCTTATTGGCAGCCTCTAGTGAGCTAATGAGTGTGTGCAACTCTTCTCTGTTCAACTCCATGGTGACGGGCCGAAGGGCTCCGTTCTCTCTCACATCCAGAGTAAGACTCAGCAGAGGAGTCTGGAGAGACGAGATCTTATCGCTGGACAAGGCTAACTGGAGAGAGTGAGGGGGAAACAGAGACAGGATAAAGAGAGTAAAGAAGGAAATAAATAATTCAGTACATAGCAAAGCTGAGCAAACTCACGTGATTTCTTTAAAACGCATGGGAAAAAGGTGATGAGCAAAAATGTCCTCAAAATTAAGAAAACTGTTTATAATTATTGTAAACCTTTATTTAATTACAAGACAATTACCATTAAATTTACCAAAAATTTCAAAATTTCAAGGGTGAAATAAGACCGTTAAAACTATAAGTGGATAGGTCACCTTAAGCTGCCAATCGAAGTCTTGAAGCACAGCGCTGGAGATGAAGTTGGTTCTCTCCACGAGAGCTTGGCGGATCTCCTCTCGTCTGGCCCTCAGCACGCTCAGCACAGCCTCTCCGTAACCGCTGCCCACATCCGACAAACCTGCCAGCACCTGCCCACAGACCACAGCAGCATGGAGGAGATGGTGACAATCTGACCCAGAGGCAGCCCTTCTCTGGCACGGATCATCACAGGCACCTTGAATTCTCAGAGGTTTTGTGTGAATGGAAATCAATGGAGGATGTTTGGCTCATCCTGTTAAACTACTAACATATGTGCTTAATGTAATAAAAAAACTGGCATTTGAAAACATCATGATGTCATACAATACAATCAGCAAGCTAGCTGGACAGGACTGGCTTCATTCAAGAAGTACAAAATGCTCCCATCACTTCGCCATGTGATGTGAGATGGAAATCAGCATCAAGATTAATGCACAGTTCCATCGTGATGTACTGACAGAGCTTATCACAACTCCTGCGGCTGTGCCATTCTTTGGTAAGGAGGACACAGAAAGTTGCATAAGTACTTTCAGAAACAGCAACGGAGAGTAACTCTCCAGTTCTGGTGTCCTCATACCAAAAGAATGGCACTGCTATTTCAGGAATTGTGATAAGCTCTCTCAGTACATCAAGATTGGCTGCTCCATTCATGTGAGGTCTGATTAATCTCACATGGTAAAAAGATGTGAGCGTTTGTACTTCTCGAATGAAGCCAGAGCTGTCCAGGTAGCTTGCTGTATCTCAGAGGTCAAGATGAGAGCAAAGTCATTCTGGAGACCCTCTTTGTAAGACAGATTGAGCAGAAGAGCAGCTATAGTGTTTGGCCGTGATGAAAAAAAGCTTAATTTGGGCGATCAAAGCAGTAACAGAGCTTGAGAGAGTTCCCTGAACTCTCTCAAGCTCTGGACTTTTAGCCTGGACTTTTAGCTCTGCAACACCGTTCTTTGTGATTCTTAAGGCGTTTCTGTCTGAGCTGGGCAAAACAGCTTGTGAACCCTTTGCCCATCATAAATAGAATGAGTTCCAAAGGCCTTCCTTCCTATGCAATATATAATATATGACGTTTTTTGATTCTGATATGTTCGTCACTGCATGTAATCGTTACCTTTGTTAGTGTCTGTTTGGGGTGTTATTACTGCATGGTAATGCTTAACTGTGATGTCTGACCAGCGCATTTGCAAATGTTCTTATGTATTCAGGTTGCTCTCGATAGGCCTTCACCTCTGCTTTGTTTAGTCTAACTGAATCAAAGTCTGGTGCGTTTACCCTCTTGGCATGGTTTGTCTGGGCAGGTGTGAAACCAGCAATAGCAGTCGGGTGTGGACCAAAATAAGCAGACTAGCTGTCTTTCCACAGTGGTGCCACTGCTGGCTGGGGCTATCTTTGAGCCTAGAACAAAAAACAGTCGTATTTCCACTGCTGTGCCAGCTGCACTGCAAATTCTTCCCATTCATGCATGCCAGTGGGATGTAGGGAGCGAGTGGTTTAAAGTCTGCACAACCGGCACCAACTAACTACTGCAGAACTACGTACCACCAGATCTTTTTCCCTTTGGACCCCACTTTGTGCATTGCTTGCTTTAACTGGCTTGTACTCAGAGCTCAGTTTTTTTCAGTTTCTTTCCCCACCACTGCCAGCTCTCTAACTATGTATCGCATAACATCCTTATTTAAGCAAACACCGTCGATTTGACACTGGACATTGTCCTCTGCCCGGATAGAGAGAAGAGCCCAAATGTCCTCATTTGATCAGCTTGTTCTCCATTTTTCTTTTCTCTGTTATTTTTCTGCTACAAAAGCGAGCGGCTGCGCTGACATCTGTACTTATCAGCTGCATGTATCTCCCCACCCAAAGCTTCGGTTAGCCCTGTCTGGCCCATGGGTATTTGGTGGGTCATTAGCACCTGGAAACTGGCCCAAACAGCCCCACCGAGGTGTGATCAAAGAGCGGAAGGGTCAGTGGAAACGCAACCAGCCTTGGTACGCAATAGCACGCCTGCATTTGGCGAGACAGAGGAAAGCAGGCTACTGAGACCCTGTTTAGGAGGTGTCCTATGCATGGTTACACGTGAAATCTGAAGCGATTTGTTTGCAGTGTGAACCACAACTACAGCACACAACACGCTTACTTTAGATGGTAACTCAAGAATGCTCATCATACCAAAATATCATCTACAGAAATGGATCTTTTTGCCACCTTGAGTAGTAGCAGAATCCACCCTCGGCAATGGACTAATCGTGCTGTAAACTGGCTAAAGCAGCTACCGTGTCGAATGAAAACTGCGTCACAGCATGTGGACACATCAGCCAGTAGTGACAGGTTCAAATCCCTCCTAACACAGGTGAAATTTCAGACAGGAATAATGGAGTGGAAACGGAATGGTCATGCAGTGTGAATGTCAGGTTACCATGGGATTGTTGCTGATAATATGGGAGTTTTTTGACCTGATAAAAGAAGCTCAAGTGTAGCTTTAACATCACTGCCTTCTGCTTTCGAGCCATCTCACCTCCTCATCACAGCTGTTGTTGCCCACAGCCAGTCGGAAGAGGCTGGACAGTGAGTTCAGCAGCTCCAGCCACTCCTCCAGGCTCCAGGTGGCGCTATAGTCTGCCATACGTGGAGGCTCCCGCCCACAAACGCCATCCACCACCCTGTGACACAGCTATGGGGTAGATACCAAAAATGCACAAAAGAATGAATGAGTTTTCACGTGTTGTGCTGGTTCCCAGTGCTGCAGCTGCCTCGCTGTGATCACCTGCAGCAGCCGAGTCTCAGTTAGCTGGCTGTCTGTCTAATGCTTGAACTAAAGTGCTGCTCTAATGAACTGCAGCAAATTCAGTCTCTACTTTGTGCTGTTTAAGCTGTTCTGCAGTCACTGGAAATGCACTTTCTACTCAGAACTGTCGGACGCACTAGGCATATCAGGCGCATATTTTCAATATAGGGCCTCCACAGGCAATCAGACCTTTTTTTTTGCTCAATTAACCCTTTGAAAGCTGATCATATTCACTTGATTTCTTTCAAAAACAAGGTTAAAAAAAAGTGGTGAGCAAAAAGCAAAGCAGAAAATTTGCGAAAAAACAAAACAAAACAAAACAAAAAAGAAACAAACATAAAATTAGAAAAAAGGGATAATTACAACATATTGTAACATATCATAATAAAATTATATATTTAAACATCAGATCAATAATACTGGATGGATATCAGATTTATTTAACCCTTTCACAAGCCATTTAACCTTTTGAAACCTAAACAATATATGCATTAGATTTAGCAAGGTATTAGATTTCTTTGAAAAACACTGGAAGATGATGAGCAAATTAGCAAGAAATGAAGTGGGAATTAGAGTGAAATAATATCTATCTATATAAGAATTTGGAATTTACAAGAAACTGACCCGAAATACAGCCAACAATATATTTTTTAAGACAAAACAAAACAAAACAATTAGCACATTTTTTATTTACTATTATAATTACACATGAAAAAATACTACTAGTACTACTACTACAAGACAATTACAAGACAAATTAGCATAAAGTTACCCAGCCCAAAAAAGACAAGTCAAGACAAGAAAAGAAATGCGAGAAATGTAAGAAATAACTGGAACTACGGTGAATTTTGTTCAGATCTTTCAGGTTGTCCAGGACCGTTAATTCAAAACCTTCAAAATAAAAGCATGCAACTGCACTCGTGACGGTGACTGAACAGGATGAAGATGTCAGCCTTATGACAATGACCAGTAACACGGAGGCTCTTCAGCATTCAGAGGAAACCTGCAGTCGTGTTTCGGGAGGTAAATGTGTTAATAGAGACACGACGAATTAAAAAGACTATAACTTTTCAGGTTCTACATACAGCAGAGTGGAGGCTGTACGGGCTAGCTAGTCCATATCGGGATCGATTCCCAGTTTTGCTGCTGCCAGCCTTTTCAACGACACGAAAGCCTGAGCCACTGGCATCAGAGAGCAAACGAGCACCACAGTGGAGGACAACAGGACGCCTGAGACTTACTTTCGGGCATTCTTGAAGAGGTAACCTGCTCAGTAGGACCACCATGTTTGATTTAGTTCCGCCTTTGGTCGATCAGCTGATATGTCACATGACTGCTGGAGCTGCATTCACGCGTCGTCAGGAAGACTGAAGGTGACAGCTCGTGTCGACTTATTACAGATACCTCATTTGTGTACAAATGATGTTGAAAATATCCAAATGTGCCGACATTGTGGTGGAAAGACAGGCACCTACAGTTTGACGACAATAATAAACAACAGCTGACATTAATTAGTGCGGTTGTATGTGACGTTCGTGTGTGTCCATACCGGCTGCTTCACTTGAAGTGAAAAGAGGTAGCCCCAGTGAAGTCTGCCCGGTTCCTCGTGATGTTACAGTACACCGCGTGACGCTCTGTCTTGGGAGAATTGCTCACCGAACTCCCATTCAAAGAAATATCATATGAGCTTGGTAATAGGAAAAATTCATAACTCGTACAACGTGACTTATAGAGTTTTAACGTTACCTTCCAATTCGGCACACATGCAGTCCGACCCAACAGGGCTTTTTTTGTTGTTTTTTGCCATTCCCCTAATTTTCTTCACTAAATTACACACGGTACACGGCAGCAGCCAGCGGCCGAGACATTGAGGAGCATGTTGCAGTCTCCGGGTCTGCAGACACATACTATTGGAGACATTTGGATCAGTTGGACATTTATTAAAATCAAGGCCTGCTTGGTGGATCACTTGTGTGCCGAATAACCCAGAAAGCCCAAATGATTCATAAAAACTCTTAACTCGGTGTCTACGATGAATGTATTTTTGCTGATACGCAAGATAATACAGAATCTCCAGTATTTTAAACGGAGCCTGGGCGGATTCTTGGTGTGAGCGAGCGGAACGTCGTCGCGGCTTGTGTTTCACATCCTGGTTTGTCGTAGGGGGGTGGTGGTTTTCCAAGTGCTGCAACGGCTCAACGGTGAAGTAATCTGTGAAGACAGTGATGTGACCTGGGCGATTTGCATCTGACTTTGCTTCATGCAGCAGTCGGCGTACGGGAGCACAACGCAGGGTAAGTTTTCTCCACTACAAATTTGCAAAACAATATGAAAATTGATGTGAGCGCAGGTCAGAGGTTTACTAATTCGTCAAGGTGATGGTTAAACTATGGAGGCGACAACAATGCAGTAGGCCGGCTTTATCATATGCCCTGCTAAATACATACCGTACCTGCTCATGTAGGACCTGCGGTATTAATGTAGCAGTAAACAAGCACAGCCTATGGTTTGTGGTTTGGTTGCCCCGTCTGAACAACATCGATAAAATGTTTAAGGAGTTGATCCTCCTTCTATGAAAATGCACAGTCTAATAACCGAAACTGCAAGCATCGATTTGGCTTGTTTTGCCAACCCAAACTTCTGTATCCTCGATGCGGTTTCAGAGTTCATTTCGATCAGCGGGAGATTCCCAAGCGGCCTGAAATCTTTTCTTAGACCTTTTCTACTCTTGAGTGCGATTCAGTCAGTCAATTAGAATGACAATCACTATCAGAAATAGTTTATTGATCCCCGAGTGGAAACTGGGTCAGTTGCTGTGGCTCAGATTCTCAAGAGAAAAACTAAATGATAAGAAATAGAAAAATATGTGCCTTAGAAATGTGTAGAAGTATGTGCATTAAGTGCATCAAATTTACAAAATATTACAACAGTAAATATAGAAATAAGAAACTGAGCATATGTATCAAAAGACAAACAAAAGACAAGTTAGTTTAACAGGTGCAGCTAATACAGATAATAAAGCCCTGCACTGTGGCAGGCTGTGTGTCCAACTCCACAGATGTTGGGTATATTTCTCCTACATTTGAACTGATGTGATGATAACTTTTCAACAGTAGGATAGGCCTAAGTGTTGCCCTCCTTTCAGTGACCATCACCAGGCAAGGTGACAAAAAGGTGGCAAATTCAATAGCCCGTTTTCACCCCAGCCATTCTGACATGAAACAGCAGGGTGTTTAACCCAGCTTTGACCAATAAGAGTTCTGTTCCATGTAGTCTGAACCGAGCCAGGGCCCTGCTTGTGTTCACGGTGCTTCACTGGAAAGACTATGGTGCAATCAAATGGATCAGAACCTTTATTAATGTCATTAGTATCACCTGTGACAACCCTGTCTCATAAAAAGTACATTTCTTTACAACTAAACAGCCTTTTTAATTAGGGGAAACATTTTTGTCACAGATTATGTTTGTTCCTCACATATCACGAATCAGTTTCTCATCAACATATCTTGTTCCCATACAGCTAAACTGCATTCTCAGTTACAGGGGAATTATGAGGAATATGTTTTTTTGTTTTGTTTTATTTATTTATTTATTTATCGCTTGTTTTTATCATGGATTATGTTTGTTTTCAAATGTATCACAAAGACATTTTTAATCAGTGTATCTTGTATATCATGTTGGGGGGAGTTTCAGCTAGTTTAGTTACCTTTAGCCACTAAAGCCACTTGGTTAAGGTTAGGGAAAGGTTAGGGTTAGACATAAAACCAACATGGTTAAGGTTACGGTTGGGGTTATCACATGTTCATGTGATATGCTACAAACAAATGTAATCTAATTACAAAATACATTCCCCTCAAAACATAATTGAGAATGCAAGTTAATTGTGTGACAATTAACTTGACAAGTTAATTGTGTCACTTTTAGAAGACAGGCCCCCCTGTGTTCACTCCTGCTATTTAATGTTGAAAATCTGTTGAAAATCTTTATCACACAGTTAATAAAGGGAATGGGGCTTAATGTGCTGCTTGAAGGGACTGTGCTAAAATGAGAAATATTTTCACTTTACTAACTTCCCTGAAACTGTGACGGATTAGTTGGACATTTATTAAAATGTCCAACTAAATGCCCTTCATACTGAGGTTTCACTTTCACTTAAATCTCATGTGCAGTGGAGACAATTTGATGATTTAATTCTAATTCACATCTAACAACAAAAGTCTTCTCCATGATCAAACTGGAGTTTGTAGACTGTATTCTATCTATTTGGGTGTTATTGATAAAGATTTTTGTGGACCGCTGCTTTACAGTGGCTTGCATTGTCTTGTGCAGCTGCCACAGTAAGTGGGTAACACTTGTGTTGCCGTTTTAAGTCCAAATGTAATTGAACTTTGGACTGATATCATATCGAATTATCTACTGTATTTATGAATGGAAAAATCTCTGTCTGTGTATGTGACTGTGGCTTGATTAGTTCCGCAACTGTGCATCCGATCGACTTCGAACTTGGCAGGCGTGAGGCCGAGGATCCTCCATGATGCAGTGTTGAGTATGCATATTTATGGTTCAAAACTGCAGAAAATGGGTTTTATGTTGTTCTTAATATTATGTTGATGGTCCACGAAAGCCAGAACTGAAATGCCAGAGCAGTGCAGCACCCAGACAATCTACAGCGCATACGCTGCAGTTTTGCGTTATTTACTAGACACACATGTATATTTCTGTGCTATCTATCACCCACAAACTATTATCCGAGCAGAGCAGCACGAGAAATGAACTGTTTATGGGTATGATAGTGGTATGGCGGTGATTTCCAAACGTTACATTGTTGTACTGTCGTCCGTGGCCTGGGCATTCAGGACTACAACCCAATTTTTTTTTGGCCCCAGCCCTGAACATTTGCAGTGCACAGCTCAATCCAGTGGCCAGATGCATAAAACTTGTGTAGATTCATGACTTAATATATGTAAGCATAAAGTCAGAAACACGCATGAACGTTCTTTGACATAATTTTTTCATCAGATTAATATAAAACCTTGTGTATACATCGCTGTGTTTTATAAACCTCAGTCATTGGGGATTTGTGGGCATGTAGTGCACGAGCCCCTTTTCCTCTTCCACACTTAACCATAAATGTATAAAGATACCAGCAGCTGTATCGCCGCCTGTTCCACCTGTCTTTCCATCTGTCTATCAAACAAATAGGAAATAAAAAATTGCCTTTTGTTTTCAGAGACTGTTGTGTTCCCCAACAGCCACAACAGTTGGCATTACACACAGCTGGCTGACTCTTTATGCGGTCCTCATCGCATGGACCTAAACCACCAAGTGATATCCCAGAAATGTATCTGTGATTAGTTTGTAGTGCTCATATCGAAACCCACATTACAAGGTGTGTTACAACGAATTAAATAAAAAGAATATTAACATTTCAATAAAATGTTGACTGACATCAATTAAAAGGATGAGAAAAATATCTGTGCCTTATCCATAGCACATGCACCCATAACACACATATGCTCTACATTTTCCATACATTTTAACAAATTTTAACTGGCACTGCACTAGTATTCACAAGCAGTTACTGTAGGCTGTACGCATCATGCTTCAATCTGATATTGTTTTATTTTCGCTGCTGCTGCTGGAGAATATGCTCTGTTGTGCAACTTACACTTTAAAGTTTAAAAGTCATATGATCCACTCAGAACTTCTGAGTGGTGGATAGCTGGAATTCCTGTCAGGCTTTTAAATATGAATTTTATGCCAAAAGTAAGAAGTGGCTGAACATGTAACAAGTGCAGCTGACTCTCTCCTCAATGATGGTGCACACATAATATAACCGAGTATGAGCTTTTTAATGTTTGGTTCTGACTACTGTGCAGATAAATTCATTTTGTGTGGATTTTTGAAGCAAAGTTGTCAAATGGCTCGTAAGGCGCTTCCATGGCGATGACAAATCAGCAAGTAAACATGAACAACAGTGATACTGTGCATAACATGTACGTGCAGCATAGTGCATGTAGGTGGTAGCTTTGTCCAGCTACCAGGTTTGGCATCTAACAAAGCTATTCAAGGCACCCTCCTTTAGCTGGGGGGAAGTCCATCCAGCCAGTATCCAGCATGCAGTAACAATGAGAGGAAGATAGCACCACTACTGTCTTACATTACAGCTAAGGGGAAGTCAAATAATATCTTTTTTTTTTTTTTTTTTTTTTTTTTCAAAATGTGTGATGTGTCCCTTTAAACCTCTACAGAGCAGCCTAACCAGCCCATGTTGGATTGGCTAGAGGAGAATGGTCAGTTCTCTCTTGTCCTTTTCTTGTTGCTTTCTTGTTTGTTTGTTTTTTTGTATTCCTTCCATGTGCCAGTGCAAAAGTGTACATTCAGGCCATCAGTGAAGTTAATCGCCCTTGGCCTATTTTACAGCAGGATGCATAATACACAGTTCATTGCAAGTCTTAATTTGACTTTTACAAGCCGTCCTGTAAACATTACCATGGTTGCTACCGAGGGATGTCTAGACCTGCTTTCTAATTAGCCAAGAACTCAACTGTGGCTTGCTCCACTAAGGAATTGCTTCTCATGAGGTCTGTATGTAACGTTAGATGGCTTGTTAAGCAAATGTTGGGTCAGATAACTTATCGTCAGGTGAACCAAAAAAACTTCCCCTCCATTGTTTCAGTTCATACTTCATCTCGCTGAAGTCTTACCAAATACAGGTCACTGTTTCCAGTCCTCTGGAGGAAACCGTACCTTTCGGGTACTTAAGTTACTGAGAACAAAAGAATAAGGCAGCTGCACGTGCTCAAATGTTAGTCTGTTTTCTGTAGAGACGGTAGGGTTATACTCACGTAGCCAAACAGAGCCTCCTCTGGGCTGTGGGTGTCCAGAGGAAGTGAGAAGACACATTTTATCATATGGAAGGTTTTCATATTCTGTGAGGAAGAAACTTTGTCAGGCTGTCCGCAGATCCTTAAAAAGTCTTAAAATGTCATAGCGATGCATCTCATTTTCAGTGCAACATTTTATATCTATATTCGTCTCCATCAGAGTCAACATTTCTGAAGTTATAAAACTAGACCTTCTGACCCTAACAGAGATTTGAACCTCGACTGACACTACACATCTTAACCCTGACGTTTCGGGGGATATCCTGAGAAAATCAGGCATAACCTGCTCTGGGCTGAAGTCTAGTTAGCCCTGTGGTAAGAGTGGAGACATCTCACATTCCAAGTTTCAAGTGTGAAAAGATGGTTAGCTCAGGGCTAACTGTGGACTTAGCCCGGGGCTGTGTGGTGTGAAGGGGCTAATTCAGTATTAGGACTGTATGGGCCAGTGAAATGGCACTGTGGAAGTGGATAGTAATCAATTATGGTACTAATTTGGGAATTTTCCAGTTTGGGATCAATAAAGTATACCTATCTATCTATCTATCTAATTATGGCACTAGTACTAGTTTCTTGTTTTCACTCTAGAAATTTTCATTATCCCAGAAATATCAGAGGCAACATAAGACACAGTAACAAATACAAATCAGCATATAAACACTCAATTATCCAAGACTATATGTCATATCCCATCATTTGTCACACTGTGGGGTCCTATTGTGGTGGCTGTTAGTCATGTGTGTTTGATAATAAACTGTATGTTCAATCAGTGCCACCCGGTCTGGTGTCATTCTCTTTTGATTGACTTCCTTTCCAGAAAGTGAGGACATTACTGAGAACACGAATAAAAATACTATGAAAAGACGAAGCAGCCTTGGCACAAAAATTTAAACGCCTCAAGGACGTGAGGCAGGCTTGGGCTTTCAGACCTACATCATATAAATCAGATGATTTTTTTTTCTTTAATCTTTGGAAACTCATTCACGCTTTCCACAAAAATTGCATCAGCATCAGTTGAAGAATTTTTTTTAAAAGGAAAAATAGAAGGTTAAAAATCTGTGGTGAGTTCTCCAGATATTGGACTAGCCCTGTTTGCTAAATAGACACAGGATGACACTGGATGCAGCTTATCAGAGGCCATGTGATGAAGGAGGTTGTCAAATTTTCATACGAACAGTCAAAAAGTATAGAAAGCATACGTCTTCATCTTTGTTCCACAAGGACAAAACAACTACTGGTAACAGAGGACGGCAAATTTGAAATCATGTAATGTAGATGCGCTTTCTACACTCATCAGCCCCCCTAAAACACCTGTACCCATGGTGCTTTTGGAAAGTGATGATGGCTGGAACTGACAACATGGACACATTTTTTAAACCAAGAGCAGCCAGTTCAGCGCCTAAAACTGGAGATTAGGATCATGAGCCTCGTTTTGACCACAGGGACCGCCCTCAGGCACTGGGAATCTTTTTGAGGAAGTGTTTGCATTTTCACTAAGGTCTAAATTAAGTTCCTGGGCCGTTATTTTTTTTTTTTTTTACTGTACAGAAAGTCCCTGCTCGGGGAGTAGTACTTTCCAAGAGTAGAAGCATACTGCACACTTTGCTATAGCTGTAGTAATGACAATTAGAGAGGACACTTGAAATCAACAAATCAACAGTTTTTTATATTTTAGGCATAGCTAAATAAGATAAAATATAAAGATAGTGAAAAGACGACATCACATAAAGGCAAGTCTATAAATATGAGTTTTAAGAAGTGATCTAAAAGAAGTCACTGATTTGGTGTGTCTTATGTCGTTCCAAAGCCGAGGAGTCCTGATGACAAAAACTCAGTCACCTTTGGATTTAAGCCCGGACTTTGGAAGAGCCAGAAGGGCCCCAGCCGATCTGAGGCTGTGAACTGGCTCAAAGGGGGTCAACATGTCTATTATGTAGTTTGGGGCCAGACCCAAACGTGCTTTATCGGTGATCAGTAAAATCTTAAAATCAACTGTAAATCCAACAGGGAGCCAATGAAGAGAAGCCAGGATTGGTTTGACGTGATGTCGTCTGATAAAACCGTTAAGAAGCCGAGCTGCTGCGCTCTGAGCGAGGTGGAGGCGAGAGAGTGACTTTGGGTCTATGGTGGAGAGGAGGGCGTTACAGTAGTCTAAAAAAGATTAATGCGTGAATTACTTTTAGTTGAATTACTTAGAGTGTGAGAGCATTGGTTTAATTGTGGAGATGGTTCTGATCTGAAGGAAGCATGACTAGACAACTTTTTAAATCTGTGCCATAAAATTTAACTCTGAATCAAATAAAATTCCCAAATTTTTATATTCGCAGACAGAGGTTTAGGGGACTGAACGATATGATTTCTGATTTTGAGTTATTGAGTTGAAGGTAATTTTGTGCCATCCAACGCTTGATATGATTGGGACAATCTGCGATAACAGCAAGGCTTTTTAAAAATAATAATAATAAAAAAACATCACCATGCTGACCCATGGCAATTGATACTTTATCCTGAATTTAAATAAATTATAAATGTCAAAAAAAAATTAAACTACGGAAAATACATTCCTGTACAGTGACATCCTGATTATTTTATATGTATTTTTTTCTTATCTTTTAAATTTTCTAAACTTTATTTTACTTATTTAATTTAGTCAATTATTAAAGTTGTACATTTTTTTCTCATGTTTATATCTGTAAAATGAAGAAAACGGCAATAATTACAGGATTGCAATATGGCACCCAAATATTTTGAATCATATCATATCTGGGAGTCCCTGCTGATTGTAACCTAGACAGTATGTTGTCATTTTTTTCTCTCCATGTTTTAGAATGACGACATTGTGACAGTTGGCCCAGAGGTGCAGCAGAGGAGAAGGCGGAGGCCGAGCCCCCTCGAAAGCCCAGCCAGAGTCACCGCTGGTCAGATGGAGCAGCTCCACTGGGTCCGCCATCGATGTCGGCAGCTGCTAGTAGCAGACTCGGGCCGAGGCTGGTACTCCGCCCCTGAAAACCCTGCTGCCAAAGGCTCCCTGGAGCCCCACGGCTCACCACACAGGCTTAGTGGGAAGCGAAGGAAGGTCTTGGCTCACCATGGACCTTACCAGCAGGAGTATGAAGGCATCTGCAAGGGCTATCGAGGCAACGCAATCCGTACCACCAAGTACAGCTTGTTGAGCTTCATCCCCATGAACCTGTTCCAGCAGTTCCACAGGTTTGTTGTCTTTGAAACACCATTAATGGATATTACCAATGTAATGTTTTTCCCTTTCACAATGAATGCCCACAAAAAGTCGGAAGTGACTTATGTATTTTCCGAAGTCATAAGCTGCTACTCTCTGTTCTACTGTATGTTTTGCTCACCTTCAGAGTCACAGGATGCTGCAGGTTTGTCTTGAAACTCAGCTTTTGTTCCAAAACAGAGTGCAGCCCGTAAAGTGAGTTTTTAAAGCCAGACATCTCAGTAACTGACTTTGCAACTGACAGACACTGACTTTGTGTGCAAACCTGTAACGCAGACATTGGTTAGCTACACAGTTGCATCAGATCATATGCCCTTTTATTTTTATTCTTGGAATGAAATCTTTTTACAAATTTTTTTTTTTTTTTAACCTGTAATTATTTGGTGTATGGACAGTGAGCTATTTTCTTGCACCTCAGGGTACTGTGCCAAACCAGCATGCCTTAAATTGATTTCACACTCTGACAATTCAGTCAGTTTAGGCCCAGTATTAGCAACATTTGGCTGTAAACCGGTAGGAGACAGGAGCTCACATGTACATGTCACTAGGTCAGTGGGTACACAGAGCATTACATCATTCTGGTTACTATTTACACCCAGTGGAGTGATAAATGGTAAGCTCTTTAATTGCAGTGTTAAACCTTTGTGAAAAAGGGAATGTAGTTCAGCATTACTGGAAACCTTTAAGAGGCTGTTTACATCCCTCCAGATGCTGTAAGGTGGTCTTACACCAATTGAATTTACAGTGCCTGTGAATAATTATTCATCCCCACAGCATGATCCTGCCACCAGCGTGTCTCACTGTGGGGATGGTGTCCTCAAGGTGGTGTGCTGTGTTGGATTTTCACTAACCACTAAAAGTAGCTGGAGGCAAAAACAACAATAATGCAATAATACTAACAATAAATACAATAACAATTTTTAGTGGTTAGTATTAGCTAGTTTTGTGTGGTTTATTTTTTCCTCGGGTGAAAATCCAACACACAAAACTAGCTAATACTAACCACTAAAAATAGCTGGAGGCAAAAACAACAATAATGCAGGTGTGTTCAAAAAAAGTTCTATGTGATGCCAGTGGGAGCAGATTCATCTGGTAGATAAATTGCTGTGGTTATTTCCTGTGCAGGGCTGCCAACTTGTACTTCCTGTTCTTGGTGCTGCTGAACTGGGTTCCCGTTGTCGAGGCCTTCCAGAAGGAGATCACCATGATTCCTCTGGTGGTGGTTCTCAGCGTTATCGCCTTCAAAGATGGCCTGGAGGACTACAGACGCTACCAGTATGACAAGAAGGTCAACAACAACATAGTGCGGGTCTACAGCGGGTGAGTAGGCTTGTGTGAGATTGAGAAAGTGTCGTTTAAGGCTGTCCATAGGTCCTTGAAAAGTCTGAGAAAGTCTTGAAAGGATCTGATATTATTTTACTTCCCCGCTGACAAGAAAGCAACCATGGAGGTACAAGAGTGAACTGACTGTCCTGTAGCCAATCCAAAGTGGGTTGGTTAGACTGGTCTGTAGAGGTTTAAATGGATAAGACACCTATTTTGAAAAAAAAAAAAATAAAATAAAATAAATAAATATATATATATATATATATATATATATATATATATATATATATTTTTTTTTTTTTTTTTTTTTTTTTTTTTTTTTTTCTTCTCATTGTTTCTGAGTGCTGGATACTGTCTGGCTGCTCCAAATGCTAACTGTTAGCCTCCTGCCATTGAGGTGGACTTCCCCCCAGCTAACATTCTGAAAATTAACCACCTTAATCAACTAGAAGAGGATTCAACAAGTGCTGCTTTCTAAAACTAAAAAGGCTAATATGACCAAGTGCACATGGACAGTAGTTTTGCTCAAATTACTGTTTATAAATGTAATTTTCCTGTTATCAACATCCAGAAAGATCCGGTAAGTTCTTCATTTCCTGTATCACTGCGTGTCAGAGGAGCAGTGATACAGGAAAAAGGTTTATAGGGATAAGTCACCAATTTAAAAAAAATATATATATTATTTGACTTCTCCCCCCAGCTGTTCTGTAGGACAGTAGTGGCTCTATCTTCCTCTCTTTGTTACTGAGTGCTGCATACTGGCTGGATGCTCCAAATGCTAACTGTTAGCCTCCTGCCATTGAGGTGGACTTCCCCCCAGCAAACACTCTGGAAATTAACCGCCTTAATCAACTAGAAAAGGATTCAACAAGTGCTGCTTTCTAAAACTAAAAAGGCTAATATGACCAAGTGCACATGGACAGTAGTTTTGCTCAAATTACTGTTTATAAATGGAATTTTCCTGTTATCAACATCCAGAAAGATGCGGTAAGTTCTTCATTTCCTGTATCGCTCTGTGTCAGAGGAGCAGCAGCCACCACAGAGACGGAGTACTTGGGTTTGACATTGGTTGTTTTCGTCACTGAATATGAAGCTGGCTATGCTGTGGCTAACGTCTTGGCTTGCTGCTTCTATTCCTCTGCTCCCCTCTATTGTGCATGGTTCACATGGAGACCCATTTTATTCGAAACCCCACCCAAACTGCTCACCACCTGTCCAGTTATGTGAACTGGGTGGTGCTGCCTCCCCGGCTGGGTCGCTCTGCGCGTGATGTCCACTGGGTGGCAGGCAGGAAGACTGGATTGTTGGTATCTGCTAACTGGATAGGTGGTTATATTGTCTTATATTGTCTTATACAGTGTAACCACAGGAAATTAATTATCAACTGTGTTTTGTAGTATATACAAAACACAGTTGATAATTAATTTCCTGGTGTTGCCTTTCTTATTCCACCCATTTAGTTTCAGGACTTTCATGAGATGTTTTGTATGATTTTGACAGCTTTGTTGCTTTCTTTCGTTTTGAATTGCTCTTCAATTCATTTCCAGGTGGCAGTAACAGGGTTTATTAAAAAAAATATTAGATGATACCTGCAGACACCCTGTCTCTTTAAAAACAATAAAATGCCTATGGTGTGAGAAAAGACCAGAATCTGAGACCAGCAATAGACAATGCCATTACTATCATCTGTGTTATGCAGGGGTATGGAACTTTGTCCATTAGCATATGAAATATTATGAAATATAGGAGATAACAGTATACTACTACTACTATGTGATCAGTGCCAGGAATGTGGCCATTATCAGTTTCCTATTGGCTGCTATTTTGAGCGTAATTTACTGTGAATGACGCCCTGTGTGACGGCCATATTTATTATCAAGGCACTTAGACACAATCAAATTTCCTTGTGTGTGTGGGTGTGGGTGTATTTGGTCATGGTAAAGTCCATCTTATAATGAAGCCTGTCACAACGACAGAAAAATATATGTAACTGGTGGCTGAATCAAACATGCTGTTTGACTTCAACTCAGGAGGTATCCAACAGTTTGTCCATCAGCCTCTTCAAAAAGCTACCACTGCCTGATTAGGGTTAGATACATGAAACATGGTACAACAGTCAGTTACAGCACAGCCCATGTCATTATTGACCCACGGCTTTGTCCTGTATTTGATTACACAATCTGTCTTTTAAGAAGTTGTAAAACTTCAACCTTGACTTGAAGGAGTGCTAACCTTTGGAGGAGTGGCAGTCAATTCCAGTCACTGTGGTAGTTAGCTATTCATGTGTCCTTATAGTCGTCTCCGTGTCTATCAGAGAGAAGAGGATCTACGTGCAGGTAGTGAGCTGGTGGATGAGATTAGCAGGAAATGAAGAGGACAAGTACTGTTGGGATTAAAAGCAGAGCGCGGCACTGTGTTGTTGTTGTTGTTGTTGACATTGATGAGCAAACTCATGTTCAGCCTGGAGTGTCCTTTGCGATTTCGAACTTCCACCGAGCGTCTGGAGAGGAAGAGGACAGTGGTGTCCTCCGCCACAGATGACGAGCAGCTGATCAAACTCCTCAAGTCGTATGGAAGCAACAAGATCAGGACCACCAAGTACTCTCTGCTCTCCTTCCTCCCCAAAAATCTGTTTGCGCAGCTACATCGCTTCGCTAATGTCTACTTCATCTTCCTGGCGGCCCTTAACTTTGTTCCCGTTGTGGAAGCCTTCCAGCCAGAGATTGCTATGGCTCCTATCCTGCTGGTGCTGACAGTGACTGCCATCAAGGACCTCTGGGAAGACTACCGGAGGCTTATTTCAGATCGTTTCATAAATGGGCTTCGCTGCCAAGTTTACAGCAGGTAGGGTAAACATACCGGCTGCTATCGATGAATTTGTTGTGGCAAACTTTAATGTCTATGAAGCAAACCATCGTCTTTTCCCTCACATGAGAATAACGCAGTTAGAATGAAGTTGGTTTGACAAAAAGTCTTCTTAGATACAAGGATGAGGAAGTAAGAGGTGCCTGCACTGTCAGCGACTCAGCCACAAACAGTGTGGTTTTGGGACGTTTTTACTGTCTGCCGCTTTCAGTCGCACATAGGAACTCACATTTTTTAACTTAGCAGAATTTGCTTTTTACTGTCCCTCTTATTGGTGTTGCAGTGGACCCATGTGCCTCCACTCAGTGACTGTGCCTGGCCTTATCTTCCGCATGGATGACGTATTGTTTGTATCGTGTCCATGTCTTTGTTGTGCATACAACCTTGCCACAGTTGCAGATTTGCAAAGCTATGTGTTGCACTGCACAGCGGTGGAGAGAGCAGCTTTTAGAAATTGCTACTCAAGTAGAAGTTACTTTGATGGTATTTTACTCAAATAGAAGTACTTCTTTAAAAATCTACTGTAATATAACAGGTAGTTTAAAAAGCACTAAATGTCAAAGTTATTGAGTGACTTTTTCAGAAGAATAGGTGTCTAACTTTTCCATGCAGTTATACAATGAGAGTACAAGGTTCAAGCTAGATTTTTTTTAAAAGGTGCATTGTGCAAAATTGCTGAGGTTGATTAAAGTGACAACCCTCTTGGCTTAACTAAGAAAAAAACATGGAATAAGCAGGTAAATGATGATTGAGTTGGCTCTCATCATCGGGCCAACTCACAGATACTATTCACTTTTTTCCCACACTCATTACTCATTTTTGCCAGTTGAGTCTAATGAGCACCCACAGAGTGAAACCTGTCTGCTTTTCTCGTCCTCTCTGACTGCTCATTGTGAAAGCTTCCACAGTCAGCCTACGATGGCCCAGTTTTTGATGTTTACGGCGAGTCAGCAGCATTTGTACTTTGTTGATTTGTACTTGATGGATGTAATTCAAATAGTGAAGTACAATACTTAAACAAACATGTACTAAAGTAAAAGTAAAACTACTGACTTAAAAAATACTTTGATAAGTTCACAGAAAAGCTTTTCACACAAACAAGGTAATTAATAACGTCCCCCTTTAACTCCTGTGCAATGTCGGTTTTATTTGCAGGAAGTGTTTTGGCATTTTTAGATCTAGGAAAGGAGTTATTAAGGTTATAGGTTTGAACAAATGTGAACTTTAACACCCAGAAACCCTGTAAGGTGACGTCAGTAAACTGCACCCAGCACGCTCATGTTTACCGACGTGGCTTATGTGCGTTACCGAAGTATTCCAAAGGGATACGATATCTACATAAGACTAAGATGGCTGCATTTTTACAAAAAAAATCTTTCTCCACAACAACAGGTTGTAATAGCTTATTTGTTCTGTCAGAGGACTGGCCGGTGTGTGAGTCACTCTACCCTCCAGTGTACTAGTTCCTCAGCATATTTTTCCCCTGTTCAGGCCTGTATCCAGTTACCACAAAGGGAACAATGTCTGGAGATAAGCTAGACAAGCAACATTTTCTGCATTAAGGTACATCAACACCTCACTGCCCGGTGGTTTTAACTTTAAGAAAAGAAAAAAAAAAAAAAAAAAAAAAAAAAAAAAAAAAAGACAAATATTTGCATTTGATCAGTCTTGATGAAACTGATTTCTATCTATCTCTGTGGTTACAGTAACGGCTCTAGCCTAGTTTCCTTCAGCCAGTTCTTGTAAAGGGTGTTGGACCTTGAGTGTAATGATTAACCCTGATTGTATTCGTGCTGTGTGCTTTATATATCATGTTAACAGGCTAGCCCACCTAGTAATCGACCAACAGGTTTTCTTTTTTTGTATGTTCAACATGAACTGTTTGTCAAGTGAAAGAGTCTTGATGAGGTATTTCTGCCAATATATTGTGCCAGTATTAAGTATTTTTAATTGCAAGTGTTTCAGGGCCAAAACGCATTTTGTAAGTGTTAAGTATATCCCTAATAATAATATTTAACATGTGGAACACCAAAATGTTGTATTAGAATCAGTTCAAGACAAGTTAAGGGCTGCCCATACACGACCACTTTGGTTTAATGTAACATGTATGTAATAAAACTGCATCATGTCTGTCATATTAGATGCAGACAGCACTGACTGGCTGCTATATCTGATCTTTATGAATGACCAGTAGAAAGGACCTGGTACACTGACAAGCTGATACACACAGTTATGATCTGTTTGGATAATATACCATGTTTCTATCGCCCCTATGTGTCTATGTGTGTGTTTTGTTTTCACCTCCACTCCAGTGCTTTTCCTGACCTGTGTGACAGAGATTGCTGAACAGTATTGTTGTGAGCACTTCTGTGTTTTATCTCCCCAGGTGCTCTTTTACATGTTCCTCTGACTGTCTATATATAGTGCACCTGTTTTTTTTTATTCTAATCATTATTTTTTAGGACATTTTATAGGACATTTTGTAGGACTGCTGCGTTAAGAACATCCCGTGGACAAAGTCAGGAAGGGCCTCTTTAGATACGTCTTTTCGACCAGAGCAGTTCTGGTTCTTGAACCGGTGCCGTTCTTTCCAGTTCTTGGAACCAAGGTGCAAACTAGTGAACCGGCCCACGTGCACCAGTGTGGAATGGACTCATTGCGACAGACAGCGGTGTCACCGTGTTTCTGGCCTCTGACTCTGATGTTGCTGTGGCTGAATTCAGCCCGTCTGCTGCTTTGCTGCTCTGTGACTCAGCCCACTGTGGAGGAGATCACAGTACTCCATCCAGTGTCGCTTTTCTTCAGGTCCTTTTTTCAGTCTGTGTTCTTCTCCTTCAGTTGTTTTAACTTGTTGATAATTTTGTCCTAGGTTTTAACAAATCCAGCCTTCACCAACTCTTCAGCAACTTTGAGATACAATTTCCTTTTTCTAGTGCTCATTTCCATCTTTCCAGATGTCCAACTTCTGCACACTGATTTTTTTTCATCGTCTTTATGTTTCCCTTTAGAATAATACATGCTGCTCTTATGGACTTATCTGTGTCCACTTGAGATCTGACTATTTTTTGGTTACAACTTGAAACCAACTTTTTGGGTTCCAAGCCATTATTTTTTTGGGGTGGAAATACTCAGGACAGTTGGACTGAGAGGATGGAATTACTGTAAAATGCCAAAAATAAAATAAAATAAAATAAAATTATTGTAAAATTACCCAAAAGTTTGTAAAATATTACAAAAAAATCACCAGAAAATTACAAAAAAAAAAATTGTAAAAAATACTATTAAAATTGTCACATTGAACACACACAAGAAAATTAAATGTTTAAAAAAGGTGTAAAGTTGTAATAAATAAATAAAATAAATTAGAAAAATAACAAAATAGCCAAAAATTGAAAAAAAAGAAAGAAATTTACCAATAAAGAAATAAATAAAGCCCATTTTGTGTAGAGGGTGATATAAAATGTGTAAATAAATGTCTACCGACAGGCTGCTGGGATTCAAAAGGATAATTTTCTGGATCTTACTGGATATTTTGATATTTTGCTGCAGCCTGCAGAAAGATTACATCGAGCAACGCTGGCAGGACGTCCGAGTGGGAGACTTTATTCGTCTGTCCTGCAACGAAATCATCCCCGCTGACATGCTGCTGCTCTATTCCTCTGACCCCCACGGCGTCTGTTACATCGAGACTGCCAACCTGGACGGAGAGACCAACCTGAAACAGAGACAGGTGGTTGCAGACCTCCCGCTGCAGGTAGGCTTATGGCAAACGATGTAAAGGAAACTTTTTTATGGCTGGATGGCTCCAAGTGGAGCCAGACAGCAAACACAATAAACTGTTATCATCTAAACCAATACACATACGCTACTGTGACCTCAGGGTCCAGGTTAGTCCTTAGTCACTGAACTGAACTCTCAGAAAGTTAAATTATATTCCCTTTATTTTAAACATGTTTCAAAATCGCTTCTTTGACCAATAAAGATTTAATATTTTTATCAGAAAGCACAGAATATCATTTAAATAAGTTAAGCATTCAAATGCTGCGTACATTTCTTTTTATTTCATGGCCACTTTTATAGACCAAAGCAGCAACTTTTAAAAATTTTCAAAGATTTCATATACTTTTTGTATTATTTAAATATATTTTTTAGCCTAAATTTCCAACATCCACGCAGAATCAACTTGTGGTCATAATAATCTGTGATATTTTTTCTGAGAGTTTTTTTTTCAGCATTTTTTTTTTTTTTTTTTTTTTTTTAATAGTCACAATAGAGAGAGGCAGGAAAGACAAGGGGAGAGAGAGATGACTTGCAGCAAATGGCCTGAGGTCAGATTTGAACCCAGGACACTGCAGTCAAGACTTTAACAAGTGAGCTACCGGGGCGCCCATCTACAATATTTTCTCATAAATAAAACGTCAACCTCACTATGAGCCTTTGAATATGATATTTTGTTTAATGAGGTGTTTAGTACAGCAAACACTTAAAGATTTAGCAAAGGATTTAGAAAAACCCTTTGGCGCACAGGAAGTGAAATAGATCGTTGGCATGACAACACCAGGACCACATCATCACTGTTCATGAAAAAGAAAAAGGCATCTTAGTAAAAGACACTAATGTGATACCACTGTGACACTACTGTGTGTGTGTGTGTGTGTGTGTGTGTGTGTGTGTGTGTGTGTGTTCCAGGGAGTAGAGTTTACCCCTGAGAGCTTCCACAGTCGCATTGAGTGTGAGAATCCCAACAACAACCTCAGCAAGTTCAGAGGTTACATGTAAGTTTCCTCTTCTCATCAATCACACAACACAACCTGACCTATAAAAGTCCATCGACACATGGTTCAAAGGAGGATCAGACCATGCAGGGGTGGAATTTAGATTTCAAATGGGGAGTGGTTAAAAATTAGCACAGCAATACAGCAATGGTGTATTGTACATTATTGCTTCACTGTATAATTAATAATTCTCACCTCGGGGTGGGGACTGAACTTGGTACTTTTAATGGTGCTGAGTGAATACGTCAGTACTACCAAGAACCTATTCACATTAAATTAATTGGTTCCAAATGTCGGCACCTTGAGCGGGTTGTGCTGTGAAGTCAAATAAATATTGATGATTCCCTATGAGCCGTTTGAAAAAATCCCTCTTAGTTTACTGCTTTTTGTCAGCACTCATCTGGGTGAGAGAGTATATGTTAAACAGGCCCGACATCATTATAAATAAATAGTTCAAATACATTCATCATGTCTTCCATTTAACTAAAAAACGTTTTTGGTCCTTTTAATCAGACATGGGATGTTTATTTATCTCGACAGTTTCAGAGGTCAATTGTCACTCTTCTCTGACAATGTCACACTAACCTCGCGACAACTGCCACCTACAGTACATACAGTAGGTTACTGTAGCGGGTGGCAGAGGTCAGACTGGGAATGGGTGGCTCGCCCGGGGTATTATTATTATTTTTAATAAATGCAGGTTAAATACAGGAAATTTACGGGAAAATACTAATACGGGAGGGGGCCGGGAAAGGAGGGTAAAATACGGGAAAATCCCGGCCAAAACGGGATACTTGACAGGTGTGCGCCAGAGACAGGGGTGTGTGTGTGTGTTTCCGCCACGCTGTTCATTGTTGGACTCGGGATGTGAATGAAGACAAGCAGGGAGACACAATGCCAACTGTTGTGAATCTCCAGCACCACACAGCCAGCAGCAGTGGTGCATCTCTATATGTCGCTATTGACATATGAGTATTTTCTTTGATGATTTACTTAAAAGATTAGAGCGCCTTCTTTCAGTAATTCTATGTTTCCATACATGCAGTAATGTCCTTGCCACAAAATCAGCAGGACATTTAGGGAGCAAAAGTAAAAACTGTATTTCTACACTTGATAGGACAGAGGAAAATCTCCATGGGAAGCTGAATTCGCTCCTGAAATAATTTTTAGACAGCTCTGGTGGAGCTCAGGCTTTATCAGGAGGACGGCTGCTTCACTCCAAACGATTTATGTGTATCAACCTTGACTGTGTGTGAGACCTTTTGGAACTCGTTAGGGATAATCAAAGAGTAGATGTGATGTAGCCTGGAGCTAGGAGTGGCAGAGTGATTACAAAATGCTCTCAACAGGGAGCAAAAGTCAGTGCTACTCCTCTCACAGACTCAATCAATCAAATCCTGGACGTTTTGATAGGTTTATCAATCAGCTGGTCAGAGAGAGAATTTATCTATTATGATTTTGATTAATAGTGTTAGTTTATCAAGAAGAAATTGCTGATTACAGCTTCACACAGATGCTAAGTCATGTCATACTGTATCATTATAAATGGGCTCTGCTAAACTTCCCATGACTGTTTGTCATTATTTTGACACTTTATAGGATCAGTAATTAATTGATTAATCAAAAAAAGCCACATTACTCGACAGTGAAAATAATTGTTAGTCGTAGTCCTAGTTTATTGACTGCTGATATAATATGGAGCATCATATGTAACGTTCCACAGGGAGCACTCCACTAAGGGTCGTGTTGGCCTCCACAACAACAACCTCCTGCTGCGGAGCTGCACTGTCCGCAACACTGAGACTGTCGTAGGCATCGTGGTCTACGCTGGTAAGAGCACAGTGCCACTTCCAACAAATGTGACTCTCAGCTTTCACCTGAGCCTCATGGCTCCTTACCGCATTCTGTGGTGCTTTCTGCTTCAGTGTTACTGTGAGAAATTTGAGAGATCTTTTCAGGTCAATATGATGTCAGGCAAGAGTGCAATCTTATTTGTTACGATCCGAGGCAAAAGCTGATTCAGTGCAGCTGTCCTCTGAGCCTCTTGTTCAGTCTGGACTTTGCACATAATATCTAATCTTGTATTTAAAGTTTGCCACTAATTTGCAAAAAAAACAGGATCAGATCTCCTTCTCAATTCTGATTTCTGTCTCAGTTTCACTTTAGTTTTTAACTCTTTGAATCCTAGGAATCTATAGGTGGGCTTTTCACCTTTTAGCATTTTTGAAAGGTTTTATTTTACCCCCTTATCAAGAGAAGTCAGCTTATTTTAACAATTTGGGGATACTGATTTTACTTTCTTGGTAGTATTCAGGTCATGTCTTGCCAATTTGCATGTCACCTGTTTCCCCATGTTTCTGAGAGAAATCAAGAGAATTTTCTTATATTTTAAAAGGACGAATGCTTGTTCACACGCATTTTAACACAGTCAATCTAACAATGCATATATTATTTGATAATTATAAATATGTTTTTCTTGTATTTTTTGTTTTGCTCATTTTTAGGCTTCTCTTTTTTATGTTTATGTTTTTCTGATTTCTAGACTGCTAGATTTTCGACCGCTGTAGGTTTGTCCCAGCATAACATGTAAGCAGTGTTGTGTGACAAATTCTTGCCGCAAATGCAGTGCAGCTTGACAAGCGATATGTGCAAGCCAGCCCCCATTCCTTTGAATCTGCTTTTCCAGTTAAAAGAGTGCAGGATAAACCAGTCAGATGAGTGGGAGGTGTCCAACCCTACCACCACCACAAAACTTAATGCAGGTATTGTTACTGTATTCATGTGTGGCCATAAGCAGGTGAAAGCCTCTGCTGAGGAAAGGGAGAAGCAAGCCATGAGTATACTGTATACACATCACACTACCTCTTTAAAGCGACGGTTAACCCAGTTAAAAATGAGAACTTTCTGTTTTAGTATTATCCTTGAGTACTCTCTTCATCATCCACCAAGATTTGAGAGTTCCTCAAAGTCAGGAACTGTAATAAAAGGAGTTTTAGGCGATGCATTTTCTACAGTAACTCATTCCAGTAGAGCTGGATGGGTGTTAAGGTGCAGATGTTGCACCTCTGATAAGATCTAAACTGCAGTGAAACTATTTTGCTTGATGGAACTAGTACTGTGACAATATGTAAGATTTGGTCAGGTAGCTCCTATCTTCAGATTAACAGTACAACTTAAATTCAACACAGATATCACCCAATCAAAATACTTTTATACTCTTCATGTCTGATGCTCTGTTCCACTAAAGTCTGTCAGAGCTGTGCACCCACTCATGTCCTGTTCTCCTGATCTGGACTGATTGTACTTTTTGTGTGCTGTGGTGGTGTGCATGACACAGTCAGGTTGTGGTTTCTTGTTTTGTCCAATCCAGGCCATGAGACCAAAGCCATGATGAATAACAGCGGGCCACGGTACAAGCGTAGCCAGATGGAGAGGCGCCTCAACATAGACATTTTATGGTGTGTGCTCCTGCTCATCATCATGTGTTTGACTGCAGCCATAGGTTTGTATCATTACTGTCAACATTTATTTGCATCTCACAAATGAAACGATAATAATGATAATACTATTACCACTACCACTACTACTACTATTATTACTACTACTAGTAGTAGTACTTGTAATAATAGTCTTTTTCCTGATGAAAGGCTACATAATCAAACCTGATTTGACTTGACTTGAATAATTATAATCATTGTGAGCAGTTTGAGCCTTTAAAACAAATTTTTTGATGATGAGAGTATAAACTTGAGTCCCACAGTTCAGTGACAGAATATATACAACACTTTCTGATGTAGTCTGATACACACTTTTGCCCTTTTACAAATAGGTGAGCTTCTCTGATGTTTCTAAGGCGTAGCATTAAGCATTTGAAAATGTGTCTCTCTTGTTTGGATTCTTTGGTATGTGACAGCAAAGCAGTTATGTATCAAAAACCTGTAATTCTAAAGAAATATTGTTGGTGCTGCAAGGTTTGCCTGGTGGTGGCATGATGTTTGTCACACGTGAGAGGTTGAATGTGCTTAAGACTTTTCAGACACACTTGTGAAGTTCTGAGGCTGCGTTCAGATGCATTTCACAAGCTTTTAACCCTTTGAATCCTGAGGAGATTCACTTGATTTCACTCAAAAACATAGGAAAAAAGTTGATTAACTAATTAACAAGAAATGACCAGAAATTGGCAAGAAATTAGTAAAAAGTTACAAGAAAAATTCCATAAAATGATCATAAAAATGTGAAAACAGTGATTAGGAAGGTAGCCAGAAAATACCAGAAAATTTGTAAAATGTCACCGAAAAAAAAAAAAATCCCCTGCCCACTGGCTCCTGGGATTCAGAGGGTTAGGAAGGTCTGAAAAGCATAAAGTTGCTTGTTACAGTGCCACCATCTGGCCAATTGGTGTATTTTTTATAGTCTGACTTGTGATGTAAGTTCAGTCTCTTAGGCACAGATTGTTTTAGGGCAGAGGAGGAAGAATAACCCTAACAAAAACAACAGGGTCTCAGTCCTACAGGTGTGGACCCCTAACATGTGTGCACATGGTTTGGAATTCAGTGGAAATGCCAGATTAAGCTATATTTGTGGTTTTTACTCACCAACATTCATCATATGCAAAATGCAAAATGCCTGTTAAGTGTGACTATGATTTGTTTTGTCATGTCTGGATGTGGATGAGTTTTGTTTTTAGTATGTCCACCCACCAAAATTCCTTCACAGCCATTTAGGAAAGAGTGTACATAACTCTATAGATGTTTCACCTATAGAACATTTGCATAAACCATATGTTTCATGAAATATATCTGCCAAATATCTCTAAATAGTTTATGTACATAATAGAATAGCTGTATGCTCATAGTGTATAATTTTAAGTATCGTTTCATGTGTCAGTCCCTGATGTCCTGTACTGGGTGGCAGACACTGTCAGACTTGGTCCAGCCTTATGGAATACATTCTTATAATATGTGTAAGATGATATAATAATACTAGCATACACACCAAATGGATAACATACTATATTCTAATGCAGTGAGGTAAGGTAGCAGAAGCTGTGGACCAAAAACAAACTGGTGTAAGTGATGACTTAGTCTGGTTTCCACCCCAGGTTTTGAGTGATAGCCTCTTGTGTTTCAGGCCATGGTCTCTGGCTGCAGCAGCTGAAAGATCCCATCTTTCTGGTCGATACTGAGACGTCTCCTGCCCTGGCCGGCTTCTATGTCTTCTGGACCATGATCATAGTGCTGCAGGTAGGACAGAATGACATCATCTAGTAGTTACCTGAGACATAAGTTAGTCAGAAGGTGGTTTAAACAAATAGAATTTATGTTTTCCTTACTCAGTGGTGAGGGATGTTCACCACTATTTATTTCTTCAGTACAAAATCACAGTGACATACAGTGTTTTATTTTAATGTTCAAGATACTGGTGTATCAGTTCAGCACATCTCTTGTAGGTTCTCACTTAAAGAACTATACCAGTGTTTTTGCATGTGTATTGTAATATCTACTATCCAACCATTGGCTTCCATTCATTCCACTACAATATGAAAATGACTTCAAACTTTCTTCACACCGGTATTCCATCACTGAAATAAAGTTGTGTTTTGATGACTTGTGAATTGGGCGGAATGGTTTGGTCCCTCCGCAAAGGAAAATAGTCCCGGGGAAACATTTGCTTTACACAACAAATTAACTGCATGAATGCTGAGGACTTTGTTAGCTGCAGAAGCAGAACATTATACAGGGTGTGTTTCAACCAAAAATCATATTTGAATATTTAGGGATTTTGATAATATCTTTTGGAATCTTTTGTACTCCCACATTATTTGTAGGATGGTTTGTTGCAATGTAAAATATGAGTAAATTGTGAAATCTGATGAAGGAATTTTTGCAAGATTCTAGTTGGTCAATAATCACAACTTAAGTTTGACCTACAGGGTTCTTGTACAGCGCTCTACACGTAGTTTACACAAACAGAAACATGATGCAGAAAGTGTGATCACTGAGAATACCTTTGTTTCTGACAGGTTCTCATCCCCATCTCCTTGTACGTGTCCATTGAGATTGTGAAACTGGGCCAGATCTACTTCATCCAGAATGATCTGGCCCTGTACAACGACCAGCTGGACTCCAGGATCCAGTGCCGAGCCCTCAACATCACTGAGGACCTGGGACAGATCCAGTACCTCTTCTCGGATAAGACGGGGACCCTGACAGAGAACAAGATGGTGTTTCGCCGCTGTAGTGTCTATGGGATTGAGTATCCCCATGAGGAAAACGGTGATTCCTGGTTATATCGTACTCAGTAGAATCCTTTATTATGATCCTCTATCAATGACCAAGCAATTGCAACAATATAGACAGAACTGAGGCATAGCTTAGAATAGAACCAGCTAAGTAGATCCGGCAGGAACGTGTAATTAAAGCAGCATTCACGTCCTCATCAGTCTCACTTTCTTGTTTATGAAGAAATACAGTTGCATTCATGTGGTTTGCATCTAGGACACATAAAGTTTGTCATTTGTTTAATAAGTTAATAAGCTTGATTGTGCGACCTGATAGGGTGTTCATGTGCACTTCCTGTTCAGATACTAGATTAGGCTACGAGATCAACCTGACACCACATAAACAGGGCCTAAGATACAAATTGCAATGCGAGCTACTTAATTGGGCTTTCCCGTTTTCTTTTGTGACTTGAAAATGTGGTCTTTTGAGACACTGGTCACTTGTCTTATAATATCATTTTCCATCACTGAGTAGTGGAAAATGGCATCATACACTTCAAAAGTAATACCATATTTTGCATAAATCCCTGGCATTAAGAGGAATTTATCATTTGTTAATTGGTAATAATTTATTGACAGTATTGGGGAATATTTTCACACATGTAATCAAACCAGTAAATTACATTTTGTGATAGTTGGTGGTTAAATTTAGTTAAATTATGCACTGTGATTTTCATAGTCAGTATCTTCACATTTTAATGTGTAGTTACCTACAGAATGTACCAAGAAACCCAGTTGTGTTTGCAGCCATGTGGCTTATTTGCATATTATATTTCTGTTGATCTGGTGGTCACTTAGAGTTTCCCATGCTGGTAACGTTTTATATTTGTAAAGCAAGGAAGACAGTGTCTGATATTAAGCTAAGTGCTGCTTCATTTCTGTTGTTGTGCATGGCAGCGCGGAGACTTGAGGTGTACGAGCCCGAGGAAAACAAGGTTACTGGTCAGTCGGTGACTCTTAGGTCTGGCTGCAGTGCCAGATCTCTGAGCTGCCGCTCCGTCAACTGCAACCAGAGCTCTGTCTCTCTCCACACGCTGACTGCTGACTCAGAAGAAGAGCAGGATGGACCGTCCAGCCACGTCCAGCCCAGATCTTGTGCCTTCTGTAGTCGCATGGTTAGTCACATACAGACATTCATACACAGTACCATTTTATTCATATTTTTGTTGTATCTTTCAAAATGGCAACTGCATGTTTCTTGAGATTCATTCTCATTCATACCTTTGAGCAATTTACTCTCCAGAGCAGCTAACTGGCAGGAAGAAGCCCAGACAGACATTGAAGGAACATGCAGGCTCCACTCAGAACCCACAACTGTCTAATCACTGAGCCACCATGCTACCCTTTTCTAACCAATAAACATCAAGAATTTTTTTTCCTGTTGGACAGTCTGGAAAGGAGACCTGAGATTTTCCTATCATCATTTAGGGTTGAATGAAATAATATTAAAAAATTAGCTTTTTATAACAATGTCACACATTTTACCTTTGTCAAAAAAATACAGCACTTGCAATATGGATATTGCACTTTGCCTCGATGTGATTTTGATCATATTTCATTTAACTGTTCAGCCCTAAAACATATGCGACTATAATGGACAAGGCTGAGTCAAACCAGCTCATTTTGCCTGCCTCACTCTCTCCTCAGGCTAAGGAGGTGGTTCCAGACCCCGAGCTGGTGAGGAAGTTGGACTGCCTGGCTTCCCCTGCAGTGTCTGTGAGTGACAGCTCGTCCAGGACTCCGTCCAGCCTGGAGCTCACTTACATCACCGACTTCTTTCTGGCCCTGGCCATCTGCAACAGTGTCGTGGTTTCCTCACCCAGCCAGCCGCGACACGTGGTGGGTATCTGACATCCATGAGCCATGAGCAATTCACAGCTGTCAGATCAGAGCCTTTTACCTCAGATATATTGATATAAAATACAACATATTTTTTGTCAAATAATTTTTCTCTAGCAAGATTACATCATGTTTCCTCTGATATAAGTCAAAAGAGGATGTTTGTGATTCACTGAAAATCAGAATTTCTCAACATTTCTTTATGCCTACCATTTCCTGACTTGCAGGGATTGTCCACTGATTGTCCAATTTTTGCTGAATCTGAGAATCCACACTACGCCAGCACTTTTGAGCATGAGAACATTGCAGAAAGTGTCTTGTGATATTTTAAAATGTTTCAGCTTTTCCCTTTTCTTTTTTTTTTAAATGTTCCTGAAGCTGCCCAGTGAGGTAGCGGTCTGGTGACAGTGGAGGGAGGGCCATGCAACTTCTTGCATGTAGCTTGTAGTTTGAATCGATACTGAGCCGGTAGCTTGTAAATATCCAGCTTGTAAGCATCAATTAGGTGTTAATATGTTTGGCTATTTTGTCACAGAGTAATGGAAAGAGCAAGTTACATGAAAAAAAAAGCCTTATTGCTGTTTTTTTTTTTTTCTTTAGTACCTTAGCTTCTTTGTGAACTAGGTAACAGATTGAATTCACAGTTCCTCATTCCACAGAACTGGTTTGGCAGGTTTCTTATTTTCTTCTATTTGAGGCATTAAAGCAGTCTGGATCATCGGTCATCAGGTGTTAGGATTGGTATCAAAAAAGACCATTTCAAATGATCACAACTTTCTGAATGTTTTTTCTGGATGCTTGCAGGTGCCTGAAGCTCGAATACCTCTTAAATCCCTCGAGGACATCAAACTGATGTTCCAGCGCATGAACTTCTCTCCCTTCTCAGCACTGTCAGCCTTTTCCCCTCCGCAGACCAAAGATAGTCCCCGCAGCTTCACCAGAAGGCTCTTTGCCCGGGGTAAGGCAGGCTCCTTCACCCCACCTGCAATCCCTGCTTCCTCCACCAAGGAAGGGGCAGATCCAGACCAAGATGTAAACCTGGAAACCTCCAATCCAAGCCATAAACTGGATTCTTCTGGGTCTGAGAACGAAGAGAACAACAAGGTGGAAGACAGGGAGACAGAGGATGATCTCAGGGATAAACTGGCAAAACTGGATGGAGCTGCGGACGGCATGGAAACCAGCACTGAAGAGCTGGACACTGAGAACAGTGCTGATGATGAACTGTTATATGAGGCAGAGAGTCCGGATGAGGCAGCTCTGGTCCATGCAGCCCGAGCCTACCGCTGCACCTTGCGGGGACGCTCACCGGAAAACCTGCTGGTGGACCTCCCTGGAATTGGCTGTCTGGCTGTCCGGCTGCTCCACATACTGCCCTTTGACTCAAACAGGAAGAGGATGTCGGTGGTGGTGCGCCACCCGCTCACAGGACAAGTGGTGGTCTACACCAAAGGGGCTGATTCGGTCATCATGGACCTGCTTGAGGCACCTCAAGGTAATGAATAGAAGGAATACAGAGGGGAAAATAAAGGCAGAAAACAGATTCTTACCCATATATTGGTATTTGCTGTTCAGTGTGAGTTTAATAAATCCACCAAGTTTGGTCTGTTAACTCCTTCCCTGCTGCAAGACCCAAAATGAATGAAGGAGCTCTAGGTCAGAAAACATGTTTTATTCACTTTATCTCCCTCTCTTTACTCAAGGTGCAGAGCAGCTAGGTGACAGGTGCAGTCACATCAGAGAACAAACCCAGAAGCATTTGGATAGCTACGCCAGAGAAGGCCTTCGCACGCTTTGCATTGCTAAAAAGGTAATTCTTCAAAATGTTGATCATGAACTAAGAGGGATAATTTGCTGTCATTGCAAAAGCTTCATAAACCACCTTGTGTCATCCCTCCATCTTTTGAAAAAACAAACATATTTTTTCTTATAGTATCGGATTTAGTATGAGTGAAATCCATTGCCCAGAAGCACAATATTATCACTGAAGAGACATTGCCATGACTTGGGCCATTTCAGAAGAAAACAATAGTGATTCTTGGCTAAACTCACTAGGATTTCCTTGTTACTAAATCCCTTTGAAAAGTAGAATTTGATGAGGTCATCAGCTGCAGGTCTGATACACGGCGAGTGGCAGCGTCTGCAGTGTGAGGCTGATCTAACCTCGCAAAGTCAAGATGTGCTTCTTTTATAAGTAGAAGATTATAAGAAAGACACGTAGAAGAAGTATTTTTCTGAGTTTTTTCTATTACATTTGTGACTTCATAATATCAATAATAATCATAGAATTTTTAAAGTTTTTTTTCCTCATAAATTTTTGAGTTTTTTTCTCCTAAATTTAAGACTTTAATCTCAGATTTTTTTTTCTTGGAATATTACCACTCTGTCCTGGCTCCATGTTTTTTTTTTTTTCTCCTTACAGGGGCCCTAGTACAAATCTTTAAAAAATCTCAAAAGTCTTTTGTGATTATCATTTCTTACCTTTTCCTAAAAATAAATTTGCTTAGACACAAACCTACCCTCATAATGTGAGAAAACAGATATGTATGTCATTGTTAGTGCTGATAATTAGTGATTGGCTGGACTGTACCTTTTATCGGGAGCAGGTTCTGGAGGAGGAGGAGTATGAACTTTGGCTGAAGAGACAGTTGTATGCTGAGGCCAGCATAGAGGACCGAGAGGAGCTACTGATGGAGTCAGCACATAGACTGGAGACCAACCTCACCCTGCTGGGTAAGAGAGCAACATCACTGCTGGCTCTAGACCAGGGCTGACCAGCTCTGGAGAGCCGAGACTCTGCCTTTCAGGCCAGTCGCAGACCACAGCTGGTGATATTGCTGGGCAATCCATCAGTGAAATCACCTGGTTTAAACCTTGATTGAATCAAAAACCTGCAGACTGTCATCCCTCCATGGCACATGGTAGAACTGTGTGTTCAGACCTAATGCAAAGCGAGTTTTCGCATTTTACAATTACATAGAAAGGCAATGCAAAGGCGTGATTATTGTGTCTATTCGCGCCTTTGTATTGCCTTTCTTTGTAACTGTAAAATACGAAAATTCGCTTCGATTCGTGCTAGGCGACACAAATGATGTGAATTTTCATGTCGCCAGCGAAACAAACACAAAATTTGCATATTTGCGTGAGTTGAAATTTTCAACTTGAGTGAAAAATTTGCAGCCGTATCTGCACGAGTTCACAACGTGAAAACTGGCTTCACATGTGGTCTGAACACACAGTGACACCCCGGTTCAAGATCACTGCGGTCTAATCGAATGTTGATTAATCTGTAGATTACTTTTTGATCATTTCATCCATCAAAACGTAAAACTCATAACAATCTTTAAGTGGTTTCTCTTCTGTTATACCCCTCCTGGTGTTTCATTATCCATTCTTGTTGCTATGCAACATAATGCATGAAAACAAATAAAATAGAGACATATTGAATTTGGCAGAGCAGTGCACTAAAATGCACCGCGTGCAAAATGTCAGCCCTGTACTTCACAGGTTGTAGTAGGCCAGTGACCCAGTCTGCCACTGATGGGGAAGTTGCCCTCACTGCTCTTGCCTTTTTCCTCTTGAGCCTAATGAAAGTTCCTGTTTTACTGCAAAGCCTATAAATCATGAGGCTGAGTCATGATTTTGGAGAAGTAAAGAGCTCGTATAAACAGTGTGCTGTAGCAATAACAGGAAAAAAAAAATCAGTTTTGAGACTCATGATCACTCAATGTCCATGCTTTGAAGTTTAAGTTTTAATATACATCTGTGTTATTTGTACTGAAGTCTTCCGTTTTATTCACTGCACTTCCCCACTTGTTCCACCTTCCGTTTGTCCTTATCGCAACTATGTAACCCACACCTGTCAGAGTCAGGATTTCTTGATTCCATCAGTAGTAGTACTGAAAGGACAAGTTCACTATTTTGAAACAGCACATTGGTATCAGGATCAACACTGAAACGGCCACTGAAATGATGCTCTGTGCCTGAGTATGAGGCCTAAGTACCAAAATAGCAAACTTGTCCTTTAATGTGCTTTATTTTTTTTGTATGCTCAGGTGCAACGGGGATTGTCGACAGGCTACAGGAAGAGGTCCCAGAGACCATCCGTGCTCTGCAAAGGGCCGGGATCAAAGTATGGGTTCTCACTGGAGACAAACAAGAGACAGCCATCAACATCGCCTGCGCCTGCAAACTTCTCCGACCCAATGACCAACTTCTGACTGTTAATTGCGGAAGCAAGGTGAGTGGTTAAAGGCTAATACCTTGGTTTGTAAAGTTTGTGCCAGTGGTCTAGGTTGGCACTCTTTTTATTTCGTGATGGGCACTCCACAGTCAGAATAGTTGGAGATAATCAGTGTTTGTCTTCTTCCCCTCAGAGGAAACAGTCGTATGGGTTATGTTGTAACAGTTGTAGGGTTTTCACAGCCCAGTGATCGGGGTTCTCCAACAAATATCTAGCTGTGGCTGTGGTTATGTTTTCGCTCCATTCCATCTGTTAGTGTGTTTGTCAGCAGTATATTTCAGAGAATTCTGAATAGATTTGCTTGAAACCTGGTTGAAAGGTTAGTCATGGGTCATGGAAGAACTAATTAATTTTTCACATTGATTGGCCAAATAGGGGAGTCACAGTGGGCATGGCTTCACATAAAAATGTGTGTAACTTTGAAGCAGATTCATCCAACATTATGAACCCTGGTGGAAAGTTTGGTCATGTGGCAAGGAAGCACAGATTAGCTTTTGATATTAATTAGGCCAAAAGATGGAGTGGCGGTGAGCGAGATTAATTTTTGGAGAATATCCAACATGTGGAACTGACCGATCTTGAGCGTTGTATGGGGTTGGCTGAGTTATGCTCTCTATTGAGTGCTTGTTTTTAGTATTTAATGTCATCTGTATCTAATTTCATTGGGTTTCTTCAGGAGACATGTGCAGCTTTGCTTCAGGAGCTCTTAATGGAAGTGCAGCGTTGTGGGGAGAATTGGAGTGAACCGCCATCAGCAGGGAGGAGTGCGGAAAGCTCCTCAGGCGCAGCGGCAGGCTTCATTCTGGTGATTGACGGCCGGACGCTGGACTGGGCCCTGCAAGACGAACTGAGGAGCGACTTCCTAGAGCTGAGCCGCCAGTGCAAGGCGGTCATCTGCTGCCGATCAACCCCACTGCAGAAGAGCGAGGTGGTTCGGCTGGTCCGGGACCAACTCAAGGTCATGACCCTGGCAGTGGGTAAGGAGTAACAAAAAAATCATCCCAGAATTGCTTATAAATTTCGGTTTGACATTTTTGGAACACACACGTTTACCATACTCATTTCTTTCTCCCTATTGTCAGAGGCTACTGTGTAGTCTCTGGGGTAGTTACAAGGGGCACCGTTATGCTTGAACTGAGTGTATTGCTGTGTGCAGGCACCCACGTGTATGTTTATATATGTGTGTATTATGTATGTGTGGTCTTGGCGGACTGCTGAACTGAATTGCCCTTTGGGATCAATAAAGTCATCTAATCTAATCTAAAAGGCCTCCAAGAAAAATAGATTATCCAAAGTGTATACTTGTCTGGACACAGTTCTCTTAAGTCTCAAAATTATGAGAAATGCATTTCATTTCCTCTTTCATAAGGAAAGCAAGTCCCTCTGTTTGGTAATTGCATTTTGCAAACAATGTCAAGAGCAGACCTGGGACTGATGGCTTTTTCAAGTAATACTTTTAGTCTGTTGCACCTTGCTTACAGCTTCAGATAAGCGACATTTACCTGGTGGAAAAAAGCTCAAAATCTTTACTTCAGTAAAAATATAAGCACATACAAATACAAGAAATAGCCTAGTGGAAAAATACACACCTAAAAGTCCTGCATTCAGATTTTTACTATAAAAGGATAGAAATAACAGCAATAAAATTATACTTAAATATCAGAATTAGTCATTGTGATGAGTGGCAATGACCTTTTTACTGTTGAGCTTAGTCAGTGTATCAGACCCTTGCTAGCAACACCAACAAGTGACCAACATCACCAACATCAACATTTGAACTCTGAACATCACTTTTATTACCTCCATAAAGTCTTGTATTTCACCTTTAGGTTAGCCTTTTTTATAGCTTGAGCCAATTCTGTGTTTGCCCTTATTTTAAATGTCTTTAATTTTGTATTTTCAGTCTTCATTTATGCCAAATTTCCTCTATATGGAGCATTTAGTAATTGTTTTGAAAACTGTGGTTTAAAAAGTGCTAGATAAATAGTTACTAACATCATCGTAATTATTATCATTATGAGTTATAGTGGTTTTACTATTTCTCTATACTGTTGGCTTGTCTGAACACCAACAATTTATCATGTGAGCATTTTTTAAACGTGTTGAATTTGAAAACCTATTGTTTAAACTAATTGACAGTTTCAGCCTCCAAATAGATGTAACAGAGTAAAAAGTACAATACATTCATATGAAATATAGTGGAGTAAAAGTATGTAATCTCACAACATGGACAGTGCCAGTACCTCAAATTCTTTCTGAAATAAGGCACTTGAATGTACTTTATTTCCACCCCTGATTTACCATAAACTAACGAGTCAGAAGGTTTACTTTTCTGATATTAACAACTGTCACTATCTGACTTGTCCTTAGATGGTAAATCAAACATATCTCATACTCCAAGGAGGATTAAACTACCCACAAAAATGTTTTGGAAATACTATTTAACTGTTTGAAACTTGAGCAAATTCACTTGATTTCTTTCAAAAACATGGGGAAAAGTTAATGCCCAAATTTGTGAAATAAAAGTATCGGAACACTAGTTTAAAAAAAAAATGAAAAAAAGAAAGATAACTAGAAAATGACCAGAAAATGACCAAAAAACAATCTCAAATTTTGCCAGATCAGTGTCAGATTTCTGGTGTTTAAGAATTTGTGAGAGACATCTGAGGCTGTGTTCAGTTGCTTTCCACAAACATGTAATCATAAGGCATGGAGGACAGTGGAGTAGCATTTGTGTTTGTTAGTGAGCTGTGGCTGGAGCAGTGTTCCTCATTTGGACACCCATTCCTCCTCCAGGTGATGGAGCCAATGATGTCAGCATGATCCAGGTGGCTGATGTGGGCATTGGAATATCTGGTCAGGAGGGCATGCAGGTAATTGCCATTACCAACTGATTCAGTCAAACCCGTCAAAATAAGAAAGCTTTTCATGAATCACCTGTAGGCAGCTCTTGTCGGGACCTGTCTTGGTATTTCTGCTGATGCAGGTGAGATGGTCACAGAGCCGGGATTCATTAACCACTGACCCTGAAGGTCAAACCCAATCCTGTTTTTACTCTAGTGATGTCAGTTTTGTGAGCACACCCTTACTTTCTATTTGCAGTGACTGTGGAGTGAACTTTTTTTTTTCCTTTTTGGCAAATTGTCTGTTGTTGTGTGTCTTTCCCCAGGCTGTGATGTCTAGTGACTTTGCCATCTCCAGGTTCAAACACCTTCGGAAGCTGCTGCTGGTTCACGGCCACTGGTGCTACTCTCGTCTGGCCAACATGATCCTTTATTTTTTCTACAAGAATGTGGTGAGAATTCTGCACAAACACATGATCTCTCACTTTGCACAAACATTTTTATTTTGTTGCAAGCAGGACTTAACGATAAGGTAGTAAAACCATATTGTGATTAATTTTAGAGATATTGCGATTGTGATATGATTCATGATTTTAATAGGAATGATCATGTTTTCATTATAATTTTCTGATTGCTTGCAGGTTTTTATAGCTAATACAAGACACTGGGCATATCATAATAATGTAATTCTTTTCAAACGCAAAAATAATAATAAATTGAATAGGTTTTACAAAACAAAATTAGAAAAGTACATTTCTTGGAAAAAATGTGAGACTGGCTGAAAGACGCTCGAAATGTGCTTTCTTTGTCCTTTCTTCAGGTTGCTAGGTTTCATATTGGAATAGAGGAAACTTGAAAAAGCCTTCATTGTCTGCCATTTATTTTTAATGCTTAAAAGTTTGGTTGAAAAGAAGAATACATGAGGAATCAATTTAATGCAAGCATGAAGTTGGCTGAAGTGAAGAATTCAGTGAAAGATAAATGGAACTTCTTGTGTAAGATTAGTAGGACAAGCTTGAGCGCAAATGGGCATATAGTAATAGACTTCATATTTTTGGCAGAACATACCTTTAATAATATGGACATTCCACAGAATTAACAAACAATTTTTTCATTAATTCAGCTGGAGTGAAAAGAGAAAAATGATAGTGACAGCGATTATAGTTTTGAGGTAAGAAGATAAGCTGACAGTAAAACGGAGAGGAATGAACTGTAACCATTTCAGCAACTGTAAAGTATGAGGAAGCCTTAAACAGCCTGAAGCAATGGAAATGAATGGAATGACAGTGACTGGTAATACAGTGAAACTCGTTCACTGTATCACAGTGATCATGTTTTTCACAGCTCTCATAATAAAAATACCCACTGTAGTGAAAGTACCTACTGGGAAGCTGTGGTGGAAGAAAATGTGCAGTAAGACCAATGAGTTTAATTCCCCAGTGTTCATTTTATACTATAGCTCAAGTGAAAACAGAAACTTAATCCCTGTGTGGGTAGTAGTCAAATGTGCATTTTAGTTTCAGAAAGCAACACTTGAATTAAGGCGGTTATTTGTAAGAATGAGAGGAAGATAGCACCACTACTGTCCTGCATAACAAGGGCCAGAGGCCAAGTGGAATAATGTCTTTTTTCAAAATGGACAAATACCTGAATTCAGTCCTTGAGAGGTATGGCCCAATACTTTGGTCCGTATAGTGTACCGTATTTCCCCAATTAATCTCCCGGGCGTTTAATACGCAAAATCAACTTGGACCCCGGGCGTTTAAAAGAACCAGGCAGCTATTCGCTGCAGGCCTTTATTTATTTTTGCACAGACCTGCACCAGGCCATTATTGTGATGACAGTTACTGTCCAACATATTTACAGTCGGTCGATTTAAGATTACGGTACACACTTTTTTTTGATAACATTAGCTAGCTCTCTTATTTTGACAGAAAACGGAAGTGCTGCACAGTTATTGTGCGGCTAACTGTTTACTTCTGCAAAAATAAAGTGAACAGCCTTATTTTGGGTTTACCTCAATATAATGCAAATAATCGCCCCGGCGGTTATTCAGGTGGGCGTTTAATACGCAAAATGGGTGCAGACCCCAGGCATTTATAAGAACCAGGCGGCTATTTGCGGCCAGGCGATTAATTGGTGAAATACCGTATGTTAGTAGTGTACTTATTGTTATCATACTCCGGTTTCTCTGTGTGTGTGTCTGTGTATGCGTGTGTGTGTGTGTAGATGTATGTGAACCTGCTGTTCTGGTACCAGTTCTTCTGTGGTTTCTCTGGGAGCGTCATGACCAACTCCTGGGTCCTCATCCTTTTCAACCTGCTCTTCACCTCTGTGCCTCCTCTCATCTACGGTGTCCTGGACCAAGATGTGCCTGCAGACGCTCTGATGGAGCTGCCTGAGCTCTACCAAGCAGGACACACCTCCAAGGTGGGTGTAAGACACAGGAGACAAACTGGGCAGTAGATACACTGTCAACAATGTGAGGACACAACATGGAGGCCTAGTCCCAGTGTCCTCCATAAGCCCTGTCACTGAGCCCTCAGAGACCTCAAGTGAAATGCCTGAGTGAGTCTAAGGGCTTCAAGGGGTAAAAATATCAGAAATGAGGGACAAGAAGCTGTGACATCATGCTACCTTGGTCACGACACCAGCTGTTACTACTCTAGTTCCTAATATAATTACTGTTACACCTTTTCTATCCTTGAAACATGTTCCTTCTAACATAATTGTGTTAAGTTTAGGTCAACTATATCAACTCCTTGATAAAGTCTCAGTAAACCTGAAGGGTTTGTTTCAAAGACATGAAACATTTCACGTGATTATGAGATAATTTACTTTGTTTTAACATGAAGCTATGTCTTATTTTAAAGTGAAAGTATCTTGCTGTAATGTGAAAAACATCTTGTTGTAACAATAAACCTCCCACAGTATAACATGATACTGATCAGTGTATGACAAGAATTGAGCCGTGGGCCTCAGGAGTTTAGAAATATGCAAGCAATGTGCTTGAGGTTTGTTGTAATAAACTCAATATGGACTGATGAATCCATGCTTACTCGCACTTTCTGTTCATCAGGATGAATTGACAGATAAATTCTCATTTCTCTCCAGATCTACATTCCCCGTACATTTTGGCTGACAATTCTGGATGGTTTTTACCAAAGCCTCATCTGCTTTTTTGTGCCTTACTTTGTAAGTACATCTGAGTCATGTGATAGTGCCATTCTATCAAATGGTTCTGTGTTTTTATTCAACCATGTCAAGGGATTTGTAAAGGAACTTTCATGCCAGTTATAGTTCAATAAATCTGACTTTTTTTTTGCTCATGTGTACATACTTATCATTTTTTGTGTACAAGTAACCTAGCATGACCATGGCTATAGCCATGATTTTGTCACTATGGCATGAACAATTAAATAATTTAAATAATCAGTGCATGACCATTTCTTTTTAGATTCTTGAGGATTTTATTTTTCCCAAATAAAATACCAGTCTAACTGATCATACAACAGGTCATTAATTGTATGACATTGTAGAGTCTTTATTTATGTGAACCCCGTAGTATCTTTCTGTTGTGCCTTAAAGCCATGTCAGAAGTAATCAGAATTACAAGTGAGAGCATATATGAGCCAACAAAGTAAATACTCACAGTTCAGCCAGATGTTCTAGCTTCTCATTAGCATATGAATGCACCAGAGGATCTACAGATGTTTCAGACCAGATTGCCAAGTTCTCAATTAATGAATTAACTGACAAAAATAGATTACCAGTCTCAAGCAAGTTTATTCTCATACCAATCACAAGCTATGTATTTTTACAGCCCTGTCCCTTAAAAATTATGTTTCCATACCACCAAACTGCAAGTACTTTTAAGGGTAATCATATTTTGTCTGAAATGTTTATTTCTGATGTATCACAAAAACGTTTCTAATCAACACATCCTGTATACTATGTTGGGTGGCATTTTAGCTATTTTCATCACATTAGCCACCAAAAGTACTTGGTTAAGGTCGGAGAAAGTTTAGGCATTAAAACCACTAGGTTACGGTAACAGAACATCATGTTTGCAAAAAAGAAGCACGACTGTCACATCGCTCTGGACTCGAACTTGGGTCACATAGGTGCATGTCAATTGATTGATTCATTTGCCATTTGAAACCAAGGGATTACAAAAGTTGCTGTGATACATTGCAAATAAATGTACTCCGCAACAAAAATATGTTTCCCACAAAACATTTGAGAATGCAGTTTAGTTGTATGAGAATTTAACACATCACATAATCACACAACAGCAGGTTATGTAATTTAAACTGACAACAGAGGCGGCACCCCCACCCCACCCTCACAGCCATTCCATGAAAACCAAGGTATTCTTTTTTGTTTGTTTTTTTTGACAGACCTATGCAGGATCAGATATTGGGGACCTGTCCTTCGGCTCTCCGATCAACACCTCAGCTCTCCTCATCATCTTGCTGCATCAAGTCATCGAGAGTCACACTCTGGTGAGAGCCAAGCCAATTCAGTCCAGATATGTGAAGTTAAAATGCTAGAAGCCTAGTAATAGTAATAATGTAAGTAATAAACATTATTTATATAGCACTTTGCAAAACAGAAGTTTCAAAGTGTTTTACAGAGAAATAATAATAAAACATGTAAATAATAAGTAAAACATGTAAAAGAACAGCACTTCAGAAACTTAACGTTAAGCAAATAAAATTCAATTAAAAGCATAAAACATACACACATTAAAACACCTAAGAAGAAATGAAAACTGTGTAACAGATGCAGCAAACCTAATAGAGAGCCTGAGATTGTTCCAGACATAGATCGATGTAAAGAGAAAATAAAATGGGACCAAGAACAGAACCCTGAGGAATGCCGCATGTTAAAGGTGCCGGTGCAGACACAGTCACCAGCAGAAATAGTAAAAGACCTGTTTGACAGATGAGAAGTAAACCAGTCTAGGGCTGCACCAATCATCATTGACCCCATTTACACCCGATATTAAAATGCATCTTGATATGTTACATGGATAAAGAAAAAGGCATGTTAAGACAACATGTAAATGCATTGCTATGGCACTATGATGCGATCTGCCTCATAAGCCAGGTGGAAATTGTTGAGAAAGTATGGGCCCACTGGGTAGAAACATCACCACCTTGGGTAAAACAGCCATCACTAAGGGCAGAGCTGTTGTCACTGCAGAGACACATCCTGCCCACAGGGGGAAAACATAACTGTTTCTGGTATAAATGTTACCAGCCTCTGATTTCTGCTCTCAATAATAACAATAAATCAACACTGATCCTTTGGTTATTAAGAAAAAAATGAAGACAAGTTTATCCAAATAGATAGATAGATAGATAGGTATACTTTATTGATCCCAGACTGGGAAATTCACAAATGCACAGTCTCAAGAATATAAACCATTACAATAGAGCTAACACACATAATCTTGTTTAATATCGTAATAACTAACTAACTAACTAATAACTAAAACAACTAAACAACTAAAACTGTATGTTAGTGATTTTTTTTTTTTTTTTATTTAATCTGAGTTTGTTTCAATTCAGTGTAAATTTGTAATTTTGATGTCAATAATACGAAGATTTAAAATACATAAGATGTAAGAGCACAAACCTCATAGAACTAAATTATGTGCAAGTCAGACTTAAGTATGTCATAGTGGCTTGAAATGGAAATGTACGAGCCGTGCAAATAATGTTGGTGAGTGTTTTGTCATGTAACTGCCCTACTACTAGACAGCTGGAGGTGGTAAGATTTTCAACAGCACAGGAAAAGTGAGTGCAACTGTACAGTAACACCTGCCACATAAGGTTTTGTCGCAACCTCCCCATTTACTCACCGGCTTTGCATATACAAAAAAAAAAAAAAAAAAGAAAGAAACAAAATGAGATCCAGTGATAATGCTAACATTATCCAAACAAGAGCACATATGTAGCTCCCTTTTTTCAGTCGTAAACCCCCCAAAAATCATAGTTTTTGCCTTGCCATGTCGTATCTCTGTGGCACCTGCTTTATTAATGCCTGTCTCTGTTTTCCAGACATGGCTGCATGGCATTGTGTTACTGGGGAGTGGCGTGTCTTACTTCGCCTTCGTGCTGCTCCTCAGCCTCTGGTGCGTGACTTGCAGTCCCCCCACCAACCCCCTCGGTGTCGAAACACTCCAGATGTCCCAGCCACTCTTCTACATGGTGTGTGCCCTCACTACTGTGGTGGCACTGTTGCCAAGGTAAATACATGCTCCAATACATTTGGGTGAACTGACATACAAGCATATGAATACAGGCAAGCCTTTTCCACCAAAAACGTTCTGGTTCTCCAACTGGTTTGCCTCAAGATTCTTGTAACAAAGGTGCAAATTAAAGAATCAGCCCGCATTTCAACCAGTTTTTGCAGTGGAACCATTCTTTGTAGATGTGTGCACTATTTTTATGCACTATTTTTAACCGAATCACAACATTTTCTTTGTAGTAGTCTTCATCTTTCCTTGTAGAATAATGCACACTCACTCACTCACCACTTAAAAACTACAATTTTCTGGCTCTAGCTAAGTACCAGTTTTTCTGGTTGGGAGGCAATCTATATTTGGTGGAAATGCAAAGAATGATTCAAAATTTGGTGCTCAGACCTGAATGGAACTAATTCTTTGTTGGTGGAAAAGGCACAACAGAAAGGCCTTTTCGACCAACTAGAAACTGGCTCTGCTCGGTTTGTGAACCTAATTTTGAACCATTGTAAGCATGTTAACCAAAAATAAATTGGTTTGGAATCTGAGAAGTTGATTTCCAGCTGGAACTAAAAAGTAGTAGGACCTGAAATGGGAACCGTGGTGACAACATGAGTGGGAATGTATTTTTGTACAGGAGAAGATGGAGATGATGCAGAAATTGCAGAGCATGCAGTGGTGTGCTGAAGAAACAAAACTACTGCTTTCAAGTGGGACACCTCCAGAAAAGATGGAAGGGAGTGCTAGAAAAAGTAAATTGTATCTTGAAATTGCTGAATGGGGGGAGTGTTAAGAACTCTGTGATGGTGCGTTGGGTCATAGAGCAGCAAACCAGCAGACTGGGGCTGAATCCATCCACAGCAATGCTGGAGTCGGTGGTCCCAGTGGTTCCACTCCAACTGGTGGCTGGCTAGCACCTCGGTTCCAAGAATCCCAAACGGTACCGGTTCAAGAACCAGCACTGTTGTGGTTGAGGAGGTAGCAGTGTTACTTGGACCCTGTGGAGGGCGATGAGGTCGTGCAAAACATACAGTAAAGAGGATAGATGGCTTTTCTGCTGTCTCTTTCGCTGCTGTGATCCCTAATGTTGAATCGGACATCCTCACCCAGGTTATTGGATTCTTGACAAACCCCAGATGTATGTTATTGATTCACACACATTATATATGTTTTTGGTTTTAGGATTTTGGTTCGGGCCTTGCGCAGTACCTTGTGTCCCTCCGCTGTGCTGAAAGCAGCCCAGAAGAAAAAGATGGATCCAGAGAAATATCGCAAGAGGATGCAACAGTGGAACGAGAGGCACGCCGGTGCAAGAAGGCTCCCTGTGTGTGTGGACAACCCCGTGCTGGAGCCCTGTGCTGAGGACATGGTCACCTGACCGCCTGCACAGGGCCACATTGCTGTGTCAACCACGGTCAGCAGAAGACATAGACTAGAGTTAGTGAATTTTCTGGCCATGGCTAATCAAGAAGACTGTGCGGCTTGGACTGCATATGCTGACCTGCCAAATTCATTTTCATGCCACTGGCAGAAAAATACATCTTTGGATGTTTCTTTAGGTGCAATAAAAAGCAGCTGATGTGGTGAAATTTGCCTTTTGCCTCCAACACATCCCGTCCATTTACAGGCGCCGCTTCAAGAGCATGCTTATCTTGTTGGTGTCATTTAATGTGACAATGTGAGCTGCTACTGACATCAGCCATGTACTGAGAGGTGACTGAAGTTCCATGGCTGATCAGAACTGGAAATCTATGTTGAGCTGGCACACTGAACTTAACCATTCAAGAATGGAAGCTGTGAACGATCAAAAAGAAAACACAAAATATTTTACAACCTTTCTTTATAAGACACATCAGTGCTGTGCTTTTAATTTTAACACCGATAAATCATTATCAAATTAGTTTTGAGACATTAGTAACCCAGGGCTAACTGTTAGTGCTGGGTTATATGTCCATGTGTAAATGGAGCCTAGCCTAAGCCTGCAGTTAGACTTGGGCTAACGAGTGCAAGTCTGAAAAGGGTTTATCAGTACCAGTGGTGTGAGACTGAGGCTACCATTTCCCTCAACCAAACATTTGTTTTGGACAATTATACCAAAGTATCACTATGAATTTAACCATGAGTTATAGTAAAAAAAATGCTACACCTCATTTTAAAACATGTATTCTGCTCCAGTGAATGCATTCTCTCCAGCCATGTTTTTTTCCATCCTGAAGTGACACTGCTTTGTTATGAACAACATGCTGGTATATTTACAATGACTGTAATGTTTACAATCCTTGAGCTGGTGCATGGAGATGCCACACCGACTTGTGTGTGTCTTGGAAGAAATGTTGACATTTCCGGATGATGTTACAATAAGAGGCCTTTTGTTGCTGTTGTTGTTGTTTTAACCCACTGAACTGCTTCCCTCACTGGCATGTTGGAGTCAGCTGAGTGTGGGGTAGTTGGCGTGAAAAGATTATTGAACTCTGAGTCACATTGACTTGATCCTAGACCAATCTGTCCAACAATATGTTTGCTGTGCCTTGCTGTCGGTGGGTAAAGATCATGTCATCCAGCCTGAACACCACCACTTGTCTTATGTTTACATCTGCACACCAACCACTCCACACGACTGGTTTTGACAGTCACTGTGAAATCCTGCTGCTTCTGCTCGTGGGTGCACGAGGCAGTGGTTTTTCAAGGAGGTTGTGGCAACAAGTATGGCATTCTGTCCCTGAAAAATCCGGCCACACCGGTTTTGCCAGTCAGGATCGTGACAAGGCTGCCTTCCCTACAAGCCTGTGACGCGCCTGAAGTGCTGCAGCGTGTGCACAGACACAGCTGGCTCTTAACTGGACCAGCAGCTGACATTAAAATATTATCCAGCCCTAACTTGAATGGCATGCTTTTGGAATGCCAGTGTTGATGCAAATACGAGGACTGTGAAGATGCCTGGTGCAGTCACAGTCAAGATTTGAATGAAAATTTCATCTAATTTATTATCATTTCAGATGATGTTTTGTTTGATTGATCACCTTCAGTTTTCAAATATTTGTCTCATATCAGATATTGTAACACCCTGCTGTTCAAGCCTTCTATTGTCAGTGCCATCTGAAAACTACAATAAAACATGAAGCAACTTGTGTGACTTTTAAATGTGATGCCATCTTCTTTCTCTCATTTAAAGGAAATCATGCATCTCAGCAAAGTGAGGATTTCAAGTTTGCTCCAATTTGCATGAAAAAAAAAAAATCCCCCTGAAAAGCTTTGGGATGGGTTTGGTTCTGGCGTGAGCAGACAAACCCGTCCACTCTGGATGTGATATCACCTGACCGCAAAGCAGAGTTTAAACACTACATGAATACCAGGCACAGGTATATTTTCCAGCTGAAGCTTTAGCTACTGTAAATAACATGAACACCACTGATTTTTAAAAGGATTACTTACTAAGAAAAACTAAGATTGTGTACATGTAATTTGAATGTATATTTGAATAATATTTAATGCAATTCTAATTAATTTTTACTTTTTGGGGGAATCAGTATTAGGGAGACAATTAATGGACATTATTCATATTTATTTAAAGATAATGCATATTGCAATTATTTATTTATTTATTTATTTATTATTATTATTATTTTGCAATTTTGCTTTATTTTGTTAATCAGAGATGACTGATAAATTTACATATTTGGGTAATATTAAATTTTTTATTTTTTTTTATTACTTTTTTTTTTTTTACTTACTTACTTACCTTTTGTCTGTATGCATAAAAGCCATACTTTTCTGCACAGAGCAGGAGAATTTATTTCCGTGCCTTTGCTTCTGGCCGTGTGTCCCTCAGTGGGAGGTTTACTTTAAAAGCAGACACACGCAGCCTGCAGGCAGTGCTGCAGTGGCAGCTGATGAAGTATGTACTATATAGTCTACTATAAAGTTCATGGGTCACTAAAGAGGAAGTAGGTGTCCTCTTGTCTGTGTGTACACGGCTGTCTGCAGACAGGTGGGTCCGCCGCGGTTCAGGGTCAGCGGCTCTGAGTTCAGCTCTGCCGCCCGTCCTGCACATCAGCGGCAGCGGAGCGCATTTCCTCTGAGGCGTGTCAGACTCCGGGGCTTCGCAGCTCTCTCTCTCCTCTGGGCTGCAGGACGGCAAGCTTTCCTGACAGGCGCTGGACTGCATCAGTCTCCCGTGGAAATAAACAAACAAACAAGTAAACAACATGAGTTCGTACAGCAGTAGCACATCGACCGCTGAGGACATGAGCGACGAGCTGGAGACTTTGGGGTAAGACACGCTCCCTGCAGGCGCAGCGCTCCTCCGGCCGCTCCGCTCCGTGTGGACGCGGTCTCGGCTCCGCCACGCTGAGCTTCTCCGAGTGTCTCCGCTTCTCTGAGGCTTCTGTCGCTGGGAAGCATCCTGCGGTGGCCCTCAGTCACCGCGCTGCGCCTAATTTCCATCAATTATCCTAAACCTAATTATTAGACTTGGTTGCCTGTGCTCGCTACCGCCCTCTAGCGGGAATTCTGCTGTAAAGGGCTGCAGTGACAACGGCATGTTTTCTGAAATTTGACATTTCATCAAAAGTAGAGTTGCAGCATTTTTAAAGCGCCTCCATGTTATACAGAAAGTCTCTGCTGGAGATTGTTTTTTGTTAGATCTAGGAAGGAAAGGGCTGGCAGAGTTTGGGAAAGTTTTAACATTTTTATCAAAAGTGTTGAAACTTTTTCCCAACTAGAAAACACAGGGAAGCAGATCTGGTATTTTGTCCTCCCCCAGTGGTCTTCTGTCAGCTGGTTGAATCTGATGCACATGGATTAAAGTCGGCTGAACCACACCCACTGGTTGTGTTTCCTATTCAGCAGAGCAGCCATTTTCCTCCATTCAGTTTATTGCATATCATGAAAACCACACTTAAACACATTTGAATTTTAATAAGAACTTTGTCAGTACAAAACTTTGTATGTCAGTTCATTCAATACTACTGACATAGTATTTTTTGTAGTCGATGACAGTCCTGTGTCTAATCCCCCGCAGCAGGAGCAAAAAATTGAAAAAAGTGTTCGTAAAGCGATGATCACAAAAAAAAAAAAATGTCTGTTTCAAGTCACAATTAGTCATGAGCGGTGTACGGAAGGGTCATTCACAAGTGCAAACCAATAGGATCTCAGCTTGGGAGAGAAACAGTTTTATTTGAAGGGATAGGTGGATGAGAGAGGAAGTGTAAAGATTTGTGAAGCTTTTATTGGCTGGAATTTTAATTTATACCCACTAGTGCAGGATGATGTCACTGTTTAAAATGCTCTGTGTTACAGGAAGTAGAGGTCATGTGAGGTCATTTCATGGTCTCATGAATGTTAAGGCAAAGACTGGGCTTATAAACAGCTTTGTAGGTTACACTTTTGCTAACGTCAGCTTTGCACTTTTTCCTCACATCCTTCCTTGGTGCTGGGCTGGGTTGTAACAATCAACACCTTGTATATGGCAATCTGTGAAGATGATATTATAATAGAAACTAAAATTAACCACTGTGGTGCTGAAAATTTGAGAGCTCTAAAGTGTAAACTGTCTGAGATCCAGGTGCAGAGACAAAATGTGTCACAGTTAGAGCCGCTCTGCCCTGTTGGGACTCTCAAACCACCATTTCCCCCAGAGTGATACGTGCAGTGGCTGTTCCACCCAAAAACAGTTCAGCATGTCTGTGTGCACTGTAGCAACACAGAGCTGGTCATCATGTAGTGCAGTGTGCCAGAAAAATATGTGTTCTTCCCCTTTACATGGGAGGTTTCTGATGAAGCCTAACAATTAGTGACTAACTGGTGCCTTTTCAGGCCTTTCAACTGTTAATGCAAATCAGGAGCTTTCACATCCCCATAACAGCTGTTTCCTTTGCAGCGGTCTTACACCATGAGCTTTCATTTAGAGGTGAAATACATCCTTCTCTCTCCAATAACATGCTGTTTACTGACCAGCTTCCCCTTTTCAGATTGCAGAGCGATGCAGCGCGATTTAACCCAAATGTATCGGGGTTACAAAGTCAGTTTCTCAAATTCAGTCTTACGTTTTGTGTGACATCAGTGGTCAGTGGTCGGAAAAAATACATCAGCCACACTGCTGTATTTGAATAATAATAATCTTGTATAGCAGCTTTCAAAATAGTTTCAAAGCACTTGACAGTGGAGTAAAACACAACACATAAAATCAAGAACAAAATCGGCAACACTTTACAATAAGAGTACAACAATTAACGTTAGTTAATGCTGTAATAAACATTAAGTAACAGGTAATAAACATTAAGTTAACTAACCGTTAACTAATGTGTCTAAGAATCATTTACTAATGCTGTTCATGCTAAGGTATTAATTTATATGTTATTTAAGGGTTATTGTAGATATTATTAACATTAGTAAATGCCATAATAATCATTAACTAACAGTTAATTAACCATTATGGCATTAACTAACGTTAACAAACGTTAACTGTTGTACTCTTATTGTAAAGTGTTACCACAAAATCAGTAATCAAAAGGTATACCATATAGCCAGGTCCAAGAGAGTTGATCGTCAAGATTATTTTCTGTATATTTTTAAATTATACAATAGAAAATTAAATGGATGACCCCAGACATCAATCTGGTGTGTAAAACTGATCTATGCCCTTAGAGAGACCAATAAAATCTAAGAATCAGCTCTGAAATGGACTTGTGACACATGTAAAGACTGGTGATGTGATTCTGTCTTTTCAACTGAAAAACCGATAGCATATTTTACAATTGTTTGTTGTATATTAGAAACAGTGAAATAATGACTGAATGAATGAATATAATGACTCAAATCATCTACAAGGACTCCAAGGCCATCAAAACGCTCCTTAACATGTAGCTCTGACAAACACATTGAGTGAACTGAATTTAGGACTCGAAACATGTGCACAACTCTGACATGTAGAGAATTTTGTATGAATCAGTGTTTTCTCCCACTGCCAGTATTTAGACTTTGAAACATCGGAGTAGCTTTCAGTGCTCCTTGTTTTACCACAAGACCCTTGAAACCATTGTCAAGTTTATGTCGTTTCTCAGAATAGTTGATCATGTTCCTGAACTGGAGGTTTGTCCTTTGCATGGAGGTTTGTCCTTTGCATGGTGCACTTTAAGAGGGCTTGTCTGATCCATTTTGTCCAAGGTGGTACCACTCTGACTTGTCCCGCCACGCTGCAGAGGCACTTCTCTTGTCCAATGGAAGTGATGGAAGTTACCTCCTCCGAAACAGTAACGAGGGTCCCGGCTGCTTCGCCCTGTCTGTCAGGTTAGTCTGCTACTGTTACAGCACAAGGAATACACCATGTTGTTGAGAGACTGTCCTGTTGGTCAACTTGGGTTCCAGACTACAGTGTGGATACCCACCCTGAGCCTGTTGGGACCTGTTGTGACCTGTCAAGTCCGTCGGATTGGGCCAGGTTTGGACAAAATTTAGAATTATGTTCAGGTTCAGCAATGCCCTGTATGGTGCTGGAGTTTATGTGACGATGCTGAAGGCAACATGTCGGCTATTTCAGGTGGTAAATGTAACCTAGAGATGGAGGACAAACAAAACCTCAGGCTCGGATTTGGTTTGGACACAAAAAAAAAAAACTGCTGGGGTCAGGTCGGGCTCGCTTACTGTGCTCCCGTCTCAGGTTGATTCACACAAAAATATACGGTCCAGTCTGCACTTGTGACCCAAGAATCGCATGTTCACTTTAAAAGAAATTCTCATGATTCTTATGCATATCTGGTGTTGCCCAACTGAAGTGTGATTTCTCGGTTGAAAGACATTGTAGGGAGGGACAAATGATGATGATCAACATTAAAATATATGAATCTAGAAGGCACGAGAACAACAATTACTTCATATTGTGAAAGGGCCAATCTACTTTGACAATGCTAGTCACCTAGTAACACTTAATATAGTGTGTGTGTGTGTGTTAGGATAGTGTTTCTTCAGCAGACCACTGCACACTTCAGTTTCTGTTGTGTTTCACTGTAGAATAACACACACACTCTTGTTGTCGTCACAATTCCCACATCAGGTCCTACTATTTTTTGGTTCCAGCTGGGTAACAACTTTTTGGGTTACAAATAATTTTTTTTTTAGTTAGAATGCTCAGACTGATTTAAAATTAGGTCCATGGAACGGAACAGAACCAGCTCAAAAGTCCTAAGAGTGTGTGTTAGTGTTAAGTGTTAGAATTGAATACCAGAACTTACAATCTACAAAGGACTCTTGCATGAATTTGGCATCTGTGTGAAGCACTTGATGGCTAAGTTAACCAGTCAAACGTGTTATATTCCTTTCCTTTTGTCACCTGCCATGCAGGGCTAAGGACTCAGTCAAGCATTTCCATGTGATGCGCAAGGACAGTGGTTATGCCTTTGGTTTCAATGAGTTTGCATCCCTTCAAGACTTTGTCAACCACTTTGCCAACCAGCCTCTGCTAGGCAGTGACACAGGTAAGCCAGCCAACAAAAACACTCTTTCTAATGTGGCATGTATGCATTGCTTGCATAGACTGGATGATGGGTCTTTGTGTCGCTGGGTTGCTGTTTGACTTGCTTGCGTGTTTACCTACAGCACCTCTGCTTCTCAAACAGGAACTCTTATCGTCCTGAAATGCCCGTATCCTTGGCGCGTGGAGGAGCCATCGATCTACGAGTCTGTGCGAGTTCACACGGCCATCCAGACAGGACGCACGGAAAACGATCTTGTGGCGAATGCACCATCGGTATGAGTCTTCTGCTTGCACTGTTTTGATAGCACACACCACGTTCCCCTGGCTCACCCGGCATACTGACTGGTGTGAACTGAACAGAGCAATACTCGGAGCAGATATTTATTTTATTGTTATATGGGGCCAATCTTGTCTTTAGATCTGTTCCAGTAAGTGATACATGTAATGCCATCGAAAAGAGAAGAAGTGTTTATTGCAATACATAATTTCCATGAAGCATATTTTTGGCTTAATGTTTAAAGTGTGATGTGGCCAAAACTATAGCAGGGTTCAAATTCAATTTTGTCTTCAGGTGAGCCTTAAAGGACAATACCATGAATGAAAAAACAAGAAAATGATATTGCGTTCTAAAGTATGACTGCTTTGGGAAAAGATTAGCAAAGCGTGAAGTATATACATTTTGAAAATATTCCACTTGCAAAAATCACTGGTATGGTCCTGCGAAGTCGATGCTTGACTAACTATTGATATATTTGTTTTCATTAATACAAAGCATGTGTTTACAGCTGGGTACAAAGGAGGGCTACCTGGTGAAGCAAGGAGCCATTGTGAAGGTAAAGTCAGTGGATTAGTGCTGGAAGGGACTGGGGCTTTCCAGATTCACAGCACTATTACACTCCTGCCTCTTGGTCTCTGAATGAGGTTTCATGTGGTAATAGTGTACTTCTTATGTTGTAAATGGAAACGTTACCTAAGAATTGCATATCGTACTGAGTCGTACAGAAAAATGTCAGCTTCAAAGATTCGGTGTAGTCATTTAACCGTGGCATTTAAAACACAACCAGTTTCATCTGTTGTTGCAGAACTGGAAACAGAGGTGGTTCACACTCAACAGATATGAACTCAAATACTTCAAAGACAAAATGGTGAGTTTGTCAATACGTTTTCTGCATCATTTTGTAGATGCAATGTTTCATAGTGTCCTCACACTGCAGTTTCAGCAATGAACTTTCAACGCAAACTTACCTTACTGACGTTGTTCACGATTAACATTCTGAAGTGATTATCTTAATGTCTGACACTGCAACCCTTAGACTGGTGGGCTCATCATGTGAGACAGTAGTGGTGCTATCTTCCTCTCATTGTTACTGAGTGCTGGATATTACTGTCCTATTTAACAGCTGGTGGGGAAGTGAGATAATATCACATTTTTGAGAATGAAAGAACTATCCTTTTGAATATTTCCCAAAGCGTTTCCTTGAATGGCTTGTGCCTGCAGCAGAAGCAGTTTGATTTGCTTTCAACTGGTCAGAGTCAATTTGCCACACGAGAGCCAGCTGAAGCTTTCAAAGATTTCAACCTGTAATTGATGTAGCGATGGTGACAGCTGTATTTTGTGCACCCTGTCCCAGTGCGAGGAGCCCCTCCGCACCCTGGATCTGAGGGCCTGCTCTGCAGTCCAGTTTGACTACTCTCAGGACCGAGTCAACTGTTTCTGGTAGGTCTGAGGCGACAGGGCTTTGGGCCTTCAAACTCCAGTTTTCGAGGTATTGATCCTACGTCCTATCAACCAAGCACAGTTTCTGATCATTCTGCAAAAATTAGGCAACTGACAAATGTGACCTAAATCGCTCAAACACTTGCAGGCTGATTCCTCTGAACACAGCCGCTGCAGTGGGCATGTTTTCAGACAGCGGTTCTCAGTTGTACTTCCCCATGGCCTGAAAATCTGACATGAGTCAAATAAGAAAAAGAGAAGTCTAAGGCGGAGAAATAACAGAAGGAAAGAGGAAGAGAGGCACAAATCCTCATCATGGCTCGGCTGAAAGGTGGCAACATCTGTGGCTCAGAGTGACTACAACAAATATTCACCCAACGTGTTAACACACTTTAGCTACATTACAAGTTCAAAATATGCTTATAAAATATGTTTGAGAGTTCGGGGTTCAGTTTTCCATAAACCAAAATATATGGTAGAGTAATTCCAATACAGAAAAATCACTTGTGAACTGTTTTTCTGAATTACTTTTATTTTACCTTTACAGAGGCTTTGCAGTCGCCTCACAGCTTTAATAAGATCAGTGATGCTGGCCCAACATCAGATTTCTTGTGCGTAAATGCTTGTGCAGACACCTTTCACAAGCATGTAATTTTAAACAGACCAAAATATCTATATAGGGAAAAAAAATCACTTCTGCTTATTGGACCTCCAAGTAAACTTCTGCATCTTACCCCACTTTCTTTACTTTCTATAAAAACTGTCTCGTGGTGCTTTTAGGCTCTACTCAGACTTCCCATCTGCAAAAATGCATGATGCAGTACTTTTCCTGTCCTTTTTGGCTTGAGTGACTCTACATATCTGTCTCTTTCCATAGTCTAGTGTTTCCTGAGAGGACGTTTTATCTTTGTGCAAAGACGGGCGTTGAGGCGGACGAGTGGATCAAGATCCTGAGGTGGAAACTGGTGAGCTTGTTTGCCTCTTCTACTTCCATTCCTAGGAAAGTGCTGCCATAAAGTGCAGGGTTTCTATCAATTCTAAAATCTGCAATGTCGTCTCCAGTTTTTGCTCCACACAGCAGAGAAACTTTTGAATCACTTAAAATGCATTTAAGGGGGAAAAAATAAAGATTTGTAGTGTAGGAGCCTCCATCATGACTCAGCTTGTCAGTCAGCTATCTGCTGTCTGAGCTCTTCCCTTGTAGGCCTCAAAGTGTCTTCCTCTTTCTCCCTCTTCATCTGTTTTTTCCCCTCTGATCATACTTTATAATGTAACTGACTTACAAGGTATTCATAATTAAAAGATTCTCACTCCTAGACTTAAAGATGCTTGCAAACTAGTTACAAATATGCCCATGAATGTATATTAACTATTCACAAATCAGTAAATGTGAAAAAAGTGATTGTCTTATTTATAAAAGTAAAGAGCTTATAAACATTACAATTTACCAAAATATTTGTACATGCATTAGGTTACATGTAAGTAACTATCTCCACCATTAGCCTAATCCTGATTTATTTAAAAAGTTACACATATTTATAAGTACTTTATAAATGTAGAAAATGATATGATATGAAATGATCTATTCAATATTTATGAATATCCTTTGAATTTTTTGTTTAAGTGTTGCCTGTAGAGCCCTAAAGGTAAATGAGGCTTGTTTGGGATTTCTGGAGTCTAAAGCGACCTTTCTAGGTCAAACTCCTGCATTATCACAGGCTAAAACACAGAATGTCCTAACGTTCTTTTGAACTTGATGGTCTCAAAAACAGACTGTGGGATGTTACACGTGCCTTAATCTCAATTTTGATATGAATGTAAGGAAATATTTGAGATGCTGTGTGAGCCATGAACCTCAAAGAAAGGATGCTGACTGACAGCCTGGTCTGGTTTCTAGTCACAGATAAGAAAAGGTCGATGACACAGGAGAAGCTCAACCTTCACTGAAGAAAACACACTGGATGTGGATGGAAAGTGACCAGCACAATTTAAAGAAAAGATTAAGAGCGACCAACACGAGGAGCAGTGTGGAACCAATTTCCCTGTGGTAGCTGGACCATCACAACGACCATGTGACACTCCACTCTCTTTTATGGTATATTTCTTTGTTTAAAAAAAAAAAAGTTTTGATGAACTTCCTGCTGGACTTCGCACTGGATCTTCCTCCTGGGCAACTGTCAATAACCCTTATATTGACACAATGTCAGGTATTAACATTTACTTACTGTTAAAGAAAATGCCAAAAGCACTTCTGTGGCAGAGTGTAATTTTTGTTTTAATAAATAAAATGGGTACATGAAGGAGTCACAGACCTTATTAATTTTAAAAAGAAAAGCAAGCATGAGGAGGACGTACAAGACACTCAATTGTTAGAAAAAAGCATTACCAACACCACAAGTAACACAACAACATAATCATTCTAAGAGGTGTGTGTGTGATTGTGTCTGTGTCCATGATGCTGCATTCATGTCCTATGTGAAAGACAGTAGATACAAGCTTTGTAAAAAAAAAAAAAAAAAAAAAAATCCCTTTAGCTTTTAAATAGTAACTAACTGATGGTTTGAATCCAGATTTCTCCAACACACAGATGCCTTAGTCAAGTGTAGGAACGTGATGTATTCATTTCAAATAAAAACAAGAAATGGACAATTCTAAACAAATAAGTCATTGTCAATCATAACTCTAAGAATGCCATAGCACCCAATTTATTTCATTTGATTTTTAATTTCTGGGGAATAATTTTATGGCATTTTTCTTGTGATTTAATTTTAAATTAGTAATTATGATACATATAAATTCTTTTCATGACTTTTTTTTTTTTTTTTTTTTTTGCTATTTTTGCAAATTTTCTGGTGTTACCTCTGTGTAGCTTCAAATGTGAAAAGGCTGATCAGAGGCAACCAAAGGCTACAAAACACTTGCGCCATGCCATGTTCATGGCTGCAGACAGAGGTCTGAATGTGAGCACAGGGCCAGGCTGTTGTTTTTAACTGCCCGGGTGTTCAGAGGGTCTTTTCCAGCTCATGTGGATGCAGCTTCAGAAAACAAGGAGAGATTTGAAGGAGAATCTGTGTCTGGAGGCTTACGCCACTTCCACCACCTGCCTCAGCTCCTCTATCAGCGGCACCAACTCTTTCTCCAGACTGATGATCAAACCTGTGGAAACAAAAGACACGCTCATTTAAAAAGAAACAGTTCACCCAATTTTAGAAAAGATAACCGCCTTAATCCATCACTTGAACATCACTTTACAAATGTTGCTTTCTGAAACTAAAATGCTCTTTTGACTACAGAGTGCAAACAGACGATAGTTTTGTATTTTTCTTGTTATCAACATCCAGAATGATCCAGTAACTTCTTCATTCCCTGTATGACTCCACACCAGAGGAGCAGCAGCCACCACAGAGACGGGAGTTTGCTATTGTTTGTTTTCTTCATTAAATTTTAAAAAGTCAATGTTGTTTAATGTTAGCTGGGGGGAAGTCCACCTCAATGGCAGGAGGCTAACAGTTAGCATCTGGAGCATCAAGCCAGTATCCAGCACTCATATGAGTATATCACCACATCAGTCTGTTGTTTGAAATGGAATCCAAGAGCATGACAATGACTTGACTTATTATTTTGTTAATGCTAGATTTTTAATTTTTCATTAAACACATACATAAATCTTTAATAATTAATGATTATCAATAGTACTGGTAGTGGTAGTATTTTGTCATTCTGGCCTCATTTTTGAGAAATGGCTTGATGAACACTTGTGAAAGAGTGAGACAGAAAATGACAGCTAGATGTTACCTGTGTTGGCGTTGCTGCTGGCAATAAAACTGATAACCAGTGGTAACCGGTTGAACTGCACAATCTGTTCAACAGAGACAACACAAATGTTGGGAAGAGAAAAAAACTGTGACATCAAGAGAATGACACTTCTGTAACTTCCTGTTTTATCTGAGAGGGAAGCCTTAAGACTGCAAGGCCAGTTCTACTCTTAACCCTTTGAAACCTGAGCAAAATCACTTTTTTTTTCAAAAACATGAGGGGAAAGACCATTTACAACCTAGAAAATAATGACCCAAACATTAGTGAAAAAAAAGGCAGAAATTTAGAGGGAAAAAACAACAGCAAAATGTTTTTTTAAAAAATCCTAAAAATGTACAAAATGTTTGTTTTAAATAAAAAAATATATATATATAATTATTTAAATCATATATTTAAACATCAGATCAGTGATGCTGGATCAACAAAAGATTTCTTCAAACACTTATGAAAGGCATAAGAACTAACACATCTATTTGAATGGAATTATCTGCCATTTTAGCAGAAATAGTTTGAGTTCAACTGAAATGGATTTTTCAAGCCAAATTCTGAGCTGGTGAGCTAATGATCAGTACTAATAACTAACATGTTGTGTCTTGCTAAGAGTTTATACTTTACATTAAATATATTAGTTGATAATGTTTGTGGCTAAATAAATAAAATAAATAAGGTCCAGTGTTTCACCATAGATTTTTATTCTGATCAGGATTGGGGAAACAAGCCTCTGAAATAGCATTTAGGCTACGAGATACATCTGTCCACTCAAGCTCGTAAAAACACATTTATGTCTACTTGCTAGAATGGGGATTCCCATGTTAAGGTTCGGTCACGTCAGAGTTATTTTAGTGAAATTCCAGTTTAAAAGAAATAAACATGACAGCCCTATTGTCTGTCCTGGGCAACTTGTATAGTGCTGGAGTTTACATGACAACGCTAAGGGCAACATGAGGGCTATTTCAAGTGGGAAATGTAACAAAAATATGTGGCCCGATCCACACTCTACTACTTGTGTGGATGATATGGACTGGATCCCATGTTTAATACAAGAATTATATTGAGTTACATCTCCCAACAAACTGATATCCTGATAGGAGGCTTGGTCAAACTTGTTAATTTCTCTTTCATGTTTGAATTCATCTGCAGGATTTATAATTAGCCTGCTGAGTAACAGATCAGCCACTTTCACCTCGACATTCATTCATTACATGCTGCACGTCAAACTGTCAGCTGAAATAAACCATCATCAACTTGGCACAGCATAACGTGGTTACATCTGACCTGGTATGTGTTGTAGTAGCAGATGATACTCTTGTTTTTGGAGAGGCCCAGCTTGCTGCCCTGGTCTGTGGCCAGAGCAAAGGTGGACAGGAACCCAGGTCTCAGAGCGTGGACTGGAGCGTTGTCATTGGCAACTAGAGGAGAGCACAGCACTCACATTAACATGATGTGTACATGACAGCAGTAATCCTCCACAGCAGTGCCTTTCAAAGTGGGGGCCTAGTCCCCTCAGGTGGTCCTCAGCAAAATCACCACCAGTTTGAATGCTTGTGAAAGGCGTCCGAACAACAAACAATATGATCCAGTATCACTGATCTGACCTTTAAATAAATTGTTTTAATGATTTCAAATATAGTTTGTCATTGTCATTCTTGCTAATTTACTTATCGCCTTTTTCCCAATGTTTCTGAAATTTTCAAGATTAAGTGAATTTTCTGAGAAAGCAATAGTGGAAAAAAAAATTACTGGAACATTAGTAAAAAAATATTGTAAGAGACAATGAAAGTTACCTAAATAAATACATAAATAATTTAAAAAAATACTAATAAAATGTAAAAAAAAAAAAAAAAAAAATACTAAAAATATATATATTTAGTAAAAAAAAAATAGAACAAAACTATATTAATGACTAAAAATGATGTATTTAAATATCAGATCAGTGATGCTTGATGGACATCAGACTTCTTGTGCTGAAACACTGGTATTGGAGTCACTGTTGGGCAAAATGGTATCAGATTGGGTTTGCAGCTTCTTGGCAGTCAACTTGGTGGTCGAGGAAATGCAGAAGTCTGAAAACCCCCGACACTGGAGGTCTACTGGTGTCATTTAAAAACCGCCCACCTCTCTGTGGTGTTTTGTGTTGTCAGCCTCTACTGGCAGCTTTCACCAGCAATGTTTTGCTTATCGCCGGCACACTAGAGCTCGGCCTGGACAACCAACCAAGGACAATCTGGTTTGGTGGAGGGCAGCCATGGCTCCATCGTGCTATTTCCAGTCTGCTGCCAGTGTGGCAGATGGAGCCAGCCAAACCCTGCCCTCAACGTGAACATAAACAGACATGAACTGACACATTAAAAATTATTAGAAGTGCTGCTTAACTGTCCATAGCCTGCACAGAATTGCAATGGAATACAAACCATTCACTGAATAGTCACATGTTTGCCCTTTTGCTTTACCTCATTTTATGCATTAGTCTTTTTTTTTTTTTTTTTTTTGGTCAGAAAACTTGATGTTCAGGCACACTCCTCCATTTTTGTCCAGAGCACCCTTATGTTTTCCAGCCTACAGTACAAAATCATTTTGTTCTTGAACTCTGTTGTCTTCGCTCTCCCTACCTCTTTTACAGTTGCAGTGCTTTGTTTGGGTGAAAGTTTTCATTCTGGCACCCTGTTGCTTCATATAACCAAAATCACAGAGTGTGTCTTTAAGCTGCTTTTTTGTTGTGTGGTGGCTGTGCTGACACTGTGGTAGTGTGCCTGTGGTCTGCCGCTGAAAAAATCCAATGACAGATTCAGCTCTTTGCTGATTGCAGATACAATCATCCTATCAGAATCAACTTTATTGGCCAAGGGTGCTTATTCTCCCAAGGAATTTGACTCTGGATTGACTATTCACATTTTTATCAAAAATCATATGGGTAAATACCTTATCAAAGCACCAATAGTCATTCATACAAAACTGTTACAAGATTAACAGGGTTTCAGTTGAAGATATTGTAATGTTTCATTTGGTCAAATAACTAATTCATTTTATTGACTTTTTTATTTATTTATTTTCATTTAGTACGTTGTACCTTCAGACAATGACATAAATGGAAATGAAGCCCCGCCCCACAATATAGAGCAATGCACTATGTCACTCACAGTGTGATCAAAGCCTGAAAAACACATCAGGCACCAACACTATGGTGATGTTCAAACCATGCTGAGTGAGGCAGCATCTTCCACAGCAAGAGGCTACTGAAGCTGGGGTGGTGAAAATTTCACTGAGCTGTTCTATTCACAACACCACGTTGCCAAACAAAGCAAGATAAAGACTGAAGGACAAATAACAGGGATCTTACCTTTGATAACTGGGACACCATCCCTGTCAGTCACCACAATAGCATGAAGACCTTCAACACTGAAAACAAACAGTGTCATTCAAACTAAGGAACTGGTTCAGCTGGATTTGCCTGCAACTCTGATATGGAGCATTGCATTTAAGATAGGAATTCAAAATGATTTCTACAAACCTGGGCAACTGCTTGTAGAGATATCTCTTCAAATCCTGCAAGAAAGTTGCAAAGAAATCATTTGACCAGATATAACAAAGGTAAGACAAGACTTTGGGCTACAGGGGCATGTGTGTTACTAACATTTAAGACGGGATAACCACTTGAAGTTTCTGGGTAGCTTGTGAAAAAGTTTTTAAATTCTGTACAGTAAATAAATAAATAGAAATTAGTGAGTCAAGGAGAATGCAGTTTGGAACCTCCTTCCCATTTCAACCCAATCAAAAACACATGATGTCCCATCTCCCCTCCAGCTACAACACTTTAAGACTATACACCATAAGACTATAAGATCATCCACCATGCAGCCCTGAGAGTATCTGCCTCATTTGCCTCCACATTCTCTTGTGAAGCAGCTTTTTCTGATATGAATGTCATGAAATCTAAATTCACATCAAAGCTGAGACATGAACATTTAAATGACTGTGTAACGGTGAACAGAAGTGGCAAAAGCTAGTCCAGCATGCATCTCCCTTGTGGACTCCATGCAGTGACATCATCTAACTGAGAGAATGCACTCATTACACACATGCCGACTGCAAAATCAACACGCTTTAGATATATGATAGGAAGCTATTGTCATACTAACACATTTAAGTCTTCTGTATCTTTTTGGGGAATCTGATGTGTTTTGATATGTTACCTCATGTGAATTTGATACATTTAAATTTAAACTTGGATTCAGAAAATACACATCACATGACTTTTGATTTGCATTGCTATTTATGTAAAATGTGGGTTTTAGATAACATGTGATACATGCAAAAAATTGTAAAAACTCATCGATGAGTGGTTTGATGATATGTCAACAAATGTGACGTAATAAAAATCCTAAGTAGCCCTTGTAGTAGTACTTGTAGTGTGTAGGAGAGTGTGCGGCAGACCATAACCACACATAAACACCATACAAGCTCGGCTGTTAGAGCAGGCCTGTCCTCCGAGCAGCAGGCTCATTTAGCCGAATAAAACTACGGGCATAACACTGAATAAAACTAAAATGGTATTTGAAGGTGGGGTGCTGAGTGGGCCGTCCTGTCCATGTCAGTGAGGGGAAGCTATCCGCAGCTAGCTGCTGAAGCACAGAGACAACAGGACATACTCACATCAGCCATGGTGGCCAGTGTCTCCTCGTCGTGGCACAAAACGGTCCTCAACTGTGACGACAAAACACTGGAAGTTAATTAGACCACTCAATACGTAGTTAACCTTGAAATTAAATAGTTTCTTTGGTTAATTTGCGAACTGGCTGACGGAACTATGCAGTGTCTCTGGTCACTGTACTAGCTTTAGCTAACGTTAGCATAGCTGTTTCTCACGCTAAATGAATTTGGCATTACACAGTCAGCTACAAAAGGGCTAACGTTACTTCGGACGGTCAATTCATATTAAAATGTATGCGAGTGTATGGTTACCCTGTTTGAATCCTCTTCCAGTCAGCTAAAGTTTGCTGCTTTCCCCTTTCCAAGAGCCCAGCCGGAGTCACATGACACAGATGTTTTGTTTCCGGCTCGTGAGGACGTGAGGAGGAACGTCAGCGCTGCGCCGCTCTGACGCAAGACGTCTTTCTTTTTCTGGCTCCTCTTGACCTTCTCCTTCTTCTTTTCCAACAGTTTATTGCTTGGCCTTCATCGAAACAAACCAAAAAGTAAGGCAAAGGGGGAAATAGAGAGAAATAAACAGTAAACCAGGCAGAGTGAAACATACTTTAAAAAGTTAATAATGTCAGAGTAGGCTGTACCTTCTCTGCTGCCTGCTTTCCTAAACTGCAGAGAATTATAACTCAGTATTTAGAATTATGATTTTTTTTTCTCTCACAGTTGTTACTACCTAATTGTGTTTTTCCCCCTGGCATTCACAAATCCATTCATTCATCCATTCATTCATCCACTCATTCATTCATTCATCCATCCATCCATCCATCCATTCATCCATTCATTCATTCAAAAGAGGCTACGCAGCAGTCTCTTCAGTGTCCAAAGGCTGATCATGACCTTATGCATCTCCTCCTATCTCCTCCAATCTCTTAGTTTGTGAAACCGTGATGGACTCCTTTATTCAATATTCATCTTGCACAGCCAAAGTTTCAAACCTACAGGACACAGAGCCACAGGTGAGCTATTGGCATAATTACATAATTGCAAGAAAAAAGTAACATTTTGGAGATGCTCTGTGTGTGTGTGTGTGTGTGTGTGTGGGTGGGTGGGGAGGCGGGGTTGGGTCACAACGCTGAGATAGGCTATGAAACCGCAGAAAAAAACTCAGACTTGTGAGATATTAACCTGCAACTGTAACACTCGCAGTTGTGTAGGAAAAAAATCTGACAATACAGCCATTTTGTTAATCTGTTCATGGGGTGGAATGGACCTCCACAGCCTCCATAATACCCCCAAGATCAACAGTGCAAATATAGAAAACTATTAATAGTTCACGTCCACAGACGGGGCTTCACATGCTCTCTGGGAGCTCCGCTCAGACAACACAGGAACTTCCTCCACTCCCTGATGAGGTACAGTCTTTTGCTTTGAGTTCAAAGTGTTGTAATGATATAAGCTGACTGATAAATGAGTGACTGACAGAACCTGTGGAACACATGTGGGCTGTCTGCTCTCTGCACTCACCTTAACCAGCGCTGGAAAGCATACTGCTGCTATGGGGCTGCAAGCTGAAGTTCATTGAAAAATAGATGTATTTTATGTTGTCCTGCTTGTCAGTAGGACACACCTCAGCAACCAGGAGCCAAGATTTAGGATCCAACCGTCAGTTCAGCATGCACCCAACGCACCTAACAGCTCTTTCTTCTGTAAAATGTCAACTTGCCTGTTTTTTTTTTCACTGCATGCTGGCATAGTCTACCACCAGGGGTAGACATGAGGCTTTTCCAGGAGCTTTCCAGTACACTTTTAATGCTTGTGAGAGGCATGTGAAGTCAAAGTATAGACAGGCCCACTCCTGGTCAGATAAACCCTCTAAAAATCAAAGTTGTTCAGTCAAATTATTACTTGAGTTACATTACTGGAGTTCATGCTTTCAAAAATTCTTTATTTACTTTATTATTATTTTTAATATAATGTTATGTAAGGCTGGGCAATAAATTGATCAAATTGATTGATTCAGATTTATGTTTTAATTTGATGCAAAAAAAAAAAAAAAAAAAAAAAAGGCCCCTAGCAGTCATCTGGGCCAAAAATGGTGATTTCTGTTGAAAGTGCACACACTTGCTCCATATGACCTGTACAACAACTACACTACTCACAAAAAGTTAGGGATATTCGGCTTTTGGGTGAAATTTCAGGATGAACCTAAAATGCATTATAACCTTTACAGGTGAACTTAATGTGACCTTCTGTAAACTTTTGAATGCACATGTCCAACTGTTCAATGTTTCAGTACTTTTTGCACAAGTTGCTGTTCTCTAACAAGGAGCTTAACGGTAAAATTCACATCAGGTGTTTGATGCTCCAGCTCATCGAGGTCGTATCATTAGGGAACGGCTGCTGGAGACTGGGGTACCTCAGATGGAGTGGCCTCCACTTTCTCCAGACCTGCATCCCATAGAAAACCTATGGGATCAGCTGAGTCGCCGTGTAGAGGCAGGAGCTCTGTACCCCAGAACCTCAATGTCCTGAGGGCCGCCCTTCAAGAAGAGTGGGATGCCATGCCTCAGCAGACAATAAGTCGACTTGTGAACAGCATGAGACGTCGTTGTCAAGCTGTAATTGATGCTCAAGGGCACATGACAAGTTATTGACACTGACATTTTTTGTTGTGGTATATCCACCACTGTTGTTGGCTTTTGTTTCAAGAAATTGTTTGAGATGAGGAAATCACCAGTGTATGCTTCTACTTAAATGCCCTACTTTCATGATATAAGATCACTGTAGCGTGAACATTTTACATTTTCCATAAATTTCACCCAAAAGCCAAATATCCCTAACTTTTTGTGAGTAGTGTATGCATAAACTGTTTTTAAAATCTAGTTTCTCTACTGACTTCCACTGAACAGACAAATGTTGATGATACTGCTTTTCTTATTTTATTTATAGCGATGGAGGGTGGAAATGTATTTTTGGTGCCTGTGAGGATGTTCCAGATTATCTGTGTTATAAATGTGTTGTCCTTTCTCTTGACTGGCTCCAGCAGCATGGGCGACTTCCAGGAGTTTGACCAGGACTTCTACAAGTCAGGATATTACATCGACGAGCAGGGTCACGCTGTGGCCTACGGCTACGACACCTATGATGGCATGAGCCCTGCTTATCAGGATGAGTAAGTAGAAACACTGAAACACTAGTGATGCGATGCTTGTAAAGTGTCTAAATGCACACTTATCTCATGGCCACAAATGAACTAAAATGTGGGAACGAGTTCATTAAAGTGGGTAACAAATTATATCTCATGGCCACCAATTAGTAAAACATGGCCATGATTTTTTTTCTTCTCATTGCATTTTCTGGCTCATGGTATTTTCATCCTTTTTGAAAAATTTGATATGAAAAATTTGATATGATTTCACCTCCCCCTAGCTGTAATGTAGGACAGCCTGTTAGCTGGGGGGAAGTCCACCTCAATGGCAGGAGGCTAACAGTTAGCATTTGGAGCATCCAGCCAGTATCCAGCACTCAGTAACAATGACAGGAAGATAGCACCACTACTGTAGGATGCATTTCTACCGTTATTCCCATTTTTAAAAATCGAAATGAACTATCCCTTTAAATTACCCATGTTCTTTTTCACAAATTAATTTTTCGACAGTGGATCAGGGGCCCCCATGGCTGGTGTTTTTGATCCATCAATGGGGCAGCAATACACAGGACAGATCTATCAGCCTGCAATGCCGTCTGAGACTCTGGGAGACACAGGAGCAGATCATTATGAAGAGGAACCTCCCCTTCTGGAGGGTAACATATACTTCATAACTGCATGCCAAACTATTAAACAGGTACTGTACCAAAGAAATAGACAGATGCAGGTAATCTGGCTGCAGTGAGTATTGTCATCAAGGGCCCCCAGAAAACAGCCATGTAATGCACTGACTTGTATTATGAAGTTTATATAATATGGATGCATGACTCTAAAGTTGATTTTCAAATACTGTTGCTCCTTGAGTTAGCTGGATGAAAAAAAGTGTTCTGCTTCTCTTTTCAATTTTCAGAGCTCGGCATTAATTTTGACCATATCTGGCAGAAGGCGCTGACGGTGTTGAACCCTTTCAAAGCAGCGGACGGCAGCATTATGAATGAGACCGATCTGACAGGCCCCATCCTGTTCTGCATTGCACTGGGGGCAGCTTTGCTGATGGTGAGTTCAAGTTCCTTCGTAATAATCTGTTTCCCCTTTGAATGTCATGCCATTTCTACAGTTCATGTACATTGATTCCATTGGCCCCACCAGAAATCACTCAAGTAAACCTAGTAACTCTTTTTTGTTGACATTCACAGCGGAATGGCAGCTATCTCAAACATTTTTAAACTTTGCTTCGGAAACTGACATTTTCAACTGGGAAGTGATCAAATTAAAAAATACAAATAATACATAGAGCCATGTGTTTAAAATCAACATAGATTTAAGACCATTTACAAACACCTGTTGCAGCCTGTCCTGTAGAAAATGTTCAATCCAACCATTTGTTCATTTATTTATTTAATGTTTTTGCTAATTTCTGAGTATTTTGTTTTTGTCTTTTGAAGCAATTTTCCAGTATTTTTATTTTTTTTCCAGTATTACTTCTTTCTCAGTAATTTTTGGGGCATTTTTTTTGTTAATTTGCTGATTGCCTTTTTCCCCATGTTTCCTCAATTTTCCTCAATTAAGTGAAATTACTCAGGTTTCAGAGGTTAAAAGTTAATTTTCCTCAAGTTTAAAGTTAATATCAGATCCTAGTTTAAGTTTTAGCTTGTGTGCCACCAGATTAAATTTAATCTATTTGTAATAAAAACTAAACTGAGATTTAAAGACAGGTTTAAATGTAATGTTATGTCCTTCTTCGTTTGAAGCCAGTATTTAATGGTGAACTATGATTTAATCTGGTTTAAAAATGAATCCAGCCTTACTACATCAGTTATGAGCAAATTCCCTTGTCCACATTCAGGGCTCTTCTCTCTGTTTTCCACAGTAGTTAGATATTATCTGCAAACGTTATCTGTAAAAACCTATTTCTTCTGTCATATGCAGGCAGGCAAAGTCCACTTTGGCTACGTGTATGGAATCAGTGCCATAGCCTGTATTGGGATGTACATCCTGCTCAATCTGATGAGTTCCCTGGCAGTGTCCTACGGCTGTGTGGCCAGTGTCCTGGGCTACTGCCTACTGCCCATGGTGGCCCTCTCCACTTTCGCCATCTTCTTCTCCTTACAGTGAGTCCACATCATTGTTCTTTATTGTTTCTAGCCACTCATTCTAGTCACTCACCTGTTCAAACACTTACATCTTTAAAGGACCACAACAGTGATTTTGAATGTTTGGCCCTTTTACTACAATTCACTCACATTTTGTATTGCAACGAATCATTTTGCAAATCAAATCAAATCAAGATTTCACCTGACCTTGTAATGTAAAGTTGTCACCATTCATAAACCATGGATCTAATTATTATTATCGCTCCCCGTAGGAATCATCAGGTTGGATTTGTTGTGCAAGCTGTTGGTCTGGTTGATTTTGATTGGCTCTGAGTGTTTCTGTGTTTACAGGGGCTTCCTGGGCACAGGTTTGGCCTTGTTAGTGATTTGCTGGTGTAGTTTCTCCGCCTCCAAGATCTTCATCTCCACCCTGGCCATGCAGGGCCAACAGCTGCTGGTGGCTTACCCGTGTGCTCTGCTCTACGGGGTCTTTGCACTAATCACAGTATTTTAACCTGATTACTCTGGGAGAGCTGGACCTTGGGTTTTTTCTGTTGATGGGGTTTGAGTTTCTGTCCTCTTTGCTTTGTCTGCTCAGTCATGGGGACTATCACTGCTCAGGCTAATCACCCAGTCTTCTTTTTCTGTTTATCCTAAACAAACTGGAAACATAAATCGCATTACTTCCAGTGCAGGACAGGTTTTTTCCCTGGAAAGACTTATAAGACATAGAGAGTAAATGTAAAAGCTTTAATGAATTGGATATAGACTTGGATATAAATGAGATGAGCAAAATTAACATTTACTTAAGTTAAACTGTTGCATATTATTTCTTCAAAGTAAGCCTAGGTTTTTGTAGTGTTGGTTAAGTAAGTGTTACATGTTTATTTAATTTTGTACAAAGTAAATATTTGTTCCGCTTTTTGTCCTTTCTTAATGTCTCATGCCTGTTTTTATTCTAGAAAATCATTTTGGTCAAACAACGGTTGATTCCCTGAAGCACATGCATACTGTAATGACTATTTCAAATCACTGTTGTCAGCTCAGACCCCATAACCCCAATTGAGGTGATTTTCATTCATTTTACCTGAAATGAGGGATGGGTTAGATGGGTTGGCAGACTATTATGAAGTTTATGAAGCCCCTCCAAAAGTCATTGAATGTTTTCAAATATATGTGTTGGTCCAGCTAAAATTATGTGTCTTCAATCCTGAAAACCTGACATATGACATATTTTTTATACACCATCCTGGCCCACCAACACATTAATGTCGCACACAGACTAAAAATACCTGTACCTTCTTTACGCAACAGGCACTATTCTCTGGTGTTACAGCAGAGGGAGCCATGATATCAGTTTTCTAACACAGATCGTTTTCACAGCATAGAAATCCTCAAGAAATGATTCCTGTTCCTTCCTCGGAGGAGGGGGCTGAGGGGTGTCATGTCCAACACGCTTGAAATGAACATTGCACACCAAAAAATGGGATTCAGAATTACAAAACCACTTTTATTTCTTGACTTTAACCCCTTTTTTTTGTTTTGTTTGTTGTAAAAAAACACTTGTTAGTCTTATAACATCATCCTATTGTCAGCTGGAAAAAGACGTTCTGTGTGTGTTACTGTGAAAAGAAGAGCATGTTGAATGCAGGCAGCAGCAGTCACAATCCACAGACCTCTGGAGCATTCAGAGGAAGAAAGGGAACTCATTTTTCACACGGCATCCGTGATGCATTGGGGTCTGGGCAGGCTCTGACAGCTGGAAAGTAAGTGACGCTCCACAGACAACTTGCTTTTAAGAGTAAGGGGGAGTAGGATGGGAGTGGGGGGTGAGGGGTCGGGTACAGCAATGTCCAGACGATTCTCAGTGATATTAACAACGGGTAACTTCTGAGGGCCCGCTCCAATCAGTCAGGTGGATCCAGTCCCTCAGGTGTTGCACAAGCTGACAAGGTCAGCCTCTGTGGGAATAAATGTAAGGCCGTGCTCTCTCTCTGCTCTGTGTTTGTGCATCAGATGAAAGGCTGCGGTGCCACCACAACTGTGCTCCATCAAGATGACAGCGACAGAAATTGTACAACACTGTTGTTTCAGCAGTGGAAAGAGTACTAGAAATTGCTACTCAGGTAGAAGTGTGATTATTTGCTGGTGTTTTTCATACGTAGAAGCAGAGGTAAAGCTGTGAAAATCTACTTAAAATATCAGTTAACCCTAAAACCCTAAAACATTTGACCCATAAAGCATCTTGACCCTAAGAATATAAGTCACATAGACAGTTTTTAATCACCAAGGTCCATGTTAGGGCAAGTTATTGGGCGAACAGGCGTCTTGTATTTTATGGCAGAAGATGTCCCCTTACACCAGTCGGCTGCCAGCAGGGTGGAGGATCATTTGGGACAGAGATGAGTGGAGTTGACTGAGGTGTGTAACGCAAGGCATCATGGTTATTTGAATGCTTACACTTCTGCCACCCTAAAATGCAGGAGTACGACTGAAACAAACTTTTTGACCCACATTTTATTGTAAAGTAATTGTAAAATGTGTTGTGATGTTACAAAGCCAGTATTAACATGCATTCTAATTAAAAAGTTGCTCATTTAAAATGTGCTCTGAGTAAAAGTTCCTTTGTCAAAACAATGACTTTGTTAGGTGTGACCTTTTCCATCCAGTTTTAAAATAATCGGTGCGAGGTTCAAACCAGATTCTTTTAAAGGCGCATTGTGCAAAACGGCCCTCTAGACTCAGCTGACAAAAACACAATTCTCTGATGTCACTCCCCACTTATTCCACACAATTCATTGGACATTTGGAAATGACAAAAATGCACCAACAAAGTCAAACTCATTTTTGCTATCGGACTGTTTAAAGGTTTGACACTTTATCAATTGATCCTCTTTTTGATGCTTATACAACATTTGTTCTCTCTAATGGATGTGATTTAAAAAGTAGTGAAGTACAAGTATTTAATATTGATATATTTTTGATTTTGGATACTTGAAAGGCACTTTTGCTACGCCAGTATTAAGATGCTCAAACGATATCTTCTTGTTATTATTATGACAATAACAATAAAGTATTGTCTTGTTGTATTGTAAGCAAAAATGTACCAAAAGTTAAATTACTGAATTTGCTAAAAAATAGTTACAGTAACATAAATGTAATTGCTTCCACCTAGTTTGTAATGGCATTGCACTGAAGGATGTGAAGAAATGCCATCGGTCCATTTATTACTTGTAGAACATTTACCTCAATCAATCAATCTCAAATTAATTTTGAGAGAAGTTTCAACAAAAACAGAAACATTAGAGCTTGGTAATCAGTGTGACTTGGCCGGTGTAAGTGAACCTCATACATGGTTTTGCTGCACTGTTCAACAGATTGGTCCGCTTTTTTGGTCACCAGTATGCAAAGAACATGCCAAAGAGCAGTATGTATGTTATGCAGCGAAAAGCTAACAAAGGAATCCAAGTAGTAGTCTGAAGAAAAGTCCCGTCTTTTTAATGGTGTGGATCAAATGAACTACCGAACACAGAGTGGGCTCCTGATCCAGACGCACTGCCTCTGATATCAGTCACTGATATCAGCGCACGTCTTGTGCTTGGCGCGGGTTCCTAAACTTGTGAACGGTTTGAAAATGATAAATCTCTCAAGGCTCACGTGTACTCTACAAATGGCTGAGTGCGCGAGTCACTGAACCCCGATCTGCTACACTCCCATGATGGCCAAGCTCCCAGAATAAAGCTCCCAGAATACACTGCAGCAGAGCTAGTTCTATACACAGCTCAATGGACTGAATCACAGTGTTTGTTTGCAGTAACTTCCAGGCAGAAAACCTGTGTCATGTATGTAAAAGTTCAATGGTGTGGAGCAAACAGGAGCAAAGGAATAAACAGCAGCAGAGATGTCATTTTGACTCAAGAGAAAAAGGAGACATCTTGTCATGCACGGGGCTGTCAGACAGCAACAAACAGAGGGGAGAAGGTTTCTGATTTTTCAGATTGCCATCTGAGCTGAGCAAACTTGCTTCTTAAACTACAAACTTTAAACTAGCAGTTGGCCTGACCAGTGCAAGGTGGCGCTGTTGCGTAGATTTTGGCTTATCAAAGACGCCAGCAAAGTAATACAGAAACGTTAAATAATTATAAAATAATCAGAAATTTCAAATTTTTCACAACATTATTTTTAAGGATAACCATATCATTCATCAATGGATTGTCAAAAAAAAAAAAAAGCTTCAAAGCACTTTAAAAAAGCGTTTAGCAGTTGCATTTCTTGGTCTGTTCTGTTTAGGTTATATTTTTTTGCATTCCTGTACCTGGGACAACATCACTCCAAACATTTCCAGCAGTTTCAACCGAGTCTGGCTTCTATAACAGCATCACAAAACGTATTTCTACAAGCAGCATTATGTTTCCAGAGCTGCTCCATCCACACAGTCCGCTGTAGGAAAGGCAGAGATACAGGCAGGAAGGCCAACAGGCCAGACGAGCCCACTTCACACCAAAGTGTGGAACAGACCTGCTGGTCCGCCACAGGAAACTGTGTTGGTGTCATGTTTTGCCTCGCCAAGGCCTGTGCTTCTCAACCTTTTTCAGTAATGTACCCCGACCAGTGCACAAAGAAAAAGAAAAAAAAAAAAAATTGGCCAATGTAAAGAGGTCCAACCAGCTCCATCAGTGTGTGAGGCAACAAGCTGATACTGAGGACATTTTGTTTCTCCTCTCTCTCCTTGCTTCCAGCTGTATCACTGCTATGTTTCAACCACTAATCCAGTTTCTGGATTGTTTTTTGTCTTGTCTTGTCCCAGTCATAGCAAACAAACGTCCTCGCTCGACGACCACAGCAGCAGATTGAAACCATAAACACACACATCTGACACCTTCCGGAAACCCAAAGGGAAAAGTCAATATAAAATGTACTTTATCAAACTTAAATTTATTTTTGTTTATTGAACTTATTATAGCATTGACTAATTATTTTAGGAATTGCATGACTCATTTTAACTTTTTAACTTTTTAAAATAAAATTTTTAAAAAAAATCTCACATATAACACTTTTTAAAATAAAAAAAAAATCTCACATATAACCCTGTATTACACCAATGTACTCCTTGGGGTACGCGTTCCCCAGTTTGAGAACCCCTGGTCCAGGTGTTACAGCTGCACACAGGAGCCTATAGCGCAAATGTTAGCTCACTGGCTAACCATTAGCCTGTATGTGAGCCCATTCATTAGCTCATTGGCTAACCATTAGCTTGTATGTTAGCCTGTTCATTAGCTCATTGGCTAACCATTAGCTTGTATGTTAGCCCGTTCATTAGCTCATTAGCTAAGTGAACATTAGCTTCTTAGCTCGTTAGCTAGCATTGACTAAACTTCTTGGTTAAGGTGAGGTTAAGGTCAGGGTTAGGATAAGATTAGGAAACTTTAGCTATATGTTAGCTACCAAGTGAACATTAGCAAACATGTTAAAAGAAGCTGTGATTTTGGCTTGGACTTGGGTTTGAACAGGAAAATGTGTGTGTTTGAGCCCCCCCACCCCCTGCCTGCCTCCTCATGGTCACTCTCTGTCTCCCTTTAAACGATGTCATGTTACTACTCCACATTACTACTCTGCATTTTCACACTTTCTCAACCAGTAAAACTCTCATTTCCTTACACCAGCAAAATCCATGTTGAGAAATGCCATCCACAATGCTGGAGCTGACATCAGTAAACTGCACACTGAGTACAGATGCTTTGTCCAGATTTTGTGATTTAGGCTGATGAGAGGAGTGTAGATTGATCAGAGCTTGCTGAGTACAGCTTTAAAGGGATAGTTTGCCCATTTTAAAAAATGTGATGCTGTTGTCAGGAGCATCCAGCCAGAATCCAGCACTCAGTAACATCTACTGTCCTACAGAACAGCTGGGGGGAAGTAAGACCATCTTGCATTTTTCAAAATGGGTGAACTATCCCTTTAAAGTCTGTCAACGGCTGTCAAGGAGACAGCCATTCAAGCATCTGCGAGATATTAACAGGCATGTCTAACTAAATCGCACGTGAAGGGAAACATGCAAAATGTGTGCACTTGAGTTACTAAAAAATAAGGCACAGTTAGCGGAGGCCAACAGGATAAACAGTGACAAAAAAGAGTGTGTTTATATTAGTGAGCACACTCCCCCTGCTGAGAGCATGTGTGTGAGAGAACATGTGTGTATTCTTGGGGAAAAAAAAAAAGGGGAAAGGAAAGGACAGTCCCGCCGTGGGACTGAGAGGAGCAGGCCCAGTCTTTCTTCTCCTGACTGTTTGGATTGGTTAAACCAAACAAATCCCTCTGGCCAAGCGGTAGGCTGAAGACAAGAGCTCCCCGAGCCCTCCTCAACTCTCCTGCTACTTTACACTAAACTCTTCCAGATGATTTATGAGCTCTCTCCGACAGGCGCTCCCGCTCACCTTTCTTTCACCGAGGTGTGGGGTGATGCTGATCTTCGCTCCGTGCGCTGCAGCCCATCATTAAGCGGTGCGCAGAGCACTCCAAATGACAAAAAGCTGCTTCATGTAACACCTGCTTAATGTGCTTAATACCTTTCCCTCCCCCAAAGAACGTTCCTGAAACTCTCTCACCAGCCTCCATTTACATTTGATTTCCCCAAATGTAGTATAGGTTATGTTTGGACTACGCCAGCTTGTTTCTCAAATCTCCTACCCCAGTGCTCAGATCAGTCCTGCCTGTTTTCTGGACGCTTGTGCCAATACAGGGATTTGCTGATATATGATATACAGTACAGGGCTTTTATTAACCCTGTCCGTCCTGAGGAAGTTCACATCATTTCTTTCAGAAACCACGAGGGGAAAGCAATTAACAAGTTAGGGGGAAAAAATCAATACCAGAAAGTTACTATAAACATTTTTTTCAATTACAAGAGAATGCAGTTCCCCCCAAAAAATGTACAAACAACACAAGACAGGGCAAAACAAAGCAAAACAAAAGAAGAAATAAGAAAAAAAAATTGAAATTTACAAAAATGAGAAAATTGCCATAAAAAATATCACAAATTAATGAATAAATTGTAAAGAAAAAATACTGTTAAATACCATTCCCTAATAAAATAAAATAAAATAATAAATAAATAAATAAATAAATAAACACCCCCTCCAAAAAATAAAATAAAATAAAATAAAATAAAATAAAAAAAACAAAGAAAAAACTTATGTGTGGGATAATGTATTTCAAAAGGTTAAATGACTTATGATGAGTGTGATGCAGTTTGACTGATTCCAGATGTATTTGAATAAATCAATACTACCAATTTTCTGTGAGGATTCCTTAACTTGAACTGATTGTAATGAAATGTTTTGATCAGATTCTGCACCAGCAGGCTTTTTTTCCAGCAGTGGTTTACAGTCATTAACTGTGGTTATAGTCATGAACTGTAGTAGTGGCTCTAGCCGCAGCAGCACTGCTAGTGGCAGTAGTGGTAATCTAGCCAAGGTTTCAAAGGAGAGTATGTGTATCAGTGTCTCATGGATGACATGCTACCTTGGGGAAACTACTACTTTGGAATGACCATAATGTGATTTATAGATAGTGAATGCCAGCAGAAAATGTCAGTTCTTGGCAGCTACCATTCATAAATTTTACCTTTTAAAAAGGGCAATAAGCATGTGGTATATAACCCAGTGGCCATGGTGCTCTACAGTGTGAGAATAAGCTAGAATAAGGGTTATAATTTTTCAAATAACAGCAGTATTGTGAGATAATTAATCAGAGTGCTGCATTTGTAAAAATACCTATTCACAGTGTTTCTTAGTCATCATAGTAATTGGTATCCCATTTTTAAAAAGAATTATAGATATGATTGAGAATGCCCATACCTACGCTATGTTGTTATGACTATGATGAATTTCATGATGTCTCCTTGGTGCAACTGTTCCATCAATAAAGTTGCATGTGAACTCAAAAGCACACCGCTTAACTCTATCTCAAGAAAGCGCAGCAACTCTGGTAATTCATGTTCTGTGTCTGTGCACACGTCCAAATATGCGCCTTAGCACTCACCAGTCCCTTTGCTTCGAATCATGTCTTTGCAATCATTACAAATCGCAGCGGCAGAATAAACCACCAAGGTACGACAGCTTAAAATAATTTGTTATTGACACGGGGGGGAAAGTTGAAAAGTTCACCATCAAGGTCAGTGCAGCGCAGAACAGCGTTGGATGTGCAGGAGTTTCTGGGCCAAACTAAATAGCCAGGCTGTTTTCCTTCAGCTTGCGGTAGACTTGGCTCTGCTCCAGCTACTATTAGGAAAGATGATGAAAGACACAGATAAAGAATTGGCACTTTCATCTTGGTGAAAGTAGAGGAGGTTGGAGTCTCACCATTACATGTATGAAAAGTCAACTCCTATTAGTGCCTCTACTTGCTCAATCAGTGAGGAGCTAGAGGTGTACGCTGCTTCTTGCCCTCAATGTGGCCTGCAGGGCAGCGCTGCCTCTGGGCCAGGGTCATGGTCAGGCTCACTGTAGCAAGCGTTGCCTTACCATCTGGATTCATCAGCAAATAAATATAAACTATCTGCTGCTATTCACAAAACAGAGCAGAAGACTTTTCACGGCCATTCAAATGCTACCTAGAACTGGATTTAAAGGGACAGTTCACCCATTTTGAACATGTTTATATTATTTCACTCACCTCTAGTTGTTATGCCAGTAGTGGTGCTATCTTTTTAACGTTCTTAAAAATAACTGCCTTAATCCACTCAAATTGTACAATAAACAAAGTTTGAGGTTAATGATGTGTACTAGATTTTTTTTTACATTGCGAAATGGCATAAAAATGTTGATCTTTGTCAAAAAAAAAAAAAAAAAAAAATTCCCAGCAGAACTATTTTCCTGTGTGGTCTAGGCTCTCTGTGCTGATCCTCCGTTACAGCGGTGGCTGGCAGGAGCCTGAAAGTTACGTGAAACATGTGACAGAGCGGAGAACAAGAAGAGGCTTGTCACAACATCACTTGCCAGCTGTCTTTTAGTACTTGGGAGAAAGTTGTTATTTTTGTCCTCCAACATGCGTACATGTGGTGGCTGCTGCTCCTCTGGTGTGGAGGGATACAGGAAGTGCAGAAGTTACTTGATCTTTCTGGATGTCGATAACAGAAAAAAAAAAAACAGTATTAAACAGCAATTAGAGAAACAAAAACTCTTGCCTGTGTGTACTCACCAGTCATAGATGTGTATTTTAGTTGCAGAAAGCAACACTTGTAAAGTGACGTTGAATTTTCCTTGAATGGATTAAGGCGGTTATTTTTAAGAGCAGCAGGAGGCTAACAGTTAGTATTTGGAACATCCAGCCAGAATCCAGCACTCAGTGACAAAGAGAGGAAGAAAGCACCACTACTATGCTACATAATGAAATAACATATCGTTTTTCAAGATGGGTGAACTATCCCTTTAAGGCAACTGCTTTCATTGCAGATTTGACTGACTATTGAGTAAAATCCACCCACGCAGCACTGGAATGATTTCTCTGGTCAGACATCTGATATAGCACTAATAGTAATATAACCATACTAACTAACTGTGGTTGGTGAGGAGCCACTATCATATCAGATTTTTAATAAACGTTCAGTGTATATCCAGTATATTGCTCTGTGCCTAGCAGTTACAGTCAGTGGGCAGCTTATTGCAAACCCCACAGACTGTGCTCAGAATTATGTCTGCTCTTCACAGATCCTAACAGGCAGCTGATGACGCCCTCTCCCCTCCCACTCCTTCTAATGTAAAGGACCATACCAGTGACTTTGAATGTTTGGTGCATTTGCTATAACTTACCCACATTTTACATTGCAACTAATTATTTTTCAAATCATGTGAGGGTACTAAAGATTTCGCCATATACTGTATAATCGAAATCTGGGGACTATTTTCCGGGCGCACCATTTTACTGCAGAGCGCTGTGCTGCTGCTTTTTGGAAAACTAATGTGGATGACTTTATTACAGTGATGGAATACTGGTGTGAAGAAAGTTTTTTAAGTCTCTGAAAGTTCATTTTCATATCATAGTGGAATGAATGGAAACCAATGGCTGGATAAAAAAGGGGCGGGAAATGATATCGAACTTAGATACAAAGGCTTGCGTAATACCTTAATATCAAAAATGAGCAGCAACAGCATAAAGTATATACATTTTAGAGATATTGTGCCAAACATGCAAAATCACTGGCATGGTACTTTAAGAAGCTGGAGAACTACAGTTGGTCATGTTGGGAGTATATGAAAAATCTTTTCCTTTTTCCTGACGTAAATCTGCAATAAACAAGATAGTCACAGAGGTCTGTGTTTTACCAGGCTATCCACGGAAAATATTAAGAACTGAAACATTGTGGAAGACAGCTAAACAGTCAGTAACTGTTAACAGCTAAGTAAATACATAAATGATCAAAAGACAGCAGGATTTGACATACTCCAGGCCAGAGGTACCCAGCAGTTTTCATTAGTGCCTTTATGCTGTGTAAAAATGGTGCTTTTGTAATCAGATTGGTGAAAAGCCAGTGTATTTGCCGAAAACATGTTTAAAAGAGATGACCATATTCAAAGCAGCCAGCCCAACAGAAGCTGGAAAAAAATGTTTTATGTTGCTTAATTAAACCATTGTGTGTGGACTAAGCAGCATAATACCATCATTGCCCATATTAGTATTGCAGTATCAATATTTCAGTACATATTAAGGACATTAAACCCCGTAATTGGACTAATTTTAGTTATTTGTAAAATAAATAGAATGAAACTGCCATTAAAATGCCCCAAGACCATTTTCTGCAAGATGAAGTAGATAAACTGGGCTACCCTCAAATTTCTGCCTTGTTTTCATGTTCCTCATAAATGATCCAGAAATGTCCTAATGAAAAATACAGGTGGGAAAGACATTATAGATCTGGGGGTCTCGCTACCATTTCATGTAGACAGAAGTGGTCTATCTATGGGTGACCTGGAGAGAAAACATTCCTGACTAATGACTGCATTCAGCTTGAGAGGCGAGCATGGCTGATTTAAGACTAACTAACCTCTAAAGAGATTCCATTTCTAAACTTACCCCTGCCTCCCCTGGAGCCTGGTGTGTAAATGAGAGAGTCTGCTAATGAAGCAAGTCAATGACCATTATTCTATTATGTACCTGATTACAGATACTCATAGTACCAAGTATTAGGTAGGGCCCTGCCTCTGAGAGGTGATGCAAAAGAAGCCTGGGTTATTTCAGGCAAAATCACAAGGAAAATAATTCCAAATCACATAAAGTTACTGACTGGGCGCCCGGTCGCTCTCGTGGTAGAGCGTGTACCACTTGTTAAGGCTGAGTCCTGATCGCAGCGTCCTGGGTTCAAATCCACCTTCAAGTCATTTGCTGCATGTCATCCCCTCTCTCTTCCCTGCCTTTCCTGTCTCTCTCTACTGTGACTGTCAAATAAAGCAGAAATGCCAAAAATAAATAAATAAATAAATAAAACTTTACAGTTACTGACTGAAACAATACAATGTCACTGCCCTGTAACCTAAAGGAGGTTAGCCCTTAACTGTTATGCAATGTGATGTTTTCCACAATCATATTAGTAAGAGATTTTTATCTGTCAAAGTTACTGAAGCAATAAAAAACAAGAGACTGTCTTTTATATATGTCAGTAACATCATGGCTGGGTTTCAGTCACCATAGATGATCACAGCTGAGATGTTGGTCAGTAAGTTAGTTAATACAAGACATAGGCCTCGAGTGTTTCATTACTTTTATGCAACAGCTATGATTTTCATGCTCCATCGAACAAAACATAGTTTGACAACTAAAACTTGTTTTGAAACACAAATCAATCTGAGGAGTCCACTGCTCACAGCCAAATATCTCTTAAAAGTATAATAACATGTTTAAAAGTCACTTGACTCATAAACCAAACCAAAAAATAGTATGTGAAATTACATGCAATTTTGAGATATAATTACTTTCTCTAGCACTCCTTTCCATCTTTTCCTGAAATTCAGGAGTTGTCCAAAGAGAAGGCAATAGTTTTGGTTCTTCAGCAGACATGTTGTTGGCTTGCTAATTTCTCTGTTGTTCTTTTATTTCTCTCATCATCCTCATGGTTCCCACTTCAGGTCTTTTTATGTTCATGGTTCCATGTTGGAACAAACTATTCAGGTTGTGAAAATGAACTGGAATGGAGCCACTCTCTTGTTGGTCGAAAAGGCCAGTAGGACTTGATCTTGGCATTTGTAAATTTCCCTCACCCCCCTCAGTATTCACAGCAACAGTATTCATTCAGGTACATGAATGTATATCGTTTTATAATCAGAATTCATGGCTACATGTGGAGTTGAAGTTGGAATAGATGGTCTGTTCATGAGGCAACTGATGGTACACTCATACACCTAGAATATTGGAAAACAAAATAACTCAGACCTACAGGATCATTTCCCAGTGTTAAAAGCCTTTATTGTTCACATTAAAGACACTCACATTGAGACACAATATTGGTTTACATCATTAATTTCACTGTAATTCTGTGTACATTTTTGTAATGCTTTCAATTCAAGGCTTTATTCAAGGCTTCATTCTGTGATGACAAGCAAGTCGTTTTGCTGTATATTCTGGAGCTGTGCAAAACTGAGCAGGCAGGAGTGTCATAATATTAACTGTTTTAAACCCAGGAGCCTGTGGGAGGGCCTTTATTTTTTAAAAGGCTTTATTTCACCCTTTGAACAAAATTAACTTTCTTTTTTTTAAGCTAATTTTATTTTCGGGAGGATTTTTTTCCCCATGAATTTTCGGTAATTTTGTGCAATTTCCTTATAATCTAATTTTAAATTTAGAACTGTAGTAAGAACTATAGTTTTAATGTGATTTCTTTTTCTAATGCTGCAAGAAATCAAGTGAATTTGCTCAGGTTTCAATGGGTTAAATGCTTGTAAAAGGTGCCTGAGGACAGCTGATCATATCAAGTAAATCCTCTGAAACCCCGCCATCTCATGTGGTTAAGCCCACCATGACCTCGCTGATGTCCCACAGTTTACTGGCCAGCTCCAGATCAGTGGCTTTGTCCAGGAGGCGCTGTGGCTGACAGTCTGCAAAGCACTTGCCCTGACTGGCCTGTACGTCTGGGCTGCAGGCCAGGTACACTGAGGTCTGAGCCCCCTCCTCAGGGCTCTTAAACAGCCCCCAGGACACCAGGTTGAACAGAGGCCTGGCTACCACCGGGATGTGGACGTGCCTCCCCAGATTGGTCCGCACTATGCCGGGGGTCAGAGCGTTGACGGTCACGCCGGTGCCGTCCAGACGGCGGGCCAGCTCACAGGTAAACAGCAGGTTGGCCAGCTTGCTGCGGCTGTAGGCGGCCGCCTTGTCGTAGCTCTGCTCGCTGTTCAGGTCCTCAAAGTTAATGTGACCGTGCTTGTAGAGTTTGGAGGAGACCACCACGATGCGACTGGGGGCCGATTGCTTCAGGAGGTCCAGCAGCAGGTGTGTTAGGAGGAAGTGGCCAAGGTGGTTGACTCCAAACTGCATTTCAAAGCCGTCCTCAGTTTTGGTGTAAGGACACTGGTAGATCCCAGCATTGTTGATCAGCACATCTATGCGGGGCTCCTCCTGTTGAAACAGTGCAAAAAAAAGTTGCATATGAGGTTTGGATACTAAAGGTATGACGATGATGATGATGAAGGTCACTTGACTGGAAGTATGACTTCTAAATCTCCTCTGAATCCTGATTCCTGAGCACCTTAACAAAAAAATGTCTGGTAGTCTTTTCTTGATGGGATACAGAAAAACAAAAACTGTGTCAAAATACTTAAAGCAGACTGAGACATCGAAGCATGGGTCGGGTGTTTCAGACTATAATGGCACCTTTTATACATGTGTAATCTATATTTAATATTTAATTTATGTTTTTTATTTTTATAATATTTAGTATTTTACTATAGCACGGACAACTCAAAATTATTAATTATCACTGGTGATGTGCACTGGAGTGCGGATCACGCCACATATTTTTGTCCGAACCTGACCCGAGCTCGAGAGCATCGTAACAATCTTTGTTTTTGTGTCCCAACCTGACCCAAGCTGCAGATTTTGCTTGTCCTCCATCACTAGGTTACATTTACTGCCTGAAACAGCCTATGTGTTGCCTTCAGTGTCGTCACGTAAACTCCAAGACTATACAGGAAGTTGCCCAGAACAGATAGTAGGTCCTCATTTTGATTTATTTCACACTGTTTCACTAAAATAATGCCAACGTGACTGTACCCGACCTGAATCTGAACATAATTTCTAAACTTTTGTCTGAACCTAGGTATGCACACTCTAATGTGTAGTACTTGTTCACATTACACACAAGTTTTATGTTAAAGTTTTCACCAAAAGTCCTTGTGGTAGATTTTATAACATACAGATCTTTGTTAAAGGAACAAAGTCCACTCTGACATCTTGCACTTTGAGCCATGGTGCAACACCTTTTGTGAGTCAGAGAAAGATACTTCCAGTCACCATACAAATAATCTACAAAGCAACACTTATTTCCATCACATTTCGTTATATGTCACGGTTTCACTTTGCTTCCTTATTGCACGGTTTACTGTTGTAAAATAAACTTGTATGGATCTGGAACTGAATCTAAAAGTAAAAGGTGTGATGATGTGATAGGGGATGTTATGGGACAAACACATCAGAGTTAGTTTGACTCTTCAGAATTAACCAGTGGCACATATATTAATTACCAAAGGGCAAACGCAGCTTTATATCAAAAGACCAATATAAGACTAACTTCACTTCTTTAAGTTTGATTTCAGCGAGAGCTTCTTGTGTGATTGTGTGCATGCCAAGTCAAAGGCTCCTGACTAACTGATCTCTAAACAGCAGAAGTGACTCGGTCACACAGTAAACCCTGGCGCATGGAGTTGAGTTCATGTGACAGAGCGGAGGGGACGCACCGTGCGTGGCGTCAAGCTAGCGGCGCGTGGTTAGCAAACATCAGCTCGCTGGCTCATGTACCTTTATAATGTGTTGACAGAAAGTGCGCACGGACTGGAGCGAGGCGAGGTCCAGGTGTCTGAGCAGCAGCTGCACGGTGTCGGCTCCGGTCTCCAGCAGGAGGTCCCGGGCCGCCTCCTCAGCCCTGCTCAGGTCCCTGCACGCCATGATGACGCGAGCCCCGCGCCTCAGCAGAGCGGCGGTGGTGGCCCTCCCTATGCCGCTGTTGGCCCCGGTCACTATCACAGTCTGTCCGTCCATCATGTTGGCGGCTGTCCCTCACAGCCGCATCATGTCACACCGGCACAAACAGACCGTCAGCTGCGTGACTGGTAAACAACCTCAGCTAAGTACTGCATTACCCAGAGTTCATAGCAAACGACTACGGCCAAGGCTGTGCTGCCTTCAAGTGCCCCTCGTGTATTCCAATCTTTTGGTTGGACGTTACAAGTTGTACAGTTGCTTTATTTTAGAAACCACCATGTAAGCTATCATGTATAACAGTCTTTCTTACTCATTTTATACTTTAGACTCCGCTGTGTCTTTTTAGCTCCCTCCTCTCTTCCATCTGTCAAACGTGTTTGTTTAAACTGTAAAAACTAATTAAAACTTGAACACTCTTCCAACCACTTGCACTCTTTCTACAATTTTAACTTTTAAACATTTCCAAGCAAAAAATGCTAGCACACAGAGAGACAGTGGCCCTTTTTAGCTCAACACAAAGTTTAGCTGCAGTGACAGAATTAAGACGAAAAAATCCATATTAGGAGGCATGTAATTAATGTTTGAATTGTTAGTGAAAAGTTGTATATTTGTCCATCCAAGGAGAAAACCTCTCTCTGCCTCATCTGGGCAGCTCAGCTATCACAGACAACTGTGACATTTCACTCAGAGTACCAGGAAATATTGACCATGACCCTGTAAACTGTAAACTGCAAAAGACAGAAAGAAAGAAGAGCTGAAAGTAAAGCTGTATGGCTTTTTTTTTTTTTTTAATCTCTGCCAAAAGATGTTTGTTTTTATGAAAACTGTTAGCCATAGGAAAAAAAATAAAAATGATCAGATAAATAAATAAATGAATAAATAATGCTATATCTTCATGGAAGGGATGTGTCAGGGTTTGGTGCTGAAGAACAAGAGACAGGAATTACATTATCCATTCATCATCTCTACCCAGACCAGCTAGAAAGTGACCAGCCCAGCAGCTACCAGCCTAAATCCATCAGGAGCTGCTGCTAAATAATTCACACACTCAATTAATGAGCAACTGTTGAAAAAAATAAATAATTTAACTTGATTTCATTTCTTGATACAGCCTTAATAGGTTTCTGTACTTGATATTTAAGTTTAAAGGATTTCACAGTAATCTAATATTGTTATATTTAACTGCTATCTAGGTTGTTCCAACAACTCAGAAATCAGAATGATTTGATTACAGTAGATATGCAGTAAGCTATATTCGCAGACTCACACATGTGGGAAATCATATTGTAGTGGAGATGCAAACAGACAAGTAGCCCTCATCCACACCTTCAATACACATAGCTACTGAAAAATTCCCATCATCTCTTCCCTTAAGTCTCCGATTTCCTAAATAAATAAGTTAAAACCTTGAGAGGCCCCCCGAGTGGCCAGTGGCCAACAGAAACATATCCCCTTTACAGTATGTAGTCACAACTATCACACTTGCACCACTGGTACGGCGAGGTTGGGCCTATTGTGGTTGGTTTCACAGTTGGGGCTCAACCAGCAGCAATAATGTGGTAATAACATCTGTAACATCTGGAAAACATCACACTAAAAGCCCAACTTGTACCAGACAAATAAGCCCAGGTCCAGCACACAACTTAGCCTTAACTCCGGGAGCTGAAAACCAAGCTCCTGGGTGATGCTGCTGAGCTCCACAGCTTTCCCATGGATGCAGCAGCAGCAGCAGTGCAGCTGCCTATGGAGCTGTAGAAAAACTGGCATTTAGCTGGACAAACTATGGCGAGCATATAAACACATTTATGGCTGCTGAGAGAGCAGCACATGAAGCAGACGAGGCAGTTTGCAAAGCAGCTCCTAAATTATCCAGCATGAACTGAATGGCTATTTGCACTTTATGTGTTAGTAATGTAGTGTTTCTTAAGATAGTAATTTATTATATTTTGACTAATACACACACACACACACACACACACACACAGACACACACACATCTATATATCTAAATTCTGCATTAAAGGGATAGTTCACTCATTTTGAAAAATTTGATATCAGCTCAGTTACTGCTACTTACTGTTTTTTGTTAACATCAGTATGACTGGAGTCAACATGTGGATATTTTAGGCTGTTTTCTGGTTGATAATGAGAATCGCCTGTTGGCTCATGAAAATAACACATAATGTAGAATTACATCGAGCAGAGGAGAGAAATGCAACATATATATAGCATACATGTTTATCATTTATCCTCCAGAGGAAAAATACTGCTCTTTCCTTCTTTCTGGAAAAATTCTACATCCCAGTCCACCAGAGGAGAGCATGGCAGTGGGACAGTGTGTGTCGCTAATATGTGAAAACTAGACAGTTGTATGAAAGAGCAGTAACGTTACGTGACATAGTAGAAAGGGAGCGACACAATCTGTGTATGAAGCCAGGTGGGTCCTGTGGTGGACCAGTGGGTCTGTCACACACTGTGGTATGATATCAAATTGCCCTATACCTCCTCCTTACCCCCAGCACCATACTGTCCCTCCTCTCATTGTTACTGAGTGCTGGATACTGGCTGGATGCTCCAAATGCTAACTGTTAGCCTCCTGCCATTGAACAGGACTTCCCCCCAGCTAACATTTATAAAATAAGACAATAATAGACTTATTGGTCTACATTGTGCAGATTGATCATACATAGTAATGTCTGTTTTGTTTAGTAACTTAAGCTTTTCACAGGCTTTGAGAAATTGCAAATACAGTCCAACACCTGGGGGTCACTTACATGAAAATAGTTTTCTTTAATCACATTTGATTACATGATTTGCATTCCTGGTATAACATCAGCCACATAAAATTAAAATAAATAAATAAATAAAGTAGCTTCTGCTGGATAGACAGATTGCTGCTGTTCTCTGCATGGACAGTTACAATTGAAATGCACTGATAGTGACATTTGCTTCATTTGTTTTCCTCTACACTTCCACTGAAAAGGGTCAAAGCAATTTGGAGCACAAACATTCATCTTCAATTCATCATTCATCTTGAAATTTCACCCCTCTGAGCTCAGCTCTTGGGGCTGAACGAGCGTGTTTCAGGAATCCTGGGTTTGACAGTGTAAAAGTCTGTGGACAGAGTTCCAGACTCAGATGATAAATTGAGGCGTTGACACAGCGTCTGTTGACTGCGATCCAGGGTGGCACACCAAATAAACCTGCACCAACCTTTAACACTTGTCAGGGCAGAAAGCAGCACTGACACTTAGTGCTATAATCCTGAAAAGCACAACCTCAAACTCTGATTGTTTATTTGCTAAAAGGCCTTCAGGTGACGAGTTTAGCCTATAAAGTGTTTAAGCTGAAATGAGAAGACCTCACTGCCGGTGGAGCTAGATCCACTGTGCTGTGATATCAGCTTTCTCTATATCACCAAATGAGAAAGCGGAGCATGCATGTACTGTGATACTTTCCCTTTTTTTTTCTATCCAAACATAGCCCGCTTGTGTACCTCAGAGTGCATTCATTCCCACGTTCTATCCAGTGTTTTCTCACATGAGGACAAAAAAATAACGAAACAATTAAAGAGCTATCTATCATCTAGCTAATAAAAAACAGCTTTAACTGACATAATGTATGACCTAGATGACAACTCTGGTCCCAGTGTGTCACTAGCTCTGGCCAAGGCTTCGCTTTGATAAATGGAGGCCAGCGCTCAGTGTCAAGGCGAAGAAATAAGGATCAGTCCTTCTCCATATTGCTGCAACACTTACTGCTGAAGGGTCTCAAGACAAAAGTTCGTCTCCCTGTACACTCATGATCCGGCAGATCAACCGATCCAGGTGACTGCATCAGCCTGAGGTGATGAATTGTGCATTTATATCTATAGGTCCTATTGTATATCCAGAAAAATACAATAGGACCTTGATTAGTCCTTTTTCTTTCTTTTTTTCATTCCCACTACAAGTAGCCTGCAGTACAGTAGCCTACCGATGTAATTCTGTTACTGGTGCAGTATTGTTCTCCAGTCCAGTCCATTATTGATCGGTTAGTTTATTCCTTTGTACATGTGGATGTGTGCAGCTGCTGCAAGTGATTTTATATTGTTGCAAATTCCAGTGGGGATAAAGTGGGGATGTTCCTGTGTGTGTGTGCATGCATGCATGTGTGCTGCCACCACAAGCGATTTCATATTGTCACAAAGCAATTGCAAACAGCTGCTGTTTCACAAGTAGGCCCACATATTTGGTATGAAGGCCCACATGTATGTGCAGGTTTAAAGGCTATTTGTTCTCCAGGTGAGTCTATAATTCATTGGTCAGTTTGTTAATTAGAGCGTGACCCGATAGTTGGCCCATGCACAGACCTGATGGGTTGGGTTGGGTTCGGACAAAAATTTTGAAATTATGTTCAGGTTTGGGTCGGGTTTGGTCACGTCAGTGTTATTTTACTGAAACTCTGGTGTGAAATAAATCAAAATGATGGACCTGCTGTCTGTCCTGGGCAACTTCCTGTATAGTGTTTACTTGACAATGCTGAAGGCAATACGTAGGCTATGTCAGGCGGACAAAAAAACAAGAATGCCTGTTGGGTTCGGGTCAGGCTTGGTCACTAAACCTAACCAGTGAATAACAGACTGATTCACAGCACAGCAATACAGTAACTACAACAGAATCAGATCGGGAGGCGTCTTTATTGTAGGTGACTTGATATGTAGGGTCTAATGTTTGTGCTGGTGTAAAGGCTATTTGTTCTCCAATAACTGAGTCTAGTAGTCTTTGGTCACTTTGTTCCTGCATGTGTGCATGTGTGCACCGCTGCTTCCAGTGATTTCATATAGTCACATGGTGCTTGCAAACAGCTGCTGTTTTACTGGCAGGGCTACATATTTGTTATTTTTCCTGCATGCGTGTGTGTGTGTGTGCAGCACAGCCACAATAAGTGATTTCTTTGATGTGGCTATCGTCCCAAAATGTTTGCAGACAATTGTAATTTTGCCGCCAGGCCTACATATTTGTTATGTGGTTTAATGGCTATTTGTACCATAAAAGTGTTTGGAAACACTGATAATATATTTCATTAAATGGAATTTTTCCCCAAAACATTTGGTGTGCATTTTTATGTATGTTCCACTCATCAGAAATTCTAGCTGTCTAAAATACCTTAATTCTCAATGCATTATTATCTACAGTAAAGAGATAAATGGGCTAAAAGAAACATCTTTCCCAAAAGAACAAAAACACACCATATTCTTCCATGAATGATGAAGAGTATGACTGCACTTCACTACCAAGCCACCAGGGTGTGCCATAGAGTATTGCGCTAACTATGACTTTGAGAGTGTGCAAGCCATTTCGAAGAAGAAACCAATAGTTGTGTCAACAAATATTATCTTCATAATATATTGAATAGAAAGTAGTAATATAGACTAGCTGCTGCTGACGGAGTCTACAAGCCTGGCTGGTTTTGTTTGTTTTTTTGGAGACAGTCTCAGGGTGGCATATTCCAGGCTACTGAAACTTTGTTGTTGCAATACACATACAGTATGTCTCGGGCAGTTTCAGGTGGTTACAGTCTACTTTATTCAACTGTTTCCAGTAGTGAGCTGCTGTGTGGGGTGTGTGGAGGTGTTGGGCAACATGATGACTTTCTCTCTCTCGTGCACAGAGTCAAGTCCTGTGGGGGGGTTTCTGGAAGTGCTGAGTCAGTTTTACTGTGTCATCATAAATATGGTCTTTTTGTCATTTTTATAAATTTTTTTTCTAGTTTTCTGGTTATTTTCTTGGGGGTCTGTGGCTTAATGAAAGTCAAATTGGGGATCCAGAAAATTTTGAAAACCGCTGATCCATGGGACCTGTGGAAGTCCCTGAACCATAGCATGGACCCCATACCAAGTGCCAATGACAGTGCTGTAGCTAAATGCTGGTTTTTGGGGGTGCTGAGCCGATGTGAAGCGGTCCCAAGTCAGCAGGACCTGAGGAAGTCCCAAGAACATACCAACATGGCCCATACCAAGTAAATATCTGTTAGTGGCTAGAGACATGGGACCAGGTCCTGTGAGGTGAGGGGTGTAGTCTGGTGCTGAGTTGATTTAAAGTGGTCTGAAGTTGATAGCACCTGAAGAAGTCCTCAAAGGACTAAGGAGGCCAAAGAGTAGCTCTTAATGTGTGCAATAGTAAGAACAGTGGTGATAGTGGTACACACAGGCAGAGACAGTAGCAGGTGTAATAACAGCAGCAGTAATGGTTGTTATATTGATCATAAAAGCAGGAGCAGAAATGGTGGTAAACAACTTGGAGGTCTGCGTTCCTCTCCAGTAGGCCATCTGTGTTCATGGGAACCCTCTTTTTTTCAGCAGAAAGGTACGGCTCACTTCAAAGTTCAGTATGTAAGGTAAACGTCTTGGTTTGTGAAGCACTGTGACCAAACTTTGAAATAGTGGAAAATCCACCTACATGCGGTGCCATTAGCTGATTAGCTTCCTGTCCCATAGTGATTTTTAAATTGGTCTCAGCTTCAACCCCCAGCTGAATTCAAAAATAGTTTGGATTTTTGGCTTTCAAGTGCTTCTCTTGGGACACACTCTGACAGGCGTGACCTCGGCTGACCCTGCCTGTGATTACGAGGCACTGGGATGCCTTGGAAACCTGAGCACATGCTGAATGTTGTAGCTTTCAAGGGAAAAAAAACGAGTCTGATGTATTCGAGGTGTCAAATTTTACAAAGGCTCTTCATCTCAAAGAGGAGAATCTGAGTGATTTTGAAAGACCATACCACTGATTTTGCATGTTTAGCGTAGTATCTACAAAATGTATACACTTTACATTTCTACTCATCTTTTCCCAAAACAGGCAGTGTTTTTTTACAACTCTGATATCATTTTTCCTCCTTTTTATCCATCCTTTGGTTTCCATTTATTCCACTACGTTTTGATGCCTTGAAATTCGATGACTACAAAACAATCAAAAGGAAATATTGCTTTTATCAGTTCCATGTTTATTAATGGCATGACTTCGTTGGCCACAGAGGCAGAAGATTGCAAGGCGGCTGTTTAAACCATAAATCGAGGTTTGAAAGTGAAGGGATTTTGATAATATGTTGTGAATTCTTTAGTACCTTGCATGATTTCGAAAATGGTTTGTTGCAATGTAAAAGGTGGGTAAATTGTCAAAAATGAGCTAAACATTCAAACTCACTGGTATGATCCTTTAAAGGATGGTTATTGAAAAGACTGTGACTGTATTGAGTTGGCTATTATCAGTAAGTTGCATTTCAAATGTTTAAGCAAGCTAAAATGCATTCGACTGTCCTGCTTCAATTCAAAACGAACTAATTTCCTGCTTTTCTACATCATGCCTGCACTTCGCTGGGATTCAAGCAAGAGTGTGCACCGCATATTATTATTTGCAGGGGCTTGGATTCATTTTTGGCTCGGACTCTTGGCTGCCACCGCAGTGGTCAACTATGATCTTGACCTGTCCCGTAACATCTGGACCTCTGTAATTTCCTTCCGTCTCAGGCTGATGTTTTGCATGACCATGGCCGTAGCCAGCTGAGGACACCGAGGCCAGACCTTGGTAGTTATGTCATATTTAAACTAAATTTGGAGCTATATAACTGTTTGAATATTTGGGATTTGAACATGTGTCTTTTAAGTGTCTGCTGCTGTTGTGTGGAGGTGAGTGAGTGTGCTGGCATGGCTCCACTCACCCAGTACTCCCAGTCCTCCACTGTCTATGCTCTGTGGTCCATAAATGTAGTTGCACCGCTACAGCAGTAATTAGGCTTTGTATTCATTGTTGTTGTGTTGCTGCTTTATAGAGGCATTTATCTCAGGTGTGCACATAGTTCCAATAGAGTTTTCTGTTGGATTTCATTATCGTCATGTAAGATGCTGATAGTTCACCTCCAATTTTCACAATATGGTATCGCTGATGGAAGTTTTCAGCATATTTAAGTTTCCAGGAAACATTTTTTCCTAATACATTGGCTCATACTTCCCAGCAGGTTATTCTTCACCATGATGTTCTCTGTCTGCACACACAGAGAAATTGTACCGTACCATTTTTGAAATATCATAAGTCACCCTCAGCTGTCAACATGTTGAATGAAACGTTCTGCAAGCCGCACTTCATCTAATAACAATGTAAACTTCCCGGAGAGTAATTGTGTATCTCACAATATATACGCCAACAGGTCTCACTCAGGTTTTGTAGCTGCAATTTTGGCATAATTTCTGTGTGTTTTTGGTGTTCTTCAAACAGCAATTTGAGTGTCGGACTCGGTCACGATGGCAAAAATCTCCCGGCCCATCCCTGACGTCATCCGCCCTCTCTCTCACCCTGTCTGTCCTGTCGATCTCTACTGTCACTGACCGCCGCAGCAGAAATGCCAACAAAAAACAAAGGGTGATACATCATAATGCACATTGCAAAGCACAATTAGAGAGATGTAATTTGCCAGCTGCACTAATCCATCATAGAGGTATGCACTGTCAGCCTGGGCTACATCAGGGGCTGAAGCACTTGCCCAAATCTCTCCCTTTCTCCTCATCGATTTGCACTTATTACCCACTCCAGAGTCATTCTGGGGATATGTAAACAACTTAACAGCAGGCATGTTCCTGTACTGCATGGGATGGCTGATTACGCTTGACTGATTTTCATGCAGTGCACGGGCCATGGTCCGCTTGCAGAACACCCATCTATCCCATAAATCCCCCCCCGACCCTCTCCCCTCAACCCTGCAATCTCCCTCCCATTCAGCGCAATGTGAGGAAGTGGGACCGAACAAAAGTGTGGTAGCCATTTTCCGCATTAACACTCTGACCTCCACGCTCACTGTTGGTTCTGATGTTAATCAGGTTTATAGGCCATGGAGACAAATAGAGGGGAAAGGGCTGGTGTGGGAGTACAGGAGACTGCGGAGTCTGTGGTGGTTCATGGAGGTCTACATGGTTACTTACCAAGAGGATTTCATCATGATTCACAGCTCTATGTGGTAATGTGAAACAGTGAGGGGATAAATACTGGGATGCTGGCTGGTTGCACTGAACTTTGTGTCGACTCCCTGGTGGTGCTCTGCCCAGCTCTGTTTATAGCCACTGAAAGCTTGGTTGTTTTGGCACAGCCGGTAGCTTACGAGCAATGAATTATAATTTCCTACATTTTCACTCTAGAGCCCCAGACACCCCATTTAAAACTCTGTCATGTAATCAATTCACCTTATTGCCATCAACCTGTGACATTCCCCATCTGGAGCAACAGAAATGGCAGCCAACAGGTTCCTGTTACACTTCAACTTCCATACAAGAGTGAGATAAATATACAAGAGTGAGATAAATACGTCCCCATCTGACCAATGCAACCGGAGTACACTCACTCTTTGATGCTGAATGTTGGATCTTTTCTCACCGCTAATTGATCCAAAATTGAGAGAAAGCACTTTCTTCGCTGCAGATGAGAAAAAAAAGACTGGAAATGTGTAAAAGACATCATCTGGTAAGGAGCACAAAGCATTCTTGTTTCACGCTGATTGGTAATGTATTAAATGTACTCTGAGTGTAGAATGTTTTTCCTCAGGCTCTGGTGAACTTGTCTGCACTACTAACCTCCCAAGTTTAATCCCAGTGTTGTGTGAAACGTCCTCCAATAATGTGTTTTTATATCATGTCTTGCAGCACCAGTGGCTGCAGGAGTATAATCAGTCTGACCTTAGAGCGAATTCTAAAGACCCTATGCAGATTCTGAATCCTTAGAAAAATTGGGGGTTTCGAAAAACTGTTTATGTGTATTCCACAAAAAATGACCTGCTAATCCATATTGAGAATCTATGAATATGCAAATTTGCAACACCCCCTTTAGATACCCCCACACGCCTGACTTTCTCCAAGTGCTAAATACTCAACATTGCTCCTCATGCCATGATGGTGACAGACCAGACTGAAATCCAGCCCTACATGTCTGAGCCTCAGTCACACTCTGATTCTGAAGAAGAACCTGGTGTGCCTCAAAATCAGAGACTTGTATGGTAAGTGGATTACTCAGTGTGTTTATAAACGTGTAAAAAGAGCAGCATTCACTGAACGTGCTCATATTCTCAGTGAACGGCGAACAGAACCATTCTTTTTTTGAATATAGAGAACATGAACATGAGCATGTTAACACTTAATGCTCTTGCTACCAGTTAATGACGTTCATGCACTGTTTTACAGCACTGGAGACCAGGGATTTACAGCAACCAGCTTGTCAGAATGGCTAATGCGAGTTCAGCCAGCACAGCTACTGGCACTACTGAAGCCCCTCAGTATGAATATTTGACTGAGTTTTATTAGCAAATTGGCACCAAATCCAGTGGAAAAAAATCTCACATTGTGCCTGCAGGATCTCAGAAACCAAGTCAAAAAGTCTGCCACATTGGCTTTGAATTTGAAAAGACACATTGAATTGAAACGACCAGTCTTGGGAAATATTTATGAGTGAATGATTGTCACAAATTACCAATAGGTACGACCATGAGCCAACAGTCACAATGTTCTTCTACCCAAGTCGCCCAAGTCTCAGCATGTTGTAAACAACAGACTTACTTGAGAAGAGGGAACACATATTGGCAGCTATGCTGTGGCCAACATTCAAGCTCGACTGGGTGGAACTTGAGGAGAAACTCCTGCAGTACCAAGCAGTGTTGAAACAAGATTTTCAAACTGTCAAGTCTGTTGACTCAGGAGCAAGAAGCTCTGATCAATCCCAGTCCAGTGGTGGCAGACAGACAAGAAAGACAATGAGCCGCATCTTTTTTCAGATTTAAATCAAGCCCACAGAGTTCCAGAAATCTGAAGGAGACACTTATTTGGATGGACCAACCACAGGTGGGTTTGCTGAGTACATGCTGCTGTAGCTCAAAAGCTGTTGATAAACTACAACGCTGCACTCTAGCACAGATCCACAGATTGAGATGGCACTGATGCCATCTCAATCTGCATGCACACATAAGTCATCCACATACCACCCAATTTGTCCTCCAAGTTGTTCTTCAATTTTCAGACCTGCACCTGCATGGACATTTTGCTATGGGCAATGTGGGCAACCGCCCAGGGCGCAATCTACTTGGGGGCGACCTCCAAAAAAAAAAAAAAAAAAAAAAAAAAAAAAATCGCTAGTTTTCTAGACTACCATATTGACCCACATAAAAGATGACCCTGATTTTAAGACGACCCCTCTTTTTCAAGACCCTTTTTCAGAAAAATAGGCTACTTTTTATATGGACAAAATCTTGTTTGAATAAAAAAGCCACTGGCCTGCATCAGGCGGGTCGGCCGCAGCACCGAACTGTATCGCGGCCAAATGGCGCCGCAGTAGGAGTAGTAACATGGAAGGGCGCAAGCCAGTAATTTCGCCTAGGGTGGCAACATAGGCAGAACTGCCACTGACCTCTACCTGTCCATGTTGGCTATGTTGCTTTTTAAATGTCCAGCAGCGTGAGCTTTCCAGGTGATTTCTTTATTGTGTGTTAGGAGTGTTTCCTTGAACAATTCACTTTAAGGATTAGAGACACCGCTTTCAGTAATTGTGAATGTTTTCATGTGTGCATTAAAGTCACAGCGGCAAATATCATGGGACATTTAAGAAGCAAAACTAAAAACTGTGGGATAAACTTGACAGGACAGAAGAAACTTTCCAGGAGAGACAGAATTCTAAAAACAAAAACAAAACAAAAAAAAATTTGAAATGTTTTTTGACAGCTCTGGTGGAGCTCAGGATTTATCAGGAGGATGGCTGCCTTACCCCAACAATTTATCTGTATGAGCTTGGACTGTGTGTGTGACCTTTTGGATGAGAACACATAACTTAATTATCATTAGAGCATTAGAACATTAGAATGGCATTCAGAACAATACTGAAGAGTTTCTGGCATATTTCAAGGCCAATTGTAATGGACAGAAATACAAAAATGATGTTTTCCCAATAGAGTTTCAGCAAAGACATCTCATGAAGAGGTAATATATCACTAAGCATCATACTGGAACAATAATAATAATATTTTGCTATTTGCTTTTTTTTGCCATGAGACTTTTTTTTAGCCCTCACAACTGCAGTGGGTTGTGACTGTGGTTGCTCACTCAAAGTAACATCTCCCATCTTTAAGCAGTTGAATATGATGAAATTCATGATGGGTGGAGAGTTTCAGCACCTGGCCAAGCAAACACTGAGTCACTGGTGCTGATTAACAACCCTATCAACCCCCACAGATATATTATGGTTATTTTGTACTGTGGGCCAGTAAAAATCGTACTAACTGCACATTTAGCAGCAATAATGGCAGCTCCACCACATCTTTTATTTGGGTTAACCGCTAGCTTTTCAAGGTATGGGAAAGGAATCCAACAGCTACGGAAAGAAACTACAGTGATATGATAATTTGAAACTAAGCATGTGCCAAGTTTGTGTGCTTGCTTTCAAAATAGCAGCTTAACACTTTGTCCTGTGGGTACAGCGCAGCTTGAGACAAGTCACAATGACATAATATTACACCTGTAGCTCCGCCGCTGCTCTTCACTCCAACATCAACATCTAGTGTTCTTGCGGCTTGACTTCATTTGATAAATGGTGCACCACTGCAGCAAATTGGTTCAGTATACATAAAATTAAACATTCTTGTTTCTTTCACTATCATAGAATAAAAAAATCACTGCGGTTCAAATGCTGTGGCTGCAGCAATGACATGCTAGACATTTTCATTTTCCCATGATATTTCCCCAGGGTCCTGCACAAACTACACTTAATATACTATAGTCTTGATTCCAAAACTTGATATGATATCAATCTGACATTCTGTGTTTGCCACAAAAGAAAAAAACAACAACAAAAAAAACTCCTTTGCATTTATGTTGGTATGTTCACTGCAGACTTTCCCTCTAATTCTGCAAATCTGATTATTTTCTAACCGTTTTTCTATATTTTTGTTCTAATTTTCAGGTAATTCCTCACTAATTTGTTTATCATTGTTTTTTCCTATCAAGTGTATTCAATTGAAATATAAAAAGATGCAATGTGGATGAAGCGTGGCTGCCAACTTATGATGGGGTGAACTGTTGGATGAACTCTAACAATTTGTAGGTGCAATAATTTGTGGGTGCAATATGGTGAAAATCAAGCAACAAGCACCTATACTATAAGTGGTGTAACTGAAATAAAGTAATATAGTATCATTTTTGTACCGGCAGGCAGGATAAAGTTTCCTTACTTTCTGTTACATGCTTGATATTCATATATTGTCAAGTGTTTCAGTTCTTCTGTCCACTCTCAGCATTGTTTATGCTTTTTAAAGATACAAACAGACACCATGTTGCTTCATATCACATTGCTTCAAGTTGCACAGTCTTATTTTGGGTATCTGTAAGGGCAGGCTCAGACTGGCAGTCTGGCAATTCTGGCCAATGCCGGATGGCCCAGTGCACTAGTGGGCCACAACACCAGCAATGTGGGGACAAAAATGTAGGAAAAGAATTTTGTTGCGAGGAAAAAATTGGACCCACCGGCTGCGGCCCACTTGATGTTGGAGCAGCCCATCTGATCACATACTGTAAGGCAGGTGCAGGAAGTGCTACCCTCGTCCTCCCCCCACCCTTTCACGCGGATGCATCCATCCGTGTCATGATGGAGGTCAAGTGTGAAATAGAAAAACTGGAATCTACAAGTTGTAAGTTCGAATCGAAAGTAAATGTAGCCTGAAATGGATAAAGTTTAAAAACCAAAAAAAACAAACAAACAAAAACAAAAAAAAAAAAAAAAAAAAAAAAAATGGAGCAAATGGAGCATGAGAACACAAGTGCATCTTGAAGTGTTCATATTCCTGGCTACAGAAAAAGATATTCTTATGGCCTTGGACACTGATGGAATAATCATCAGGATGGCAGAGAAGATGAGATGTCTTCTCAGGTCCACATCATCATTAGACCAGGCCTGCATTAAAGTAAGCTTTTGTCCAGTGGGGGAACTGAGTTTGGCTGTTTTGTTGTATGATAACAGCAATACATTTTGTCATAGGCTATATTCATGACATATGATTGTGTAATATGTGATTTATTTAAGTTATGGATTGTAGGATAAATGTGCCGAGAGTTGGGTTACCCAATGAATAGATGTGTCTGTTGGGGTGCCAACTTTTCCTCTAGGCTGTTTCTTGGCGATTTATGTATTATTACTTTATGAAACCCTGTTTGCACACCTGTGATTAGGGTGCCAACTTGATATCTGTTGCTTAGCCTATATATTAAAAACAGTCACATATTGCTTTATGCAGTTCATGAGTGCATATGTAGGGGAAAAGGGGGCCGGCCCAAATGAAAATTGCCATCATTGCCAGAATTTTGTTCCCAGTCCGACCCTGTATAAGATTATGGATTTCATCTGTCACAGATGGCTGCTGAACAGCTTCAGTGTTTCTCACAGTGATTACATACCATAGTTGCTTCCTTCCTTGACATCCACAACTTTGACTCCTGCTTATCGTGTTCATTTTGGCCACAAGAGATACATACATTTATGTCCAGTGACTGTGATGTTTAAAATGGAAAACCTCATTGTCATCAGTCAGTCATTGGCTGTTATATCTTTGACAAACGACATGGCTAGTAAAAGATCAAAACAGTCACTGGGAAAAGACACTGACATGTTTTTTCATGGGAGAATATGGACAATGTTTTTTAAACGTCCACAGACTACTAGCAATTTTTTATTACTGAAATAACCAATTTACATGTCAATGAAGATGTTACTGAAACAATATTTTCAAGGATTGCAATATATGCATTCATTCATCAGCATGCTTGCTTGCTCATATCATAGCCAGACAGATCAAGTGCTCATGTTTACGTGTGAAAAAAATAGGCTTAATTCTAACATACTGTAAAATATCTTTTCCAGCAGCCACACATATCAAACACAGTGTGACTCATTCCCACTGTGACATTTTTCACATACGAATGAGGAATCCTGTGGGTCACAAGACTCCATATGAAGGGATGGGAGTCAGTTTCACTATTTCTCATGTGACTGGGACAGGGCAGGAAAGAAGCCAGTGGGGGTGGTCAAGACAGGAACTGAATATGAACTATATGAATAAACAAACAAACAAACAAACAAAAAAACAGATCAAATAAGACACATGGTAAGTGCAGGGAAAAAATATGTTCAGTGTTGCACCTGTTTAGAGCATCACTGAAAAATGAATTACCATAACTGTCTGTGTGTAATTGATGGGAGAGCAGTTACTATTTTCGTTTCCATAAAGCACCTAGCAAAGAAAGCATAAGCATGGAAATTAATAAACTAGATTAATTTTAGCGTTGGCTTTCTGACAACAACACCCATTGCATTACATGCTGGTTTGGACTTTGGCATGAATGTTCTTCATTTTCTTGGCAGCTGCTGAGGAAACATCGTTCTGCACAGCCCTGAGAAAATGGGAAGAAAGCACATAACAGCACCGAGACCATCATGTCTTCACTTTAGGCAAAGGCAAATTTGAGGGCTAGGAAAAATAAAATCACATAATTGCTGAATTAGAAAATAGTCACTATTTTAATTGCTTGCAGGATATGGGAGACTGGCTGGGGCTGCAGCTGTTTGTGCTACCCATCAAGCTGAAACCTCACTGCTTGGTTTACTGAACGCAGTCAGTCACATTCTGAGGCTTAATGATTCTGTTTGAGTCTAAAGCATTATTAGGTAAAGTATATACTGAACTTCTAGAAGTGTTAAAGGGATAGTTCACCCATTTTGAAATATTTGATATTTTACCTCCCCAATAGCTCTTCTGTAGGACAGTAGTGGTGCTATCGTCCTCTCATTGTTACTGAGTGCTGGATACTGTCTGGATGCTCCAAATGCTAACTGTTAGCCTCCTGCCATTGAGGTGGACTTCCCCCCAGCTAACATACAGAAAAATAACTGCTGGAATAAACGCTGGAAATTCCCACTCCATACATTCCATGCTCTCTACGTTGACCTTGGTGGTTATCTACATGTCCAGGATCTATGTTCTTTGGACTACATGTTCTTATAATGTATAATTATAATGTTAAAATGAAAGTTCTTTTAATGGTTTAATGGTAAATTTTCAGAATAAAAGGCTCTTTGAGCATTTGAAATCAAATGATTGTGTGCAGGTTGAAAACCAACATGAACATGTTGTTGGCCGGTTCTCCTCGTTCTTTGTTCCTTCATTGGGTTCCAGACGAGGTGTTAAAAATGTCAGCTGTGATGCTGTGGCATTTATCCCTGTTTTCTGATGGTTTATAGACCAAGACATTCATCCATTCACTGAGAAAATAATCTGCACATTAACACACAATGAAAACATTTTTTTCCTGCTGCCACCAGCAACTAACTCTAATAAACATGAAGAACCTTTTGTACTTTAAAGAACCACAGAAAGTGTAAAAAGAACCAGCCCCTAAACAAAGAGGTTCTTCAACTGGTGATGGTTCTTTGTAGAACCAGAGAGCATTTTGAAGAACTATTTAAGAACCAGTATTTTTCTAATAGTAAGGTACATGTCAACAAGCTCTAACTGTGTTTATTTAACAATTTGAGTAGATTAAGGCAGTTATTTTTCAGAATGTTAGCTGGGGGGAAGTCCACCTCAATGGCAGGAGGAGTTAGCATCTGGAGCATCCAGCCAGCATCCAGCACTCAGTAACAATGAGAGGAAGGTAGCACCACTACTGTAGGACAGTAGTGGGGAAGTGAAATAACATCACATTAAAACAAATGGATGAACTTTCCCTTTAATAACTACTACAGTCTCAAAGGGCTTAAAGCCCCACACTGTATAGTGTATAGTTAGTATTTTTAAAGCCCTCTCCAGTTCACATCAACACACTGTCAGAGTGGTTGTAGCACAGTTCTTGGTAGTGGAGCCACTGAGAGGTGTTCCTAGCATGTGCTGTATGAATTAAGACGGGGAGCAGCCCGCCTGCACTGCTGTGCACAAAAGCATTCATATAGAAAGACGCCTTTATAAAGGAGCCAATTAAGTAATTTCTGACTGATAAGTCCTATCTGATTCTAAGAAGGAGGTCTCTCTCCCTCTAATGGAGCTGCAACACTTCATTTCCCAGCAGTTGTTTGACATGTCATCGTGCCAGGCGTTTGACATATCTGATGCAGTAACAAGTCGAGGGTGACAAAATGGCACAGACATGTGGACTGTTAGGCCCTACAAAGTAGGCGGTTTATGGGGAAGGCTGTCATTACTCGAAACACAGAGGCTCACATGAAACCGTGCTCTTACTTTGCTGTTTGAGAAGTGTGTGTTCCCTGTGCCTCATGAGTAAATACAGTACAACCTTTCCCTGCCAGAGTTAAAGACGTGTTTTGCATCGTGGTGCTGCTTAGTTTTCATTGGCATCAGCAGGCCCAGTCAAGTGCTCTGTGGATGTGACAGGCAGGGGAGAGGCTGAGAACACAAGTCGAGCTGGGATTAGAGCAATTAACCCTTTGAGACCTGAGTACATTCACTTGATTTCTTGGCATGAAAAAGGTGATTAGGAATTAGGAAAAAAAACTACCAGAAAATTAGGGATAAAATGTTAAAAATATATAAATAAAGAATAAAGTTGTATGTTTGAAGGCCAGATCAGTCATGCTGGACTGACATCAGATTTCTTTAATTAGCAATTTAGCAAGAAATGACCCTAAAATTGGTAAGACTGACAAAAGAGTTACAAGAAAACGACTAAAAAACAAAAACAAAACAAAACAAAACAAACAAACAAACAAAAAAATCTAAAAATCTATCTGAAAATTAGAAAAAAATACTAGAAATTTAATCAGACATTACTGGAAAATTAGCAAAATGTTATAACAACAATTAGAAAAACAAAACATTTTAACTTTTAATAATTTATATTAGTAATATATTAATTACATATTAAAATGACTGAATTCACCAGAAGAAATCAAAAATAAAATAAATGGGCAACTTTTACAGTGAATTTTGTTAGGACTATGAAATAACACCTTTCAAAATAAAAGCCTGCCCTCAGGTTGCTGGGATGCAGAGGGTCATAGTAAATGCAGCTGTGAGAACAAACCAGAGCAAAATATGAAGCAGTCAGTAATTTCAGCAAAAGTTTAAAGAGACATTTTGTAATTTATTACTTTTACATAATTTTGCTTTTATCAAATTGCCATAAATAATGTCATTTTTAAAGCTGGGAGAGGTCAGCTTGTGAATCAGAGCAGAGATCCAGCATAAACAGCAAGTGAAGAGTTGATATATTGTTATCCTGAGAACTGAATTCAAAAAACTTATTTTTTTCCTAATTGAAAGCAGAGAGTGACTATGGTTATTTCATGGTCATTTTTATGTAATTTGACTTTAAATAAATGTTCATAATTTTTTCCCAATTTTTCTAATTTTTGTCATATTTATTTTATTTCATGTTATGTCATGTTTATTTGTGAATTTTCAGGTGCCACGCCTCACATGCTGTTCAGTTTCTTCACTGAAGCTTGTTGGGGTTAGACTGTATGAAAGAATGACAGATAATTTACAATATAAAAATGTAGCCAGCTTGATGTGAGTCAGTCATGGGACGTAGTGACTAGAGACAGCCAGTATAATGCACTGTCATTTTGACTCTGCTCCCCGCCACTGGGGGCAGGAAAAGCATATTTCCAGTGAAGACGTTTCTTGCTCGTTCCAAAAACTGCTGCATTTTGCCAAATGGATCTCACTGAAATGTTTACTGAGGTACAGTGACACAGGTTGGGCTGTTTCTAATTTTGTAAAACATCTCCTGAGTACGAGCAAATGGAAGAAGCCTGACAGGCGTGCATTTTTGAGTGCTTTTCTGTCTCTGTTCTCATGCTGTAAGAGCATCTCAAATTGGCACTCTGCGGGGAATTGAGAGGATGTGATAAAACAAGCTGACATCATCATCAGCAGAATACAATCATCTAATCTCAAGAGTTTTTGTTGCAGCACTACTGTGAAGCAATCCAAGAATAAAAAAAAAAAAAAAAACTGCAGCTGAATTTAATTTGCTAACGACAATGTGAGCTCTTACCAAACTCGATGTGTAAGCAGGAGAGCTCACTGTGCGGTTGATGTGTTATTAGATATTCTGCCAGTTAGCATTATTAGATGGATTTCAGTGGATTATTGAAACCATGTGGCGAGAGTGAGACAAAACTCATTCACCAAAGAGAAGTCCATACATGCAGGCCAACCGACTGACTCTTCCCTTATAGTGTCCATGTTACCAGCAGGGGAGTGTCCAAACATGGCTGCACAGCAGCATTATGTCAACATCAGATGGCTCGCTGAGATGAGAGAGCAGCTAATGTCGGAGAGGTACTGCGTGCCATGTGGACCTCAGTTTCAAATGAGACTTTAAACTGCACTGAGGCAAGGTTTTCATGTAAAAATCCAGCTGTATTATCAGCCGGAATCACACGGGGGTTGCAATAGGGAGGAGCAGGACCTGGTAGATTCACCGTGTTTGTCCAAACTGTCATTATTATTATTATGGGATCAGGTATTGGTGGGAAATCTACACATGTGAAGGTAAAATGATAGTTTGGGTTCTTAGCCATGGTGTGAACTATGGGGGAGCAGGGCCTTAACTGTGTAAGACCCACAGCTGCAAAATTACATCCATCACTTTAAGCTGTCCATAAAAAAATGAAACAAGTGTTGTTTTTTTGAAAGTCCACATTTACATAGTCAGTGGGCCTGTTGTTTACCCTCACAATGTTACTGGACAGTAAATGTGTATATAGGTCCACCTGTTTGGCCATGAGCACACCAACCCTGTCTCACTGCAGTTTGAGCAATAGTCACAAAAATTGGAACACAAGAACACAAATGTACCTTTTCATGCATGGCCAAAACAACTTCTGGGGGCTTGAATTTCAGGTGGAGAACTGGTTATAACTGGTTTTCTGCCTTGTATTGTAACTCAGGTGTGACAAGAGCACACTTCTAAAACACACTGACACAACAGTTTGAAGCTCAGATTATGAGTGACGCGTCAGCTCCCGCTCCTGATTCACAGTTCATGTTCCAGTGTGAGGTAGTGAGCTGCACAGGCAGAGGACAGCTGCTGGAGGGAGACAAGACTGTACATTATCAGAGTATTATTAGCATTATTATTAAAGGCCCTCTGCAATAAAAATGCATTGTAATGCAATAGTTTCCACAGACATGACTGAGTTACTATAGGAATATTACAGAAATATTATGGCTATGACGATGAGTGTATGTGTAGCCCCTGAAAGGCATGGTAAAGTTCACACACTCCATCTAAGTGTGATAGATTCATCAAGTTTGGTCAATTAACTCCTTCCTTTAAATCCCAACTCAAATTCCTCCATTTATCCCTTTGCTTTCAATTCCACAGGTTTGCTGATGTTTTGTATTTTAGTTTTTATCCAGTTTTATCTTACATGATTGTAATTTTTAAAAGTCTATATATTCTATAAATAAATATGACTTGACTTGACTTGACCAGTCTTTTCATGTCATGTGACAGCTATCTAGTTTGCACTTCAATGGTCTTTTTTTAGACCCATCAATATTTTCCTATCTTTTCTTGTGGTTATACATAGGTGAATGAACAGTGGACATCAAAGTCAGCGTGTGTATGTTTTCTTAACCCTTTCACTCGGCAGCGTGGCAGGCGTACTACTTGAAAGGGTACAGAACGGGGAAACCTTCCTGGTCTGCATGACGGATGAAAAGAGCCCATAGCAGTGGTCTTAAACAAAGAAGTTTAACCGGCTTCCCCATTTTGACGTACCACACTGTCTGTATTTCAAACAGCGTTTACTTTGATCGGATCTTTACGCACTTAAAAAAAAGAAAAATAGCAATATACCTCATCTGGCTCACCCCAGGCCATATAACATGTACTCCCTCCCCCCACCCACCCAACTCCCACACAAGCTCTTTTCCCTGAGGGAATGCTTTGGATGAGAGGAAGCTGAATCAACATGGAAGCTTTGACTCCTGTCAGTATGTGCCTGTGGGCCTCACACAAGAGGCAGGTGGAAAAATTTAGAGAGATCCTATGACTTTCAGTTCCCATGAGGAAGTGACATGATGCCCCACAGAGGGACTGGGGGTGGCTGCCTTTCGTGTTTGTGTATATTCTCTGTCAGACATGACTCCCTTAGTCTAGTTAGCCAACTTTCACTGTTCGCTCGGTCTTTGATGATGTGCAAGTGGGATAAACTGGCACCGAACAAAGCCATACTTCAGCTAAATATAGTCCTCTGCTCCATATATACTTAGTGCATTATAATACATTCCAAAATCATTTACAGCATACTTTTTTTTTTAAAGGGCTAGTTCACCCATTTTGAAAAATGTAACATTATTTCACTTCCCACCTAGCTGTTGTGTAGGACAGTAGTGGCTCTATCTTCCTCTCATTGTTACTGAGTGCTGGATACTGGCTGGATGCTCCAAATGCTAACTGTTAGCATCCTGCCATTGAGCTGGACTTCCCCCCAGCTAACATTCTGAAAAATAACCACCTTAATCCACTCAAAGAAGGGTTAACATCACATTACAAGTGTTGCTTTCTGAAACTAAAATGTACATACAATTAGTGTACACAGATGATCGTTTTGCTAAAATGACTGTTTTAACATTGTTAGCTAAAAGTCAGCATTTGCAGCAGCCAGCATGACACTCAGTGACAATGACACTTTCCTACATAAAAGGGGCTAAGTGCAATAATATCAGATTTTTCAAAATTAGTGAAATATCCTTTAAAGTAATCTTATATTAGTTCCACTTGAAACAGGAAAAGGACCAAGAGAGATTACTTATATACTTGGTGCATGTCAACATCAGTAATCTAAATAAAATTTGGGGTAAGATATTTTTGGCACCATAGTTTTTATTTGTTTTTATTTTGCAAGTGCAAGTTTTGTTCCACCTCCAACATTGCACCTGCACAGTTTCAACTTGGCATTACCTTGCATGGGGAGTAAGTATTTTTCCTACTTTTTCTCCAGCCATTGGTTTCCCTTCATTCCACTACGATATGAAAATGAACTTTCAGAGACTAAAAACATTCTTCACAGCAGTATTCCATCACTGTAATAAAGTCGTCCACATTAGTTTTCCTAAAAGCAGCAGCACTGTTGTGTTTTGATGACTTGAAATTGGGTGGAGTGATACAGCCCCTCCACATTAAAGTAGTCCCTTGAGAATTTGCTTTACACAGCCAATCATCAGTTCTGTGGTTCATGAATGGTGACTATTTTGTTAACCACAGAAGCAGAACATTATAAGGGTGTTTCAAACAATAATTAATGACTAAAAACCCAGGGATATTATTTGTGAAATATTTAGCAGCCCTGCATGATTTTCAGAATGGTTTGCTGCGATGTATGTGGGTGAATAGTAGTGAACACAAACACTGTTATGATGTTAGAGTGTAGGTGTAGAGTAGTTTTGTGATTTGACTCAAAGTTCATGATTGCTTTTTGATTCAGAGCATCACAGGCAGCAGGGCCACAGCGAGGGACCGGCTCGAGCACATGAGCCGTCCAACCCCAGAGGAACCAGCTGTCCCACCACCTAAACAGCTTGCCGCCAAGGCATGTGACCCCACTGGTTGAGAAACGCAGCTTACCGATGCAACTGAAGAAAACAAAGGCCTTCTAAATACAAATAAACCTCCGTAACATCTGCAGACAGAGAAGGGGGAGGCACGTTGAAGAGAACTGCTTCTGCCCAAGCTGTTGCGACTAAACGGGGAACATGTGATCTGAGAGTAAATAAAGCAAACGGCATGAGGCGAGGATGCAGCGTGGGGCTCAGACCCCTCAGGCAGACGGATGCTCTGGCCTCCACGGTAGAGATCTGGCCTGTCAGGAGACCGGACAGCCACAGCTGTGTTTTCACTGAGTTTGTTCCTGACGGCCACATGGAGAGGCTTCAATAACCAATAACTCCACTGGGATGACTTTGCTCCACTGCACACACTCTACAAGAAAGGAGCAGGCGGCTCGCTCTGTGGCTTGACTTTTTGGTGGATTCAGAACTATAATTTTCAAATTATTGTTAGTAATACTCCTGGCAGTGTCAGTAGTGGTGGTAGTGGTAGGAGCAGCAGCAGTGATCATAGCAGTAAAAAGAGCAGGAGTAGCAGCAGCAGTTGTAGTAGTCGGGCCCTCCAGGATTTTGTGATGTTGTGATTGCAACAAAACTGGTGCTTTGCCATCCTATTTTTCCCAGTACTTTCCCTGCAGGTGCACATGCCCAAATATGTATTGGCAGGTTTTTGTAAGTTAAAGGGATAATTCACCCATTTTGAGAAATTTGGTATTATTTCCCTTCCCCTGGCTGTTCTGTCAGACTGTAGTGGCTCTATCTTCCTCTCATTGTTACTGAGTGCTGGATACTGTCTGGATGCTCCAAATGCTAACTGTTAGCCTCCTGCCATTGAGGTGGACTTCCCCCCAGCTAACATACAGAAAAATAACTGCTGGAATAAACGCTGGAAATTCCCACTCCATACATTCCATGCTCTCTACGTTGACCTTGGTGGTTATCTACATGTCCAGGATCTATGTTCTTTGGACTACATGTTCTTATAATGTATAATTATAATGTTAAAATGAAAGTTCTTTTAATGGTTTAATGGTAAAATTTCAGAATAAAAGGCTCTTTGAGCATTTGAAATCAAATGATTGTGTGCAGGTTGAAAACCAACATGAACATGTTGTTGGCCGGTTCTCCTCGTTCTTTGTTCCTTCATTGGGTTCCAGACGAGGTGTTAAAAATGTCAGCTGTGATGCTGTGGCATTTATCCCTGTTTTCTGATGGTTTATAGACCAAGACATTCATCCATTCACTGAGAAAATAATCTGCACATTAACACACAATGGAAACATTTTTTTCCTGCTGCCACCAGCAACTAACTCTAATAAACATGAAGAACCTTTTGTACTAGAATAGAAGAAATAACTGCCTTAATCCACTCAAATTGTTAAATAAACAAAGTTAGACCTTCATGACATGTAGCAGAATGTTTACACCTGAAAATAGCGCAGAAATGTTCATGCCATGGAATGATACAGGACCAAAGAAATTATCATATCTTTCTTGATGTTGATAACAGGACAATTACAGTTTTACACAGTAATTTGAGCAAAACTACCATCTGTGTGAATGTATATTTTACTTTCAGTGAAACAGTATCACTTTTTTCAAAATGGATGAACTATCCCTTTAAATCGCCACCTGTAGATTATGCCTTTTTGTCAGTATAGCAGAGGTACGGACATTGATTACATGTTGAGGGAACATAGGATTGAGGGAACATGGCGCTGTCTTCAGTTTGGAAAAAAAAAAAAAAAAAAAATATATATATATATATATATATATATATATATATATATATATATCATTAATTCATATTAATTGCATTTAGGAAGCTTAATTTTTTTTCAGTCTGAAAAAAACTATATTGAGGGAGGACCCAGGGAACATAGGACCTGTGGACTGTGGGCAAGCTGAGGTGGATCAGAAATATTCATCAATAAATCTACAGCACCTCCACTGCAGAGTTACTGCTGCATGGTTATTAGTACAGTACCGCTCTGTCACTACTTGAAACAACAGATCAGACAGAGGCATTTCAACAGCTGAGGGCAGCCTTTCCCATAGTTTGAAGGATGTGAGATTGCATTGAGTGATATCACTGAGGCTGAACAGAGGGGATGGAGAATATTTCAATTTTTTAAAGCTTCATCATTTTCATTCACAAAGCCACAAAAGACACAGTGGCACAACAAAACTTAACAGTGTTGCTAGGAACATATTGATACAGGTAACTGTTTGTTTGTGGTGATGGTTGATAGTTGATTGACTGAAAGTGTCTGGAGGCTCTACAGTGGCTTCCATAAGTCTCTAAAATGATGACATACTACTATAATAAGTTTGATATACATTTTATCGTTATATTAGAGCTATACTGATGTAAGGTGCTTGTGAAGAGAACAAAAACAAGATGGTCTGTATTTCATTTAGTCTTTATCCATTATTGAATGTACTGAATACAGTGTCTTGTGAACCTTAATGTGTTGGGCATTATAACCATGCAGGACTCTTGAATGAATAAAAATTCGAATCAAATCAAAATCAGCAGAGCCCCTGCAGGGACATGGGGGAGAAACATTGAATACAAGTGATGAAAAAAATGGAAGGAAGAAAAAAAAAAAACTTTTGCGTACTCTGGGAAACTTTTTGGATTCTCTTGCAAAATTTTTGCATTCTCCTATGAAACAATGCAGATTTTGTTTTAGACTCGTACAGAAATGTCAAAGTGCCTCCAGGTCACTGTGCGTCACTTGCTTTCTCCCTCTGCAGGACAAAGATGTGTTGGGAATGACAACTGCAGCATTGTACACAATACACACATTTTTTCCCCATGTCCCTTTAGGGGCTCTGTGAAAAAAAGGGTAAGAAAATACCCAACAACTTATAAGCCCATGTTATTATTGCAAGCAAAGAATGTTGCCCATGCATTTTGCAAATCCATGGCTTATTATATGAAAATTCAGTTGACTTTTCAGCTGATAAGAATTGGATGTGGCATTCAACAGAAACTTCCTGATAGGATCCTCAGTTTCTGTTTTATTAGTTTCTACAGCATTAGGAAGCTTGCAAGATGACTTCCTCAAAGTTACTCACACAGAGTTGCATCGAGATCAGCTGGAAGATGTTTAAATTCTCATCCAAGAAGCTTCCTCAGTTCTGACAGACTGGCGGGGAGTCCCAGGTGTTTGTGCCCTGTGTGGGCACGTTCTCCGCCTTGTCTTCAAGAATCTGCAATAAGTCTAGTTGATCTCGATTCAACTCTGCGTGGAAAACCATGACCTGGATGACTGAGAACCTGCACAGACATCCTCAAAGTTCCCTGCTTGTCCATCTTAGAGCCTTCAGCAGTGGCCGCAGTACTTTATTTGCTATTGTTGAGGATGATCCAAAAGGGGGATCCTTGCTCACCAAGTATCCCTTCCAGTTGGTGGGTTTATATGGAAGATTGATGCTCAATTGAGGATGAGATGTTTTTAAACACACAGTTTCCCCCTGCTGCTTCTGTAACGGAGTTTATATGTGATATCGATGATTCCACTTGCCATACCTTTCACACTGTTTTATTTTACCGATTACTTTGATGGAATGGTCCTACGGTCTTTGAACGCAACGCCCCCTGCAGACCTGGGTTGTGCACCCCAGAGCAGCAACAGTTGTGCTGCGCTGTTGACCTGGTAGGTGCACATGTTGGGAGCTCTGTTGCTAGCAAGCATTATTCCTTTTATTTTTTATATCCAAATGGTTTTTTTCATGTTATCCTTTGTAGAATATCAGCTTGCGATCAGTTGAGCATGTTCTTGTGTAGAAGTGACCGTGTGAAACGCACTGTTTGTGCCGCAACTAGTGTAATGCGGGTTTTAGCTAACTTGTGCTGTTTTTTGCGCTATATTCCCAGTGTGAGAGGTATGTGTGTGGATGAGAGGCAGACCAACAGTAAAATACCATTTCTTCTATCAGGTACGGGTTTTATTATTTTAATTGATTATTATTTTTTTTGTTGTTTATGCTATGTAATGTAAGACACAGTTGTGCTGCGCTGTTGACCTGTGTGAGAGGTATGTGTGTGGATGAGAGGCAGACCAACAGTAAAATACCATTTCTTCTATCAGTGAACCGGCTTCTTCATTTTACACAACGCAATGAGAGAGTACACAGCCGCTACAATGGTGCCGTGACCCGGATGGTCTCCATGGTGATGCCGCCGTCCGACGTGGGACAGACAACTCTTCACGCTGCTTCTTCACATGTGCTTTATTCCTCTCACTGGGTACTGTGAGTCCGGTTGTGGCTTAAAGCCTGATTTTTGGACTGTGTTTTCCGTGTGGTGTATGAAGGACTGAGTGTGTGACGGTAAAAAAAAAAAAAAAAAAAAAAAAAAAAAAAATCTGCTTCGTGGATTGTGGGAGTGTTCTTGCTACATATGTGTATTTTACTGTGACCTCTTGAGATATATATGCATTTTTTTTTTCCTTTCTGTGGGTCATTTAATGTGAGTATCCAAAAGATATTTGTTTTTTTTTCCTTTGAGCTAATTAAAAAGAAAAAAAAAAAAAATGTATAGAGTGTAAATGAGAAACAACAATTAGAGCTAAAAAGGGTGATATTCTTTTAGCTATTGATTTTGACATTTTCTTTTTCTTTTGCTGAAAATGGATGAAAATAATGTTTCAAGTGTTGGTAGGGGTTCAAAACTGTGGTTTAGTCAGTTGCCTGCTCTAGGTGGGCTTGGTGATGACAGACATGTTACATCTACTCCTCACATTCGTCCTGGGAGGGATAGTGCATGTGCCACTGCTGATGCAGGGGTGGATGGTGAGTCTGCACTTTCTGGGCGAGATGCACATGTTCTCAGTGACTTGGTGAGACAGATAGGGACTAGTATAGGTGAAAACATTGTTTCATGTCTTAAGTCAATTCCAGCTATTGATGCTAATGTAACACAGTCAACCCCAGCTGATCTTTCTAAGGTTAACCTGACAATTAACCATGACAGTCATGAGCCACATCCTTTCAGGGGGAATAATACTGACGGGATTTCAGTCTCTGAGTGGGAGGACGCTATGAGGCTTTATCTGAATAGGAGGGGCATTGAACTATGTGACCAGGTGGATGAAGTTTTGGGAAAATTACGGGGGAGGGCCCGTGATGTTGTGACCATTGGGCTCCGCAGTCAGCCCTCCTTAGACTTAAAGTCAGGCCCTCAACCTGTGTTTGACATACTTAAGCAGCACTTCAGTGACTCTGTGACCTCATTTATGCCCCTTGCTGACTTTTATGACACAAAGCCTCGACCCACTGAGACTGCTGTTGACTACTGGATTCGGCTTAACAAAGCCATTGACATTGCTGTAGATGGACTAAAGAGACAGGGAAAGACCCTCGACAATCCTTCCCGTGAAGTGACAGTCATGTTTATCACTCATTGTCCTGATACTGAGTTGTCTCTAGTCTTCAGCTGCAAACCATTGGAGGAGTGGACTGCCACTGATGTTCAGGTGCGGTTGGATGAACACCACAGGAAGAGGCGTCTCCAGCAGCGTCAGTCTTCGCACCCAGCTGGTAGCCAGCACCCCAACCAAGCGGCAAATGTTTTGCAGTGCCATGTCCAGTCTGCTGGGGGAGCTCTTGCACCGCATCCAGTTACGACCGGCGGAACGTCGCAATCTGAAGGGCAGTCACTTGAACATGTTATCGCTCTCCTTGAGCGGTTGCTGCAGCGAGAAGCATCCCGTTATTCCAGGCTGCCAAGGTCAGGTACTGGTAACCGCAACAGGTCTCGGGGCCCCTGTGCCATTTGTGGGAGTGATGAACATGACACCATGTCTCACTGCAGGAGAGAGCGTCTGTGTTTTCGCTGCTATGCTGCTGGACATCAGGCTGTGACCTGCCATATTGCTCCTCCTGCTGACTCACCTGCTGCTCCGCCTGGTGGCTCCGACCAGCAGGGAAACTAGCTGGCCCACATGAGCAGGGGAGTAGTGTAGGGCCAGAGGGCATTTCCCCACATGATCTTGATGATGTTGACCTTGAGTCAGTGTACTCACAGTTCTGCTCCTTAACAAGTGCTGGCTCCACTGTGATTATTCAGAACACACAAAGATTGTCTGCAACTGATAACCTATTTCACACTGATGCGCTGATCCAAGACACCATGACGCTTCGAGCTATGCTTGACAGTGGTTCGATGGCCTGCTCCTTGAGCTCTCGTGTGCTCCCTCTCCTGACACAGAACAATGTTATTTCCCCTGACTCTATTCTCCCCACATCGGTTGTTCTTATTGGATGTGGAGGTTTAACAACAAAACCTGTTGGTGTGTGTGAGCTGCGGATGAGGGTGCTTGACTGTTGCTTTTCAGTTCCAACACTCATTGTGGAGGGCCAAAGCGATGATCTCATTCTTGGCAGCAATGTCATAAAACACCTCATTCAGATGCTGAAGCACTCTGGAGACTTCTGGGAGAAAGTGTCTCTCTCAGACCAGGTTCCTGTGGAGGAGGGTGGCCTGCTGCAGTTGTTGACCGCTGTGGAGACATGGAGAGGCGATGAGTGTCCTGATAAGGTGGGTACTGTCAAACTCAAACATGCAGTGACCTTGGAACCCATGACAGAACACCTGGTTTGGGGTCGCTTACCTGCTCATGTATGTCTCTCAGCTGGTAGCACAGTGGTCGTGGAGCCGAGTGAGTCGCGAACAGTGCCACGCTCAGTGATGGTGGGCCGTGTTGTGACACCACTATGGGGCAACGGGTGGGTCCCAGTGAGAGTCATTAACCCCTCTCCTAGACCAGTGACTTTGAGACGCAACTGCAAGATTGCCGACGTGTCACCGTGTGTGGCACTGGAAGACTTTGACATTGACTATTTGTATGCAACTGACTCACCTGATAAAGTGAAATGTACTGTGACAAAGACAGCTGACAAGTCTGACACTGCCAGTGAGAAGAGCTTGACTGTTGACTCTGACTGTGCTGCTCGCCCGCCCCTTAGTTCCACTCTCTCTGACCTGGGTCTACAAGACATTGACATTGATACAACTCACCTGTCCCCCTTCTGGAGGGCAAAGCTGGTTGACCTGTTGGCCAAGTATGAGTCCATTTTCTCCCGCCACAGGCTGGACTGTGGTAAAGCCAAGGACTTTGTCCACCGTATCCGACTGAGTGACAGCAAGCCTTTCAGACTCCCCTATCGCCGACTGTCTCCATCGCACTATGAGAAGCTGAGAGTGGCTTTGAATGAGATGGAGGAGCGTGACATCATAAGGAAGTCTACGAGTGAGTATGCGTCACCTCTCGTTCTTGTCTGGAAAAAGAACGGCGACCTACGGCTCTGCACTGATTTTCGGTGGCTGAACGCACGCACTGTTCGTGATGCGCACCCCTTGCCTCACCAGGCTGACGCCCTAGCCGCCTTGGGGGGGAATGCGTTCTTCTCAACCATGGATCTGACTTCTGGATATTATAATGTGGAGGTCCATGAGGAGGACAAAAAGTTCACTGCATTCACCTCCCCATTTGGACTGTATGAATACAACAGACTCCCGCAGGGTCTTTGCAACAGCCCAGCCACGTTCATGAGGATGATGATGACAATCTTCGGCGACCAAAACTTTCTGAGCCTCCTGTGCTATCTTGATGATATCCTTGTGTTCGCCCCCAATGAACAGCTGGCGTTGCAGAGATTGGAGATGGTGTTTGGGAGGTTAAAGGCGCACAACCTGAAGCTAAGCCCCAAAAAGTGTCACTTCATGAGACCTTCAGTGAAGTTCTTGGGACATATTGTGACAAAGGATGGGATTTCAACTGTTCCAGAGAAGGTCAAGGCTATTGTCAGCCTGCAGGAGAGGGATTTAATGGTGGAGGGCACTGACATTCCTTCCCCCACCAAAATTAGATCTTTCCTGGGCATGGTGGGGTTTTATCAGCAGTTTTTTGAGGGGTACTCTGGCATTAGCAAGCCTTTATTTGCACTGACGAGTGGTGTGAAGGGGCCACGACGTACCAAGGGTAGGAAGAACCCTGCTGTGTCTCGGGTCCTCTCCTCTGCTGATTGGACTCCTGCCTGCAGCAAGGCTTTCAGGAAGCTTAAGCAAGCTTTACTTGACAACGTCACTCTTGCTCACCCTGATTTCAGTAAGCCATTCCTCCTGTCAGTCGATGCCTCTTCCAACGGTCTTGGGGCAGTGTTGTCTCAACTGGTTGATGGTGATGATGTTGCGAGGCCCATCGCATTTGCCAGCAAGTCACTGAATTATGCCCAGTCTCGCTACCCAGCACACAGGCTTGAATTTCTCGCACTCAAGTGGGCTGTGTGCGACAAGTTCAGCCACTGGCTGAGAGGCCACCAATTCACTGTATGGACCGACAATAACCCGCTCACTTACATTCTCAGTAAGCCGAAGCTGGACGCTTGTGAACAGAGGTGGGTGTCAAAACTGGCTCCATACGACTTTAACATCAGATACATTCCCGGTCCTAGGAATGTGGTGGCGGATGCCCTCAGCCGTGAGCCTTTTGTGCACCCCAGCGTGCTCCATCGACTCACAACAGTCCCCTATGGTGCGCTGATGGAGGAAGCAGATGCCTTAGAACCTGACTGTGTGCAGGAAGCTTTTAGGTTGTCCTGTGATCCACTGAGCCATCTGCAGGATCATCCCTTGACTGTGGCCGTCAACAGTGCAGCAGCGGTGCCCCAGCATCCACCTATCTCCTCCGAGGCAGTGTCTGCTGTTTTGGAACATTCCCTGGAAAGTGACCGATTGCCCCCTCATGCGCTCTGCTTACCGCAGCTCACTCAGTCACTCCTGCCATCTGAGCTGTCTGATTTCCGTCCTTTGCCCAAAACCAAACTGATGTCGCTGCAGCGTGGCGATCCATGCTTGGGCCGAGTGCTGTACTTTGTGGAGCGCCAGAGGCGGCCATCAAGGCGTGAACGCCCACAGGAGTCTGCTGAAGCCTTGCGGCTTCTCCGACGTTGGGAGCAACTTACCATCAAAGCAGGCGTTCTGTACTGTACGTCAAAGGATGCTGTGACAAAGAGAAAGACTTACCGGTATGTTGTGCCTACCAACCTGAAAGATAAGGTCCTGAAAGGTATCCATGATGAGGCAGGCCACCAAGGTCAGAGGAGGACGCTCTACTTGGCTAGACAGCGGTTCTACTGGATTGGGATGGAGAAGGATGTAAAGAATTATGTGCAGTGCTGTCGGCGCTGTCTGGTCAGTAAGTCTCCTGAGCCTGAAGCTAAGGCACCACTCGAGAGTGTCAAGACCTCCAGACCTCTTGAGTTGGTATGCATTGATTTTTGGTCAGCTGAAGACCCATCCAACAAGTCCCTAGATGTTCTAGTTGTGACTGACCATTTCACTAAGCTAGCTCAGGCCTACCTCTGCCCCAACCAGTCCGCTAAAGCTGTCGCTCATCAACTCTGGAACAACTTCTTCTGTATCTATGGCTTCCCAGAGCGAGTGCATTCAGATCAAGGTGCGAACTTTGAGAGCAGCCTGATTGCTGAAATGCTCCAAGCTGCTGGTGTGGAAAAATCACATACAACACCTTACCATCCCATGGGCAATGGAGCAGTCGAAAGGTTCAATCGCACTCTTGGGAACATGATCAGAGCGCTTCCACCCAGAGCCAAACAGAAATGGCCCCAGCTCCTGCGTTCACTCACCTTCTCTTACAATGCGACTGTCCATGAGACCACAGGCTTTGCTCCCTTTCTGCTGATGTTCGGCAGAGTTCCCAGGTTGCCTGTTGACCTGATGTTTCAGTCTGTGCTTATGGATGAACAAGTGGTGGATTATGGTGTCTATGTGCAGTGCCTCCGACGTGATCTGGCAGAGGCTATCAGGATTGCTCAGATTTCGACCACAAAACAACAAGAAAAGCAGACTGAGCTTTACAACCGCAAAGTGAGGGGTGCACCTGTGGAGGTTGGGGACAGAGTGCTGCTGGCGAACAAGGGAGAACGAGGTCGGAGGAAGCTGGCTGATCGCTGGGAGGCACACCTTTACACTGTTGTGGGGAAGCAGGATAACACTCACACCTTCAGACTCAGGAACTGTACAACTAACCAGGAGAAAGTGGTTCACAGGAACCTTATCATGCCCGTGACCTTCCTGCCGGTTCCTGCTGACCCCGAGGATGGTGTCTCCATTATCAGTGACCTGACAGATGGGACTGTGGATGAGTCTGTGATGGGTGCGGGACATGTTGGGTCGACTGCTCTCCCGGATTGTGGATCGGAGGACAGGACTGTCTATTGGATATCTCAGCTCCCAGCCTCCCCTGATGTTCGGTCGACGACGATGGACGATGTGGATGGACATGACCGGGCCAGATCAGACACTTCTGGTGAAATTAACCCTGACAGTCACAATGACAGTAGACTTGACAGTCCAGATCAGACCAGGTCTGATGAACCAAATCAGCGTGACCCGTGTGGTCCTGCCGTTGATGCTGACTGTTCTGTGGACTTACCTGACTCTCAACCTGCTGTCTCTACTCTTCTTGATGACTTGTTGCCTCCTGATGCTGGTGCTGTTGTTGCATCAGACACAGAACAAAACCTTTCCTGTGACAGACTGCAGAGAAGGCAGACTAGGTATGGGAGAGTTGTTAGACCAGTAGTTAGACTTATTCAGAACATGCACCAGAGAGTTCTTGCTGGTCGCTAAGGTTATTTTGTGTATTGGCCTTGTATATGTATATGTGTTTTTTGGCCTGTATGTTCCTTCAATTTTGAGGAGGGTTTGAGTCATACATTTTTTTATTCTTTTCTATGACATTCTGTCACCTGCGTGTGACTACAGGTGTGTATGTTCTGGTGGTTGGAGATTTGTGCTGTTGTTTTTTTATTGCATGATGTCTGAGTGATTTAACATGTATATGGGCATGTTTTCCTACGGGTGGCGGAAGGCTTTGCAACCCTTCCCCATTCTAATTCTTCAGGAATGGTCTTGTGACTGGCTTACTGGGTATCTGTGATTTTGACAGCACTGTACACAATTTTTTTTTTTTTTTTTTCAACTCTCTTCCTCCTCTGGTTATGTTTTTGGTACCTGGTATGTTTGTTGTTCGGATGGTTGCTCTGTCTGCTCTCATTTTGTATCTTGTGTATTTATTTATTTATTTATTTATTTATTTTTTTTGGTTTGTATGGGCAAGTGGAGATCAGTAGGGGGGAGTGTAACGGAGTTTATATGTGATATCGATGATTCCACTTGCCATACCTTTCACACTGTTTTATTTTACCGATTACTTTGATGGAATGGTCCTACGGTCTTTGAACGCAACGCCCCCTGCAGACCTGGGTTGTGCACCCCAGAGCAGCAACAGTTGTGCTGCGCTGTTGACCTGGTAGGTGCACATGTTGGGAGCTCTGTTGCTAGCAAGCATTATTCCTTTTATTTTTTATATCCAAATGGTTTTTTTCATGTTATCCTTTGTAGAATATCAGCTTGCGATCAGTTGAGCATGTTCTTGTGTAGAAGTGACCGTGTGAAACGCACTGTTTGTGCCGCAACTAGTGTAATGCGGGTTTTAGCTAACTTGTGCTGTTTTTTGCGCTATATTCCCAGTGTGAGAGGTATGTGTGTGGATGAGAGGCAGACCAACAGTAAAATACCATTTCTTCTATCAGGTACGGGTTTTATTATTTTAATTGATTATTATTTTTTTTGTTGTTTATGCTATGTAATGTAAGACACAGTTGTGCTGCGCTGTTGACCTGTGTGAGAGGTATGTGTGTGGATGAGAGGCAGACCAACAGTAAAATACCATTTCTTCTATCAGTGAACCGGCTTCTTCATTTTACACAACGCAATGAGAGAGTACACAGCCGCTACACTTCCAGTTCCACGCTGGTTTGAACCGCGGCAGAAAAAAAGTTTAAAGCTGTATTTTGTCTAGGATTGCGACAGCACTGGAAAGTAATGCATGTGCTCTTCAAACGGTGACGTGTGCCAGCATGTAAATCCTTACAGCCGTTAAAGGCCTGGTGAGGAAAAACAAAGCTGCTTGTGTGGATAAAGGTGACAGTGAGGAAAATCCCTCCTGGCTCTCCTCTTGAAGTCCTCCAGTTCTCCTAAAATCGAGGCACTATCCGGTGTCTGAAAGTACTTTCCATGTTCATGTGACAATGTTCACATAATTTCATGATGTTCATAACGTTTTCTGCAGCTTAATATGACTAAAATACGGCAGAGCTGTATAGGGGTTACTGTTTTCATCCCATTTCATTTGTTTGTTTGTTAGCAGGGTATCTCAAAAATCTGTGAATGGATTTATACAAAATTTTGCAGTCTTACAGGAAAAGTTGATTAGAGGTGCTGAGACATGTACATTTACATTTACAGGTACCACTTTACAATAAGGCAACCCTTATAAAGGGTTATGAATGGTTTATAATTAGGTTATTAATTAGACTGTAAACACTTTGTAAATCATTAACAATCATAAGCAAGTTATAACAGTTTTCACACATCGATGCAGATGCCAAGGGTGGCTGACTCATAAAGGGACAAGATAAAGTAAGCTAAGCAAGATTTAATTGAATAGGTGCAGTGCATCAGTAACTTGAGCTTGCCAAATAGTGAGCCTTAGTAACGATTAGATTAAGAGAGCACCACCGCTGTCCTACAAAACACCTTAAGTGAAGTAAAATATCAAAAAATGGGTGAGCTGTCCCCTTTAAACAAATTAACTCTTATTTTTTTTATATGTTAACTATTTTTGCGGCCTACGCTGATCCTTTAAGCCTCACATAGACCTGACCTCTGTGACGGAACTGATCTTGATGTCTCCAGTTAACCTTGGCATGACCCTGGACTAGAGTTCTCATATTCTGCCCGACCCGACCCGACCCGCCATTTTCGGGTCGGGTCGGGCCTAAATTTTACGTGAATTGGGCGGGTCGGGTCGGGCTTCGGGTTCTGTGGGGGATTTTTTTTATTTATTTATTTTTTTTTTTAAATAAAAAAATAGAATTATGTGTTCTGTTATTGATTATGACGTTTCATTTTTATGTGACTGGTGGAGAGAGTGAGAGACTGGATTGGATTTGGAGGCTAAACTTTCAGTGACAGACAACCAGCTGTGCGAGCGCAGCGCAAACAAGTGAGAGAGAGTTGCAGCAGTATCCCGCTGTGCTGGCAGACTCGGCAGCAGGGACGGTTTCTGCTGTGGGCAGTGCAACTGCCCAGGGCGCAATCTACTTGGGGGCGCACGAGAAAAAAAAAAAAAAATCTCCCGGTACCATCAGTCGGCATCAGGCTGGCCGGCCGCGGCACCATCAGTCGGCATCAGGCTGGCCGGCCGCGGCACCGTCCGATACCGCGCCCACCCGTCAGGTCTGCCGGATCTGACAGGTGAGCTGCCTGACGCTGGCTGGTGCCGCGGCCGGCCCGCCTGATATACCGACTGATGGTGCCCCGGTGCCGCGGCCGACCGGCTCTGCTAAATAATGGCGAATTTGGCAATTTTTTTTTTTTTTTCGGGCTTTATCGGGCTGTCGGGCCTAAAGTTCGGCTAATTAGTTGGGTCGGGTCGGGCCTCGGGCTGGCCCGGTCTGGCCCGGGTCAGGTCGGGTCTTAATTTTCAGGCCCGATGAGAACTCTACCCTGGACCAGCCAAAACCAGAAGCAAAAGTCAAACTCTCCAACAACAGTCCGGTTGAAAGGAGATCAAGAGGGGATTATTTTACTCTGCGCACATCAAAGGGAACGTGAACCTGGACAGGTGATGTACAAGACCTGGAAGGCCACAGCCAGGCAAAACTGTTCAGTGAGATTCAAAAATCCAAACCTCTACATGTGCGGGTCCTCCCCAAGAAAATATTTGGCCATTTTAAAACAAGGTTTCTTGCAGTTTTGCAATAGACATGCATGACTTTTGACCATCTGAAACTGTAACACAGCAGCTCAGTAATTATGTTAAAATGAGATGTGGGAAGTTGCCAGGAAGGCCTCCTGACAAGCTATACAGCTTTTTGAGCCCCGTTCAAAGCAACAGGCACAACAGTACATAAATTCACTCGGACAGAAGAATCTTTTAGAAAGTATTTTTTGGACCATGATTCATTGCTCCAATTGTTTACAATTACTTTGTAGCAAGCCTGAGCACTGAAACCTGGCTAACAGGCTAAACACTTTACTCGTAATCAAATCAGCCTCTCAGTAGACCAGAGCCCGAATGATTAAATCTCTATTTGCATTAGAGAAAGACACAATAAAACAGTATTGGCACGTTTGTTAGAAACAGAGAAGCAGATAGGTAGCTAATAGTTATGCGCGGGTCAAGATGCTTTAATAGCTGCACACACATGACCTGTTATGTGAGCCAATCCACACCGCCTGACCCGCTGAACATGTGGGTCATGAATATGTAATGGTGTCATCGGACAGAACAACCCGCCTGGATCTCTCCTACATCTTGCGTTTTTGGATCTCTGTGCGTGCAACCAGGACAGCTCAGCAGCCCACATGTTCATGCATGCATGGCTGCTAGCCAAAAATGTGGATTCGAAGTGGTCGCACCCTGTTCTTCTGATTTGGCACCATCTGATTACTGCCCCTTTCCGAGGACGAAGAACCTACAACTCGTCAAGCCAGATTTGGGGGACAAGATCAATGACATGCTAATGAAATGTATGTTTGAAGGCGAGAGTATCTTTGGAAACAGCTTGACTTCAAATACAATTTCAGACTGAACATTTGCTGTGCATGTACAGTCATTATGCATTTCTTTCAAGATAACACATGTATGGGAATGATTACTCTTTTTATGCTGATGAACTGCAAAGCTTTAGTCACAAATGGGTTAGGAGTTTTCCTCATCACATGATCTGGCCTTGACACCCCTGCAGCCACGCAACTTGATTCATTCCCAAATCCCCATCACTTTCTTCACCCCCGTCACAGAGAGCGAGCGTGCTCACCTTGTCACCTTCCTGAGACGCTGCTTCATGTCACAAGTCGACTGCAATGAACCATTGAAAGAGCCTTGATTTGCTGGAACTTATAATTGCATTTTTTGGTAGGGCTGGACCAAAAGCAAACTGCTGTATGCATCACTGTTTTCCCTTTCATCAATATTTCGGGTCCGCTTTGGAATGTGACCCCAATTATATTATACTCAACTGTGCAATTAACCCCTCGAAACCAGAGCGAATTCACTTGATGTCTTTCAACAAAGGAGATTTGCAAATTCACAAAATAATGACCAGAAAATTAGCAAGAAATTAATAAAACATTACAATAAAATGCACAGAAACTAGAAATTAGTTTAAAAATTACAAATGAAAATTATTGTATAATTATTATTTTATTATTTCATTCATGCATTGTTTTCTTTGTTGTTTTTTTTTTGTTTTGTTTTTTCATAAAAACTACAAGAAAATGACCCCTAACCCTCCCTAAATAAATAAACAAACAGACAAACAAACAAACAAACAAACAAACAAATAAATTTAAAACAAAAAGAAATCAAGTGAATTTTGTACCCGGGGTTTTATAAAACCTCTCAACATTAAAGCCCACCCATGGTCTCCTGGGACTGAAATGGTTAATACTCCCTCACTATAGGATTGTGATTACTAATATATGTTTATGTATTTATGTCTATATGTATATGTATATGTCTACATGCATAGTAGGAAGACAAAATTAAAATTACAAGAAAACTATATAATAGATTCTAATGTAACTGTAGTTTCAACATCACATCAGCGTTGCTGGACCAGTAACTTGTGTTTAAAGGCTGCGTTCAGATTCCTTGTCATTGTGTTGATGGGAGAGCAAACAGCCGCTGGTGATTCATGGAGGTGACTCCAGTCTCCCCCCTGGAAAGGGGAGAAAATGCGAAATGACATCTTTTAAAAGCTACCCTGTTGGAATGATTTCATAGAAATAAATATGCGGCAGATCCCACGGGAGATAGTGTCTGCTCTCTGGAAATGGGAAGTGGGCAGCTGCTTGCAATTGAGAGCAGAGACCCGAGCAGCAGTGCCTGAAAAACAGAACAGAGCAGTCAGCGCAGCATTAAAAGCTCCAGAGCACGGGGGCTGCGAGGCTTTGGCTCCCTTCACTTCATCACTAAGTTAGTTTGTGGGTGCTGGGTGGAGCTGGGAGCGGGCTGGATGATGGGGGAAACATTATGGATGAGGTGTGTGAGAAAGGACATCAGTTGAAAACAGCTGAGACTTCAGACAGAACAAGTGAAACTATAATGATATATCGCAAGTTTATGAACAAGAAAAAAAAAGAAAAAACAAAATCAGGACAGTCACAGATGATTACAAAAGGAGGCTTGCCAAGTGCTGCAGCAGCACTCAGCAACGGCTTACAACTCATCTATCTACATTATCATCATTATTATTCTTACCATCCTTTCCACTGAAGCAATTTGTCAAGCTGCTGCTGTGTTGATGGCCTTTGGAGCTAATGGTTTAACTGGAGGATATCCCCTGTCCACAGGTGGTGGACCTCATAACAGCCCCTGACATCCTGAGCCCCTGTTGCCATGGGAACAATGGTTGGGGAGAAAACAGATTAGGCCTGTGTGATTTGTCTGTCAGCTGGATATTTAACCTCGTAGCGTTGGTGTCACTGATGGTAACACTAAGATTTAGTTTGGTGAGTAATCAGGCGTTGATGTAACTGCGGTGTATCTTTTGGCCCCCTGGGAGGCGGGGGTCCATGTGTCACCATGACAGTCCATCTATTCGCTGGTCAGCCTGTAGGCCCAGAGCAGTAACATTATATCTCAAAATCTGTTGGGTGGACTGGCATGAAGTGTGGTGACATTTGTGGACCCCAAGCAGTCTCATGGACCCCAAGCAGTCCATGAGGGGCTTCCAGGGCGTCCTCAGCAAAATGAGGAACAGCTGAACTTCACTATAGCTTAATACAGGAGTTACTGTAGTGCCAAAAATACATGACGCATCATTTTAACGTTTTGACATCGACAGTTTGACATAGAAACAATTTAACCCTTTGAAACCTGTGCAGATTCACTTGATGTCTTTCAACAACAAGCAAACGCAGGACACGAGCTGTGTGTGGGGTCTCATGCTGTGCTGGGGGCCCTATGCTCAAATGCGCACCACAGTTTCCCCAAGCCATTGCTCGTGAGGCCAGCACATGCCAAGTCAAGTCAATTGAGGTGTGTCATCTACCTCAGACATCGTTGTAATGATTGACACTCAACATCTGACCAATCACAGTACAGAGCCGGGCAGCAGTGCAGGAGAAGAGACGGCCATGAAAAGCCAATCTGAATCCAGCGCAAGCAAGAGGAGAAAAACTGAAACAAGAAGGAGCTGGAGCTTCACTCGAAGGTGGGGGTGCTGTTGAAGTAAAAACTCAGTTTCAGCTGCAGCTCAGCTCAGAGAGAAGTCCAGGCTGCTGCACATTCACACATTACCATTCATTAAAAGTCCTGTTAACAACTTAATCTGCTCTCTGCATTCACCTCTGAAATGTCAACGATTTGCACAACATCTCAACATTAATGCAGCCAGATAGCCAGGGTTGCATTGCCATGAAATGCGATGACAGCATTCATGTTAGCTAGAGCAGAAACTTTCAAAGTGAGGTCCCCCAGGGCTCCTTGAGGGGCTACCAGGAAGTCTTCACAAAAAGAGGAATATGAATATGCCCTATGAATATTTGGTGAGGGTTGATTTAAGTGAGGACCCTTTAGACTCAACTGAGAGAGTGTGGAGTAGAAGCATGTAATTTCATGACAAATAAAAATGGTAGACAGACAATGGTAAAAACACTTTAAAAACAGTGTCTACAGCAAAAAAAGAGTTTAAAAACAGTTTTACACAGCATTAGGAAGGAAATACAGAAGCAAAGGGAGCAACATATGATGATAAAATAAGTACAATAGAACAATCTAAAATAATTAAAATGATAAATAATAAAATGAGAGTTAAGAGAACACCTTTATATAAAAGTGAGTTCTCTTTGACTTTAAGGATGAAAGTGAATTTGCTAGCCTCAGATTCTCAGGAAGGGAATCCACAATTTAGGGGCTCTGACAGCGAAGGCCTGCTCCATGCATGCATGAGGAATGGAGAGAAGGCCCCTGCCTGAGGTTAACCTGAGTTTTAGAATTTAATAGAAATTGTTACAATACAAGAACTGTATGATTATATTCTGATTATGCTTTAGTCTCACTTTGAATCTGTTTGCCAGTGTTTTAATTTGTCAAACCAAATTATTATTACATATCAGACTCACTAGGGCAAAATCCCCTCACATGGGGGTTCATGGGTCGATGAAAGTCAGCTTGGGATCCAGAACGTCAACACGTTTGAAAACCTTGGCTGAAGGATGATGCCTTGCAGTTTGAGTGACCCCGTGACCTTCGGTCCAGCGCCACCGTACAGCGCAGCAGAAATGAGGCGCTACATTTGTGATTGATTTTACCAGCAAGAACAAAATAATCTCGAATAAAGTATTTGTGATGCGAGCAGATAGGTGAACTTGGCCCGGGCTGAACACATCATGGCCATTTCTACACTTTAGAGCTCCAACATGAAATCTTGTTTTGATTGAGTAGCTTTTTCTAATAAGCATTTCCAACTCTCCCATCTGTTTCTTGCAAAAGGAAACACTTTACTTTCATCTCTGTGAAAGGAACAGCTTAGATTTTTTCCTACATTAGTAAGGCTCTACTGTGGAAGTGGTTTGTGCAGTTCGTGCGATTGCTGAAAACTATATTATGTTACATGAGCTATCCTGGAGTGTTGGACAAGACAGCTGGCACTGTGATAGACTTTGATTTCTCACTGTATTGCTGCTCTGACTCCATGCAGGCCTCTGAGGATTTTGGCAGCGTGTGAGTGACCAGTCGACCGTGCCAGAGGATTCAACCTGCCCCAGAGGTACCACCAGCTCCAACACAGCCACCGCTTGATGAAGCAATTACCAATAATGCCTTTGACGTTTGAGTATTTGTTTTGAAATCAATATTGCCTCATGCTGGAGTCGGCAGCCGGCACTTTGGGTGTATTTATTATTTTTACAGCTTACCTAAAAGCATGTCGGCGTGATAGACGCCAGCCTCTCTGACTTTAGCTGGGAGGCAGAGAGGAGAAGGGAACCGATGCATTCTGTTCAGAAGTGGTTAAGGCAATATGGAAGTTTAGTAAAACATTTGTCTGTATATGTTCTTGAGCTAAATTCATGTGAAGTTTACTTATAGAGCACATTTACACACAGGTGCTTTACAGGAGGACAGCAAAAAAAAAACATTAAATACAAAGTTAGCTATGAAAAATAAATAAATCGACAACAAGGGACACATAAAAAGTTATTGACAAGGTGACAAATTAAAAGGTTAGTTGGGAAAGAAGGCCAGTGAATCAAAATGTCTTTAGCTTTAGATTTAAAAACAGCACATCTAATGTCTAACAAGCAAAGCTCTGTCACCTGTTAGTCTGAGTCATGACCAAGGGACATACACGAGAGACTTGTCAGATCTAAGAGACCGAGGAGCTGAGTGCCAGTGAATAAGATCTGTGATGTAACGCGGGGACCGACCATTAAGAGCCTTGAATGCAATCAACAAAATTTTAAACTGAATCCTAAAATGGACAGGAAGCCAATGAGGAGAGGTTTGGACTGGGGTGATGAGCTCACGCTTTTTAGAATCGATCAACATCCTTACAGCTGCATTTTGGACCATCTGCAGGTTGATCTGCAGATAATAAAGACCAGGGGCTTTTTCCACGTCATGGAAGGACAGAACTGGCTTGAGGAGATGGTTCTCTACCGTAAAATTTCATTTAGCAGCCCAGGCTTCTATTTGCCTTAATCATCAAAAGCAACCAGCCTGTTTTTGGGACCTGCCTTTGTATCCTGTTGTGCAAAATACAAAATTGCTTAGCAAAAACTAGAAAAAAAAGGTACTGGAAAAGTAAGAATATATAGGAAAAACATCTCTCAAAGGCTCTCGAGTTGCGATATTTCTTGTTCTCCTCTGTATGCTGGTTATGTCACTTTATTACACACAACAGACCCACACACTGCAAACGTGTAACCCCACCCGCCTGCTTGACCAAGACCACTCATACCCGTTTGAAAAATTGTAAAATCAGCCTGATGGGATTCAGATTGAGAGGTCTAAACTCTAAAACCCAACAGGACTTTAGCTGGTGTACTGATTCTGTCCCGGGGCAGTGAGCAGGAGGAGACGGGAAAACCCACAGCTGCTGCCCAGAGAGAGATGCTTTTCACCGGCAGCAAAAGCTGTCCCCTGCTACATAGTTTCTCAAGAAGAGGTGGGCGACACCAACAATGTTGAGATTTGATGTGAATATTTGATGTAACCCGGCTTTTATTCTTTTATTTAACTGGGAGTCAGCTTTTAACCCTTTATAGGGCACTCATTGAAATACTTTGAAATTAAAAAAAAACAACAACAACCCTAGACTGTTATTAGAGAACATGACAGGACTTTATTACTTCTATAAAATTTTTCTAAAATTTTCATTTTGTAATAGAAAATCAAAGCCATTGAGATTGGTCAAATGCCACAATCATGTGACCTGGGATGTAGAGCGATCTTTGCTGATTGGCTGGGTGAAGACCAAATGATTATTGAACTAACTGAGACAGGGGATGGGCCTGATATGTAAAATTTCTGAAATTACCAAAAATAGTCACTTGCCCTATAAAGGGTTAATTGGTGGTTTACGGCAAGTCTATGTAAGTCTCCTTCACCTCAGGCTCACTGGGAGCTCCATTGCAGAATCTTCAGTTTTTGACACATCTCACACACAGGTCATCAAATACCACAGCTTCCACATGCACCTTTTCACTTCTGATACCAACACCAAAGTCATCCTTAAGTGTCAGGATGAGATACATCAGGTTTTCTTGCTTTCATCACGTGTCAGTGTCACGTTTTCAGGTTTAGCAACAAAACCACTTCTGTATCTCTATCTGTATGAGTGATTATTTTATCATTGTTGATCTCACCGACTCTCTCATTCTCTCACTTTGAATTGATTTGACAGGAATGACACCTAGACGGGTCCAAAAGTAACACAAAGCACAATATCTTTTTATATCAGGGTCACAAAGGCCAAAATCATTTCAAGTGGAGGTCTGGGGCTTCACGGGAGTAAACCTGGGGGTCCAGAACATGAAGCATGAGTTGGCCCTAAACATGGCTCTCAACATGTGGACATCATCTGTGAGTTCACCTTTTAAAATCTCTTTGTAGAGTTTGGACGCTTGCTCCTTATTTTACTATTTAAAAAACAGAGGCGATTCTAAAGAGCTGGAGAAGGTGTGACAGGTGACCAGGGGGATTTCGTGGGCTCTGTTTAGTGTCATAAAATGAAGCTCATGTTGGTGTCGAAGCTCAAACGATAGTCCACAAAGGTTCATTTCAATTCTTTCTTTCCTTTTTTTTTTTTGTTGCTTAACTGAAAAATGACATGTTTGTATAATATCTTAATATGCATGCTGTCCAACGCAACAATGTTTTCATTTCAGCCAGGACTATTAACCTCCTAATCACTGTTTATCCTCAAGGGCCTTGATAAGTAAACATCCCTTCCTAGTAATTGAGGGTTCATAATTTCTTGAGTAAACAGAGATTAAACTCTTTGCAGCTGCTGTAGATTGCACATTTCATGGCTGTCCTGTGAAACTTTGAATCCTCAGACCTATCTCTCCAGCATCCTGCCACCTCCTCTGTCAACACGCACTCTCTGTCAGTGTCACCTCATGTTATGTAATAACGTAATACATAAACGGTATAACATTAAAGCTCATAGCTCGGTGGGCTTAGGTAGATGTAACCATATATCTGTCCCTCCAGGATTCTGTGAACAATTAATGCAAATTCAACCAATCCCTGTGAATTCATCGTGACCTCGCAATTTCGTCCAACTGCTGCAACTTTTCCGTAAATTTGATCAATCATTGTAGTTTCTTGCGAGTTTCGCCAATTATCCCCAGTCCCCTGAGCAAAACGTTGAGTCATACATCACCAAACTCACTCCCTCTGGTTCTGGTTGTGTTGATGCAGACATGTGCGCCACCAGCGTTTCACTTTTACTAACTATAATTTCTGCCGAAGACTGTGCAGGGCAGTGTCTTGATGTTCTGCACCAAAGTGGTGGGAAACTGTTTTGCAACATGTGCAATGTTGTGGTTGGACACAAATGAAAATCAACTGCCAAACATGTTCCTACCGCAAAATACACCAGTGGACAGCAGACAAGACAAATCAACATGACAGAAGCTGTTGCACAGAGAGAGTGTGAGAGAGAGCGAGAGAGAGCGAGAGTGAGAGAGAGAGAGAGATAGAGAGAGGAGCTCAAAGGCAGCTCAAGGGTTAGCTTATGAAGACTGGGTCGCCACTTGCACTGCAGTCATCATTCACACTGCAAAGAGAAAATTCTAGAGGGAAAGTCCAGGGAGGAGCCACAAATGGTTATGGTGATCAGAAGAAAATATGGTTTTGCATTTTTATGGGTCAACATGAATGAAGTAATTCAGTTTTATGAGCATGTTTAGATGAAGATGTTGAGATACTTGGTTTTATCCTGTATTTACTGTGAGGTTCCATGAACTTTAGCTCAACAATTTAGCTTTCATTTATTATTATTGCCATTATTGTCACTTGGTGCAACTTTTGGTACGTTTAAATATAAAATTCACTGTGTGGTTTTCTTCTCACTGAAATAAGTGCCCTTTGATGTTTAATGAATTATACAAAAACAAACAAACAAATAAAAAATGCCCCCAAAATTGCAACATTCATCATATTTGTATTATTATTAATATTTTATTTATTTATTTCAAAGAAAAGGTGCTGGGGAATTAGGTATTTTGAAGTCCTGGAGGGATTGAAATATTGCGGTGCACAGTTAGGAATTTTTTTTCATTAATGTCACTCAGCTATTTACTAACTTACTCTTAATATTCAGACAACCCGTTGGAGGTTTTGAACAATATCTTAAAGGACCATACCAGTGATTTTTTTTAAAAAAAAATTTTAATTTTGCATATTTAACATACAGTCTATAAAGTGTATATTATTCACATTTCTGATAATCTTTTCCCTAAACAAGAAGTCATATTATGTCATTCTAATATCATTTTTCCTCCCTTTTCTCCAGCTCTTAGTTTCCATTCATTCCACTACGATAAGAAAATGAACTTTCAGAGACTTCAAACTTTCTTCTTCTATTCCATCACTGTAATAAAGTCGTTCACGTTAGTTTTCCTAAAAGCGGCAGCACTGCTGTTTTTTGATGACTTCTGATGACTATCAGTTCTGTGAATGAATTGGTGACAACTTTGTTAGCTGCAGATTCTTGACATTATAAGGTGGCAGTTTCAACCAAAAATTCAATTGGGAGGATTTTTATTATATTTTGTGAAGTCTTTACTGTTCCTGCATAATTTGCAAAATGTTTTGTTGCAATTTAAAATGTGGGTAAATTGCAGCAAAGAGGTCAAACATTCAGAATCACTGGTATGGTGCTGTAATGTAATATAGTCAGCTATTTAGCTGATTCACATTCTCAGTGTCAGTCTCTCAATTGCCTCGGCCATAATCAATAATGAAAGAGAGAATGACAAATATTGCCAATTAGTCAAATAATGTAAAGAGAAGCACCTTAAAGCAGTTGACTTCCTCTCACTAAATCTCATCAGAGTCATATAGACAAGGGTAGCATAGATTTTGTCCAATCAAATTTTCAAGACCCTGTAGCCCCTTCTTGAACAACAAATATGACTTACATATGACCTCTAAAGATAAAGTGCATTGATCAGGATGATGGGAAAAAGCAGCTCCTGTGTCTGAACACTTCAAGCTGGCCAGAGCCTCTTGAGGTATTTAACGCTCTTATTCTGACCTCTCTGCCAGGGTAACTATAGAGCCCTGGGTTAAGACAAACATTAGACTCTGGGGAGCTTTAGGGGCTTGAGGGGTGCTGACAAGCAGGATTGGCTACATGTGGGATATTTATTTAAAATTTCACATATCGTTAATTCAGCTCTCGTATGTAATGGCCAAGAAATGTTAACCATTTGAAAAGCACATTCTTGAGCTTGGCTTTGGTGAGCGCCATCGAAATGGGGAAATTGCTCTTCCCTAAACATTACGCTGTTTAGTTGCACATGTGAGGTCGCACATGCCAAATGACTGTTTTCTTAACAATTTCTTCACTTAGCAACATCCCAGGCTCCGCTGCCCCTTTTCCAAACACATGCACACACACACATGCAGAAACAGAGGAAGAAAGAGAGAAGCCAGTCAATCAGTCATCAATCATTTTTTTGTGCAGAAAACAATTACGATTAAGTGCTGATTCTCACAACATGAAACAAAGCAAGCGGGGTGATCGCTTGTTCTCCATGCATTATCAGTCATAACTGAGCTGTGACAGCTGACTTTAAAAATGTGATTTTTACCAATCCCACAGTAGCAGAGTTAATGTTATTTAGTTTCCTGAGCAATGCCGTTTTACCATTCTGACTATTGCAATCGCACTGGTCAGAACAGTTGATGCTACTATCACACATGTGGAAACTGCACAGATGAAAAGAAAACAAGATCTCCTTGATGCTGTCTGTGTTCCATTAACCGTCCATTCCAAGAGCAGAAGCAAATGTTTTTGGTCTAAAGAAAACCTCCTAAATTACGTGCATCAGTCAAAGTGTCATTTACCCCTGTTAATGTTCGGTAATGATGGGAGCTGTGTACTAAGAAAAGGTTTCCTTGTCCACACAGCTCAAACAGTGCTGAGTAATGGCATGTTTAGTGAAGAGAATCCAGTCTCGCTTCAGTATGTGTGCTGTGAGCTCAACTGCGAACAAAATGCCTGACAATTAGGGGAGTTGATTGCAGTCACAGCGGCTGCCAAGCAGCAATTTCCATTGTTAATAACCAAAAGAAAACATTTATGTCTGATGCTGAAAATTGTTTTGCTTTTAGCTGCAGTGGCCCCTAGCCATGCATGGTATTTTATTATAATTAGCTACAAAAACATCATACTCTTGGGCCAGAGTTACTAAAGTAGAACTGTAGTGGCATATTTTTTCAATTAGTTACTGTTTTATGACCCCTTAGTAATGCAAAATAAATAACTGTTATGTGCAAATCTAACACACATACCACAACTCACAGACCATAAGATTGCAATCATATATGTGCCCTGAGAAAAAAATTACAGCTGAGTGAAAACAGCCTTACAGTATAGCTTACTTAGATTTTGATTATCACCATGGTAAACAGGCACAAACTGTCTCATGTGCTGACATACCACTGCTCTTTGATGTAGAGCTGATTGCAAGTCAGTGTGCTGGATTCGAGTAACACAACGATACATGCAACTCTGAGGAGCTGCCTCAAAGCTGCAATAAGTGCCAGTTACAGAAACATCTTCTGATGCGCGACCTTGGACACATCATCAGTGTTGTTTCCTAGATTCACGGGGTGTTTCGGGTCGCACAACAGACACCCTCCTCCAGGCGACCCGACCGGGGCTGATCAGACCCCGGCCTGTGTCCAAGTGGCATTCTACTGCCCCCACTGCTCTCCCCTCCTCAACCAGAGCCATCTGGATGCTTTCTCTGCTGCCTCCACATTGTTGTTTATGGCTCTTCTTCGGTTGGCTCCTGTTATACCGAGTGTGCCATAGGCCTTACTCAGGGAGTGGCTGGCAAATCCCCAACTGCCCACTTCCACTTCCTCCGACATTCTTCCACCAGCTCCTGGTTCCTCTCCCTCTTTCTCTCTTGAGCCTCCTCCATCCTCTCCTCCCAGGGCGCTGTCAGCTCCAGATTAGTTGTTTTGTGGCCTCAGAGACTAAGCACTGATTCTTGGGAAGTTGGATAAAACAGGTTTTAATTTTGAGAAAAAAAAGTGTGTTAAATTACAAAATCTGAAGGTATATCATTATAGGCCAAGGTCTTGGCTGTTCAGCAATGTGCCGGTGCAACCTCCTCATTTTGCATTTTGTTCATAAAATAGGTTTTTCCAGTTATTAGGCTACTTTGTTTTTGTCAACACCGTCACCGTAATGTTTTTTTTTTTTAATTTGAAAAACGTATTTTTGTATTAAAGAGACTATTACTTTAATAACTCAACAGCACCAAAGAAACATATTGTAAGCATATTCATTTAAAACCAATATAACTGCCTCTGACGGTGGTGACAGTCGCCCCATTAAAACATACATTTCCAAAATTTATACCATTCAAGTCAATGGCTTCTTGCTTAACAACTTTATTTAACTATTTGGTATAAAAAGTAACAATCCTGAGCTCTGTTATAAGCATTTTTCAGACTTCAGTCATCACCGTCAGACAGAAAACCTGACGGTGGTGACGTCTGACGGTGGTGACAAAAACCTGCTCTTTCACATGATAAGCATGAGTTGTTCACATTAGCCATCTTGTTTTCGCCCTGTTGCTACCTGCATCAGACCTCTTCTTAAAAAGTATACATTTATTCCATAATCTAATCTAATATTTTTTATACAGAAGTGACGGTGTTGACAATTTATGGTTGTGACAGTAGCAGTGTCCAAAAATATGAAGAGATTTAAGAGAAAATAGCAAACTTCCAGGAGCCTGAGCGGTCTTGAAGCATGCAGTAGAGCTGAAGGTTTGAAAAGGGCTCCTCAGGAATGTAATTGACCTTGTAGTTTTTTTATTATTATTTTTTAAATAAATATCTGACGGTGGTGACGAATATCTGGGACACATTTTGAGCAACCACAAAATAATAGTAAATATTGTTCAAAACCCATCGTTTGTAGTTTTTAATACATATTATGATGTACTCTTTCATGTGGTAAAGATATTATTCAATGAAATTATTACTTTTTGTTGTTTTAATCAAGTTGAAATGATTATCTCCTATCCGAGGACAACTGGTTTTGTAGGCCATGGGCCAACATATAATCCTTAAATTAATACAAATTAAAAATAAACCTATGAAAAAACCTTACAAATGTGCAAAGGACCCCCTGATTATGCCCTTGATTCTTTTTATTCATTAAAATGTTGTAAATTCCAGCAGAAATAGCATTTTTCTTAGTGGGACATGATTTATCCAAATTCTCAAGAATCAGTGTAAGATGATGTCAGATCTCAATACAGACTGGGTGATGTGTGGCTGTCATCGCCCAGTCATGGGCCGTAGAGAGCAAACGGCCTGAGCCGTTTTTCGGTGTTCTCTCTGGCCTTTGCCCTACCTCGACAAAGTGAATGGCCTTGGCTGAAGCTTGGTTGTATCGACTGTCCCTGATCCCCTTGCTGATTGCCTTCGCAATGGATTTGAGGACCTGGTCGTGCCTCCATCGATGCTGCCCCTCGCCCAGCACCTTGGAGCAGCTGCTCAAGATGTGTTCTAGTGTCCCTGTTTCAAAACACAGGGGGCATGCAGGTGTTTGTATTTTGCCCCATGTGCACAGGTTCGATGGACTGGGGACATCATAGACCCCCTGAATGAAGAACCTGATCCACTGGGGGTTCCACTCCAGGTGACACTCATCCGCTCCATCGCCTGCTCCCACTTCATCCAAGCACCTTGCTGCTGCATGGCCGCTGCTCTGCTGGTTCGCTCTTCCTCGACTGAAGCCTGCACCTCCTCCTGCACCAGCCTCTGTTCCTCCCTCTTGCTGGCAGAATCGTATCGGGTTGCTGTCCGGCTCCCAAGACCGGCTCTGCCTTGCGCCACTGATCCAACGATGGCCTTGTGCTTCAGTCGAGTTTCAGCTTGTTGGACTGCCTCAGCTGCCCTCCACTTCCTCGCTGTCCTCACAACAATCCCCGCCCCGGACACTTTTGCATCTCTGGATCCAGAGACCACCAACTGTGCAGCACATAGATGAGATGGAGGTGTGTGTGTGTGTGTGTGTGTGTGTGTGTGTGTGTAAAAGAGAAATCAGAGAGGAAACGTGGCAGGTTTAATCTTACCTGACAGAAACTTTTCTATCAACAACAAGGATTGCTTCATTCAAAAAATGTCATGTGAACATGTGAAATAGGCCTTTTCACATGTGAAAAATTAAATTTCACATTTTCATATATGAAAAGAAAATGATATCACACGTGAACTTGAACTTTTCACATATAATTTGCTGTTCACATGTAATTTACAGTTTTCACATGTGAAAAAGAAACAACATCAAAAGTGAACTAAATATTTTCACATGTGATTTGCTGTTTTCACATGATTAGCTCATTTTTGGTTCAGTCTGGGGTCGAATGTCAAGTCCAATCTTAATTAATCTCTTCTCCTTGAGTGTTAATCTGTTGATGGTTCTATTCAGTTTTCACAGTTTTTATGAATTTCCTCTTAACTTATTAGTCTCTTATTTTATTACTTGTTTTTACCTATTTTGATGTGTTTTCCATTTTGTTCTTGGCTTTTATGTATTATGTCTTTCATCTCTTGTGCTATAGAGATAAAAGTGACTTCACAAACTTTCCTGCATGTATCCACTTTTTGGAATTGTTTTTAGGGGAAACCTCTCTCCCACTGAAGTTTCAAAACTCTCCACACTCAGTCAGGAAGACTGTGCTTTGCTCATGCCATGGCCTAGAGTTTTATTTCACTTTATAATTTCACTTTATAATCTAATCCTGCTCTTTTTTCTCGTGCATGTTCATTCATTACCTCCCTTTGCTGTCAGTGTCTGGGTTCATTAGGTGAGCTCGATCAGCTGTTGACATCACCAGGTCACGTCTATTCCAGCACTTCTCAACCTTTTTGGCTTGGGACCTCTTAAAATGAAGCGATGTCTGCTCACGGCCCCCTGGTGTCACAGGTAGCATGACAAAACCAAAGAATTATTTCCTTTGTCAAGTTATTTCACTATATTAATTATCAAGGGGATCAATAGGGCTGAAAACTCCTCAGTATTTCACAAGGAAAACAACAAAAAATTGAGAAAAATCTGGAAAAAAAAAAAACAGACATTATAGTACATTTGACCAGTGGAAGTTCATTTTTTTCCCCCTATCCCATAAACTGTCTCACAACCCCTATATCCACACACCTCCTAGTCATGCTCCTAGTTGACCTTTAGTGCTGTCAAGCTACCATTCACACAGCCCAGCACCTCCCCATCTCCACCTTGACCTCGCACGGTCAACATTTCCTTCAGTCTCTTTAGAAGTCAAGTGCAAGTTCAAGTTCAAGTTTATTTAAAGCCCAGTATCACTGTTTACAGTCTCAAAGGGCTCTACATGCCCACAAGTTAAAGGCAGACCAGCCAGTTTCAAATGGGAGGGCTCACCACTGTGTTTACTAATGTAAGGGATGAGGCTGAGGAAGGACAAAACCCCCCAGGCTCAGGCCAATCCTGAGGCAATTTCAAGTTCTGTTCTTTCAAGAATTGAGTAGCATTCATCATCTTTCACTACATCATAACACGATGGGGTTCCCTCCCCGTTGAAACTGCATAATCAGACTATGTGGGCGACAAGGTGAATGCATAACAAAAATGAAGGGCACCAGTGCGAGTTCAGTGTTTCCTGTACACAGAGTTGGGTTGGGGACGACTATCCATTTACGAGCTAACCAATCAGTGTTGCTGAACAACACCAGAGAGCAAAAAACTCGACCTGAATGTATCTGCTTTGTAATTCAGTAAAATGACATGGTGTTCGACATGCTCTCTGCGCTTGGCTACAAGCAGTGGAAATCCAGCAAAATGTATTGTCTGACAAGGATGGCATGTTTATTGGATGTTTATATTGCCACCCAGCCAGCATACACTCCTCTCTCACTTGTTGGCCTTGGGAATGTTTTTAATATTACAGTATTTATTGCTTAATCTCGCAGCAATTCATGATTTAGCAATGTGGTACTACAGCTGGTATGACTGGCTTAAAAAAAAAAAAAAGGTCCTTTGGGGAAAAAAGAAAAGTTTGTTGCTTGTAATCACTGCGGTCCCCAGACGTTTTGTGGCCCTGGGCAAAAAATAATTTGGGGGCCAATGATCCTAAAGATGAACTACCTATCTGACACTACACCATAACATTTTGCAGCATAATGTCTGGAGTTGTTTTAACCCACCGAAACCTGAGAAAATACATCTGTCTTTATAATATTCAAATGACACATTTAAACATCATGTGATACTGGATCAACAGCAGATCCCTTGTGTTTAAATGCTTTCGCTGCTCACAACTCTTTTGTTCTTGCGTATCTCCCATCTGTCATGGTGTGAAATGTATAGACAAGAGAGTGGTGCAGACAAATTCAAACATGTTTGAAGACCTCCGAGTGCTTGAGATACATCAGATTGCTTCAATCTCAAAAACCTGCCTGGGACAGCTAAACCGGGCCTTCGCTCTTATAGTGTGTTCTTAAGGCTTAAGGAAACACACAGGTAAATACACTCTATCCTCACTACTCCGACCACACAAGGCAACACAGTAGCTAGGAAGCATTTGGACAAGAGGAGCTGAGTGCAAAGTTCTGTTGAGACTTTGGGGTACTAGCAGTGTTTTATGTCTGACAACATATATTTACTTATGCTCTCACTTTTGTCCTGTGGTTTATTGATCTGATCCCAGGCTGGTGAGTAATCAAGTAATCAGCAATCACCAGGATCAGAATCAGAATCAGAAATACTTATTGATCCCCAAGGGAACACTGTTTTTTTTTTTTTTTTTTTTTCGACTTTAATCTCAGAGTTTTTTTCTCTGAATTTATTGATTATTTTTCTCACAATGGCATCAACATGCTGTTGTAGAATCAACATCAGATTTCTTGTGACATAAAATTTTTGGACAACAAGATTTTAATTTTTGCAAACTTTTCCAAAAACTGATATTCATTATCCAAAACTTGTGTTTAAATGTTTAAATGGACTCACTCCTCAGCTTCTTTGCAAGTACACAGGAGACTGCAAAGCTGCAGCAGGTCCACCAGAGCAGCTTCAAATGGCAACTGCTCAGTTTCATTTTGCAAAACGTCCTTTGCTCAGACAGATTTCTCTGTGAAAGAAGCAAAGTCCCTGGAACCTTTCAGCCAAAACCTTGTGCTCATGTTTGGGTTTGTCTTTTAGCGTCTTACTGTTGTAATGTCTTCCTCTCACAGCCGTCCCTCTAGGAACGTGTGTTGCAGATTAGCATCAGCTATAAACACTATCATTTCGGATATCAATATGCAGCTGATAAGTGCTCACAGCTTATCTATGTATACTGTATCTGACCCCATCAAATAAACCTTAAAGAAATAAATAAGCACTGATTAAGTGTCTGGTTCAGAAATGTCATGTTAAATCATGGTGTATGCTCTAATGTCTGGTTAGCTATACCACGTGAAATCCATAAAAATAAGCGCATGCTGAATTGATGTCCCCTTGGAGGTTTAATCAGTAGTGCTTTGACCAGTTGGCATACGCTGCCTTCATGGCTATGCAATTTTCCAGTGTGCAACCACGATTTATATTTTATTCATCACTGGGTGTTAGGTAGAGACTGAAAATGGCTGCTGATGGAGATTAACTGAGGCCAACCGGCTCAGTCTGCTTCCAATCTTCACACTGCACGCTCTGGACAGCTCGCTGTTGGACGGGGACAGACAAGCTAGGCATCTGCCTGGGGCCCCGCTGTATATTTTTTCTAACTTAGTCATACTCAAAACACACCTCTTTTATCACTTTTAACATACAAAACAGCCCAGGGACACAAGCAGGATCAGTCAACAACTAATGTCAGGAAATCTGAGGGGAAAACCAAAGTGTGTGTTCACACCGGTGGCCATCAGCGACACATCATACTATTTTACTCACTGTGGATTTATGGATTTATTTTTTTTTATTTGGAGAGTTGGGTATTTGTATGAGAAAATATTTTCTTTTTCCTTGTGTTCTTTGTACACACCAAAACAAACAAAAGAAATGATTATGAAATGAAATGAAAAAAGGATTAGGTTTGTATACAGTTTACAGTTAGGTGTGATAGTTATTAATAATATGAACAAAAAAAAAGAGACACTTGGTGGCTCAGTTTGCTTTGGGCTGCCAAATCACTAAGTGCTTTGCTGCTGGAGCAGTGAGGTCCTCACATTTCAGCTCAATACAGAAAAAAAATAAAGAAATAATAAAAAAAATAACAATAACAAAGATGATAATAATTGCTGTAATGTGTTTAAGTTAGAAATACAGCAGTTCTCTGTAAAATGCAAATTCACACCACCTCCTGAAGAGGGAACCACTACATAAAAATGCATGGCAGTACTTCAGTCTCATAATCATTGACCAACAATGAAGTAAGGGAAAAAATGTTTAACTAGTGAGAAGCAAATTATGCTTGAGTTGTACCTGTTCAAAAGCACAGGGCTGACATCAATTGCTACCTTTCACAAATCCCATTACTGATTAACATATGAAAAATGGCTCCGCAACATGGAACTTTCCTAAGCAAAGAAAATAAATTGTCTTTTATCTTGTTTACATATTAATGTCCAGTTTTTCTTTCATGCTGAGCAAATATGTGCAGGCAGTTGATAAGTCACTGTATAATTAGTGATCTAGAACTACAAACATACATGGCAGTTTATATGAACATTGCCTGAGCTGTTGCTATCACATAAAAATATGGCATGTGGAAAAATATAGCATCCTGATCAATTCTGACCTCTGCCAAAGAGGATAATGTGTTCAACACTAAACAGGCAGCCAATTTTCAATACAAATGAAAATTTTAATCCAATTCCAGAGTCATTTTTATATTTTTTCCCCTCTGTAAATTCCTCATTTAATTATATGTTAGTCACCTTTACACAAAGATTGATCAACCTTCCTCATTATAGATTCTTGTATTTTGTATCTAGCTCTTTTTTTCTCTTTCAAAAGTAAAGTTTGCCTATTGAGGTAAGGAGTTTTTATTTGCCTATTTCTGGCATTTTTGTCTCTCACATTTTCTCATAGTTTTTCATTTTCATTTGATTTGATTTCATTTTAGTTTTTCATTCATTTGCTTAATGTTCATGTAATTTTCATCCTGGAAAAAGTGTCATTGACAAACAATTTTTGTCTCTGTTTTAGTCAACAGAATTAACACTGCAGGCCGACTCTGCATTTCAAAGTCTTTATTTGTAGATTTTTTTGGTCAAGTAGATAGATAATATTCAACTGAACATAGGAGGATGCAATGTGACCAAAGCTGTCCGCTGGATCATCCATTCACACACACTGACATGCTAATGGCAGAGGCTGCCTAGAAGAAGGTGCCTAGCTGTCCATCAGCAGCGGTTTGGGGTTCAGCATCTTGCTCAAGGACACTTCAGCACAGTCTCTGGACGACCCGGGGATCAAACCAGGAACCCTTTGATTACCAGACGACTGCTCTACTCCCAACATGTATGTATATGTACCATGAGTGGCCACTTTATTAGGTACACATGGACAATCTAATCCAATCCAGTCCAACTGTTGTCCCATAAAGTTTCCTCTCCTGCTGCCTATAATGCTCAGCTTTTCTTGTTGTCACAGTAATAGAGGTGTTCATTCACTTCTATGTTTGACATTGAGCTCATAGTTAGTGCTGCTGTTGGACTGGACTGCATTTCAAACATCTTGCTTATGAGAGAAACCACATTAGAACAAGACTGATACATTTTACCAATCATTAATATCTTATCCTAAATATGGCACATAAATAATCGACCAAGCAGCTGTACTTCAATAAAATCTATCTTTTGTTCACACAGCATTTACTTAAAGATCCCCTACTTCACTTTAAGGTAATGCTTCTCTCCCTCTAGCGGTAATGGGTGGTATTACATTCTTCACCACTCTGCTCTTTTGGCTCTGGCTCTTTGTTCACTGGAAGTCATCCCTGTCTTACTCACGCATAATTTCCAACCGAATCAAGAGTAAACTCAACAAAACTTTTCACTGAGTGACTCATAACGATTTGATTCTTATAAAAGAGTTGAACATTTCATCAGTAATGGGAGGCAAAGCTTTATACACTTGAACAGATGTAATGGAAACTAACCTAATTTTCTTCCATAAAACATGTGAACGAAGCTGATGGCTGCCCAGCACGAGCTGTTATGAAACAGGACCCTGCTGGCGCTATCCAGTGCTGAATCTGTTGAGCACGTCAAGGACCCGTCTCAAGCAGCTGAAGGGCGACTGAAAAATTCAGAGCTGTTATCAGAACTTGATTCATGTTTTCCACACTCACCCGACCCGTTACCTCAGTTTCATAAGTCCCTATTTTTGAACGTTTGGAAGCTATTATCATGTTTTCCTATTGTCAGTTGCTCTTAACCACTCAAACATTAGCTTCAGATACTTTCATTAGCTTTTGTTTGCTTAGCTTTTGTTAACTACTTGGTCAAGGTCAGGAAAGGGTTTGTCGTGATGATTAAGTTTAGGAAACGGTGATGGTTAAGGTTAGGATGGGGTAATGTTTAAGGTTAGGAAACAATGTTCATTAACATTAGCAAGGCAATGTTAGCTAGCTAAAAATGAACACAGTTCTAGCTTGGGTTGGGACTTGATCCCCAGGGCTCTGGAGTGAAGGTCCGTGTGATTATGTAGGCTACGCCATTCATTTAACATTCATGCACAAAACTGTTTTTTGTTCTTCTCTATGTTGTGGTCTCTGCTGAGCCTATTTTGAGTTATGAGGCTGTAACATAATCACACTAATATCATAAAATGTGGTAATGACTTAGGAGGGTAAAATGATACACATCTTTAGCATGGAAAACTTGTGCAGTTAGAGACATCTATTCATTATTATTATGTCCTCTAGGCAATAAAGACCCTGAAAAGAAAAGCGTGGTTGCCAAATAGCTGCACTGATCGAGATACCATTTCTTGTCAAATGTATTTGGTAAACTTATTTCAAAGGCGTGTGATTAAAGCTGAAAAACAAATGCAGAGCTGGAATCGGGATGTTGCTGTACTTTACGTTTCGGAGAGATAATTCACTCAGGATTTCTGTCATCATCATCATCATTGCTTCACTGAATCTTTTGCTTCCAGGGAGTAACTACATTTTGAAACTTATTCCTGAAACTACAAGGTATATGGTCTTCAGAATGCAATCTACCAATATCTCTTTCAATCATCATGCAGTCTGTATTATCAGAATTTCATGCCTATTACACTGCCTGCGATGGTAATAAGACAGCAAACAGAGCCTGGCCCTGCTTTGTAATTGTAAGGCTGGCATTGGGGTTATACTGCTGAACTTGGTATCCAGTATGCTCATCAGCATCAGTGGTAATGTCTTTAGCAGTCCAAATATGTAAAGCATTTCCAATTTTGTGTCCTTTCTGGTACACTATATTCCACACAGTAGTCCCAGCACAGTGAGGGAGCTGTACGTGTAAATGGGATTTCAGCAATAAGTCAAAGTCACTGTGCCATGAAGTTTGTCCTTTTTTTTAATAATTCTTTTACTTTCAGCCCAACCAGATTTGATTCAGCGATGGAAAATGGCCTTTCCTTGTTTTGATGGTTGATTGCACGCATGTGGGAACCCCATTATTTTCGCCCCCCCCCCCAGCTTTAGTGGCCTGGGGTCTTGTAAGGACATGTCATCAGTATTGTTTTTACTTGAAGGCATCATCTGGTTAACGAGCTGACAACTAAAATAATTAGGGTGACACTTGAAACAGAATGAGTTTTGTAATTTATTAGTTTATTATTCGAATTTTTTATTTACTAGCATTTTATATTTATTTTTCATTCATTTTCCAACTTGCTTATCCTAATTAGGGTTGCAGGATGCTGGAGCCTATCTCAGTGCTAACCACTGTGCGACCATGCTGCCCATTTGTTACTTATTAGTATTAATTTATTTTCTATGAAGGTGTTACTCACCACTTTACTCTGTGCTTGTGTCCTGCATGACCTATATCAACTTTTTCAACTTTTTCATTATATAGATTATATACACTACCAGTCAAAAGTTTGGACACACGTTCTCATTCAATATTTTTTCTTTATTTTTACTATTTTCTACATTGTAGATACATACTGAAGACATCAAATATATGAAGCAAGATATATGGAATTATGTAGCAAAGAAAAAATTGTTAAATTACTCTAAATATGTGTTATATTTTAGATTCCTCAAAGTAGCCACCCTTTGCTTTGTTGACAGTGCTGCAAACCGTTGGCCTTCTCTCAGTGAGCTTCATGATGTAGTCACCTGAAATGGTTTTCACTTCACAGGTGTGCCTTGTCAGGGTTCATTTGTGGAATTTCTTGCCTTCTTAATGGGGTTGGGACCATCAGTTGTGTTGTACAGAAGTCAGGTTGGTACACAGCTGACAGCCCTATTTGACAACTGTTAGAATTCATATTATGGCAAGAACCAATCAGCTAAGTAAAGAGAAACGACAGTCCATCATTAATTTAAGAACTGAAAGTCAGTCAGTCCGAAAAATTGCAGAAACTTTGAATGTGTCCCCAAGTGCAGTCGCAAAAACCATCAAGTGCTACGACAAAACTGACTCACATGAGGACCGACCCAGGAAAGGAAGACCAAGAGTCACCTCTGCTTCTGAGGACAAGTTCATCCGAGTCACCAGCCTCAGAAATCGCAAGTTAACAGCACCTCAGATTAGAGCCCAGATAAATGCCACACAGAGTTCTAGTGGCAGACACATCTCTACATCAACTGTGCAGAGGAGACTGCGCCAATCAGGCCTTTATGGTCAAATAGCTGCTAAGAAACAACTGCTAAGGAGAGGCAACAAGCAGAAGAGATTTGTTTGGGCCAAGAAACACAAGGAATGGACATTAGACCAGTGGAAATCTGTGCTTTGGTCTGATGAGTCCAAATTTGAGATCTTTGGTTCCACCCGTCATGTCTTTGTGCGATGCAGAAAAGGTGAACGGATGGTCTCTACGTGCATGGTTCCCACCATGAAGCATGGAGGAGGAGGTGCATGGTGGGGGTGCTTTGCTGGTGACACTGTTGGGGATTTATTAAAAACTGAAGGCACACTGAACCACCATGGCTACCACAGCATCCTGCAGCGACATGCCATCCCATCCGGTTTGCGTTTAGTTGGACCATCATTTATTTTACAACAGGACAATGACCCCAAACACAGCTCCAGGCTGTGTAAGGGCTATTTGACCAAGAAGGAGAGTGATGGAGTGCTGCGCCAGATGACCTGGTCTCCACAGTCACCTGACCTAAGCCCAATCGAGATGGTTTTGGATGAGATGGACTGCAGAGTGAAGGCAAAAGGGCCAAAAAGTGCTCAGCATCTCTGGGAACTCCTTCAAGACTGTTGGAAAACCATTTCAGGGGACTACCTGATGAAGCTCATTGAGAGAATGCCAAGAGTGTGCAAAGCAGTAATCAGAGCAAAGGCTGGCTATTTTGAAGAGTCTAAAAAATAAAACATGTTTTCAGTTATTTCACCTTTTTTTGTTAAGTACATAACTCCACATGTGTTCATTCATAGTTTTGGGGCCCTATCTTGCGCCAGACTCCCTAAACCCGCTATTTGCGGATTTAGGATTTAGGAAGAGGCGTTCCCCCGTAAAAGTTGCTATCTTGTGCACCTCCCGCTATCCGCAAAACACCTGCACTACCCGCTATATTATGCATAGGCGTGTTTTGGGCGTTACGCCAGTTAAACCAATCAGTATGCCAGGTGCCATTGCCTTTAAGGGCAGGATGCGCTATCCTAAATCCTAAATCCTAAACCCGCGATGGAGAGAGGGAGGTAGATTTTCTCAGGGGTTCTGCTGAGGCTAAAGCAAGTTGGCTTTATACATATTATATATTATATTATAGGCGAGTTAATTCGGGAGGTGGAGCCACATGTGTCCAAGTGGACGTGTCACAAGGTTGTACTGATTGAGTAAAATCCCCGGGCCACACCACACACACACAAGAGGCAGAGGTGGAACTATGTGTAGGCTAAACTAATTTATTGACAAGGTAGATTGGGCAAATAAAATATTAAAAATAAAAATATAGCACAGCTGCTGGCTTATGATAAAACAATAAAACGTGCTGGCGTAAGTGTCCAATTAAAACAGTCTTTCCTCTAAACAGTCTATATGAGTAATATACTCAGTCCATTCCGGCGGCGTCCCGGTATCAGTCCGACCGTGTGCGTGGCGAGGCTCCGTCGGGGTGTGCATTGAAGCCGCCTGGGCGCGCTCTCGTAACAGCCCAAACTTTAGGGATAGCGGATAGCGGGTGGTCAGGACCACCCGCTATCCGCTTTCCCTAAAGTGTGTGCGCAAGATAGCAACTTTAGAGAATCTACAATGTAAATAGTCGTGAAAATAAAGAAAACACATTAAATGAGAAGTTGTGTCCAAACATTTGACTGGTAGTGTATGTACACACATATACTGGTTAATTTAGCCCTTTGAAACCTGAGCAAACTGACCCTGATGAAAGCCACAAGCTTAAATGCCTCAGTATACCAGTGAAGTTGTTCAATATATTACATGTGTTGCTGGAGCTTCAATCAACCGGAGCAAATTCAGTTGATTTCTTTCAGAAACAGGAAAATGCGGTCTATTTCCATCTCTACAGCTCCATCAAAATAACAGAGCCACCAGTGGCTGCCATGGAGTGATGCAGGAAGTGCTGAAGTTACTTGATCTTTATGGATGTTGCTATCAGGAAAAACACAGTAATAAACAGTAATTTGAGCAAAACTATCATCCACATGCACTCACTAATCATATGTGCAATTTTGGTTTGGAAAGCGACACTTGTAAAGTGATCTTAAAACTTCTTTGAGTGGATTAAAGTGGTTATTTTTCAGAGTGTTAGCTGAGGGGAAGTCCACCTCAATGGCAGGAGGCTAACAGTTGGAGCATCTACCAGTATCCAGCACTCAGTAACTATGAGAGGAAGATAGCACCACTACTGTTCTACAGAACAGCTGGGGGGAGGTAAAATATTAAATATTTCAAAATGGGTGAACTGCAGCTAGGGAGCAGGTGAAGTTTATCCCTTTAATACTCCATGCCAACTCCTGTCTCATAGAAACCTTTACTCCTAGTAGGTGGTAAATCTAAGTTTAAAGTCCTATCTAATGTCTACTTGGAACTATTTCAGCTGGTGCAATTATTAAAATTGTAGTAATGCGTGAGCTCAGACTTTGTGAGAACATGCATTTAAACTAGCCTGCAACTGAAGCGTAACAGGGACAACAGGCTGCTGGGCATGCTGGGGCTCGAGTGTCAGGCCCTGTCTGTCTCAGCTCTGTATTGGAATCAATGAGCATGTGCTACGATGTTCTTAGTCAATAGGGCCAAATTACAGTGCTAGTTTTGCTTATCTTCCCCATTACTTGAAGCAAGTGCAGGGCCAACTCTTTCCTGAAATGCATAGCACAGGGGCTGGAGATGAAAAATTGAGCTCCAACAAGACTATCCACAGCCACCAGGACTCACTCTGTGGACCACTTCATAAGCCTGTAAGCGTTTCTGACATGGAACACAATCCAACAGCAACAATGACCTCAAAGGTGGATGTTTGTGTTGGTGGTTGGTCTGTGTTTTTACTTACTCATATAGTCATGGAAATCTCGGCCGAGCACACCAGAATGCAACATAAATCTGGACTGAAACGCAGGAAAGCCACAAAGAAAATATGTGAGTCCAATTAGTTAATTTCTAGTAAGCATGGCTAAACGCCTACGGAGGTGAATTTGACTCAGAAGTCATTCTCTGTGATAGATCTGTTTTCCCAGTTAAACTGGAGCGGATCCCTGAAAGATAAATGGAATTTTTATTTCCCTCTCAATTCCATGTTTTTTAGATTTCTATGCATCAACATTTATCATATAACCTACTCCAGCTCTAAATTTGTTGAGGCCGTATGCTTTCTCTTTACTAATGTTCTCAAACTGTGAAATGTCTTTAAAATAGCAATGCCTAAGTTATTCCAATAATAACATAAGATAATATAAAATGAAGCTTGAATGTTCCCCTAAGGGAAAATGGGTTGGATAGGAAAACAAATAGAATATACATGAGAAAATAACAAAAGGGAGTATAAAACATAATGCAACTGACAATTCCAAAATGTCAAGGGCATATTATCAAGCAGAAATATGTGAATTAAAGTTTCACACCCATCTTTGAGTAGATTAAAGCAGTTCTTTTTAAGAATGGTAGCTGGGGAGAAGTCCAGTAGCAAGAGGCTAACAGTTAGCACTCAGCAGCACTCAATAATGATTTTTTTTCCTCCCAGAGAGAGATTACGTGATGACTAGTGATGTAGACATATCTACATCTATAATTTTTGGAAGTATTCTACAATAGTTCCAAAGTGGCCTTACACATTCACAAATGCTGTCTGTGAAGTATTTGTGCACATTGACTTCTCAGAGATTTTATTCCCACTGTCCAATACATAAGGCAGGATTTTGTGGCCATCACTGTAGACTGTATTTGAATGTTATCAAGTGCATTTCTTGGTTTTCATCTTCAGACAATGTGAAATATGGACAATATTAACAATAGAGAACAAAAATGAGAACAATTTAATGCATTTCATGCATTTACTGTGACATTTGGGGCTTGCAACATGAAAATTATCACAGAAAAGTTATCACAGTTATCACCGAAAAAAAAGACCCAACTTTTCATTATGAAAAGACAATACCAGTGATTTTGAATGTTTGGTCCATTTATATCAATTTCCCCATATTTTACGTTGCAACAAAACATTTTGCAAATGATTCTGGAATTTTCAAAAGATTTCACAACATATTGTCAAAATGCCTTGATTTTTAAATGAATTTTGGTTTGAAAAACTCACCATAAAATGTTCTGCCTCTGTGGCTAACAAAGTCAGCAGCATTCATAAACTGATCATTTGCTTTGTTAAGCAAACATTTCCCCGGGGACTATTTTCTCTGGCAGAGAGCTTGTTTTACTCAATTTCAAGTCATCAAAACACAACAGTGCTGCTACTTTTAGGAAAACTAATGTGGACAACTTTATTATGGTGACAGAATACTGGTGTAAATAAAGTTTGAAGTCTGAAAAAACTGTGGCAGCTTTTGGATGTAAACTATTCCTCTAGTGAAACACCAAAAATGAACACCACATTTGGAACAATTATTTGCTATATTGTCAATAACAGAACCATGTGGAGTGCATTAAATCTTATAAGGCAAAACTCAGTGCGGATAATCCTGCTTATACCACAGCAGTTTACCAATAATTATTTTTTCTAATTAACTGTTGAGTGTTAGAGGTCTATACAGTTCCAAAAAGACATGCCTAGACCTAAGAGGAACCAGAATTACACTGCCTGGCTCCTGCCTGGTCCTGTACTATTTTTGGAAGCATGCAGTCATTAGGTCCCAAGGGACACTATAATCGTATGCAAGTAGACATGGCTAGAGTCAGTGCTTTATTTTTACTGTTCATGCGAAAAAAGGAAAACAGCGTTTTCATGATGAAGAGCATTTTCCAGTTTTGGGTGGACAAAATGTTGAAATGGAAAGAAATAGTTGCATTTTTCAAAAAAAGTTAAAAAAAAAAAAAAAAAAAAAAAGCATTTAATCTAGGCTTAGACAAGGATGGTTGTTATTGAACCAAACTCATGACAATCTTTTCAAAATGTAGGCTGTCTACCTCAGTCAGTGTGAATGCAGACACATCTCCAGTGCAGGTTTTCCAACTCTGTTTAAGGCTATGTTCAGTCAAGCAGCTCAAGTTCATCTATTCAGTCTAAGCCAGATATTTTATATTTGCATCGCCACTGTGAAACCAAATGAACACACAAATCTGACGACTGCTGTCTTAACATAGTATAATTTGCTGAACTTTGTGAAAGGTTCCTTTGCTATATCTCAAAATGTTCTTGCCTAAAAAAACTTCAATGTTTTAGAGCATTCCATTCACCTTTCTCTGGCTACATGAAGCTGAGGAGCGCCTGTACTTAAATGCTTCCTGGTGTGTGTATGTGTGCGTTGATGTGTGTGCATATGTGCAATACACACTTCTTGGCTGCTTTGGAGAGCTTAAGCGGCAAGAGAGAACTGTGCCCGAGAAGTCTCTTCTGGAGTTTTCCCAACACACCTGTGTTTTCATTGTGCTTGGATTTGCTCCCCAAGGGCCTGTGAGATCACTACTCGAGACACAATTGCATCATAAATAAACACAGAGACATGCTTCATTAATTGAATGGACACCGTGGATGGTAGCCGAGCCTCCTCCTTCACAGGCAGATATGTTTTTAGAGGACACAGACGCTGGAGAACAGTTAATTACATGCACGTGTCACATCTACGGTCCAAGATGTCATTTTATATGCCTGCATGAATGGTCTGAAAATGCTCATCATGACCACAAAATATGCAACTAGAATCTAATTAAACATGACTATAACAGGCCAGTACTAAATCAAGTGAACAATCACAATGGTAGGATCAAGAAACTGGCTGTAATAGGTCGCAGTGGATGTCATGTGAGCATGCATACACCCTTATCAAACCATGAAGGATTGTTTAAATTGGAGAGCTTCATTCCAATATATTATATATATGCAGAAATTCTGCAGATACCACCACCATGTTTGAATTTACTACCCCATTTGTAAGGGGTTCAGTGTCTTGCTCAGGGACACTTGACACACTCTCTGAAGGAGCTGGGGACCGAACAAGGGAACTTTTGATTACCAGATGACCGTTTTACGTCCTGCCACCCCTTCTGGTGTACTTGACCCATTTGACCCTCTAACGATGCCGTGCCTGATGTTGCTCTTCCTGATCATGTCTGTGCATTCTTTGATCTGTCTCTGATGTCCAAAATAATCATCAACTCTGAAACTGTTTATGAAAATTATTTCGTTGACAGTAACACTTTTCATGGAGACCATCAAATCAGAAACTGCCCTAATTTCATATTATGTTGATCATCTATTGGATAACTTCTAAAATTAGTCCTATAATTACTAGTTCCAAAATTCCAAATGTAATTTATGTCATTGCACCTATTAAGGTCAAAATGATTTCTGGTAAGCAAAAGGCAACATGGAGAAACATTCTTTCAGAAAGGGCCCAGAAAAGGGAATGCTGGAAAACAAAGCCAAAATGCTTTGTTACCACTGGAAACTGTGAGTCTGAGCAGATAACCATGACCTGTGGGGTTCCCCAGGGGTCCATTTTGGAACCTCTCTAATTCAGGCTTGATATGCTCTTATTAGGCCAAATCTTACAATGATGGACTAGCCTACCATAATTATGCAGATGAAAAAATTACATAACAATTACACTAGGTGACTATGGACCAGTTGATACACTCTTTCGGTGCATTGTATAAATAAATGACTGGATGCAGCAAAATTTTACTCAACTAAACAGACAGAGATAACTGTCTTTGGTATACAGAAAAAAGTTATGTTAACAGCCTACCTTGACTCGAGTTAAATTTCAATACCCACATTAAATCAGTAACTTTGTCAGTTTATTACTATCTAAAAATATTGTGAGAGTCAGGGGATTCATAGCTGAGCAAAACCTAGAAAAAACCATGCCCTTACCCATGCCTTTGTTTGCAGTAGATTAGACTACTGCAATGATCTGTTCTCAGGGTTTTCAATAAAATCTCTTTGGCAACTCTAACTTGCTCAAAATGCTGCTGCCAGAACTTTGACAAAAACAAAGATATATGACCACATTACACCAGTCTTAAAATCCCTACACTGGTTACTAGTCAGTCAGAGAACTGACTTTAAACTCTTGCTTCTTATCTACAAATCACTCAGTGGATTTGAGTTCAAATACATCTCTAACTTTCTTGTGTCATATGAACCTTCAAGGACTGTTAGGTCATCAGGGATTGGTCTGCTGGCTGTCCCAAGAGTTTGACCACAACATGGTGAAGCAGCATTTTGTTATCATTCAGCAGACTTGGAATAACCCCCCAGATGATTTCAGACAAGCCAACACTGACTACTTTTAAATCTAAACTTAAAACTTTTATGATCGCCACTGCCTATTCTGCATGTAATGAAATTTTTGCTCAACTGCCTCTCTTGGTTATATTTTTCCTTCAAATCTGTTGCTTGTTATTTACTTTAATTATTATGCAAAGTATTTTGAATTGCCTGTGTGTATGTGCTCTATAAATAATGCAGCTATGCCTTGCCTTGCCATGATGTGCTGCAGAGACCACGTGCAATGAAAAGGTAACAAATCGTTTTCTTCATTGAGGTAGCTACGCTAGACTAGCTACATTGTAGCTAGCTTTGTCTTTCCCCTGCTTCCCTCTATCACATATTTCATGAACCTTTCAGGCACCTGCCAGCCACTGTTGTAACTGACAACCAGTTCAGAGAATTTAGACTGCACACAAAAATAGTTATATCATCAATCTTTTTTTTTTTTTTTTTTTTTTTTTTTTTATGGTCAACTCTCTTTACATCATTTTGGCCTTTAAAAATTCCCAAACTCAGACTTTGTTTATGTAACAGTTGGCATGGATTAAGGCGATTAGTTTTAAAAATGTTAATGGCTCATCGATCAGCTCACCAGTCTTGGTTGCTAGAAACACAGTATCACAGCAGCTCCCTATCACAATCTTCCAAGAACAAGTTAGACATAAAACAGTGTGAAATATGAAGGAAATCCAACATTTGGCTTGTTCAAAAATCACACAAAAAATGCACATTTAACCGTCTGAGAGTAAGTGACATGCAAAGCATGATGTTCTCATAATCCCCAAAGTCCCACTGTATCAAAAGAACAACAACCACGTCATCCGTTTTGAAGAACTGGCCCAGTGTTGGACCCATGGCTTTGCAGGAGTGATGGTGAGAAACCCTCTGGCTAACAGCATGCTTCACACATGCTCTTCACGCACAACTCATCCAATAAATCTGTGCAGCAATGGTAGACATCTGGAAAGTCTGGCACCCTCTTTGTCCATGAAAAGCAGCACTGGGTCTTTTACTGCCCAGAATACAAGACAGGTGGTCTTTATTGTTCATGCCATCTTCCCCTAATCGGCTAGATGTCCTACCTCTTCATCTATAAGTGTTTTCATTAGCTTTTTGGAGCCAAAATTGGAGCATCGTGATCACAGCATGCCAAATATTTTTGGACAGATGATGTTCTCACTCCAGTAAGTCATTACCAATCTCCAGTAGAAGCAGTATACGCAGGTTTTTCCCCCTGTAGGTGACCTAAATCATCTCCAGTGTGTACTTTTGGTGGAGCATTTGAAACCTGACGAGAGCCATATCCTATGTTTCAGTCTTTGAAGTTTCATGAGGGGGGAAATTAGAGCTGGGGAGAAGAAAGCATGCACAAAAACAAGAAAGGGGGCATTTCCCTGATGTGAAATGAACTACTATGATTAAGGGTCCAGTGCTGTGAGAATTGCATTTCCCATTGGCATGGGAATTGTGACATTGTAGAAATCTAACTAATGAACTTTCTCTCTCCTTCTGTTGCTCAACTGAATCAGATCATCATCTTTTTTCTGGTGTGAACTTTGTCAGATATTTTACTTTTCATCAGACTCATAAAGCTGGCTTTGACATGGATTGTTCCATCAAACAGACATGATGGCCAAATGAACATGAATATTACATTAAGCAAGGCCTCGCCTTCTCAACCTGCTGACGATTGGCTAAATGTAGAGAATAAGTTTCTAAGGCTGACAGAACAAATAAGGTGAACCATCAAAAAACAGAAAAAACACTTCTCACATTAGAAACCTGCTGCACCTTTCTCATGGATTAATTCAAATAGCACCGGACTGTTTCATTGTAAATAGTAATTATCTTGAAATGGTTCCATTTCTAAATATCAAGCTGCCGCCTCCTTTCCCATGATTATTTGAAGCAAAATAAGGGAATAATAGTGTATTTTTCAGCATGTCATACTGCAGACCAAAAAACAGCATCTTCAGTCTCCAAACTGTTCCAAATGGAATGTGTGTGAGAGAGAAAAAGCAAAAAAAGACAGGGGAAAGAGGCAAAGTCAACTTTTTTATAGCCTCTCCGGCATGGCTCATAGCAAAAGGAATAGCCTTGATAAAGAGCAGAAGCAGGCTTTATCCTGTAAGGCTACTTACAAAAAGTTTTCCGAGGAACTGGACATGCTTAATACACATTATCTCTCCCATTTATCACCAAAGACTTGGTGAAATGACAAGACCTGGGCCTCATAACCCAGAAGGAGAAGAAATGTCTCAGAGGAAGATGGAGAAGTTCTTTTATTGAAGCAAGCGCCTGCAAAACTGTCTGCATCTCGTTGTAGTCGTCTAATTATGACAGCTTGTCAAGAGCCAAAAATGAAAACATGCAGGCTGTATTATGAAATCACTTAGTCTTAAGTTGAGTTGCATTTAGAGCAAAACAGGCAGATGTGCATAGCAACAAGTGGCTTTAATAACACTGGATTGAGTCTTCGTGCTCCCTGGGAACAGAGAATGAACATTTACATAGTGAGAGATTTTCATCTCCGCTAGGACTTCAATAGATCTGGCCAGCATAATCACTATCAGAACATGACTGTGCCTCTGCTGGACTTTATAATGCTAAACCATGTTGAGTGTCTTTCTGCTTTATGTGGATCTACTGGCTTTTCAACACTGAGCAGTGTGAAAACATCCATTTAAAAGTGATGACACTGATACGTTAAAGGAGTCCAATCCTACTCTTCTCTTCATCTGACAAAACTCTCTCTGTCATCAGTGTTGTAGTGATTTCCGTACCATCACAGTTTCTTTATTTGGTTTAAAATGTATAATGCCCTTGTTAAAGTAGTAGACTAAACTATTTAAGGTATTTCTTACATATTACATATAACATATTTATTACGTAATGTCAGTCCTATAAGGTCATTCACATCCAGTATTGTAGTAATAAAATAAAAGGATGGTAAATTATGACCTCAAGTTGGGAATTATAGACAAACTACTACCAATATACATAAAAACAGAAACTTCTTCTATCAAAAAATGTATTATGTAAATGTAAATGTATTATGTATGCTCTCTTGAATTCATAGTAGGCCTCTAACTCCTCTGAGACAGAAAAACAGAGTGCAGTACAGTCTTTTGGACATCTGGGGGCAGTGCTGAGTGCTCTAAACAGATTAGATTATATGTCAGTCTGTGAAGCTAAGTGCTATAAGATGACCTTTGCATTGGATTCCAAATATTTACCAGTAACTACACCATTACTGTCATTGTTATGTGGAACAATACTTTTAATGAGGATAGAATTATAAGCTCACGTGAAATGCTTGTTTGTGAAATGATTTCGAAAGATTTCCACTAGTATTGAGGCTATGTACTGTTGACTGATTGAATAACCTGGGATAATGCATTTATCATTTATCATTTAGAGAGCTGATTCTCTGGAAAAGCCCAGTTTAGCCCAGTTTTAGTGCTCCATGTCGCCCCCTGGAGGTAGCCTCACATATTCTTGTAGATGGAATATCTCTATCTCTGTTCACGCTGTGTTCCACACTGTCATGTGGGAACTGCTTAATACAACCACAGTTGGCATTTCAGCAGCTCTTCTGGAGTAGCTGGGGGTTCGGTGCTTTTTTCAAAGGGCATTCTGACAGTGTGAACATTATTTTTTTCACTTTCTACACCAGCATTCTTCCACCGACTTCTACCACCGACACTTAATTTTGACCGTAACAAAATTAAGTGTGAGTGGCAAAAACAATATTTTAGTATTTTATGATCAGAGCACTAACAAATGCCTTGCACTTATCCACCCACATTTCCCCATGTGGTTTGGGGAATCAAGCCAACAACGTTCTCTAACCACCAGTCCCCTACATTGCCTTGCCCCCTCCAGGGGGTTTTAGATGGCTTTATCCTGCAGCACATTCCTGTTTACACCTAATATCTAATATGTCAACTTCAAACAACACAGTGAAGACAGAATGTGCTATGAAATCTACTGCTATGAGACAGTAAGTAATTTATTTTTTAGTAAGATAATAAACTGCAAGTGGAGCCAGCAACTATGGAAGAGGAAGCTGTATAGATGTAGCTACAGCTCTGCATCATCAACAGTCAGGCCTTGGCTTTCAGTCAAATACCCCAGCACTACAGGAAAGGGAGGACAATACAGTACATGACAGAAAGGAAAACCAATAAACCCAACAGCATGTAAGCTGAGTTGATTTAATAGTATAAAATTAATACTATGTTCTCTCTTTAGACAGATATAATGCTGAATTATGAAATCATTTTGCATTTTTAATTAGGACCCTTGCACACCTTGTGATCAAATTAGGGATTTGTATTTTTCATGAGAATGTGTTAGTTCCGGATATGTTTTTCAAAGGCTCCTAGTTTATGAATATAAATCTCTGTTACGCAAGATCCACCCCCTTGAGCAGTGCTACAGCGACGTGGGGTCCTTGAGCTGGTTCCAGTTCCAGTACATGAAGGGGTTCCAGATGCCTTTGATGTGGTTCTAAGGTTCCTTCCTACAATTCCACAGGTCAAGGATCCGTGGAATTGTAGGAAGGAACCCTGTCTAGTTTTAAGGGTTCAAGGTTTCATGTGTCCTTGAGGAATGGAATAACACTGAAGGAACCCTGCCTATAGGTTCTAGGGGTTTCCAAGGTTCCAAGTGTCCTTGAGGGGGCTCCTGAAGTCCTTTGGGTGATTCTAGTGACCACTGAAGTGGTTCCTGGAGTTCTTGAGGTATGTACAGAGATCTTTTATAGGCTGCTAGGGTCCTTGAGGATTTGGTTTAGATGGTTCCAGGGGTTCTTTGGAACTCCAGTACATCCCCAGTAAAGTGAGAAACTTAATTTGCCTGTGGTTTGCCATACATTGTTACAAGTAAAGAATATATTATTCCCATAAACAAAATGGGGGTGGTAGGTAGGGGGGTGGGGGAGGTGGGGTCTTTAAGATGACAGTGTTTGAGAATCCTTGGCTGCAGAGACCAAGTCTAAAAGTAGATGGAGCTCTGACAGAGTAACAACAGCACTGGCTAGTGGACAGACATATAAACACATGGATGGGAACGTAATGGAAAAATGCACCCTGATGTGCAGCCTACTGGCAAGGAGCCAAACACAACTGATTGCATATTTTATAATAGGTTCTGTTTTTGAAAAGGGCTTATGCATGTGCTCTGGCAAGGGTGAGGGAATGTTAAAAATCTGAAAATGGTTCTTTATTACAGCACAACTTTAAAGCAAATACTCCATTCAACTAGCTCGGTAGTGGCCCAAGAGGTTGCTCAGGCTGTCTTGTTAAAAAGCCAGATTCAAATGTCACACTAAATCAACACGCTCACTACAACTGATTCTTTTATATATGTGTGTCTTTAAAGGTAACCTCTGTAGTGCAGTTGAAAAATATATCATGGTTAGTAACTGCTGCAATGACAGACATCAGTGCTATGTTGTACAGCTCCTCTGAGTTACTGTCTGTTTCTAGGTTTCATTATTTTCCATCACAGTTCACTTACCTGAATTTTTAGATTTTGTCAGGAAGTGAGGTGCAAAATGACACCACAGAGCAGAAAATTGAAAACTACTGATTGTAATGGTGAAATGTTGTCTCTTTCAATGGCAAATACTCAAACAAACCTCAGAGAACAAAAATAGATCAAACTGAAAAAAATATTTATTTACTCTATAGTAATTTCCTGGTAACTTTCATGCCATTTTTTACTTTTTTTTTTTTTTTTTTGCCAGTTTGGAGGGTTTTTTGTGTGTTTTTGTGGCGGTGTGATGGGAATTTTCTTACAATGTCTTTTTTTCAAATTTTAGGGTCATTTTGTGGTAATTATATTAAAACCAGATTTTTTAAAAATGTGATGTTTTTGACAGAAATTAAGGTTTCAAAAGGTTGAAAATTTAAATAGGTTATAATATCAAAAGCATCAAAGTACGCTTGAAAAACCATTTTGTTGCATACTTATATGGAATCAAAAACTCTCATTAGAATCTGTCCAGGATAAGTATTAATCAGTCCTGCACTACATAATCAACCACAGCACATCTTATCAAATATGTGATAGCGATGTAACCCAGCTAACAACCCCAGCGTGCGGTGCAGTCCTCTTCTACATGGTGGCAGAAGCATCCAGCACATTACATGAGGGAGATGCTGAGCCCGGCTGGAGACAACACACTACATTCTCATTGTGCTGATTGGGATGAAGCTTCCTCTGCTCTGCTGTGTTTGGCTCTGGATCACAAAAGCATACACACTGACCCCATGCTGTATCCCCCCCCCCATGCACACACACACACACACACACACACACACACAACATAGCGCCGTCTGAGCCCCCCAGTTGCTTACCCACCAAATTACACACTGCTGCTATGGACCTTTGCCAGAGCATTAGAGTACACAGACACACACACACACACACACACACACACACACACACACACACATACACACATACACACATACACAGAGGCACACTCATTCAATGCACACATACCCCCAACTGGATAAGCTTTGGCAGGGGTGCTATGTGAATTAAGTAGCATCAAAGCCTACACTAGCCACAGGATAATGATACAGAGCACAAGTAAATATTAGCCACTTAGAAACATGTTTCCAACTGAGAAGTCCTCGGTGTAGCCAACTCTGAATGAGCTGTTGTCCACTGCAACTTTTTTCTTCACTTATCCTGGAGCTGAATCTTGATGATTCAGCTTGAAGATTTATGTAAAAAAAAAAAATAATAATAATCATCTTATCAGCCTGATTCAGTGAGCGAGACTGCAACAGAGAAGAGGTACAGATAAGCTCTATTTGTCAAAATGAAATTCTGCTGTCGTATGGTGACTGTTGGCCGAATATGCATGATGAATCACAGCTTAACAATATGTTACATTTTGATTTAAACATTTGAAACCCACGCGAACAAGATTTATTTTATACAACATTATAAAAAACAAACAAACCAAAAAAAAACAATAATAATAACAATAAATAAATAATTCGCAAAAACAAGAAAATGACCAGAAAATTAGTGAAACATGTTGGGCAACTAGGCAAACCTGCCCATGAACTTCAAATGGTTAAATGAAGGGTCAGATAATATCAGTTTTGATCCTTTATATCTCTGATTGTATCACAAAAGTTATTCCCCCTAACTGAAAGACTTTGCATGTGCTGTTTGTACAGTTTCAAGGGGAAAATCCTCTGTTGCACAGGAAATGGTGCACTTTACTGACAACCACCCATCAGCTTCACAATGGTTGGTTCTTTGCCTGCACATGCATTAAAACCATTTAACTCACACCTCATCACGTATTACCCCTTAGCTGTATAACATCCAGTTTCTACCGCTCTTTTTTTGTGTGCTTTTTTGTTTGATGTACATCCTTCTAGATGTGTCCCATGATTATAATCTGCTGAGGTGGACCCAGATCTTAACAGAAATCATCAAAGTTTCATCTTATCTAATCAAGTCAAATTGTAAACGAGTCTTATGTTTTTCTTATTATAGAAGAAAGGTGTTATTTGGCTTTAAAATCCCTGGCTTTTGGGTTTTTCCACTAACTTTAAAAAAAAAAAAATGTTCCTCTTAGGAGGGAGCAAAAATCCTGGACAGATCCTGATCATTACTGTATTTGACTGCACACAGACGCAGTTCTCATTCAACAAAATATAAGATTCACTAGTGAGTTCCATTTTTTTTTTTTTTTTTTTTTTTTTTTTTTTAGCCCAGAGACCAAATATCATGTTTACTTTAGATCTGTGGTTCATTACTGTCAATAGACAATCCTTACTGAGCATACAGAGTTTTTCACTGTGGATGAAAACTTCACTTAAAGGGATACTACTAACAGCTAGGGGGGAAGTGAAATAATAGTATCCCTTTAGAGAACTTGACCACTGAATGTGCTCACTTCGCTGGTCGCTAGCTGATCTATAGTGAGAACATTTCTGCAGATTATCTGCGATTCCTTTTGAATTTGCCCTAACCACAGTGTTTTTCTCCCCACCTGCAGTGTCTACAATCAAGTGGCCCTGCTTTCTTCGTAATCCCGTCTCAGCCCCTCTGCTTCTCGTCAGCACTGATGTCAATCAACGTTTTCCCTTGGCTTGCGTTAAACCATGTGTTGTGGCAATCCACAACACAGGTCTGCTAGACGACTTGATAGGGATGGCAATCAGTTTGGTTTGACAAAGATAAGGTTTAGAGTAAAAACAAAGAGGAGGGACTAACGGATGACCTTTCTGCAGCCTATCATCCCAGGTCCTCCTCTTGTCTAGACAGCACCTCCTTATCAGCCTCTGGAGTGCTAACCAGACAGCACTGCCCCCCTCACTTCTGGACTCCAATCCACAGGCTGACCAGAGGCAGTTCAGCCACTTCTCAGCCTCCGCGTTCAACACCAGACTGAGTTGAGAATCAACATGACCATCTCATCCTCTTCTCTGCACCTTCCATTTTTGACAGTTGTCAGTATTAGTACAGTGTTGTGGAACCAGAGGGTAAGCCAGTAGGTTTCTGTTATTACATTTATTTTGATAGTCAAGTTGTGAATAAAGAATTACGCAGTGGTTACAAGCAAAAAGACTGCTGATGTCCGTGGCCCCTTGTCCATTTTTTTTTTTTTTAGCCCATAGACTAAATACCATGTTTACTTTAGATCTGTGGTTCATTACTGTCAATAGACAATCCTTACTGTGCATACAGAGTTTTTAACTGTGGGTTCTTACAAATTTATTCCTGAACAAAGTGGGCTGTTCTTTACAATAGAGAGTTCCTGTTGATTGGATGCAGAAAAAATGAAACCAGGGTGTCTATGGGGGTTCTCGGGGGGAAATTCAAATGATAACATTTGAATGATAACAACTTCAAATGATAACAATGGAAGAAGAATGGAAGATGGAAAATCTGACGCAGGACATGAGAGGTTGGTTGTGAATATCTCAATACAGCTGATTTTAAGGTTCTTTTTTGTTTGGGTCGGTGGGAGGACCCTAACCAAACCCTGGTACACAGAAAGAGGTGTTCTCGGGTCGGTTCCAAGTGGAGCAGTTCATTTGAAGTGAGGAAGGTAACCACACCAACTCCACCAACTGTGGGTTTAGAGAGGAGTTCATAATCTGCTCTACGTGGTCTGCCTCCTAAAGGACTTATGTCATCATGACTCTGCTGTAATATCTCCAGCCTGGATTCTCAGGCAGCGTGACACAACAAAATAAGAGATAACCAATTGTCTATCAGAGTCTATCAGTCTCTCACATTTGCTGGTCTTCCCAAATTCTTTGATCTTCCCTTGAAACAGAGACAAAAGGAAGATGACTGAAATAAACATTAAGGTCCCTATCATGTTACACATGTTCATACAGCCTCAGTTAGCATGCATTTCTGGCTGCTGGTTTTCTGCTGCGTTCAGGTGCTAAAAAGTGGAAGACTGAGCTGTCAATATTAAGCAAACACATCATTTTTACAAGCCTCGGTCTGCTTTTATTTGAGCAGTGTGAAAGCCAACCGAACCAAATGAAAAATGTAATGATGTATCAAACAGTTCGTCCAAACCACGCAAACGGACTATTGGGTGTGAAAGCGATCTAAGAAATGCCAGATCAGTTCAGTTGTGTTTTTGCAGCACACTGCTCCTATAGAGAACCACCCCTGGCTAGAAATCATGTCACTGTTACAATAAAGACCCGTGCTCACTATGTCAAGTTGTTGCTTTTGAACTGGGATCAAAGGCAGTTGTCCATTGTCTGTGTTGGTTGGGTAAACGTTCATTCAAAGATGTTGACTTTCTGCCACTGAAACTCAAACACCATGCGAGTGAAGTGTGAGCGTTGCTTGCCCTGCCACACCCTCATGACGCCTTCCCATTATGACCTTTGGTGACTCAGCTTGAAGTAAGTTACTCAGTGGTGTTGATGAAAAGGGATTTCTCAAGCTTGGTTAAAGAGGCCAGAACATCAAGGACTTAGGTGTTGGGCTAGTCAAAAGACATTTATCAAGAGCGATGACAGTGGATACAATGCACTTTCAAATGCAATGGGAGTCTTTTGCTTGAATTCTGCAGTCTGCATTTGTCCCCTCTCTGCCCCTGTAGGCCTTTCCCTTTCTCATAAATAGGCATGACAGCACAACAAACACTGCCAGAGGACACTGCCCACAGTACAGCCACCCACACGGTCATGACGGAAAACTGAAGAAACAATTACTGACCACACAAATAATATTAATAATAGCATAAGTAATTGTTACAAACTGGTACAGACATTTGGAGAAGAAATGATGGAAATTCCTGATGTCAGGAGACTGTGGCAACAAGCGAGGCAATTGGCACCCACAGGATTCCCAATGAGCACACAATGTTCAGCACAACCACTTTCTAGTATTTCATGGGAAGGCCTCCACATGCACTTACTTTTGTTAGGTCACCATTGTGGCTTTGTGGGTGAATACTGTGTGTGTTATTTCTATGGACACAGATATTTCAGGATAAAAAGGTTTGTAATTATTGGGGGTAACCCATGAAGGGTGGCAGATTTTTTTTTTCTTACTTTATTCCCATTTTGTTGCTGTCCAAAAAAATCATGTATCCCATCTTTTGAAAAATGTAGAAGAACAGTCTTGTTTTACCTTGTTTTTCAATTTCTATAATTAGTAAAAGGTTTCATATCCCCAAATGTTCTGAGCCCACACAGGAGCAGGGAAATACTCAAAGTAAGTTACAACATGTAACTCTCCAAAATGGGAGATCTGCTGCTGTAGTGTTTGGCTGCAGTGAAAACCAGTGCAGGGGTTCATGGTGGGGTCACGGTGGCACATGGTTTAGAACCAACGCCTTACTGCGGAGGCTTTCAAAGCGGGGTCTGAGGACCCCCAGGGGTCTTTCAGGGGCTTCCAGGGAGTCCTCTGCAAAATTAAATGATTGAACATTTTGTTTTAATCTCACCACTTCCAACCTAATTGACAGTGCTCAAGTGTGACACTGCAATGCTTGTGAAAGCCTTTGATGAACATTTGAAGACAAGAAGTCGAACAACAATTATAGTATTTAATAATTAAAAATTGTAATTATTAATTCATTTATTCAGTAATTCATTTTGCTTTTTTCATTTTTATTTTAGTTTTAGACTGTTTTTTGCTAATATTACTTGCAACTTTTTTTTTTTTTTGGCTAGGCCAAGTGAATTTGCCCAGGTTTCAACTTTAAATTTGCAGTTAACACCACTGCATATTGTAGTTTGGTGCAACAGGATTAAACGTAATCTAGGTTTAGAGTAAAAACTAAACTGATGTATAAAGAGAGGCTTCATTTTATTTTAATAAATGAATCCTTGTTGGTGCAACCCAGCCCAAGTATTTAGTGAGGCTAAAGTGAAGCTCCACAGGCAACAACACAGTTCCAGGTTATGTTCATGGAACCTGATTTTGGTCCTGCTCAGGAGGTGATACGAAAATCAGCATTTCCAGAACCTTTTAAGCTTGCAAGGAGCAAGCAGGGTCGTCGATGTTGATTAGTCCAAGCGGTGACAGAGGTACATGGTACAAGTTTTACACTATTCTGCGGGAGCTCGATTCATCTCTTAGAAATGAAAATGTGTTTTTTGCAAGATTTTTGCAAAAAAGTATTGGAGAGTTATGTGTGGAATGCGTAGCAAAACTGTGGGGGAAAAAATGAAGTAAGATCTCAAAAAGATGAAGACTAAGGCATTTCCTTCTCTTCACAGCTGGTTCTCCATGAGGTGGAAAACACACAAGGCACGCCCTGATCTTCACGGGCTCCGGCAGGTCGCAGGTTATGGAAAGTCAGAGGTTCCTCCTGGTAGTCACACAGGGCCATAATAGCCATGCTACCACTGCCCTCGGTGTGATCCCCAGTGCAGACAGGATGGTATGTGCAAGATGTGAGCCACTGAACGGAGGAAAGCCAGTGGCGTGGCTGTGGTGCCCACTGACTCTGTAAAGTGTTGAGGGATGGGGCCGCACTGCACTTAATCTTGTCAAATCCTTAAGCTTAAAGTGTGTGTGTGTGTGTGTGTGTGTGTGTGTGCGCGCATGACGCCTTGAAGCAACTGATCATGCTACAGCTGTTAGTCAAACTGTAATGAAATGCCCTTCTAAAGTGGTTGAACATATATACACCGAAAAAATTAATTAAATAAATAAATAAATAAATAAATAAATAAATAAATAAATAATAAAGGTGCTAACTGGAACCAAAAATGGTTCTTCACAGTGATGCCCTAGAAGAACCATTTTTGGTTCCACAAAGAACCTTTTAGCAAGAAGTTCATTAATGACCCATTTGTGTAGATGGTTCTTGAAAGACCCCCCCAAAGATGCCTCAAAGAACCATCCAAAAATGGTTCCTTTAGGAAGCATAAAGGGTTCTTTAAAGAATGTTATCAAAAATAGGTTCTTTAAAGAACCATTTTTAAGAAGTTCTTTGAGGACCCAAGTGGATCAGTAAAGAGCCCTTTTTAAATGGTTCTTTGGTAATTTTTCAGAATAAAAGGTTCTTTGAGCAGTTGAAATCAAATGATCATGTGCAGGTTGAAAACCAACATGAACATGCTGTTGGCCGGTTCTCCACGTTCCTTGTTCCTTCATTGGGTTCCAGACGAGGTATTAAAAATGTCAGCTGTGACGCTGTGGCATTTTTCACTGTTTTCTGATGGTTTATAGACCAAGACATTCATCCATTCACTGATAAAATAATCTGCACATTAATCCAGAATAACAATAATTGTAAACTGTAGTCTTAATTTCATGCTGCCACCACCAAATAACTCCAATAAAAATGAAGAACCTTTAGTACTTTAAAGACTTTTTAACAATTTCCCAGTTTGGGATCAATAAAGTAAATCTATCTAAAGAACCACATAAAGTGTGCGAAGAACCAGCCCCTAAATAAAGAGGTTCTTCAACTGGTGATGGTTCTCTCTAGAACCAAACAGCATTTTGAAGAACCATTTAAGAACCAGTTTTTCTAGAGCAGTAACATCTGTTGCTGTGATAACTGCACATCCATATTGTTGGATTAACTGAAAATTAGCACTTCACTGAGGATGCAACATTTTTACATTACATTTAACATTCATATCATTCAGACAAATTATTCCATAAGGCTATTACTCAATATTACTATTATTACAAGATCAGTTAGAAATGTTTCATAAAAATAATGCTGTTACATTTTAAAATACAATTTGAAAGGATCTGTTAATAATTATCCATATGGGCTAATGAAATATATAAATTAGTTGCTTCCACCTGTGCTGTGACGTTTGTTGTCAGCTGGTTTTACACAGGTTTGGTCACCTTGTGTGACTCAGTGGGACAAACATGCCTTCTGAGCACATGCAAAGGACAATCACACATCAGTAAAATCACACGTCACCCGGGCCAAGCGCTTGTGCATCCTAAGGACAGAATCGACTCAGAGAGGAAGTGTGATGTGATGTATGAAATCCCATGTCGTTCATATAATAAAAAGAACATCAGAAAGAATGTGAGAGAGAAACACTGGGAGTGCGCACCCGAGCGCCGTAACAGAGAAAGTGGATTGTGAAAGTTTGAAATAGGCAATCTCAGATCATTGCGAAAGGGAAAACTATATCATGGACTGGCAGCGAGCCAAAATCATCACATCTGAAAGCAGCAGCTCCCAGATCCAGAGGCAGAGCCAGCGTTAAAAAAGTGAGGAGGAGATGTTCAGGAGAAAGACTTCATAAATCAACAACTTTGTGTCACTTTTATTGTGTCTATACACAAACCCTTGGAAACTCAATTTCCCTCCAAAACATTCTTGATTTAACATTAAATTACAAGAAAATCTCCATAAAACCAGAAAGTAACCAAAACGTGGAAGGTAAATAGCAAGAAGGCTAAGTGGAAGTGGTACAAAATGACCAGAAAAAATAAACAAATAAATAAATACATACATACATATATACATAAATACATAAATAATTAAATAACCCTCACAATTTGTAAATTCACCATATTCCATATGGATATTCCATTTCCTATTTTATTTATTCATTTATTTATTTATTTATTTATTTGGGTGGGGGGGGTTTCTTGCTGTTTATTAATTTTGTAATTTCTTCTTTTAATTTAATTTTAAATATATAATTGCAGTAATCAAATACACTTTTCTTGTATTCTCTAAACAATTTTTTTTTTTTTTTTTTTTTTTTTTTACAGATTTTTTCCCCCCACAATTTTCTTGTATTATTTTCCATAAAATTTTCTGATTTTAATTGCATTTTGGATTTCTTAACAAATTTTCTGGTAGTTGTCTTTGGTTGTTTTCTTTTTTTTCTTGCTAATTTCCAGATTAAAGAAAACAATGGGCTGATTGCTTGTGAAAAGTTTGAAACAAAATCAGAAAATATCTAAAGATACAAGAGGGATGAGGCGGGTCGGCTGATTCTTGACCACTACTTTGGAACTGGATGAACTGTGACAATTTGTCGGCTAGATGGAAAAAGGGGGTGGGACAGAGGGGACAAGTGCCATAAATAAGAGGGACATGTCCTCCTGATGCCCTCCACCCAGCCCACACACACACACACACACACATCATGGATCAGGGAGGCAGACCCTGGAAATGGGCCCAGAGGACAGTGAACCGGGACGGGGGGGAGAGCTACCAACTACCACACACCTGGGACCATCCTGGCTGTTGGACAGCAGGGGGCATACCTGCATAAAATCCACCTGACACTGAGGAAGACAGCAGGATGCATGCACAGCGGTTGAAACATGTCAAGGTAAACAAAGAAAAGTATAGTGTGTGTATATGAAGATCCAAACTGAAGAGCTGTCTAAGACAGCAGGTCTTTATAGTGAACTAAGCACCGCCTCAGACGTTATCTTCCCCTAAATCCACTCATTTGTCCTTTCACTATCTGCACATTGAAATCACCGCCATGCTTATACCTGCCAGATCATTTCTTACTGGGCTTTAAGGGTTTAAGGTTCAAGGTGGTTCAAGGCCAGTCTACAAAAGGCACGGTGTAAGACTGGGAATGATCTTTTTAGATTTATTTATTTATTTGTCTATTTATTATTATTATTATTATTATTATTATTATATTTTTATTTTTATTTATTTTTTTTTGGGGGGGGGGGGGGGGGGGGGGGGGGCATATTACAATTGCAAAGATTTTTTTTTAAATCCTGTGTCATACATAAAAGACAAATGGTTTTGACAGCCATGCTGCAGGCAATCAGAAAGCAGTGCTAGGTTCTCCAAAAATCCAGCTTCCCAAATAATGGATTCTGGATCAGATCGTCCTCAGGGAGCCATGTCTCAGAGAGGGGGACCCAAAGTTTAACCCGCACAGAGAAACCTAATTACTAACAGCAGCTATAATGTGTTATTAATGGACACTGAAAATGTCCATTTACTTCAGAACCTTGAATATTTCAGCTGAACACATTTTGCCAGAGTTCCACAGTGGGTTTTTATATGTGCCAATTCCCATGCTATTTACAAAACCAATGTTACCCTTCAAACTTTGATGTCAAGTCTTTTCCAACATCATTAGGAAGCTGTCTGAGGCAGTTAACACAGGGGAACTCAACTACATTTCATATTAATGATACAAGCAAGAGAGCAGTTTGCATGGTGCTGTTTCTACAGCCCAATATGGTGATCGAAATGAATGACTCAAGATCTAAATTTCATTTGTTCTAATCTAATTATAGAAAAGGGCTCAAGTTTTTGGATCAAAGAGAGATCTGTGTTTAAGGCTGGTATGTAATGTTAGAGGGTTGGACGTCCAACATGATGTAAGTGTTTTATACAGTTTCAGCAACACAGTAGAGGTACCTGAGGTATAACATTTCCTCCCATAGTGGGAATATTGAGTGTTAACACCCCTCTCCCCTTTTATTTTATTAATTGTTCTGTCAGCTGTGCTCTGCTAATGTGGATCAGATCGCTCTCATTGTGTTATGTGCTCAAAATAACCCAGAGCAACTCACTCAGGGCAACGCTGACAAATTGGCCCTCACAGCAAGTCGCCTGGTGTGGTCAAATGCTTTTCCACTTGGATCAAATGCTGCAGGCTGCAATCGACTCCGGGTACAGCTGCCCGTGTGACTCTCACAGTTTTCTGTGGATTTATGAGGTGTGATATAAAAATAAGAACAGCACATAATGTATTCCTTAACCGTGTCCAACAAAAACGTGAGGTTACAAACCTTTTTTTTTTTTTTTTTTTTTTTTTTTTTGAGGGGGGTCAAACCATATGTCCTAACTGTTTCTAATCATGAGGATTTGTACAGTGTGGTCTCTCAGATTATTAAGTTTTGTTGTGGATTATTCCTATTATTTTGTGAGTTAGTGGAGCAGCCCCTTCTCGTGAACAAAGTGGTCTCCTGCTGAAGTAAGTTCCCCCATGTTTCTGTCTTTTATCAACAAGGACTTAAAGCAGCGACTGTTTTTGGGGCAGCTACAGATACTATGTTTCTAGAATCAACCAAGACTGATGAGCTGATTGCTTACCTAAGGCATAAGAAAAAAAAAAGTTTCATAGTCTACAGTAGCTGTTGTGAAGGATTGTAGTGGTGCTGTAGCGCATGCTCCCAATGCTAACTGTTGAGGTGCGTTCATAAGAAACGTGAAGCAAGTTTTTAATGCAGAGCGATTACATACAAAGTCAATGCAAAGACGTTAATAGATGCGAATGCCCAACAGGTGATGCAATTTCCGTGAATTTCCATGACGCAAAAGACGCAAACAAGAAAAATTTGTGTTACTCGCATATTCACGTGAATTGAAATTTTTCCACTTGAGTGAAAAATTGGCGGTCATGCTCACGAAAATCTGTGATGGTTTGCGTTTGGTCTAAAGCCACCTTTACTCTCCTGCCATTGAAGTGGACTTCACCCCAGCTAACATGTAAAAATAACCACCTTAATCCTCTCAAACTGTTAAATAAACAATGTTCTAGTTTGCTTATGAATAGAAGAAAATTTATCGCCTGAAATTGTATGCAAAGTCTTGATTATTTTTTTTGGGGAAAAAAAAAAAAAAAAAAAAAAATTACTGGCTGGATGCTCCAAATGCTAACTCTTAGCCTCCTGCCACTGAGATGGACGTCCCCCCAGCTAATATTCTGAAAAATAATCACCTTAATCCACTCAAATTTTTAAATGAACAATTTGATTTTGATGATGTGTGAAAAATAAATATAGAAATGAATAAATAAATAGCATCCAGCCAGTATCCAGCACTCAGTAACAATGAGAGGAAGATAGAGCCACTACTGTGCTACAGAACAGCTAGAGGAGAAGTGAAATAATATATATATATATATATATTTTTTTTTTTTTTTTTTTTTTTTTTAAATGGGTGAACTATCCCTTTAAAGTCTCAACTATCAGACCCATATGATAGGAAATGACCCAGAATGTTACTGGTCATTTGAAGGCAGTGGTGCATTTTTTTCAGTGTTCATAAATTTAATGCAACTCCAAAATTTACTTTACACGCCACCGTCTATCAGATAAGTGAGTGTACTCTGTAAACACATTGGACGTTAACTCTGCTTCATGTTGATATCACTCCAGCACAATCATCTTGATAACTAATAAAAATCAGCTGAAGGACCAGGGCAGCACGAACAGCAACCACCTGACAACCGCAAACACACAAGGCCCTTGTGCTGAGCACAGCCACTTGAACACGTGTGTCAGCGGCAGGTTTTCAGACACATACTGTGTACATAGTCCCACATTTCAAACAGTGGCTCTTTGAAAGAATTTCTTGTCAAAACACAAGGGTTTTGGAGAAAGAAACTGCCGGATGCTCCACAAGTGTCTTCCTCTGCCAGAAGCTGTGTGAGTCAGATCTAAAACAGGCCCTTCTCAACACTGGCTAAGTTTACATTCATGGAGTAACCCAGCTGTTGATCATGCTACGGTTAAGGTCCTATTCATGTGATTCTGCTCCAGCTATGATGTCCTGTCCACAGGTACTGTTCCCCTATAGTAGGAAATAGTATGAATATTTGGCCGCAGGCTAACACCTCATGTTTCTAACACAGTGGGAAGAAATGATGACACTTACCAATACCAACACCATATACATTTAGTAACTAACTGTAATACTAATAAATAATACTAGATAGTAAATTAAACTTTTGTCAGTTTTTACTCTTCATGCTTTTAATTGATGGTTTTATTTTGGTTAGTGGATGGTTAATTTTGTTGAATTAATTCAAACATTAAACAGTTATGTGTGCAAGGTTGACTTAGGGGGTATTCCTGTTACTGGCATTATTTACCTTTTTGTGATAGGCCGCACCCACCACCACACTACCTTTTGGCCAATCGGTGTGAAAGCTTAATCCGCTCTTCCTTGCATCAAGCTTCCCACAAAGTTTTGCGCAAATCCATTCATAACTTTCCGAGATATCCTGCTAACAAACAGATGGAATGTGGCAAAAACATGACCCCCCTCATTCAACTCCATTGACAGAGGTAATAACCAAAAAGTGATCTAATAAGTGCTGCTCGCCACCATGGCATTTGCTGACATCACATTGTATCCATAACACTGTGCCATCCTGAGTGTGACAGGCAGTGAGAACCAAAAATAGTATGTAGTATGGTTTTTCCACACCATAGTAAGCAGCTAAATGTAACTGTACACTGGGTTTCTCATGATCAGTGCATGAGCTGCACCAGGTTATTCTACCCCAGTTATATACTTCCATGGATTCACTAAGGTTACTTGAAAAACTGGATTGAGAACAGAATTCTCCATGAAATGCAGCCAGTCATTAGACCAAGACCCACAAACTGAATCTCAGAAGCCTCTCCCCCCCACCCCCTGCTCCTTCTCCCTGCTCGCTGTAGAGCTGTTACACCAAGAAGAGTTGGACAGCTGCCCGCCAAAGTTATCCACTACAAAGGACTACTGATTCAAACTTCTTTTTCCTGTTTAGACAAGGACCTGAGGTATGCAACATGGGTCCCAGGACCAAATGCGTCACGGCGTGAGTGCAGCCCTGGCGGGGACTGAAGGAAGGCCAGATATGTGGAGCAGGGATGGGGAGAATTGTCTAAGAAAACAATCCTGTCACTGAACGTCTCCATCTCTTTGCCACCTTTTTAGTTCTCTGCTCCAGAATGGCCAATGAAGTCAAATGCAGCATGTATAAAAAAGGAGCGTAGGGATGGGAAACTAAAGGATTTCAGTAGGAGTACAAAAAAAAAAAAAAAAAAGATTCACTAATGGTTTGCGGTGCGGCTAATGCATGCATCCAAAGTAGAGCCTTCTCTCCTGAAAATGACCTTCTCATTCAGCCAGACAGCACTCTCAATTATTTTTCGTGGGGATTTTTTTTTTTTTTTTTTTTTTTTTTTTTTTGTGGATTAAGTTTGCTTGTAACATATCACAGGAATGTTTGTAATCCCGTAGTTTCAAGGCTGCACAAGGAGGTAGGTGGGGTGGCAGATGGGTCAAACAATCTACTTTCACCCAAGTGACCCAAGTTCAAGTACAGTATGAATCAATAGTGGTGTTCATTTTTTTTTTTTTTTTTTTTGCAAACATTGCTTTGCAATTGGGGATGCATTACATATTAGTTTTTCTGCCTAAACCTAACCTTTCATGAACCTCAGCCAAGTACTTTTGGTGGCTAGAGTAATGAAAATGCCTAAAATGCAACCCAATATGATATATATGCCATGATTAATTGTTGTTGAATATATAACATGTGGAACTGGCATATCTTGACAGTTGCATAGTGCTGGCAGAGGTATTCACTCTACTGAGAGCTTTATTTTAGTTTACTAAATATAAAACAGCATATTAAACACGCCCAGTGAAAGCATGTTTCAATTTAGGCACAAGCATGTAAATCATTTTTGTTATCTACCTGTAGGCTTAGGCTTGTGTTTCTAAAGTCAATTCATGTTACGCAACTTAAAAGGCATTTTCCCTATTAATCAGAGATAAGGACCCAATTACATTGTATTTTATTTCATTTCATGAGGAGACTGAGAATACACACCTCTGCCAAGTCCTGTTACCCCTGCACTGCAGAGGCACAACAATGCCCACATTCGAACCAGAAACATGAGAGAGAGCACATTTGGAAATCCTGAAGTTGTGGTTTGGCAGCCTCGACGGCACAGGTGGAGCTGCTCTACAGTCCACTGTGGTGTTGCCACATCTCTGCTGTTTGCTGCATGCTCCACAACGCAGACATCCACTGCAGGACGCCTGAGGAGAAGTGTGAAGAGGGCGATGATGAGGATCATGATGAGGAGGAGGAGGAAGTGCAGGAAGAGGAAGATGAGGACAGCAGAGCTCCTCTGGCCACAGGTGGCTGGTGCATCACAGCCATCGCACAACGGAACAACTGGCATTATGCATGAATTATAGATGGATAGAAAAACTGAAGGGATTCAAGTGTTTTTTTACATTAATGCTTCAATGTATTATTATTATGATAATTATGATTATTATTATTATCATTATTATTATTGTTGTTGTCGTTATTGCTGGTGGTGGTGTTGTTGTGGCCAAAAAATCTCTCTCTCTCTCTCTCTCTCTCTCTCTCTCTCTCTCTCTCTCTCTCTCTCTTTCTCTCTCTTTCTCTCTCTCTCTCTATAATACAATATAATCCAGCTGTTGTGATAGTAGCTTCTGTTTGCAGATACTGGAACACTGAGCTAGCAGTTGTTTCTTGGTGAGTCTGTTGTTGATGTTGGGTTTCGGGGCATCCATTGCTCCCACATCTTGTGCATGTATCCCCTCTCACTGGGGTTGCTAGTGTAGTAGCATTCCAGCAGTTGTGCGTTCTCTGTCCTAGTCCATGTGTGTCTTGTTCCAGTAGCCCACTTGTCATCAGGTTGCCCTGGTTCCCTAACACCTGACACGGACCTTGTTGACCCGGGCAACGTCCGAGCCGGTGTGGCTCCTCTGCTTGTATCTCCACTCATATTGAGGTGTAGGCATGTAGCACTAAGGGCTTAAGGGCCAACACTGGTTTTAAGTACTTGACACATAAACTTGGGTAGTTTTTATTATAGGCCTAATCATTTTCTAGAAGTTTAAATTGTTGGGGTAAACCTGACCCCAACTGTTTAAAAAAACAAACAACCAAAAAAAAAAACAAAAAACAAACAAAAAAACAGCAGTAAAATGACTGGTAAGCAATGTACTTGTATTATTGGCCAAAATATTATTACATTATTCATTCATGAGTTTATTATATTATCTGATTTTTATGTCATTATTGGTTTTCTTGCATTTGATTTTATTACATTACATTATTACATTATTACATTATTACATTATTACATTATTCAACTGGCCTTTAAAGTCCTACCTTCCCCCAGGCCTAAGTTTCTGGGAGCACTTTAAAGGGTCACTATTGCCCCTTTTCCACTAGTACCTACTCAGCTCGACTCTACTCGGTTTAAGAGCTTTTCCATCAGGTGGTAGTACCTGCTAGCAGGTCCCATTTAGCACCTACTCAGCCGGGGTTCCAAGCGAGCTGAGTCGAGCTGAGTCGAGCTGAAAATGTGACGTAAACACCGTGCAGGCCACTGATTGGACAGGGAGTGACGAGAGCGACTCCTGCACGAAAACAAAACCCGACATTTAAAAAAAAACAAAAAAAAAAAAAAACGGCAACAGTGGCCGTGCCATTGATCGTCAGTGAAGTTGTCAAAGTCGGAAAATGGCAAGCAAACCGCTTCCGCGGTCAAATAAAGACGTGGAGACTTTTCTGAGCTTGGTGGCGGCCCAAAGAATCCAGAGGGAGCTGGACGGCGCGCCGCCTCGCTATGACGACTCCACCCACGGCGAGGTGCTACTCAATTGTAATGGAAAACCACCTAAACCGTGTCGAGGCGAGTAGAGTCGAGCCGAGTCGAGCCGAGTCGATACTAATGGAAAAGGGCCATATGTCAAATGAAGCTTTTGGTGGGATAGTTTCTGATCTCAGTGGGTCAGCCACTGATGGGTAACTAGTTAGTATTTATTCATACATCATATCAGTCTAGATGAGGGCTGATGTCATGCATCAGAAGCACTATGTGTTCCTGAATGACACAGTGCCCTTATGCTGCACTGTAATTACAGGAGTCCTAGAAATCCCGGCCTATCATTCAATCAGACAGGTGCTTCATTAGGCCTCACTGCTTCCTGTAATAACACACACCCCTGCATGTTGGCTCGCTGTGCCATATCCAAATTCTGTTCCGAGGTGTATGTTTTTCCTTGTGTATGTGTTGTTCTCTTAGAAAAGCAAACATGGACACAACTGGGGGAACATCTGCTTTTTCCTCATTAAAATCTGTCATGCAATACCCGACCCCCGACCCTGTATCTGCTGGATCTTTCACTTTGGATTCAAAAGTTAGTATTTCTTCCAATAACAACCGCAGTGGCAGTGCAGTGTTAATTTTGCCAAGCAATTTGATTTAGTTTGACTTTTTTGACTGAAATGCGTTTTCACTTTTCGTCACATTTTGAAATTTGTCAGTTTTAGTTTAATTTTGTCAACCAAAAAATAAGCTTCACATTCACATTTTTCACATAGTTTTCTCTGTTAAGTGTTAATTAAATGATTTCTTTGTGACCTTCACACACAGATTCAGCCACATTCCGTATATCCTCTTGTATCTATTTTGTTTTTATACTCTAAATCAAAAGTTAAGTTTGTCCATGTCTTTTTCCCTCCAAACTAAGATCAGGAGTTTGAGTTTAATTTTTCAAGTTCTTCTTCATTTTTGTCTCTTTTTTAGTCAAAAATGTCACTATATTTTGCAAAAATTTTTGTCAACAGAGGTTCATTTTTTCCATCATTTTCTGAGTAAGTCAGCTCTTTTTCCAGGACAAAAATGCCAGAAAAATGAACCCTGGTAACAGGTAAAGCATGAGAGTTCCCTCAGTGAGGTCGAGGTTGACTGCAGTACCCAGGGTGTGATAAAGTGCCAATAAGTGTGGATGTGACGGCGTCTGTAGTCATCCTCATCACTCTTATATCCAGAGACAACCTCAAATACTTGTGTTAACCTTGATTATTAACAGGATCACTTAGCACAAGGCATGCATAACTAAAAGCTGCCAAGTGATCGGTGCAAGGGAAAAAGACAGCGAGTGTCCAGAGAATCACATTTGTGTCAACAGAGTGGAGAATTAAAAAACAAGCAAGTACAGAAAGTAACTGCCAAAAACATTAAAAAAAGAGTAGTTGTTGAGTAGCTGTGATAGCTTTGGTTTACATGCTAATGGTGCAACAGATTCCATCTGTCACACTCAAGTCCTATCCCTTCCTTAGCCGTACATCAGCGTGAAATTTTTTAATGCCACGGGAACATAAATCTAAATTTATGAGCGCTGAGAGAAATTAGCAGGCCATCAATATGACAGCAGCGATGCTATCAGAAGTGAAAACAGTTGGGTGTGTGTTTTTAATTGGCCTCTCTCAACAGTACATTCCATTGAAACGAAACAGCTTAACCACAATACAACTTCTGTTCTTGAGAGGAACAAAGGAGGTTTGTACTATCTGTCTGTCAGGGGAGTCTAAACCGCCCGGGGCGAATACTCCACGCGGTTGACGCACTGTTATTGTTTACACAACCATATGCAAAATGTCTCCAGATAGATTAAAAAAAAAAAAAGTCTCACAGTGAGTGCTGTTGGAGCAGCATGGTGATGTCAAAGTGTAGTCACCTTGTAGTGACAGAATGAGGTAAATTGGTACAAATTTCTACAAACCTTCATTAGCATCAAGCAGAACGTGTGTGAGCATGAAATCAGTTGTAACTGCGCTCTGTTGTCCAAATGGTCACAGGTCAAAGGTCAGCACTTGAATTCTCATTTGATGGGAGTGTCAGGACAGTTGGACGTGGCCCTGGGTAAACAGTGATCTTGACAGCAAGTTGCTTGGGATGGTGGGACATCCCACTGACACACACACACACACACACACAAAACACTTTTATTTATCTGTGGAAAGTCGACTGAGCTTGCACTTTTCCTCCAACGCCCTGCGTTCACACGCTCATGTCGCGACACGCAGTGGTGCAGCCCGTCTCCTCCACCGCTGCAAACTGTCTCATCCTCTGGACCCCCAGGTTGGCTGTCATTAAGCCTGAAGGACCCCCCACTCCAAGTTATTTGGCCCTCGGGACGCTGACATGGAAAGATATTTTGGTTTGGTTGTTAGGTTTCATTCTTGTCACATGAATCTAGAGTGGTGAGATAAAAACAGCTGCTCATGCATGTGTTTGGCATTTGGATGAATGCTTGGAAACGCGAGCAAATTAGCGAATTCACTGGATTTCTTTGAAGAAAAGAAGCAAAAAACCAAAACAAAGCAAAAACAAAACAGAAAAAAAACAGGCTGGAATGAGTTTTGTTTAATTGTGTTGAAATGCTTTTGAAAGTGTTTAAACGCTGTCTGATGCCTCTCACATTTAACATTTGAAACCATCTGGAAAAAGTGATGAGCAAATTCCAGGAATGAGCCTAGAATGACCCAACAAATTTGCAACAAAAATGTAAAAAGTGGAAAGAGATTATCCTGAAATTAGCAGAATTAAATTAAAATGAGAAATTAAATAAATACCAAAAATCACCAGAAAATTGCATTTTTTTTTTTAAATGACAAGAAAATTGGGAGAAAATGGCCTTCCACAAACATTTAAATGAAAGTGAAATTAAACTTCTGTTCATTTTGCTGAGCACATGGAAGACTGGAGGACCTGCAGAGAGTGTCATGTTGTGAAGCCTCAGGCCACCACAGCAGGGGATGTTGTCCTCAGCACGCAGATATGAAAACATATTTTGGTTTGTGTCTTGGTGCTGTAGCGACGTGTCGTGAGTTAACCCTTTGAAACCTGAGCACATTCAGCTGATTTCTCTGGAAAACAAAGTGATGAGCAAATCAGAATGAACATAACCTGAACATGAGTGGACAATTACAAGAAAAGAAAGCAAAACTTTTAAAATCACAAGCAAACTATATTAATAATCATTAATACTATATATTTAAACTTCAGATGAGTGATGCTGGACTGGTGTCAGATGTTCAACTGTTTGTGAAAGCATTAGAGCAGCATCAGAGGGACTGTTTGTCTCAGGATGCTCCAGATGTTTCATGTGCAGGTGGAACACAGCAGCACAGAGGCAGGTCAGCAGGTCACACATCTCTGAGTGACTGGGGTCTATCCACTTGGTGGTGATGATTCTAATAATAATAATAATCATCATCATCATCATCATAATAACACTAAGAAGAAGAAGAAGAAGAAGAAGAAGAAGAAGAAGAAGAAGAAGAAGAAATAAATACATAAATAAATGAATGAATAAATAAAATTGGAAATGTAAAAAACGTAACAAGCAGAAAATCAACAACAGTGCAGAAATAAAACATTAATCAGTAAAATCATTTTGGGTTCCCTGGCCTGTCACACATGGGCCTGCCTCCGCTGATCTCGTCCTGATCTGCCATCACATCATATATCATTTGTTTTTCCTCCTTTCTCTTCTCTTCTCTCCTTTTCATTTTATTTTTTAATTGTTTTTCCTTTCCAAACCTGTTTATTATTTTCTTTCTCTCCCTCTGCAAAACTGTTTATTACTTGGTTACCTTCTCTATTTTTTTTTTTTTTCAGTGCCCACTCCATTTTGTACGCTTAATATTTAGTTCAGTTCAGACAACTTTATTTATCCCAAGTGGGCAATTCATTTATATATATATACATATAGATATAGATATATTTATTGTTTTTTTTTATTTATTTATTTATTTTAAGGGTATCCCTGTAGGAGCTCCATGTCTTTATCCAGGTGCACCACCTTGTCCGGCCCTGGGAGGGCTGCTTGGCGTTGCCCTGCACTGAGAAGCTGGCAGATGAGTGTTTGCTTCCAAAAGCTTTCTAGAGGAATGTCTGCTCTCCTGCTCTCCGGTGTCGGGCCTCAGAGCCAAGACTGGCAAAACGCACAGACGTTCGCTCCAACAGCAAGTCCATGCTGGAGCAGCAGCAGCATGAAGAAAGTCACTGCAGGAAGATGTGCTGCCTTTAATGTGTAAATGTCTGGCACGGGATGGACGGACAGACAGACAGACAGACACACACACACACACACACACACACACACACACTCAGTGTTTAGCACAGGAATTTAGGGAGTTGTCTGAGGATGGTAAGTCTTAAAATAACAAACACCTGTATTTCTTCTCTCACAGAGCAAGGCAGTTTTAAAACCTGTTTTTAATCCCGCTTCTCCTTCCCATTCTGATGAATGTCTGCACGACTCAACATGTTTGGTCCTCTCAGGTACAACATGGAGAGCGGCTGCAGTCCAAAGACGTTCTCACCGCGCAGCTCTGGCTATTGAGGTCTGCAGTCAGCGCGATGGGGCTGAGGTGATGGACGTGGCTTTTCAGGCCCACCGTCTGTGTTACATTGTTGGAGCTCAGGGTTTGTCAGGACTCTACCTTCTGAAGACATCCCACCATTTCAACCAGGGACCCAGAGCTCAGATTATTCCATAATGTTCTTTATTTATTTATAACTTATTTATTTATAAACTGTCCTTAAGTATTTATTGTGCAATGCCATTAGGTAATTGTATTATTATTATTATTATTATTATTATTATTATTATTATTATTATTGTTATTTTGTTGTTGTTGTTGTTTTTATTATTATTGTAGTATTAGTAGTAGTAGTAGTAGTAGTAGTAGTAGTATTACCATTATTAGCATTAAGACTGTTCAACTCCTCCTGAATTCAGTCACACACTCACTCACACACACATCACACACATCCCCTCTGCCACAACTGGACTGAACGATGGAGTGGGCAGTTTTAATGTGAATTTTGTAGTTTGCTATTTTGCACTTATTTTAACTTATTTCATCCCGTGTCTATCTCAATACCAATGTGCGTTGCTGTCTGAGGGGAAGTGCGGTTGTTGTTTTTATGTTTTGATGACCTACTGGATATTTGAATTTCCCTTCGGGTATGAATAAAGTTTTATCCATCTATCTATTATTTTTACCTTTTCTTTTTTTTTCCGTTGACATTATGTGTCTTGGATTGGTAAGACATGCCCTCATGGAAAAAAAAGAGAGAAAAAAAAACACTTAAACCAATGCAATAAATAGTAGTCAACATGTGTGGTAATGGTAATGGAAAAACACTATACATTGTAATCTGCTATAATCTGCAGAACACCTCGTGCACACCAAAAATGCTCTGCAGTCTGAAGAGATAGAAGATTTTACATGTCAAAATGTTATATTATATTACTGTATAAGATTAAAAAAAAAAAAAAGACTGTTGATGTTTAATTATGGTTTTGTGTTGTTGGCTGTGCAATGCTTCAGAAGTCGACACTGAGGAAAAGATGCATGTACTTCCCATAACTTTTTTTTTTTTTTTAACTCAACCTCGCAAAAAGAATCCACAGCGTTCTTTCCCTTTAGAATTTTTCTCACACTTCCTGCTTGGTTTTTAATTTCTGAAGCTGGTGAGATCGATGTCTTGTCGTTTTTCAAACAGTCTCCTTGCCAAAAAGCACTGCCACCGCTGCTGCTGGCTGTTTTTTTTTTTTTTTTTTTTTTTTTTTAAGGTCTTCTGTCAGTATCACGGTTTCAAGAGAAGCTGGGCCAAAGCCACAGCATCTGAGCAATGTAACTTGGACACATGTCTCGAATGGGATCAGGTATCAGGCAGCAGGGATGTCTAACCGACAGAGCAGCTCCCTGTAAAGACAATGACACATGGCACCTTACAGTGTAGCGCACATTATTCAGCGGCACGGTGAATGTATTTGTCATTCACGGCAGATTTTCCATGAAAGTGTTTTATATGTGACTTGCCGCTTTGTTAATTGTTGTTTTAATGTCTTCCTGCCAGATGCAAATTAGCTACTCAGCATACTCTTCAACATCTGCGCCGTGCATAAACTCATAAACTAAATTATACTTTGATATATTGCACACGCTCACATTTAGTCAAGGCCGTGGTGGGAAGAGCACTAGAAAGTGCTACTCAAGAGAAGGATTGTTACATTGCTGATATTTTGCTTAAGTAAAAATAACTTTGATCAATTTCTACAGTGTCAGAGTAAAAGTTATATGTTCAAAATGGAAGCTGTGACCTTTTCCATGCAGGTTTAAAAGAACAAGAGTGCAAGGTTCAAAGCAGTTTTATTTTAAAGGTGCATTGTGCAAAATTGCCGAGAGTTGATTAAAGTGACAACGCTCTATTTCCAGCTGAGAAAAAACATGGAACAAAAGGTGGTTATGTTTACATGGTTCTCATCTTCAGACCAACACACTGATATTATTCACCTGTTTTTTTTTCCACACTTGTTCCACATTTTTGTGAGTTGAGTCTGCAGGGTGCTCGCTCCCGCCGGCCCTTTGCAGTTTGTCATTTGGAGATGATAAAGTGTGCAGCCACAGAGTGAAACCAGATTGCTTTTGTCATCCTCTCTGACTGACTGCTCATTGTGAAAGGTTCCACAGTTTGTCAGCCTGCGATGGCCCAGTTTTTGATGTTTACAGAGAGTCAGCAACATTTGCACAGCATTTTTGAGAGTCATTTCCAATTGTAGTAAATTATATAGGCTCTAATGTACCTGTACCATACCTTCAGTCTGTGTCTCACCTCTGGCTATGCCTTATCTTCTGTCTCTATCTTGGATATGAAGAAACAGTGTAAGTTAGACAAAAGCCATATTGTCCAAGGCTGGCAGCAGGCAGTGATCCCAAAATACGCAAAAAGAATGAAAGGTGTTTTCCAAACCCATCTCTTTGACAAATAAGCATTGTTTGAAAATTGGCAGCTGGAAGCTGTAAAGGATTCCTCCATACAAAACATTCCTTCTTATTGTCACCAACACCCACCACCTGACTCATTGCTCCATTCCTTATTAAACCAATAAATCCTCAGCAGAGTGATAGTCTGACACCCGTTGTTCAATATGGAAACATAAACCATCAACAGGGAAACACGTCCTGGCTGTGTAAATGAACATCAACACCTGCGTATGAAGCCCAGCCGGTGGTTGTTGTATTGACAGAAACACAGCTGCGTTCCTTTGAATATCTCTCCTGCTGTCAATTTTTCCTTCAGTTTTGCCCTTTGCCAATTTCCTTCGCTTGAAGCACCATCCATTTGTGAGAGCAACATGTTTTGGTGGCAACATCAAGCAGTAATTTATCACATATCCACTGCCTGTTGGGGAAATGCCTCCCTCCGTCTGGCAGCCCCAGTTCATGTTGTGGAAATGGAAAACAAAAAGCACAACCATGGGAGTTTAGGAAGATGAAGACAAGATAAATAAATTAAAAACAAAAAACAATAACGAAGTAATTGATGATTTAAAACAAAGAGAGGGAGAGAGAGAGAGAGGCCAAATTTAACACTGTAAAAGCCCAGCAAATTCACTTAATTTCTTTCAAAAACATGGACGAAAATTAGTAAATCAGCAAGGGAAAAAAATGAGAGAGCTGGAGTGGCGGGGTCAAAAATGAATAAAATCATACAGTTAAAAATGACAAGAAAACAATATTTATACATATTATATATTAACCTTTTTTTAAAGTTCCAAGGGGTTAATTAAACTAAAACAAGTATCCCACACTTTTAAGCGGTGGGAGCTGCATTGTAAATTTAATTGCACTGTAAAGCGTCTGTCTAAACAAACTGGGATACAAATAATTCTTGTACAATTCTTATCATCATTCTTATCATCTTACCATTTACGGGAAAATACTCACAAATTTATGAAAAAAAAAACCCTCAAACACTCTGAGATTGTAAAGTCACAAATTTCACATTTTTTCCCTTTTCCTTTATTTCTTTTTTTTTTTTTTTTTTTTTTTTTTTTTTTTTTTTGGTCCATGTGGTTCTATGACCAAAAAACAAAACAAAACAAAACAAAAACAAAACAAAAAAAACAAAGACAGGAAAAGGAAAAGCTATTTTTCTGAGTTTTTTGTGAGCTTTTTCTTTGGTGAGCTTTTTGGTAAATTTACCACTTTAATCTCAGAGAGTATCTGAGTTTTTTCTTGGAATATTCCCCCCTACACTGGCTCTGTAATTTTATTTTTCCTACAGTGTTACTAATACGCCAGGATACTGCTGAAGTTTTGAGCAAAGACTAACTGTGCAAGTTTTCCCGCTGAAGATACGAGAAAGGGGCTGGGAATGTAAAACATGTGTTCATGGCAGTTCCAGTTGATAATCCAGTAGCTGAGGTGGATTCTGGAGAAGTGAACATTCATCTCCAGTCGCGGCGAGGCAGTTGTGTCACCAGTCATGAGGCAGTGCCGTAAAGCGCTGCTGAGGTAGCTGTGAGCGGCTGGAGTGTGTGCCCCCTGGACTCGGGGCATATCTCGAGTCTATCTGGCGCTGTGGGACCTTCCAGTGGGCAGGCAGCTGCTGCTAGGAGACTGTGCCAAAGCAAATGGAGCCAAATGACTTTGCCATACTGAACTGATTAAGTCCTCACCCTCCTCCTCGAGCTGGCTGACAGGGATTTAGCGGAGCGCACTGCTGATGTAACCAGTTATACATGCATGGCTGGCTATGGCCTCCGCAGTATTTCTGATTATTGATTAATGGGCTGCACATGTGTCTGCGCTGTTTAAAGTGCTTGTTTTTTCATGCACATTGTTTTTGTGATGGACATGTAGCACGGTTACAGAGACTGTGGCTCACGCTGCTTACATGCTGGGCGACTTACTCAAAGAAAGTAATCGAGTAAAGTTACACATTCCATTCTACACACTTACATTCCCCAGCAAGTCATTAGGCTGCTAACTAGTTTACTTTTATGTTCCTTGTGAAAGCCAGACCAGGCCTTATCAGAGGGAGAATAACAAGACAAATCACATCATCTATGATCAGCTTCACTTATTGAATCAGAAATAAAATAAGTAGTAGATAAGACATCACAGTAAGATAATTATCGTAAATGAGATAAAATAAATAAATAAATAAATAAATAAGATGCTAGACCACACACACACACACACACACACACACACACACACCACTCTTAAATTAACTGAAAAAGCAATTCACACTAAACGTTATAGTCCTATAGGCTTTCTGTGCAAGCTACTCTGAAATTATTTTCTTAAGGAAGGATTTTTACATTTTTACTTGATAGAATCAGCTGAGCAAGGCACCTGTTAAAGTAGTTGGCTCCTCAGCTAAGCAGCTAGACTGAAAATGGGATAGAGCTATCTATAAAGGCACTTGCAGTTTATGTACTCTTGTCTTTGGAAATTGGAAACTGGTAATTGGTAAAAACTGACAACTGGAAAGCAGTGTGAGCCCCTCTGACAGCTGGACACTGGAAAGGGGCTGTGGCTGAAACTGAACACCTGTACAGGTAGAATGGATGTGAGTTTTAACAACTAACCCAAAGGCTGCTTTGGAAAATAAAACAACTGGGACAGTGCAGATTACAGCAGCGATTACATCAAGATATTAACTTATTGGGCCTTTTCAAAAATGTATAGCAGTGTGTTTGTGGTGGCAGCCCTGGCCTGCTGCCCCAGCCTCACTGTGGGAAAGCCGGCCTACACCACACCTGGGATCAGAGACTACACAGCACTGCAGCTCTTTTTTTCCCACTGGTATTTTTTTTCTCTCCATTGCAAGGGCACTTCCTGGTGTTTTCTCACTCGGAAGCGCATCTTAAAGGCCACCTTCTGAGTTTTCTTCATCAGAAAGAAACCTAGGGAACCTCACATTTCTCCTATTGTGAGGTCTCCTGTCCTGCAGCAGCACAGCACATTTTCTCCACTGGAGGCTCATCCATGAAGAAACTTCCACATTCTCACCCATGTAGGGACAGCCTTTACAGCGCTGCAGCACATGCTGGAGGAGGGGGACTCCAGTGCACAGTGGGCTTTAATTGGAAGGAAAATGTTTAGGGTAAAAAAAAAAACTAAAAAAAACAATTACATTAAGTGGTTACAGGATTTTAATCAAACAGCAGCCAAAAATGAAAATCTAGGTTGCCTATGGAGCGAAAGTGGCTGTAGCTTGATAAGGTTTATGTCTGGAAATTCCAACATTATGATGCTTCATTTACCAAAGGTTCTTGTTATATGGTCTTTGGCAAGTGCCTGTTTTCATAAGCAATTAATTATTTCTCTATCTGGCTCCAAATTCTCCTTTAAATATTTTTCAGCTTATGCACTGATGGCCAACAATCAAGCCAAATACAGATTTGGGCTTATCCAAGGCCACTCCAGTGTACCTCTCCTTATTAGTTCCCAAAGCTGTGAGTCGGCGTCTCGCACTAGAAATCTTATCAGCTGTGTTCGCTGGACAGATCTGCACAGTCTCCCTCTGCCTCTGCACTGAGGAGACACGAGTTTGGCCAAAGAATGTTTTCCTTTTTTTTCAGGGAATAACTTGACATTTTGTTCAACAGATCAAACTACTATGCAGCAAGATTCCAAAATGACTGTTTTCACAGATATAACAAATAAATACACGGGCATTTGGCTGAATACATTTCTAAGTTACACTCTCAAACCAGAGCTGAACTGAAGCATTTACTTCATTTCAGTCTTACTGCCTTGCTAAACTTGATTTCTGATATTCAGAAGTCCAAATCTCTGCATGTATTACCCAATCACACATCTTTGCCACATGTGAATTTGATGATCAAGTCACTCATATTTTAACCCCTTCAAACCGGAGCAAACTCACTTGATTTCTTTCAAAAATATTCTCTACTTAAAATTAAATTACATTTTAATTATTAAGTTAAACATTACACATTTACAACATTTCTCCTTATTAGTATTTGTATTTGCGTTAAAGCAAATTAATGACTTTGAATTTATTTCAGTCTGTCAGGTATTAACACAGTAACATGAGGAACATGTTACTATGTTAATAAAGCTAAATCCTGCCACTGGCAAAGTTCCTATCATAGGCAAATGTGGCTTTAAATATTTTTTTAAAAATTTTATTATTAACCCTGAGGAAATACCACAGTGTTACATGTCAGTGCAACCAAAAGCAAACAGATGTATTCAAGTGTAAATGCATTCATTGATGTTAAGAAATCCATAAAACTTTTGCTTCGACAGAGAGTGCACACATGTACTGATGTGAACACACACACACACACACACACACACACAAAAGCACAAGGTTGTGCAGATTCTCTGCGGTCACCTCAGGAAGGCTCTGTGGGCGTTTCAGGGCTTTCCCAAGTCTTCATTACACATGTAATCAGTCCTTCATCCAAGCCACACACCAAACCACAATGTCAGCAAATCCTAATCATCCAGCAGCAGCTGGGCAAGGAACATGGCCACTGCTGTCCCTCAGTGATGGGGAGAGTCAGGGGCCCAAACCTCCACATTAATCACTCGAGACAGCCATCCAGTGAACCCCAAATCTCCCCCCTATTATTACGCATTGGAATGCATGTGGTATTAGTAAAGAAAAGCTGTGCTGAGACCAGAACTACCGCCATAACGTCATCACTTGGAAGCCCAAGCTATCACACTGTACGATGACTTTTGCATAAAACACCTGCTACTAGCTGGAGCCGTAGACAGAGAGAAGGTCCATCCGTGCTGATCCAGCTCCTCCGGGCCAGCAGAGGTCATACACGACTGAAAGCCCTGTTTTGTGCTGTAGGATTTGTCAAACTGTTTAATGTATCCTGTTTATTCCTCATAAGTAAATGCTTCACATTTAAACTAGCTTCACCCTAACTGTTTTACATGCCCATCAACGCAGAGTAATATTTTATTGTTTGATTACGTCTGAGCTGTATGCTTATCCATGAATTCTAGTCATAACTATGAGCCATCCAGTTCGTTTGTGTGTTTCTTTAGACATGGTGGATGAGGTGACGGTTGGCTGGAGAATGCTGAGCTAATCAGGGCTGATATTTATAGCTGGCTGCTTAAATCTGGCCGTTTCTGCAGAAGAAATGGGCCTGTCAGAGACCCCCCTGATTAAACAATAGGGCTGTTTAAAGACGTAACAGGTGACATTTTCATGCATTTTCAGTTTACTCCCCTCCATGCAGACTGTGTCACTGCCTTAATACTACACTACAGTGTCATTATTTACGGGGCCACTAGAGGGCGCTCAACTGTAAAACATAACTGTAGGTCGTAGTTTGCTGGACAAACTACCCATGGGGACGTTTTTTGCTGGAGGACACCCCATAAGTTGTTTGTTTGTTTTTCCTAACCTTAACCATGATGTCAAACCTCTCCCTAACCTTAACAAAAACCTTTTCCTAACCTTAACTAAGTATTTTTAGGGTACTAGTGACGTTAGCTTCCAGAAATGGTCCTTTAAGTTGGATTAGAGGGTTTGGAACAAAGGACCTATGTGTTTATACTGGTTGGTAGACTTGGTGTGTGATAATGTTATATCACATATTCTAATTAGGCAGCATCGTTGCTGTGAAATACGGTTTTTTTTCCGTCTTTTTTTTTTTTTTTTTTTTTCAAGTCTGTATCACTGTGGTGTTGCTGCACTGATCTTCCCTGAGATCATCTGTTAAGCAAACAGTGAGTCCAGTACTGTGATGTCTTTTTCCTTGGAGAATTGTTCTGCTTCCTGTGGGGTAATGCTCTTTCTTATTCATTCAGAAAGGGCAGAGGTCAAGTTCAGCTACATAACATCATCCCTGGACTCGATCGGGATAGTTCACCCAGTTTGAGAAACGTCTTATTATTTCACTCCCCAGCTGTTCTGTAGGACAGTAGTGGTGCTGTCTTCCTCTCATTGTTACTGAGTGCTGGATACTGGCTGGATGCTCCAAATGCTAACTGTTAGCCTCCTGCCATTGAGCTGGACTTCCAACCACTATTGTAACAAAGGACCAGCACAAAGAACCAGGACCGCACAAGAAATTAGTTCTACTGATTATTTTAAATGGTCAACATTTTTAATTCATGACATTCAAAATGAGTGAACTTCCCCTTTAATCTACACTCCTACACAGAACATCTTACAGCTAGTGCAACAGTGAAACAAATGAACCATCCTCCGCCATCAGTAAGGTAATGTGAGTGCCGTGAAAACACCTGCAGCGCTGCACGAGACAAGTAAAATCCCCCCTATCAGCATGTTAAGTCAATAAGTGAGTGTGATTACAATAATCTAATAACAGAACAGCTAAAAGCCCAAAAGTGCCGATGTGAGATCATCCAGCTGAGGCTTTATTAAAGTTGCAAAAAACACAAAAGTGCTGCTTTATCAAACCTCAAATGACAAGGGCAGCTGATAAAGTATCTGAAAGGTTAAATGGATTATGGAAGACGGAGGAGGACGGTGTGAAAGGTGAAAAGGTCGTCTACCTCTGCACCATCCTCTGAAGCTGTAACGCAAAACCCCATTACCAATGTTTCAAACAGAAACATGTGCTACTCTCGTTCCATAACTTTGGCAACGGTTCTCCACCGGGGAGGTTTCGGAAAAACATCATGCTTTTAGCAATCATTTGCGGGAAGCTAATTTGCTCCCCTGTTAGAGTTTGCATTCCTGCTTGTGACATGATCTATTTTTATAGCAATTCCCTGTGGAACACGATTTACTTGACATAGTGAACTTTGAAACCTCAGGCATGTTTCTGTTAATGCTGGTCAACGGAGGGCACGGGGTAATATCAAAAAGTCACCAAATCCTATTGAAAATATTGCACTCATGTCTTCACAAGGTAGCAATATGGTTTTGTGCTATCTTTGGGAACAGTGGGAAGACACACACACACACACACACACACACACACACACACTAACGGAATGAAATCTGATCCTCCCTACTCCTCTTTCCTGCTTTCCGCCCCTGCTGTTCAGTTTAATAAAATAAACATGGGTGATGAATGGAGTGACTTCTGCACAGATTTGTCATATCATTAATCTATAAGTGTTATAGTCTTTCCCGTTATTCAGACGAAGTCACCGTGTCTTTTCCCATAAACTCTCATGTCCCCAGCTATGTCCTGTTCGCTTGTCCATCAATTACATGCAGACCAGCAGCATTGCTTGCCAGCCCTTCCCGATTTGCCTGGGAGATTCCTGATTTTTGTGCACCTGTGTCAGGGATTTCACCTCTCCCAGTTTTGTCCCAGATCGCCATCAAATTGACGAAATGACCTCACATGACTTCAGCTTCCTGGAAAACGGAGGATCTTAAATAGTGACTTCATTCTGCATTAGTTGGTGTAAATTTCAACCAATAAAACCTTCACAAATCTTTGAACATCCTCTCTGATCCACCTGTCCCTTCAAATCAAATTGTTTTTCTCTTTCAAACTGAGATCCTGTTGGTTTGCACTTGTGACTGATCCCTCCCTGCATCAGGGGCGAACTGGCCATCAGGACGTTCGGACAAGAATCACAGAATGGCTTGTGCCAATATTGTGATTCTGTTAACTGCAAAAAGTCAAAATCTTACCAAGATTATTTGCCTTATTTCAAGTAAAAATGTCTTATTTCTAGTCAAAATATCTCATTACACTTTTTTACTTGTGACACAAGTGAACAAGTAAAAATTTGCTTGTTCCATTGGCAAATATTTGTTTCTTGTTTCAAGCTAATTTTCACTTGTTTCAAGTAGATTTCCACTTGAAACAAGTGAAAATTGTCTAAAGACAAGTTATTTCTGAGCTGATCATGTCTTATTTTAAGTGTAATGAGATATTTTGACTAGAAATCAGACATTTTTACTTGAAATAAGACAAATAATCTTGGTAAGATTTTGACTTTTTGCAGTGTTGTTGTTGTTGTTGTTTTGTTTTTTTACATCATCATTCCAGATAGCTGCAGGTCATAGGGGTTGCTAATGCAAAGATTTGGTTCTTACGTGTCAAGTTAACACCCGGAATCACAGACCATGAGCAGCATGAGCCTCGAATCGAAGCAGTTTATGTCAGTTACTATGGTTACAACTTCACGAGACAGTGTGTGAGTGAAAACATATGCATAAAAATCCAAGAAAGAAGAGGTAAGAGAGAAAAGGCTTAAATCCCTGGAGAGTGATGCCTCAAAATGACACAAATTGACAGAAATTTCTTAATTAATGAATCACTGCCAGCAGCAGCAGCAGTGTACATGACGTCCAGCAGCACAGTTTGAGTGAAGAGGAAGTGAATGTTGAGGGCCAGAGGGCAGCAGCCTCAGCCTCTCATGATGCTGAGGGACAGAGAGCTGAGCTGCTGCAACTTCTACAGACATGTACAGTGCAAGTGGTGAGAACTGTCCTGAACACAAGTGGATTCAGGTTGCTCCCTTTCAGCCTGGTTCCAGAATGTGCTACTCATGAATGCAAAAAAAATAAAACAATAATTACATGAGAGGAACACAAACTGGGGTTAGAGTCATACTAAGGCATTTAGGCATCATGTCCACACAGCGATTCTTAAGGGCAGGGGTCAGCGCTGGGTCAGAGTCCAGGGCTGTCCTGCTCTGCACCATGTCCCGCCCACACATCCTGATCCAACAGGAGCTACATCAAATCAGGAAAGTAAAAGTCCAGTTCTTGGGGTCTTTACAGAACATTTTCTGGGGGAGGGAGTGCACCTCATTGGCAGGAGGCCAAACAGTTAGCATTGGAACATCCAGAGAGATAGATGGATAGATAGATGTTGAATTGTACAATGTGTCCTGTGTGACTGTGTAATTGAAAGTGACTTGTGCAGTGATGTAACTGTAGAAGCTGTTGAGCAACCTGCTGGACTTGGCCTGGATGATTCTGTACCACTCTCCTGACGGGAGGGGGGCTGCAGGAGGGGTGGGAAGATAGCACCACTGCTGTCCTGCAGAACAGCGAAGGGGGGAAGTGAAATATTATCAAATTGTCCAAAATGGATGAAGTACTATGGTGGCTATCACTTTTCATGTTCAACTTTCCAAGTTCTTATTCTGTAATCTCCATGCAAATGTTAAATGTGTCACATCCAGCAAATGTAAAGGCTTTCATCAGCTGGATATAGACTGAGGTACTGGTGTTAACTGCAGTTGTCAATATAGTAGCAAAATAAACACTTATCTGTATGAAAATGATTATATAATCCTTGAATAAATGTGAACCTTGCCCAGAGGAGCCGAGGTGACCTTGACTGAGAAGCACTTTGTTTTTCAACATGGCCATTCAGGCGGCAGGATGAGATTTGGTTCAGCTTAGGTCAAGAGCATTAACAGCTACCCCACTGATGGATAGATGGTTCTGGCCTTGTGAGCACGCAGCTCACCTCCTCACCTCAGCAGTTTATCCATGGAAGAAAGTCAGCTCTGTGAAAAACTCCTCGTTCATTCAGTTTCAAAACTGGAGAGAAACCGATGGCGAGAAGTTGGTGCAGCTCTCAAACAGACATCTTAAAGTCAGAGTCAAGTGAGGACACAGTTTTTTGCTCTTGTAATCCCATTAAGTAAAGCAAATGGACTATTATTTCAAACTTCAGAAGTCTACTTCAACTAACTGAACAGTCCATTTGATCCACAAATTGTTTTTCCTTATGTTTTATCTATCTGAAAACGAATGATGACCACTTCAGAAATGATCGTGGACTAAGGTGGATTTATGAACATTAATGGGATGACAAAAAATGGAGTTTCCTTGTGATTATTCACGGAACATTAAAAAGTCATCTAAATCAGTGCAGGCTGCCATGCATAAGCATTGCATAGCCATGTTACAGAATTTACTGTAATTTTTAAATCTCAAAGGGTCATATCAGTGATTTTGCATGTTTAGCCAAGTATCTACAAAATGTATATGCCTCACATTTCTGCTACTCTGCAAGCAGCCATATGTTGGAACTCTGATATTATTTTTCCTCCCTTTCCCGTAGCCACTGGTTTCCATTATTCCACTACGATATGAAAATGAACTTTCAGAGACTTCAAACTTTCCTCACTCCAGTATTCCATCACCATAATGAAGTCCTCCACATTAGTTTTCCTAAAAGCAGCAGCACTGGTGTGTTTTGATGACTTGAAATTGGGTGAAGTGAAACAATACCTCCACCAGAGAAAATAGTCCCTGAGAAACGTTTACTTTGCACAAACAATTATCAGTTCTGTGTTTTTTGAATGTTTAGGACTTTGTAAGCCACAGATGCATAACATTATAAGGTGGGTGTTTCATTTTAAAAATGGAGGGATTATGATTTTTTTTTATTATTATGTTTTGAAATCTTTCTGCCTAAGTTGCAAAATGGCTTGTTGCCATGTAATATGGTGGGAAACTGTAAAAACAGGCAAAACATTCTCAAAGAGCTTTTAAAAAAACATTATAGACAATATACATTGCACATTATTATATATAGTATACACAGAATACTGCTGTAGATTCTTGGGGAAAAAAATCATTTAAAAAAATGCTTTTTAGCAGCTGGAAATGTAAAACATGTAAATTATAAATTTGATTATGTGAAATCTTTTACACTCGTGAAAGATTTGCAAAATTTGTTGTGATGTGAAATGTGGGTAAATTGTTGTAAATAAGTCAAACATTCAAGAGAGTTTATTAGATGATTGCTTTTAATTATATTTTAGGTTGAATTGCATCTTGGTCTTATTCTATTGTTGGCATTTGTTGCATTGTGTTTTTGTTGTGTGAGCTTCTGTTTGGTCCCAACTCCTTGTATCTGAGTGGCTGGTTTGCATTCCTCAGGTGCGAGTCACTAATCGCTCTCGTTTGACAAACAGCTGACAGAGTGGTTTAGGAGGACTCCGTGCGCCTGTGACAGTGTTGGTTTAACCAGGACTCCTGTCTTCTTCTTCTTCCTGGGTCGGATCAGGATGTCTCCCTCCAGTCCTGCAGACGAGGCCACAGTTCTGTCTTGGGTTGCCAGGTCTGCCACTGCTCAGGCCCAGGGGCTTGATCCTACTGACACCTCACAACTCTGTGCAGCCATTCTTCTGTTTTCCTTTTTTCATGAAGAAGGTTCATCTGGAGGCAATAAAATCCCCACCATGTTAAGAAGTTCACCTAGTTTGAAAACTTATTAGATATTAAAAACTCTTATTAGATTATTGTAGTCACACTTACTGATTGACTTGACGTGCTTACATTAAAGAGACATTTCACCCATTTTGAAAAATATGATATTATTTCACTTGTAGTACAGTACTTGTAGTACCTGTAGTACATTAGTGGTGCTATTGTTATTGAGTGCTGGATACTGGCTGGATGCTCAAAAAAAAAAAAAAAAAAAAAAAAAAGCAAAAGCAAAAGCAAAAGAATGGAGTTTCTCAAACAACCTGTTATGATGTTTTGAACCTGTTGTGAACAGTTTCGAACAGAATGCTACAAAGTCTTACGGCTTGTGCAGTTTTAATCATATGGCGTTTTCAGGATGTGGACCTACATTGACCTGTTCATGGTAAAATGCAAGGAAATGATATTTTGCCTGCAGGTCCCTCAAATGTCTAGGGGGTGGCACTGCTGATGTTTTGGAAATTTCTATATACTCGATAAGTCCTCAGAACAGTTACCTTGTTTATGCTTACCTATATGTCACTTTAAATGCCAACATGAGAAAAAGCTCAGGCTTGAAACGGTTTGGAACTGAGTCAAGGAATCTGAGTCACACAATCCACAACATGAAGTCTTAATTAGACTTCATGTATAGTAAACACAAAGAATCCTTATGCATGTACAGTAAATGCTTTGAGTAGAACAAATTACTGCAGTATGTAAATATGTTAAATGATTTAAAAATAATTAAAATTTATTTTTAAAAAAGACGGTGGACTTGTGTTGTTGTTTTTTTAACAAAACTAGACCTAAAATCTGCTAAATGCAGATAGTACAAGACCTTGCACTGTTGTTGGTTTGTTGATTACAAAATGACACGACTGAAGTGTCAGGAAGCCCTGTCTGACATGGAGCTGGGCAAATTGCTACAGTGTCCCTGAAGAATTGATTTGGCCACAAAGAGTGTTAAGCGATGGCTTGCTGTGTGCACGGAGGGCATGTCAGAGCCGGATATCATGGCTGCAGAGTGCCTGCAGGATTGGGGGGATTAAGAGTGGATACGACGGGAGATGAATGAGCGGCTGCAGTGAGAGAAGAGAGAGAAGAGAGAAGCCCTCGTGACTCGCGAGCAGCCTCTCTGAACGCTGTGCTGGATGTGTGTTCATACATCGCTTATTACGAGCTGTTTGTCTGTCATCAGCACACACTGGCTGGGCTTCAGCGTAACACTGACACCCAGGTCGCACTGAGGCTTCACATTTCAAATGAGCAGACCGTACCCAGTCAGAACAAAAACAAAAAAAATCTAAAGCTTTTCAGAAATGACAAATAATAAGAATGTTTGCTCAACCTTTAAGTCCCTCCATCACAGCAGCTGTGATCATTAACCTTTTAAAAGCTGAGGTAGTCCACTTCATTTCTTTCAAACATTTAAGTTAAATTACTATCAAACTATCAGAAAATTGCCAAGAAAAATATATAGTTAAAAAAAAAAAAAAAATTACAAATAAGACCAACAAAGGATAATAAATGAATGAATGAATGAATGAATAAAACACAAAAATAAAATATATAATAAATAAACAAATAAATAATAGATAATACATTTATATTATATACATACACATACAAAAAAATACATGTGTATGTATGCATATGCATAAGTTTATGTGTACGTATATACAAATACAATAAATTCAAATTACCACAAAATTACAAAACGAGGTAAATTATAGGTGTACATTACTTTTCACAAAAAATGGCAAAAGGACCTGAAAATTTGAAAATAACAAAAAGAAATGCATGAAATGAAGTAGCAAAGAATTTGTAAAATACCAAGAGAAAATCAGAATAAATTCTGATTTTTTTATTTATTTATTTATTTTTTAAAATAAAAACATTACCATTGTCAGGGCACTGGTGTCTTTGTATGACCCTGACGCTGGCATCCCAGGTCACAGCGCTCACTGAGTGCACACACACACACTCCTACACGAGCGCTGCTCCAGCATGCTTATATATGGCCTCACACAGCTAGACAGTGTTTCCATCAGTGGTTTTCAACGTGTGGTCCGGGGACCCCCAGAGGTCCTTGAGGGTCTTCCAGAGGCTCCTCAGCAAAGTGAGGCATTTAACTTCATGTTTGTTCAAATGTAAATGTTTGTGAAGGGCATCAGACAGACAGTGATCCAGCATGACCCATCTTACTTTTTTTTCTTTTTTCTGCTTATTTCTGGCCCAAAGCTCAAAACCTTTCCCCCATGTTATTAAAAGGAATCAAGTGAATGTGTTGAGGGTTCAAAGGGTTAATTCATTAAACACTGGCGCAACATAAAATCATGTATGAGTGATTTTTTTGTTATTATCTTTTCATATCAGAGTCCTGGGGCAAAATGACTTCAGCTGGAGGTTTTAGGTTAGGATTCGAGTGTGGGAACATCAAGGCACATCATGTCTGCTCACCACAAGAGTAAAGAAAAAGAAGAAAGAAATGATCAAGGATCTTCTTCTTTCATGCCTCGTTCATGCTTTTTCCCAGGATGTGTGAGTCTCTGAGATGGAATGAAGTTTTTTCTCCCGGAGGTTGGAAAGCACAGCGTCAGGAAGATGAAGTCAGGAGAACATCAGCTGCAGCAGCTCCCATCATTACAGCCCATAATACTGTCATGCTCAGCTCTGCCTCTGCCTAATCCCCCTCTCCCCTCGTCTCTCACCGAGCCATTTCTCCTTATTACTGTGAACATTTGCAAGGATAACAATGGTTTCAAACCCGAGGCACAATTGATAGTTTTGGCTTCAAGCAGCACAGGGGCAAATTCCAGAGGTCTGTGGATCATTCTTCATTTATTTTTTTCACATCCCCTCTTGTGTTGGTTTCAACAGGCGATCAGTTTCAATTACAGGGAGGTGTGTTTACCAGTGTGGAGACGGATATTCAGCACAGCGACTGCCATTAACTCAAGTCATTCTTCTTTCAGGCTGACTGATGCTGCAGTGTCTGCGGCTGAGCTCAGAGCCTCCTCTCCAAACTCCAAACTGTGTACCAGTGAGTCGTCAAAGACTGTTTCACCGCTCACATGTTTTTATTTATCACAGGATTTTATTGTTGTTGGGGTGTAAAACAAAGACAACTCAAACACGCACACACACTCACACATACACACACACACACACACACACACTGCTGCAAGCTGTTAGGCCAAACCTGATTTGACCTGCATGTTTTAACCCTTTGAAACCTAATCACAAATTCCATGTATGTATTTATTCATTTTTTTTTTTTTATTGTCAAAAAGTGCAGACTTTGCAAGCTAATTTTTTAAAATATATTTTGAATTTTATATATATATATATATAGCAGCATGACCCGTCATGACCCGTATATATATGTATATATATATATATATATATACTTTTTTTTTTTTTTTTTTTGGTTTTGTTTGTTTTTTTTTGTTTGTTTTTAGATTTTTAGATTTTGATTTGGATATTTTGACTTTAGGCTATTTTTATTCTATCTATCTATCTATCTATCTATCTATATATGTATGCATGTATATATGTATGTATGTATGTATGTATGCATGTATGTATGTATGTATCTTTAGTTACTATGGTTGTTTTTTAAACTTTTCTTTGACTTTTTCTTACTTTTGAACTGTGAATTGGTCTTGTATTCTTCTCATTATTATTACTGTTGTTGTTAATGTTAGTTTACATCCAAGTCTAGACTTCCAAACAAAATAATAATAATAATAAAAATCTTCAGAGAGCAAAGTATGATTTTTTTTTTATTGTATTTATTCATTGTTTTGTTTTTTTTTTCCCATCAGCAATAAGGGGCAGTTTGTGTGCTGGCAGCCCCTCTGGGTGTTTGCAGGATTCAGCGTTGAGGCTTGAGCCTGGAACCATACAGACATGTGTGGCCTGGTGTGTGCAGACACTCAGCGCACTCTCTCTCTCTGCACCTCTGCTTCAGCTGTCTGTCAGGACACCAAATGTCCCGTCGTCGCTGCCGTGTCAAACTGACATCAGGCGTTTGTCAGGCAGGTGGCACATCGGCCACCCTGGCTGGGTTAGTGGTTCACTGATAGGCCACATGTTTACCTAATGCCAGACGCCTGTGAGCTTTGTCTTCACACCACTAATTGAGAAAGCACTGGCTCTAATGAAGTGGCCATTACTTTTAACACCCAGCTGTCAAGTGCCACTCAAAGATAAGCATGCTTGATGTTTCAGGGTCACACTGGAACTACTGTGGATTTTTCTTTACTCCAGTAGCTAGATACCATCTTACATCTACACTTAAAGAGATAGCTTACGAATTTTAAAAAACGTGTTATTATCTCCCCCCCCCCAGCTGTTCTGTCTCTCTTTGTTGCTGAGTGCTGGATACTGGCTGGATGCTCCAAATGCTAACTGTTAGCCTCCTGCCATTGAGCTGGACTTCCCCCCGGCTAACATTTTAAAAATAACTGCCAGGGATGATGTTATATAGCTAAACTTGAACTCTGGCCTTTCTGAATGAAAATGAGAATTAGGAGTCAGGAATCACAGCAATACTCCAAGGAAAACGACAGTACTGGACAACTATTCTTAAAAAACCTATTCTTAAAAGTAACCAACTCAAATTGTGCACTAAAAAATGTTTGATAATGTGCTGCAGAATTGTGACAGCACAAACTGGCATGTAACAAGTAACAAGATGGCGGCGCCCTGTCCGGCTGCGGCTGCTTCGGCTCCCGGTAACATAGCCACTTTATCGGTAATTTCGCCATCTAGTTCAGTGTTTTTAGCATCACAAATTCAGCGAAACAGTGCTAGAATAGTATATGGCCGGCAGTTTATCATTAGTATTAGAAAATTTAGCAACGTAGACCCCGTAAACCCTGTAAGCCCAGAGACGCGGACCGTTCTACACAACCTCGGTCTGCTACGCCGGTCAGATCCAGCGGATCACAGAACAGCGGAGTCTCCCCCCAGCGCAGGCCACCCGCGGAGACATCGGAGGCGGTGCGAGAGGAAGCAGAAGCGCGGTTGTCGCGGAGGACTTACAGCTAAGCTAAAAGCTAACCCGTTCCGACCGCCGCTTCCATCAGTCCTGCTCGCCAACGTACGCTCCCTGGAAAACAAACTGGACTACCTGAAGCTGGACTTAATCACGAAACGGGAGACAAGAAACTGCTGCATTATCATTCTCACCGAGACGTGGCTCAACTCTTCTGTCCCGGACACCGCCATCAGCCTGGACGGGCTAAAAACATTCAGGTCCGACAGGAGCCATGCTCTCACAGGTAAAACACGGGGAGGTGGTGTTTGCATTTACACTAACAACAGCTGGTGTAACATCGCTTCTCTGGTCTCCAGTCATTGCTGTGTGGACATAGAGTTTACGATTGTGAGATGCAGACCCTTCTACCTGCCCCGGGAATTCACCAGCGTCACCATTGTTGCTGTTTACATTCCGCCCAGCGCTAACTGTAAACAAGCCCTGAGTGTTCTTTACCGCGCCATCAGCGACATGCAATCCACACACCCGGAGGGCGTTTTTATTGTTGCTGGGGACTTTAACCAGGCCAACATGAAGACTGTGCTTCCGAATTTTTACCAGCATGTGGATTTTGCTACTAGAGGGGAGAATACACTGGACTTGGTTTACACAAACATCAAGAAGGCATTCAGAGCAGCCCCCCGCCCCCACCTGGGCTCCTCAGACCACCTCTCTGTTATGCTAATTCCTGCATACCAGCCTTTGCTCACCAGGGAAAAGCCGGCTGTGAAGAAGGTGAGAGTGTGGCCTGAGGGAGCCATGTCTGCACTGCAGGACTGTTTTGAATGCACCGAATGGAGCATGTTCAGAGAGGCTGCAACAGACAATCAACACACCAATGTGGGGGAGTATGCTGCATCTGTGTCAGGCTACATACAGTGGTGCATGGAGGAGGTTACAGTCACCAAGACTATCATCACACGGGCCAACCAGAAACCTTGGATGACTAAGGAGGTGCGCGAAAGACTGAGGGAGCGCAATGCTGCATTCAAATCTGGTGATGCGATGGCACTCAAATCAGCGAGGGCAAATCTGAACCGTGCCATCAGAGTAGCAAAGCGCGCCCACAGTCAGAAGATCCAGGGCTTCTTCCAGGACCCCAACAACACCAGACAACTGTGGCAGGGCATCCAGACTGTCACCGACTACAAAGCCACACCCACACCCTGCCAGGATGACATCAGCTTCCTCAATGAGCTCAATAACTTCTTCGGAAGGTTTGAAGCTCTAAATAAAAATCCTGCGAGGAAAGCTACCCCCCACCCCGATGAACAGCCACTCAGGCTTGAAATCACTGCAGTGCGGAGAGCCCTGAGGAAGGTCAATGCACGGAAAGCTGCAGGCCCTGACAACATTCCAGGACGGCTGATCAAGGAATGTGCAGACCAGCTGGCCCATGTGCTCACAGACATTTTCAACATGTCACTGAACCAGGCTGTTGTCCCCCCCGTGTTTCAAGTCGGCCACAATAATTCCAGTGCCCAAGAAACCAGCCATCACATGCCTTAACGACTTTCGCCCCGTTGCACTTACATCCACCATCATGAAGTGCTTCGAGAGGGTGGTTAAGGACAACATCATCTCCATACTCCCCCCATCATTCGACCCGTTCCAGTTTGCATATCAGCCAAACCGCTCCACGGAGGATGCCATCTCCACTGCTCTCCACCTGAGCCTGGAGCACCTGGAAGGAAAGAACACCCACGTACGGATGCTGTTCCTGGACTTCAGCTCAGCATTCAATACGATCATCCCCCAGGACCTGATATGCAAACTGGAGCCCCTGGGCCTCAAAACCTCCCTGTGTAACTGGCTGCTGGACTTCCTCACCGACAGAACCCAGTCTGTCCGTGTGGGGAACAACACCTCCAGTGTCATCTCCCTGAACACCGGCTCCCCCCAGGGATGTGTTCTGAGCCCCCTGTTGTTCACCCTGATGACCCACGACTGTCGCCCCAGGTACAGCAGCAACCACATCCTGAAGTACGCGGACGACACAACAGTTGTGGGCCTCATTCAGGACGACAACGAACTGGCTTACAGGGAGGAAGTGCAACACCTTGTGGACTGGTGTAAGGTGAACAACCTGGTCCTGAATGTCGATAAAACTAAGGAGATTATCGTGGACTTCAGGAGATCCAGACCCAGCCACACACCCCTCCTCATCAACGACACAGCCGTGGAAGTCGTGAGCACTACCAAGTACCTGGGGGTGCACATCACCGACAACCTCGGCTGGTCACTCCACACCTCCTCCCTGGCGAAGAAGGCACAGCAGCGCCTGCACTTCCTACGGCGGATGAGAAGAGCCTCCCTCCCCCCTCCCATCCTAACCACCTTCTACAGAGGGACCATCGAGAGCCTGCTGACCAGCTGCATCTCCGTCTGGTCTGGGAGCTGTAGGGCCTCAGACTGGAAGTCTCTGCAGAGAGTGGTGAGGACGGCGGAGAAGATCATCGGGACCTCGCTCCCCCCCATCCAGGATGTAGCAGACAGCCGCTGCCTATCCAGAGCCCACCGGATCATTTCTGACCCCACCCACCCCCAGCATGGACTGTTCTCCCGACTGGCGTCTGGCAGAAGGTTCCGCAGCATCCGCTGCAGAACAGCCAGACTCAGAAACAGTTACTTCCCCCTGGCCATCAGACTGCTCAATGCCAAATAACTTGTCATATGGACAATACATTTCTGTGCAATATCCCTTTATGGAGGTATGGTTTCTTCAGGCCCAGGGTGTGTAGCCCAGTCCGGGAAACACCCCTGGGATGAGGAGAATTAATTACCTCCTATTTGTGCAATAACCCCCCCCACCCCCACCCCCCCTCCGCCGCCCGCCCGCCCAGCAGCTGCGTATGGACAATACATTTCTGTGCAATATCCCTTTATGGAGGTATGGTTTCTTCAGGCCCAGGGTGTGTAGCCCAGTCCGGGAAACACCCCTGGGATGAGGAGAATTAATTACCTCCTATTTGTGCAATAACCCCCCCCCCCCCCCCCCCCACCCCCCCCCCCCCCCGCCCGCCCGCCCAGCAGCTACGTATGGACAATACATTTCTGTGCAATCTTCCACTGTTAACACTGTTTAGTCAGTTGTTTTCTTTTTCTGTTGTTTACATTCTGTTCTTATTGCACTCGTTATTATTTACACTGGTTATTCAGTTGTTTACGCTGCTCAGTCCGTTGTTTACATTCTGTTTTTATCTAGTTATTCTCAATTGCACTCATTATTATTTATACTGGTTATTCAGTTGTTTACACTGTTTAGTCTGTTGTTGTACATTCTGTTTTATCTAGCTATTCTCAATTGCACTCATTACTATTTAGCTCCTGTTTTTTAGCACTAGTTATATAGACCATATCATACCAGTTATATAGACTATATTTATGTATAATATTTATATTTATATATACCTAAACGGTCCCACAATTCCATCTCTGCTGTAATCCGGAAGCCAAGCAACGACATTTCGTTGCCAAAATCTCACTGCTGTGTTTTTTTGTGCAATGACAATAAAAAGAAGTCTAAGTCTAAGTCTAAGTAAAATGCTGAGGCAGTTGTTTTATCATAAATTAGACTGATGGCAGACAAGCAGAGCTCTGTCTGATTTCTCTAAAGAAGATGAATAATGGCATGTAAGTAACCGTTAGGGTTCAGCTGGCAGGCCGATGTGCTTTTAAAGTCTGATACCAATAGTTGTAGACTGAGGCTGCTGACTGAGCATGCTTTGGCTGATATTCAGCATCTTTAACCCTTTGAAACTTGAGCCAATCCACTTCATTTCCTTCAGACAAGTTCCATGTGTAAAATTAAATTACAAGAACATTGCCCAAAAAAAAAAAAAAAAAAAAAAAAAAACAAGGACATGAACACAAAATGACCCCAAATTTTGACCCCTAACCCTAAATAAATAAGTAAACAAAAATTATTAATTGCCACAAAAACAACCAATTTCTTTTTTCTTTTTCTTTTTTTTTTCTTTTTTTTTTTATAAAAGAATCACAGGAAAATTATTTTAAATACCTACATTTTCTAAACAAAATGTAAATTTTGAAAATTAACAAATAAAATGTGAAGAAAGAAAATTATAAAATATTTATAATTTAGAAACATAAAATATGTGTAAAGAAACATATGTAGAGATAGATAGATAGATAGATAGATAGATAGATAGATAGATAGATAGGTAGAGCAGGCTCCAGGTTTTCAGAGTTAAATTTTCCATTTTCGTGATTACCTAAAAAATTAAAAATAAATAAATAAATTCAAGGAATTCATACAGTTGGACAATAAAACTCTCCTCACAATATCACACTATGTCAGTGGGCTTGATGAACTAGAGCCAACAGACTATAGTTCAGTTCAGCTCGGTGGCAGTTCTTCACTCGTCCTGATGTCATGGTTCAAGGCTGGGTCTGTTTGGTTGCTGCCGGCAGCCATCCACGCCCTCAGTAATGGCAGCAGTGAGCTCTTGCTGCCTGTTACTATATAATTAAATGTGTCTGAATGTCTTGATGTTTATGTTTCCTGCTCCATAACTGGAAGTTAGTATTGACAAGTCAGAAGTTCTGGAGCCGTTTCAAAACCTATTTCATGATAGTTGGAGAGTGTCATAGTGAACCCAGTCACAGTAATCATGGTGATTTGTATTGCCTCATTTAAGTTTATTGACGGTTCTTACCTGTTTGCATTGAAGTACAATGAAGTCAGTCTTCTTTTGCCAATAGAGCAGCTTCAGGTTTTATGTCTTGATGGTATTACATGCTATAGCATTGGTTTTCTGTAGTTTTTAGGAAGTTTTCCACGATTACAGATGTCAATATGAGGTCTTAAACCATAGGAATAATACACTATATAGACAAAAGTATTGGGCCACACCTCTTAATCATTGAATTCAGGTGTTTCATTCAGTTCCATTGCCATAGGTGTTTAAAAGCCAGCAGCTAGCCATGCAGTCTGCCTTTACAAACATTTGTGAAAGAATGGCTCATTCTAAAGAGCTCACTGAGTTCCAGTGTGATGCTGTAATAGTAATGTGATAGGATGCTGCCGCTGCAACAAGTCAGCTGCTGAAGTTTCTTCCCTCCTAGATATTCCACCATCAGCTGGAAGTGGGATTATTGCAAAGTGGAAGCTTTTAGGAGCCACAGCAATGCAGCCACCAGGTGGCAGACCACATAAAGTTACAAAGCGGGGCCACCGAATGCTGAGGCTCATAGTGCGTAAAAGTGGCCGATGCTCTGCTGACTCAATACCTGCAGAGCTCCAGACCTCCTCTGGCGTCAACATCAGCACAAAAACTGTGCGCCGGGAGCTTCATGGCATGGGTTTCCATAGCCAAACAGCTGCATGCAAGCCTCACATCACCAAGCACAACGCCAAGAGTCGGATGGAGTGGTGTAAAGCACGCCACCATTGGCGTACCCTTTCTGGAGGTCTGATGGACGAGTCTGGGTTTGGTGAATGCCAGGAGAACGTGTAGGTGTAATGTGTAGGCGCCAAATACTTTTGTCCATATTATATTATGTTATGACAGTTCTTTTTAAAGCTGCTTTTCACTTTAAAAGTGTGGTTAGGGGTTAGCCGTTCAGACAAGACCAAATAATACAAATAATATGTCTAAATGATTCTCAGCATTTTTTTTGGTGTGTCTGCAATGTGAATGTAGCCTGGTAATTTAGATGAGTTATAAGTTGCAACCAGAGGTGTTGGGCTGCATGATCTTATATCTGCAGGGAGGACAACTAAGGGAGGGGCCGTGTGCTTTACTGGACCTTGTGACTTTGTTTAGATATTTTCACACAATAATGTTGTCCTGAATTCAACACACATATCACCCAAACACAGTCATCTCAGTTATATGACATCATCAGCTGAACACACCCTTTTTGGCTTATGAGCTCACGGGGCTATCTAGTACCATTAGCGTTGCAGCTAAAGTCACTATGACAAAATACTGTGAAAAGTCTGAGCTACAGACCTTGTATCACCTCACCATATCAACTGTGGCTGAAAAAAAGCAGCAGACACAAGTTTCTTTTGGTCTCAAAGGAGAAACTGAACTATATTTCCTGAAATAGCAGAACAATTTTAATGCCAGTTTCCTTACTAATTTACTAAATTACTAATACTAAGCTTTGAATTTTTCATGCTGATTGGTCAAAAGAGAGTGGTGGTGGTTGTCACCAATCAGAAAAAGGCATGTAACTTCTGAACAGATTCACACATCATGGCAGAACTTTGTGGAAAGTTTGGTGATGGGGCAAGAAAGAGCTGGTGTTGGCAGAGGTATGTGCTCAACTGAGTGCCAACTTTCTAGTTTGATTAAATATTGAGTCAGAATGGCATGGCAGCAAATTCCAATCAACTGTGTCAACAAAGAAAGTATCATGTATCAAAACATAATGAGCCAGTGACCTGGATAACATCCTCACACAGGTTACACACCTGGAACTCCCCGCCAGTCTGTCAGAACTGAAGCTTCTTGAGTCAAACGTCTTCAAGAATCAACAAACAAGTCCAGCTCACCTTGATTCAACTCTATGTGGATAATCACGACCTGGATGACTGACAACCTCCACAGATAATTTGTAACTTGTTACACAATAGTATACACAGTGTAATCAAATAAACTACATCGAGAACTGCTTCCAAGTTAGAACCGGTTCCAAATTTAGAAGAACTGGGAGATTGTTAAGAAATATGACTTTTACTTGTTTTTATTGGTTCCTGTAACAAATTTGGTCCTGCACGACTGCCATAGAAGCCACCCCCTGCACACATGGGCTATGTTCTTACACAGAAGTGCAGGACAAAAGACGCCTCTATGTCAGCTCGTAGCGATGGTGGTTAAAACTCCAGCAAACAAAGGTAAAAGTAGGCTGGTACTGTCCGGTGCTTTCCACCACTAGGGAGAGTCAGTGCTGCTACACAGTAATGGCGCTTTTCCACTAGCACCTACTCGGCTCGACTTGGCTCGCCTTTTGGTGGTTTTCCATTACAATTGAGTTCCACCTCACCGTCGGTGGAGTCGTCATAGCAAGGCGGCCCCGCCACCAAGCACAGAAAAGTCTCCACCTCTTCATTTGACCACGGTACCGGTTTGCTTGCCATTTTCCAACTTTGTCAACTTCAGTGATGATCAATGTGCACGGTCGCTGTTGCCGTTTTCTTTTAAAAATGCTGCGTTTGGTTTTTGTGAAGGAGTCGCGCTCGTGTTATCACTCCCTGTCCAGTCAGTGGACTGCACTCTGTCACGTTTCGGCACGATTCAGCTTGACTGAGCTTGCTTGGAACCCTGGCGGAGTGGGTTCTAAAATGGGACCTGTTACCAGGTACTACCACATAATGGAAAACCTTACAACCCGAGTAGAGTCGAGCCGAGTAGGTACTAGTGGAAAAGTGCCACAGAAGTCCACTGCACCCACAACATATGATCACATGTCCAGCACCCTTCGAAGACTTTTACCAGGTTAACAAAACCAACAGTTAGCAAGCTAGACTACTTACAAATTGCTTGCCCCAAGCTCCGACCCTGTCCTCAGCAGACCTGTAGGCTGGAGAAAACACTGCTGCCTTTCCAAATCATTTGGTTTCAGCTGCTCCACCGGCACTGCCCGGAAACTGTGTTGAGCTAATGCAAACACCATCTAACGTCACCTGTTCCTGTAGCTGACTGACCAATGTTGAGCGCTTTGGGTTTTGGCAGACAGTCATCTCTTGCAAAAATCTCTTGACAGACAGAGTATGTCATGATCATGATGTTCACTTTTATCCCAGCAGGGTCAGCAGGCTAAACAAGCCATGCTACCTCCATGGATTGATGTGACTGCATATTAGAGTTTACTTCCTAAACACACAGAGCTGTTGGACGTGTGCACTATTGTTCCTGTCCTTGCCAATCATATAGAATTGAGATTCTATATGACAGCCATCTAACTGTAGTTATGTGATTCATTCATGTAACTTACTTCAGAGAGGACCACAGCACTAAACCGGTTTTGCTTTCATTTCAATTTCATTTTTTGTACTCAAATCATACAAAAAGAACTGCAATCAGAAATCAATAAAAAAATATATATAATCTATAAGCAGAACCAGAATAGGAACCAGAATAAATTAAAATCTAAACCATACCCAACCCTCCACATACCCATCATATCAGAGATGGATGACATTACCTTGCAAATATGTAACATTTTATAAAATTCCAATATCAGGTCTTTATATTGCTAAAAAGAGATCAATTGGTTTAACCCTGGACACCAGTGATCTCTTGAAAGAGGGCCACAACAACACTTGGTGATCTTGGTGATGGAAGAGGAAGGGACTGTATCAAGGGGGTAACCGCATACACACGTGAAAAGAGAACTTAAAAACAAACAGTATGTGGGGCTTATTTGCTCTGCCGCTTGTTTGCTGACTCTGCCTTTCCTCCTGTGCGGCCCTCAGCTCACATTCCCATCCAGCCGGGATTCATCCTGTGCTGTGGAGAGACTGGCCAGAGGAGACTCGCCCTGCTGCTGATTTACACAGGAGTCTGAGCATTTTACAGTGGGGAGAGAGGTAGGAGGCTGGAAGCTCCATGCACTATACATACTATAGTGGAAGATACATTTCAGAGGTATCTGAGGTCTTCGCACAGAGAGAGAGGGAGACAGAGAGAGCGCTATAAGGAGGGAGAGAGAATGAAAAAGAGTTCAGCAAGAGGAGATAGGCCTCTCCAGAAAAACTCCTGCATTGAAGTGTTTTCTCTGAAAACCTCTGAGACACTTGAGATAGGTTTTCACCCCAAGATGCATCACAATGTCTTCCCTGTGCTTCCCCCTCCTCCTCGCAGCGAGCAGTGGCTGAAGGGAACTCCACGACCTGAGGAGATGGTGGGTGGTGGACAGAGGAGGTGCAGTAATGTGCAGGAAAAGCATCCCCAGAATCCTTTCACCGCTGCCAAAGTTAACATACACCAGGGGATTCAGTATCAAAGTTTCCAATATTTGGCTCCACAAACACAATAGCCACTACAAAAACACAAGCCGAGGAGTTCCCTGCTGGCTATTCAAATAGAAAACGTTTAATTATGAACATTTGGGAAATCAAACTGCTATGCCTAGGGTACTTTGCACCAGGCTCCCTCCCGTGCTTGAAAGCATAGCTTGAAGCTTTTAACCAACATCCAAGCTCCACTCAGTTTCACCATTGTCATCCTGCTCCATAGGGCACTGTTTCTCATTTCAAGTTCATTTATACTGCATATGCAGTCTTTAAGGTGAAGGGGAGGCATTTGTAAATGTATGAATGTGGGATTTACACCCCAAAAAAAGGAAAAGTGATGTGGTACGATGTTCTATGTCCACTCAGGACATATTTGATATTTGATACCCTATGCAAGATTTATGATGGTCCCCTGCTTCCCCACCTTTTCTTCATCTTAATAACTCCCTTCCTCACCATCCAATAGCCTTTTGATTGCCATTGCCTGAGGCTGGCAGGTAATCAGTAAAGGCTGAATGCTAATGTGGAATACTAAAGGACCATACCAGTGATTTTGAATGTTTGGTCCATTTACTATAATTTCCCGTTTTACACTGCAACAAACTATTTTGCAAATCATGCAGGGGTAGCTACTAAACATTTCACCACATAGAATCAATATCGCTCCATTTTCAAATTTGAATTGTGGGTTAAAACAACCACTTTATATTGTTCTACCTCTGCTGCTAACAAAGTCGTCATCATTCATAAACCATGAAACTGATAATTGGCTTTGCGAAGCAAAGCATGTTTCCCCAGGGGACTATTTTCCCTGGCACAGGAATCGTTTCACTTTACCCAATTTCAAGTCCTGAAAACACAACAGTGCTGCTGCTTTTAGGAAAACTAATGTGGAGGACTTTGCTACAGTGATGAAATACTGGTGTGAAGAAAGTTTAAGTTTGTGAAAGTTCATTTTCATGTCATAATGGAATGAAAGGAAATGAGTCAAATCAGGCTATAGCCACGCTACTAATAAAGGTTTTAGCATGAAACTGTTCTGTATGCCTGTGCATGAAAAGTCTGTATGAAAAGAAGTTTGTGTGCTCCTTTGTCTTCAAAGTTTTCACGATTTGATTTCCCTGTCAACAGTATATGTGTTGTTTTGTTTTGCTTTGGTTATAACACTGCCTATTACTGAATTTAGAAACAGAATTATGGCCAAAAATATTTAGCCGATATAGTAGAAGAATAGCAATAGTGTTTTTCTTTTTTTCATATTAGCACTTACACTTATGGGAACATTACTGTCATATGATTGCACAAAATACTTGATTTTTTTTTTATCACATCAGTATTTTTGTAGTTTATTAAAATACACTTGATAAGGTTATGCGTGTATTTTGTAATATGATAGATTATGAAGCTCTTTGCCCATCTCTGATCATATAACTATGGCAAAGATCCTCACAACTATGACATGTTTTTATGACAGTTCCCTGAACGTCACATGCCTGCATGACCACTGACAGTACATTTACACTGCATTTGCCTTTAAAAGAAAAAAGTGGTTTTATTGTTGATGTGTGCCATTTATCACACCCTCTGACTTTGCGCTAGCTGCTTGCTCTCACAAAACAGGCACAGGGACATTTCTAATGAGCTCTACATCCTCAGCCAGCGTGAGGGGAGTCTGTTACATGTATCTGTTATTAGATCTCCACAGCCGTTTCCCCCTGTACCAGGTGCACCGTGTAACTGCTGTTCCTTTCTACTGACACTTAATGTATACACAAATTAATCACTTTTTTGGCGACCTGAGGTGACACAATTAATCATAAGCGCCATGAAAAAGCAGAGGGCTTGTGTATTGTTAGGCATCCCCGTAACAACGGGAGGCAGAGCAAATGAATCTTTAGGATTTGAATGTTCTGAAATCCCAAATGATTCCATTAAAACTGATTCCATGAGAAACCTGCACAGCGATAATCACTGTGTGTAATGATTTTAGGAATAAATCAGCCTATAAGTGTAAGAAGTTTTCCATCATGTATTTTCCTAGCCTGTCAAGGGGGGGTTAGAGATCCTCACACCCAGTGCCACACAGGGCAGTGCACACACGGGTTGGGTTTCCATAGAGACGCTAAGTCGTCCTGCCTGCAGAAAACACCAACTCACCTAACAACAAGTAGCATCACTGATGCTTGTGTTGGATCACAGGTTAGGCAAACCTTTTGTAACCTGAGCAAATTCACTTGATTACTTTCAAAAAACATGAGAAAAAAGTGGTGAGCAAATTAAGAAGAATGTCCTGAAAATGATATAAGGAAGATATAGGAAAAAGCTGTAAGAAAATAACCACAAAATATTAATTATAAAAAGAAAAAAAAAATAAAGAAAAAGTATTTATTTATTTGTTGATTTGCTTGTTTGGTTTGTTTCAAAATCTCAGCCCTGGCCAAGAAAGAACAGGCCATGTCAGGATATTGATTTACGATATAGATTTCAAATAGCTGGTGCTGAATTGCTGAAATTTCCACATGCAAAAGAGAACATGATATGATTGGTTGCCTCTACCTCACAAAAGTGGTGTTGTACATGATCAAAATGAACACTAGATGTCCTATAAATCCTGCTGCCCCCTGTCATCCCACAGGTGATTTTCACATCACTTTCACTTCTTTCACCAAATTAGCTCGCTTGTGCTAACTCTTTGGTTAAGGATAGGAAAAGGTTATTGTTCAGCTCACAGAAAGGTTTGTTGTAATGGTTAAGGTTAGGACATGGTCAGGGTTAGGGTTGTGAAACTTTAGCTAGTTGGCTAATATTAGCTATTGTTAGTATTAAAATAATATTAGACAGTTTGCTACTTAAAAATAAACACTGTTCAAGCTTGCATTTGAAGCAGGGTCAGCTGAGAAAAACTCACAGTGATTGGCCCGTCTGTCTCTCCACCAGGCTCCTTATATGGATTTAGTCGCTACTTTAACGCTACATCACAGTGTCATTATTTACAGCACCACCAGAGGTCGCTTTACTTTAAAAACGTAACTACAGGTTGCAATAACATGCTGTACAAACGACCTATGGGATCATTTTTTGCCAGAGGACAGTTGCAAAAAATTGTGTTTCATACAATGAATCTGCATTGTCATTTATGTTTTGTGGGGAATGTACAGGGTGACACAAAAAAATGGGAACTTTTTAACAATCCAATAAAACCAAGAGTGATGGAAGAAAAATATTTTATTCATAGTAATTGAAACCTTAAAACATGCCATTTAAGAAACAATGATGGAATATTCATTTTTTAAAAATTGTGCTGCCACTTGCTCATGTCTGCCAATATGCACTTCAAAGATTCCCGTTTTTTGGGTCACCCTGTATTTTTGCTTCAGTGTTTTTATGCCTTAACCTAACCTATCCCTCACCTTTAACCAACTACTTTTGGTGGCAAAGTAATGAAACTTGCTAAAATGCTGTCCGACATGACATACAAGATATGTTGATTAGAAACATATTTGTGATACATCAGAAACAACACTATAGTGGTTTGGGAATGTAATTTGTAGGAGACGGGGTTGCATGCCCATGCCCTTTTCTAGATCTGATCTGACCAAAAATAAAATGCTGAGTAGAGGCCAATAGAGGCTGTCCATCCTCTTGGTGATGATTTCCTCTTAATAAAATGTCCTATGGAAAGAATTACAACTTTTGCATTCACAAATATGTCAGTTATTCTAACACTGTGCTAGGCTAGACATGCAGCTGATAAAAATGATTCATGATTCCTATATTTTTCATTCCCTTTGAATCCCTGATCTCTTTTCATGTCATGTCCTGCCGTGCATTCCCATGCCCACTTGTGATCCACTATCAGTTCTCATGTCCTGGAGTAGCCATGTCTTGTCCTGCCATCCAAAAAGCTCTTACAAAGCAGCCACAGGTGGCTCCTGCTGCCCCGAGGCCATGATTTCCAGCACACACAGCTACAAATCATTCTTGGCCAAACACAACAGTGGTCAAGCCCACGAGACCCATGTCAAACAGCTTCTTTAGTGAGTGCACCAAGGTCTGAGGGATCATTTTCTTCTTTTCATTTGAAGCCTTCGGTGTGGTGAGCTCGGCTGCTGAGTCCTACACGAGCACATTTCCCCTGTGATACAGCTGAATGGCTGGATGTGTGGCAAAGAGCGGCGGTGCATGTCATCCCTGCCCACGCAAACACATCACACATGTAGGAATGCACGCACAGTCATAAACACGAAGCAGAGAGCACATGTATTCCCATGCAAACAGGCACGCTAGGGATGTGAAAAAAGGTACAAATCTCAATTGTTTTTCTTTTTCAATTTTTATAGCACCATGCTGACCCTTAATCAGTATGTTGTCCTTATTTTAAGGCAGATTTTGTTTTTATTTGAAGTGGAAAAATACGTTATATATGTCATGGCCTAAACAGAGATCTACTTTTGTTGGCATGGTGGGAATCACACAGATCACCAAGAGGATTCAAAGTCACTAATGCAAATTTGGCTTTCATTCTTTAGAAGATGAGTTATACATGGACACTGATGTGTGCCACAGAAAAGTGGTACTAATTTATTTTTTGGCATTTTTATTCTTAAATGCAATGCTGGGTTTTGAAAAATTCAAAACAACATGGCACACATTTCATATGTGCACCTCACAAGTCATAATACAATACTCACAGAATCACAATACATACCAAATCGGCACCCAAGTATTCCCGCCCCTAACACACACACACACACACACACACACACACATTTGTGCACATACACACAGCTTGTGTTCAGTCGAATAACATTCATCATGGGCCGAACGAGAACAGGAAAGTTGAGCAAATGAGTTCAGATCAGCTGTTTGACTCACTGTGGGTGTGTTCAAAAACACTCTGTGTTGTAATGAAATGCTCCCAAATGATCTGCGAAGTCAACGGTCAAGTTATGACAACCCCACCCCCCCCTTCCATAATTACCGACATCTTTCAAATTAATGTGGAACAGCTCTAAAGTCATGATATCTCACATGCCCATTCATGGAACAAAATATGTTAAACTTGCCCTATTTTGGTTCTTTACATCTATTCTATAATTACAGGGAGTGACTTAGGGACAGAAGCAATTACACAGATTTATAACATCATTAGGTAATGGCTGACTTGTATGTGAAATTTTGGAAGGGGTTGGACTTTGAAAACAGTGGCTGTGCTTAGACATACTCAGTTATCTGCAAATCTGGTTTTCCATGGTTCCATAAACCAAAATGGTAGCAGACCTGGAGAGAAATGAATAAAAGTAATATAAGCCATCATCATTACTGTTATTTGTTATAGATTTTTCATTTTCCTTCCCCAGTTTTCTGGGGAAATACATAAATAAATCAAATAAAAAAAAAAATCAAGACCAAAGCCACGTTTACATACAGTCTGTATATGTAATAACAAACATATTGCAAATAATGTGCAATACACATGCTATAAAATCCAATGTACGCAAATCACGAAAAGACAAAATTAGAAAAAAAAAAAAAAAGATCAAAAGTAATTGCGCTGTTTTTGTTGAATTCCTATGTGATTATTTTTATTTCAGTAATCAGGTTCAGAGGCTCTTATATGGTTTTTTCCATGACTAAGAGGCATTAAGGTTCAACTAAGAAGTCTTTCCAACTTTACATGAATGATGCTCCTGGGGAAAAAATTACTTGTGTTGTTTCATCATTGTCACAAATAAGCTGTAAAATTTTAATAATGACTTGTGGTGGTGGTAATGTTTACTGCACTAAAATTTGCAGTTATGCACTGAGGTTTTATGCGTAGGCCTGGGAGGACCCAAAACCTACGCAGTAAAGTAGTGCACAGGCCCCTCTCCTGTCAGTCTACTGACAGTGAGACTCTGATCACTCACTCTATTTTCTGCAACATGTGACTTCATCTCCATCACTAGCATCATATCCCAACTGAATGACGCTACCGTTTCCACTTCATTATTCAGTCTGAAATAGCCTCTGTCTTAGCAGATTTTGGTTGGTGGAGGGATCTGAGTCCCGCCACCTGCTGTGACATAGTTTTCAGTCGGCATGGTAGCTGGTTTAAACAGTTTACAGCACTGCTGCAAATCCGTTTGACTTGGCAACTTTAGCCACCTACAGTATGTTGGTCAGTTTGACGCATAGTGTTGTTTATGTCAAGTCAATTTGTTGGTGAAAAGAGTCAACAAATTCACAAACTCTCTATCAGCTAAAATCCAATAAAAAATGAAAGAACAAATGAAGGATTCAGTGCAGTCGGGCTGATTCTAGATCTGTTCCAGGGATTTAGGGCCTACTCAGATTAGGCCCAGTTGCTCCATATCATGCTGAAGCACAAATGCCTCCGGTGCACACGGAGGCAAACCTGTTGTTATTCGAGGGCCAGGCTAACAACCGGAATGTTACGGAAAATAATTCCCTGTAACAGAGTTAGACTTAGCCCGACTTCACTGAATCCTTTGGCCAAAAAGATCTGCTTCTCAATGTCACAAATAAACTTTAAAATGTTAATAATGACTATCAAAACTGCATCCTCTTCCAGACGGCAAATCATGAGATAACACACAGTTTGGCGACATTTGGTCATATTCATTTGATCTGTTGCTGATTTTATTTAAAGTTGTCATAATTGTGCCAAGCTATATCTGTGCGTTTTCAAATGCGACCAAGCTTTTAGCTCAACTGGCCGCTGTTTCTCTCCCAGTTGCCTCAAACTGATGAAAGCCATGTCATTTCTCTCTCTGGAGTCTGGCAGCTTTTTCCTACCTGAGGTAATAAGTTAGTGATTTATATGCCTAAATATTGATATATCTTAATAGAACTTTGTATTTATCTCCTCAAATAGGCTACTAATAACAAGCAGACCAGGGGCCCTGTCCAGTGGGGTTAGCTGATAAGTGCAATGAAACTTTTGCCAAATCCTGTCAGTAGAATGCAAAAACATCTTCCCTTCACAGAGATGTCTTTAAAAGAACAAAGGTACTCTGTTTTGAGTATTTTAGTATTCATTTATTTAAAACAATATCAACAGAATTGTCTGTAATGGTATCATCCTTCTGTTGCATTGTGAGCCAGTGTTAGCTAATGGTTGGTTTGGTTCGTATTTCAACCAGAAAATCAGTGGAACTGGGCAAAACTACAGAATTTTTTTTAAAAGGAAACATACGAGTCACGTGCAACCAGGCGACTTCGCCAGACTTTGATATTTTGTTCTGTATTTCCACCCCGCCACCAAAACCACCAGTTTAGGAGACAATCCCAAACTATTTATCTTGTCAATGACTGCCTCCGAAAATGTGCTGAGCTCTTTTCATGGCCCACTGTAAACACGAGGCAGCTTCCAAAGCGGAGCATGAAAGAGGGGGGTGGGGCGTGGGGGTGGGATGTGAGCATGCCATTGACTGAGCACCCAGATTTGAACAGGATGACAGGATTTGTACCTGAAGTTCACTCTAAGCCATTCTCAAATACCTCAAAACAGTTGGATGTTATGTTTTCAGCTTAAGGCCTTGGCAGGTGTGTAACAGGACTCTAGTTAGCTGGATGGAATATGATTGTATTCTTCAACACAACTTTTTTTTTCTTATCCTTTTTTTTTGGTGAGAGATTGTTGGGGGGGTCGGGGGATGGGGGGTTGGCACAGGAACTGTTATTGCATGTCTGCAGGTGTTTGGTAATTGGATTAATGCAAGAGCAAAAAAAAAAAAAAAGGAATTTCTTTCCTCCACAGGCTGTGAAGCTCTGAGGACAGACATGTTTGTTTCATGCAAGCGAGCCAGGGAATGCATGATGACAACCTTTATCTTCCCCACAACTCACCCACACACCATCTCCTGTAACTCCATGAGAGTTTTTGTTTCTTCAAATGTGACAGAAAAAAAGAAAGCCCCCGGCTCGGTGTAGCGCTCACCCTCCAGAGTAGGAGTTTATCTAAAAGCCTAAGCATAACAAGAGCAGCGGGGATGAAGGATGACGATGAAGGGCCTCCTCATGGTTTGATCCTTCTCCAAGAGCAACTTGGGTAACCTTAGCCAAACAGCCCCCCTTCCCCCGTGTTCTTGTATGTTCCTTACTCCTTTCGCCCAGTGTGTCTGGATGAAACAACTACTTTGTGAAGCTCTAGACAAAACAATTGTCATGGTGATGCTGGAAAAGGTGGTACAGAAGTCCTGCGGAAAATGTCACCCTAGCTATGCTGAGGCCCATGTTGAGATTAGAGAGACAAATAATGTTCGTTTATATGGATACTCTTTTTAATCTTTTCAAGGAAAAGTTTGTCGAACACTCTGAGCAGCTTGGCTGATGCGTTGTTCTATGAGGCCCCGATCTGTCCTGTGTAACCACAAAACAGCTACAGAGTTTTGATCTAATGCTAACTTCTGTTGCAACTAACTTTAAAACTGGTTTAAAAGAAAGAAGGGTTCAGTTTAAACCTCAGTTGTGATTCAAGTTCTGTTGTCCCAAAACTTCAAAGTCCAGCTTAAACCATGATCTGGTATTAACCTCAAACATAACCTTGATGAGGTTTAACGTTTAGCCCTTTGAAACCTGAGCAAATTGACTTAATTTAACTTGACCATTTAACTTAATCAAAAACATAGGAAAGCTCATTTAGAAATGAGCAAGAAATGACCCGAAAATTAGACATTAGTAAAAAGTTTCAAGAAGGCTACTAGAAACTGAAAAAAGAAAAGAAGTGATAAAGAAATAAAAGAAAATGAGAAATGAAATTGCTCAAAAATTTGTAAAAATTTTACTAGAAATTTAGTAAAAGTAACTAGAAAATTACAAGAAAGCAAACAAAAATGTATTTAAAAATATACAAGAAAACAATATTCATAAAGATTAAAATGATATATTGATTTGGCTTGATTTCTTTCAAAAACATGGGGGAAAAGGCGATTAGCACATTACCTTACTGAGTGCTGTTAGTGTAAACCAGTCACAAAGGAGGAGCTGTAAAGGGAAGCAGTGGAGCTGGAGAGCCACGTTGTGACAGCGGACATGCGGACTGCAAGAGTCTGCAGCTTTGTGACACAAGGATCCTGGAATTCAGAAAACTTGAGGCTTTAGGCTTTTTTTCCACCCTCTTTGTGCTTCACCTGGGTACTGCGCCTTGCTTCCTACATGTTAACTCGAGACCATTATCAACTGATTGTTATTCATAGCTAGAAGTCTAACATTTGTCAAACTAATATTTATCTTGGAAGCAGACCATATACCTCCTGAAATGTCAGATTCAGTTTCAGCCCCTTGTTTTGATTAATCAAATGTTCATTCCTCCACAGAAGCATTTTGGACATTTAAGACAAAGCAAATATACCCCATCTTTGATTGGACCATCAGACTACTTCAAACGACTAACTTCAAATACAAGTAAAAATGTATGCTGTGATAAATTCAGCATGTTAACTGAATCGCTGCATTGCTGAGTGCTGCATAATAAATTGCCAATAGCTACAGAATGTATGTTCACATTCACACGGCAAGCTCCTCTTGTCCATAAGCGGTCAGTGTTTGTGTTAAGCATATCGTTTCTGAAGGCACAGCCCAACAGCTGCTTGGACATCTCTGGACACATCAGCCACTTCATGCCTGTATTTACACTGCAGCTGACAATAGTCCACCTCTGATTTGTCCCTCATGCAATGCAGATCTGATATTTTTCAGATCAGTGTGAGCACAAAAAAGCTGGGTGGAGTGTCACTTCTCTCAGTCTCCATCTGAACTAGATGAATACAAGGTACAAAATCTCATCACCTCCGTGTAACTTGCATTTTAATGCTCACATCTGAATTCGTCCACATCATCATGACAATAACTAATATTGTAGAGCTTTCCATTGAGTGCTGGATGTTGGAATTTCCCACCTTATCACCTGAATGCATTTTATTGCAAATAACATAGATGGCCATAAGAAGATAGAAAAACAGTGTTACCCACTAATGTTAGCAAGGCTACAGTTAGTTATCTGTGCTGGTAGTGCCAGGTTGGTTCATCCAAATAAAAGAATCACTACTATAAAGCCACACCGTAAGATAAAGACTGCACATAATGCTGGATTGAAGTTGAATGTGTTTTCAAAGAAAAACCCAGTTACAGAGAAACATGTTTATCATTGACTTTGTTGCCTGCCAAGCTTTCAGATCTTCCCCAGAATTCTGACTCAGAGTTCTGACTTTACTGGTGTCCCTTTGTGCTTTTCCATGTAGGAAGTTGAATCCATTCCCAGCAAGGTTGCAGCTCAAAGCTACATTATTTTAGGCAGTGTTTTTGTCACAGGGCATGGCCCTTCCAGCCAATCAGCAGGGAAAGTTGGTCAATGCCACCTTGACCGATGACCAGCATCTCTGTTGGGTGGAGACTGTCCTCCACCAAAAACCTGTGGGTCGTGTTAGAGGGTTGGAGAAAACGACCTGTATGGTTGTATAGATTGGAGGACTTGTTGGCAGGGTTTCATAATGTCATAATGTGTTTGGATACTGCAGCAAAGACAATCACTTCCTCACTAGCCCATGCAGGACCAACCTTCCCACCAAGTTTTGTGCAAATCCATCCAGTACTTTTTGTCATCTTGCTGATGGACAGAAGAATAGATGCCTTAATTCCTTGCCAAAGATTCCACCTCCTTGGTGGAGGTCATTAAAAGATGGCACAATGAAAAGAAAGCCAAATGGTCGACTTGAATTGTATTTGGGGAGTAGCCTCACTTCTGTAAAACTCAAATGGTACAGTCTTTCATGTATAAGTATTGGAAACAAAAATGGATGACTTCTTTTGTTATTGTTACAACAAGCATAGTTTTTAACCATCACTGTGTGTTCATATTGCTGTGGGGTATGGGTTGAAACCTACATTATATTTGAAAAGTCATCCAAAATATTCTGAGTAGCAGTTCAAAATTGAGCATGACAGCCTGCGGTGTGTGACCGTTGCTTTAGTCCAGACAGCAACACTGACTGCCTGTGGCTGTTTCTACAACTCTTTGTGGACAAACCATGGGAAAGAGGATTCTGGCACCATCTGATGTAAAGCCAGAGATGTGGTTTCAGTGGTGAGAACTCATTCCAGACACTGGTGAGTAATCTGGCTTTTTAGCCATATAATTAACCCTCTCTTTCTCCCTGTTGACACCCTAATTTGGCTTGGAAGACTTTGTGTGAACTCTGATATCAAAGCGCTCCCCATGAAACAGGCAAAACACCACCCCCTGTCATGTTCTTGTTTGTGAGCCTACCAGCAGAGTTGAACAGGCCATCTTTATATTGTCAATATGGCATCATCCTTGCGACGTAATTTTAAGGAAAATAATATGTTGCCTCGCCCAGAACAACACTGTGGTCTACAGAAGTGTCATGACATAAGTTGAGTCCCACAGTAAGCAGGCTACAACACTAACATAGCATCATCTCCTGGACTTGGAAACATTACTTTTATTAATAGTACAGTGGATAAAGCAAAAGCATATCATAGCTCAGCTATTAAAATGATAGTTTGGATTTGAACATATGTAGTGATATTTGGCAGTCTACACAAACATAATACATCCACCAAGTTTTACTTCATTAACTCCTTCAGCTTCCCTGTGAGCACAAGAGCCTCAACAGGAGCGTCCTGCTCTAAAATGACTTAAGCAGATACAAACTCAAAAACAACATGATTTTGAGAGGTATCACAAAGCTGAAAATTTGTTTTGAAGAATGCACAACAGCACACTAATTGCAACGTCTTGCATTTGCAAAATTACATTTTAGTCCACAGGAATCAAAGTCTAGAGAGATAAAGCCAAAGCATGGCCACTGACCGCAGTGAGACGGAAAAATAATGCAGTACAGTCTTTTTACCATCAGGGGCAGTGTTGAGCACTTGCTAAACAGAGTAGAGTATTTGGCAGTCGATAGGGCTAAATGATATCCACAATATGTTTTTAGGCACTTCAGGTGCAGTGTCTGCCAGTGAGCTTTCCAAACCCATCAATTTTGAATGAAAAAAAATGGCAAAGTTCTATTTTTTGTTTTGTTTTGTTTTGTTTTTTTCTCAATTTTTTTTTTCAATTTAATTTTATTACGACTGACATTGAGCTATGTCCATTGTCCATATATGCATTGTTTATTTGGTTAGGCATTCATCCATGCTAGCTGGCATCTTTGTAATCAAGTCCAGCAACTGGAAATACAAAGGCGAAGCAAAAATAGACAGGGCACATAAGGTCTAAAAAAAAAAAAAACAACAGATGATATCAAATATTTGCCAGTAACTGGGCTATTACTGTCATTGTTACATGATCCAATATTTATAATGAAGACTGGATTATAAGATGAGGTGAAATTGATGGTTGTAAAATTATGTCAATTTCAGAAGATTTCCATCAGCAGGTTACATAAGCTGAGGTAGAAAAAAAGCACATTTTAACCCTAAATGGTTCCAGATGTCACTTGTCCAAACACATAGAAACGTGTATCTTCTTTACCTGGGTCTTTACCAATGCACAGAAAAAGAAATATTTTGGATTTTTGCACCTGTGAAAAAAAAAAATTGTCTTCATTTTGTATTCACAACACTTACACAACATTTACATTCACACAAGGCTTTCATACATGTCAGGATTAGTGTCACTCATTTCATACTGAAGAATTTTAGTAAAAACAAGAAACCACTAACAGTATTCATTACAACACATTCCTGTCTGTAGTTGGGGTCTCTGCTATTCCCTGACATGTGTATGTGAAATATCTGTTGTAGTCACCTTTATAGAGCAGCTGATATTCCTGCTGACAGTGCTTTTCACTGCAGTTGCACTGGAAGACACATTTTAAAATTTCACTTCACTCTAGAATCCAGATTGCTTGGACAAGTGTTTTCTATGTATTGGAAATTTAATTTCTAGTTCCCTGGTTTTCATGGAAGAAGAAGAAGAAGAAGAAGAAGAAGAAGAAGAAGAAGAAGAAGATGCCAGTGGTGGGACAGAAGTGTTTTTAACAGAGGTCATGCTCTAACTTTTTATTTTCTGAAGATGTGGTGAATTCTGAGCCAAGCCCATGCCACCTCAAGCATTTTTTGCTCTTTGTATATTGTTGTTCCTGACTGCTCACCATCAGGGAGCAGGACTTGTGATGAGTGCTACTGGTCCACTGTCACCACACTGCCTGGAAATCTATTCCTTGCATTGACTTATTAGGTATCTTTGAAAAAGGTATTGTTTCATGAACACTTGTCATCACTTCAATCCTTACATTCGAATCATCAAGCCTGTAAATGTGTTGCTATCCAGTGGTGTTTTGTGTTACATGATTGTATTGTGTTAGGGAATGGTTGTCCAACTGCCAAAGCACACAAATCCTCTGTGACGGTCCCAAAAACTGTAGGAAAAACAATGCATGAGAAAACCACACACTTCCCTCTTTCAATTTAAAACAATTTATTGGACTATTATTTCGCCACAACATGCCTCAGCTGCTGCCTGGGTGTAGGTTCAAACTGTCAGGACCAGTGTGTGTACGACACCTTGGCATTCAGGGGAGCTTTTCACAATTGCAAGCCTGTAATAATTCTGTAGTATTTCTATTGTTACTCAATTCCGTCTATGAGGGACCATGAATTTAGGCTCATTTAAATCTAAGCAGTTTGATCAGCTTATTCCAACAGGTTGTGTCATCATGTTTCATCTTTCACCTTGTTTCTCTCCATCTCACTTGGAAAAAAAAAATCCATATTTGCACATTTTAAAACAGTCTTCTTTGTGACTTGGAAAATTGACTGGGTATCAGTTTGGGGACTTGATCATGTTGTGTCACTGGCTCTATCTGAGCTTAGCAGGTTAACACAAGCCCACAGGTTCTTTTTCTATGGAGGCACCTTTCTGGACGCATTGGGCTGATTGCATTATAGCACCACAGTGGGCTGTGTCGGTACTGCAGTCCTATTAGAAAACTACTGTGGCCTACAGAACACTGCTTGTTACTATGAGTGCAAAGAGAATGTGTTTTATCTTTAAGAAATTAAAGAAAGGTGGCCGCCTCCAAATTCCATATGGAGGAAAAATGCTGCATGTTGTCAATTCATATTTTCGAGACCACCCAAAATTTCTCAAATCATCTCATATCTTATTAAGCTGAGCTCCTCCTGGCTCACACCCTGGTAGACAGCACATGTAAGGTTTTCCAAACACGTGTTTGCAAATAACACTCATCAGTGCTCCAGTCAGAACACAGAAACACACACACAGACAATACATCACTTGGCAAACTTGACAGAATATCTCATCATTAACAGTCCACCATAAATCACAAGCAATATATAATCACATCAAATGAAGCATTACAGGACAATCAAATATTCAAATACTGATATATTCCAGAATTGGCAATTTCATAACTTACCATATTTACAGTATCCAAAGATGACACCTCAATACTAATCAAGCCATCACTGTGTTTTAAAAAGTAGACACCAGTAAGGCTTATCAACTTCACTCTTCAGATAGTCCAATACATCACAGAAAATCATCATAACACAATGTTAATAGTAAATAAACAAACAAACAAACAAATAAATAAATACCCCAAATCAACAAAGTAATAGAAATATCTGCAGTCAGAGCTGTGTTCCTGCCATGCAAACTGGCTTGAATCAACAGGCTGTTAAGAAAAGGTTTTCTCTCGAAACAGGATCTGCTTCTCCAGACTCTCGACAGGTCAAAGCAAAAGCTGCTCCGCACCCCAACATACCAGCATGTACACACAAACAGGCCGAGCAATAACACAGGAGTCATACAACAGTTCCCAGCACAGTATTTTCAGTTGCACACACACACACACACACACACACACACACACACACACACACACGTGCACTCATACATACTTGGAAATGAAATGGAATGGATGCACTTTGTTCCAGCTCCTTGACTTTCATCAGGTTCACTTGCAAACGGCAACACTTTTGGCACCAGGTAACCAGTAACAGGTTACCTTCATTATTCTAGAGCAGTGCATGTCAAAATGGGGTACAGGGACCCCCAGGGGTCCTTGAGGGAATCCAGGGGGTCCTGAGCAAAATGAGCACTTGTTATTTTCACTGTAATTTAATTCACTAGAAATTGTCAGAATGCAGAAAATGTATGAGGGATCAGTTTAACATTTTCTTCTTTGTGGCTGCATCTCACCACGATTTCTCAGTGTTCAAGTGTGATATCCAAACATTTTAACCCCTTGAATCCTGTACTAATTCACTCGATTTCTTTCAAAAACATTCAAGGAAAAGTGATTAGTTAAAAATTAGCAGGACATTAGTTTAAAAAAAAAAAAAAAAAAGTAGAAAAAATACAAGTAAATTACCTGAAAATTAACACAAAAAAATCCAGACAATTTGCAAAAAAATGAAAAATATGAATAAATAAATAGATAAATAAAAGATAAAAATAAAGATAAAAAAAATGTTTACACACTCATGTATATAATCATTAAAATGCTATCACATTTACATCAAATCAGTGATGCTTGATCAACATCACATCTCCTGTGCTTAAATTTTTGTATTTAAACTAAAATCTAATAAGAGTTAGGGTCTCTACAGGGCAGAATCACTTCAAAGAAGTGTCTGCGGCTTATTGAAGCTCAACTTGGGGGTTCAGAACATGGAAAAGTTCCAAAACTGCTGTTCCAGAGTTAGTCTTCGTTGTTTTTCATGCCCCGCCACCACCACCACCACCACCACCACACACACACACACACACACATACAGAAATGCTCCATCCCCTCATTCCTTGCTTCCTCTTCATAGTAGATCAGAGTTATAAATTACAGGAGAACATATGTAAGTCATTTTATGGGATACATGGGATGCATTAATGATATATTGTTGGCTCACACTACGAAATACACAGTTGCATTTGCAAAAGAGAGCATTACGCAGCGATCAGACAAATCAATGCCATAAGGAGCAACTGCTGTCAGCTCAGTTTGCTCTCAGTGCTGTCTGGGCCTTTTCACACTGCACATCCTGCACTACTCCAGAGCAGGCTCAGCTGGCCCAGGGCTGACGCTGCTGCTCCTCCACTTTACAATGTGCAAGTGGGAACACTCACTTAGCCCACGGTGTTAGGACAGCCCTCACGGTTCATCCATAAGAGCATTGACATGCACCATTACTTTCCGACACACACTTAAATCTTCACAACATAACACAACCCTGTCTCCCAAAGCTGATGTTCCCATGCAACTAAACTGGAGGGGTGGGGAAACACAGATTCACTTAAGTATAGTGATTCTTTCTTTTCCGATTCCTGAATCGATTTAGAGTAAAGATGTTGTTATCATATGAATCTAGACAGCCTAAGGATCCATTGGTGCCAAAGCATGTAATGCTAGGTTGTTGTCAAGGTGACAAAACAACACTCCAATGATAGGCTACAAAAAACTGCCATCTCTGTTTTCAGCAGAGCCCCTTGACCTCTGACCTCCACTTCTCTGAATGAAGATGGGTTCTCTGGGCAGCCACGGCTCTCCCCTTTGCAGACATGCCCACCTTATGCTAATCCCACAAAGTTTGGGCCACAAACCCTGCAGTCCACATGTGTTTTGTCTTTTGGCCTGTTGTAAAATGGTGTGTTTGTGCAGACTGGGGCCTAAACAGTCTTGGAGCTGCATCAGTTGGCTTTGATTGGAAAGCTGAGACTCTTGTGGATTCAATGAGACACATTTGATTCATTTGTGATGATGTTAGCCCCCATAGGAGCCATTTCACTGGAGTCAGAGCATTTTTTAACCTTGATGTCACTGTATAAAATGACCTATAGTGACCTCTAGGATAATCACAGCCTCATGACACTTTACAATCACAAACTAGAGAGCGAGGCCATTAAGAGGATGTCTGGTTTTCCAGGTAGACAGACAATAAGAGCAAGTTCCTGAACAAATTCCAGAGCAGAGGATAATTGAATAAACAAAAATCAAAATAAATTGTAATATAGAGTTGCAACACTTAAGAATCACAATACATATCGAATCGGCACCCAAATATTGCGATAATATGGAATCGGGAGATAAGCATAGTGTCCCAGCCACACTAAACTGCATTCTCAATTACATTTCAAAGGAGACATATTTTGGATCAAAAATACATTTCTGATCAACATATCTTGTACATCATGTCAGGCAGCACTTAAGCCACATGACATGATAGCCTCCCCTTTTTTATTGCACAAGACTCACAGATCTCAGTCATACAATCAAACTGCAACCTTACTGGATCTTTAATAAATTTGTACAGAGTTTTTTGTTGGCCACAGACAGAGATGATACCAAGCAAGACAGCAAAATGTTAATAAAGCACAGTATAAGAGCGCCATGATTTCCCTATCCACCCTGATTGCCTTAGGCCATGTCGACACTATGCCAGGTAAACTTGACAATGCATCTTTTTTGTTGCTGTCTTAGCCTTCAATCCACACTAAGCTGGCTTTTCAAAAACTGTCTCCAAGGTGTGTAAATCTGAAAACATTGGTCTGGCATTCCCATGTTGACGGGGAAAACGGAGCTTTCCGAAAATTGTTTGATCTTCTCATGAGATGAAGTCTCTGAGGACATTTCTTTTATATCACATCAGTATCACATCAGTATTTGGGTTCCATGAAGCACTGATAAAACTGGAGGCAGTTCTTCTTAAAGATGGTCAGCCAACCAACTGGAGAGGTACCGCTATGCCTGGGTATTTGACACTTCTTCATGTAAACTCTAGCATTACATAGATAAAACCTGTACTAAACGGATTAACTATCATTTGTGAACAAGTTTGGGCATGCGGAGACGATTTCCTATTAATTCAACTTAGCAAGCTCATTAACCCAATGAAGTTGCAGCTTTTTTTCTCCAAACCTCTGCAGCCAAACAAAACTCCAAAGGTGCCAGCATGAGGCTTTCATGAGGCCCTATAGCAAAATCTGCCATGGTGAGACTTTTAGCTAAGCCAAGGAAGATGAAGGGCAGCAGTGAAGCATGCAAAATGTGCTCATTGTGTTTCTTCTTCTTTTTGTATTTTAATTTAATTTATTTTCAGTATAAGTCACACAAGGTACATAAAACTTGTGAACACAATACTTTAACATAACCGAAAAACCCAATTAATACAATTAGATTTGTGCTAGAGAAACCATATCACTGGGCAATGTAAACTCAAAGTCATACTGCTGCTGTGGTACTACAGCAGGAAGTGAAGCCGGAGGAGCAAAACGCCAGGAAATGATGTAGTTCGGCGGACCAGTCATAGCTCTTGTGGTCTGCGTTGGGTCTGCGTACCCAGGCTTTAGCTGGGGGGAAGTCCACCTCAATGGCAGGAGGCTAACAGTTAGCATTTGGAGCATCCAGCCAGTATCCAGCACTCAGTAACAATGAGAGGAAGAGAGCACCACTACTGTGCTACAGAACAGCTAGAGTGAAATGAAATATCATTTTTTATTTGTTTTATTTATCCAAAATAGTTGAACTATCCCTTTTAAGGAAGTGCACAGATTGGAGAACTTGGAGTAGAACAGACAAAGCTATTCAAATCCACATAGCAGGATGGTTGGTACAGCGGCCATTTTCACATGCATGTCTGCCACAGCAAAGACCTGTGGCTAACTTCTGTTGTCCAGGTGGTGGTGACAATTCATGTTAATTTACTACTTTTAGCAAGCAGCAACAGCACAACATACCTTCTCAGTTCTAAAAAGAGCATGACCCACTTTACTGCCGTATACTTCGGTCGTCGCTGTACCAACTAGCCACAAACGCCATTTTATTCAGAACAAGCCAAAGGACCACGGCAAACAGTTCAATGGCTGTTCTGCTCCACTCAAGCTCAGTGACACAGACAGTCCTCAGGAAACATACATATGTATCATACAGACATGATAGCTAATGTTAGTTAAAGCACTTGTTTAAGGTGACGTAAAGGTTAGGGTTAGGTTAAGGTTAGGCATAGGGTTGGATTAGGTTAAGGTTAGGCATAGGGTTGGATTAGGTTAAGGGTAGGATTAGCGTTGGATCAGGGTAAGGTTAGGATAAAGCAAACACATTTGCAAACACACTACAAACAAACTCCAGTTTTTCTTGGACATGGATTTCCTTCTGTGGGCTCTGTCACCCCCTATACATTATGCCACATTTTCACACATCAGTGACACACAATGTCACACCGACAGGCTTTCCTCTGGTGGACCGGTGGATCTCTTACATGCTTTGTCTTGATACTGGGCTGAATTATTTCATGATAACTGTTTTCATCTCTTTTGCTCTCAAGTGCTTTTTACAGCAGCATGTCCGGTCGTTTTGCTGCTTTGGGTTGACGCTAAGCTTGTCCACCTCCTACATCCTGTATGTACAGGCAAATGCTGCACATCATTAGGGGGAATAGTCTCTGCTTGCATTACTTTTTGGACTCGACATTGCCAGTGAAATAGCAGCCAAAGAGATGCTAGCAATAAACTTCTCTATGGCTGTCTAAAATCTTGCCGGTCGTTAAGAGTCCAGGACTCCCGCAGCCTGGTCTGTCAGTTTTCCCACACTGGGATTTGTTGTGGAGGCAGCCATTTCCCCTCGGCCAGGCACGGAGCCAGCTGGACCGGTGTGATGCCAGCCATCCTGGTTGAGGCAACTAACTCAGCCTACAGGGCATTACAACATGCATGAGACAGAAATAATGGGAGTGTAATGATAATACACTTACTAAACTCAGGTCTCTTGTAATCTAGGTGTATGGACCTTTACTCCATTTTGAAGAATGGCACCTCCTAAAATTTACAGTGACTAGTTCATGGAGTATGCCAGGTAGAAATGAAGGGATAGGAATTAAGCATCAGTGTTGGGTAGTAGAGTCCAGATCAGGCTGCATATTTTTGTCTGAACCCGACCTGAGATGGAAACATAGCAACTGATGCTGATCCAAACCCAACAGGCATCCCTTTTCAATGTCCAAACCCGACCCGGGCCCGAGATTTTACTTGTCCTTCATTGCTAGGGTGCATTTACCACCTGAAATGGCGTACGTGTTGCCTCCAGCGTCATTACATAAACTCCAGCACGATACAGGAAGTCACCCACAACAGACAGTAGGTCCATTATTTTATTTATTTTACACTAGAGTCTCACTAAAATAACTCTGACGTGACCAAACCTGACCTGAACTCGAGCACATTTTCTAAATTTTTGTCCGAACCTGGCCTAACCTGTTAGGTCCCGAGGGGTCCTGATGGCTCCTGACGGGGTCTGGTTGGGTATCCATTCTCTACTGGGTGGTAACAATGTAACTTTCAGGGTTAATATTGCAGTAGTGCTGTCTCTAAATGTTTGGAGACCCTAGGGCTAATTTTAAAATAACTGTCTTGTAATTCATTAACATTCATTGCTAATTTTCTTGTCCCTTTTTTCTGTTTATTTAGTTAGATTTTTTTCCAAGTTTCAGGTCATTTCTTGCAAATGTGCTCATCATGCTTTTCGTTTGGAAAGCAATCAAGTGAATTTTGTCATGTTTCAAAGGGATAATTCAGTTATATATATAAGAATTTATACATATGTACACACACACACACACACACACACATACACATACATATATATGTGTGTGTGTGTGTGTGTGTGTGTGTGTGTGTGTGTGTGTGTGTGTGTGTGTGTGTGTGTGTGTGTGTGTGTGTGCGTGCATACATATACAGCCTAATTGTAATTGGTTGTGGGTGCCCATATTAAGGAAGGTCCTAGGCATTGTGCCTGACCTGCCTAGCGGGCCCAGCGGCTCTGTATTGCAGTTACTAATAAGAAACATTTAGTTATCCCCCCTCTACATATCACATTACAGCTGAATTGTCCAATAACTATGTTCCACCTCAAACCACCAATTCATTTCCACCATAATTTGTCAGCTTCCTCCCACACGGAGCTGCTTAGATGAGAAATGTTTGAAAGGTTGACTTGAAGAATTCCTACTTTTCTGATGTGAAATGGAGGAGAAAAAGACTCCTTCCATCCCACTTCCCACAACACTCTCTCTCTCTCTCTCTCTCTCTCTCTCACTCTCTTTCTCCTCCCATATTATTTTCTTATCCTTAGTTTTTAACAGAGAACAGACAGCTTTTAGCTTTCAACAAGGTGCAGGAGCTTAAGTGAGGGAGAGGAGGATCCCGATTTGGAAGCAGAAATGAGGAGTCAAGATTTAATATTGAGCAATGCAACTGCTTATTATCAGTGTATGATTAAAGCTGAAGTCACTGTTCTATCATTTAGGCTGTTTAGCAAAAGCGACGACATGTGCAAGGGCCGGATAAGTTTGCTTAAGTGGACAGGAGCTGGCAGATGAGACATGTACATTATATAGCTTGTCTTGCCATTGGTTTAATCAAGTCCATGTGGCCATGATCATGGAATAACATGGTTATGATGATTATTATGATGAACTTTCCAACCATCGGGATCTAAATCTACCTGCTGAAAATGATCAGTTTCAACACAGCTCGAATGTGATGCTCTGGCTCTTATCCTGAAAATACATTTTACTCCACAAGGGCAAAAAATACCAGCACGGCCACTGAGCTTGAGCTGTGTAGAACAGACACTGATCTGTTTGCCATGGTCATTTGGCAAGTTCAGAATAAAATAGCGACTGTGATGATTTGCTAGTGGCACAACAAGGACGGTGAAGTGGGTCATGCTCTTCTTAGAACTGAGGAGATATGTCGTGCTGTGGTTGCTGGCTAAAAGTAGCAAATAAATGTTAATAGTTGCCACCAACTGGAATGCGGTAGTTAGCTTGATGCAACAGCCACAGTTCTTTGCTGTGGCAACGATTCACGTAAAAATGTCCGCTGCTCCGACCATCCTGCTGTGTTGGTTTGAGTAGGAATGTCCCCTCTACTCCATTCAAGTTCTGTGAGCATGACTCATGATATAGTCACGGTGGGATTGCGGAGGAGCATTTTCCACTGAACAATGGTCAAAATGATGATGAACCTGGGCTTTTGATAATGTGAGCTGTTTGCAAAATGCAACCAGCCCTTCCTTCACTCAGCACATGGGCCGCCTTGCAACCTGGTTTGAAGACAGCTTCCGTGACCTTAACGTGACTGGAATGTGTATCTACCAACAATCACTGATAATAAACACCCACCTTTCATCACCAGTAAGCGTCCAGTGACCATGGTCTACAAGTCACCAGCTGAGAGTGCTCCCACCTTCAGCATCATCTCTTGCTATGGGAACTTCTCAGACACAGGAACAAGCTGACCAGGTGCTTCACCAGGCTAGTAAAACCACTGGCAAACAGCTGCATCTACAGAACATAGACCATCTCAGCCCCTACTTATGCAGTGTCTCATAAAGGAGGCACTGTTGCATTTAGTTTTATCCATTATTTTCAGACATGCAGTATTTTCATTTTGTATTTAAGCTGACTGCAGCTGTGTGTAGCATTATTTCCCAAGTCAAACTTCCCCTCATGAACAATAAAGTATATTTATCTTATCTTACCCAGTCCATAACTAAAAAGGTAACGCTGGGCTGCAGTGACTCCAGCCAGGGGCGCCGTATATGGGGGAAAAGTTAGGACAATTCCAAGGGCCCTTGCCTGACAGGGGCCCTAAAAAATAGGTAAAAACTAATATAAAATTATTAAACCATCATCGAGTAAATAGATTTTTTTTTTTTTTTCATGAGGCCCAAAATTCCTGGCGGCGCCCCTGACTCCAGCCATCCCCTCCACTCATCATTCCAGCTGATGCCATCAGGCAGGGGACTCATGATCCCACTGGCAAAGAGGAATGCATACAAAAGATCATTTGTGCCCTCTGCTGTGGCCATCACCAACAGAGACATCATAAAATAGTGCCCTGCCCCCCCCAGTCCACAACTATTACTGCTGCTAGGAATGCACTTTTGTGATTTTTTTTTTTAAACAGTGTTTTTCACTGTCTGTTTTTACTGTCGTCAGAATGCCAAAGATAAATTTCCATTCCGGTAAAAGTAATGGACAATAAAGTATTCTTATCTTATCTTACTACTGAAATCATTGTAGTGCTAAAGAAACATGAAATACGCAGGTTCACTTTTTATTAGTTCCCTCCCACAGTTAATGGAGCTTTCCACTGACTGTTGGATGTACGAGTGTCCGAGTTGGAAATTCCCACCTCCATGCAGAATGTGTTCCATTACAACTGACATGGACGCTTGCAAGAAGATAGAAATCACTGACCTGTCCACTGACAGCAAGCGACTGCAGAGTCAGTGATGATGGCTATTAATATTAGCTGCTGGCGTCTGCTGTATTAGGAAAATCAAACAGATCATGATGTGATGTTGCATGGTTTAAGGGTCAACAGTGGATCAAAGTTCAACATTCCGTTAATTTGTGTACTTTTTTTAACAGTGCATAAAGTTCTTCAAATGAACCATTAATCATAAATCATTAATATGTTAACTTTGAAAGCATTGATATATATTAAAAGGGCTTATTTTTCATGCTGTCCAGCATGTTACAACCCGAGTGTTTGCTTTTTGAACAGAACTTTTGATCGTGCTTTGCTTTTGGAAAATCATAAAATTAAGGATCATTTTTTTCCCAGTGGATCAGAGATGACTGGCATTTTGTCATCATGAAGGCTTGCAAGTCAAACTTTGTTCGTCAAGGATTGAAGGAGGCACACGATGAGTGCCTGATACAAAAATGATACATTATGGGTGAAATATCCCTTTAAGGTTTCAAAAACTTAGATGGCTTGGTGTTGATATCCTTATGCCCTGATGCACAAATGTGGAAGAGTAAAGCCACAAACACTCTAGCCACTGAATGAGACTGTTTACCTAGCAGAATGCCAATGTAAACTGACAGGCGGCCTTTTGGGATGTGGTCTGTCCCATGCTGAGTTAGTGTTACAGACTCTGAGAGGGCAAGCACATCTGGGAGTGGAAACAAGACACTAGTTACTTTTCCCTTTAGTGACCTGAAATGCAAATCCAGAGAACAGGCAGCTGGAGAGATCATGAGGTTTGCACTAGTTATTGACCTGGTGAGAGGATTATGATGAAGGTAGAGCTTGTGGTGGCTTGCAACAGGGTTCCTGCAGGTCTTTAAAAAAATCAGTAATCTAAATTTTACAGCTATTAAGGCTTAGAATGTCTTAAATTACGGTTTAACAGGTCTTAAGAAATCACAGGGTAATACATTTATGTTTATAATTTTACTTAATTTGAGTCACAAACCTTTCCAGTTTTTTTCAGTATAGCCTGTTTTTTTTTTCTTTGCTTGTTTTCAACTTGGATGCATGACAGGAAAAGCTTGGTGTTGGCTCGGTGAATTGTGCACAGCTTGAATTAACCAATTTACTGAATTTAATCAATTTAAATCTCCGACTGCCACATCCATCAGTGCTATGACGGAAAAATCTAAGATTAACAAGATGTGGTTGAAATCTAGGGCATTTCATTCTTGTTTACAGCCAGTTCTAGGCCTGTTACTGTATCTTGAACAAAAACGTTCAAATTAGGCACACTGGGTGTCACTGCTTTAGGCGCAATTGACTATTGGAGAGTGATGTTGGGTTGAATTCCACCAAAAGTTGAATCTGGCTCAACGTCTTGCCAGATGGCCGCTGCGTTTTTTGCAGCTTTCAGTCTATCTTAAGTGAGTACTGGAGGAATAAGAAGATTCCCCACAGTTCGAGCATCCAGAAAGCTCCTAAATTTGGGAAGTATGATGAAAACTTTATGAGGAAATGGGAAGAGATTCTTAACTTAATAGATTTCATTTGATCTAAGGCTACTTATAAACAAGAAAATAACCTCTGAGATGCATGAAACAAGGACAGAAATCGAGAAACAATAAAAAGTCCTGCAACTGAAAGTCGCCAGTTGGAGTTCCCATTAATGCATCAACCAATGCATTGACTCTAAGAAAAGACTCTAAGAAAACCTTCATGCCACCAAACTAAAGAAATATAGACTGAGGGTCCCTCAGTGTACTGAAAGGTTGTATCAAGAAAAGGCCTGGTTTAGTGCAGATGCTGTATGGGAGTTCAACTTTGTTATTTGCAAATTATTGCCATAGTGCCAGTTGTTCAGGTGTCACAATAACCGTTTCCACTCCTCAGTGTAGAACATGGTTCATTTTGACAAATGCTGCTGTTGTCATCTGATCACTCCAAGGAGGAGGAGCAAAGAAAGGGATGAATGAAATATGAAAGAGTGTCAGTAGAAGTTGTAAAATATATTTTCTGACCAAAAGTTGACCCACGGCAAAATGGTCTAATAATGTGACATCTTCATAATTATGAAAATCACATTAAAAAGTCAAGTGTAGTGTGTTCCATCATAAACAGCATGAAGCTGTAGTTGTACATCTCAAATGGTTATGGTCAAATCTGACCATAAAAGAATTTCATTAGCTGGCCTACCAGTTTATAAACTTCTGTATGTTGTTGCCATTGGGGAGAAAAACTCTGGCACATCTCTTTCCTCGTGAAATGCTTCAGCGCTATTGTTATTGTGTAATTCCTGCAATATTAGTTGGCTCTGGGTTTTATAGCTCTATACATTTTTTCTTTGTATATTTAAGGGCCAGAGTGGCAGCTGCCAAGCCTCAGGTGCTCCATAACAATTTGTGGAATACTTAATAGGCCTCAGAGGCCAAATCCTTCTTAAGGGAAATGTGCTTATATGTTTTGATGTTTGCTTGCTCAGCCTGTAGCTGCAGGTGAGTGAAATTTTACCATAAAAATTCACATTCTAATTTATATTAACCCTTTGAAATCTGAGCAAATTTGTTTTTTACATGCTTTCTTTCACAAACATGGGAGACAAGGCAATTAATAAATCAAGAAAAATTACTGGAAAATTGGTTAGTTAGTTTAAAAAAAGAAGCAGCTTAAGTAAGTTAGTAAGTAAGTTAATTAATTAATTAATTAATTAAAAACAAACTGAAAAGGAAAAAAAAAAACAACTACACTATACTAATACCAGCATTTAACCCTTTGAAACTTCAGCTAATTCTTTTGATTTCTCTCAGAAAGTTGGGAAAAAGGGTGATGAGCAAATCAGCAACCATTACTCACAACCTAGCAAGAAGCTAGTGAAAAGTTACAAGAAATTCACCAGGAAAGTACCCAAAAAAGTAAAAAAAATAAAAATAATAATACATGAAAAAAAATGTGAATTAGAAAAAAAAAAAACCTGAAAATTAGTAAAACATTACTAAAAAAAAAATTAAAAAGAAGAAAAGTATTTATAAATATTGTAAATATATATTTTAAAATTAAACAGCAAGAAAATGACCACAAAATGACCCAGCCCAAAAAATGTATAAATAAAGAAATAAATGAAAAATTTACGAGCAAGTTACAAGTACAAGCAAGTTACCCTTTTTACTTTCTCATTCTTTTTTTTTTTTTTTTTTTTTTTTTGATCAGTTGCTCTTCCGTGCTGTGGTGTGTCTGCATCACACTCCTCAGACAAGTGAGTCTCTGTTGGTCGAGTTTGAGTCTTCTTTGCTCAGCCACAGCCGCTGTAACTGCTCATGCTCCTGTTTTGTTCTCTACAATGTGATGCTTTGCTGTGTCATAGTGTAATATTGCGAAAATGTTGTGCATATTTGGGTTGACATTGATCCTGCATGTCATGTAAACCTGAGGGGTTGGACTTGGCTGCCTTCTGCATGTCTCCGTCAGTTAAATGCTGGCCGGGAAATATCTTTCCCATTGTGACATAGATGCATTTTGGACAAATTTTCCATGGTTTGGCTTCTAGTCCCAGGATGAAGAAACATGTGGGGGAGGTCAGATGTCAATTGCAGTAACACAAAATACAAAAACACGGAGATGCAGTGTTCCTGCAGGACGCTGGTAATGTTATTTACATGTTGTACAATGTATAATCTATAGGAAATTCTGATATAACTGAGTTTATATAGGAGCCACCTGACAAAGGACCAAACACAATCATTAAATTCTCCTTCAGGAGCAACAAGAGGCCAAACGTTGATTAGTAATAGCTATGCCACTGTTAAAGTCAAACCACAGGGGTTCTGTCACCACTATGTAACCAAGATCTTATGTGACAAATAATCCAATCCACCGGCCACCAGAGATCTTTGTGGGTTTTCAGTTCAGTGTCTAAACAAAGCAGTCCCCACAAACCAGGAGAACTTATTTCAATTACATTAAACATTGCATGGGTTTGGGTTGTACGGGACTTGGCTCCCTCCCAAACCAAAACCCCTGCGTCTTCCTTGGAGGGCAGCATTCACAGAAACCAGAACTGATCTTTAATGAAAGGCTATGCCTTTGTGCAGAGGGAGGATAACTCATGGGAAATTAGATAAACCACCAACATATGCTACTACATCCAAATCATAACCAACATATCTTGCTGAAGGAGTGCACAGCATGACGGTTGTATAACAAATAGAAACATATTGTACATCCAGAGGGACACTTCCAAATACCAATGCACAATTCGAGACACATTTATCTCCGTGGAAAATACATCCCAAAATGCTAAATAAAAAAAAAAATCTTTGCTTAAGTTAATACACTGGTACTGATGGACTGTAAAGGTTTTGCACTTATGTCACAAATCTCCCAGCAATCACATGTGGTTTTATCATGAGGCTGCAACAGAGGAATAACTGTGTGAGAGTAAATACTACTGTGACCAGGGCTGTAGTGGTGAGTAAAAGGTTGGATAATCCTGAGCTCAGTTCAGCTACTTCACTGTGAGGTCAGCCAGAATGGGAAAGAAAGTCAAAAATAATCTATAATGTGCTTTTTATGGAGAAGTTTTGTCATCTCTGAAGAACAAAAGCAACTCAAGTAGATATTATGAGGACTTTAAACTTCCGCCAGTGAGGGAGTTTATCTTGGTAAAGCTAAAACCTCGGCCTTAAAGTGATAGTTCACCAATTCTGAAAAATGTGATAATATTTCACTTCCACCCCAGCTGTTCTGTAGGACAGTAGTGGTGCTATCTTCCTCTCATTGTTACTGAGTGCTGGATACTGACTGGATGCTCCAAATGCTAACTGTTAGCCTCCTGCCATTGAGGTGGACTTCCCCCCAGCTAACATTCTTAGATAGAAGAAGTATTAAAAGCAACTCAGTTGCCAGAATAATATGTTGCCATTTTATGTTTATGCAAACCAACAAATACGTGGAAATGTCAAGACTTCTGAACCACAAATGTGTTGCACACCATCATTTTGAAGACTCAGTGTGGTGAGCCTGCATCAGCGTCACGTCACTGTTAACATTTGAGCATGTACGAAGGCTAGCTATCGTCAGCTCATTATTCTCCAACGGTGGTGTCAAAGAGGATGATGGTGTCCAAACTCCATGGCATCTTGGACACTGTCTCCCACCCACTCCATGGCACACTGGTGAAGCACAGGACTGCACCCAGCGGAAGACTTCTTCCACCGAAATGTGCCACAGAGCGCCACAGGAAGTCATTTCTGGTGTGGAGTTAACTGCTGATTAATCATTTGACTGTGCAATTCATTCCTGTAGGACTTGACAACAATTCAACAGTGCAATATCCCAATATATATATCTACATATGGTGTATATAGGTAGACTATTTGCATGTGCTCAATTTATAATTCTGTATTTATTGTTGTAACATTTTGTAGGATTAGTGCACATATTTAGACATAATGCACATAGTATTTTACTACTACAATTAATGCACAAGTAGTATTAATGCACATATTTAGACATAATGCACATTTTTTAAACAATTTTCTAAGGCACACATTTTTATATTTCTAATTTCTATTTCTATTTCTTTTCTATTTCTTAAAATTTAATTGTCCCTTGAGAATTTAAGCAACTGCAACTGACCCAATTTCCCCTCTGGGATCAATAAAGTATTTCTGATTCTGATTCTGAGTAGCTACTTTAGTCACTTTTGTTTGCTTCGTTAGGCATCACACTACTTGGTTAATGTTGGGAAAAGGTTTGTTGTCATGGTTAAAGTTAGTGTGTGTGTGTGTGTGTGTGTGTGTACTTCACCTCCACACCTGTCCTCAATCAACTCATCAAGCCTGCAGCATAAGAACCCCGGTCCTCCCTCCATTCATTGGCAGATGCTTCCATTTGCCACCATGGTAGTAACTCTGTCAGCCGCTCCAGCACTCTGTTACTCGAGTTATTTATTCCAAGTAGCTCTCACTCAGTTTGCTCCTCATGCCTGTATTTACCTTGCATTTTCACTGTACCTAGGATCCTCCTCGTGTCTCCCTGCCAAGCCCACACCACTCCAGCCAGCCTGCCTCTCTGCCCTGGCGTTTTTCACACACTTTATATTACATTGCAAAATGGGATATTTCAATGAATGACCGGTTTGCTTAAATGAAAAATGCCAGCATTTTTTCCCCCTGGTGACTGGGCTGTTAAAAGACAATAGCTGGCTTTCCACTGTCACACCAAACGCCAGCGAGGGCTCATGTGTGCCAAGACCAGTTGCATTTCCATTGTCACCTCTGGTCTTTGATCATACCTTGTTGGGACTGTCAGGGCCACTTTCCAGGTGCTAATGGCCCACCAAATACCCATGGGCCAGACAGGACTAACCAAGGTCTGAGGCGGAGTTAAGGGTCATAAGTGGAGGCATGGGTGCAGCTGATAAGTACAGATGTCAGCGCAGCAGCTCACTTTTGTAGCAGAAAATAACAGAGAAAAGAAAAATGGAGAACAAGTGGCAGTGGTGATCTGCTCACTGTCTGGTCAGAGGATAATGTTCCACGTCAAATTGACGGTGTTTGCCAAAATGAGGACATTATGCAATATATATTGAGAGAGCTGGCAGTGGTGTGGAGCGAATGCACAATGGGATAGGTCTGCAAAAAACTGAAAAAAACTGAGGTCTCAGTACAAAGGCAAAAAAAAATCCTGTGGTACATAGTTCTGCAGTAGTTAGTTGGTGCCGGGTGTGCAGACTTTCACCACTCACTTCTTCCTTTCTACTCGCCTGCATGGATGGGACGAGACTGCAGGCTATTGGCACAACAGTGGAAACACAAATGGTTTTTGTCCTTGCAGCTGGAGGCTGAGGGCCAATAACATCGTCTGGCTCAAAGATCGCCCCAGCTCTCAGTGGATAGACATTAATGTCGGTAAACAATGTCCCTGTATTAATCAGTCCATATGGAGAGTGTGTGTGTGCGTGGGAAGGGCCTGAACAGTGAGGTAGAGGGGGTTCGGGCTGACATCCTTTCATGGCCTGGGTTTGGGCTGGTATGAACCATAGCGCAGGACCTGAAAGAGATTATGAGGGGGTTCCTCCTCTGTTTGCTGGGGCTTCCTCTTTGCCCGGGTGTCATACAGGTTATGCATACCTGGAAACCCCTGCCTGCAGAGGATCTACCTCTGAAGCAGGTAGATCCACTGCTGACACTTAGTGTAGATGTACAAATGTAAAAATAACCACCTTCATTCACCTGATTTTTAAAATAAACAAAATATCTTTTTGATGTGCAGCAGAATTTTTTACAGCCCAAAATAAACAACTGCCCATGGGCTCCACAGGTTTCAAAGGGTAAAACCTACAGACATGTTCATATGCAAAAAATGTGACTTTGATTTGATTTAGACCAAACTGCCAGTAAAGCAGAGTCTGCACCAAGTCAGATTAAGTGCTGATTCATCCCAGTATCTATCATAAATGACTGCTTGTAGGATGTATATGTTGGCTATTATGAATATGCAGTATATGTAGGAATGAATCTGTGCCTTATTCACCCGAGGCTGCAGTTGACTGTGTGTAGTAGGGGTTTGGAAGATGTTGCCAGAACCACAATGTAACACTTGAGCTAGGATTGCGATTGATGTGGTTAAGTCCAGAAAGGAAGCAGGCAGCTGAATACATATTCAAAGGAGTCACATGAGGCAAAAAAAAAGGGTTCAGCAAATGGAATTAATGACCCAAATTGTAAAAATATGGTGTTTACTCTCCCACCACAGACAAACAGAACACACTGTGCCCTCCAGATAGTGTTGCTGCCAGTAAATATGGAGTTCGGCACTGGGTACTCCTCCATTGTAAATGAGAGTGACATTTTTCCTTGTAATTGACCACATTTCATTTATGAGCAGGTGTTTAGTGAGTCAACACAGAATGCGCCATACCATTTAATCACTTGGGTGTTGCCTTTGTTGTGTGACTTGTGTTTGAACAGTTAAGGATGCAAAAGTTACTTTTATTTGGGCAAAGATTAGTTTTCCATTTTCTGTTTATTTTGTTGCAAGGAGAAAAATGGAAAGCAAATAAGAAAATACTCTCAATAGAAGCATTTTAGAACCACTAAAACTCTGGCACTGGAAAACTACACTTAAGCTCTGGAAAACTACAGTTTTGGCACTGGAAAACTACAGTTAAGCTCCTGAGGCAGAAATAAATTGATATAAAGCTATTGGTTTCACACAATGAGCCCATGAAATAACTCACTGAAATTAGGTCATTTCTTTTACCTTTGAATATTAAGACATGTATTGTACTGCCATCCAAACTTTTATTACTGGGCAGGCAATTGCTGTGGAAAATGCCAGCACTACCCAAGATTTGTTTGTATTTGTGTTGGTAACATACATTTGTGCCGTTTTTGTGAGTTCTTACTGCCATAGTAACATTTCATGTAAAAAATATTTGTAAGTTTCTGAGTTTTCGTTTGTTTGTTTGGTCATTTTTTACTGTTTCTTTCGTCTCCCTAAATTTTTATTGTTTTTTTTTTTTTCATTATTTTAATATTTTCAATAATTTTTAATACTGTCATTTCTTATCATTTTTGTACATTTTCTCCCCCAATTTTTCTGGGTTTTGGTGTTTTGTTTTATTTTGTTTTTTGTTTTGTTTTTCATTTTTTAAAAAATTTTCAAGGCCCCAAACTTTTGAGTAATTTTGTGGTAATTAAATTTTAAATAAGTAATAATAAAAAAGAAATCAAGTGAAATTGTTCAGGTATGAAAAGGTTAATGACATTATATTACACAGTACATTGATGACAGATATGTGTGTGCATGTGGTATCCTCAGTCTTCTCAGTTCTCCAGTATCTCAGCTGTTCCTAGCACTGCAATCTTTTGAACAGATAGTGGCTTCAACTGCTCATCGGAAACATCATATTTATTCTATTTATGAGTTTATAAGCACATGAATGCCACCATGAAAATGTAATAACCAGTCGAAAACTGGGAAACACTGATGCTGCCTGAGTTTCCCAGTTGTGATGTTCCATGACATTCCATGCTATTTAAAAAGAGAAAAGAATATAGGTATAGCCTACCTGATACTTTGTGCTTTTCATTCTGCTGCTGATAAAAGCAATGCTTGACTATGTGTTTTTTGTAATAATGTAACACACTCACGTTTGCAATGGCTGCCATTTTTTTCAGAATGTGACGGTTACCTGATATTTCCGATTAAAGCACTTGAACACCAGTCAAGTCGTACGCAGGAGTTCCTACGTTGGAAATATGTGTATCCAACATTGCACCTGAAGGTAGGAATGGATCTCAGTTGTTGTTCCTGGAATCCATTGCAATGATTCTCCCAGTTTGGGGTCACAATCCCGAGTGCTCCTAAAACCACCGGGACCACTTTTGGCTTTCACTTTCCTCTTCGGATTCCTCTCCAGTTCCTCTTTCAGTCACTGGTACTTCTCCAACTTCTCATATTCCTTCTTGCTGTCACTGGAAATCCCTACGTCTCTCACCACTGCTGTTTTCCGCTCTTTGTCCATTACGACAATGTCTACTTGGCTTGCCAGTACTTGTTTATCTGTCTGGACATGGAAGTCCCAGAGGATCATAGCTCCATTACACTCAACCACTCTTTGTGGTGTCTCCCATCTGGACTTTGATGGGTTCAGTCCATACTCTGCACAGATGTTCCTGTACAAAAATCACCACGACCTGGTTGTGTATGCTCAGTGTATGTTGTTCCTGCTACTATGTGCTGGACCGTCTGAGAGGCCACTTCACTCAGTCTCAGGTTGTGTCTGATGTGGTTGATCCTGTGGTAGGTCTCCAGCTTTTTGCAGCAGCTGAATGTAATTTTGATTTATTTACCTTTTATAAGTTGCCATTCTGGTCTGATATTTCAGAGCTTTCAGAAAAACATGAGACTCCTAATTGTAAATATGAGTTGGATGTTTGACATGAACGCAATTTAAAAGTCAGAAGTTGATCATTACAGTAAATACCATATGGTGTGAACACGGCGTAAAATCTGCATTGACAGTTTACACCTGTTCTTATTGTTCTACATGCAGTAGATTTATACACCTGAACAGATTCTGGAATGATGCAGTTGCAAAATATCTGCCAAACAGACTGGAAAAGAAGGGCTTGAGGGCATAGTCTGTCCATATCCTGTTGCAAGTTGGCAGTTAGAAGATCCATGATTTTTTTTTTTTTATTCTCTCTACTCAGGGAAAACAAAAAGTGCTAAATCATCATACAGATCAAAAGGATGCAATATGTAACAGAGGATGCATTGCCGGATTTGTTCCTCATTCAGTGTTTTCCAACCTTTTAAATTAATGCATCATGCCAACGTCTATTTTACAGAGTTCTTAACACCTATTAGGAACCTTGTGTAAGTTTTATGGTATAACTGAAGTCTAAGTTGGAACTGTTATAGTTGGTGCAACTGTTCAAAATTTTAGTAGTGGGAGAACTCAGACCGAATGAGACTTCACACTTCAAATAGCCCACATTACAATTTAAGTGTACTGTTCATGTATCCATGTGTTCATGTTCATGTTGACGCACATGTCCATTCAACTTGAAGGCTATGGTGAAGAGCCTACAAGGCTATGATGCCTTTTCCATGTTGTGGGGAGACAGGTTATTGGTCAGTAGTTGGACTGACTGTTATGTTGTGGTCTATCATGACTGGTATTGTATGCCTCAAGTTAGCCAGTCAGACTGGGACCCCGGGTTTTGCAGCTTTTCCCTCTGTACTGCTAGTTGTTCATGCAGTGCTCTTGATTTCTTTGACCAATAGGTGTGGATCATTTCAGAGCTTGGTACTGTTCAGCAGTCTGCTGCCATGAAGGTGACTGGCTCTTCCTCTGGGAGATTGCAGTCGTCTGCATTCAAGTATATTAGTTTTTGAGCTTTGTGTTTATGTGATGATTTTCGTCCCATATTAGTCTCTACAGGAAAAAAATCCTAAAGTCTGTGGCAGACTTTGTAAAGTCAGTAACTGACTGATGCAAAGTCATGCCCCACAAGTGCAAATGCAAATGCAAACCAGCCAGTTGTGGCTTGGTAAATTTTGCCCTGGGACATTTAATACATCTGTCTCCTCAGATGTGAATGAAGTTCTCTAGATATTGAGGTGCTTTCAGAGGTTTATGCTGCTGTCTTAACAAACATACAAACAAACAAACAAAACTCCCTGGTGAAATTTTATGCCTGGGGCTCCTGCAGCAGAGACATACAGAGACTAAACAAAACCAAAACAGGACCAAACCACACACCTCCTCTGGATACACCTATGTCCCATCAAACACATGAATATTATTTAAGAGTAACAAGCAGAACTGTGTTTGGTTGAAAGCAGATATTGTGTTGGGCTCCTACAATGACCAAACCAAGACTTGACATTACAGTTGGAGGCTATGTTAACTTAATGTGACCTGAACCTGACTGGAGTCCTGCTTTACATGCTAAGTGGTTAGCAGGATAGCTAATCTAGCCTAGCATTGCCTAAATCTGAATCTAAACATGACCAAGACTTGGGGCAAATTTCAGCCGATAGAAGATGTGGCCTTAAATGAACCTGTTATTGTCAATTATTTAATGTGTATCAACACATTGCTTATAATTAAATGAAAGAAGAAAAAAAATAAGTTAGAAGGTGTGCCTCCACACTAGGCTCACTGACTCTTAGGAGGCTGGCTCCCAAATGCAGACAACCCCCTTGATGCCCCTCTCCTCTGTGAGGGACAGCCCACTGGGACCAACTCATACTCATACCCTGCAGGCAGCATGGAGACTGGCATCCTGCTCTTGCAGAGATCTTTCTGATCTCTAGGATCACTGCTGGTGTGGTATAGGCCAGCTCATTGGTTTTAGTTATGGTAGCGGGGATTGCGTCGTGCCTCATCAATTTTCATGTCAACAGCTGGCAAAGCTGTAGGCCTAATAATTCCTCCGTGGGTGCAGGTTGCAACCTCCAGGATATTCTGGGCATCACTGGTGCATTTACATGTACTCAGGTAACCAGGTTATTCACCATCTATGGGCCATTATCTGATTCCTAAAATGCCATGTCAATGACAATGCCGGTTTCCATAATCAGGATAAGGGATTAAGAGAAATCCTCCCTGCATTCCAAATCTCATACTTCTGCTTTTTACTTTTAGTATGTACTGCAGCTGCCCTTACAAAGTATGTAGTGTAGTATGCAGTATGCATGCGTATGCATACTATTGGGACACACTACATACGTCCTCCCTGAAGTTCGACCCTCTTGCTCACTTCCGCCGCTGTCCATAGCGCCACATTTGAATGTTGTTGTCAAAATGCCGATGCTGTTTCATACTCCACTGTTGTCTGTCATATTTCTGATCTTCTGTCTTCCTGTCACTTCTGCTGTTACTGAGTGAGGTGAGTGTGATGTGTGTGTTGTGTTGTCTTCCGTATGTTGGCGTGGCCTGTACACGCAGCTCAGTCAGTGCGAAGTAACTTCCACTGCACAAAGGATTGTGGGTCAGAATGGCCAGAGATGCATGCTGACATGCATACTGCAAAATCTGATCGGATGTAGTAGAACATCCTGGTACTCTTGGCATACTGCATCTGACATACTGTGTATTGGGACATACTAATTATTTTTTTTGCATACTAAATTGTATGGTAGTATGAGTATTGGAACACAGGGCCAGTCAAGGCACCGAGATTTCTCTTGGAAAAACCCAATTATTGTACTGTGTATATGTTTACTGGTATTACTGAATGTCTTTTTCCATGTGTGCATGTGCAGGTAAAGAAAGCAGATAAGGAAACTGACCGGATAAAAACAATAAATACACAGTATACCATGCTTAGGAGAATAAAAACGCTCCCATCTACATTCATTGAAGAATGCTTAATAATTTTATAAGGAAACACATATGCCACCCCCACTGAGGAAATCCCTGCAAGAAAACAGATGACGGGTGCTCTCCGCCAGCTGTACGTCAACTGTAGCACTGCTGTCACCATGGTAGCAGTATGGTGAAAGTCAGGGGTTGGGGAAGAAGCCGATTATTGGGGGAGTGCATGTATACAGGAGTGTTCAGGAGTGTTGTTGGGGCATTGAAGGTAACACATGTAAACGATTACCCCATTACCTTCCTGCCATAACCTGGTTACTCACAATAATCTGTTTTCTTGTGTTCATGTAACTGTAGTAACTGTGGCACTGACATCTTCCTCTCTTCAGTTGTTATAAATGTGTGTGTGTGTGTGTGTGTGTGTGTGTATAGATAGATAGATAGATAGATCTATACAGACACACATACACACACACACACACACACACACACACACACACACACACACATATATATATATAAATATGTTTTGTTTTGTTTTACTGTTTGTCAACCTTCTCTCCATGTTTTGTGCCTATATTGTTTTTTTGTTATCCTGCTGAATCCTGTAACCTTTGTTACTGCAATGATCTAATTTCCCATGGGGATCCTTAACATTTCATCTGCTAGTTTTATCTTGGTGATGCTACAGAGACCCAGATGTTGAACACTTCAAAATAATCACACTGTCCAGTATCTGTGAAGAAACTATGAGGATCAGCAAAGAGTCCAGTTCTATAAAACCGAAAGTTGCACAACAAATTGCAGCAGGGAGTTCCTCTTGCACAGGATTTGACCACAAACACACACTGTTGCACGAAAGTAATTGCCCTTCTACCCTTTGGCATTGCCTTGCATTTTTGGGGCCTTAGGCATGCTGAAATTATCTACAAATTATTTTGGGACTTGTTGCATTCAATTATATCACAAAATTGTTTAACAGTAACAAATGTGTATTTTATGGACTAGATCAGTGTGTTAGGCATGAGAATACATTTGCTGTGGAGCTTTGCATAATGGGCAGAGCTGAGAGAAGATCATACCCGACTGCAGAGCGTTAAATTGAGGATAAATTTATGAGCTTTATAAATATTGCTTGACGAGCCAGAACGTTGGGCACTTTCCCATTTCATGCCGTGAGATTTCTCTTGATCTTTATTATAACACACTTTATAGTGTGGCCCATTGGAGAAAACACTAATGGTACCATGGGGATAGCTAAATGGCTCAGAGTTATTTCAGAGGTTAGAAGGTAAGAAACAGACTGTTTTGGATTTTGATACATATACTCAGTTAGGACATTCCTCCAGTGTTTTTTTTCCCCCTCTCTTCATCCTGCTAAGAGTTTTCCCATGTTCTGGGACTGGTTAAATAGGCCATTAGAATCAATTCCACTATTTAACCTAACTCTCTTTACATTGAACACAATTTATTTAAACAGTTACATTCTAGAGACGATGTCTGGGTCTTTACCGGAGTCTTGAATCACCTCAATTATGGAGCAATTCAAGAGACCTATTTAGAAGTAGGCCTGATGAACTTTGAACTTTCCTTCAAGGGGAACACCATTTCACTGTGTAATGTTTCCCGCTTCGCACATGAGGGAAAAGATGCTTTGAAGCTGTCCTATTGATGGTTACATGTTGTGTTTGATCTGCATATTTGTCATGAGTACAAAGCCATCTGCTGGCCGTGTCACAAGCTTAGCACAAATGCTTTTGCACTGAATATGCCATACAGAGGCCAAGAGTGGCCATGGTTTCATTTATTTTTGGTAAAACTTGCATCGGATAGTCCCCTGTAGATATTCAACGGAATGCCAATTGATATATAAGTTAAATATCAACAACAGTCAGTAGAAAATCAATAAGCCATAAATTTCATTTCAGCATGTCCGTAGAGCTAAATGATGGAGTTCTGGGCAAGATACACCCACCAGCGCTGTGATTGATCATAAAATTTGTTGGCTTGTTGCCGATTCATCTCCCCTGGATATATTTAAGGAGCCAGTAAATCTCTGCAGATCTGATTCAAATCCTAAATAAAGTGGATGAAATCGGGCCTTCAGGCAGAGGGTATGGACTGCCAAGTTGTAAATCACATAGCTTTAAGCCCTCTTTTGTGCTTTTATCAATTAAGCTCTTGAACTGTCGAAAGGGTAATTTAAAAACCTTTTTTTTCTGTCTCTCTCCTATTCCTGATCTATGTCCTTTGGTACACCCATAGGTTGTAATTGTGAGTCTCAGTCATGAGAAGGAAATTATTTATATAATTTAATTGTGGACTAGAACTGCAGACAGAGTCATAACTGGACACAGGAACAGGTCTCACTGGAAACAGGAACTGAGCTCATGTTGGTCCATCACCAACACGCCCACTATCTACCCCATCCACCCCAACCACCTGCCTCAGTGGGCTTTCTCACTCTTCTAATGGGTGCCTCTTGCGTCAGTATCAGACACCACAGTGTGCCATAGGCTGCGGTATCAGACGCAGAGGGTCATGTCTGAGCTGCGGTGTTTGATGCCCTGGGAATGAGAATGGGCTGGCTCTTCATGCCTCCTGGAAGTGGGATTTCAGTTAAATCTTGAAATAAAATTTATGATAATTGAAAATGACTGCTTGAAGTATAGTAATACGCCAGCCCATTTGAACATTATTTTGTTCCATCTTATTCTTTAATAACAGTAAAGGTTATCCCTCAGTCATCTACATATATGTGCAAAGCATTCAGTCCACAGTAAATCTCTCATGTAACCCTTGATGTAGCCGAGTCCAAGCTGGTAAATATGAAAGGGCTGACTATTTGTAATCTTTTGTGAAATAAAAGTCAAATCAAATTCAGATGACAGCTTGCAAAAGCCAGCCAGAGCAAATTAATCTTATTGGCGTGTTGGCAGTGTTTAAGGTGTACATTTTTGAAGTATATGAAAGAAGCATTCATTGTGGGTTTTAACACATTTCAGTGCTTCTTTTGCAAAACTGCACGCCCCTCAAACAGCGTTGGCGAGTGTGTGGAATTGATGTCTAACCCGAACCCTGACTGACTCACATGTTCAACTGCTAACCCTGAAAGAATTTCATCTGACCACAATGTCATTGTTAGCGTCCCATAATAGTCTCAATGTGGATTTTACTACCTTGATAAGAATGAAAACTCTGGGAGGAAGGTTTTGGACTTACTGAAATTTCCCCCTGTCCTTTCCCACGTAATTTCTGGTTTTGTTTTGTTTTGCTTTGTTTTTTCCTTTTTTTCTTTTTCTTTTTCTTTTTTTTTTTTGAACTAATGTTCTGCTAGGTTTCAAAGTCTTAATGACACTGAATATTAGTGTGATAATTGTGTAATTTTAACCCTTTGAAACCTGAACAAACAACCTGGAAAAAAGATAATGAGCAAATGAGCAAGAAATGAGCAAGGAATTAGAAAAAAATGGAGGAAGAAGTAAGAAATTACAAGGAAATTAGCAAAAAATAACCAGATAATTAGCAAGTGTTGACCATAAAACTATCAAAATGAGCAAAACCTTTCCATAAACGCATATTATAATTATTGTGATTATATTTAACTTAAAATGATAAACATTTTAAAGCTACATTGAGTACAAGAAAAAATCTCATAAATTTAAATTTAAAAAAAATCCCAAAAAATCACCCTCAAAATGAAAAAAAAAAAAAAAAAAAGACTTAACGTGAATTTTGCTCATGAGGTGAAATCAAATCATTCAACTTGTTCGGATTTTGGGCCCACAGTGATTTGTTTAAAACACAGGGGCCCCCCCCCCAAAGGATTTTTTACCAAAGGCCCCCGAAAGTCTAGGGATGGCACTGGGTACAAAGCAGCTACTTTAACATGTAACCAAGGAACAAAATGTGTTTTGTCAGCAGACACTGCATGAGAAATGTTTCTGCGTGACTGTATGAGTAATGAAACAGTCTCTTGCAGCAGCTCAGCTGAAACAGAAAGCACAGAGTCCGACTGGACTGGAGTGGAGTGGATGTTTACCCAGTCACCATGTAACCAGCGATGTGGTCGCTGTCCACCGTGGCCTTAACTTTACCTCTGTGTCCTCGAAGCCTGGGGGAAATGTCATTCACTGCTACTGTCCTAACCAAGTGATTTAGGATGGGGTGGCAGAGGGCATGCAGGGGGTAAGGTGGTACACCGACAGGGAGCCTCACACAGTAGACGCTCCTCTGGCCCGCTGACACTTTTAAAGTTTCCGACCGGCAGGGTGAGCCGGAGGGTGGCAGGATGGACGGATGGTGAACTGACAGACACACTGCCAAGAGGGACTGGCTGTTCCCCACCAGCCTTCCTCCTACAAGAGAGGAAAAGGGAAGGAAAAGTGCCCCCCCTTATCCTCCTCCTCCCCAACAATTATAGAGCAGGACCAGCGCGGGCCAGGAAGGTGAAAGCAGGTCTTGATGAAAATCACTTCCACGTGGTGGATGGCCTCTTCACCCTCGTACAGTAGGGTTACACAGACACAATGGCACTGAGTTTATAGTAACAGCTGCTGCTGCAGCGGATCCCAGCAAATGTTTTGACATTAAAGAAATGATAATGATAATAATAATGATAATGATAAAGCAGTCTGCACCATGTAACATAAGCAACTTTAATTGAGTTTTCCAAAAAAAAAAAAAAAAAAAAGTCGAGGGGGTCCTTGAAGAGGGTTGGGCTCTAGGCGCTGTGCCTGATCTGCCTCGTGAGCCCCACAGCTCTGTTTGCACCACAATGAAGTAATGATCATATTTTGTATGAAGTGCACTGAAATCCCAAACCCATCATGATAAAGGCCACAGAAACAATCCCAGTCAACATTTTGACCCTGCACAGCTGTTGAAAGCCCATGTAAATATGGCATGAAAAAGTAAGTTGAGACAACATCTGATGAAATCATGACCCAAATATCTTTTATCCTCATCTCTTCTAAAACAGTTTTCAAAGCTATCTGAATGTGATTTTTTCTTGTGCTATAACATCAACTTTTTGAAAATTTGTACTCGTTTGAGCTGATGTTGAACGTGGCCACACCATGGTTCATCAGATCCTGGCTGGAACAGTCTGTATACTTATTCTGAATAACCTGACAAACACGAGGATCCCAGCCACACATCGAGATAAAAGAGGAAGAAAAAATTTATAGCTTAAAAACTAATGTGTGTCAGGATGTGGCCTTAATCAGATAATCTAGAACCAAAGAAAAGCCAATAAAAAACAAATAGGAAACTTCACCATAACTAACAGAATGGTAACATATACAGTCAGCAGTTCTACCACTTCAGACTCATGTGACTTTGGACAAATGAACAGCAGAGAGAATGTTAAAAATGTATGAAGAGCAAAGCTAGAATTACAATAAAATAGGAACACTGTTATGAAATGTAGTATTTATTTTATTGTATTTATTTCCTACTTGTTTTTCCCTCCTATTCTTTGACACGATTGGTCATTGCATTTTAAAAATTATATATCTCAAGCTCAAATGTGCTGCTTTTTGAGCAATACATTTTTTCTTCTTCTTTTATCTCTAAGTGTGACTGGAAACCTCTTGTGTTTTCCAAGTGATCCTGACTATTCCATGCATCTCATTCATTTAGGTGAATATGTGCCAGATCATCAGTTGCAACTACCTCATCTGAGTCAACATCAATCAGATTCACTTCATTCACTGGGGTATTTTTAATTTCTCATTGTTTGTTCTGGTTAATTACTAAATGACCATTTATTAAGTGGTGATACAAAATTTTGTTCTCTGTCAAGTGTGAAGTAGCATGAATTGCCCTCTGCTCAGTGCTTCCCTTTTTGTTGTGGCATTGCTTGCCCGTTTATCAACAGCAGGAAGCTCCAACTGTGTTGAGGTTGCAGTTTTCTGGCACTCTTTACGAGCATGCTGGATTTGTGTTTTAACTGTCCTCTATGACTGCTCAAGCCTTTGTTCCAAGCTGTCTCTGTACAAACGTAATTGTGGTGAAGGGATTGTTCCAGGCAGCCTCGGAGCAGCGTAGGCCTCTTTGAACCTGAGGTAGTGTCCCTTCTGTGACAGGCCAGACAAGTCTTATGTCACGTACACCATCCCCGGCCGTCTCAAGCTGCCCAGCTGTGTGTGTGTGAGTGTGTACGTGTGTGCATGTATAGGAGTGTATGTGTCCCTGGCTGGTCAGGGAGTTGATGACAGACTGATGAGTTCCTGGCTAAAAGAGAAACGGTGAGCAACCGGTTGACCATCCGCTCAGCTCTGTTCTTTCCCCTGGACCAGGAGCCTTCGTCCTGCATGACTCACAGCATTCAGCAGTACACACACACACACACACACACACACACACACAAATAATTTACATTTACAAGTAAAGAAGCACACTAACATATACATAAGCACACAAATAACACCACTTTTATCAGCCTAAATCAGGAAGTGGGGCTGCAGCAGAAAAAAAAAATTTCATCCCCATTCATCAATTCACCCTATAAAGGACTGTACCAGTCATTTTGAATGTTTAGCCCATTTAGTATGGTTTACCCGCATTTTACATTGTAACAAATCATTTTACAAATTGTGCAGGGGTTACTAAAGATTTCACACATACAATCAAAATCCCTCAGTTTTCAAATCTGAATATTTGGTTGAAACACGCACCTTATAATAATGTTCTTCTTCTGCAGCTACCACAAACCAGAGAGCTGATAACTGGCTGTGTAAAGCAAACGTTTTCCGGGGGGGACTATTTTCCGGTGGAGACACAGTTTCACTCCGCCCAATTTCACGTCATCAAAACCCAACAGTGATGCTGCTTTTAGGAAAAGTAATGTGGACAACTTTATTATTGTGATATAACACTGGTGTGAAGAAAGTTTGAAGTCTCAGTGGCTGGATAAAAAGTAGGGAAAATGATATCAGACTTCTAAACAAAGCAGTGAGTTTGAGATCTGATTAGACCGAGCTGGATACTTCAACTGTGGCTGAACCTCTTCACTGCCCTCACCCCTCCACACACAGTACAAGACTTAGCTTACTGATGTCACCTCATAGAAGTCCTAAGTAACAAAGTCCTCAAAATTCAAATCATTACTTCTTAGTGCCATTTAGAGCCACTCACATGTGAAAGTTCCAGGTGCAGCTTTAATGACACTGAACATAAGTTGGATTATCACCAAATCTTAAGAGTTAAGTGATGTTTTGTTGTTGTAGAACGTTCAGCCCTCAATATGGAGTGTTACAGCCCTGTGATGGACTACAGACCTGTGATCTGGTCTAGGGTGTGTCCCTGCTTTCTGCGCCATGCAAACTTGGATGGGCTCCAGCCCTAGTGCTCCTAATTAAGATTAGTGAGTCTAGAAAATGGATGGATGGATGGAATCTGCTGTGTTACACAGAGCAGAATTAATAATACTTTGCACATACTCATGCAACATGGTCTTATGCTACATATGCCCCTGTCACCAGATAGGTCAAGTAAGGGTCAGTGTTTTGTTCATTGGCACTTCAGCAGTGATAGAAATCAGTGTTACAAGTCTACAAAAATGAACTTTCAGACACTTCAAACTTTCTTCACAGCAGTATTCCTTCACTGTAATAAAGTCGTCCACATTAGTTTTCCTAAAAGCAGCAGCACTGTTGTGTTTTGATGACTTGAAATTGGGCGTTGTGAAACAGTCCTTCCACCAGAGGAAATAGTCCCCAGGGAAATGTTTGCTTATCTGTTCTGTGGTTTATGAATGGCAAGGTTTTGTTAGCTGCAGAAAGTTAAAAAAAAAACAAAAAACGTTGTTTAGGGAAAGTCAATTTGTGTATATATATTTTTTAATTAAAATAACTGCCAGAGACTTCAAGTCTTTATGCTAAGCTAACAGGAAATGCTACCCATAGGAATGGATCCACTGGACGCACAGAGGTGAAAATGGTACGGAACATCCTGTGTCAGACTTGGTAAGTCAGAAAAAGGGGATTTTGCCTAAATTATTGGCGTGTTCCTTTAACAAATACTAATTTACTCTGCCTATGCATTGCCAATTATGCTAGTTTTCTTTTTACCTGTTTTTTGTTTCCTTATGTATTGTTTTGGTATGTCAGGTACATGAGAGAGCCCTCGTGACCATCAGATCATCTGCCTCGATCTTGGCTCAGGTGAGGCTATCTACTCACTTCCTGTGTGAGACCAGGATGTTATTTAGTCACGTCCACACAGTTGTTTGACACCTTGATGAAACCTTGTTGTAACCTCATATGCATCAGTGTATTTTAAAATGTAATTTAGCCCTTGCAATAAAGGCTTTTAAATTTTTACAATAATCCATGCATGCTTAGAATTAATTTTTCCCTACACATTATAAAGTAGGTGTTTCAACCAGAAATTCAAATCTAAAAATCAGTTTAATCATATATTGTCAAAACTTTAAAAGCCTCAAATCATTTGCAAAATGTTTTGTCACAATTTATAATGTTGCTAAATTGTAATGAGCCAAACATTCGGAATCACTGGTCTGGTCCTTTAATGACTAAAGACAAATATGGATCCTGAGGCCAGACCAGCTGGGAAGCACTGCTCTAACCAGAAGACCATTCTACCATGCAAGACCTCCTAAGACCTCCTATGGTTCTCATTTTTCATAACTAGAGCTCCTGAGGGAAGGCTGGGAATCCTGACCTCCAGGTTGTGGTTTGGAGTTTGGGGGATTGGGTTTATGGGCTATAGCAAAAAATACAAACAAAAAACGAATACAAAAAACTGCAGTGTCTCTTCATGCTATTCCCGGCCTATTTAACTCACCCTCTGCAGACTCTTGGGTTGCAGTAGCGTGTGGTTCAGAACATTGGCTAACTGTGGCATTGCAAAGGCATTGCAACAACATGTTAGGATAGGCCACAAAGTCAAGCAGGGTTGGATCTTCAAATACCTGCCATCTGCAAACTGGACGTTGATCACTGACATCCTGTTTGCAGATGACGATGATATGATGATCACTGGCTTTGCAGCTTGGCCAAAAAACTAATAACCCAAGAATGACTGGTTGACTATCAAGTATCACTTATTTTAGTTAATTTTCAACCCCCATAGCTTTGCAGGCATAAGCAGATGTGACCACATATACTGATTACAATCAGCATCCAGTGAATGCAAAGAATGCACCATCAAACCGTTTCATAAGAAGAAGGCAAAGAAATAAAATGACCAGAAACTGTAAAAAAAAAAAAAAAAAAAAACTCCATTTCCCAAGATCATCCATGGCACTGGTGGCTGGACGGGCAAGTACTTGGATGATGAGCATCAGAGCCACAGAGTTTTTTTTTCAGAGGCCAGAACAACAACACAGCACAACAATGGAGCCCAACATTTGCACTGTTTGTGGATGTCGAGTTTTATTCCAAACTGGAAGGAACTCTGAGCTCCTGCCCCATTTGTCCTCCTCCTCCACCCTCCTGAAGTCTCTCAGATTCTACTCCCACAGAATTATGTCATCATAATTCTGGCGCACCAACAGGACCTTGGGGTGTGAGAAAATTAAACTAGAAAACAACAGAAACTGCTCCACTACTGCAAGGTAAAACAGGAATATTTGTGTTAAACCAGTGTTAATGTGTTTCACAACTGAATCTTCCTTTAGGGTCGGGAAAGACAAAGACAAGTACCAAAACTGTCATTTGTAGATTAAAATGGGAAATTTTGGTAACTGTAGAAAAGTGAAAAAGATAAAATAATAGTGTCCAACATGTAACTACATGACTCATGTGTATCTAGAAATCAAAAGTCTGAGTGGGTTTTTGTATGTGAAATTTTTAGGCTTGCTTCTCTTTCATTTCTGCAGATAATGCTCATGAACACAGCTTTCTCTCTTAGGTTGATCTGTAGGCTAACCACTCAGACCTATAGAAACGCAGCTTTTCTATGAATTTTAGAACTTGGCGCAGGCTCTATCAGCATTACTCAACCAAGGGTTACATTTCTCTTGAGGTCTGTCAGGCCTGTTCCAAACCTCTCCACACCACCATCTTTCACTCCATTGCCAGGACATTGTGCTGCATCACAGGACAGTTTGGGAATACTAATGTATCCCATTTGTACCCAAACTGTTTGCAGGTATTGCTGCTGCACTGGGGAATATATAACATTCATCAGTACTAATGCTACTACTACAATTGGTTTTCTGGTTTTGATTTGATTTCATTGAAGTAATTGACTGTATTTGACTAATAATTGCCCACTGCACCCATCTGAATGAATCCTGATTGGCCTCGAAGTGGCTTCCTGCTCTCTGCGTTCCTTTCCAAGATTTCTGCCAGCTTGCCCGCCATTGGTGTCTGGGATTTCTGGGGGAGTTTTCTCTGGCCCACTATGGGGGTCAGGGCACTTTTGTTATCTATAAACTGTGGGCCTGTTAATCCCTTTAAAGGATAGCGCACCCATTTTGAAAAATGTGATATTATTTCTTTCCCCCTCTAGCTGTTCTGTAGGACAGTAGTGGCTCTATCTTCCTCTTATTGTTACGGAGTGCTGGATACTGGCTGGATGCTCCAAATGCTAACTGTTAGCCTCCTGCCATTGAGGTGGACTTCCCCCCAGCTAACATTTTTTAAAATCCGCCAGTTAACATCAACAAGTGTTACTTTTCAAAACTAAAATGACTAAGGAGTGTACATGGATGATCGTTTTGCTCAAATCACTCTTTAAAAATGTGTTTTTCCTGTTATCAACACCCAGCAATATCCGGTCACTTCTGCACTTCTTGTATCACTCCACGCCAGAGGAGCCGCAGCCCCACAGAGACAGAAGGAGATTGCTTAAGTTTGGTATTGTTAGTTTTCTTTATTGAAGATGCCATTTCAGGCTGTAAAAATTCTACACATCATCCAACTCAATCTTTTTTATGTAAGAATATGAGAATGTTAGCTGGGGGGAAGTCCACCTCAATGGCAGGAGGCTAACCGTTAGCATTTGGAGCATCTAGCCAGTATCCAGCACTCAGTAACAATGAGAGGAAGATAGCACCACTACTGTCCTACAGAACAGCTCACATTTAATAATAATTAAAAAAAAAAAAAAAATGGTTGAGTTGTATCTTTATGACTGTCACAGTAATAAAGGGCTCCAAATAAAGCTGAACTTAAACAGTACTTTAAATAGTGTTGTTACTGCTACTACAACTACTGTTATTATCACTACTATCATCACTACTGAAAACTATTAAGTTCAAGTTTAAGTTTATTTAAAACCTAATATCACTATTATTACTACTGTCACTAGTATTACTGCAGTTGATAGTTTTAAGACTAGCGCCGGTACTACTTCTTCAACTACTGCTATTAAGATAGATTTGAGCTCTGTCACAAAGTCGATGTGTTTGACCCGTCCACCACCCCACCTTCCTCATTATGTGGATTCTGTCACTTCCTTTCTACTATGTCACTTTACTGCTCTTTGATACAACAGTGCGTTTTCCGTCATCAGCAACACACACTGTCACACTGACACTTTCCTCTGGTGGACCAGCCGCTCTGTTACACACTTTGCCTTAATACTGGGCTGCACTGTTACCACTGGTATTACTAGTACTTGTAGTAAACCCCCACAAACTACTAAAGTTCCTCCCTTTACGAACAACTGTACATACATTCTTACCCCACTCCTCAAAATATTGGAATGTGCAGCAGTGTATTAGTCAAAGAACCAAGCCACTACAGTAAAATATTTTATTTAGAAAATGACTATTCATTTTGAAAATAAGTTTAAGAAATCCAGTGATATATGTAAATAATCAATAATCAGGTTAAAGTGCAAAAATACAATTAGATATATCTGTACAAAAATAACATTGGAATGTGATATTAAAATGGAGGAAAAGGCGGCTATGCTAACATGGCTTCAATCATTTTCAGTTGTTTACAAAAAAATTGCATAAGAGTTGGAATGTTCCTTTTAGAGTCTTTGGATTAAAAGCTTTTGTTGCAAAGTATCTGGAATGAGCAGCCACAAGTTATTTGTTTTTGTTTTTTTTCGGCGAGGTTGATTTCACATTCCGTAGATCCGCTGGGTCCATTTAGGCCTTGACAACTAAGCATACACTTCTCCACTATGCAAAATATGTTTTAACTGATCATGGAGAAACTACTCTTCATAAATACTCGCTGTAGAAATCCAGGGCTAAGGAAAAAGTCTTTTGTGTTTTGTTTTTTGCTGGTGAAATATTTAATCCTTTTTGTAATGTTCCCATTTTCTATACAAGTGGAGAGATCTGCTTCCAACAGCTGAGATGAACAAGTCTTTGGTTTTTGATGGATTGTCGTTGTTTTCTTTGGGTCATTTGGTTCTTCCAGTGTCCTCATCCCTTATATGTCGTCAAAATCACTTGATCTTGGGTGGCTTTAGTTCCTTGACCTGCATGTGTAATGTTTTGTGTACAGCCAGAGTCCTCGACTGACAGAATCCTTTCCCACACTCCTGACATTTGAAGGGCTTCTCTTTGGAGTGAATGTACCTGCAGGGTGGAACACAACACAACAATGTGAGTAGGGCAGAATAACATCATCCTAATTATTCAGTCATCACACTGCTGTTGGTTTACATTCCTGTCTTTACACTTTTGGACTTCCACCTCCACCCTCTAATTCCCCAGTCAAAGCTATGCTAGCTGCCATACCAACTCCATCAGGGACACATTGGACAGTGCAATAACTTGGGTATTTTGAAAATCTTGCCTTTTCTCTTTAAAGCTGCATTTGGTAAGACTTTTATACATGGTGTGGTGCAATTGTATGATTGTCATGTGGTTGTAGTTACTTTAAAAGCAAGTCAACTTTCTGGTTTGTCTGTTTTGTCTCCTCATTTTGACATCTGTCTAACACTTTAGGCTTTCAGCGAAGTTATCACGATCCAAAAACCCATGGGCTTACACTTGTAAACACTTCAGTTCATGGCTTCTAAACTCAGATCTTCAAACGTTCAAGCTGCTTGTCTGGTGAAATGCATGCATGCTTCATGACTATGCATGAGAGCATTTGGAAGAAGTGGTCTCTGCTGCAAGACTTGAGCAAAAACTATGTGTTTGGGAAGAACTGAACATGCAAGTGGATACCAGAGACTTGGATTAAACATCATGACAAGTGTGAGCTTTTCAACCTGAACTTTTGATAGTTTTGTTGTTGTAAAATCATTAACTTATAGATCCAGTTTTTTCTCCTGGATCAGAGATAGCTGGTGTTTTTGAAATAAGAGTTTACTAGGAAGGCTTGCAAGTAAAGCTTTCTTCATCAGAGACTTCAGGCAGCACATAGCAGAGCGCAAATTGGGCTGCATACTCCTGTCCGAACCCGACCCAAGACAGGAGCATAGTAACCGAGCCTAATCCGAACCCGGCCTGAGCCTGAGATTTTGCTTGTCCTCCATCGCTAGGTTGCATTTACCATATGAAATAGCCTATGTGTTGCCTTCAGCATTGACATGTAAACTCCAGCAGTATACAGGAAGTTGCCAAGAACAGACAGTAAGATAAGATAAGATAAGATATTCCTTTATTAGTCCCACAGTGGTGAAATTTCAAGATCCATCATGTTTCACTAAAATAACGCTGATGTGACCGAACCCGGTTCTGATACGCTTGGGTCAGGTATCTACACTCTAGCACATGGTATAGCACATGGAGTAAGCCTACATGATGCAAAAATTTTGCATTACCTTTAGGTCGCTTCTCGTATTGAGAATGCACAGTCTTAAGTCCACGACCTGTCAGTGCTTGATGCTAAACCATGGACTAGATCACATGGCAGTCCTCTTGTCAGAGTTTTCAAATTTACACTTACGAAAACCCCTGTTTCATTGTGGGTGGAAAATTTGACTTTAGCATTGATGAAGGGCCGAAATGGAGGAAAAATATATGGTTTCAAATTTACTTTAGCATATAATCTGATGAACAACAGGATTGCAAGCTAACTGCTAAGACGGTCGGAGGCTGCAAAGAACTGCAGTACTTTGCTAAATGGATAGAGGGTCGAGATCTGATTTGATCATACATTTGCATCATCAATCTTTGTGTGCCTAGTCGCAGACATAAATGGGGAATGTGTTCATTGTTCATTTTAGTTTGGATAACTAATCAAACATTTTTCCACTCATCCTTATGATCTGAACAGACCCTGGGGGAACTACCAAGCTACTCCAAGTGACAGTAAACCCTAAAACAACATTTGACCCATAAAGAAATCCTGAACCTAAGAACATAGGTAAGACAGACTTTAACCATCAAGATCAGATTTTTCAGCATTTATAGTGCCATTTGATGGGGTAAAAGCCGGGGCAAACTCCAAGAATAGGTAGTGGGCCTTCAGCCGGGAGGAGGGTGGGGATGGGTACATTCAAATTTTTAAACTAATAAATAATTTCTTTTGGTATGTTATTAAACATGTTATGAGAAAACAAACCTATACTGGGATACCATGCACTTTTACGATAATGTGACAATAAAATGCGTGGGACAGGATCCGTTTGTTTCTCTTTAAAGCAGTATTACTGCAGTATAGGCGTTTAGTACAGCAATGATTTCTATCTTAATAGGCTCTTAAAGCAGGGGTTCTCAACTGGTCCAGCCTCAGGCTCCGCATTCGCCTTTAGTCATGAAGTCATAGTCCACACAAAGGTGAACTGAAGAGCCACTCATGATTGGAGCCCTAAATACTAGCGGAATTCCCTTTATACTTTCAGCCCAAATTGCTGCTTCAGCCCAAGAAAATGTTTCTCTTTTTTAAATATTTCTTTATTCTCCCTTAACTTTCTCTCACTTTTGTATTGTCTCTTTAACTTTTGCTCTATTTTTTAAAACTGTTTTATATTTTCAGCATTTTTTCCCCATACAAATGTGTTTTAGATGAGGGTCTGTGCACTGGTAATAAATAAATAAATAAATAAATAAATAAATAAGGCAGTAAGTGAGTAAGTAAATAAATAAATCACTAACTAAGAAAGCAAGTATATAAGTAAGTAAATAAATAAATAAAAGCACTGTACTGGATAGCTGTACTTTTTTTTTTTTTTTTTTTTTTTTGGATCAAGTGAATTCACATGCCTACAGTCTACTTTTGGACCATGAGCCACCAGTTGAGACCCACTGTCTGTAAGTGAGGGTGAGGTGTGGTTCAGACCTGTGGTCCCGGAGGTGGTCTTGTCTTCTGAAGGCCTTGTGGCAGATGTCACAGGTATACGGCCTCTCATCCGTGTGCGTCCGCTCATGGATCAGCAGGTTATAGGATTTGGTAAAGTGGCGGCCGCAGAATTTGCAGACAAACTCTTTCTTGGTCTTGGAGGGCAGTCTGCCACGGCTGGGTTTGCGCTCTGGCGAGGACAGCTTAGTCACGTCCAGGAGGCATCCGAGGCCGGCTGAGGTGGGATGGTGAGATGAAACCTGTGCTACTGCGGCGCCCGTCATGCTCAGGTCCTCGGCCTTCAGAGGATCCTCCTGGGTGGCTGCCGCGGCCAGGTTGGCGAAGTCAAAACGGGGCTTGTTCTTGGAGCCCTGCAGTTGCCCCGCTGAGTCCTGCTTAGGCTGAAGGAGGTGGGGGAAGATGGGGATGGAGGTCATGGAGGAGAACTGGGCAGGCAACTTGGAGATGGTGCAGCGGGGCAGTGCCAGTGGCGGGTAGCCCAGGGTCCACTGGTGGAGGTGGATGGCATGGAGGGCGCTGAAGCTGTAGATGCCAGGGAAGTGATCTGCTGGAAGCTGCAGGCCTGTAGAGCTCTGCAGGAGGGAGTAGTTGGCCAGCTGAAGTGAAGGGTGCAGAGGGACTGGTGCTGGAAGAGTCTTGCTGCCCATGGCTGCCACACCAGATCCAGGCTTCCTTCTGCAAGAGAGAGGAAATGTTAACAGAGTGTAAAGTCACCAGTTCATGTTACTGTAATTAAATCACTTTTTTGTGAACTTGTACTTTTGCTCTCAATTTTTTGGATAATCCCCTTTAGATATTCAGCAGCATGTCAACTAATATATACATTAAATATCAACAAGAGGTCAGTAGAATACAAGCCATTAAGTCTGGTGGGAAAGCATTACCACATTTTTTAAGTATTTTTTTTAAAGTCAGTAATGTTACTCTTACTTATGTACATTTTTGTTTAGGTATTGCACATCACAATTTTGGGTTCATCAGCATGATTAAATCCCAGCTATATAAGTGTGGTGTCTTGGGAAAATGAGTTCTGACCATGTTGCCAGCTTTTGTGTGACAGGGTTTCAGTTTCCAACATAATTTCTCTTGAATGACAAAAAATAAAGAACAATGGACACTGCACAAAGGGAGCACACGCCTTGGGACTTGATAAATCTCTGGGCTTGTATGGTGTATCATTTTACACTGTATTGTTAATTTCCTTCCTTTCTTTCTAATATATTTGCCTAGTTGAATCAACAAAGTATTGTTAAAAAATCTAGTAGGATTACTAGTGTATAATTTGTATGTACATTTAGTGGTATGAATGAAATAATCACTAAAAACCATTTTTTTCTCAAGAAAGTAGTAGTAATGTTTTTTTTATACTGACTTTAAACTGAGTTACAACCACATAACCATAAGAAATACAGTGGTAAAATAACAGGGTAGGTGTCCACAGGTATCAGACAGCTAATTTTAATATTTGTAAGACCTTTTCAACTTATATCTTAACCAAATTTAAGACTGATTTTTTATAAGATCTTTTTGTGATTCAAATGAGTATGCTGAAGTCAGTTTTAGGTAGGAAAATGGTCAGTTACTGATTCGAACAGACTCCTTTCGCTTAGATAGCAGCTGCAGACTACAACTGGTGTTTTCCCAGTAGGTTAAGTAGAAAGAAAGTTTCAGGTTTAGAGTTCCAATCTAATACTTCTCAAATTTAAGACACTTTAAGATATTTCACCCTTAAGTACATAAGGGTGAAATGAATGATAAATGCTGTGAAACATGGTAAGTGAAGTTTGTATATCTTCATCCCCATCCCCACCCCCACCTCCCTAACACACACACACACACACACACACACACACACACACCACACACCCAGTGCAAAATAACACACCTCTATCTGGATCCAATACACATCCAGCCCAGCTTGCTAATAGACTTGTTGAAGGGGCCTCACTGTCAGAATATTAAGGCGGCATGTTAAAGAATACGGCCCCACGCTACAAAGTGAGCAGGCTGAATGCTGTGGAGGAGCCCGGTGGTTTGAATCCCAGCTGGATCCACGCTACGAGAGAAGCGCTAAAAGCTAAAAGCTGTCTGCAGCACACCTGAGCTCCACAGGAAGTGCTCCAACCTTGGACCGACATGCAATGAAAAAGACACACTTTGATGAGGGAGGCCAGCATGTCTTTGAATGTATGTGTGTGTGTATTTATGTACTTATGAGGGCCAAATGTCCCCACTAGGATATCAACATTTAATCTTTTTGACTAAAATATGACTAACAATGGCATAAATTACACTTTATCAATGAGGGGAAGCAAGACTTCCAGGATTTTGTTTCTAAGTAGCACATTGTGACTTTTTTTCAACACCCAAGGTGATTAATACATTGCAGCCATTTAAATTTGATTAGTTTGAGTCTAGATTTGGTCATTAAAAACTACAGCACCATTTTAATGTATTGAATCATTCCCCCCCCCATTTTTGTCTGTGTGTATTTGCATTGTGTTTGTGACCTTTATACAGATTGATCTACATTCCTCACTGGAGCTTCTTGTATTTTGTATCTAGCTTTGGCTTAGTATCAAAAATGTAGTTTGTCCATATGTTTGTTCCCTTCCAAACTGAGGCTTTTTTTTTTTTTTTTTTGGACTAAAATGTCCAGATATCTCATCACAGTTTTGCCAACAAAGGCTCATTTTCCTTTTGAGTTGTCTTGTTCTCATCCTGGAAAAGGTTGACAAACTACTACTCAAGATGAGAAAAATCCACACTTTCAACCATAGGGGGTTAGATTAGATTAGAATTAAGACGAGTTTACAGGGTTAGCAGTGAGGCAATAAACGCAGTCGCTGAGGGGCCTCACAGCTGTAGTGTGTATTCATGTGTGCTTGCATGTATGTACGTGTGTGGCCAACGTGTCAGCGAAGGGTACACAAAACAACTGGCAACCCTCGCAGACACAAACACATCAGACATGAAGAAAGACAGCGGTGTGTGTATGTGTGTGAGTGAGAGAGTAAGTGTGTGTGTGTTTGGTGTGGGTGTTTCCTGTTCTCAGAAACATGCCTGGGGCTGTTGAGAGCAGCGAGAGAGAATGACAGCATTCAGCCAGAGAAATACCTGCGAACTGTTAAATCAGGTTTGATAAGCAGGAATAACAATAGACAATAATGTATCTTTGTTTGAGGCAGACTGTGATGGACAGCAGCCACAGCAGCTCCAGTCTTGTTCTCCACACAGCTGCCATGCCACTCCTTTCAGATGGGATGCCTTAATGCATTAGATTGGATGGTAGCAGTTGTTTAGCTTTTGGTAGTATTACTGTAAAAAAAAAAACTCATAGTGCAGTTTAGTGGAAATAAGGGACCATACAAGTGATTTTCAATGTTTAGCAGATTTACTGCAATTAACACACATTTTATAGTGCAACAAACCACTTTCCAAATCATGCAGGGGTACAAAAAATTTGACTAAATCCTTGATTTGTCCAATAGGAATTTTTGGTTGAAACTACCACCTTATAATGCTCTGCCTCTGCGGTGAACAAAGTTGTCACCATTCATAAACATCATAAACCACAGAAGTGATAATCGGCTGCGTAAAGCAGACGTTTCCCCGGGGGCCTATTTTCTAGTGGAGGGGACTGTGTCACTCTGCCCCGTTTTCGAAGAGTCATCAAAACACAACAGGGCTGCTGCTTTTAGGAAAACTAATTTTATTACAGTGATGGAATACTGGTGTGAAGAAAGTTTGAGGTCTCATGTTCATATCGTAGTGGAATGAATGGAAACCAATGGCTGGAGGTGGGGGGAGGAGGGAGAGGGGAGGGGAGGGGACCGAATCCCCTTATGATTTCCAAATTACCTTGTTGCCATGTAAAATGTGGGTACACTGTCGTAAATGTGCCCCCACCCCCCACCCACCCACCCACCCACCCACACACACACACACACACACACACACACACACACACACACACACACACACACACACACACACAAAATCACTGGTATGGTTCTATAATTTCCCTCAGTTTTACCTTTGAAGTGGTCACTATTGTTAAAGTCATCTTGCAGTTTATTAAAGCTGCAAGTTATGCTTCTTTCTTTCTTTCTTTCTTTCTGGTTTCTAAACAGTGTGATGGTCATCCCATAACCGTCTGTGGTTTGCAAATGTTACTTCATTATCAGGCACAAAATCTGTTTCTAAGTATTGGTTTCTAACTAGTTGGAAGACAGCAAGGGGTTAACAAACCTTTACATTTACATAATGAAATTAAATGAGGTGGAATGTTTTTGTTTTTTTTTGCCTCCCAAAGATTAGTAAAGGAAGACGATCCTTGTTCATTTTTTTGCAAATCAGTGCAAAACCACTCTCTCATCCGGTAACTGACAGAATTTGAGGATTAGCAAATGAGAGAAGATAAACTGAACTGATCCTGCTGGATTACCTATGTTTAAAATTACTTTAAAAGAAATGCACTCAGTATCTTTTAAAATCTAAAAGTCCTGCCTGAGTAGAAGTGGGTAAATTCAGATAAATTCAATAAACGATAGAGAAATAGTTGTAATTAGAGGCAGTGAAGCTCAAAAAGCCCCCTGTAGTGTGTTCCTTTCTGATCATGACGCAGAAGTAATTGACTTTTACTTAGGAGGTCATTAGAGGAGATAAGCGCTCTGCAGCTGAGCCTCTCCTCTCCTTTAACCCTTTGATGTCTGCATACCAAGGGCCCCCAAATCCAAACAGCGATGTGGCCCTTTCCTTTGGTCATGACTGTGAGATTCAGCGCCTCAGATAGCCTCGGTGTGTTGATTTGAAATGTAGCCTATCACCTCCACGGACGCATGATCGCTTTAAGGATGGGCTGCTCTGCTACTAACAAAGTACCCTTTTTTTCAGTGCAGTTGCTGGCTCCAAGTGCAAAATTCTGCAAAATGCACACGCCCGCATGTTGCCTTACAGGTAACAGGGCTGCTGATTCACTCAGCTCTGTGGCAAAATCTCTGCATCATGTGCTGCCAAAGCTTGAACCATTGTGAAACGTAAATTTCAGTGAACAAAGTGAAGCAACTACTAATGACTGACAATCTATTATTATTTAATCACTTCAGTGTGAGAAGCTGCTTGTTCAGCACTGGTCCTGGGGGCTCCCTGACATTTTTTTAACCGTTTGAAACCTGAACAAAAGCCAACTTGATGTCTTTCTGACTTTCAAAAAAAAAAAAAAGAAAGAAAGAAAGAAAAAAAAAGAAAGAAAGAAAAAGAAAAAAATGAAAAAATGAAAAAGACGTGAAATTACAATGACCAACCCCCCCCCCCCCCCCCCCCCCCAAATAGACAGAAAAAAAACCCCAGAAACAACCAAATGTTTATGTAATGTAATGACTTAAATTTGATTTCTGGTGAATTTTGCTTGGTCTTTGTTCTCTATTGTAATTCTAAAATAAATGAATAAACAAGTAAAACGCATGTGATACATTTGAAAACGCAGGTTTTTGGAGCCAGGTGAGCGTGGATTGAACCTGCGCCACACTGTGCAGAGCTGTTTGCTCCAAGTCTTCTGGGCCCCTGCATGCCAGACAGCATCAGCCTCAGGGCGGCTACATTGACCATGAGCTGATCTCCACTGAGGTGATGAAAAAGGCCATTGGGTTAAACCCGTCACACCTGGTTCATGCACTAATAAAATGATGCGTTTGGACTTCACTTGAGCCGAAATGTTCTTCAGCAACCCGGCATAATTAATTAGATAAACAGGAATCACCTTTCCGTGGCGGAAAAGGTGATTCTCAAAGCTCAAAGTGAAGGTGTGAACAGCTCAGGCCCTCGATGTGGAAAAATTCTCCCCTTCTCCACAAGCATGTCTATGGAAATGCTTATTCCAGTTGCCTCGGATCAGCCCGCGGTGCCTCTAACGGTGCAGCATTTACTGATAAGACATTTCACCCTAAACCAGATAAAAGGGCCCAGGCATCCCGGACAGGTAGCCAGCCCAGGTTATGGAGGCTGCAGAGCTGCTCTTTGCGCATGGGGACAAATGTCTTCAGTTGATTCAGCTAAAGCAGATCAAGTTAGGATCCCTAAATGTTTTGCCTTCCACCAGCCCATCCACTTTTCTTTCATTAAGCTATTTAAAGAAGCTCACTCAATATATTTTTAATAGCTGACCGTACTCAACTGTCTTTGGGGAATTGCTGCGCTGCGTAATGGCAGTGGGAATGCGATTTTAGACAGATAAACATGAGTTGCATATGGGCAAATCTGCTCTTATAGCCTAATGTAAATACACGCAATCGTTATCGAGGAAAAACACATTACCGAGGAGGTTTTCTTTTTCCTTAATAAACAAAAAAAAAAAAAAAAAAAAAAAAAACAATAATTGCATGGGAACGGGCACTTCCATGTGTATTTTGCATTTTCGGGAAAGAGAGATTGATAAAAATAATAATTAAAAAAAGAAACATGCAGATTATTGCCAGCGATATTTTCAGAGAGCAGTGTGAATGTGGAAAAACCAGAGGCCTATTTTTATTTTATATGTCTTAATAAATCCTTCATGCGTGCATTAAGTATCCCACCTGCAGCCGAACCCCAAACTCATCTCCCATCTCCTGCTCTTAGTTTTCTCAGTGTGGCCTCAGCACTTTATGAAGCAAAAATTGTGTCCAAAAAGAATAATGAAACAATCTTATGCATGCATCTACTCATTAAAAATACACCAACATGATTTCCCCTCAGGCTCATGGCACTGATATTTACTCGAAATAGAGGGAATAGTTACCAATAACAGATGATTTAAGGCTCTCCGTTCCAAAAGTCAAGGGTCCCGTCGGAGGCTGGGAGCTGGGCAGTGTGAGGTGAGCAGCCTTGTCTCGGGTAGGTTAATGGGACGGCTGGGGCGGCAGCATGTCCCGTCCGCTGTCGGGTTCCAGTCTGGCCAAAAACGAAGACAGAGCATCGGAGGAGCCGTGGCGGTGCTGCGGGTCGGGACGCCTCTCCACTGTTTCTGCGGTCAAGAGCCGCCGCCGCCTCTTTATTCCAACACCAAGTCCGACTCCCACTGGCGCGTCACTCCGCCAGCCCACATACACACAATACAACAGCAGCAGCACAATGGGACACAATGCAGCACACCCCCTGCTACACGATCTTCTAGTGTAAAGAAGGGGAAAAAAAATCATGTTTTCTGTCATCTTGACATTTTTTTTTTTTTTTTTTGTGACAGCCCCTGGGCGTCAGCTTGGATAGGACTGGAGACGCGCGCGGTGGTTCAGTGGGGTTTTATCATTACAATAAAGAGCCGAGATAAAGCCAACAAAAAGTGTAATGTGCACCATCCGTTTTGCCCTTGCTTTGCTGCTTGTGCGTTTGTCACTTTGACTAAATAATAATGAGTCATCTGCTTCGGAACTTCTGGTGGCCAGTCTGCCCTGTAAATGCAGCTTTTTACTCAGTAAAGGCACAAACTCGTTGCCTGGAAAGTAACGTGCGGCGTCCACATGCCCGCGGTATTACTTCGCGTTTCCAGCCAGAGAGTCAAAGAGTCAAATTAATATAAAAATGAATATTAATGCTGAGACAAATGACTTACTTCGGGAATGAAGGCCGTCCATGCTTTCCCACACGACAATAAAATGTTATAGTGAGTTTAATCTGAAACTTACAGGTCTGAGAAATCAGTGCAAGGAGGGACTGTTGCACTGTCCATTTCTAAGAGCAAGGTTTTAAATAGGGTCCTTCTTTGAAAATTCATTATTATTATAGTTATTGTTACCATCATAACAATCAAATCAATCAAATTCAATCAAAATTATTAGTAGTAATATCATAGGTAGCAAGAGAGGAAACAGCGAGTGAATATATAAAAAGCTTTTTTTTTTATGCCAAAAACTCAATTTGGATTGCACTTTTGATACTGTAGACCAACAAATAATTTTTTATCTGCATCAAAAAGAAACTGAATGGTACATACGGTTATTTAGGACTTTATGAGTGATCTGAAGTGTGTTGGTGCAGTTTCAGGAGCAAAACATATAGAATATACGATACCCCAGTCTTTTTCTTTTCTTTTTTTTTTCTTTCTTTTTTTTTCTTTCTTTTTTTTTTTTTTTGGTGAAAGTTGAATATGTAGTATTTGAAATGTCCGCATTTGGAGCAGGTCAGCACAGGAGGTCACACAGGCCGAGCGGCTGAGGGCTGGTGAGCAGCAGCCTGCAGGACAGACGAGCTGACTGGAGGAGCCTGTAGCTTTGTGAAAGAGGAAATCCGCCATCTGCTGGTTAATTTATTTATATAGTTATTTTATTTGATTTCATTGTGGTATATCCTCACTGTCATGCCTGGCCTAGACTAACGTGCAGCTGTGTTACTTTCTTTGTAAACTAAAAGCTCAGTGTGACAGTGCCTGAAAATTATGAACGAAAACCAAAGAATCTGACTCTACACTGTGACTGAAAATGGCACGAGGTGTGTTATCCTAACTCAGACAACCCTACTGTTTTTTGATGGGAGTATTTGGCAGGACATGTTCACATTGCATCACAGCGCCAAGTTTATGAGTGCAGCCACAGGAATCAATCAGAGATGCTGCCACACAAGCCCAGCGAGTGCTGAGTGTCTGTGTGCACTAATAAAACACTGGCCAGACATAATTTACATTTTTTTGCAGAGGTAAAGGAATACAAACTGTAAAGGATGGTTTTGGTGTGAGTGCCCGGTGCAAGGCAGTTTAGCACTTAGTCACTTCACACACACACACACACACACACACTTAGGAAAAAAACAAAACAAAAACAGAAAATGTCTCTAAAGGAAATCAGAGAGTAGCCTAGTGACCTTTGTCTGAAATGATGTTTAGAGATCACTTACATTGTGCTGCACAAGCAATTTACATCACTTCAGCTGTAATCCAAACACAAGGACTGGAGGACATGAACACAAGCGCATCAAAAATAGACACTGCAAAATGAAACTTTGTGCTTCCAAATGGAAGTTAAAAAACAAAGGAAAAAAGTAGCACGAAAAAGTCAACTTTACTGGAAGGGACAAAAATTGATTGATATTCTCACTGATGCCAAAACATGCTTGACGTTTGTTTTTGTTTTGTTTGTTTGTTTGTTTGACAATTTGGCAGAATATGGACTGGGAATTAAGTAAAAAATATGAGGGAAGAATTAGAGAAAAGGTTTCTGCGGGACACAGATGAATAGCAAATAACTTGCAAACGCTTAATATCAGGGTTCAGCTAATATGAGGTTTGAAAGCCAATATCAGTTCCAACACTGATGGAGTGAAAGTTGTTTATAGCTCATATTTTGTGCTGATTTTCAGGACCTCTCAGAATTTTCATGCCAAAAATCCAAAGTGCTCGGTGACTCCCCCAAAACAGTGTTGTTTTGTGGGTGGAAAAGCCTGTGAAACACCATGAGGTACATTCAAACTCTCCACACAAGAAAAATAATGATAGCAATAACAGCAACAGTTATAAATAATTATTATTACAGGCCGGCAAACAACCGTGCTTTAAAGAAAATGAAGTCCAATTTTGTAATATTTTGATGCAGTACTAGGGGTTTCAAAGTGGAGTCCACGGACCCTAAGGGGTCCTTGAGGACCTTGCAGGTTCTCAAGAAATAGCTTAAACGCTTGTAAGCATGTAAACACATTAAATCTGACATTAATCTAGCATTACTGATAATTTTAATAGTATTGAATTCTTGCTATTTTTGACAATATATTGTTTGTTAATTTTCATTTAATTCTTACAATTTTTTGGGGGTTGATGTGGTTGGTTGATTTCACCAGAAATTATTCTGTATGTAATTAATATTATTACGCTAAAAGAAAATGCACAAATGATTATTTTGTTATTATGCTTTAATTTTACCTCTTTGAATCTATTTGTCAGTGTTCACTTTGGCTGAACACAAGCCAAAATATCTTTTCACATCATGGTCCACAGAGCAAATCACATAAATTGGGGGGCTGAGGTGTAATGAAAGTCAACTTGGGGCCCAGGACATGAAAATCCCTGGACTAGAATTTCTCCTGTTCATTAGTTCTTTTTCTGTCAGCATTGAAAATTAGCTCCAAACACTGTGTCACAATCCTGTTAAATCTGTCTGATTCTGCTTTGATTTTCTGTGTTGGTATTGTTTGCCTGCTCTGTATGTCCTTCCTGTGTTCACTTGGGTTGCATTCAGGCTGAATCCAACAGTCCAGCCATTTGTCCAGTTGGGACCCGTCAGGACTTGATGGCTCAGGCAGGGTTCAGACAAACATTTAGAAATTATGTTCATGTTTGGGTCAGCCACATGGACTTTATTTTAAAAGTCCATGTGGCTAGTAAGTACAAGTAAGTAAGTAAAATTTTATTTGTATAGCACCCTTCACAGTACGTATACACAGAGTGCTTCACAGTAAAAATACAAAAAACAATACAGTAAGATGACCATATAATGAAATTCTAGTGTAAAATAAATAAATGATGGACCTACTGTCTGCTTTGGGCAACTTCCTGTATAGTGGTGAAGTTTATGTGACAACACTGACGGCAACACATAGGCTATTTTAGGTGGTAAATGTAACCTAGTGATGGAAGACAAGCAAAAGCTCAGGCTCGGGTTGGGTTATGACACAAAAAACACTGCCTGTTGGGTTCAGGTCAGGCTTGGTTACTGTGCTCTCATGCTCGGGTCGGATTCCGACAAAAATATGTGGATCAATCCCCACTTTAGTTTGGTTGCATTGCAGCAAAAGTTGAATCTGGTTCAACTTTTCTTCAGATGTTCGTTGTGTTTTTTGTTGGATGACCCTGCGGCACGCATGGCAGAGCTCTACCGGACTAGCCAGTTCAAAAGAAATAAGGGTAGTGCATTTCTGCTGGATTGTGTGAATGAGCCCTTGGTCTTGTCCAGTTTGTGTCCCCTTTGGGGGTCTGGGGTCTGCATGTGGGTACAAATGACTACTCATGTGTGATAAACTGAGCTGACTCAATAGCCTGGCATCAGACCAATTCGCAAATGTGAATTAGCGTGGAACTTCTCATTTCATTTTTGATTTCCAAGGGACGTTATTAAAGACAGACATTTGTAATGTCAGTGGCCCCTGGATGCAATTGGATAGACACAGTGCCCTATGCTAACCTTTTTCCCCCAAGGACTACACTCTGAAAATGAAAACAATTAGGAGCACACAAAGAAATTTAGGGTCACACTGAAAAATCCTCAAGTAACACAGAATTTATTGACAAACAATGTATTACATACATATTTATACTGTGCGTGTGTGTGTATGTGGACTAAGTTACATGTTTCATGTTAATAAAAACCCTCCATTGGGGTGCCCCCTGCTGGCTCACCATGTAGAGCACATATCATGTATTAAGGCTAAGCCACAGTGGCCTGGGTTTGAGTCCGGCCCAGACTCTCTTCTGCATGTCATCCTCTCTCTCTGCCATGTCTTTCCTGTCTCTTCACTGTGAGTGTCAACAACGACAACAGCAACAAAAGCTTTTCTTCGGCGAACCAGTGGGAGGCTTTTATTGTGAAGCAGCTACAGGAAATGCTATGGTTTGCATCCAAGTAAAGTGTTAAGTGTCTGCACTGTAAATTCGAGGTAACATTTGCACATATCTATTTTTAGGGGCAAATGTGAGTGAAATACTCGCTATATCATAGTCCTGCTATAACCAATCAGAGCAACATGTGACATAGCACTGAGCAACCATTGAGTCTTAATGACACTTGTCTGTCAGTCATTGTATCAAACCCGCCACATATTAGATAAACGGGTATGCAACTGGATAGACCTACAACTAATTAGAGCAGTAAAATATGTGACCTAGCACTAAGTGAGCCTCAACGACGTCAGTGATCATATCAATCCACTCCATGTTACCCAAACAGTCGCAATTGGCCTGACTTGGGCCAGGTTAGCTTGACATCTGTCTGAACAGGAGGGGACCAGACCAATCTGCTGGAGCAAATAACATGAGTTTGCAGAGTCACCTGATTCCCAGGCAAGTAATTCAATGTCTCACTCCTGAATTAAACAAAGCATTTTATTATATCACAGGACTGAGGGTAGTCAACGTCCAGGCAAGACGTCTTTGTAGGTTCTCAGTCATCCAGGTCATGGTTATCCAAATAGAGTTGAATCGAGGTCAGCTGGACTGTTTGTAGATGCTTGAAGACTTGAAGACAAGAACAAATCAGACTTGAAGACAAGAAGCTTCTTCAGTTCTGAAAAACTGAAGAAGCCTCTTGGATGAGAAGTGAAAGAATTTACAAACAGTCCAGTTGACCTCGATTCAACTCTATGTGGACTCGTCCAGGGAAGCAATGGTGTAATTGGATGTCCCAAAGCAAGATGTTGGCCTAGTATCTTAGGTGGAACTTTCTTACAACAGAAGTTGAATGAAGTCAAAACATCATAAAATTGATATGTTTTGAAAATTCAGAGCTTAAACATTTCCTGTGCAACTCCCCCTACTATAAACAGATCATGTCTAGGGTGAACATATTCCTGAAGAGATGTCGTCCTCCATGAATCAGTTTCTTCCTTGAATTGTTGTGACGTTCAGGATTGTAACAGTCCCACAAAACAATAGCATGTAATGTAGGCCAAATTGATACACCCTTTGGGATGAAGAGGCATAAGTAACTGAGTGTAATCACAAGAGTCTAATACCATGTTTTTCAGATCTCTCACTTTCCTTTGAATGCATATTTTCCTGAATGGAAACAGAAAATTCACATTTTTTATGAGATAAGGCTTTGGCCAGTCTCCATGAAAAACATCAGTTCAACTTGTATAGCTCATTACAAAGGATCTACAACTCTTTTTTTATTATTATTATTATTATTATTATTATTTTGACATTTCTGCTTTATTGGATAGTGACAGTAGAGAGAGTCAGGAGAGGCAGGGAAGACAGAGGGGATGACATGCAGCAAATGGCCTGAGCTCAGATTTGAACCCAAGACACTGCGGTCAGTGCTCAGCCTTGACAAGTGATACCCCAAGGATCTGCATCTCAGTATGGTAATCTATGTTTTTAATCCATGCAACATATTCAGAATCAACTGAATCAAGAATAATGTGGACATTAAAAATGGGATTTGTGGACGTCCTTTGGACATTTAATTTGTGCAGCATTAGTTTTTGAGAGCAAATTAAGAGCTTGAAATAATCAAATCGTGTACACAAATTAGGCTTTCGTAATCCTGATTTAGTATTTTGTGGGCACAATTTAGTACATAGCGCTCAGGAAAAATAAAAAATAAAAATGTGGTCTCTCTGGGGCTCCATAGTTCTGCCATGGTTAACCTGAGAAATGGCAGATCCTGATAATTACATGAAGTTGTTGGAGGAGCAGTATACACTCTACTGAGCACCATCTCTCCAGTTCCCATTGTTTGCTATGGCTTGTGAGTGGCATGGCTCATCATGCCTAAGCCTGTTCTGAATGTTATTGTGCTTAGCCCTGATTCTTTTGTTTTGCCAGGCTAATTATAAGTAGAGTGTAAATAGCTGAAAGTGCATTGGTTTGTTTGTTTGCCAAAAAAAGCACACTCAGAAGGGGCGTCTTATCCTAGGTGTCTGTGCAGCAATAAGGAGAAATTATTGTTGGAGCGCTGTCCTGAACCTGGAATTTTCAAGGAGTCAGTAACTAATATTCAAACATTTAAACAGTGATTGAACATGTTTTTAACTGTTAATGGATCCTTAACTTATCACCAACATCAGATAACACTGATGTGATTTAATATGATCAGCTGATCATCACAAAACAGAATAGATGGACATGCAGCAGCTGTTTCAAGGAGCATGCAGTATGAGAAAGTTAACTGTTGTCTTTTCTGAGACTGCCATGGATAAAGGAGCTTTGGTATTAGTATTAAGGCCCATAAATAAGATGATACAACAGTTATGTCACTGAGTAAATATCAAGTCACATTTGGCCAACAGACATATGAAAAAAAAAAATTAATTACCTTTCAGGTTCTGCAGTGTAGTCCAATCTATTTTCCAGAACCATTATGGAAACAAACTGAGGAGAACTGGTTAAGACCACTTGGTAAGGAGGTGTGCCAGCTTGGATGTTTAATTGTAAATGTAAAGGATTACGTAAGTTCTTTCAGTTGTCCCTGAATTAAGTTTTTGATCACTATTGTAATCTTTTTTCTGTCAGTTCTTCTGACCATTTATTAAGCATAACCAAATGTAATCTATATCAGATGGCAAAAAAAAATTTGAACTCACCCTTCCGAAATGGGAGATTTCAAAGGGCAATTCAAATGACTTGGAACAGTGGTGTACAACACTGCCATGCTCAAACAGATCTGGACTTTTCGATGCAAACATAATAAGAGCTTGATATGTTTCATATTTGGATAATTAAATTCCTTAAATGGAGATGTTGGACATAAAGCACAATCTACTTTGCACGAGGCCTCCTTTAGGCTCCTAACAGGCAGACAGAGGGACAGAAAACAGGTTTTCAAACATTTTCATGTTCTGGACCCCAAGTGACTTCTCATTAAGCCTCGACCCCCACCTGAAGTGATGTTTGCTTTCCTGACTGATATGCAAAGATGTTTTGGTGTGTTTTAACTATGGATCTGTCTCGTTGTCGTACTTGTCAAATTAAATCAAAGTGATGAGATTAAAACGTAACGTTAATATAATCACTCATATCTCTGCGTTTTAGCAATGTCCAGTTAATTAGCCATTTAGAAACCTGAGCAAAGGCTATGAATTGGTCCCTCCTGCACATTGTAGTGGGTCAAAAGCTGTTAGCATCTAGTGCTCTCATCAGTCTGCCTCTAGTTAGCTTTTGTTAAGTACTTGGTTAAGGTTAGGAACGGGTTTGTTGTGATGGTTAAGGTTAGGAAAAAGCAATGGCTAAGGTTAAAGAAATGTAATGCAATATTTGCTAACATCCGGTAGGTAACGTTAGCTAGGCGGTAGCTACAAATAAATCGCTCTTGCTGGCTTGCTTTAGCATAGTCTAGTGCAGCAGGTTAGATCAACACACTACTGAAGACGGACAGGTGATAGAGGTCAGAAACAAGGAAAATCAGGTGATGTAGTTCAGTGGTATATATTCTCAGCTGGGAAAGTATTCATCACGTTACCTCGTGAACTGAACTTGCTTCCAAGAGTGATTGACGCTAATGCAACTGCAACTAATATCAATACTGCTGAGAATAATCCTTACAGGGTATTTAATTACAGATGATAATCAAGGTCATTTCCCAGCAAACCAGTTCAGACTGGCCCTTACCGTAAATTTCACATGAAACAATGAAAAGAAAAGACACGTGCACTAATCCGGTGTGCAAGCCGGTCCAACCTGTTGGGCCGAGTTCAGTCAAAAATTTAGGAATTATGTTTCACTGATTCTTGGGAATTTGGATAAAACAGGTTTTAATTTTGAAAAAAAAAAATTAAAGTTAAAAAAATTAAGTTAAATTACAAAACCTGAAGGTGTATCATTATAGGCCAAGGTCTTGGCTGTTCAGCAATGTACCGGTGCAACCTCCTCATTTTGCATTTTTTTCATAAAATAGGTTTTTCCAGTTATTAGGCTACTTTGTTTTTGTCAACACCGTCACCGTAATGTTTTTTTTTTTTAATTTGAAAAACATATTTTTGTATTAAAGAGACTATTACTTTAATAACTCAACAGCACCAAAGAAACATATTGTAAACATATTCATTTAAAACCAATATAACTGCCTCTGACGGTGGTGACACTAATCTGACGGTGGTGACAGTCGCCTCATTAAAACATACATTTCCAAAATTTATACCACTCAAGTCAATGGCTTCTTGCTTAACAACTTTATTTAACTATTTGGTACAAAAAATAACAATCCTGAGCACTGTTATAAGCATTTTTCAGACTTCAGACAGAAAACCTGACGGTGGTGACGTCTGACGGTGGTGACAAAAACCTACTCTTTCACATGATACACATGAGTTGTTCACATTAGCCAGCTTGTTTCCCCCCTGTTGCTACCTGCATCAGACCTCTTCTTAAAAAGTGTACATTTATTCCATAATCTAATTTAATATTTTTTATTAAATTGTCCATTGTCCATCCTGGACAATGTGTCCAACCCGCTCCATGACGTGTTGGTCAGACACAGGAGTTCTTTCAGCACCAGACTGATTGCACCACGATGCACCACAGAGCGGCACAGGAAATCATTCCTGCCTGTGGCCATCAAACTGTACAACTCCTCACTCTGAGTGTCAGACACTCTGAGTCAGTGGGCTGGCCCCCGAAACAAACTCTTGTGCAAATTCCCTCTGTGCAATAATCCATATTCAATACCATACTCATGTGCAATAACCTGTGCAATAACCCACATTCAATACTATACTTATGTGCAATAACCTATAGTGCAATAACTCCTGTCCATGTTTGCACTTGTACATATATTTTTTCTTTCTTTTTATTATGCTATATATATTTATATTTATATTTATATTCCTTTCTTTATTTTTCTTGACTATTTGCTCTTTTAACTTGTTCACTTGGAGTGGGAGTTGTTATTGTAACAAAAAGTAATTTCCCCCTGGGGATCAATAAAGTATTCTGATTCTGATTCTGATTATACAAAAGTGACGGTGTTGACAATTTATGGTTGTGACAGTAGCAATGTCCAAAAATATGAAGAGATTTAAGAGAAAATAGAAAACTTCCAGGAGCCTGAGTGGTCTTGAAGCATGCAGTAGAGCTGAAGGTTTGAAAAGGGCTCCTCAGGGATGTAATTGACCTTGTAGTTTTTTTTATTATTATTTTTTAAATAAATATCTGACGGTGGTGACGAATATCTGGGACACATTTTGAGCAACCACAAAATAATAGTAAATATTGTTCAAAACCCATCGTTTGTAGTTTTGAATACATATTATGATGTACTCTTTCATGTGGTAAAGATATTATTCAATGAAATTATTACTTTTTGTTGTTTTAATCAAGTTGAAATGATTATCTCCTATCCGAGGACAACTGGTTTTGTAGGCCATGGGCCAACATATAATTATTAAATTAATACAAATTAAAAATAAACCTATAAAAGAACCTTACAAATGTCCAAAGGACCCCCTGATTATGCCTTTGATTCTTTTTATTCATTAAAATGTTGTAAATTTCCAGCAGAAATAGTATTTTTCTTAGTGGGACATGATTTATCCAAATTCCCAAGAATCAGTGGTTTGTGTTCAGGTCAGGTTCAGTCGTGCGTGTTATTTTAGCGAAACTCTAGTGTAAAATAAATAAAAATGATGGACCTGCTGTGTGCTCTGGGCAACTTCCTGTATGGTGCTGGAGTTTGCGTGATGACGCTGAAGGCAACATGTAGGCTATTTCAGGTGGTAAATGTAACCTGGAGATGGAGGACAAGCGAAATCTCAGGCTCGGGTCAGGTTCGGCCACACAAAAAAAGAATGCCTGTCCGGTTTGGGTCGGGCTCAGTTACTATGCTCTCGGGCTCGAGTCGGGTTCAGACAAAAATATGCGGCCTGATCCACACTTTAATGTGCACATACACACACATGCACACACACAGTGAAAACATTAAGGAATGCCATAGACTAAGTGATCAGCTGTGATGATAAATCTATTTCTGTAAGTGGAGATCTACCAAGTGTGCTGCTCTATGATAGGATATTTATATATATAATAAACATATATCTATTAAGATGAAATATGTTCCTTGATTGGTTCTCATGATTTGATGTCTTGTTCTTCTGATGATGGCTGATCTGGGGTTTTTAAAGTAATACAAATTAAGGATATTTGTCATCTGATTACTTTTTAAAGAGAATAATTAGTAAAGTAATGATAAGCTGTACTTGATTATTGTTTTCGGCAGCATGCCCAACACTGGTGGTCACACACCTTGATTGACAGGTGAACACCTCAACAATGACTGCTTAGCACAAACAATGACGACAAAAAAATAAAAATATCGACACAATTCCATGTTTGGCCTTTCTCATGATCACACTTTTGCTGCAATATCCATTTCTCAGTGAAGGCTCCATACTGAGCCTTTAGCAAAAAGTCAGATAAACCCAGAGAGTGCTCGCTTGGCTCTCTCCCCATGAATTACTTATTTTCCATTTCATTCATACTCAAATTGAGCAATTCGTGGATCTGGCCAAGCTTCCCTCTGTATGGAAGCAGTTTGATCGTGAAGACATTGAGCACTCTGATTGAACTTCTCTTTGTGCTGGGAACCACCTGTGTTCACATGTACCAAATACATAGAAAATGAGCATATGAGTAAACACTTTGCTTCTATACTTGGCCAGAAGCAATCCTAGCCTTAAGCACTGAGTGTCATTTATCCAAAGAATGATTCAATCACAGATGGATTCAGGGAAGAAGTCGCCAAGTTAACTAGCCCGGGCCTATGAACTGCTTTAAGCAATCAACAACAGCAAAACATGTATTTAGGCATTCACTGATATCTACAGGGATTGTTTGAGATGCACTCCCTATAAATTTATACAATTTCTATCAACATTTTTGTGATTTCTGCTTTATTTGATTGTGACAGTAGAGAGAGACAGGAAAGGCAGGAGAAAGAGGGCAGCAAAGGACTCAGACTGGAACCGTCCCGGGCCGCTGCCGTAAGGACTCAGCCTTGATATGTAGTCCTCACTTTACTAGGTGAGACACCATGAATTTGGTCAGGTTTCAGAGGGTTAATTTGGTTGTGGGGGCTTTATAGTGGGGAAGGCGGGGCCCCTGGCACTGTGCCTGATCTGCCTAATAGTTGTAATACTAATACTAATAGTAATACTAATTAATACAGTAAACTGCACACAGATTGCTTATGTCCAACCCGGCCAGTATGTGGTGATATATATATATATATAAAATACACTATATGGACAAAAGTATTGGGCCACACCTCTTAATCACTGAATGGTTCAATCATTCTGGTTCCTACCGGTTCCGATAACAGTTCCAAATATATACATTTTTGTATTTTTTTTTATGACACGATTATACTTAGAATAAACAAGTAATAAACAACAGATTGACTTGACTGTTGCTGCTGGTCTTACTCTTATCCGAAGAGTTTGGAATTAGAAACTCTTCTCCTGCCTCGCTTGATAATGATGGTCCGACATTCCTCATAGCAGTGCACTGGGGGCGTATCCACCCCGGGCCTGGTTATGGGAACCGGTTTTGCGAAAATGATGGATCCGGCTCCATTTCTTCCCAACCCTATTCATGACATGGGTTTCCATGGTCGAGCAGCCACACACAAGCCTTGTAGCCTTACATAACATTTCTCAGAGTGTCAGTCTCTATTTCAGTCCAAAACTGTGGCTCAAGTGCATCAAACATCCATGAATCCACAATTTCTCACAGAGTTTATTCATAACATTCGTTCAAAAAGAACAAAATGTTCGAAACCGACACACCAATATTTCCCACACTATTGAGGATTCCACATCCATGAGGAGGGCCACACCTTGAACGTAGAAGTGCTGCGCAAACATACAGTAGTTCTGCTCCCCAAAGATCTTTCTTCAGGGAGCTGGTGGGACCCCAACCCTAAAGAGCTACGCCTACACTCCTACAGTTTGAAGATAGGATTCTTATCCTATGCTCTATTTTGTGTTGGGGTTCCGCCCTTTACGGCTGTCACCACTGGGATGAAGGATGAAGCTGGATGTAAGTGAACACCCCAACAGCTCACTGGACCATAAACATAAAACATCCAGCAACCGTCAAGGGAGGCAAAGACACCACATGTGAACCATCCCATAATCACAGTGAATAGCACATAAAACCATTATGAGTGCTAACAAACAACACAATGGCCAACAGCCATCGGTCATAAACCACTCCAGCGCAGTGAAAGATGTAGATGAAGGTTACAATCTGTAACAGTAACAGAACAGCGTAGGTGAGAACGTAGGGTCAGGTTAGGACAATGGCCAGTGTTACGACCCGGTCGAGGGGTATCAGGGTGCAACATAAGGACAAGAGCGGAGAACAAAATTAGATGCAAAAGTGAGCAATTTATTGCCACACAATATTTCACAAGCAGTGAAATAGGTTTTCAAGTTGTGAACAGAACTCCTCATGCACAGCCAGTATTTGCAATCAGGTGCTGGCCAGTCACAGCAACATCTCAGTGTAGACAAAAAAAAAAAAAAAAAAAAAAAAAAACACCGCACGCTGAAATAATATTACTGTAACTATTTGGAGTGAACAGGTTTACTCAAGAAAACTGTACTAGCACTAATAGTACTCACAGGTGTGAAAACTACATATAGGTAGCGTGGCATGACCAGCTATCACAGTTTTCATTTATTTTCAACAATAAGGTGAATCATACTACAAAAGCCATGACACTATTAAACAGCACTGCATTTGAAAAAGCAACATGATTAATATTACATGGAGGTACACTGAGGACTGAGCTCTTTATACAATATACAAAGCATATGTTAGGCTAAAACAAACTCTAACCAATAGCCAACGCTAATGTTACGCTGCACCTGACAAGTGGCGCATCTAGTTGTGACGCCTACGCAACACAAAACCTCACGCTGCCTTTGACCAGCGGGTCTATTACACACTTTGGCATGATATCAGCTTTCCTTGTAATGTCTGAGGATTGTATTATTGTAATGACTGGAACAATGGCAGGCAAGAGGTCAACAGCCTGACTCAGAGGTAGGATAAAAGAGTTTGGAAGCTGCAGAGAGGTCGGGACACAGGAGTTCAGGCAGCGGCACAGGCAAACACAGTTGAAAAGGAGAAAGCAAAGGCCGAGCTCCAGGAAAACATGCAGACAGCAAAACCACAAAGAAACTATCACTAGGAGAATGCTGCTACTCGTGGCATAGAGGAAAAAGACAAAGTGGTAGTGAGTGAGGAGAACACGCAGACTAAATACACTGACTAATGACACACAGGTGAAACGCATCATGGCAGGGCAGCATGATCACAATGGCAGGAAAACACACAGGAGCAGGAAGTTGTCGAGAGCAGAGGGGAGTATTTCAAAATAATGAATGAAACAAGGAAGCCATCATAGGAAGCAGGGTTAGATGTCACAAATAATGTCTTATAATGGTGTTACTTATGCATTTTTCTAGGAAAAAAAAAACCTTATAGAGTGACACCACTGTTGTGATGTCACTTCCTGATGTATATGTATGTCATGTATATAGGTCAAGGGTAAATGGCACACTTAAGATAACCACAATAACCATGTCACAAATATCATAATATACATCCCCCATGCAAACAGGCATATATTGTCCAAATGTTTTTTTTTCCTATCCTCTTTCCTCCAACTGTAAAATACAGAAGAGGGAAAAACAAAAATGAAAAAGTAATTGACACACTTGACAAAGACCATCTGAGGTTGAAACTTATGTGTCACTCTCAGAAACTGTTTTGGAGCAGCAAGTTGTTGATGTGGCTGCAGACTTTCCACATTTATCAGCTGCTCTTTCTTTTATCCTGCACCAGAACCAGGATGGATGTGCACACCTTGTTTTCCACAGGTTCGCACAGTCATAGCGAGAATACTACAGCGTAAACAGTAGTTGTAATAAGTAGCAGTGGAGTATTAGTGTTATTCATACTAACATTCCACTGTAAGTACACAAGATATCAGTAACAGCAGCAGAGATAGTAGAGTCGATTCATTCTAAAAGGATGATTTGCCTGGTAGCTTTAGACCCACTAACAGTGAAACTAACCTCGTTCCCAGGTTCTCTCCTCCGTACAAAGTAGGAAGAAGGTCCTTGATTTTTGTGGAAAAAGACTTAGCCGCCGTCCTCTCACTGGTCTCTCAAGGTGTCGGTCTGAATTTGAACAAAAAAGCACAACTTGTTAATGCTCCCAGTAATTTGTAAAGTCCGCTCAACATGCATGATTGAATATTGCCGCAGAGAGCTCCATATTTCACCAGCAGCTCATTTGTCGCCTGCACTCTTTCTGGAGCAAACATTCTGCAGGGCAGGCGGAAGCAGACAGAGAAATCCAAAAATTCTCTGCATCTCGTAAAAACAGAAGTCCAAAGAAATAGTGGAGCTCTGTTGAGGCTACAGTGAAACAAAATGTAGGGGGCCCGAGTGTAGCGGTGAAACCTCACAATGACTGTGCTGTGTATGAACTGTGCCTCTTAAATTAAAAAGCACCATACTAGTGATTTTGAATGTTTGGCCCATTTGCCACAAACCATTTTGCAAATCATGCAGGGCTACTAACGATTTCACAACATCCCTTGATCATCAATACCAAGTTTTTGTTGGAACACCCACCTTATAATGTTCTGCTTCTGCAGCTAACATAAAACCACAGAACTGGTAATTTGCGCAACAAAAACATAAAACTGCTGCTTTTAGGAAAACTAATGAGGATGATTTTATTATAGTGTTGGTACTGGTGTGTTAATGCTGGTGAAAAGTGAAAGTTTGAAATCTCTGAAAGTTCATTTTCATATCATGGAATGAATGGAGACCAATGGCTGGATAAAAGGGAGGAAACATGACAAAGTTTAAGATACACACTTTTTGTTACTTCTGGAAAAGATTAGCAGAAACCTTATGTATAAGTATATACATTTTGAAGATATAACGCCTAACATGCAAAATCATCAGTGTGAACCTATAAGAGCATATTTCCCATAAATTCCCTCCTCTTGCAAAGAGGATGCTACTTGTCCTTCTTTCCCTTCCTGACATAAATTCATTTGTTTTGAAGAACTAAAAAAAGCTGATAACAGTTATGATGTAATGTAAAAATGGATATTATTGAACCTTAGTCCAAGATGGCCCTGTAATGTTTAGATTATAGGCAGTCAGGATTTAGGTAAGAAGTTGTAGTAGTTCTGTGCTGAAAAGTTTAATGCTGGAGGCTGAGTGGGAATAAATCTCAATGTTAGAAAAAAGCCTGTGACTTGCTTCAAGTTAATAATAGCTAAAATCAATTAAATGGAGTAGAGTTGTGTATTACTTGCAGAGTAAGTTTTTGCTTTGAGCTATGAAGCACAAGTTTGTTTGTTTTTTGCTGTAGTACAAGGTTGGCTTAAACTGCTGCGTTCAGCAAAAGACTCTGACAGCGCATTTGTGATCATCTCCATGAGCTCTACTTACTCCAGCTTTAGGATCATTCCTGCAGTTCAGTATTGATGTTTCTCTGGCGACTGTAGCATGTGTGGTTTTGGCATCATAGGTGTCTGTCCACTAACAGCAAGCGACTTATGCCACATGCACATGGTGACCGAGACTGTCCTAGTTTCAAGCTGGGTGTCCCGAGTCCCGACAGATATCTGTAAAACATCCCAGTTTTCAACATTCACTCCCGAATTGATCCAGTTTTTCACTATTCATGCCCACAATTTGAGCCAAACCTACACATATTATATTATATACCAAAAATGTTACAACCTTTGGAAGCCAGTGACGTCATGTTCAGATTTTGCCAGCAGATCCCCACAGAGACATCTCGCTCTATTAAAACTTTGGGTGTCTTTGTTCCCACATTTTTAAACAAACGCAGACATGTTATGCCTCTAAATGTTAAGTGTTTTCTTCTGATGCCAGGGTCAAAACAGTTGCAAAAATAGCCTCACAGAATGTGTGACAGTCAGACATTTAATTGGCAGCCTGTGCTTGTGCACACAAATACCTTGTTTTATTTTAAAAGGTGTCTATCAGTCAATACATAACACCAATACAGTCCCACAACAACACCTGTCAACTTATAATCTGGCTGCTCACAATATGCCAGTTTCTTGTGCCCAGGTAAACATAGTCCATGCAAATTTCTGTCTGTCACTTTGATGAATTTGGTGTTGGCAGGATTGTGGCCTCCTCCCTCCTCCCTCCCCGTGATTCGCTACCAGGTGATCCCATCTTTTTATATACACTTCAGCTTCACCCTTGCCAGCCTTTGTTGTACATGAGTTGCTTCTCACAGCAGCTGAGATGAGGACAACTGGAATGAAAACTTAGTTCAAACAGAACAAGTCAAACATGAAAACCGTTTAGCTTATTTATGATCACACTTGCAGCCACATATTGCATTCTAAAAACAATTGAGAAGTCCTACCAGTCAGCTAATACACCACCGCAAATATCTAGTGCATTATTTTAAAACTGGAGAATTTGCTCCAAATTCACCTGTGCATGGTGTGTAAATGTGTTTAAGCAGTATAACTGGGTGCACAATCTTGTATTATGCTCCAAGAGGTGTGTAAAACTGCTCAGGCTCAGCTAACATGAATGCAGTGAACATGCCAGAATATGGTCCAGTTGGGATACATAGCTGCTGTCACTGCAGGGAGGGACAGTCCTAACACAACAGGTTGAGATATGTTGAAAACAAACCCCCTTCTTGAAAATACTGTATCATCAATATGACTGCAGTTAGGAAAAGTTTGACACAGCCCCAAGATTCCCATAATAGTGCTTGTACAACTGCCTCAGCTATTTTTACTGATACTACTACTTCTATTTTTACTGCTGCTCATACGCTTAGTACTTTGTCATGCTCAGAAAATGTGGGAATTTTTGGGCCTGATTCCATCTCTATCTCAGGTCTCTGTGAGAGAGAGAGCACTGCCGCTGGGGGGATCAGTGCATTTTTAGGGTCGTATGCCTTTGTATTCTATCTAAAGTCTGTGCTGCTAACACTCAGTATAGCATGTGCTAAAGTGTAGTTTTAATTTACCGCAATCTCCAAAAACATAGTGTCTCCTTTTAAATTTGATCTGAAATTTGGGTGTGCAAAATGTGCCGATTCAGAGAAGCTTTGAATGAACAGGCTGGCTATGAATTGCATGGTGCTTATGCATGGTGCTTATGGTGCTTATAGACCTACAGTGATGCCTCACACTGCAGGGGGTCATTTTCTTGCAGCAAATGCAAACAAATAATGCTCGACGTAACTTAGAAGTATAGCCAGTAGCTTAGTCGATGGAGGTTGGTGTAGCCACTGTGAGCAGCCCGTCAGTCCTCTTGTGCGCTTAATTTATGAGATAGACTCATAAGCAGAATGCATTTGGGAAATTGCATATTTACGCTTGCTTTTTGTCGTGAGCAAAACAGGTTTGCTGTATTTCATCAGGCAGTTTATTTAATTTGTGATCAAGAAAGGATTATCCTGTAACTTTCTGCAAGTGCTGGAAACCTAAATTGTTTGTTTCAATTTCAATTGTTCAACATTGTATATATCTTTAAATTTACTTTACCACTGCATATAGAATATATTTACTTTCTGCTTATTTATATATTTACTTGTTAAACCTGTTTCATTGATTTGCTTCTTTTCCACATTGCTATTATTTTGCAGTTATTTTGCAGTTCATTTCAGTTTTAATCTTGTATTTCCAGTTTATACATTCCAAACTAGTGTTGTAATTGTTCACATTATGTTCAACACTTTTTTTGGAAAGATTTCATGCATTTTTCATTTCTATGCCATGCATTCTTCACATATGGAACCTGAAAACCAAAAAAAGGTGTAAAACACTCTTTTTTTCTTGCAACCATTTATTTGACTTTCTTGCACGCCATTACCATATAAAACCTCTATGACATATACAAATATTTACAGAAAGAAAATTACGCCTATATACTTTGGCATCTAGTTACTGGTGGGCTTTTAGGGTAAAACGCCTACTTTGTGTTTTTCTTTGCTGTTTCTTCTTTGCTGCTATTACTGTTTGCTATTGCAGTGACCCAATTTACCCATGGGGTTCAATTAAGCTTCATCTCATTTAATCCTCTTTGTTGTGTTGGGTCCTAGTTAGTTTTAGCTGAGCACAAACAGCGGGGCATCATTGTAACCTAATGGATAACACATAACATAACAAAAGCAGATGTATCTCTCTCCCTCTCTCTCTCTCTCTCTCTCTCTCTCTCTCTCTCTCTCTCTCTACCTCACTCTTTCTCCATGTGTTTCTCCCCACAACCCCTACATCTCCCTCCTACTGATCATTTCTCTTGTTTTCTTCCCTAAGAGCATGTAACACCCCTCACCTTGTGACAATATTCCCTGTGCCTTTTAGTGCTTGCTGTTGGGTTCATGCCAGTGCACTATAAAGGAATGTGTAATTTTATGATCGTATGAAACCACATAGGGTGTTTGGTTGTAGAAACCAACATATTGTTGACTCACAGTGGAACTATTTGTGGTTAGAGCTGGTTTTGATTTGTGCAAATAGGCCTGACTGCAGGTGCGTTGGCGTGCACGCACATACACATACATGCAACCTTCAAGCGTGCATCTACTATTGCCCCCAGGTTGAAGCTTCTATGACTTCAGTGTGCATGCAACACACAACTGCTGTGTGCAGGAACGTGAATAATTAGACAGTCTCACTTGTGCTTTTTGCTTGTTTTAATGGATTTTACTTTATTGTTTAACTCAAAATGTGAGACAGTTTTGTCTCATCTCAGATTCATGACTATTATTCAGCTTTTCAGCAGAAATTCTGTGCACTTTCTCATATAATACACCCCTATCTGTCCCCAAACCACAATGGACATCACCTTGGACATCACCTTACATTACATTATGTTATAATATGTGTTACATTATCATGTCATGGTACATTATTGTAACATCATGTTTAGCTCTGTCATGTGTTACATTGTTACGCTACGCAGTGTTACATTATGTAACATCATGTTATGTTACGTTATGTCACTTGTTACATTGTTATGATACATTATGCAGCATCATGGTATGGTACACTATGTAACATCATCTTATGTTTTGTTACATTGTTACATTTTGTTGTTACATTATGTATTGCCATGCTATGTTACGTGCTACATTGTAAAGTTATGCTGTGTCACACCATGTAATGTAATGTAATGTTAAGTTTTACATTGTTATGTTTTGTCTAGGAATACATTGTGTTGCATGTCATATGTTATTTAAATGTTATGTCATGTTATCATGTTATGTAATATCATGTCATGTTAAGTTATTTAATATTGTTATGTTATGCTATGGTATGTTGCATTGTGTTATGTTGCATTATGTTACCCTTTAATATTTTGCATTATGTCATGCTATGCTCTATTATGGCATTACATGTTATATTACGTTATGTAGTGTTATCTAGTTTTTATTTTTGTTTTTTTGTTTTTTTGTTGTTGTTTTTTTTTGCACTTTTGTGTAATCATGTCAGTAAACTAAGACCCTGCTGACACTTGGTAGTATCACCATCTCTGGTGATCTGTTCACAAGTGGACAGCCAAGACAGATTGCTGTTTACAGACTGGCATTATCATGTGCCTCAAACACATCTCACCACTTTTGATCATATTTGAGATCAGTTTGAGACCCTCCTGAATTTCTTCACAATTATTTTTTCACATTTTTTTCTCTCTGCCATCTTCCCACAAAAACAACCTGCAATTTGTATTTGACTACAACCAGTGCAACTTAATTCATCACTCCAGAGTCAACTGAAGAAGTCTAGAGCACATAATCGGGGACACCTACTGGCATAAGACCAATACTGGAGCACAGATACTCTTAAAAGACCATACTTGTGATTCTAAATGTTTCACTGCAACAAGCCATTTTGCAAATCATGCGGGGCACTAAAGATTTCACAACACATAATCACTATCCCTCGATTTTCAAATTTGAATTTTTGGCTGAAACACCTACCTTGTGCTTAGCAGGAGGCTAACAGTTAGCATTTGGTGCATGCAGCCGGTATCCAGCATTCAGTAACAGTGATGGCACTTCATACAGCTAAGGGGGAAGTGAAATAATATCAAAATTTTCAAAAAGGGTTTACTATCCTTTTAATAACTTGAACGCTGGTTTACTCGTTCAGAAAAAACAACTTTAAGTGTTTGTATGGCTGGCCACTAGACATGTCAGAGCCTTCGGAACTGGAGCTCAGGTTGTGTGAAACCTCATTTCCACCTTTGATTTTTCCACTACATATCACTTGTGAGTAATATGTTACATTATGCTTAGTCTATAGATATGCACACTTACACAAACTCTCTCTCACTCGCTTCTCTCACACACATAAACACACACACACACACACACACAAAAGCTTGCCGCAATGTAATAGCCTCTAACATAAAAAGCTCTGAAGTCCTTGTGAGTAATACCTTAAGATATACATGATCCAATTAATCATCCTTGTGACAGTTTGTGTGAAAGTATTTTGGCACACAGCGAATATAATAAATGATTAGTGTTTTGCTGTAGCAGGCATTATAAATCAAAGGGTGGGGATGCACTGTGTCTTGTTACCAAACCAAAAGATGAAAGTATAGATTTCAGTGATATATCAAATCTGGCCAGAAGACGGTCTTCAATCTTCAGTTGCCCACCTTCATCCACTCCAGCACTTTCCCCCCTGCCTCTCTTTGCCTAGCATGGAAGCTCGGGGTATAATTTACCAGAGAGAGGCTTTTGGGCTTTGATGGAGAATGTGTACTACCTGTGTATCCCAGTCATATTTCCCACTCCGGTAATGAGATCCACATGGAGAGAGGGCTGCTGCAGTAGCCAGGCTTGTGTCAGGACACCTAACATGCTCCAGCCATACTACAGGCTAATTACACTGGTGTGTGTGTGTGTGTGTGTGTGTGTGTGTGTGTGTGTGTGTGTGTGTGTGTGTGTGTGTGTGTGCGCATATGCCATTCATGTGTGGGTATGTGTATATGTATATGTGTTTACTTGCATGCATGACTATATCCATGCTTGTATGTCTGTACTTACTGTGTAAGTGAATCCAGTCAACACAACCTTTGCATTTGTGTAACAATAACTCCAGATCAGTGGTTCACTGTGACTTATCAAAACTATAACACAGGACACATGTGAACCGTTGATTTAACCCTGTGCACCCTGAACGGAAAAAGGCGATGGGCACACAGGAAGAAATTACCAAGAATTTAAATTAGTAAAAAAAAAAAAAAAAAAAAGTGTAACATTAAAGGAAAATTTGCAAGTAATATTAAAAATAATAGTAATTATAAGTAAATTAGTGTTCAAAATGACATTACAAGAAAGTTACCTTAAAAATACAACAAAACCCAAAAACTTTGTGAAAACCAAAAATAAAATAAGAAAATTAAGAAAAATTAAAAATTAAAATAAGTAAAAAGAAAAACAAATAACATGAATTAAGAGGGTGAAATCAAATTAAAAAATAATAATAATAATAATAATTAAAAAACAAGCCTGCCCATGGGCTCCTGGGTTCCACAGGGTTTTAATGGTCCTACATGCAGCATTTTAACAACAGTAAATGATCACCATTATCATTTTGAGACCTTATAACCAATGTTCAAACATAAATCTTTCAGTTGAGGATATTCTATGAAATTACTGCACCAAAAAAAAAAAAAAAACAACTTAACACATTTAACACTGAACATGCCTTTATATAGATTCTGTGGTGAGGAAGAGAGAAACCAGTTGTGTTTGTTTTTCTATCGTCCAAAAGTTGCAAGTTTGTGGACCCACATCCAAAACTGGTTAAGATCACTCTATGTCAAACAGATCTATCTCAAACTAACCTTTAAACATTATGTTGGAGATCCTGGATGAGATCTCTACCCCGATAATAAATACAATTGCTCTGTTTGGTAAAATATTTGTATTTAATGCTCTGAAAAAACGGTATTTTTCAGAATGTTAGCTGGGGGGAAGTCCAGCTCAATGGTAGGAGGCTAACAGTTAGCATTTGGAGCATCCAGCACTCAGTAACTATGAGAGGAAGATAGCACCACTACTGCCCTACAGAACAGCTGGGGGGATGTGAAATAATATTAAATGCTGTGAAATGATCAAACTTTCTCTTTAATTTAGAGGGAAAACTAGTGCACCACTGATGTGAGACAGAAGCTACCAGTTCTTTTGAGCTTTGCCTCAGCTCTTTACAGTAATGATATCACTCCATCACAGTTAATCTGACAATGATATAGTGATGTAGAGAGATGCTACATGTGGCACCTTTAATAATGGAAATCTTTACATGAGGAGAACCTCATTTCGGGCTGAGCTTGTGTTGTGGTGTAGGACCATGTTGTAACATCCTGCGACTTACTGTACCATAGCATGCTGCGGCTACCCTCGACATCCATGAATCCACACTGGATCATTGAATGTGACAAGGTGATCCTGCGCTCCCATGTGTTAGCCATTACAGTGTACATTGATTGGTTTATTGTGGTAAAAGGCGCGGTCCAGGATCCAAATGAAAACAGAGGGGCAAGCCTACTGAACAAAAAAATAAACATATGTTTTCTGTCAGTTTTATTGACAGAGCTGTTAAAGTTGAACAATACGGGCTAAACATAGCTCTTACATGCACTTTGATGTCAACGGTTTGAATATGCAAGTCGTGTTAAGACCTCTTGTACAGTTTGATGCTCCCAGAAAGCCGCAAAGAGCTTTGATTAAGCTGCAAATATTGAATCTTTAATAATGTATAAGATTACACCCTACAAAAAAAAACCCAAACATCAACAACAAAATCTTAGACTGGATTCTTGAAATTCTTATTTTGTTTTCATGTGATGAATGAATTCAACAGATGTAACACTAAACTAAACAGAGCATTGAGCTTATTGGCTACTGGAGAAGCTTTTAAGTGCAGTACTTGCATTTGAGAATGGCTCTCAGCTGTTGAGGCCCCAGTATTTATTCCTCTTGCCACTGTCTGGGCCGGACATTCAGAAATATGAAAATGAAAATAATTTCAAAGCAACGTTATTTATTATCTGTGAACTGCAATTCACTTGTAATGCCAGCGCAATAAGTAGCTGCTAAGATAAACAGTTTGATACCACTAAGGCTCTCAGGCGATGACGGATGGCTACAAGTATGCACTGAGACATTCTTGGTTTATGCAGGAGCCCAGGAGGACCATATTCATGCTGAATGCATTCCAGAGTAGCAACGCATCCCGGCATAAAACAAATGTATCCAAAACAGCCTCGTCCCACGCTCTGTCTCTCTCCCCGAGTTGAAAAAATCTCCCCTGTCGTTAACAGTGCCTTGTGCTGTGTCGGAAACACACTACCTGAGGACCAAGTGGAGCCCAAACATGCAAAACCCTACAGGGAGGATAAAAAGACAGCATGCAATCAAGCGGCAGAGGAGGGGATCATGTGCATATCATCAGGCGCTGCAGGACCCTCGTCTCCAAAAATATTCAGCCACTGCAAAAGCTGGTTGATTTCCTCGTTGACATCCATGTATATTTTGACAGACAGTGAAAGTGAACCAAAGAGAGAGAGAGCGAGTGCAAGGTCATATTATTCCAACACATGGAATTTATTGAACAAGGTTGTACTGAACGATCATATTGCCTTCATTTCATGGATAATTCCTCCATGCCCCCACTAGCCCCATCACTACCCCCCTCCCACCCCCCCACATACACACACATAGAGTACACATGCACACATTTTATTGCTCCATCCGTACTGCTGTACAGTAGATGATCTCCCAGATCTCATATTTTATCTAAACTGTGTTACGGGCCATATCTGTTTTTTTCGGAGGCCAAGCCTTGTAAATGTTGTATTAGTTTGACATGGGAAAAGATGCTGAGAACTCAGGGGCTTCGACACATGATTCATATTTTCTGAGTGGTGAACTTCTCCAATGCTGCCATTTCTGGTGGAAAAGGAGAAGCAGAGTAATATTTATCACCTGCCGTGGCCCGCTCGAAGGCCTGCCCGGCTCATTTGTTGGTTGAGGAATTTCTGACAGCGTCCACCGAATGAGAGGAACCACGCCCTTTACTACTGTTCTCTGGACACGGGGCCAGTGTTGAGCAACAGGTTATACATCGTTCAGCATGTGTAAGAACACATGGATCAAATTGTGCTTCAATTGCTCCGAGAGAAAAATGTGTGCCTGTGTGTGTGTGTGTGTGTGTGCGTGTGTGTGTGGGTTTGTAAGTTAAAGCAAAAGGAGTAAGAAAATGTATTTTCACGTAAGCAACTTTATTTTCAAAGGTTCAATTTGAACTGTGTGTGTGTGTGTGTGTGTGTGTGTGTGTGTGTGTGTGTGACCACAGCTAAATTATTCTGTTAGCTCAATGTCATAATGCGTTGTAGATTACTGAAGCTTAAAACTGTTTTCCAATGCCTTTTACTAAATTATGCTCTGTAATGTTCTATGGCTTTTTTCTTATTTTGTCTAATTTATTTCTTTCTTCTTTTTCCATCTGTTTGTGCCTTTTAAATCTTGTTTTATGCCTTCTTTAATCCTGAGTTAAGCACATTGAATTGCCTTGGGCTTGAAAGGTGATATACAAATAAACTGGCCTTGCCTTGCCTAGCAGTTGTTATTAATCTCTTATTTAAAGGCAACAATGTATCCCAGAGTTCCCCCTAACTGTTGAATAAGTGTCATGGTCAAACCCCAAAACCCAAAAGAATTTCATGAGTTTGGTTTCAGTGAAGAGTTTAAGTGTCCCATGATGGTCTAAACACTGTTTGAGTGGCCGTTCCACCCTGCAAGAACAAAAGTCTAGGCAAGCAATAGTTCAAATGTTTTAGCATCTATATGGGTAAAAATACAAGCCTGTCAACAGAAAACCATTTCCATTGGCAGCTGCCTTTCAGAAATATCAGAATCAGTTTCAAAAACCCATCAATTAAACCCTAAAAAGAAGTCGCCCAACCTGACGAAGGCTCGTTCACATTGAAACATACCGGACAATTTTAATTTTTCAATTTTGCAGTGCTTTAACGTTTGGTTTTACAATGTGTTAATAGTCTTAGGTTTTAACAATGAATGATTTCAAAGACAGGTTCATTCCAAAACAACCAAATAAATAACAGTTACAAATGGACAGCTTTTCTTTAGCTAATGTGATAAGAATGGTGTTGAGTGCACTTAGCAAATGCATCATTGCATCATTTGAATGTGCCTGCTCACTGCATGCAATAAAAATCCACAGCATAGCCAGAAAATATCGCTCTCACATGAACAAGGGGCAGAAAATGTAGTCATATCTTTATTTATGAGCCCTTCCTGGTTGATCCATATGTTTTCAGTTGCATTTGGCAGAGAACTTGTGGATTCCTGCTCGTCTCTGGTAATGGGGATTACAAGGGCATGGCTTGTGTAAACAGCATTAGCATGCGGCCATGGTTGTAGTGGAGAACGCACAGCACCACTTCACTCCCCACATTTCCACCAAGCACTAAGGAATAGATTGCATTCATTTATTTCTGGACCTTCATTAGGCTCTTGCACATGGCCATCAAAACAAACAAACAAACAAACAAACAAACTGTGTAACCTAAAAGAAAAACTGGTGATGAACTCATTAACTGGATTTTGATAAACAGGCTGAGTTATGAATACGAAATTTTGATTGATGGGGTAGCTGCCTCAAGGTTAGAGAAGTGGGTTTGTGACTGGAAGGTCAGTGGTTCTGTCCCTTTGTGAGGATTTTATCCCCTTGAACCCTGAACAAATTCACGTTCAAAAAAGATTATATATTTAAAATTCAGTTACAAGAAAACTGCAGTAAAAAAGATACAAAGAAATTACCAAAAAAGGACAAGACAATGGGGATACAAAAAGTACACTAAATACAATAAAAAAAAAAAAAAAAAAAAAAAAAATATATATATATATATATATATATATATATATATATATATATATAAATAAACTAATAAAATGCTGCCTATTGGCTCCACAGTTCTTTTTTAAATTTTAAATAATAAAAATAAGGGATTAAGTGTTTATTTTTAAATTTCCCCTTATTAACTTCAAAGTTAGTATTAAAAAAACAAAACAAAACAAAAAAAACAAAACAAAACAAAACATTTTTTCCCTCTTTTACAGTGCCACATCCATGTTGTGTATCTGCTTGAGCTTCACATCAAATAGAAAACATCTTGTGCATCATTTCGTATAAACCTCCCTGTAATTCAGCATGTAGCCTATATAGATATAGGCCTATTTTATATACATGTATATGTATATAGATAATAATAACTTTATTTATATAGCACCTTTCCAAACCAAGGTTACAAGGTGCTTTCCAATAAAAACAAATAACAAACAAATACACATAAAACACAAGCTACTAAAAGATCCCATACAACAATAAAACATAATACAAGTACAAAAACCAATGATAAAACAAGCTATTAAAAGAGCTCATACAACAATAAAAACATACTACAAGTTACATTAAAAACCACTGGTTAATAAAAGGCCATGCGATAAAAATGAGTCTTACGACGAGATTTAAAAGAAGAAACTGAGTTAGCCTGCCTGAGATCTCCAGGCAGGGAGTTCCACAGCTTAGGGACCCGGATGGCAAAGGCTCGGTCCCCTTTAGTGATGAGCCGGGCCCTAGGAACGGCTGGTTGGGCCCTGCTGGAAGATCTCAGGCAGTGATCAGGCTCATATGGAATTAGCAGTTCGCTAATATAGGCAGGAGCCTGACCGTTCAAGGTTTTAAAAACAAGCAGTAAAATCTTAAAATCAATTCTAAAACTCACAGGCAACCAGTGGAGGGCAGCTAGGACTGGTGTAATGTGGTCGGTTTTCTTGCTATGAGTTAAAAGCCTGGCGGCAGCATTCTGGATCACTTGCAGTCTTCGGATGTTTCGCTTGCTTATACCAGAATAAAGAGCACTGCAATAGTCAAGTTGCTGCTGAATGACAGCAAGACCACGGCCAATGGGCCAATGGCACGCTGAGACACAAAGAGAGGACCACCCACCTGGGATCAGCAACATGAAAAGAGCTCACAGAGAACTCACAACCACAAGCTGCTGCATCCAGCTTTGGGGCTGGGGGATGATTTAGCCGCCATGACAGTGCCCCCACTGGTGTCACCCGAGGATCTCCAGTAATGATCCTTTATGATCTCATGATTTCAGACATTATAATCTCTGACATTATGATCTCAGACGCTGATTCTGCTGCTGAGGAAGCTGACTTATCTGCTGAGTCAGCCTCTTCAGCAGCTGGGTTCAGTTTACCCTAAGTGGACAAGTCAACCTGGCCGTCACACACTTTTTCCAGGGTAAAACAGAGATATATTTTACCATCAAGTTTCTGCCGCTCAACAAAAATGCAACCGTGAGCAGAGTTTTTGCATAAAAAATGTTGACTGTTTAAAGATTTAAAAAAGATCAATGGTATAATTATTTTCTTGTGCAGTCTGATGTCCCTCAGTTGCAGCAGTGCCTGAAAGGTTTGTGAAAAACCACGTGTCATGGCAGTTTGCACAATAGTTACAAGTGCAGTGCAATAGTCATGTCCAGGAACACAAATTTTTCTTGACTGGAACTGGCTAAAACACTTCCAGAAGTCGTTAAATTTTGCTTTAGCCAGCAGAAACATACATCTAGGTGGAGAAAGGTTGGGTTTAGGCATAAAAAAACAGCTGGTTATGGTTAAGAAAAGGTTTGGTTTAAGCACAAAAGCCACTTGGTTAACATTAGAGATTAGGTTTAAACATGAAAACCTTTTGGTTAAGGTTAAGTTAGGGTTAAGCACCAAACCTGGAATCTGGACAAAATCTTGCTTTATGAAAATGAACTGGTTTCACCTCAAACTCAAACCCTGGTCACCTGGGTGAGAGTCGCGCTGCTGACCCATCCACCACTCCGCCTACTGCAGAAATTAGACTTTGTGGCTCTTTATACTACCTTACAATACATGGTACGGGCAGAAAATATACTGCCAACTGAAGTACGTTACTTTTAAGGTTGTGCTGAGGAAAACACAAAATCTACAGATCACATTTTGTGACGATATTACAAACTGCCGTGAGACGGGGCTGATGTGACACGTGTGTGAGAGAACAAGCCACAACATTACTTGCCCGCTGTCTTTTAGTTCTCTGGAGAAAGTTGTTATTTTTGTCCTCCAACATGTGTTCATGTGTCCAATGAAGAAACCAAACGATAGCGAACTGCTCTGTTATAAACAGGAAGTTGAGCAAACCGTCATCCGTGTGCATTTGGTGGACATATGTGCATTTTAATTTGGAAAGACACACTTAAAGTGAAACTAAACCTTCAAGTGGATGAAACTGATTATTTCTGAGAATGGGAGTTGGGGGAAGGTTAAGAAATTACCAAAGGCTCTCGGCCCATTTTTCCTTATGGCTTTGATTTGATTTTCAGTTTCGTCAGGTTTATTTGAGTGTAGATATACAATGTGAGTGGATTAAGACGGCTATTTTTCAGAATGTTAGCTGGGGGGAAGTCCACCTCAATGGCAGAAGGCTAACAGTTAGCATTTGGAGCATCCAGCCAGTATCCAGCACTCAGTAACAATGAGAGGAGGATAGCACCACTACTGTCCTATGTAACAGCAGGGTGGGTGAACTATTCCTTTCAAGTCAAACCAAATGACACATAAAGTACTGCAACTTGTAGTGTCATAAATTAGCCTGCTGCCCCTCCTGACAAATAGTATGTCAAAACTGACAGTCACATACTGTTTAAACAGCACTCTAAAGCACAAAATACCCAGCTGTTTTTTTTTTTTTTTTCCTAAGTGCATATGCCTTGCAGTTGCTTGTAATGCTGTCCAAGTGAACATATTGCGGCAGCTGCTCATAGTTGTTTGTTCTGAGTCTTTTTAATAATGCAGGGTTAAATTGGTGAGTGGTAGAATACACGCTCACATGCCCCTCACCAACAAGGGGAAGGGCTCTGCTTGAAAGGTTGCCAGCTCAAAACCACATCAGACGTCATGGTTCTGTGTGCATAGACATGTGTTTTTGAACTTTATGTTTGGACACTGTTTACTCTCTGTTTCACCCAGTGCCTGTCCTGCATGTTGCTGTAGTTTCCTGTGCCCTCTGTGTCAGTCTCGTTTGCCTTTCACAGCTTCCCACACCTGTCCTGAGTTTTTGTAATTATCCCTGATTGTTCTGTTCCCAGACCAGTGTTTCCCTCAGCCAGTCCTCTGTGTTCTCTAGTCTGGAATTCCATCCCTTTCCCCAGGTGTGGCTTGTTTCCTCGTTAGTCTCTGTATTGGACAACGACAGAACCGAAAACAGGATTAAGTCCTGTTTTCAGTTCTGTCGTTGTCCAGTCATTAGCTGGGTTTCCATCCAAATATATCGAAATTTTTTAGCGAATTTTGTCAAAATACGCAAAAGAAAATGCGAATTTATGCCTGTTTCCATTAGTTTTGTTTTGCGATTATTGAGAGGAGAGTGCGCCGTGAGATGACGCTATAAGATAGCGTCTGTGTGTCGACTGAACAACAACAAACACAGCTGACACTCAACAGCTGATCAGGGACAGATTCCTGCTGAACTTGTCGGCTCTTGGGAGAAGTCTGCTTACTATTTTGGCAGCGCTGACTTCGTACCGAACCATCCTAAATAAGGAATAAGAGACTAATAATAATAGTAACAATAACTAATAAAAAGACTGTAGCGTAGAAGTGTGACGTGGTATCCGGTCCAGTCGTCGTTTATTCGCAAAACCTGTTTCCACAGCAAAAAGTCGCATTTTCTTTTATCGATACGCTGAGAAATCCACCCCCTCCAAGCGTAAAAACCTTTTTGCGAATTTTCGGCCGTTTTTGGAATTTCTGGCGTTTCCATCCAAGTTTTTTTTCGCAATTTCTGAAAATGCGAATAAATATAGGTGGATGGAAACCCAGCTACTGTCTTGTCATGTGTATCATCCTAGTGATCCTTGGTGTTTAGCTTTGGCTGATAAATAACTGTATTCTTCAATGTAACCTGCCTCTGCTCCTGCGTTTGGGTCCACTTACCTACCTACACATGACATCAAAATCAAATCAAGTTGGGAACATCTGGGTTAGAAAAGTAAAGTTCCCAAGCTCCCCATAAATGGTCACAACTGTCACTACACTACTGGTGTCACTAACCAGCATTTTTGTTAATGATGACAGTGGTGGATTTTCACATACATACTGCTGAGAAACCTTTCTCAAAAGATTAGCATACTATTTAACTGCATTCAGTGATGCCACAACCATTTGTATAGGTGTTACGGATGTGTTTTAAATAAAAGTTTATATGATGTCTCCTCTCAGGCAGGGTAAGAAATGAACTTTTTTTTAGGGATTATATATATATATATATATATATATATATATATATATATATATATATATATATATTTTAACTTAAGTCGGAAATAATAGCCATTTTTTGGATTCAATTCCACAGAGCAAAACAAACACTCCACTTGTACCACAATGCGAAGCTTTGCAGGGGAGGATGTTAACATGTTCACCCTCTATCCCAACCATCCCATCTTCCACTCATCTATTGTTGATTTCTACCATATTATGTTGTTTTGTTTTTGTTTTGTTTTGTTTTTTTGCTGTAGTGGTGAAAGATATTCAATGAATAGATACCATATTTTTTAATAGTGATGAGATTAATAAGAATAATGATAGTAATGATGATACTAACAACTATTGAATCCTTCTGTACATTTATCTGTAAATTTGATATGCATTTATTATTTAAATACAGTGAGATAATGTAAGAGCTTTACAGCTTTACTGCTATTCATCTGGCCTTACAGTATATTTTCAAAGGACATTAATCATAAATTCACAAAGTTTTTTTGCATTTTAGCCACATCCTGCATTTATCCTTTAGTCATGCCATCACTCACCGTCAGATAATGACAGACTGGATGAATGGGGCTTCCAGAGTGACAAGTCTCTCAGCACAGTGAGTGCTGGTTATCTCACACCCAGATTAGGTTTCTCCAACTAGAAATGAGTGACTTAGCATTGCACGCTGTTACTGTCACATTTGATTTCACAGATGAATGCAGCCTCCTCCTCTGAGCACCCAGCTCCTGTGGTTTTTTACTGTTTGAGCCAGGTGTCTAAGCTAACATTTGATTCCAATGGGCAATTTCCCGCATTATTGTAATCAATGAGCTAATAATTGACATGGGCAAAGAGATTCATTCCTCCTCTGAACAACTTTAATCACTGACAGCAGCTCAATTCAGCGCAATTAGACAAATTGTCCTAAGTTGAGGCAGATGGGATAGGCTCACATGACAGAGGCGGGTTCGTCACTACATGGATATCATACCCTTTTTTTTTTGGAAAGCAGAAGGGGCCATCAGCCCTCCCTCATTATTATATATATTAACACCCCCAGACAGCACCGCAGACAGAGAGGAAAAGAAAAAAAGAAATGTTCAACATTACAGCAGGAGCAAATCCAAGCTTTCTACTGTACATCTTCCAAACAATACTGTACTTATTCTATTGAACAATGATGACTGATATTATTGCAGCATGTCCTGAACCAGCCCAAAGGACAGCAAGACTCACAAGACTCACCACAATTCCTCATTTTGCTGGTAAATCCCTTTAAAAGCTGAACAAATTCAATTGGTTTCTTACAAATTACCACAGATTTACAAGATAATTAAAAGTAAGTAAATAAGTAAGTAAATTTTATTTATAGAGCGCTTTTCACAGCCAGAGGCACAAAGTGCTGTACAATACACACTACAATGGGTAAAAATACCATTTAAATATGAAATACAAAATACCAAGTACCATTACAACAATAAAGCAAGAAAAAAAAAGAAAAAAAGCAATCAGTACAATCAGTACAAATGCAGTCAGGACATAAAGTGCGGTCAGTGTCTAAAAGGTTGCGCTATGCTCCTCTTCACGTTTTTGCTTAGCTTTATGTTTTCCTGACTCTGCCATGGTGATTTAAAATTCTGCATCTGCGCACTTTTGCGTCTGTGTTATTATTATGTGTATGTCTTATGTTTGGGCTAGGGTAGTTACATGTATGACATGATAATTTTTTTTATTATTATTTTAAAAATATTGGCAAATTTATTGGCAGACAAACAGTGGTTCAGAAGACCCTTGTGAGCAGCTCAGCAGTGACTCAGGCATCTCAACTGGAACAAGGAAAACAGGGCCCCCTCCTGGAGCCAACTGTGGAGTGTGCTGGGGGCTCCTTAGGCTAATGATCGATCATCAGCTTTGTAGTTGTTTCATCAGACCTATGGTTATATGTTCTGGACACTTGGGTGAAGAGAGGGGCAGAGCTGTCAACCGATCACCACCTTGTGGTGAGTTGGATCTGAGGGCAGGGGAGGGTGAACATCTGGCAGAGTACTCTGGATGGTCTTCAACACACATCTCCGGAGGAGCTTCTCTCTGATCCTGAGGGAGGTTGGGGACATGGAGTCTGAATGGACCCTTTTCAAAACCTCCATTATTGAAGCTGCATCTTGGAGCTATGGCCAAACAGATGTTGGTGCCTGTCGTGGCAGCAACCCAAGGACCCAGTGGTGGACACCATCGGTGCGGGAGGCTGTCAAACTGAGAAAGGAGGCCATCCGGGCTTGGCAAGCACAGGTAACTTCAGAATTTGTTGAGAGGTACCGGCAGGCCAGAAGTTCTGCAGCGATGGTAGTCATGGAACTCAGGTATGGCAGGAGTTCGGGGAGGCCATCTAGAAGGACTTTCAGTTGGCCTCTAAGAGGTTCTGGCAAACATTCAAGGTGACTCAGGAGGGGCAGGCAGGGCCTCATCCAGGCTGCACTCAGCAGGGATGGGGAGGTTCTGACCTCAACTGAGGATGTGGTTGGACAGTGGAAGGAACATTTGAGGAAATCCTAAACCCTACTAGCATGCCTTCTGTGGAGGAGGTAGGGCCCGAGAGCTTGGGGGAAGTTTTGCCTATTTCCCTCGCAGAGGCCGCTGAGGTGGTTGGGAAACTGCAGTGGCAAGGCGCCAGGAGTGGATGAGATCCTTCTTGAAGTGCTGAAGGCTCTGGATGTTGTTGGGATGTCATAGCTGACACGTTTCTTCAGTGGTGTGTGGAGGTTGAGGACAGTGGCCAGCGAGTGGCAGACTGGGATGGTGGTTCCCATTTTTAAAAGGGGGAACAGAGAGTGTTCTCCAATTATCAGGGTACCACACTGCTCAGCATCCTTGGGAAAGCTTACTCCAGGGTGCTGGAAAGGAGACTCTAGCCGATCATCGAACCTCAGATTCAAGAGAAACAATGTTGGCTGTGAGACTGTGGACCAGAAGAGTGAGGGTAGAAGCTATTGGGAGATCGAAGGGCTGATCAGCGACAGCAGGTACAGTGACAGCAGTTATGCGGTCGCTGTGCCAGACCATTCTAGTGAAGAAGGAGCTAAGTCAGAAGCAAGGCTCTCAATTTGCCAGTCGATCTTTGTTCCAATCCTCACCTATGGTCACAAGCTCTGGGTAGTGACTGAAAGAATGAGATCATAGATACAAGAAGTGGAAATGAATTTCTCTCGCAGGGTGGCCGGGTGCACCCTTAGGGATAGGCTGAGGAGCTAAGACATCCACGAGGAGCTCGGAGAAGAGCCGCTGCTCCTCCACATTGAAAGGAGACAGCTGCGATGGTTCAGGCATCTAGTCAGAATGCCTCCTGCTTGCCTCCTGAAGGAGGTGGTCCTGGCACGTCTACCTGGGAAGAGGCCCTGGGGCAGACCCAGGACATGCTGGGGGGATTATGTATCCTGGCTAACCTGGGAACACCTTGGGATCCCTCAGAAGGAGCTGGTGGATGTGGCCCAAAAGGAAAGGATCATCTAGGTTGACATCCTCAGCCTGCTGCCAACATGACCCGTTTCTGGAAAAGTGGCCGAAAATAAAGATGAAGATGAAGAAGATTTACCATTTTCACATGTAAATGGCAATATTCATGTGTGAGCTAACATTTTCACATGTGAAAACAAAATGATGTCACATGTGAACTTTAACTTTTCACGTCATTTGCTTTTCACATGTGATTTTCAGTTTTCACATCTGAAAAGAAAACAATATCACATGTGAACTAGGTATTTCCACATGTGATTTGCTATTTTCACGTGAGTGAAAATTTCCACATATGAGAAGAAATTTGATGTAATCAGCAGCACATACATGCTGCTAATGAAACACAAATATAAACAGAATCAAATTATTACACTATTACCCTATTTATATTATTTTTCATGATTTTGCACAAACCAGAAAAAATGCAACAATATATCTGTAAAACTATATATCCACAGTATTAAGAATGAACTGTGGTTCATTTGGTAGCAGTTTGATATGTGATTGATTTGACTTGTATTGTACACAGTTAGAGGTGCGCTAGTTAGATTCACCCCCCCACCTCTGACTTCCAGTGGGGAAACCTGAGGTGGGGAGAACCCACCCCCCACCCACCCAATCTAAGTAGGGGTTGTCCTGTTTACCTAGCAGAACTATCTTTTTACAAAGTGTTTCAGCATTTGAGTTATCATGCACACTATTTTGATTTGTGATGTCTGTTACTTTTTATTGCTTGTTCGTTTTTATTGCTCTGTCTCCTGTTTCAGTGTTTTTTTGATGAATGTATTACTATTATTATTCCTGTATATTCATCTTTTGTTCTTTTAACCTTGTATCCTATTGAAAACACTTAGTAACCAAGGTTTTGAAAAGTGCAATATAAATAAAAATTTTACTTATTTACTTGTTTAGAGCTATGTAACGTAGCATAGTTGACCTACCAGAAAGCTGTGCAGTGGGAGAGGCAGCATCAGTATTTTTCAATGAATATGTTTATTGAAAAAAATATTTTGTATTGAAAATCACACATATCCTTGTGGGTCAATGAAAAAGTCACTACGAGACGGATGTGGCCTGTGGACCACTGATTGAATAGCCCTGCTTTAATGCATTCATCCCATCACTCATTATCCTGTGCAGGTGCTCCTTTACTTCCTTAGGATGTTCTTAGCTTGATCAGAAGCTCTCTTACTATGCCATGATTTTTTTTAGAACCGTCATTAGTCATTATACATTTTGGGAAAATGCCATACCGTTAAGATGCTTCTTAATATGTACCTGATGCTGTAGCAAAGCATAGCCCTGGACTGCAGAAAGTCACTGAGCCTGCAACTATTGAACAATCATGTTTCCTCTTTCGTCATCCTCTTGTCTCTCAGGCAATCATATGAAGTGTGTCAGCTATTTGCCAGCATCTGCAGCCAACAGTGGTCCAATAACACATGCCAAATTTGCCACTTTGAACTCTGCGGGTACATTCGTAACACTAAAGCTATGAAAATGTGTTAAACACACATTGACAAAAGACACATTTATCAGAATTCCTTCAAAAGAATACAAGCCTGAAGCCAGGGGAAACACAGGAATCATTTCAACATAAGGCCACCCTCCTGTTGTTTTAAGATGAATTACGATGTCCTCCCCTTTTCAGCTTTGCAAGCCAAGGAAGGAAAGATTTGGAAGGGCATAAAATTAAATATTTTTGGTAATAACTTACCTTTCTGTGACAAAACAAGGTGGATGGAGGTGGAGGGGGTGACTTTTGGAGAGAATGGTCTAAAATGTCTAACTCATCAGTGCTTGAGGGGGAAAAAAAGCATTTTCCTGTGGAGTCATGAAGAGAATCTGCACACAAGACATTACTCAGTGTTGATCAAAACCAGCTTTATATGCACTGACAGTCTTGCAAAATAACACAGTCCTGTGCAAACTGCTCCAGAACCAGGTCAAAAACCTTCAAACTGTGGAACATGACTTTTCACTTCCAACTTTGTTTTGTTTAATCTCTATTATTGATAAAATAATGTTATTAGTTAATTCTCATATCATCTACATAACACATTCAAACACAGGCATTGACTGGATATGGTAATACACACTGACAGCCAGTCTTCCCAGTGGCCTACACTGTGGGCCAAATATGGATTTTGCGTGTCAAACACATTTTCCATCGGGGAAATCATATAATCATTCCTGTCAAAATCTTGCAAAATAATCCAGTTGAAGTAGTCCTGTGTAAACAACTCCAAAACCTTAAAGGTATAGTTCACCCCAACTCCCCAAGTGTTCTACTACTTACCCGGCAGTTTTAAAAAGATAGCTGACCAATTTTTATAAAATCTGAACATGATTTTTCATTTAATTTGTTCTTAGCTCTACCTTTATTTATTTTGTAATCTCTGTATCAATAAACCTAACTTGTATTGGTAAATTAGTATGTGATAAGCTTAGTCTACTATCATTCAAACACAGACATCAACTGAATACACAAACAAGCAATATTTCTATTGAAATTATCAAAATGTGATTTGAGGTGCGCAGCATATTTCCCAGTGTTAAGTGTTTTCACAAATATTTGAAATGTAATACTGATACCTTTATCTGCCCTACATACGCCAAATGAGACCATCAGGGAGAAGATTGGCTATTTCTTTCTTCTTTTCATGACAGGCCATGCCCACTGGCATGCCCCATTTTAAATTATGGTGGGCCAGTTGTTGTGGGGCGTGGCAGTGGGCATAATCAGCTCTTTCTTGCTCCCTGACGAAGCTTTCCACAAAATGTTGCCATGTTACGTGCATCCGTTCATAAGTCATATGTCTATATGTGATTGACAACACCCACCTCCATTCCCCCTTTTGAACAATGAGCCTGAAAAGGTAATGAGTTCTTTCTTGGTCCATGACTAATCTTTCCACAAAGTTTTGTACAAATCCATTCTTAAATTTTTGAGATATCCTGCTAACAAGCAAAAACATCAACCCTGTCTAAATCCATTGGTGGAGATTATCACCAACTTCATCCAAACAAATCAAAACAAAAATCAAGTTCTAAGCATGCCAAATGCAACTTATAACAACGATGCATTTAGACCTGAAACACTTGGTACAGGTTGTTTTGCACCTCTGTTCACTAAGCACACTCTGAGGCAGAGTTGGGATCAGATGCCTGTGTTCAGAAACTAAATTTCAGTCTACTGATAAAGTGATGTTTTGATGATAAACTCAACAAACTCCTTCTCCCACACTTGAGTCTAAATCTTTTAATTACCTCTATTTTAGAATTATGGGTGGGGGAAATGCACTGACTTACTGAGTCTCCACATTGTTCTATCTGCACTTCATTCCCTGGTTTATTCAACTTGGTCAAAACAGGAACATTGTGGGGAAATCATGGGCCTCCAGCTCTGGAACTGACCAGGGGGTTGAAACCAGATCCCCTTTTAGAGCCATTTACAAAACAACTTTTCTTTATAATATAATTCAGTGTTGATCAGAGCCCCGCTGAGCCAGCAAGCTGCAGAGGCATTTTTAATTGTTGCAGGTGGTCTGGCTTGGGGAATATAGCTGTGATGCTCAGGGATCTGCAAATAAAACTCCAAAGCATGCATGTGAAAATGGGTACACAAACAAGAGAACTGGTTCCAAGACAGCTGTGTCTGGAATCGATGTGCCAAGGTTCGAGGCCTGAGGTAACAGCATGGCCTCTTTTTAACTTATGTCAGAGTTTTAGTGAGTCTTTAAAAAGCCACTGTATATTGCAACTGTCTGCACAATAATGATAGCTTGTTTTGCTCTCTTTGCTATGTCTGATAGCGCAGGGGTTCCCAAATGTTTCCATGCTAGGACCCACATGTAGAGGTACTATATGTTTCAAGACCAGCCAAGTATTTTAAGAGGTACACTGTCAGAAACAGGGGTACAGTAGGAGTCCATTTCTGTTCCCCAAGGTACAACCTATACAAATGCACCCCCTAGGGTTAATTATTGGACCTCATGGTAATTATGTGAACCTTTTTTCAGAGCCAAAAAGAGATTGTAACTTGAAAAATAGGTCATATAATTCTCCAGTCACTATCGTAGTTATAATATAGTAACAAAACTGCTCTCTGTAAGGTTCAAACCACAACGGGACAAATATGTTCCCAATGTCAAGAGTACAAAAGCTGCACCTTAGAGGCCCCAGTGACAAGCTGTCAAAAAAAAAAAAAGTTTTATGTTCAGTATGAGCAAATCCCTCAAATTTGTTATTACTTCTTGTACACCACATGTCATTTAAATTTCTAGAAACCGTCAACGTTTCCAGGCAAAAACCACAGAGTCAGTTGTGAATCAGATGTTACTTCCTGGTCATCCTGGTTTTCCCCCCTTTTTAGTAATTAGTAATATTGTTATTAGGCAGCTCATTGGCTGCTCTTGGTCTTAAAAATTTGTGGCGTTTCTGAGAAGACTTGTGCTATCAGGTAGGTAGGTAGATACTTTATTCATCCCGCAGGAAATTCACATTTTCTTCAGCAGTATCGCTCAGTCATCGTGAACAGAGATGAGGTTTTAGGCATTTCATGGTTGGCTGGAGGGGATCTTTAAATATGTGCTTTTCTTCCATCTTATGATCAGTGGATCAAGGAGGATCTGTCCAACGTAAAACTGAGGTTCTCTCTTAATAGTTCTTTGAAGAACTTAAACTCAAAGAATTAAACTCACATAACTAAGCTGACTAAGGTGACATCTGCTCTGACTGTCCAAAATTACAACCGCTCTCTTCATTTGGACATTTCATGTTGACAAACTAGTGAAATGCTTTTCCTAGTTCTAACATTGGCATAGGGATGGGTTGTTGTTATCAGGATGGGTTGTACTTGCAACAGTTATTGCGATTGCAAATTTCCAAACTGTTTCCAACTGTTTATACTTTGTTTGTTTGTTTGTTTTTGAGTTTTTTTTATGTTTTCATGCAGTTGGTTTTTTCAAGTCCTATTGTTTGTATTATTTAATTTTCAGATTTTTTTTTTTTTTTTTTTTTTGTAATTTTAAATACAACAATCAAATACAATTCTTTTCAGTTTTTTTCATACACTTTTTTGGGGGTCATTATGTGGTAATTAGTCGAAAGTAATCAAGTGAATCTGCTCAAGTTTCAAAGGATTATACAATTTTCCCTATAAAGATCCTGCTCCTATTCACAGCATATGTGCGAGACACATTGCTGTATCATAGCAGATAATATAATTTATGACTACTAAATGATTTAAGCGTACTGGAGACATTTATTGGTGTATATAAATGCAGCTTACTTCCAAGTGCGCAGGAAAGATGTGTTTTGTCTTAACAACAAACTGTATGGAAATGGATTTTAAAGGGCTTGACCAAATGGATTGGTTCCGCTAGACGTGTCCCATGCTCACGCTCCAAATTCACATGTGCATAAGAGCTCAACATGTCAAAGCTTTTTTTTGTTGTTTTTTTTTTTTTTTCTAAAACCAGAGAGAAACAATATTTCCAAGCTGTAGTGGATTCCATGTCTATCCAAACACTGAACAGTGAAACAAATTAATCATTTTCAGGATGCATGTGCATTCCCCCTCTCCCTTCGGCCCAAACTGACTGCAGCACAGGATTTAGTTTAGGCATTAACCAGGATTTAGACTGAAACTTTTACACATTTTATGATACTACTATTCTAGCACGTGCACCAGCTGTTAGGCCTCATATCAAGGTGTGGGGGTAATTGTGTCATGTACTCAGTGTAGGCTTAGGCCCATGAGCAGTCGTCACCATGCTCCTTTCTAACCCTAAAGCGATCCAATTCACTGCTGGCTGACCCCGCTGGTCCCACCTCCTCTCCAAACAGTCCATCTCTCAACATCACCACCTCCTACAAGGATTCCCATAAGTGCAGAACAAATTCTGTTCGACTCACCAATGGAAAATGTGAAATTAACATACTAAGTAAATCCAATGATAACTGAAAAAACCCCAAAGAGCAAGAATTGCTCATCTCCAATGAATTTGCTTGTAAAAACGACTCGTCAGGCATCCCTCTAAGTGTTATGAATGGAGTCCAGAGGCAGCTTTTATGGGCTGTAATTTGTTACAAAATGGGCCGGCACTCTTTTGCCACCTGTCACTTAGGTGATGTTTGAGGGTCTGGCCTGCACTGTGAGCGCGGTGGCTATTGCTGGTGAAATGCACGCTGCGTGATGAACAACTTCCCTTTCCTGCCGGTCTGCAGCTGTAGCTCAGCCCTCAGCTCCTCAGGGCTGTAAATCAGAGCCTTTGTACTCCAGAAGGATCCTATCAGCCACAGGTGTGGGCTCTGCCTGGGGATTAAGCAGCCCTGCACTGGACTCACTGGAAACTGGAGAGCACCACTGGCCGGGCTCAGCCAAAAGTCGGGAGGAGAGCGGGATAGTGAGACAGAACAAAAAGAAAAAGAGAAAAAGTAGTGCCAAGGGTGTCAAGCAGATTGTACTTATGCAAACATTTCTCAGCGGCAGAGTGGCTGTGGACGCAGAGACACTTGACTTGGCTGAGTTAACCCTGTGAAACCCAAAACCACGGACAGTGAAAGTCAAAATTCACCTATTTTTTTATTTTCTATGGCGATTTTTCGTTTGATATTGTTTTCTTGTAATCCTAATTGTCAGATACATATATATATATATATATATATATATACATACATATATATATATATATATATATATATACATACATATATATATATATATATATATATATATGTATTCCTGTTTCCTGGTCCCGAGTTACTTAATTTCAAGTTCAGATGCTTTTCACAAGCATTTAAACAAGAACTCTAACTTCAATCCAGCACCACTAATCTGACATTTCTTTTAATAATTATAAATTTAGATTTCTTGTATTTCTTTTACAGCTAACTGTAAAAAACTTACAGGAAATTCCTTACATTAAACATTCAAAATAGATTTTTTTTATTTATGAATACAAATCAACTTGCAACATATGTTGTTCTCTTCTGTAAGAATAGATGGTCATATTAGTGCAAATATAACTTGAGTGAATATAGTTGTCCAAGGTGGTGATAACCTTCATTTCCTTCACTGCTGCTTGTCTCTATAATACTACAATATATTTTATGATAAAGTGTGAGATATTGAAGCCTACAAGAAATTCCCACATCCAATCACTACAAGGAGGCTGATTTTACAAACTTTTCTTGAAGAGCTGCTTTGGAGAATGAAAAGAAATAATCTGGTTTATGTTGTATATTTAGCCGGTTTATATTTGTGCATCAAACTGTCATGGTAGCTGCACTGTAGATGTCTGCTGCAATGAAAGCTTTTATGGTTCTTTGTCACTGGGTCTGTGCATAAATCACTGAAATACTAGTTGCCAGTTTTTATTAATTCAGTTCCAGTGAAGTGCAGATGAAAATGGAGGAGATTGTGTTTAGAGTCTCTGAAGCAGAGAGTCCACTGTTGTACACGTTGATGGTGTCCAAACCAATACTTCTCACCATGGATTTAGTGAGATCTGGCAATGTTAATAATTTGAGGATCAGATGTCATAGAACTGAACACATTTGCAACCTCTCAGCTGTTCTCTATTCAGCTGGCTCCATGTTGTCTTAAAGAACCACAGATTTTGAATTTTTGGCCCATTTACTACAATTTACCCACGGTTTACATTGTACCAAACCATTCTGCAAATCATCATATGTTGCAAATCAACACATAATCAAAATCCCTTGATTTTTAAATTATATTTTTTTTGGTTAAAACAGGCACCTTATGAAGTTGTTCTTCTGCGGCTAACAAAGTTTTAGCCAGTCATAATCCACAGAACTGATAACTGGTTGTGTAAAGTGAATGTTTCGCTGAGGGACTATTTTCCCTGGCGGAGAGACCGTCTCACTCCACCCAGTTTCAAGCTTTAGCCAACAAGGCTAGCTTTAACCAACAAAGCTAACTGTAGCTATCAAATGTAGGTTTTTCACTGTTTTGGTCGATACAACCATAAAACGTGGGCCTATGGCTTTATTTTTCAAATTTTTAGCCGTGGCTCATCGTGGTGCACAAGCGCACTGTTGTTAGTGGGCAGGAGGTACGGATCAGGTAGAGACAAACACAAACAGTTTCCTGACTGAAAGCTGTCCTGCCTGGAGGTTTCCAGTAGAGTTTCTGCTCCTGCTGCTTTCTTGTCTTGAAAACTGCCTGTAAAGCAGCTTCCTGAGCTAGAACCAAAACCAAAACCACAGCCTGGAAGGCAGCATTGCCAGCCAACAGAGGGGGGCGCTGCAGGCCAACAGAGGGGGGGCGCTGCAGGCCAACAGTAGAGGCCACTGCGGGGGGTGCTGTTGATAAACAGTGGGCGCAAAAAGGAAGAAAGCAGCCACTGGTATCCACACTTCTGTCCTCCCAACCTTTGTTCTCTGGTCACCATTCATGATTTAACTCCAGTTATTTCTAGAAACATGTCCATCTTTGTGCCAACACCATTTATGAATGTCACAACATAAATTCCAGGAATTAGGCTAGCACAATTAACAGTTATTAGTGAACACTAGTAAACCAGAGTGATACATACTAATGAAACACCAGAATGCTGTTATACTGTACATTAACACTCATGGAACACCTCTTGTCCAATCAGATTGTGCCACAGAACTTACTGTTGTGTAAGAAAGTTTGAGAGCTCATTTTCATATTGTAATGGAATGAATGGAAACCAGGGAGGAAAAATGATACCAGAGTTCTCCAATTTGATTTATGTCTCGGAAAAGATTAGCATACATTTTTGAAGATATTAGGGTAAACTTAAAGTATCCATAGAAATCAACAGAAACACAGGGCGAGAAGTAAAAAGCAGCCGGGCTGACTAATCACAGCTCCTGCATTCTTGCACTGCCTTCTGTAAAGTAAGGTTCTTGGTGAGGTGTGCACATGGCAGCAGCCCCTGCAGGCCACACAGCAGGCACACACCCTGAGTTGAGCCCACTGCTCTTACAAAAAGAAATAGACTGCTCTTACAAAAAGAAATAGACCCACATTAAGGGCCCACTCACATTGGCAAGTTTGAGCCCGTATCGTGCTAAAGCCAAAATCCCCCCCTTCCCCAGTCCCCGGCTGGCCTGCACTCACATTACCTAAAGCCCAAACGCGCCCAAGCACGATTGCCCCCGGTGTGCACATCATCACGTTGAAATAGACACAGGCATGGCCCGACATCATTATAAATCAGTGTAGTTCAAATACATTCATCATGTCTTCCTTTTAACTAAAAAACGTTTTTGGTCCTTTTAATCAGACATGGGATATTTATTTACCTTGACAGTTTTGGAGGTAACTTCCTCCTTCTTCAGAAAGGTCCAACTGACAGCCGGAGCGGCACCTGTCAGATCCGGCAGACCGGGTGACCGGGTGGCCGCACACCGCGCGGTGCCGCGGCCGGTGCCGGCGTGGTGCCGGCCAGCACCAGGTCTGCCGGATCTCCGCACACAGACTGTTGGACTTTCATTATAAACCGACTTTTGTTTATACGCGGTTGCAGCAGCACAACGGACAATGACACAGACAACATGGTTGATTATTGATTGCGCAACGCGGCCATTCGCCGGTAATCAAGCTGCGCACATTAAACAATTTTGCAGAGGCAGGAGGAAAGTTGCATAATTTACGTCCGCGCACTGCGTGCGTGACCGTGCATGTACTCGTGTATGCGCCCGTACCGCGCTGAAGCACACCCCCTCCAACCGTGCCAGAGCGGGGGAAGTGTACTGTATTCAAGCACGATACGGAGCGATCACACTGGTCAAAGAATCCGGATTTTAGGGGCAATCGTGCTTGGGCGCGGATCAAACTTGCCAGTGTGAGTGGCCTCTAAGTTGCCAAGGTTAGCTGGTCATCCTAGTCCTGTCCTGCCAAGTTCAAACCAGCCACATTAGCTAGATATCTAGGAACAGGAATCCTTAAAAAGTGAGCACTGTAAGCTGGCTAAAGCAGCTACTGTGTGTTCCAACAGGTGGACACTTCAGTCAGCAGTGACTGGTTAGTGAATCACATCCCTCCGTCTACAGAAAACTGACTAACGGGGTACATTTCAGACTCAATAATGGAGTTGAAACAGAATCATCACTCAGTCTGAATGTCAGGCTAGTTGTTGTGCACTTCTTGTAAATTTTGATATTGTGATATCAGTCTCAGTTTTCACTGTGAGTGGTATTAAAAGAGCCTTCAAGGGTAAATGTAACCTGCTTAAACCTGTAGATTCCCAGTAGGTAGAAAAATAGTTGATTAAAACAAGAGTGGATTTGGCGCCAGAGGATATCACAGAAACTGTTACTTACATCAGCTAAAATGTCTTACTGACGGCTACTTGTCAGTTTGTTCTCATTGTCTTCTTCCAGTAAACAGCGGTGGTAAGACATTTTCTCATTTGCAAGTGTAGAAACTGATCCCAGAAAAGTAAATGAGCTGAGGAGTATTCCAGTAATAAAGCTGGCACAGTAATCATGCAATTATGAAAAATAAAAAGTCATTATTATTTGCTTTTTGACCAGAGCTCCCTTTGTGCCATTTAGGTTTGCCAGTTAGCTTACTCCGAAAAACTGCAGTTCTGTGGCCCCGCCCACTGAGCTTCAACTCAACCAATGAAATTATTTCTGCCTTCAGAGCAGCTCTGCCTCTGAAAAATGTTTGTGCATCTAAAACTCCAATCTGCATGCCAAGCAAAAAAGTGTGTGCGTGCGTGCGTGTTCATGTGTGTGTGTGTGTGTGTGTAAGGGGGGATCGGGGGGGTGGATGCAGCCAAGCCCCTTTTTTGGACGCCAGAGAGGGGAAAATTCACTGATGAAATGTGGCACAGGCCCACGGAATGCAATTTCAAGCTTCCACATCTGCAGGAAAGATGAAACCAGGTTCCTAATTTTACAATGATGATGTCAGTGAGAATACATGACAGTATTGGGTCTGGGTGCCAAGTCCCCCTCCCCACGTTTCCTCCTCCTTTCCTTCTTTTTGATTTCTTGCCTTTTTTTCGAAGCAAGAGTGGTTGCCGGGACGTTATTACAACATGCAATGCTCCCTCTCTCTCTCTCTCTCTCTCTCTCTCTCTCTCTCTCTCTGTCTCATGGGAGAATACGTTACTGATATTTTCAAGGAGGGAAATAATGAAACATGCTGATAATTTTAGGACAAATTACATTCTGTAAATCTTACAATTTACTTAAATGAAATCAGTTTGTTTAACCGATGAGGTAAATCTGTGATTGAACTTTTCCGTGTCACTGGAGGATAAAGGCAGTGCATGAAACTTGACTGGAAAATGATGTTTTACACATCCTTACAAATGTCAGTCTCAATACGGGACAAGATAATGCCAACGTGACCACTGTCATTTATAAATTACGGCAAAACTCTGCCTCAGAATTGCCGCTGGTGTCATCAAAACTGTGATGTCAGCCCTAAATACTATTTCCCACAATTTTCTTTCAGACAGGCCTGGCTGTGTCCGTGCTGATGAACCCTGATGACAGGAAGGTCGCGGTGATTGGAATCTGTTGTGACTCATTGTCCACTTGGGACAACATTCCAAAGTTACTTAAAAAAAGAAAAGACCAACTGATGATTGCCTGTTGTTCTTTGCACAAATTGTACCTTTATAAGAAACAGCTTTACATTCATGGGAGAAACACTAGCACGCTTCCATCTTCTCCTCCCTTTGGCTGTGTTACTTGGGATTTCTTCTTTATTCAGATCACTTACCCTTGAAAGAACACCAAATATTATTTTTATGCAAGTGGAACTAAGGTAATATAATGACCCAATTTAGCGTGGCTGTATATGTATGTCCATACTCTCACTTCCTAGATGGCACAATGTGCCTTTCATCCAATTCTACATATTGTACATTACTGTAAATGGAACAAAGATGGAAACATTTTCCCTGCAATGTGCCAGTAGCAATGCCTTTTTGAATTAGAGGAAGAGGCGAGGGAAAACCACCAAAAGACGAGAAAGTCCTTGCCAAGAAAAATGCTGCACAAATACATTTTGCCTACCTGTGGATCAGATTGAGTTTGCGTTGTGCTTTGATCAGAGGAAAAGCACTTTCCCCTATTTAAATGGCTGTCATGGTCCTGAATTTAAACTGGAGAGAAATTGTATTTACATATTAACAAAAACCTCTGAGTGGACAGGCTCACATTTGAAAGTCAAAGCCTGACTGGAAGCGTTTTGCAGCCCCAGCCACCAAAGGCACATAACCAGGACTTCAGCTTTCTTGAGTCAAGATGTAAAAAGAACAAAACGACTAATATTTGAGCAAAAGCTATCATGATTTTACTCATTTACATTCTGAGCTCGGCTTGACTTCCTAAAATTTTCTGAAATAATCAGTGTCTTAAAATAGAAATATGTGCTTACACAGAAAATATGTTTCCCAGAGGCACAACCAGGAGCATGTAGCTGGCCCGCCTGCTCACGCACAGTTTCATGTCCACTATAGTTTGCAGCAACCACTCTCACCAGCAACATCAGTATAACAAGCCCGCCATCAGCCTGCAGTCTGCCCATCATATTCCCCTCCCTAGCTGGATCACATACAGTATCTAGCCTCAACTGGAAAGATCTGTAAAAGACTATCCAACATGCTGCCTGTCATAGCCATCAAAATGAGATCTAATATTTTTCAAAATATTTGGTCTTTTAAGCCATTGTGTGCATGTCTAAAAGATGACCCAGCCACGCCAGACTGTAGGTTTACCTCAGTAACGTTCCTCAACATTTGCGGGCCTTAGACAAAAAAATCTGCCCTCACACTGGCCCCTGTGTTTTACCATAACTACATCAATGTTGGTCAATTTTTTTAAAACCAAGTTTTTAATCAAACATTATCACAGACACATGATGACTGAAGGAAAAGAGCTGCCTACAATCTCAGTGTGTGTAATATGTTCTGCCTTTCCTGGTGACCCCTGATTGGTTGACACCACACCCTGAGAATAACTGGATCTGGGGCATTAATTTCTACACCCAAGAAATGTTGCCAGATAGGGCAATTTTCCGCCCAACTGGGCAGCTTCAAGGTGGATCATGTCAGTAAAAATTAGCTTGGGTGGGCTGACAAAATTTTGGCCTGGTTTGTTATAGTGTGGACAATTTCCGTATTTTTTTTTTCAATACTCATATTCTTTTCTGGATAATAATGACATATTTCGACCAACCTGGCAACAACCTGGCAACAGTGCAAAGTATCTAGAAGGCTACTGGCCAGGCTGGTCACCTGACGGGCCTAGCCACTGCAACGATGGCTAACATAGATGAACAATTAGCTGAGAACAATATTGATTCTTTGCTAAGATTTCATTAAACCAGAAGATGTTATCAGAAAAGCTCACAGTGTTTTCCCTGTGAGTTGTGATCTCTGTCCAGACCAGCTGATTTCTCAACCGTTATTTATTCTTGGACATTGAGGTTACCCTCATTTTCAATGCCATCGATTTGCTCTATTTTTTTTTTTTTTTTTTAATTCTATTTTGACATTCATAGAATACAACTTAGATGTAGAATAGAGGGTGACAAGGTAGTGAAACTTTATTTGTATGTATGTGTATATACATACATATACAGTGCTGGAAAAAAGTTTTCGGACACCCCATGCATTTGTGAAATATTGCATTAAGAATCACTCTTAGGTCTTCAAGTGCAATTTCTTTTAGTACAGTCACAGCCAAAATATTGAGTATTTGAGTATTTTGGTACCAGTGATGAAGGTCATTCTTTTTATTAAAAGACACCATTTTTGTTGCCAAGCTTCGTGTCTATATAAAGCCAGCACATTTGAAAGTTCTTCAGACACAAAAATGGCTAAAACAAGGAACCTAATGCAGGAAACACGCCTGAAGATAAAGATTCTCAGCCAGGAAGGGTACAGCTGCCACCAGATAGCCAGGAAGTGCAGATGCAGTCCTTCACCAGTTGGATACACTCTGCAGAAATACAGACGAACCAACAGCTTGGAAGACAAACCAAGATCTGGGCGTCAAAGGATTTCTTCAGCAAGAAATGATCCTGATCTGCATGTGCAGGCAAAACCGCCAAATGTGCAGGCAAAACCGCCAAATGACATCACAGGAGCTTCAGCTGCAGTGGTCAAACCAAACTGGTGTCCAGTGTTCCACCCGCATTGTAAGTGGCCGACTTTTAGATCATGGCTTAAGGTCCTACAAGGCTATCCAGAAGCCCCTGATCAATGAGAGACAGAGGTTAACCCGGTGTCGTTGGGCCCAGGCACACAAGAACTGGACAGCCAGGAATTGGAAGAAGATTCTGTGGTCAGATGAGTCCAGTTTCCAGCTTTATCTTCCTCCTACTAATGTGAGGGTATGCAGAAGGCCAGGCGAAGCATTATCTCCAGCATGTACAGTACCTACTGTCAAGCATGGTGGAGGCAGTATCATGGCTTGGGGATGCATGAGTGCTGCTGGTGTTGGTCATTTCACTGTCTGTGATGGCACATTGAACTCTGCCAAGTATTGTAACATTCTTGAAACCCACATGCTCCCTTCTGCATGTGCACTGTTCCGTCGAGGTAAAAACTGGATGTTTCAACAAGATAATTCCCCTTGCCACACATCCAAGGCCAGTACAACTTGGCTGCAGGAGCACAGTATCCAGGTCTTAGAGTGGCCAGCTCAATCGCCGGACATGAGCCCCATTGAAAATCTGTGGTGGATAGATAGATAGATATGATATGATATGATATGATAGATATGCATATCAACCTGTGCACTGGATCAACTAAAAGAAAGCCTACGATTCAGTGCCACACTCATGGATACTGGAATGCTTGAAGCTGTACAACATCAACAGGGCTCTAAGAGCCTTCATCAAGAACTCAGTGGGAATGTGAAGGACAGCTCTAGAGGCGAACTCAAAGCCAAATGCACAAGTTAGCATCAAGTGCACCATATACCAAGGAGACCTCAGCCAGATCCTCACAAAGACTGGCTTTGGATACTGATTCCAAAGTGGAGCAACCATCAGCCACTTCCTCTACATGGATGACATCAAGCTGTATGCCAGGAATGAGCGAAAGAGGGGCAAGATTGTCGCAACTGAAGAGATTGAACTACCCGGAGGCAACATAGCAGACATGCAGGACATCTACAAATAACTTGGAATCCCACAAGTAAATGGAATCCATGAGGAGGCTGCAAGGAGGTCAGCCAGAACTAAATACCTCCATAGAGTAAGGCAGGTCCTGAAGCTCCAGCTGAATGGACAGAATAAAATCCATCAACACCTACACCCTGCTGGTGATCAGATACCCCACTGGTATAATATCCTGGCCAAAAGGGGAGTTAGAGGCCACTGATATCAAGACAAGGAAGCTCCTCACAATGCATGGTGGATTTCAGCCCAAGTCCAGCACCTTGAGGCTGTACACTAAACAGAAGGAGGGAGGCCGAAGACTGGTGAGCAACAAAGCCACCATCCAGGATGAAACAACAAAGATCCAGGAATACATCAAGAGCATGGCCCCCAGTGATGACCTGCTAAGTGAATACCTCAGGCAGCAGAGGCCCAATGATGAGGAGGAAGAGGAAGAAGCACTATCTTAGAGGGACAAGACCCTGTATGGTATGCACCACCGACAGATAGCAGAAGTTGCTGATATCAAGAAAACATAGCAGTGGCTAGAAAAGGCTGGACTGAAAGACAGCACAGAGGCACTGATCATGGCAGCACAAGAACAGGCCCTAAGCTCAAGATCCATAGAGGCTGGGGTCTACCATACCAGGCAGGACCCCAGGTGCAGGCTGTGTAAAGATGCCCCTCAGACAGTACAGCCCATCACAGCACGGAGCGCCATACCCAAGTGGTTGGCATAGAATACATGAATATCTGCACCAAACTCAGGCTAGAAGTCCCAGGGTCAAAATGGAAGACACCTCCAATGGTGGCAATCTAGAGCAACAGCAACATCAGGAAGAAAAATACCAAGAGCTGAGAGAGGAGCTGGAGAAGATGTGGGAAGTGAAGGCAACAGTGGTGCTGGTGGTAATCAGGGCTCTTTGGACTGTGACCCCCAAACTGGGAGAGTGGCTCCAACAGATTCCAGGAACAACATCTGAGATCTCTGTCCAGAGGAACGCAGTCCTTGGAACAGCTGAGATACTGCGCAGAACCTTCAGGCTCTCAGGCCTCTGGGAGAGGACCCAATATGTGTGTGTGTGTGTGTGTGTGTGTGTGTGTGATCAATGATGGTGTAAAAAGGGTGCATTTACATTGCAAAGTTATGTGGTCATCTTTTCTAATGGCCATCCTGTTGTGATAAACATCCGCACAGTGAGTTCACTGTTAAACTGATGAGTCATCACACTGGGGTAATTAAATGGCTGTTTGATGTGTTTGATTTGTAGGAGCAAGGACACATTAAGCCCTTGTTTAGGAATCCTTTATTTTTTGTATTCTTTTGCCACAACATTCATCAGCATGTTGTGATAAAAAAAAAAGTGAATAAAAGATCAGTGTACTGAAGATTTGAGGTGACTGTTCTTAACAATGGAGAATTAGCTTTCCTTGCTTTAACAGACTGGTCCACTGTGCACCAAAGGGAGATTGCATAGATTACAATATCAATCCAGCAACATGTAGCCCTCAACAAAGCACACAACATTAATTAAAAAGAAAAAAAAAACATATCTATGACAGACACAAAATGCAGGCTCCTTTTTTCAAAGCCAAACGTTTTTCTCATACTTTGGGCCAAGTTTCTGGTTTAGTATCTTTCACCATTTGGTTTATACCAGAGCTTCTCCTTTAAATCCTGACTAATAAAATGAATAAAAACACCTAGATCATGAGCTGAGAAGTACAGAGATGACTTAATTGTTGTTTCCTTGGGTATGATTACAAACTGTATAAAATTAGAACAAGATGGCAGAGAACAAAATACTGCAGTGCAACACAGGGGCAAATGAGTCATAGATAAGCAAACAAACAGGTGCGATATCATAAAATACCCCCCTGGAAATGAACAGCAGCTAGACCACTGCTGTGACTGTGCTCTACATGTGATACTGTGACATCATACATTAAGAAAATGTTTCAGATGCTTAGTCATTTGACCGCAAGTCGCTGTCATAAACAGAAACAAGGGTTTTGGTGGACAGGCACCATGTGTCGTTTATGAAGCTAATTTCCCCAAACCACGACAGTGGATGTTATCAGTAACTGTCTATGATGTCACAGAAAAACAGTCTTTTTATATAACAAGAACAAAAGTTTATTCTTTCCCATCATGTATTAAACAAGTTTAGCTTGTAGCTGCTAGTGACTGATACATTACATACAGGCAGCAGGGTGGTGGTTACTGGGGTTTGCATTAGGGATGTATCAGGGATGCACCCTTACATGAACCCATGCTTCTCAAATAACGATTTATGGCTGTCTGATTAATAAATTACCCTTCCATACATTTTTGTAAAGGTTTGGCTTTATATAATAGATCTAATGCATATGTTTTAACCCAACTTGAATAAGGGAAACACCTCCTGCAGTGATTGGCTCTGAAGTTCCCTAATTCAAACTAGAATGGCTGCCTCTGCTGTCAGTCATCCTCAGCAGAATCAGTCAGAATCGATGAGGACAGCAGCGCTGACTGGAGTTCACTCACAGAGACACAAGTAATTTCCAACAGATTTTTTTCAGAGCTCTGTTTCTTTGGGTTTGCAGAATGGATAGTGGTTACAGTGGTTTCCCTAAGCCTGTGTTGTCTGAGTTTGCATGTTTGGTGATTAACAGACTTTATTGGGAGGCCTACAAAATGTATCATCATTAGTCTGTTAGTTTGGCTCAGAACTGCTTATGATGACCCTGGCTATAGTATGGTATTCTTTATATATATATGTGAGCTAAACATAGTTCTTTGTGGTTAATATGATTTCAGAAATAATAATTATGATTTTTATAATCCTAATCCTAATTATTTATTTAACAAAACAACTACAACAACAACTATAAACACAAATACCTATAACATATATTTATATATGTATATGTACACACACACACACACACACACACACACACACACACACACACACATATAAATGTATTATATTGCATACTTGATAAGCTGTTCAGTAACATGATGTCTTATTGCTTTCTTTAGGGAGACGCTTTCATTACTACTACACTACAGGGAGGTCACAGCAACCACAAGAACTCTACTGCTTCTCTAACGTGGAGTAATACAGGACGTGCAGAAGTTAGCAAGTTGCATGTGCATTATTGCATGTGCATAATGCATGTGCATAATTTCAGGAAGCAATACTTAATAAGTGAAGTTAAACTGTCTTTGAATGGATAACGGACATTATATTTAAGAATGTTAGCCGTTTTTTTTTGTTTTTTGTTTTTTTTTTAATGGGTGAACTATGCCTTTAAGTTTTTTGCCCACCAGATTTGCAGCTTTTAAAGTGACAGAACCTTTGTGGTTTGCTGCCTTGGGGGAGGGTGTGAGGGCAGTTTCTGACCGCATGTTTTCTTGGTTGTCTGTTTTCTTTTCTTGGGAGAAAGTTATTCATGTCACAAATATCTATCTCAGAATATGTCATAATATAAGTCATGTAATACATGTCATGTCATAATATAAGTCTTATGCCACTTTATGTAAAAAATATAGTCTCTGTAGTGTAGTCCTGATCATACTGCTCGTGTGTGCAGCTGGATATCGAGAGATTGCCCCATGTGGTTGCGACGTCATCAAGCATTCCTTTCCCTCACTGACATTACCACCACAGCACTTGAAAACAGATGCACTCATAAAAGCATTTACAAGGAAGGCATTAGTCCTTGCTTTAATGTGAAGTTTGCACCTGCTAGCCTGCTAGCCTGATGTGATCACTCGTTTGCTTTGTGGGAGAGGGCTCCTGGTGTTTTAACACCTTCTGGGAGTCCCAGGTGCATAATCTGACACCCCTCTCCTCATTGCCCAGTTTTCAATCTATCTTGTTTAGAAATCAGGTTATTTTTAATGAGAAAATGGAGACTGATTTTTATGATAGTGAACAGAAGACAACAACTGGAAAATGGTGGAGATATGGTGACATGTGACAAGAACCCTGGGGCCGATTCTAACTAAAAACATCATATTACCACAGGACATCCTGAAGCGCCTCTGCAGCATTGGACATTTTGCTGCTAAGTCACAATTAATAAACACAATAGTAGCTCGACTGATCAACCAGTTAATGAAAAGTTTTACATTTGAAGAGTTCATTTGCAAATACAGATAAAAGCCATCCTTAAAATGAATACACCTTTTTCACTGATACTGCTTGGAGTACACACACACATATATACACACACACACACACACACACACACACACACACACACACACAAAGCATGATTTAGGATAATAAACATTATGCCAGGCTAAATAAACCTATAAAAAATAGAAATAAATATAAAGTAAACTTTAATAAAATTCAAAAAAGTTTGAAAAGGTTTAATAAATTCAAATGGAGATATCTGTTTTTGCAAATGAACTCTTCATTTGATCACCTGAATATCTAGTGTAAGAGTGGGTCTTTGTGGGAAAATCCTCTGGTGCACAGGGAGTGATGAGTTTTACTTTAATTATTTAAAACCCTTCCACCACTACATTCAGAATTATTTCAAGTACCTCAACCCCTTCTACTGCAACCACTACAACTACTTTAGCACTTAAAGCCCCACTACTGCTAGTACATTGTGTACTTCTTCAAGTACTTCATCCCCTTCTACGACTGCTACATTTGATACTCCTTCAAGTACTTCAAACCCTTGTGAAATATATTAATGTAGATGGATGAATCAAAAGCTGGCCTAAACAAGTCTGGCCTGAGTTGTCTGTCAGAAAGACTGCAGCAATCCAGGAGCTCAGTCAACAATCTTTAATTTCTACTAGGTTATGACCGCCGGTAGCAGCCTAAAAGGACTGCACGACAAGCTGCAACGTCTGCATTACTGACCAGTCACACTGCTCGTTTGCAACAAGTTTACATAAAATTACATTCAGGACAGAATACAAATTCTGCTATTAAACAATTACTCAAGTTTAGAACTTACAACAAGCTTATAATGGCATAACTGCTATATGTAATCTGAATGGTACATTATATTATTGTATGCTATTTTTAACCATCATGATGTTAACATAATTACAATCAATACGTAGGGATAAAGGATTGACACTTACAGTATAACTCACACACATAAATGCACTGATAACCTGTTCAACTCTTGGACACTTGCTTGGCCGTGCTTAGGAAACTGGCTGAGCAAATGATGTAACAGTGCTTTAGGTCCGCTTAGTGATAATGCCTGAGCTGCCCGAGGGTGAGTTAAACAGGGCAGTTTGCACACCCCTTGTATTACTAATACTGCTGGTACTCCTACGTCAAGTACTACATTAAGTTCTTGAATCCATTTTGCTACCAGTTGCTTCCACTACTGCTTCAAGTACACCAAATACCTCTTTATCTACTTTAGCAGCTGCCTGAAGTAATTTAAGTACTGCTTCGAGTACTTCAAGTACTCCTTTAACTATTTCAGTTACAATAAATACTGCTTGGAATCCTTCAACTATGTAGTTCTTCAAGCTGAAGCAAGCATGCAAATTTTCTTCAGAGAATTTAGCCTTTTCTAGTTCTTTTGCACCACGGGTAAAACAGCCAGTCTTGCACATGTATTGGGTTGTTTGCGAACAAGCCAGCTCTTCACGTCAGCAATGGGACACCAATGGGAGCCAGCCCATGCATCTGAGCAGCCACTTGTGACATTGCTATTTCACCATATGAACTCATGATATCCACCTTGTTTGGTAACAATATTTTCAAGGCTTTGCTAGCAACAATGGAGTTGTCAAGTGTCTTCCTTTGCTGTGTGTGTGTGTGTGTGTGTGTGTGTGTGTGTTTCTATACCTTAAAAGCAAGGGTCTTTTGTGATGTAACTGTAACCTGTTATGCAAAAATAACATTATTACAGATTAATAAACAACTCAATATGCAAATCTGTGTTGTGGAGACATGCAAGACTGGGACATGCACTGAAAACAATGAGTTTGCAACAAACTCAGATTGTCTATCATACAAATTACACAGCAACATCTCCTTAGTGTTGTCGACTACTACTAGAATACTTCTTCTTACCATACTTTAAAGTTTGACCATGCAATATTTCAGTGTACTATATTTTATTTGATGTTTCAATATTATGCTCGTCTTGTATGGTTGTTATGTGATTGAAAGGTTTAGTTGTTGTCTTGAATAGTTATTGTGCATTTTCAATGAATTATGTTTATTTAACATTTTACACATCAAATTCAGTGTTAAGTGGTTAGGCGAAGAGGTTACAGTAAGATTCAGCTGGAACAATTCAAGTGACGGGTGTGCACAAACACTGATCAGAAACTATTGAAGACATGGCTGATTTTGACAAAAATGGAAATTCCTGAGCAAGGAGTAGTTTGGGAGCAAGAGGAGCTGGTTCTTACCGGAGCCGAGGGGGTCTATTCACTAAAAAAGAGACTGAATTCCCACCAGTGCAACATTCTTGTTGCCATAGGTGGGGCATCTGGGGGCAATAGGGGAGCATTCAGAGGTAAACAGAATCTAATGCCTACTGGGCAGCCTGGTCATGTGTGAGTGGGTACATGGCATGTTAGCTGCATATAACAGCATCAACTGTTTTTGCCATGAGAGTGTTTTTATGAGTATCATAATGATGTGCATGGCTGTTGTTAATTAGTAGGCATAAGAGCAAAAGGACCATGAAGGCAGGGAGAGGGGTGTTAGATAAGAGTTTAATAATAACTATTATAGTGGAAACTACAGCCTCACCACATTTAACCCCCGTACACCTGTTTTCTGCAAAGTAAACAATGCTGTTCCCATTTTATGGGTCTTACTCATACCTTACTTACAAAGCCATCTCATCCATAACTTCACCAGGGACCATCTGGGGCAATACATTGTGAATAATGTGTCATCTGTAGACAGCTCAACAACTTTTTGTGGTGGGTTTTTGCAGATACACAGACTACCGTAAACTGTAGCTATGTCAGAATCATCCTTAAAAAAAAATTTTAAAGGATTTTTTTTCTTGTCATGGGAATTGCCAGTATTGAAGTGACAACGCAGTGAATGGGTTTTTGTAATCCAGTTGCAATTCACTAATAGTGTCTTATCATTTGTGGATGAAGCAATTCTTTTGATCAGCTCTTTGGTGTGAAAGATTGGAACTGTCATTCACACCAGCTGAGAGATGTTCTTTTTTATCGTGGGCTCCCTGGCGACCTCATTCTGAAGCCCAGCAGAGGGTAAAATACACCCATATAGTTAATGTTAAGGACATGGACAAGGACAAGAGAGAGCTCTTTCTGTTGTCATATCAAGGCTATGTTATAGCTAACAGGCAATAGGCACAACAAACGTGTGTGTGTGTGTGTGTGTATGTGTGTTTTTCCCAGGACAGTGATAGCATTTATTCTTTTGCCCTATGAAATTAAAACTTGCACAACACTGCCTCTAGTCCGATCAAAACGCTCAGCTGGATCTATAATTTGAGATATGCCATTCTTGGCACTAACTGCTGATTGACTGTCAGACATACAGGGTTCAACAGGGCAAAACACTAGCTCCTGAGAATCCACAGTTATCCAATGAAGACTGGATTGCACCAAAAAGTTAGGGTTTGTTAAATGCATAATGTGGACATGCAGACCTGAATCTAGTGATTGATGCCATAAGCTCACAAGGGAAATGTTTATTGAGATGATAAATCAGGAGAGAAGTAGAGTGTTTTTCCTGATTTGACTTCCAAGGGAGACTCCTTTTCCATGTCAGACTCCTTTGTTTGTGCAGTCAGCATAGTCGCCATCTGCTGGCCGTTAGGAGGAATGCCACCTTATGGCGCCCTCATGGCTTCACTACTCAGTCCAGAGGTTGCTGCCTGTATCAGCCTTTAAACATTCAAAAGGTCCAACATATAACATTGCTACCATTGACATCTGGCCATTGTTAACATAATTAAAGTTTAGTGTACTTTGCTTTTGCTTTATAGATGCATGATCGAACTGAAGTGGAAGAAGAAGAAGTAGGAAAAGAAGTAGGAAAAAGCCACATTTTTTTTTCAAATGCTGGTGTGATGCTCCTGCACATATTTACAGGGTTACACACACACACACACACACACACACACACACACACACACACACACACACACACACACACACACACACACACAGAAAGTATGAGATTATTCACTCTATAGCCTATCCACACATTCTCCACTGATAAGTTTAACAATCTCACTGTAATTTCATGTTAGAGTAAATTTTGAATATCTTGGTTGATGTACACCCCAAAACTTAATTTTTCACTTACCTTATCCTGGATAACTTAATTTAAGGGGGTTAGGTTGGCTACACACTGTGATGTTTTTGTTTACAGCCAAACCTACACCGTCCACAGATGGTAATAGGGTACCATCTAGTGGGCAAAATAAAGCAATGCAACCATCCTTTATGCCCACATTTGTGTTCTGAATTACTGTAACCTTGGAAAGTTGCAATTTTCCACCTGCAGTTCGGATACCAGGTGATCTGAGGATGCCTTGGATCATTCCAAACAATGTACACACATTGTAAAGACCATTTTATGCCCTCAGTGATGCAAACCCCGAGAAACTCTCACAGCAGTCCTGTTGATGGTGATGATGGAGTACGCGTTCTGAAGTCCACCACCAATTCCAGCCTGAGCCCTTCACTGCATGCCAACCCCTGCCTTTCCTGTCCCTCTGTCACATCAAAGAAATAAAATGGCAATTCTGATATTTCTACATATCACAAAACCATACATGAGTTTTTTAGGATAAGCAAAAGATTTTTTGGAAATATGTTTCGTTATTATTATAACTAAGATTTGCCTGAAAGTACACCAAACTTTGAACATGTGCCCAATCACATGCAAAACTCTGCCTAGTAGCATATGGGGCCAGTAGTCTTGATTAAGGAACATCAGACACATTGTTGCACATCAGACTTTTAAGGTTTTATTATTGTTATTCCACGCCATTTGTCATTATTTTCCAGATACCTTTTCCCATAAAAAAACTGTAAAGAAAAAGTAGAAATGAAAATTTAAATGATAATTTAATAATCCATAAGCTGTTATAACATCACTCAAGACCAAACCTAAGTTGTACGAAAGGTGGATTTTTAACCTGACCATATTCAGTCCATAATCCATTGCACAGTATAGGAATAAATTGAATCACATTATCGGAGGGACTGAAAAACTTTGTGACACCATTAACATCACATTCAACAAGAGGAAAAAATATGAGAAAGACTTTATATTAGATAGATCTCTTGTCAGCGAACCTGCTTTTATAGCTCAAAATTTTAAATTCTTGACAGAAATTGGCTTCAAAATTCATAACAGTTAATGAATCCCACCTCAGCGTGTAACACCTACACACTGTCCTATAGGTGTACCTACAGCTGACCTGTCTGGGATTTGTCCTAGTCACTTACCAGTACCAAAGTCCATAAAATCATAGATTCTCTTAAGAACTCATCTTCTGGTTGTGAGATTAATGCAAAACTTATGTTAAGGCCTTTGCCTATGGAAATGTCAAATCACATATTTATCCTTCACAAAAAGAATAATTCCCCAACAATTAAAAATAAATAAATTTGTTCCCATCCACAAGAATGATGCTTGAAATTTTTTTAGCCAATTATATTCATCTTATTTGTATATCAGAAATTCTTTTTAAAAATAACCACACTAGATGGAATGTGCAAGGAAACAAAAATCTTAAATGAGTGTCCATCAATATCAATATCAAATCAATATTTAGAAAATTAAAATCGATCTACATGGTTGCCACTGGTATTTGAACGGTGTAAAGCCAGTATCAATAAGCAGTGTACAGTGGGAGCCTCCAACATGTCTCCAACAAGTATTTCTTGACTTGTTGGAGGCTTTTGACACAGTTGGTCATAACATTGCACTTCTCAAACTGAAACACATGGAAATAGTTGATTGTACATTTTTAAAGTTTTTTGATTGTCTTATGAAAATATAAGTTAGGTAGTTTCGTATCTGTCTTAATTTCATATCCTTTGTTAGTTTCATTAATGTGGCGACCCACACCATTATCGGGACCAGATCTATGAACAGTCATTCTAGACATGTGGCTTCAATGTCAAGGGGGTCAGACAGAATGGTAAAGAACATCAGCTGTGTATATTAAATATTGTTAAGTAGACAAGCTAAAATTTATATATATCTAAATAATCATGTGGCAGTTAAAAGTAACTTTGTTTGTTTACCAAATATGAAAATGTAAGTATAGAGGGTCCCAAAAAAAAGATCATATTCATAGTAAACTGAATAATTTCATTACATTTCCATTTCCTTTTCATGTTTCTTTTTCTTTGTTTGTTTTTTTGAGTTTGGGAGGAGGGATGTTATTTTCTTCTGTTGTCCTCTCATTAATGTCTTGTGGAGAGATTTAGTTCTGGATTTCAGTGATGTCCCAGATGAATTTGAGTGGGAGGTCCTTCATTCTCTCATTGAAGACTTCGTCAAAACGCTCACTCTGTGCCACTGTCAGTGAGTTCTTCCAGTCACCAATAGTCCCTGAAACATGGGAAGGGGGGTGGGTAGAAAATGACAGACATAAACAAGCACTGAATGTCTTTCCAAGATGTGACTGAAATGTTACATGATCTCCACCAGATGTCAGCACACAAATGCCAAGTGATGTACTGCCACAGTCGCAAGCTTTGCCTGTCTGCTCTCCCCATAGCTGGAACAAAAACCTGCAGGACAGGGGGTCCTTGAGGACTGGGTTTAGAATCACTGCTCTAAGGTGCCCCATTACTAAGTGACCCAAGTGAGAAGGGTATATATGTCTACATCTATATCTAAATATATCTATATCTATCTATCTATCTATCTATACACACACACACACACACACACACACACACATACATATAAATATATATACATATATACACACACACACACGCGCATATATAGATCTCTGAGAGCTCACCTTTCCTCAAGAACTTTCCCTTGGTTTTGTCCACAAGGTTGTCTGGCAGGAACTCATAGTTGGCCAGGTTGTCAGTCTTCATGTTCCTGAAGGTCACCTTCTCAACAATTCTGTCGATAGATGCATCTGACAGGTTCTTGCCTAAAAACTCACATATACGCACTACCACCGACCTCAGGTCCTGACCAACAGAGAAAATAAACACAGTGAGGAAGAATGTGTGTGCAAGTGGCTCAATTTACAGCAGGAAAGTTGCTTTCACACCTACAGTTTGACCAATATTGTTTTTTTTTTTTGTTTGTTTGTTTTTTTAACAAGACTAGAAAATAACTTTTCATTGAATCTGCTAATGACTGACATTTTGTGCCAGCAAGCAATATCTTATATTTAAACATTTTCATGCCCAAAAGTCTAAAAAATTATATTCATTGTGTGCCCCAGATTTTTATCCTTGGCAGGAGAAAGCCTCTGAGACAACAGTTAGAGCATGGGACACCACTACTACCACTACTACAAATAAACATGATAATACATATTCATGCATTTTGTACTAAATCTGATCAAAATGTATGATGTATGATGTATGATGCATTTCCCATAGATGTCCAGACAATATCTGTCCAACCTATTGGTAAACTAAAATATCTGTCATCCTGTTTATATACAGTATCAAAATAACAGTGTGTGTGTGTGTGTGTGTGTGTGTGTGTTAGCACTGATCACCTTGATCATGTCTTCATAGCTGAGGAAGAGAATGTTAAATTTGTCCTGGTTGTTGTGCCATCCATGTATATGTTCAAACCAGGAACCTCCAATCACTGGAAAAAGACAAACGGGGTGGGATTGGGATATTTAGTTGACATAATACACCTCTGGCAAACGTACCTCAGCTGGTGGCATTTCTTAACATATAACTTCATAATCTCAGCAGACTTCATATACAAGGTTTATTTCTGTTTTGTTTTTGGCTGGGAACTCATACAATTGAGTCACTAATACAATTGTCACTTTTGTCACTAATACAATTGAGTGATTTTTTTTAAAGCTGCAGTAAGCAATTTCTGAACACTAGAGGGTGTTAAGGTCTGAAATGAGGAATACATTTCACTCTCACAGGGCTACTGTTGGATTACATGGATTATCTTGAACTGGACCTCCAATTCAAAAATGTGGTGATGCTGCGGACTTAAGGTACTACAAAGTAAACAGCTGTTATGAATGAACTTTCCAGCTGCAGTGCTGATTGCAGTCAGAAACACTGCCGTAACTGATGTGAAATATGGATTAATTCACCTGCACAATGTGTGGTTTCAGAGATGCTTCAAATGAAGTTGAAGAGGTAAGGCTATGAAGTTAGAGGATTAGAGCGCCTGCTTTATACTCTATAGGGAGGAGTGAGTGGAGCAACATTCCAGCCCGCATTTGACAACAAAGAGAAAAGAGGTGAAAAATAGCAAAATGGCTTGGTCTAATGACTTGGTATTAGTTTATATAATCAGGGCTACAAAAGTCTCCATAAAACACAGGTTAGTTTCGAGATTGTTAATTGGTTCTGAAATCACTTAGTGCAGGTTTTAGTTCATTAAGGTCGGTTAGCTACTGAGCAAGTGTTGTGGCACAACTTGACCCACTATCCACAATCCATAAGCACTGCCATAAGCAATCTGGGTCACATCTGTGAAGGAAAATTCCTTCACAATGGGATTCCAGTCACAGTCTTTGTAAAAAAGAATAACTGGTGGAAACCGAAAGGAACTACTGAATGATGGTCAGGTGACAAAATACACCAAATTTAAGAATAACTTATTCTTCTTAGTACTGCAGGTGTGACTGGAATCCTAGGTTATGATATTATCCAGACATTTTTGGCAGAAACACAGGCCTAGAAATACAGAGGGCAGTTGTTCATCTCCTTAACCCTTCCCTGCACCCTCCCCACCCTAGCCTATCCATTTATTTTCAAGGAACCTGCTGTAGCCAATTATGCAATAACTTCTGCTCATTTAGTCACTGCCAATAACATAATTTTTTTCTGTTCTTAATGTAATAAGTCAATAAAGTAATACTGTAATACATTTTCTAAACTGTAACTTGAGATAACCTCAGAACATGATTTGATGCTATACAAATAAAACTGAATTGAATTAAATCAATAATGTATTAAACTTTTTGCCCACAGTGTAATAAGGTTTTACATTTTGGCTGGTTATAATATTATTGGCAGGGTTTAAATAAAAATCATAAAAATGTAGAAACTGGAGCCGTTAACGTAGTAAAGTATTTTTTTGGCTATTAAGTGTCACACTTCCAAGACACACCCTTACTGTTGCGTGTTTCAAATAGCTGCTCAAAAACCTGACAATGCACACGCACACTTGATTGATAGACTTATCAGTGGCTCTGCCTGCTACACGTTTGCAAATGTTGTGTAAGATGAAATCAATAACTGAAAGATTACATGAAAATGTATTAAATCAGAGTCCTTGGCCTATTTACATCCCTGGCTATTTGTATACAGTCATGACAAGCTCGAAAAAGAGTCTAAAACCAAATCAAATTATATCTATAGCTAATTCTTGAAAACTATAGATAAAACAGTCCCCATAACTGACCAGTAGATGGCCGTTGCTTGACAAAGTTATCCAGTTATGTGACTCGGACAGTAGGCTTTCTTCCTTTGTCTGTAAACTTCTTCCTCATCTTTTCATCACACATGATCAAAGGTAATTAGTCAGGTGTGTGTGCCCAGCACAGCAGAGAAACAGCTCTTATTCGAGTTAACAATGATTTACTGCTCACCACCGATTCTGGGGCCTGCTCAGTTTTAATCCTGCTGGACCTTAGCTCTGCATTTGAGAGTTTACCACAAAATCCTTGAACCGCTTGGAAGACTTTGTTGGCATTAAGGACACTACTCTCACCTGGTTTCGCTCAGATCTCTCAGATCTCTCATTTCTCAGTAATGTGAGAATTGTCCTCATCCCAAGCCCTTCCTCTCATGTGGTGTTCTGCAAGGGTCAGTTCTTGGTCCTTTATTGTTTTCTATCTACATGCCTCCTTGGGTCAAATAATCCACAGGGATAATATTAATTTCCACTGCTATGCAGATGATATACAACTTTATGTTGCACTGACTATAAATTGTCTCTCCGACATTAACTGCCAGATGTTGCAAAACTCCCTCCAGCTCGGTGAATCCACATCTGAGGTCCTTTTATTTGACCCCCCACACCTAACATGAGAACTTCTTCGTAATCTTCGTAACCTCAGATCCAATGTCAAGCACTTTGCTTGCAATCTGGGTGTGGACTTTGACTCTGACCTCTGCTTTGATGAATAAATTACCAAAGGCACACAATCATGCTTCCTCCAGCTGAGGAACATTGCTAAAGTTAAGGCATTCATATCTCAAGCGGACCTTCAAGTCATCCTTGCATTCATTAGATCCTGATTAGACATGTAAATTCATGTATTCGGGGCTCAGCCAAAAGGCCATCTCCTGTCTCCAGCTCATTCAAACCACAGCATCCAGGCTTTTAACAAACTCTAAGCGACAAGACCACATCACTCTCATCCTAGTAACGTTACACTGGCTACCAATTAGGTATAGAATTGATTTTAAACTTTTACTAATTAATTTTAAAGCCCTATATGGCTATACCCCTACCTACAATTTAGAGTTACTTGTGCCCTATGAGCCAAGTCACTGACTGTGCTCCTCAGGTAGGATCCTCTTACTGTTCCCACAACCATATTACTAAAGAAAACTGGGCGTCTTCCATTAGAGCCCGACAGCTGTGGAACACCCTACCTGGGGAACTTTGCTTAGCAAACTCACTGCTGAAAACTTACTTTTGCAAAAAGGCTTTCTTATAGCAATCAGTGTTTGTTATCTCTCTTTTACTATTTTATTGTTTTATTGCACAACTTGTATTTTTCTGTATTTATTGTATGCTTTTGTTTTATCAGGTCCTATGTTCCATGTTTTATCATGTTTACTTTTTATGCTCTTATCTTGATGCAAATGTAAATGGACTGCATTTCTATAGCGCTTTTCTGGTCTACTGACCACTCAAAGCGCTTTACAATGTTTTTGCCTCACATTCACCCATTCACACACACATTCACACACTGACGGCAGAGGCTGCCATGCAAGGCGCCAGCTGTCCATCAGGAGCGGTGAGGGGTTCAGTATCTTGCTCAAGGATACTTCGACACTCTCTGGAGGAGCCGTTGATCGAACCGGGAACCCTCCAGTTACCGGACGACCGCAGAAAATGTGTATCATTTGTACTTATTATGTAAAGCACTTTGCAACTATGTTTTCAAAAGTGCTACACAAAGTTTATCCTTGTTATTATTAATAGAGTGATCTTAATTCAATTTAGTAAATAGAGTCTATTTAGTTGAGATTCAGGCACATAGATGAACATTTCTTATATATTTAGTGCAAGAGAATACACAATTTTGTGAGGTAATTCAAATTGAAGCTAACTGACTAAACAACCAATTAATGAAAAATGAATGAAAAACCCAATTAACACAGTTAAGTGTTTTGTAAACTACTGTGTAAGAGCCAAGGTATTCAGCAAAGTGTCTGAGGTTGGATTTGAACCCAGGACGCTGCAATCAAGAGCGGCCCACTGCCTGACTGCCTGTGAAGTTTGTTTAAAGAAAACATACTGGTTATTTTTTCAATGGGAGATAGCACCACTCACTCCATCCACTGAAGAACTTGTCAATCATCTCATCAAAGTCTTCGATGGGCTCCGCGTTCTTAACGAACCTGGCGAAGTGGAAGTAGGAGACCATTGTGTCTTTAGGATTCCTCAATACATAGATGACCTAGTGGGAGAGGAGATCATGCATATAAGCTGCCATGCATTTACTTTGTACATTTGTCTTCTCAGTATAAACATATTTTCTTTATCATTTGCTAGATTTTGAACATAACTTGATATTTAAAAAATGGCAAAGTTCATACATCATATGAGCAACGACAAGCTGAGTGTTTTAGTCTGATTTTATTTTCTCAGAATATTACCCCCACTCCTACTGTTCCATTTTTTTTCTCCTTACAGTGGCACTACTATGCTGTTGTATGCTGTTGTCATTTGTTTTCCTGTAATTAATTTTAATGTATTTTTGCCCAAGTATGTTATACTGCTTTAATTCTGCTATAAGACCTATTATTAGTTTGCCTAAAGTCAAACACTAAAAATAATAGTTTCAAACTTAATGCACATATAATTGCTGAAAGTAACAGTCTGTGATGATATATGTATTTAAAAATGCCTAAAAAAAGAAAGCACAATGGTGATTTCAAATCTGGGTGTGGACAGTTGGTGAAGATTAACTGTTTATAGCTCTAAGCTGTACTTTACTATTTTCTGCTGCAACAACACAGTTTTTACATGTATATAACTAATGCTGGATTTGTGTGTGTGTGTGTGAGTGTGTGTGTGTGTGTGTGGTGAGGTTACATGCATATGTAGCATATGGACTGACTTTGGCCTTCTTTTTTTGGATACCGCTGGGCATGATGTGGTACGGCAAGTGGGTGGCAAAGAGGCGTGGTGAGCGGCGGGTGTCGTAACCCCCGATGACTGGATACTCTAGCCAGGGTACTTGGAGGTATGTAATCATTTCTTTCATCTCTGGTAACTCGTCTTCATAGATGAGGGTCATGATCCTCTGGGTCCACACCGTTCCTGTTTGATTTCAGTTCAAGTTTAAATAAATACCTTCATGCCACTTTCTGAGATCACACACAACCAAATGGATTCACATTAGATGATGCACACATTTTTATCAAGAGTAAAGAAGAGAAGATTGAGGTGCTGATGTAGAGCTGCTGTAAAAATAATTACAAAAACAACAACAACAATAATAATAACAAAAATAATAACTAGAATTGGCTAAAGTAATAAACGGATTTGAGGTGGTTGGGTGTCTCCTGCCATCTATGGTTCGGGATTGGAGTCGGGCTCAAACACGTATGGTTGTATAACATCACGCTCAGCGGTAGCCATGACAATCATACATAAAATGGTAATTCCTGTTTACCCGTGAGCACCATTGAGCTCCGTTGAGCAACCTAGGTTTCAGTTACTTGCTTGTGATTGGCCCGACCATATGTCACTCAGAAAACTGTCAGCCAATCAGTGGAGAGGTGCTGATTCTCTCTTCTGATTGGCTTAACGAACCGTGCTGCTAGAGCTCCGGGAAAAGGCAAGAGAGAGGAGCTGTGAAACTATATTTAGCAGACCACAGGTACTCAAAACCACAAATACGTCTTGCTAGGGAGATCAGCAGTTCAAATAAAACCCTGTAAAAGTGGACATCATGGGGCCTTTAAAGAAATATTCTTGCCTAGATTGCCAAACGAGTGACCGTGCACTAAACTGCCATCCCTTTGCTATGCCTTTTGTAGGTTGTTTTGTGTTTAGTGTGTAGTGTTGGCTTAAATGGTTGCTATGGTATACAGACGGGTTGCTAGGCAGTTGCTGTGGTTTTGCTGGTGGTTACTAAGGTGTTGCTAGGTGGTTGCTATGGTGTTTCTTTTGGTAGCTAAGGTGAGGCAGTTGCTATCAATGTTCCTGATGGTTGTTAGGGTGTTGCATTGCGGTTGCTAGGTTGTGCAGGGGTGGTTACTAGGGTGTTTGGGGTGGTTGCTATGGACTTGCTCAGGTGTTCAGGTTGATGACTGGGATGTATAAGTGGCCACTGAAACAGAAAAAGAGAGATACAGAGCCACATGTGTATCTCTGACTCTGGCCTACTACCATACTGTCTACTACATACTCAAACAGTATGGACTGCATACTGCTTACTCCACACACCATTAGTATGCTGTTACTGTCACACTGACTGGCTGACTGTTCATACTGAAGTACACTATATTACCAAAAGTATTCGCTCACCCATTCAAATGATCAGAATCAGGTGTCCTAATCACTTGGCCTGGCCACAGGTGTATAAAATCAAGCACTCAGGCATGCAGACTGTGAAACAAGACATTTGTGAAAGAATGGGCCGCTCTCAGGAGCTCAGTGAATTCCAGCGTGGAACTGTCATAGGATGCCACCTGTGCAACAAATCCAGTCGTGAAATTTCCTCGCTCCTAAATATTCCACAGTCAACTGTCAGCTCTATTATAACAAAATGGAAGCGTTTGGGAACAACAGCAACTCAGCCACGAAGTGGTAGGCCACGTAAAGTGACGGAGAGGGGTCAGCGGATGCTGCAGCGCATAGTGCAAAGAGGTCGCCGACTTTCTGCACAGTCAATTGCTACAGAGCTACAAATTTCATGTGACCTTCAGATTAGCCCAAGTACAGTACGCAGAGAGCTTCATGGAATGGGTTTCCATGGCCGAGCAGCTGCAGCCAAGCCACACATCACCAAGTGCAATGCAAAGCGTCGGATGCAATGGTGTAAAGCACGCCGCCACTGGCCTCTAGAGCAGTGGAGACGCGTTCTCTGGAGTGATGAATCACGCTTTTCCATCTGGCAATCTGATGGACGAGTCTGGGTTTGGAGGTTGCCAGGAGAACGGTACATTTCAGACTGCATTGTGCCGACTGTGAAATTTGGTGGAGGAGGAATTATGGTGTGGGGTTGTTTTTCAGGAGCTGGGCTTGGCCCCTTAGTTCCAGTGAAAGGAACTTTGAATGCTTCAGGATACCAAAACATTTTGGACAATTCCATGCTCCCAACCTTGTGGGAACAGTTTGGAGCGGGCCCCTTCCTCTTCCAACATGACTGTGCACCAGTGCACAAAGCAAGGTCCATAAAGACATGGATGACAGAGTCTGGTGTGGATGAACTTGACTGGCCTGCACAGAGTCCTGACCTGAACCCGATAGAACACCTTTGGGATGAATTAGAGCGGAGACTGAGAGCCAGGCCTTCTCGACCAACATCAGTGTGTGACCTCACCAATGCGCTTTTGGAAGAATGGTCAAAAATTCCTATAAACACTCTCCTCAACCTTGTGGACAGTCTTCCCAGAAGAGTTGAAGCTGTAATAGCTGCAAAAGGTGGACCGACATCATATTGAACTCTATGGGTTAGGAATGGGATGGCACTTCAGTTCATAGTATGAGTAAAGGCAGGTGAGCGAATACTTTTGGTAATATAGTGTATGTTGCTAAGTATCTCGGAATGCATTTCACACCGAACGGCACAAAATAAGGACTTTAAACCAGATTCTAAAAGTTGCTACACTTTTTGTTCTAACACAGTAAATTCAACACTTTAATACATTTTAAAACATTTTTCAGGTGACAAAGTAACCATGTAGATTACCAAGATGTGATAAATTTGTGATGAATTTTCTCCAAGGTTTTCAGAGATGGCAAACAACTCATAAGCTAGCCACAGTACAAAATAAGTACACTTCCAATTGTTTACAAAATAAAAGCATTGTTCACAAATTACTCGCCGAATACATTATAACCAAGAGTTGCGCTTTTGTTTTGCAGACAGGATGTACAAGGTCTTTTTCAGCCGACTTCTAGCAACATGGACACAGCAACATTATACCTAGTTTCAATAAGTTGGTATGCTCCCAGTATGTTAATGTGATGTGACCAGCTGAGATGAGAGAAACATTCACTGAAATCTTAAGTTACAATTGTTTGCAGCATCAGAACACTGATCAAGAGCGAATAAATCACACATTTGTATGGACGCTGCAGCTGGCTGGCATCAGAACCATCCACCTCACAGTCCGTCATCGCAGTCTGGGTTCACACAACTTAGGGGAAGTTGAGTACAACCAGTAAGCTCATGATGCATACAAAAAAAAAAAAAATTTGCAAATCTAGTGTACATATGGGTGTTTCTCACGTTAATGAAATCTACATACTATGCAGTTTGAATGCACTACATGCTCAATTTGACATCATACGTGGTATAAATAGTACATTAGTAGGCGATTTCAAGCACAGCCCGTCTGTGTCAGAGATGTTGTAAAATAGTAACAATAATAATAATCATAATAATAATAATAACCATGACAAGAAGAAGAGGAAGAAGAAGGAGAAGAATGATAATAACAATAAATGAGCTCCTGTAACGCATTAATCAGGCCCTCTTCTGCTGTATATTGGTACAATGTCCATCAGGCCAGAGTGTCATGACTCTGGCCACAGAGCAAAACACTGGCAAACACAGAGACAGAGATAAGAGAGGGCTAGGACATGTAGATATTTTCTTTTTGATGTAAAAAAAAAAAAAAAAAATTGCCATGACTGTGTAAACACTGTCCAAGAGAGGTCTCATGTTGGGGGGTGAGTGTGTCAGGTCCTGGAATCATGTTTTTAATCAGTCCCATGGAAAAAGAGCTTGAGATCTCTCCGTAGATCTAAGACTGTGCTTCTGGGTCAGAAAAGATAAATACTATAAGAACAAGAATTTCTCTTCAGGAGATGGTTGGATATAAGAAAAAAATAGTAATGCCGTGGCTGTGGCTATCTGCACTTTGATTGTCAGGGGTTAAACTGGGTAAAAGTGCAGGGCAGTTTTTCAGTCCCGGTCCATAACACACAGATCCTTGCACAACTGCAAACAGATGTTTGCAGTTGTGCTCTTTCTCAGTACAGTGGGCTCTTTCTCCGTACAGTGGGCTTTTTCTCCGTACAGTGGGGCGGGTTGCTGGAACAGAACACACCCTCTGGCAGCCGCATAACTTTGCTGCATTATGTAACTGCCTATCTTGTAATTGTACAACTGGAGCCCGACTTGAAAGTATTTATTTGCACAACAATAACCTTGGACGAAAGAGGAAACATTTTAAACAATTTAAACCAAATTTAAACAATTGGGAGTTATTGACAATTTAAACCAAACCTTACCATCATCAAAATGATATCTTAAAAAATCAGCATATATTCAGGAATGTGAGCTCCTGTCAAGACAGCATTTCAACAATGTGGTATTGTTTTCATAATTACATGTAATTGTATCTACCTCATTAAAACAACATCAGTTGTTAGTAGGACTTTTAACAGGGTTTCACCACACTTTTACCGTATTTATCCTATTACAAAAAGTCCTATTCAGATATTTGTGGGTTGACATGCATTTTTGGAATTTTATGTTGCTTTTGAATGTGAATCATGAGCTCCAGGTTCAGAAATCTGTCTTCTTTAATCTGTGCTCTTTCAAGTGAGAAAATGAAAATCCCCAAAATAGGGATTTGTTCAGTGTCTGCCACATACAGTGTAAGTTTATTCCTCAAGTATTACTCACCTGATTTGGGGAAAGTAACAAGGAAAACATCATCATCTCTGATTTCAAAGTCCTCCAAGCTGTCAATATATTCCTTAGTCAGATTTTCTGTATACTTTAGTGGGAAAACACTTCTTCTGTATGTAAACAAAAGATCACTGAGGACCTTATATTCTTCTTGAGCCATGACTTACAGTATCACCCACATTTAAGAAGAGAGGACAAGCAGGAGCATGAGAAACAGGTTTGTGTGGCCAATTTCACAGAAAGGCAGGAAGAGGGAATGTTTAGGAAAGCTGTACATTTGCTGCTTGGTAAGTCACTCCCACTGTTCAGCGCCTTTTCTGTCCCTCCTCCTGTTTTATTTCTCTGAACTCTTCTTCAAACATTTTCAGCTGCTGCCTTCACCAAAGATCAAGGATCAAACACAAAATTAAGAAACACTAAGATGTTCCTTTGGTTACCTAGCCACACAATTTGGTTATAGGTACAGTCACAAATTTTGTTCCTCATTAAAACCTTTGGGGCTGTTACCCAGACAGGGATTAAGCCTCATCAGAGACTAAAATTCCTCTTTAAACTGGAATAAGTCAAAGTCACTTTCTGGGTCACAGACTGAAACATGACTAGATTTGGTTTGATTGACCCTTATGTTATCCAGATCTGTTTATATTTGGTGTAAGAGTAGTGTGAAGTGACTGTGAGGCTATGGAGAGCACTTGAAATTGGGACCTGAGCAATGCTCCACTGCTAGAGAACAACTGAAAGCTTAAAAGGAAGTCAGACTGCCTTCATCATCATCACCACCGTCAGCTCCTCCACTTTCATTTCATGCTGCCACCTGTTAGACCATTTTAACCCTCGGGCTGTACCTCAGGTAGGTTTGTGACAGAAACTCAATTCCGAAGCCGATTGTGCTCTCTGTTTGTAACTCCTGCTTGTAACTCCTCTCAGCCCAGAGGACAGGCATGAACAATGCCCACCGTGTCTTGGTACAACAGGCAGGCTGGCAGTGACAGATGATTCTTGCTTTAATTGCAGCTACATCATTAGCAGAAAGGACTGCTATCTTGGCCAAATCTGACAGTGGCTTTGCTGTGGCTGACTTACCTCCTTCAGGAACGCCTGCATGTAAGTCATCCTTGGGTTCCAAGTGCCACAGGCACACACAAGGTGATGCCTCCCACAAAAAGAAGAAACACAATTGTGACGACCCTTTGGCTCCAGAGTCTGAGCCTGTGATGATGGTGATGGCCTGGTTACTTTATCCTCTGTTGCTAGCCAACATGACGTGGATGCACTATCTATTGCAGCTCAGGGATTTTATTTCAGGCTGTTCTCATTCAACGTTCGTACAAATTCCTACGAAAAATAATGCACAAATTTCCGTGCATATTCCTACGAATTTCCAGCAGCACGAGCGATCAGCGCGCCTGCGCGAGCCCCGAAGTGAGAGCCTTAAGAAAAATGGCGGACATTCCTTTTATTCTCAGTGGAAAATGCAATATTTTAAGAGAGCTTATGCATTCAAATGCGTTTTGATAACATTTCTAGTGGGAAATGTGCATTTTATTTCCAAAATCTTCGTTCAGTTAGTGTATATAATGTTTACTTTGTTAGTTATTACGAAGATTCTTTCAGGTTTCTATCGTTGCTATGGCTGTTGCTATGGACGCTGCTACCACTGTCGCTGATGTAGCTTCCGCTCGGAAGTATTGTCCTCACTGACTGTCACCGTGGAAATCTGGGGAGGGAGGCGTGGGGTTAACCTGCTCTCACAGAAATCCGTGAAATGAGCATGACCTCCTAATAACGCATTGCGTGCTCCTCGCATGTAACCTGTTTTAATCGATTTCTATGGTTTTAATTCTGTGTGATCACCACACAAACGGTGTTCACTGGAAGTCGGCGAGATTCCGTGACATCACGCTGTGGGTGGTGGTTCATAGATCCTGGAAGTGCAAATTTAATCGATATTCCGGAAAAAGGTCTGATTATTAGCCATAACGTTGTAACCATCCAAGGCAGACTTACCACAAGCTATGAGGATGTGTAACGATGGCATGTGCTTCAGCCGAGTCCACAAGTCCCGTATAATATCAACTTTATTTTAAGAAAACACGTTTTATTTGCGATGTCATATCACGGAGAAGCACTACATTACCCATAATCCTAGTATTTATCAGCGACGTGTCTGATTTTACTTTCATCAGTAAAGTCAATAAAGTGTAATAAAGTGCATGAAAGTTGATAATATGCTGATATGTTACGCCATTGAACACAACCCTTTCAGTCAGCGAAACAGAGCTGGTGGAAAAACCGCGGAAACACGTCAAAATAGCACTAAAGATTTATATATATATTTTTATTTTTCATAACACATCTTTATTCGTGATATAAACATAGGCTACATGTTAAGGTTATAGTTTTGGTGTTGAAAAACTACCGTATATATGTTTTTTAAACCTAATTTCAAAACTTTTCCCCTAACCCGGAAGAGGCGTACCAGAACTACAATCTGCGCGGAGTTGCAACACACAGAGGTGTCCTGCGCCATAGATTTTGTAGTTCTAATATGTTATGTCTATTATGTGATGTTGTGATCACTAATTTTTCAATCATTATAATAGTTTTTGGGTGTGGGAAGAACGCCTGTTTGGTCAGATTTTATTATTTTTTTTCTTAAGATAGTGAAATCATGTTTTTTCCATGTTTTGACACTAGTCAGTGGCGCCCCCTATTGGTTTGCCATCGGGCATGATAGTAGAGGTCAAGAGCTTTCCAAAAATGTTGACCCCATGTCTGTGCCATTTTTTGTTGCTGCACTGTAAGCCTTTAAAAGTGTCTCAGGTGCAAGGTTCTAAGGGCATTCCTGAGGAGCAGGAACTGCCCACTGGTCTCACACTGAGATATGTTACTCCATAGGTCAAGACCTTTCAAACGATGTCTTCATTGTTGTTCTGTGACAAAGTTTGATTTTCATCGTGCTCCAAGCCAAGGCTGTCTCAGGTGTACATCTGCAGACCTCTTTTAGGGCCAAGCTTGATAAAATCAGTCAAACTTCTTTAAGGGGGTATGTAATGGCCAAATTTATTTATAATATTGATGTTAGTCTTAAACACAGTCATACTTTTCAATTTGGACCATTTCAAAGCTTATTTTCCCCTTAAAATACTCAGTGTTTCATATTTCATATTTTCCCATTGACTTAATATGGCCACCTGAGACACTTTTAAAGGCTTACAGTGCAGCAACAAAAAATGGCACAGACATGGGGTCAACATTTTTGGAAAGCTCTTGACCTCTACTATCATGCCCGATGGCAAACCAATAGGGGGCGCCAATGACTAGTGTCAAAACATGGAAAAAACATGATTTCACTATCTTAAGAAAAAAAATAATAAAATCTGACCAAACAGGCGTTGTTCCCACACCCAAAAACTATAATAAAGATTGAAAAATTAGTGACCTCTGTGTGTTGCAACTCCGCGCAGATTGTAGTTCTGGTACGCCTCTTCCGGGTTAGGGGAAAAGTTTTGAAATTAGGTTTAAAAAACATACATACGGTAGTTTTTCAACACCAAAACTATAATCTTAACATGTAGCCTATGTTTATATCACGAATAAAGATGTGTTATGAAAAATAAAAATATATATATAAATCTTTAGTGCTATTTTGACGTGTTTCCGTGGTTTTTCCACCCGCTCTGTTTCGCTGACTGAAAGGGTTGTGTTCAATGGCGTAACATATCAGCATATTATCAACTTTCATGCACTTTATTACACTTTATTGACTTTATTGATGAAAGTAAAATCAGACACGTCGCTGATAAACACTAGGATTATGGGTAATGTAGTGCTTCTCCGTGATATGACATCGCAAATAAAACGTGTTTTCTTAAAATAAAGTTGATATTATACGGGACTTGTGGACTCGGCTGAAGCACATGCCATCGTTACACAGCCTCACAGCTCGTGGTAAGTCTGCCTTGGATGGTTACAACGTTATGGCTAATAATCAGACCTTTTTCCACAATATCGATTAAATTTGCACTTCCGGGATCTATGAACCACCACCCACAGCGTGACGTCACGGAATCTCGCCGACTTCCAGTGAACACCGTTTGTGTGGTGACCACACAGAATTAAAACCATAGAAATCGATTAAAACAGGTTACATGCGAGGAGCATGCAATGCGTTATTAGGAGGTCATGCTCATTTCACGGATTTCTGTGAGAGCAGGTTAACCCCACGCCTCCCTCCCCAGATTTCCACGGTGACAGTCAGTGAGGACAATACTTCCGAGCGGAAGCTACATCAGCGACAGTGGTAGCAGCGTCCATAGCAACAGCCATAGCAACGATAGAAACCTGAAAGAATCTTCGTAATAACTAACAAAGTAAACATTATATACACTAACTGAACGAAGATTTTGGAAATAAAATGCACATTTCCCGCTAGAAATGTTATCAAAACGCATTTGAATGCATAAGCTCTCTTAAAATATTGCATTTTCCACTGAGAATAAAAGGAATGTCCGCCATTTTTCTTAAGGCTCTCACTTCGGGGCTCGCGCAGGCGCGCTGATCGCTCGTGCTGCTGGAAATTCGTAGGAATATGCACGAAAATGTGTGCATTATTTTTCGTACGATATCATACGAGCCGTTTCATGAGAATACGTTGTTTATTTACTGATAAGCAGGCCTGTTCGGAATCTGTGTTCAGCCGAAAACTCAGCTGAAATTCCACGGAATTTGAACACAATAGTGTTGCAGCACCTGTTGCAGTGTACCTAAACGCCCCCCTTTGTCTGTGGCTAATGTCATGTCGTGAGGTGGAACAACAGAGGAGAATACGGTGGCCGAGAAGTGCAAACCAAAATTACAAAATGTGAAACACTTTTACAAAGTTTGAGACAAATTTACATTTTGGAAAACATGTTTACATATCACAAAACAAAATTACATTACCAGAACACTTTTACCAGTCCCGAAACAAATATACATTTCGGAAAACAAATTAACAAGACGCGAAACACTTTTACAAGTGCTGAAACAAATTTACAAATTACACAAACCGGAAAGGGAATGTACCAAAGCCCTGATTGACACCGACTTGACACGGAAGTAGAGTCTGCTCCCTTTAATGCCTTTTTCAAGCACACTCCACAACCATCTGTCTTCATGGCAAAGGCAGATGTCCTCTCCTCTAAGTAAATGGAGACTGAACCCAGTGATGGTACAAATGATTTGGGAGAAGTAGGCAGAGAGGAAGCTGACCTGTTTTGGAAACACTGACACAGTGTCCACTGTGGTTTTCCCTCTCTGAACCAGTCAGCTCATTGGGGCAGGATGCCCTGGCACACCCCTGGCCAGACTGCCCCCTGTATGCCTTGCCTCCACTCCCATTACTCATACTGACACTTCACAGAATAGACAGATGCAACCACACAGTGCTGCAGGTGTGTGTGTTCTTTTCTAGTGGGTACAAGGATCAACACAGCCTTGCTCTGTACCTATTTTGCTATAGTATTTGCAGTTGGTCTTGTTGTCCTTGTGACCTTGTTAGTACAGGTCATCCAGGAAGAATGAAATAGAACAATTTACGAATGTAATTAAGGTTCTATGAATCCTGGATGACCGCCAGAGTTCATTGTCACTTGGAATCTTGACAAGAAGATCCAATAGGAGACGACTACTGTCACACATATGACTTTGTTGTTGTTGATATTATGGGCTCTAGTTTCCCGGCGCAGCGCAGGGTGGGGCAGTGAGGCGAACCCCCTGCAGAGCTAGTTTGGACCAGCGCAACCCAAGGCGCGCTCAGTTTAGTAGTTTGGCAGACCGAGGTGTGCTGAGATGGGACTGGTGGCACAGCAGAGGGAGGTGTCGACAGATTCAACTTGGCACAGTGACAGATTCGTGCCAAAAGGCTTCGCCGAGGTGCGCTCTAAGCTGGCCATCTGAAACCACGTCTACTGTCAGTGCAGGCAGAGTGGAGCCGGAGTAGTGGAAGTTTGGCTGACCGGCAGGCAGTACGCATACGTCACCAAAACCTTCCAGGCAGGTTTCCAGGATGTCAGACACATTAACAATGCAATAAATACCCACAAAAACCACTATTCAATGCTACTATCTCAATCAGCACATAAATGTATCTCCATATCGACTGTCCCGTCACAACTGATGTCAGATCAAAGGAGATTGGCACCGTTTGGCAGCGTAATGAAAACCCAACCTGATCACCTGTCAGTCAAACAATGTGTCCAGTACAAAATTTACACACGTCCACCAACAGGTGGCACTATAGTCAAGGTCAATAACTCCCAAATCGCAAGTCACACATTCAAATACCTTATATCCTCACGTTCTGTGGGTGGAGACGAATCTCATGATATAAACCACGCCCATTTCCGCCTATGTTTTTTTCCACAAAATTGCAAAATTTGCGTGACCCAACTTTTCGACCTTGTCCTAGGCCGTAGGTCCGATTGCCACAAAACTTGTCACACAGAATCCCTCAAACCAAAAAGTTTTTAAAAGAATTTTAACAAAAATGCCAAATTTACAAATTTTTTACTTCCTCCCCAAAACGTACCTAAAAAGGACTTGTGTCATATCTCCGGAACCATGAGTCCAATTAACAACAAACTTCAGTTCCTTTGTTCCCCAACTCCCCTGAGGGACCCTGGGAAATTTGTAACCAACTGGCCACTACACAAAGGGGCGCCAAAACCAAAATTTGCATTTTTCCCAGAAATATGTCCAATTGACATGACACGGGGATGTTTTCTATCCTCTTCAGAATATGCTCACCGAATTTGGCACAAATCAACCTCTAGATGGCGCTTTTACTGATGTTTTCTTCTTCTTCTTTTTTTTTTTTTTTATTTTGAAGCCTGTGGACGCACTGGTGGCCCTGCCCGAAAAGATTTTTGACATGAGACTCGCTTGGAATGTGCGGGTCTGGGGGTCCAACTTGCGTGGGCTCCGCGGGGCGCCAGGTCCGACTTGCGCGGGGGGGCTTGGACCCCGCTCATACCTGCTTGCAGGTGTATTTATGTAATTGTCATCTGAGAAAATTTGCAGTTAATTTGCATATTGTGTAAAATGAAAATAGATACTATAATACAAATTGCATTTTTTATCCCAAGGACAATCCTCATTAGTACTCAAAAGCCCATATACCATCATCTGATTGTGGTATCATTTAGTATTTTCAGTAATTTCATGTAAACATTTGTGTTATATTTTTCTGGTGAAACCGACCAGGGTCATTTTGACTCACAGCCATTCAAACTTCAACACGATTTAATTGGATTTGTCCTCCAATGCAAATGTAGATGGAGACCTTTCTGTCAGTATGACCTCCTGTCAAAATAGAAGTTAAATTGAAGCGGTTGTAAAGCTTGTTACATGAACCTCTGAAACGAGTTTGGCGTGAGCAGTTTGGTTCATGATTGCAAGAGGCATGTCTGTAATCTCGGATATTGTGTGTGACCCAGATCTTACCATCGTAAAAATAAAATATTCACTTTAAAATCACACTTTTACTGTATATTTAACAACAACAAAAAAAGATCCTGCCTATTTGGAATTTTATGTAGGTTTTGAATGACAATCATGAGCTCCAGGTTCATAAATCTTTCATCTTCAATCTGTGCTCATTTCCAGTGAAAAAATTAAAATCCCCACAATCAGAGTTTGTTCTGTGTCTGCCACATACAGTGTTCAAGTTTATTCCTCAAGTATTACTCACCTGATTTGGGGTAAGTAACAAGGAAAACATCATCATCTCTGATTTCGAAGTCCTCCAAGCTGTCAATATATTCCTTTGTCAGATTTGGTGTATAGTTCATCATGAAAATACTCCTTTTGTATGTAAACATTGCTTTATCTAGGACCTTATATTCTTCTTGAGCCATGACTTACAGTATCACCCACAGTTAAGAAGAGAGGACAAGCAGGAGTGTGAGAGAAGAGTGTGGTCAAGTTCACAAACACACAGGAAGGAATAGGGAATGCTTAGGGAAGCATTATATTTGCTGCTTGGTAAGTCACTCCCACTGTTCAGCACCTTTTCTGCCCCTCCTCCTGTTTTATTTCTCTGAATTGTTCTGCATTTTATCCTCCACACATTTTCAGCTGCTGCCTTCAAGGATCAAACACAAAATTATGAAACACTAAGATGTTCCTTTGGTCACCTGGCCATGCAATTTGGTTATACGTACAGTCATAAATTTTGTTCCTCATTAAAACCTTTGGGGCTGTTACCCAGACAGGGATTAAGCCTCCGAAAAAGACTAAAATTCCCCTTAAACTGAAGTAACTCAAAGTCACTTTCTCAGTTATGGACTGAAATATGAGTAGATTTATCTTTTAAAAAAAAAACATTTCAACGATCTGATTTCCAGGTTCAAGATTAGGCTTTGTCAATACAGGATTTATGAGCATTATCGGGTTTTCAAATTAGCCTTTTGAGGAAATTCACAAAATGATGAAAGGCGATGAAAATTTGAGCCAAAAAAAACAAAACAAAACAAAACAAAACAAACAAACAAAAAAAAAAACAAACACACACAAAAAACCAAAATAACAAAAATGATTAAATCATAAGTAAAGGTTGCCCCCAAACCAAGAAAAATTTGTAACTGAGGGATTATCATTTTGAATTTAATCAAGGACTGCAGAGGTAACTAATCTGAAATTAAGATGTGTTTTTGAAAGTCCTTTGATTGATTGATTGATTGATTGATTGACTGACTGATTCATTCATTCATTCATTCATTCATGTAGTTTTTGGTAATTTCAAGTAAACATTATTTGGCTCATGCTATGCTCAGGGCATACTGGCCAATGACAGGAGCAAACATTTGTGTTCTTGGCTGTGTTTTGGGAGCAAATGCAACACCTATTTTGAATAGATTTTCCTTCCGAGCGTTAGACGCCCACAGCAACAGGTGGAGTTTTCCTCACTCACCGGGGTTTGGGGCGTGCACCATCAGCTCACCTCCTCATGTGTTGCATGACCAGGGAATGTCCCAGCTGTCTCAGGTAGATCTGGCGATGTTGACCAGGTTCTGAAAACTTCCAATCTGGCAAGTTCCCCATCCAGATGATGGAGGCAGTGATGGCACCAACATCCACCATCCACCTGTTCATAAACAGCCCATTAAGCCATCTGTTGATTGATTTGATTTGATTTGATTTGATTTGATTTGATTTGAGTTGAGTTGATTCATCTGGTTGTACACATTTTGGTTACATGAACCACTTTTGGTTGCACTGTAGTGTAGTATGAGCTCTGATTTCTGCTTCTTGCCTTCAACCTTGCTGTCATGGCACATGGAGGAAAGCACCAGCCCTTTTCCTTTTACACATGACACCCTGTTGAGCTGTCCATGAAAACCAAACTGAACTGTTGATTTCTCTGTCATATTTACCCTACATCTCCTCTGGGTTATGTGGCTTGGTTGACTTAATTGTGCCAACATACAATATATCCATTCATCTTCTAATAAGGCTTCAACTAATAGAACCGATATGCCAGTTTTGTCTCCCAAAGTATACCACACCTTTGAGAGGGTAGCTGGCCCCTCCATCACAGTTCCAGATTTTTACTCCATATTTGTCAGGCTTGGATGGGATGCATTGTTGGAAACTGCACTTGACTCTGAAACTAACAATCTGCTCATCTGTGGCTAGATGAGGTCTTTTGGGTGCTGGGATACCAACATGGTCTATATAGCTCTGAAAAGGGCATGCTTGTCTGTTACCATTTGCTCTCCCCTTGTTGCTTTGTTGCCAAACTTCATGCATCTCACTGTCCTGTGAGCCCTGTAAATTATGACACTATAGTGTAGTATTAAGGGAGCGCCAAAGGCTGCATAAGGAGGTTGGTGGGGTTGAGTGGTTCACTCAACTGACCTAAATTAAAATCTAAGCAAAATCAGTTTTCAGAGTCAGAATACTTTAATACTTTATTGAGCTCCTTGGGAACATTGGGTAATTTGTTTTTCAAAGCACACAGGCTTTCGGAGATATATGGATCATGTTTGTAGCCCAGCTCCTAAAGTAATATTTGGTAACCTTAACCCTGACCTCATCCTCACTGATGTTAGCTACCATCATGTTACCTTCGGAAGAGCAGCATTTAGGGTCATTGACAGAGAACATGAGGGAATGAAGTTATGCTTCTTGCATCTGTTTTCTCTTTTTCATTGACCTGCGTCTATATCACATGACTGTCAAGTTTCTTTCCATGACCAATTTTGCTGATTTTGTAAAAGGTAAACACTGCTACATGTTCTTGAGTTGATGCAGCTCTGGAATTGCGTCTGATCTGAGCCTTAGGAGACCTGTCTACTGAGATTAAAGAAAACTTTCTGCAAAGAAATGTTATTATAATATTAGTACTGCTTCTAATACCACTACTCAAACAACAAACACTTCTTTTGACATCACTGTTTGGAAGATATATATGTTTAAAGAATAAAGTTAAATAACATGTTGACATACTTATGACTTATATTTACTTTCCAACTGGAAACGGTCAATAGCTGAAAAACCTCCAGGTAAATCTTAAAACTCTGTTCTTCTGTAAAGAGCTGCTCTTAACATTACTACTCAAAGAACAAATATGACATTTGACACCACTTACATTACAGATGTAGTTGTTTAAAGACTAAAAGATGTGTCTTTACATGCAACACAGAGCATCTGTTCATCTGTTCAACCTGTCAGAATTTAGTCATTTTTCTTTATACCTTTACTAAGATTTGGGAAGAGAGTTGCCCTGACCTACATACTATTAGATGTAACTATCATATAATATTCACAGTGGCATTTTGAACATATACATACGTATGTACTGTATGTATACATACATATGCATGCATGCATCTAAAGCTATGAGAGACTGGCTGATATTCTTTTTATTCTCAAGATAGTTTCATCCATTAAAATGTGTTTTGATAACATTGCTAGGAGGAAATGTACATTTTATTTTCATCATCTTCATTCAGTGAATGTATATGATGTTGTTACAAAGTTACTGAGCCGGCCAAGTGCACAGACTGGAAGAAGGACTGCAGAGGAGACGAGACACAGGTTCAGGTTGGAGTTACAGGTCTGAACTTGCACAATGCAAACAAGAATGGCTGGAGGTATAGGCTGGCTAACTCATAGCAGAGACTTTTAAAGAGAGAGAGAGAGAGAGAGAGAGAGAGAGAGAGAGAGACTGTGGAAGATGGAGGAAGGAAGAGGAAGGAAGTAAAGTAAGTAATTTGTCAGTTGTATGGTAATGTATTTTTAGGAGACAGGTTTCCTTATATCTATGTGCTAAAGCAAGTTCTTTCACTATCTAATTTGAAATGGTGAAATATAAATATAAGCCAGCTAAATAACCTCCAGGTAAATCATATTTGTTCTTCATGTTTCATCTTTAGAGACATGTCCGTTGAAATTCCCACTTCGTTCAATAGCACTACTCAAACAACAAATATTTGCTTTGACATCAATATTTGAAACATATAGTTCTTTTAAGACTAAAGCTCGACAGCAGCTACATACATATGACTTATGTATATTTAGTTTTCAACTGGAAATGATGAATAGCTACACAGGTAAAATTTTCCATTGCTTTTGTCAATTTTTTTTTCCATTACTTTGTTCTTCTTCTTGTGTTTTTTCCTTGGAGACATGTGTATTGAGATTAAAGAAAACGTTCTGTAAAGAGCTGACTGCCCTTAATGCCTCTACTCTAAGAACAAATCTTTTATTTGACATTACAAAGATGTAATTGTTTAAAGACTACAAGATGTATATTTACATGCAATGCAGAACATTCGTACATTTGTTGTGACATTTGAGAAACATTTAGTTACATTTCATTCCAGACAAACAGTTCATTAACTTGCGGCCTGTCAGAATTTAGTCATTTTCTTTTTACCTTTGGTAAGATTTGCGAAGTGAGTTTCCCTGACCTTCAAACTATTAGAGGTAACTACATTAATCATACAGCCCTTTGTATGTTTCTCTTTAGAGCAATATTCAAAAATGAAAGAAGTGCTTAATCAGATGATTTGGCATTCACATAGAAAACAACATAAAATAACAAACATTACTACTAATTGGATCTGAATGCATATGCTATTTAAAGTTGTCACCACAACATACCCTGGTGGCTGTTGCAGTACTTTGTGTTTGCGTTTGTGGTGGTGGGACTGGTCAAGGATCAGATGGCAAGACTAGTGGAGGTTTGGATGGCAGGGCGGCTGTACTGTACTACTACCAACCCTCATTACTTCATATTGCATCAATAAAGTGCACAGTTTGGTCGTGCAAAAATTGAAAGTGCTGGAACAATAAATCAAATGCACCTTTCTAACCACTGTGTGTGTGTGTGTGTGTGTGTGTGTGTGTGTGTGTGTGTGTGTGTGTGTGCGCACCGTGGCTAGTTACTTCCACGACCTGTGGAAGTCACATAGCTTGTTGAATTCAAGCCTTTAACTCTGTGTAAAAACTGTTGTTTATGTTGGTTTGATGTTAGCAGATTTGCTTTCTTGTTAGAAATGTGACAGGTTGTGTGCAGGTTTTGGCAGGCAGGTGCTGCTCCATCTTCCCAGTGCTGTGGTACAAATGAATCTTATAGTGATATGGACTCCCGGATCATAGGGGCCCACTTTCACCCCTGGTTATCAGTATCATTCCTGGTCCAGTACTGGGTAGTAGAGGCTGACATTTTTTCAGGAATCCTGTTAGTTGCAGCTGCTATCATTTAGGTGAAATGGAGGCTGCCATTCACATTTGGAAGCCATATTATACAAAATGTCAATCTGCTCCCCTCTGGCAGTGCTCTGCCTCCACATGCCCTGCCTCCATATATTGCAAGCCTTAAGTCCTGAGAAGTGAGAGAGAGAGAGAGAGAGAGAGAGAGAGAGAGAGAGAGAGAGAGAGAGAGAGAGAGAGAGACTCTGAGCCATCTTTCCCATTTTGACACACAAAACTTTGATTTTAATCACACTTTCATCATAACTGATTGGGGATATGAATATGTACTGATTTTTTTGTCCTATATTTGATGTCTCTTTGGTGATATAAGTGCCTATTTGTCATGCAAATAAAACACTCTTTGAATTTGAATTTGAGAGAGGGAAAGAAGCCTGAGGTAAAGACACAAGAGAGAGAGAGGCCTGAGGTGGAGACACAGATGAGATAGAGAATTTTTTAAAAACATTTTGAACACTTTTATTTACTCAAAACTGTTCAAAAATGGATAATACAAAGAAAACAGCACTCCAAGAAATATTGAAGAAAAAAAATAAAACAATAAGATAAAATAAAATAAAATAAAATAAAACATATTCAAACCATATTCAATTCAAGATATAACCAAGACCAATTCATCATCTTTTACAGAACACAACACTTGTTTAAGGCACCAGGTCTTCTTAAACTCTTCCATATTATCTGTTAAAGCAAAGAAATTAAAATCGGTTTTTAATCGTGCCTTTAACATATGTTTAAAGATCAGTATTACATTGATATCGAGCACAGAAAATTGAAGAGTTGACATTTGATTTTGTTCTTCCTGTTATACTTGGACCCAAGAATGAACATGTGACTTGTGAAAGACTCATCAAACAAGGCAAAACTCTGAGTCAAACACTGAAATAATGGACAGAGCTGTCTACAAAAAACACTGAAAAACTGCGGACAGAAAGGACAGCTATCAGCAACACCTAGACTGATCACAGACACGAATGTACTGACAGCCACAGCAGCGTGGAGGAGCCTCCACTGCAGGTCAGCAGCCCTCTTGGTTAACGGTGGTTTGTAAAGTGCTCTCCACTCAGGCCTCTGAGCCTCCAGGCCCAGGTGAGCTCCCCAGAGAGTATCAACTCCATCTTTTAGTTTATGCTGATTCAAAACTTTAACCAACAAATATTTTTTTACCTACCATGGTGCTCAATTTGTTATCAACAACATTATTTAGTTTTAACAAAAAACCATCATATTCAAAAACAGGATAAGCAGCTCAGAGTGAGCCAGCTGCTGTTTCCAGTCCCTCAGCAGGAGCCTGGTCACCCTGACTGACCTGATCCCCAGGTGTGAGCCCAGACCTGCAGTATTGTTCAGGTGAGGGCCATACACTTACACCACATGGCCCAGTGTGAGGATTTTGGCTTCACACAGTCTTGGGCCTGCTTCATACCAGAGCCGGGTCCCATGAACCACTGGTTCTCAAAGGGCCTGCTCACATTAGGGCTGTTTGCGGCTGGCCTGCACTCACATTACCTAAAGCCCAAACACGCCCAAACGCGATTGCCCCAGGTTTGCATGTCATCACGTTGAAATATGACAACAGGCATGGTCCAACGTGATTACAAATCAGTATAATTCAAATGCATTCATCATGTCTTCCTTTTAACTAAAAGACATTTTTGTTTCTTTTAATCAGTCACAGGTTAAGGGATGTTTATTTACCTTGACAGTTTCGGAGGTAACTTCCTCCGGTACAAACTTGGTAACGTGAGCAGGCCCTAAGAAGCCAGAACAAAGAGTCACAGCTCAGTCTCTCCTTACAGAACATTCCCCATATTCTGAAAAGTCCTTCATAGAAAGAGGGAAGGTTGTTCAAATAACATCCATTTAAATCCATTAGAAAAAGTGACTCTGCCAGACCCAGCCCACCACACTGCTCCAGTATGGCACGAGCTACGGGTCTCCAGACCAGATCAGCAGGTCCAGTCAGTAGCCTTTGAATAAACTGGAGTCTGAAAGCAGCCCCTCTGCTCGCCAAGTGGACAAGTCCATGCATGAAACTTCACTGTGGGTGAAGTTGAAGTACAAGAAAAACAAGCAAAAAGGCTTGAAAAACTTACACACTTTCACAATCTGACGCACTCACCCATTCACGCTCAGCATTCACTCAGAGAGAGAGAGAGAGAGAGAGAGAGAGAGAGAGAGTCTAAGCCATTTTTCCCATTTTGACACACAAAATGGGACCTCCTAAAACACCCTCCACCACTGGAGGAGAAATGAAGACACTGAAAAGCTGTGAGATTGAAAACACAGATTGAAAATACAGAGATTGAAAAAGAAGACAAATAGCAACAAAAGTATCTATTATACCACCACAAAAGAGATCTACAGAACATCTAAACCTGAAAGACAGCAAGGAGCTGACAAAGCAACTCTGTTAGTTTGACACAAAACTTGGAAGAGAGGCAAGAAACCTAAAAAAAAAAAAAAAAAAAAAAAATACAGGAAAAGCTATAGAAAACAAAGACACTTAATTTGTAACATTGAAAGAAGTGAAACAAATCTGCTTTAAAAGGCTTATTGGTCTGCTTTGGATGTATATTTTTGATTTCAAACAGCAAATGCAACCAAATAGCACCAGCTACAGCAGAGAAGTAACTAACTGTAGCAAAGCCAGATCCAAAAACTGTTCTTAGGTAAGAACAGAATCTACCAACACTCAAGAGAACTCTTATGCACATTTTGGTGCTGACACGTTTGTTCAAAATAATTGATTATTGTGTTTTCCTCAATTCTACCATTCTTTAATATAGTAATACAATAAATACAATACAACAAACTAACACAGTGAAGACCCTGAATATGAAGAAATTTTTGGAGGATGATAGCTTATCACAGTTTTCTGATACTGTGTCATGGATGATCAGCAGTCATACTCATTAAAGGAGATTAATTGCTTCCTTGATGAAACTTATGGCAGACACTCTGTGGAAATAACAGATTTTTCCCCCCTAATGTGAACAGATTCATTAACTCAATTATGAAGATTAGAAAATGGTTGGATATGATCAGCTAACAATGAGGTAGATTGAGTAATGGTACCCAGATAGCAAAATGTGATTGAAACAATGTTGAAATGTGGCCTGGCAGAAATATTTAATCCATGTTGAAACCTGACATTGAAATTATACAGAAAGTGACCCCTCGGTTTTATGTTGAATCAATGTTGGATTTTCAAGCACAACTGACACTGAATCAGTGTGGCTTCAACCATCATCTAAATGGGAATCTACATTAAATTTTTAGTTGATTATACATTGAAACAATGTTACTGAATTAATATGGATTCAACCATCATCTGATAGGTAATGTACATGTACATTTTAGTTGATAAAAATGTAAATGGCAAATGGACTGATTTTCTATAGAGCTTTTCTAGTCTACTGACCACTCAAAGCGCTTTACAGTGTTTGCCTCACATTCACCCTTTCACACATTGATGGCAGAGGCTGCCATGCAAGGTGCCTAGCTGTCCATCAGGAGGCACCTTTTGCTATCTGTGTACCAACCTCAGTGCAGGAGTTGCTATTCTCTTCTCACAGTGCCTCCATTTATCAAATGTTTTAGTGTGTGAAGTAGAGCAGGACAGAATCCAAATAGTTCAGGCAACAGTCTGAGATCAACCCTGTGTTCCTAAATGTGTATGTTTATAATACTGGTGCTGATTATTTGAGATTGTTTAACAAACTGAATGACAAATTTAAACAGTTCAATAACAGCTCACTAACAGCGGTGGGAGATGACTGGAATTGTGTTACACATCATACACTTAGCCAGACGTTTAGTGTCTCTGAGTGTAGTCATGTATAATTTGTTTTTGGTACGGGACATTACTGATATATCCAAGATTCAGGAGCAGGACATTGGCCTTCCTTCTATAGACCAAGAGAATCGTTTTGATAGAGTTGATCATGGTTATTTGTTTAAAACACTTGCAGGTTTTGGACAAATGTTTATTTCAAGGGTTATTGTACTCTGGAGCCAGTGTTTTATTAAAGGGGGGAGGTGGACCAGTCTCTGTTCCAAGAGGCATTGAGCAGGGTTGTCCCTTGTCTGGGATTTTGTATTACTTGTCATCAATCCTCTTTTAAATCAGCTCAGGCAGGGTCTTTTAGGGCTAACCTTTTCAGATAACACTGTTAATTCTGTTGTTTGTCAGCATATGCTGATGATGTCACAGTTTTCATAACAAGTCAATATGATGTTAAAAATCCAAAGCTTGTTGTAGAGGGAGAATTATTGCCAAGTCAGTTGGTTACAATGGTGCCAACATTACCAACAGGACTTCAATGCATTTCATATTTTTTTCAGAGAGACACTTGGGGGAAAATCTGAGGAGGATTCGCCAGTTATGTGGCCTGGTTTTCCATCTTTTTCTGCTGGGCTGCTCCACCGCAGCCCAGATGGGGCTGATGAGGAAAAAAATGGGGCCCTTCTGTCTTTTATAACACCAGAACTAAAGGACTTCCCAAGAATATCAAAGAAGGCCTTGTATGCAGTCACTGTATAGGTTCTCAACAGAAAATCACTAGCCGGTGCATGGGAGTCAAGGTGGTTGGGTGTTTTGACCATAGGTTCATCTCCCAAAGGCAGCTGGAGGTCTTTGTATAAACCCCTCATAGAGAAGTGCACTTCATAACTGCAGTAGGGGGTGGTGCATGGGGCTGTGGCTACAAACAGATATGTGGCACATGCATTTTTTTTTCTTTTTCTTTTTTTTTTTTTTTTTTTTTTGCAATGATGTAGCCAGCAGCATAGCACAAACTGCCACCTTGGTTAACCAGTTAATAGATGGGGCTAAAATTAGCATCTGGCTTAGTAGAAGAAACTAAATGAAAGGCACAGGGATACTACACTCATGTTCAGGGGTTTAATGGCTGCTTGGCTTAAAACTGAGTTCACTTATTATAAAATCATTTAAAACTTGGGATTTTGTTTCTGTTTGGGGATATGCAGATGATTTATGTTCCGTAACACACCAATCACATGGTGGTGCAGTGGTTAGCACTAGTGCATCATAGCGAGAAGGACCTTGGTTCGAGGGTCCTTCCTTTGTGGAGTTGCATGTTCCCCCGTGTCTGTGTGGGTTTCCTCCCACAGTCCCAAGACATGCAAGATATGTGAATTGGAGATACTAAATTGCCCCTAGGTGTGAATGTGCTTGTTTGTCTGCCTGCCCTGTGAGGGATTGGCGACCTATCCAGGGTCTTTCCCCTGCCTTCTGCCAAGTGAGTGCTGGGAAAGACCCCAGCAGCCCCCATGACCCTTACAGATAAGCAATTTGGAAAATGAATGAATGTATTTTTATTGTGTGTGTTGGTTGTGTATAATATTTACAGGAGTATCTGTGTTATTTTTGTGTGTTTTTTTTAATGTAAATGAAATATTGGACCATTAAAGGTTAATGGTTAAAGGTCAAAGGTCTCTCTCTCCCTGTCTTGCTCAGAATTGCTCAAGATTTAGGTTCAAGATTTCCCACTATACAAATAAAACTGAATTTAAAAACCCAAAGTAGGCTAAATTGTTATTTGACTTTAAACAGCTGGTTTCATCATCATTTTTTCCTAGTAGACATTTGTGTGAAACTTTGTTATAATTAGCATATGATCTCTTGACTTATGGACAAAAATGTTTGTGTTAGGTCACAGTGACCTTGACCTTTGACCTCTTACCACCAAAATCTAAACAGTTCATCCTCGAGTCCAAGTGGACATTTGTGCTAAATTTGAAGAAATTGGCTCAAGGCATTCCTGATATTGCTTTGATAAGAATGGGATAGGCGTGACCTTGACCTTTGGCCTTAGTCAAAGTGGATATGTGTGCCAAATTTGAATTTGGCACAAATGAAGAATTGACAGTATCTTTTGTACATTTAAAATAAAATGAAATAAATAATGGAATAAATAAATTTAAAAAATTATAAAAGATAATAATTTGAACACTCACTTCTGAAATGATGGCTACTCCCTTGCTGTATATTGCCGGGTTTGTTGAACTGGTTGGTTTGTTTGTTTCGTGATGTGCTGATTGTATATTTTAGGAAAGGAGGTCAATGATGTGGGGTGTCTGAAAGGTTGAATACATGTATGTGAGCCAAATTCCTCAGAGTGAGTGTGTGTGTGTGTGTGTGTGTGTGTGTGTGTGTGTGTGTGTGTGTGTGTGTGCGTGAGAGAGAGAGAGAGAGAGAGAGAGAGAGAGAGAGAGTCAGGTTGCACAGAGTTTTCCAGGACAGATCACATGATGTTTTCAATGACAGGAAGTCCGACTGACAGCTGTGGATGCTGAGAGATGGACTGAAGCAGGTGTTGACCCAGTGGAGGAAAGCCAAAGATCTGAGACAGCCACAGTCAGCAAGTTTTTTTTATTCCTTTATAGGCTGTGGACACCAGTGCAGCACTACAATGTTTGGCTCCTGCAGGCCTACATACAAAAACACAGTCTTCTCAGTCATGCAGGGTGGGAAACTCAGCCCCCACGTCATTTAGGAGCATGAGCAGATTTTAATATGAAATTGTAAAATTCTGATAAAGATCATCATCAACTCAAATGTGTTTATTTAACAATTTGAGTAGTGTATGGCCTTTAAAAAACATAGATGGGGGGAAGTCCAGCTCAGTGGCAGGAGGCTAACAGTTAGCATTTGGAGCATCCAGCCAGTATCCAGCACTCAGTAACAATGAGAGGAAGATAGAGCCACTACTGTCCTACAGAACAACTGGGGGGAAATGAAATAATATTACACTTGGCACTGAAAATCATAGTAGTTTTACAGACTTAAGTTGTTATGTAAATATTGAGGATCTTTCATCATCTCAGAGGTGGCTGACACTGATAATGGTGGATATCCAGTTAATTATTAAAAGCATTTTTCAGCCATATAAATCATCAACCTGTAATTGGTCTAACCCTTGAAAATATAAGTACATATAAGCACACACACTATTCTATACTTGAGACATTTGGAAATTGAAAATTCACACAATTCAGTTACCTTGGCTGTGTTAAACTGTGCTTACTGGGCACTTGCCCCATCCCAATAAAAATATACATTACTAGTAATTTTGTCCCTAATAAAGCTAGCTAATAGCTGTCTGTGGTTAAAGGATAATTCTGGTATTTTTCAACCTGGGCCCTATTTTCCACCTTTTGGGGTCGAAATGACGGATAGGGACTAACGTTTTTGGAATTAGTCCAGTAGTAAGCGAGAACACTTCAGTCGGCAGCCGTAAAACACATTGCAATGTAATTACACAGGGCATTTGCACCCATCAAATCAAATCTACTAAAAGTGCTTGGTTTTGCCACTGACAGGTTCAGATTGTTTCTGATAACATCATGAAAATGTTATCAGAATTAGACATTTTCTCCACTCTGTTAGCAGCAGGTCTCTTGGACCGGCATTTTTCTTTAGGTAGAAGTGCTTTGGTGTAGGATTTCCTCTTGTCTTTGGCTGGCAGTTGTAATCCCAGTCAAAATGGTCACTGCAGATGCACCGGAGTGTTTGGATCCAATTGTAGCACAATTAGCCACAACCTCAGTGTGTCCCTCTCTACAAAAGCTGCACCAAGGCATATTTTGGACATTCGCAAACATAAACATTTTTTTTTTTTTTAAATCTTTTAGATAACGCTAAGCTACATTTTCTGCACTCCAAACAAATGCTTCCCGGTTGGTACTCTCGTGTTTCCACTGTTGTCTTCTTGCAACAAGTCACCTCATGTGAGATTTCAGAGCGAGACTTCTCCTTGAGCTGGACCTCTGTTAAGGTGGTACACATGTCTGTCTCTGTTGGGATCTTTTCTATAATGTTGTCAGGCAGGTATAATAACAATCTGAACCTGTCAGTGGCAAAAACAAACACTTGTAGTGCATGGAATTTGCAGCGTTCAAATGCCCTGTTTGATTACTTTGCAGCCTGTTTCGTGGCTGCTGGCTGAACCGATCTAGCTTAATACTGGACCAATTCCAAAAAACTTTGTTCTTATCAGTTAATTGGACCCCAAAGGGTGGAAAAATAGGGCCAAGGTTGAAAAATATTGGAATTATCCATTAAGATGTCGAGTTACTTTGCAGTTTTTCTATAGCAGTTCTATGCAGCACTTAGAATGTATTCTCCAATAGTTGTCACTCTGCCTGCTGAAATTTGTACCGGATAGTTAGGACATCCGAGCTCACAGTGAACTTTATGTGTTTGAAATCTGACTTTGTTAATCTATTCAATAATGATGGTTAAAGGACCATACCAATGATTTTGAATGTTGCCTGTTTATTACAGTTTATCCACATTTGAAATGTCAACAGACCATTTTGCAAAGTATTACAATATGTAATCAAGATCCCTCATTTTCAAATTTCAATTTTTGTTTGAAAAACCCACCTGGTAATGTTCTACTTTTGTGGCTAACAAAGTTGTCCCCATTCATAAACCACAGAACTGATAATTGTGTATTTTCCAGTGATGGGATCTCTTTGAACAGCTCTTATGGCCCTGTTCCTGTCAAAGAGCCTTTCAAAAGACTGGGTCTGCCTTTTCTCATTTTCTTTCTTTTTTCACTGAGCACATTGTCTGCCTCTGAGTCTGACTGCGGTATGCCACTTGTTGCGGTGGATGACTTTATTACGGTGAGAGAATACTGTTATGCCGAAAGTTAGAAGTCTCTGAACATTAAGTGTCATATCTCCATTAACTGGATAAAAGGTAGGAAAGTGATATTGGAGTTCTAAAATATGACTGCTTGTTTTCAGAAAAGAGTAGCAGATATATGAAGTTACCTGTACTCATTTTGTAAATATCACATTGAACATGCATAATCACCAGTAAGGTCCTTTAATATCTTATCCACTAGAAGTATTATGTGCGAACATGTGACTTCATTCTGTGGTGACGGTCACCCTCCCAGCTGTAATTCGTAATGGGTGTTTAGAACATGTAGTGGAAAGGTAGGGTCTTAGCATGCTGTTCCACTGATGTTTAAAACGGTAGATCAAGGTGTTGTCATTGGCGTCGGACAGAGTCAAACTACCTCTTTCCCAGTCCAGCTGAACTCGAACCCTTCGTGGCTTTCGCCTCAATTTGAGGGGGTTGCTCTGGCCGGGGGACGCATGGTACTGCCCAGAGGAGAGGGAGACAGTCCAGAGGCCCTCACCAGGGTCAGCGGTAGCACTGCAGGCAGAGTTAGGGTTTTGATCAGAGTTGGACCTGTTCTCTGAGCTCGAAGACCAGTCCTTCCTGTGGATGCTGTCTCTGGCCACACCGAGAGACCAGTGACTGTTGTCTCCAACCTCCACCTCCCAGCTGTGCCTCCCTGAGCTGAAGCCCTCCGAGCCCAGGACGCTCTGCAGGTGCACAAACCTCTCAGGGTTGTCTGGAAGAGACTGCTCCTCGCACACAGACACACTTGACAGGTCAGTAGACACACTTAAACACACTGAGGCTGTGTTCGGGTCCAGGATCACAGGAACTGGGAAACACATAAACATGGTACAGAGACAGACAGTTAGTCAAAGGGAGCTTAAAGGGATGGTTAACCTAGTTACAAACAGCATTTATTATTTATTCATATTCTTGAGTGAGTGCAAGCTGAATCCACAAAGACTTGATAGTTCTTGAACGTCAAAATTATAATACAACAGAATTTTAAGGGCCGAATTTTCTACAGTAAATCATTGAGTAGGATTGAGTGGGCGTTCCCTTAGAGTAATGTGATTGTCATGATTGCATGCAACAATATGATAGCAAATGTTTTCATAGCTAAAATGATTGTTGAGCTTGCTAAAAAGTTACATTTTGGAAGCTTGTAGTAGTAAAACGGATGTAAAAAGTATACGATTAACACCATTGCTAACTAAGCTCCGTATTTAGATGGAAGCCTTTGCTCGCCCTCACCTCTTTTGTCCTCTGATCTAATCCTTGGTGCGCTACGCCAACAAGCTCACACGTAACTATGTGACTATAGCTGGTTGAAGCTGCAACACATGCTAGCATAGGATCAGGTACAGATGAAGACTCAAAGGGGTTTGGGAGGAATAAAAACTGTGTTGTGATTTAATCGCCCCGACTCTTACGAGTGAAAGTAACTTTTCGATCCCCAGCAGTAAACGCTTGTTTGAGTCAGGGGAAATCAACCGACAGGCCTCTTTCTGTATAGAAAGGATTCCAGATTCTTCATGATTTCTACACCGAATGATGACAATAAAAAACAAACATTACTGAAAAATTGCATGTTAGCTTGCCATCTCTGTAAAGTGATCTTAGAAGTTTTGATTTGTACAATTCTAAATAATACCAGACATTTTAATGAGGTCGGGATTAAAACAAGCACACTATTTTTTGTGCTGGCTCAACTGATGGTGCGAGAGGAAAGGTAAAATTGCCAGATTTCATCCTCAAGCCAACATGACTTTCATTGGGAATCACCAAAATGATTTGGAGGTATGCCGCTCTGGACCCAGCTGGTGACAGAAGGACAATGTGACCTATAGACCTCTGCTTCCCAAAGGGGCAAAGAGGAGAAGCCGTGCTCTCATTCATCATAGATGAGTGAGAGCATGTATGGATGTATAGATGCAAAGTAATGTTGAGTAGTTAACAGTCATGCTAGGTGTTAACTCACAGTACTGGATGATGTTCTGCATCTTGTCCCACACATGGTGCTGCAGGCAGCCCTGGTGCTTGGCCACATCAATCAGAGCCCCTGACTCTTCTTCAGGCTCCTCTACTTTGCACTGAGCCCTAGGAGACACAGAAATTTAGGCTAAAATGAACTAAGACACACTTTCTGACCTAACCATTATGATTTTTCCTCTGTCTGTGCTGTCAAGAGCTTCTGATAGTGAACATCATCCCTTCCATCAGTAATCACCAGCCTATTAGTTTATTAATTTAGCCACAATAATACAGATTGCCAATTTGTAGAATGGACATTATTTGACTGTATGTTGTGAGGGAGGGAATGATTTTGGGCTCTACATAAACCCGAACTGGAACTTTTCAGGATAATTTGCATAACATATGCAAAACATTTTCAATGGAAACCCAGCTAATGACTCAGTGTTTCCCCCATAATGTATTTTTACCAGGATGGGGAAGCCTCTGAAGCTGCATTTAGACCATCATGGGTCAAGTGTTCCTCTGCAACCCAAACAAATAAAGTACCGTATTTCCCCAATTAATCGCCCGGGCATTTAATATGCAAAATCAACTTGGACCCCGGGCGTTTAAAAGAACCAGGCGGCTATTCGCTGCAGGCCTTTATTTATTTTTACACAGACCTGCACCAGGCCATTATTGTGATGACAGTTACTGTCCAACATATTTTTTAGTACAAAAGTACTGTAAGGCATAAGGTAAACATATCTGTACATACAAACATAGTGCAAACCGTCAAATTGGCGCGCTGCGAGTCGTTCTCTCTGACACTTCGGTTTTCTGCCAAAATAAGAATTAGTCGGTCAATTCAAGATTACGGGACACCCTTTTTTTCTAACGTTAGCTAGCTCTCTTATTTTGACTTTGATTTTTGCGGCCCGGCGATTAATTGGTGAAATAAAGTAATCTGAGTTGGGTGATAGCTTATGGTCAGTTCTTGAGTCCGCTCTATAGCTCACCCTTATGTTGGAGACATGACTGGCGGCTATCTGATTTTTACTCAGAGGACAATGATCCAAACTTATCAACTTAAACCAATAATTTTATGCCTTTAATTTCAAGTTTATTTCACACCCACATACTTAACAACAAAGAAACACACATATGAATATCCTATGCACAAATAAATATATTAAACCATATATTCCACTAGGCTTGTGTTTAAAGAGTTTTGGTAGGAATAGAATTGGGTATTATTTTTTTCTTTCTGCTGTCATTTTGGGGATCTGAGAGGGTTTGAGGTGCTCTCTGGTAACTGGAATAAGCCTGCAAACGCTGATGTGGCAGACAAATTTCTGAACATGCTCCATCTGATTTGACAGAGCCCAGGTCAGATTACCCTGCCACACTTGGCACGCTTGGAGCACTTGGCAGGCGCACCCCAGTGTAGCGCAAACACAGCCAGTCGTTGCCAGGTCTGAGGTGGTGACCCCAGACCTTCTCAGCCTCCTCAGAGAACACCTCATCGAGTTCGTCTTCTTGACCCCAGTACAGCAGCAGTGTGGGGGCTCCAGGTGAGGGAGAGGGGGGAGAGAGTGGGTGGAGTATTCCTGAATGTCACAATCATAGTTTTACACTTTGGCTTGCTATACAGTCTATCCAGGGCACACACATGTAAACATAATTGCTTGACCTACACTGTAAGCTGTTTGCTTACATAGCACACACTCGAAGATCGACCCCCGTAGGTCCAGTCTGAGGTTATACGTATTTTTACCTCTACCAATGAAGTTGTACAGGAGCTATGTTTTTGTCCCATTACGTCTGTTTGTCAGTAGCTATTATAGGAATTCATAATACTCCCTCATATTATCTTGCCCAGTGGCACTTTTCACTAGGTGCTTTTAGAAGTATTTATTTTTTAAAAACTTCTTAATAATTTGGTCCTGGGTTCTTATGAACCTAACCTTTGGCAACTCAGCAATTTCGAGATACAGTTTACTTTTTTTGTTCTCATTTCCATCTTTTCCTGAAATTTAGGAGATGTCCAGTTGAAAGAAATAGTTTTGTTTCTTCAGAAGGCCACTGCACGCTACTTGATTTCTTTGTCGTCTCCATCTTTCCCTGTAGAATAATACATGCCCACTCATGTTGTTGTCACAGTTTCCATTTCAGGCCCTATAACTTGTAGGGTTCCAAACCAATTTAATTTTGGTGTAAAAGCTCAACAGAACAGAAAAGTTCAATATTAGGTTTGCAAACAGGAACGGGACCAGTTTCTTGTTGCTCAAAAAGGCCTTTTAGTGCACCTTGGGTTACACCCCCTGTGAGTTCATCCCAGTAGGAACTGCTCTCCTGGTACACTCTACCTGCTGCTAGAGACAAAGCTGTACAACCACGGCATGGGGGCCGGTCTGACACACAGCTGTAGGAGGCATTCCATTGCAACTATAAGGTCCACTTCATCAAAAGCTTTTGAAATTTCCAAAATGTTCATCTGATTAATATGTATCCAGTACAAAAGGAGACGGTATACAATGGGCTAAAAACTAGTGAAAGAACTCACCTCTCAGAGGAACTCTTGTAGTTCTGTGGGAAGAAAGGGACAAGGAAAGAAGTACATCAGTTAAAGGGGGGAAAGCTATAAAGGCAGATGTAATATGACAGGGTTACAGCTGAATGAGAGATGAGTAAAAAACACCACAGCGTGGTTAAAATACAGTTTAAATACAGAATACTTACAACAGCACACAAAAGAGCCTAACAGAACAACAGACTCAGAGTCTTGAGCCACAAGCAGGAAATTCCTCAGAGGGATTATTTCACTTTCCTCCCAGCTGTTATATAGGACAGGAGTGATGCTATCTACCTGTCATCATTACTGAGTGCTGAATATGGTTGGATGTTAACTGTTCAGTTAGTAATTGATTACTCTACAAACATTTTTCACAGCATCTATTTTGACATGAGGAGCAGGGTAAACACATGTTACTATTAACATTAATGAAGTTTCTGTTCTATTTAAGTCTAGCAGAGCCTTTCGACCTGTGTGGAGCAGAACTTTAATCAGTGTCATCAGTAGCACCTGTATTTACCCTGCTATTTAATTTTTTTTTTTTTTTTTTTTTTTTTTTTGGTTTACAAAACCAGCAGGGCACTGCATCAGGCACAAATTGTAACTTCCAGTTACCTTTAGGAAGAGGAAATCCTCTAATTCCATGGCCTCTTCCACCTCTCTCACAGTATCTGTCAGCTCTCTGATGTCGTTGCTGATCCTGTCAATCTTCTCTTTCATCCTCTGACTCTTCTCTTCCTCTTCCTGCTTCAGCACTGACATCAAAGCTGCCTCTTCATCACGTAAGAATTGGTGCATCTTCTCAAAGTCCTCCTTCAGCACCTGGGCCGTGTGTTCTGACTGGCTCTGAACACAGGAGTACAAGCTCTCAAGTTAGGTGCTGCCTCTATGTGGGCTTTCACATGATGAAGTTACACTTTAAAACTACACTTGGCAGTTTGTTTTGCATATTGGTGATGCTGAAAGACAACAAAAGGTAACTTTGACACTAAGTTTGACACTCAAAGTGCTCTGTTTTCCAGACATTGATCCTATATCAGAATATCAGTATACCAAAGCGATAAGTGAGGTAACGTCCAGTGTTTGTGGTCCAGCTCTCTCTTGACGGAGGTTTCGCCTGCATGAAGTGAACACTCAGTTTATTTCACAGCCCGCAGGCCTCAGTGTAATTATTTTGTAATTGAGGGGTACTTGGAGAGTAAAAGAACCACATTCTGGGAAATTAAAGGGTAACAGTTTTGTTACGAGGGACTTATTAAGTAAAACTTATTACCTCCACCCACAGAGTTAGATGGTCATCCTGTCTGTTTGCTTGTTAGATGGATATCTAAAAAAGTTATGTTGTTGTGGCTGGTTAATGTCAACCAGCCACCAAATCACCTCAGCCCGAATACAGGGTGTCTGAAAAGACCAGAATCAGAAAGATGTTTTTCTTGTTACACACTGGTTATCATTATTGCCAAGTGGTTTGAGGTGCCAAGATATATGACCTGGAAATAAAGTTATTGGTTTGAATCCCACTTTGGCAAAGCAACTTTGATACTTCCCCCTCCCTGTGGACTTTTCAGTCACCGTGTGTGTGTGTGATGAGCATCTGTTTTGTGCTAACCTTGATGTGAGCTGCTGTGTCCTGCCAGGTTTCTCTAATGGAGGTCAGAGTGTCTAACCGGTCTTGGAGGGCTCTGACGGCAGATCGTAGCTCTTTCTAGACAGAACATCATGGCAGATTATTACTCCTTACAGTATATTATCACAAAAGCAGGATTACAGACTCTGACAAGTGAAACATACCCCCAGCAAATAATGTAGGCACCCACTGGATCCATCTATAACGAGATGAATCATCCCTCCAAGGTTATCTGGACCTTACAAGTGATTCTGCATGTTTACCATAATTCATGTTTCTGCTCATTGTTCAAAAGCAAGCAGCAGTATTTTAGAATTCGAATATCATTTTTCCTCTGTTTTGTCCAGCCACTGGTTTCCATTCATCCCACTAGGACATCAAAATGAACTTTCAGAGACTTCAAACTTTCTTCACACCAGTGTTCCATCACTGTAATAAAGTCATCCACATTAGTTTTCCTAAAAGCAGCAGGACCATTGTGTTTTCATGACTTGAAATTGTACAGAGTGAAATGATCCCTCCGCCAGGGAAAATAGTCCCAGGAAAAACATTTGCTTTACACAGCCAATTATCAGTTCTGTGGTTTATGAATGGTGATGACTTTGTTAGCAGCAGAGGCAGAACGCTGTAAGGTGTCTGTTTCAACCAATAATTCTTATTTGAAAATGGAGTGATTTTGATTGTATGTTGTGAAATCTTTAGTACCCCGCGTGCTTCGCAAAATTGTTTGCTGCAGTATAAAATGCAGGTAAACTGTATTAAATGGGCCAAACATTGACAGTCTACACATTTGTATCAAAAAATGTCTTAGATCAGGTGTGTATGGGAGGAGAATGACAAAGGCAAAAGAGAACAATCCTGCAAACGTGCATGGGAGGAAACATTCTGAGTTGCAAGTTAAGTCAGTGTGTGGGATTGTTCTCTATTGCCTTCAGAGGTTGAAATAAAACTTTAAAATAAATACATTTTTTTAAATTAGCCCTCCTACACACTCCTGAGTTTCAAAGGTTCAGTTCCACAGCAGCAGAGGCTAACTTTACACATGTAAATATCCTTTTATACACACTGAGGTCAAGTTATTGCAGTAGCTTTATTCCCTCCCTCCCTTGGGTTTGCATCTCACCTTACAGTCCAGGACGGCGTCCTCTATGGGGCAGCAGTGGTGCTCGTCATGCTTGTCTCTCTGACACTCCTGGCAGACCAGCTCTTCCTCCTCCAAGCAGAACAGACTGAGGAGCTCACCGTGCCGCACACACAGCTCCTGCTCCCTCTCCGGATCCCCGGCCCCATCCCTGACGTTCACCACATCCTCTGTGTCACCGAGCCGCTGTCCCGCGCCAGGGGTAACCCCCGGCCTCCTGGGCTGGTCCTGAAAGAGGGCATCCAGCAAAGTCTTGAGAACCGAGTCCATCAGCTGTGAGCCGTAGCAGACGGTGCAGCCGTCCTGGCCCAGCTCCTCCTGGCTCATCTGGATACATGCTGAGCACAGCTTGTGGCCGCAAGGCAAAACCAGGACGCCGATCGACTGGCATCCTGGACACTCGTCCTCTTCTTCTGTAGAGTCTGATGATCCGGACTCTGCACTTTGATGGTCTGGAGGCCGCTGCTCTTCTGCTGAGTCAGAGCCCGGGCAGCTAAGCGATTCAACCTCTCCATACTGACCACTGTCTTTGTCTTGGTGTCCTTTCTCTCCATGGTCACCCTGACTGGCTCCCTCTGACATTATCAGCTCAGCAGTCGACTGGATAAATTTAGTCTGGTATAATTATCTGTCCTAGTGAACTGCTGTGTGGATTCTGTCCTGAGTTGACTGGGTCGGTTTCTGTCCCTGAGTTTCTGGGCAGGTCATGCCTGACCACTGTCTGTCCAAACACACTCTGATCTTTGCAGCAGTCTCCCAAAACACTTGAGCTGTAACTACAGACTCCTCCCCCCTCTCCTCCTCCTCTCCTGGGCCACTACCCAAACCCCTACCTCTGCCCCCCCATTCTAACCACTACTGGAAAGGTCGATATGTCTTTGTACGAAAGCAAGGCTAACAAGGATAGCAATGATAAAACAAATAACAAGGAATTGGTTAAAAGATGATAGCCTAATTAACTCCAAATGGAAGGATCTTGTAATTTAAGTATGTGGAACGGAAAAAAAATACAATGAGAATTAGAAGTCAAGTTCATATCTTTGAAGGATTGAGAAAATTAGGTGAGGTATACAGTTCACGTTATTTCTTATGGCCCTCCTGATGTTAGATGTGGCAACTAAGGAAATAAGTGGATATTTATTCATCGCATGGATGTCTTTTTCTGTTTATGTGTATACATACACATGTGTGTGAATATATGTATCCAATACAACCATCCTATATTGGTATATTGCTAATCTCGTAGAAGTACTGTTATTTTACTGATATTTTACAACTGTAAAAATTTACTGAAGTAAGAAAAGTAGCTTATTTAAAATGTACTCAAAGTGTAAGGTACTTTTGAGAAAATAAATAAATTAATTAGAAAATGTATATAGATATATATGTATGAAATCTGTTTTTTGTAGTTGAAGGCATATTTTTACAGTGTAGTCGCCACAGGCTTGTCACCACTAGGGGGCTCCACTGTGTTACTTCTGAAAAGTCAGCAAGTCAGTAACTCATTAAGGAAACTTTCTGCTGACAACTGTAAAATCTGACAATTACATTTAATCATATAATTATACATTCCGTTTTCCTGTAATTTTGTAACATTTTTTTTGTTAATTTTCTTACCATTTTTCTTTGCTTTTTTAACTCGTGTTCCAATCTTTTTTGCTGAAAGAAATGTAATGAATTTGCACAGGGCTGAAAGGGTTAAATGTCACAGGAAATCTGGCAATAATCATATCATATCATATCATTATTATATTATAATCTTGTAATTCTTAATTTTTTTTCTGCTAATTTTCTGGTGATTGTTTTGTGGTTGTGTGTGTGCAGAGTTTCTGGTAATTTTCCTTTGCTAATTTTTATTTTTTTTTTACTAATGTTCCCGGAAATTCTTGCTAATTTGCTGATCACTTTTTTTCTGCCATGTTTTTCATATCGGTGTTCCAAGGACAAAATCATTTCAAATGGGGGTCCAGGGTTTGATAAGAGTGGGTAGGGCTGCACGATTATGGCCAAAATGATAATCACGATTATTTTGATCAATATTGTAATCACGATTATTCATCACGATTATTCATCATGTTAGGGAAAGCATCTGTATTTTTATTGCACTACTTTTAAAAAACAATATATTAACAGTTTTCAGTGCAAAATGAAACATAAAATTATTTGACTCGTGTGATCGCTCTGTTCCGTGCTTGAATACAGTACACCTCCCCCACTCTGGCACGGTTGGAGGGGGTGTGCTCCAGTACGATACGGGCGTTCATGCACGAGCACATGCATGGTCGCGCACGCACCGCGCGAACGTGGATACAACGTAAATCATGCAACTTTCCTCCTGCCTCCGCAAATCGTTTAATGCGCGCAGCGATTACCGGCGAATGGCCGCGTTGCGCAATCAATAATCAACCATGTTGTCTGTGTCGCTGTCCATGGTGCTGCTGCAACCGTGTATAAACAAAAGTTGATTGATGATGAAAGGTATATGCAGCAGTCTGTGTGCGCCGCGCACCTGTCAGATCCGGCAGACCTGACCGGGTGGGCGCGGTACCCGGTTGAATGTAGCAGCCAGCTGACATGCCGCTCTGGCTGTCAGACGGGACTGTTTGGGCGCGTTTGGGCTTTCGCTAATGTGAGTGCAGGCCAGCCGAGGACTGGGGAGGGGGGCATTTTTGCTTTAGTACGATACGCAGCAAATGACCCTAATGTGAGCAGGCCCTGAGGAGCCTTTCTGACGGGGAACTTGTTGCAGGAACTGCCATAGCCTACCTTCTTCTCCCGACATGACTCACTCTCACCAGGCCACCGAGCTGCCGCTGCAAGGTGCGCTCGCTCGTTATTTAGGCAGCTTAATGAAGCCCTAACCATACGTTCGCCCCCTGGTGGTTGGCTGACTACTGGCTGAGAAAGTGCTTGATTAGATACGCAGCAGAGCCCGCATTTTAAATGTAAATATCGCCGACGATCAGGCTCATTTAATCGTGGCAGCCAAAATCGTGATCACGATTAAAATTCGATTAATTGTGCAGCCCTAAGAGTGGGGGTCCAGCATGGGGGTCCAGAATATAATAAAGTTTCAAAGCCCCTGGTCTAGAGCACAGCTTGGAAAACTGCTTTATGTCACTTGGAATTCTTCACAGCAGTCTTAACAAAAATAAATAAATAAATAAATAAATAAATAAATAAAAAAAAGTTGTACCTACTTTAATCGAATGCACAATGTACAGCATGCATATATGTTTCATCTTTTGTCTTTCCATTGCAAATATACACTACTCACAAAAAGTTAGGGATATTTGGATTTTGGGTGAAATTTATGGAAAATAAAAAAGTTCACGCTACAGTGATATTATATCATGAAAGAAGGGCATTTAAGTAGAAGCATACACTGGTGATTTCCTCATCTCAAACAATTTATTGAAACAAAAGCCAACAATAGTGGTAGATATACCACAACAAAAAATGTCAGTGTCTCAATAACTTGTCATGTGCCCTTGAGCATCAATTACAGCTTGACCACGACGTCTCATGCTGTTCACAAGTCGACTTATTGTCTGCTGAGGCATGGCATCCCACTCTTCTTGAAGGGCGGCCCTCAGGACATTGAGGTTCTGGGGTACAGAGCTCCGAGCCTCTACACGGCGACTCAGCTGATCCCATAGGTTTTCTATGGGATTCAGGTCTGAGAAAGTGCAGGCCACTCCATTTGAGGTACCCCAGTCTCCAGCAGCCGTTCCCTAATGATACGACCTCGATGAGCTGGAGCATCAAACACCTGATGTGAATTTTGCCGTTAAACTCCTTGTTAGAGAACAGCAACTTGTGCAAAAAGTACTGAAACACTGAACAGTTGGACATGTGCATTCAAAAGTTTACAGAAGGTCACATTAAGTTCACCTGTAAAGGTTAGAATGCATTTTAGGTTCATCCTGAAATTTCACCCAAAAGCCGAATATCCCTAACTTTTTGTGAGTAGTGTATATGCATGTCATTTTTATTCATTTTACTAATGCTGATTTTAACTATCTCAGCAGCGCTGCAAGTAAGGATGCCCTCAGTGTTTCTCTGGAATAAAGTTTTGAAACAAACTGAATCAAACTATGTGGACTCATCTTTAAATTATATCATTACTGTGCTACATAGAGATCCACATTCCAAATGTTAGTGGTTGTAGCTTTATGTGTCTCATGTTTGAGTTTCTATTGGTATTATGGGAATGAACACACATGAACAAAATCCAATAATGATCACTGGAAGTTCACTGCAATCCCATGAATCATGGTGGCACATTGCAATTGGACCTTGTTACAAATTTTCCCCACCTTAAAAAAGACATAATTCTGTAATGTGAGTTATCACGGGTTTATTCTATGGTCATGAAGGTTTTTTTTTTTGTCTTCCAACCAATTACAGTACATTAATCACCTGGCTCTAGTATAGAGGATCCGGTGATCCTGGACTGGACCTATAAAATGACCCAACCAGGGTGACTGGGTCCAGAGTAATAACTTTGGATGGTGGATTTCAACATAATAATGTGCAAATATAACTCAGCTACGTCATATCAAGAAATGCATATTAAAGGAGAGGTTCAGTATTTTTCAACCGAGGCTGTATTCAAAATGCTAATACCCATCATTTATAATCATATATAGCACAATTTTAGTGCTAGCTTTATTGAAGAGAAGCAGCACACAATTCTGAAATGACTGCATCTAAGGCAATATATTGTTGTCAGTAGTAACTAAAACTTATTAGCAGGCAAAATTTGCAACCATTTTTTGGGTGGACAATTTCAAGATGTATTTGACTGTGCTGTGAGTTTCACATTTTCAAAAAGGACATTTTGAATGGGTTTGAGGCAACAAGTGCCCTATTGGATTGTGCTGAAGGTTTCTAAGTAGCTTCACTAAGGCTAGCGGAGGTTGTGCTACATACAGTCATAAATGTTAGGTATCATTGTTTTAATACGGCCTGTACTGAAAAATACCAAACCTATCTTTTACAGGACCATACCTGTGATTTTGAATGTTTGGCTCATTTAGTAAAAATTTCTCCACATTTTACATTCCAGCAAAGCATTTTGCAAATCATGCAGGGGCACTAAAGATTTCAGCTTTCTGTAGCTAACAAAATGTTGACACTCAGAAACCACAGAACTGATAACTGGCTGTGAAACGCAAACATTTCCCCGGGGACTATTTTCCCTGGCAGAGAGACTGTTTCACTCCACCAAATTTCAAGTCATCAACCCAACAGTGGTGCTGCTTTTAGGAAAACTAAGAGGACTTTATTACAGTGATGGAATACTGGTGTGCAGAAAGTTTGAAGTCTCTTAAAGTTCATATTTATATCATAGTTGAATGAATGGATACCAATAGCTGGATAAAAGGTAGGAAAAAGATATCAGAGTTTGAAAACATGACTGCTAGCTTTGGGAAAAGATTAGCAGAAATGTGAAGCACATATTTTGTAGATTTTATGCTAAACATGCAAAATCACTGGTATGGTCCTTTAAAGCCAGGAGGTCTAGAAGTCTTTCCATGATTTACGTCTCCACTGTATCACTAGAGTCACTCGAATTCTTCCTCTTCTGTCCTCGACTTTTTCCATCTGGTGATCCATCATGATACGTCTCTGTCCGGCTTGCATCTGTCCGTTGGTGGGAGGGGAGTGTTTCTGGGAAGCTCTGCCCCGGCCCGAGCACCTGTCTGATGGTCACATTCACTCTGGAGCTTTCTATGTACCTAGAGCACACTCTCCAGTCCTCCCTGGACACTGGCCCCACCACAGTGCTCTCCTCCTGGGCTAAGTTCTGAGTGCCTCCTTGGTGTAGACCTGGGCTTTGTGTCTCTAAAGCCAGTTGGCAGGGGTTTCCTTGGGGTGCTGGTATGATACGTGGTACAGCATGGTAGAGGAGGCGACTGGGGCCTGACATCACCATCACGTCACCGCTGTGCATGCACATTGCAGTGGGGGGGTCCTCTCTCTGGGGGCCGCCCAGGAGGAATATGGCTGACTGTCCAAAACTGTCATGAGTCAAAACAAGACACGTGTTACATTATTTTAAAGTACTTATGAAAAAAAGAGGGTAAGAGGGACACTTGTTCACTGCTTTTCATGCTGTCAGGAGTTGTAAACATGAATATCATCTCATCACAGAGCAGGAAGTCACAGGAGTCTTTTGGAAGTGTTCTTCATGTTAACTGCACACATCAAATACTGACTGGAGTGTCCTATACCAGTGGATTTCAAAGCGGGCTCCTTGAAAGCCTTCAAGTGGGTGCACAAGATCATTTAAACAGAAGAAATCTGATCCAGCATCAATGACCTGACCTTTCCATTTTTTTTTTCAAAATTTTAAAACTTGTGTTCCAGTAATTATTTGCTTTTTTTTAAATACCTATGTTCAGTTAGTTTTTGGTAATTATTTTTTTAGTAATGTAACTTGGGTGCCCAGATCATAAAAAAAGTTTGAAAAGCCCTCTTCTTCTTTTTCCACTTCTGATAAGATGGAGGCTCCTCCCTGACCACAGCTGATGTCTAAGGCTGCAATCTGCAATAATTCTTTAATCCCAGCAGTATTTCCTATAATTCTATTGTCTGCTCTCACCTGAACGACAGCAACGGTTGCGTGTGATCCAGCTCTGATTCATCCACATGAATTCCTAGTGAGGAATCAGATCGGTAGTAATTGAGGATTCCTGCCTCAGCATTGAAGCCTGGGAAACCGCAGACAGCCGCTATGTGGCAAGACAGCATATGGAGATCAGCTGGGAAAGGTGTGTAATGACTTGCCGAGTATGTCTATGAAGGAAATGACATGAAATACAACATTTTAAGCTTTCAGTACAAAGACCACATCCATCAGGACACGCAGGGAGTGATGGAAGGCATTTCGACCAGAACACTTCTGGTTTGTGAAGCGGTTCCATTTAGGATTCTTGGAACTGAGGTACTAACTAGCAAACTAGTCTCTGTACATCTTTCATTTAAAAAAAAAAACAAACAAACTTGTTGATAATTTGGTCCGAGAGATGGCTCATATGAAATCCAGCCTTTGCCAACTCAAATTGACTTTTACAATTTACTATTTACTTTTTTAGTACCCCATGTTTTCCTGAAATTCAGGAGATTTCCAAATTGAAAGCAACACTAATGGTTCTTAGGCAGACTGCTGCAGCTTTTTGATTTCTCTGTCATCTCCATGTAGAATATTGTCATCACAGCTCCCACTTCAGGTCTGGCTATAGATTTCCTCTTATAGAGATTAACTTTTCAGGTCCTGGACCTATGAATTTTTGGTTAAAATACTCAATGTTTAAAAATTAGGTTTAAAAAACTGGAGCAGAACCAATTCCTTGCTGGCTGAAAAGACCTGGAGGCATTCCTTCCTCAAATGCAATGGAAATTATCCAGCTTGACTGAATTTGTCATCATGCAGATACAGTTTCACGTCGTATTTACTCTCAGTTGCACCTCCTCTTAAGTTTCTAGTGTTTGAGAATGTAGACTGCACATAATGTAAATTCACTGCTCTCACATACTCTCAAAATCTGACAGTGGGTGAGTTAATTTGAAGCAGCAACTCTTGTAAGGAACTTTCTGGAAATGACTTAATATTCTCAAACATGGTTGAATAAGGCAGATTGCTCAACTAGTTTCACAAAAATGACACTTGATTCAAGAAAATTCTTGAAATAAAATTACTGACCGACAAGCAGTAAGTCAGACAGATGCAGATCAGATTTGTTTGCTGATGCTGACCTTTCTACAAATGGGATCTGGGGGGGTCATCTACCTCTGATATGATGCAGATTAACTGATACATATTTACACAAGACTCAGCCAATACTTCACTGAGAAGACCTTGAGCCTGATGTTTATGATGAGACAGTTTGATAGGATTCCACAAAAGTATACACAAAGGTTGATCATTCAAATGGAGTGGAGATTTTTGATAATGATGGTCTAAATTCTGCTGCAAAGGTTATGCCCGTTCTGGAGGGTAATACTGAATATTTGGAATTTTAACATATTTCTCAATTTTCATTTGAAATAAAATATATTTTGTGTGCAGAAAAATGTATTCACTTTTATAAACAGCAGTATCTGTATTCAGAAATCCAAATCAGCTGAACTGACATTCAAACAGTGTTTACCTTGGTATTCCAGTCATAATGATAGCCCAGGGTGACCCAGCGAAGCCTCTCCAGCAGTGTTTTTGGTTCCCTCTTACCAGAGGGAGGAGCCCTGTGGGGATCAAACAGAGTGAGAGGTCAGAGAGGCACGCAGGTGAGAGCCTGGTGGTATTGCTCTAATGTTTTGTAGGATTAATGTACATACTTAAGACCTAATGCACATTATGTACATACTTTTGATGCAACTTATACATAATGCACATACTTTTACAATTTGTAAGGCATATATTTTTATGTTTGTATTCCTTGCTATTTCTTATCATTTAATTTGTCTCTTGTGAATATGATCATCTGCAACTGACCCAATTTCCCCTCGAGGATCAAAGTATTTCTGATTCTGATTCTAAGAAATTGAAATCCCTGGCTCCAAAAATGAAGGTAGAAGAAGGGACGCTTTCCCCAAAATCAATAACTCATGGTGAGCTGCTTTAACCCCTTTAAAACTTGAGCAAATTTGATTTCTTTCAACAACATTTTACAATTCTATATTTACAATTGAGTTATCATAAAAACCCCCAAAACCATTGAAAACAGTTACAAGAAAATTACTAAAAAACGTGAAAAGACATTGTAAAAAAGAAAAGAAAAGAAAAGAAAAAACTCTCTGGTAAAGAATAATTGTTTATTGACAAACTTATGTGTGCCTCAGCTTTTACTCCATGATTGACTAGGCACTAAGAGTAATATAAAAGAGTTAATATAAAATTAATGTTTGATCCTTCACAGTTAATATATTCACAAGTGACATGGCCCAGTGACACAGATGTTATTGATATCACAATGTAAAGCTTGATATTTTTTAAAAGGAAACTGAAGACCTAGCATTTCAATCTGGCTTTTAGTTTGGAATAATGTTACAGCCTTGGTTTTTCAGTTTAATCATTGGTTTTCATATTTCATATTCATATATGAACTAAGCCGATACTGTGCTTAGCTATTTAAGCTTAATATATGAACACAAAATGTATCTTATGTATCAGTGATGAAATGGTCGGTGTCCTGTTTCTCCAAATGTTTAAACTCTAATCTAATGAAGGATTAACTTGAACTGACAGCTGAGGTGGTTCAACTTTTAAATAATTTTTTTGCTTGTGAATGAAAGAAAATGAGAGACAATTAATCTGCTTAAACTTATATTTTGTGAATAGCCACGAGCTCTGTGCAGATGCTGCACCAATGTACATTTTCTGTTCAAATAACTTTAGGTGTAAGTATTTTACTACATTTGTGCAACACATATGTAGTAAAGCGTCACCTGAGGGCATCTGCACTCTTGTCCCAGATGTCTGTGGTATCTGTGGCCGACATGTGCATGTCCAGGTTACAGATGTTGGGTTTCTGAGGGTAAGTCTTTAGACACTGTCTGAGCCAGAAGGGCTGGGAGCCTGGCAGAAAGGGGTTGGAGATGAAGATGAACCCTGAAGATCAGAGAACAGAACAGTGCTGTGTTATATGATGAGATACTAGAACATCCTAAACAAGGTACACTCGTCTGCCAATATATCCAGCGATATTGTCCTATTACCCCCTCCAAGGAGGTGAAACCTCTGGCAGGAGATGCCATCGCCCCGTGCTTTTATCCATCCATCAACAGGATAAATCAACAACTGCTGGATGGATTTGCACAAAATTTAGTGAGAAGGTTGGTCATGGGCTAGTGAAAAAATTATTATCATTTTGGGCCATTTGGGTGTGTGGCAGTGACGGCGTAAGAGCGGACACTCCAGTGGCACAGTGGAGCTGAAATCCTCCGGGGTGCAGAACCCAGAGCTCATATTTAGCATAAATAGTCGATATAAAATAACAGAAAATGAGATGCATGGGATGCTGTTACTGTGAACGCTGTATCTAGAAGGCACCAAACTGATAAAGTTTAAATAAATAAATAAACAAATAAATAAATCTGTGTTAGTGTTGTGGTTATTTTGAAAGACCATAATGCTTTATAAAACAATGAAAACATTACTAAAAATTAGTACACGTTACAAATATTTTTGTAATTTAAATCCTATAATATTATACAACTATAGAATTGAAGAAGAAGATAGTAGAAAGTAGATGAAGCAGCCCTTTTGGAAGCTGAGAACTGATCTGATCTGATGGGGTGTATACCTGGGAAGCCCTGCAGGCCAAAAGCTCTCCAGTCTCTGACAGGCCGAAGTCCAGCTCTCCTGGCCTCCACATCACTCACTGCAGCAGTGTCCAGTTTAGCTGAAACTACCTGTCAATCATCACACAAACATACACATTATAAATTGAGCCAATTTTCATTTTATGTGTAATCCAGTTACTCTACTAAATTAACTACATACTGACCTCTGTGGAAATGAGGTAATTTGTTGTAGCATTGTGCTTTACTAACTGCTATCATGAACTGGTGAAGTCAGACCACACTTTGTAAATCTGGGTGTTGCCCACCATGATGAGGCTATACTGGTTACCCAAAAATTAATATGTCTGACCCTTGCTTTACAGCAGACAAATATGGAGGGACTGAAACATTTTTATGTCAATACATGGTGACTTATTCTTCTGGCCAACATAAATACAAGCACTTATTCAAGCACTGATTTCGATAAAAAAAAAAAAAAAAAAAAAAAAATGCTTAAAAACAGATGCTTACAAAATAACACCTTTCAAATTAACCTGGTATGGCTGTTGTTTGAACATTTCTTCTTTTAATTTTGTACATATTGGGAAATCTTGGATATAGTCTTATGACTACTGATCATGTGAAAATGTCAACTTCCAAGAAAAAAGTGCAGTAATCATTTACTACTAATCCCGTCTTAAACACACTCTTTATTTTTCCGATTTGGAGAAAATAAGGACACATCGGTGCCTAAACTTACTTGGGTTTTACTTGGGTTCTACCAGTACAAGTACATGAGACTTATTTGTTAGAGCAATACATTTTAAATAGCTCCCCATTGCTGTGGACAATTCTGGGAAAGAGGTGGATAATAACCCTGAGGGAAGGATTTGCAAAGGGACAGTGCTGTGAATGGCAGCACTATGGCTGAACACTAAATAGTTTCCAGGGTGGAGCTGTTAAAATCCAGTAGGTGGCGGTAATGCAGCATTGTGGTTTGCCAACCGCCATGAAAGCTCGAGGAAGAAGATGAGCTCTAATGGCTAGATCCTCTATGGCTAGATCAGTTTATGCTGATAGCAAAACACAAGCTAACGTTAGCTTAACACACAGATCAACCGGGGAGACTCCTCTGGATCTACATGCTCGTTTACTGTTCATCTCCACAGCTCCCATTCCTTGGAAAAACCCTTAACGAGCCACCAAACCATAACTGTCTTCCAAAGGCTCCACACACAAGTTGCCTGTGAAATACTTAGCCCCTCGTCATACTTAACATTATCCTCACCGTGTCGCTGCGCAGGCCTTTCGAGAAGTCGATGACATCGCTGAAATCAGGGGGAGGGTTTCGTCGCTTGTAAAACTTGAACAATTTCCTAAATGCATCTTCTCCATGCTCCACTATGGAGGCTGCCATTTTGGCCATTACTAAACTGACCTTTCAACTTTGACACATTACGACGAAAGACACGTCTGTGTAAAGTCTCATATATTGATATAATACAAAATAAAATACATGAATACCATTTTTAAGACACGGCAAGGGAAATCATCACAGCTAAAAGAGCAAGCGGACGTAAATACGTTTCCAAGCCGCAGTGTTGCCGGTTGCAGTTTGCGTCACGTGACAGCGCAGAGGTCAGAGACTGCAAGGACGAAGCATGGCGGCACCGTCGAGGAAAGTCTTCGAAGTGTTCGTGTCGAAAATACCATGGACAATAGCAAGCAGTGAGTTCAAACTTCATTTTCACGCTCCAGTCATGGGGCATGGCCTGTTAAGAATGTAACGTTAGCCTCGACAGCACTGCTCATGGCCGTCAAGGTTAGCTAGCGACCTGTTAGCACCGCGACGTGCTCGTACTGTCTCGCTGTATCAAACAGTAGAGCTCGACTTCACCTGTTTCTGGGTCAAAGAAAATCAAAGTCAGTGGTGTTATGTTGGTAAAAAGTCGCTCCACTTAAAGAAAGCTTGATACACGCTTGCTAGCACTGTATTAGCTGTGGCATGACAGTTTGGGGTGAACGTATCAGTGAAGAAGACACCTGCTCATCATCCATGTAACGTGAGTGTCATTTTTCTCTTGCAGAGGAGATGAGGGAGTACTTTGGACAGTTTGGCCAGGTCAAGAAGTGCCTCCTGCCCTTTGTAAGTTCTCAACAGCATGAAACAAGTAGATGAACAAAGCTGAAAACGTTTTGTCTGGGTTGCATCAACACTGATTACTTTACTCCAGTGGCCCCCGTCCCAGTCCTCAAGGCCCCCCTGTCCTGACTCCTGCAGGTTTTGGTTCCAGCTCTACTCTTGCACACATGACCCAATTAAGACCCATACGCCTTCATGCATACCCTGCTCTGGTAGATCTGTTTCAACCAATCAGCATGAAGCCCTTGAATGGATCAGGTGTGAAAGAGTAGATCTGAAACAAAAACCTACAGGACAGGGGGATCTTGAGGACTGGGTTGGGGACCACTGCTTTAATCCAACCAAAAACCCCACCAGGTGATTTCACTGACGAGTCCCTCCTCTCTGCTTGAGGGTGTTGTAATCAGTTCAGGAGTTTTTGGCTTCAAAATGAGCAAATTCAGATTTAAAATTAAGCGGAGCTCTTATACAAATAAAATCTATTCCTGGATCAGGAAGTCCAAGTTTAGTGATTTAAAGTGATATTAAATAATAATGCTTAAATGCTTGTGAAAATAAGTCCTGATACCTTTCACAGCCATTTACACAAACAGGAAATCTTAAAAATCTAATGTTTTAAATGTATTATTTTAATTATTACAAGGTTTTCTTGTAACTCTTTCTTTTCTGGCAAAGTTTCTGGTAATGTGTGAAATTTATAGATATTCTGTTACTTTTATTATTATTGTTTTTACTACTTTTCTTATCTGTCTATTTATCTGCTTTATATAATAACAAAAATCTCGTTATTTTCTTGTAATGTTCTTGCTACTTTTCACTAATTTCTTGGTCATAGCTTAAATTGGAGTTTAAACGTTTGACACAACAGGATTAAATTGAACCTATGTTTAGAATATAGACCGAGGTTAAAGAGAGGACTAAATTATGTGCAACAGAGTTGAATGGTAAACCATGATTTAATCTGATTCACAAATGAATCCTTTTTGCGTCAGCCCAGTCTTAATGTGCTGTGTCTCAGTGTTTGACTGTATTTTCTGTTGTACCAGGATAAGGAGACAGGCTTCCATAAAGGCTTCTGCTGGATTGGGTACACAACAGAAGAAGGCCTGAACAATGCACTGCAGAAAGACCCCCACATTCTTGAAGGAACCAAGGTAAACTTCTTCATAAATCCACCAAAACACTTATTATATCTGCTCTTCACTAGTTCTATGACGAAGACTGGATATGTAAGGGTAATGTGAAGATGAGATGAAAGTAATGCAATACTGACACCTATCGGCCTGGATTCTCAGTGTGGAGGATATGGAAGACACCACAGATGTGCCTTGCCTTTTCATTTCAAATTGAATCTAGTCTTAAAGGGATACTTCGCTCATAATGTAGAATTTTTGTATCAGGTATTCACCATGTGCTGCCTTCAAACCCCAAAGAAGAGGGCTTTACTCACAAGGCTTCATGGTAAATATATATTCCAAAAACACCAGCCATCTCTGAACCAGTGGAAAAAATGGCTCTGTAATTGTGCAGTTTGCAATTGCAAAATTCTCAAGTTTTGTTTTAACAAGTGCACATGTCCTCCTGTATAAACATGTCTTGGGCATCTAGTCATATGCTCAGCACCTCCCAAACACAGAGATTTTCTCTCAGATATTGCAGCATTGTAGCTGCCAGTAGAGTTAGTTATCCAGTTTATGCTCATTTAATAACCTGAGTTAAATGTTTTATGTTACGATGAGGGTGGGGTCATTTTACTGATGCACCTGACAGAACAAGAGAAGTAACATGAAGCTGTGTGTTACTGATTGAAGTGAAGGCCTTTGTCACTTGTGTGTTCCTTTCTGCTCCCCTAGAGTTAATGCATCCAATGATTTATGTTAATCTTACTTCAATCGATAATTTAAGATGTGTTTGCGATGGTGAACGCTGTGTATCGCACTTGGTTTATTTATGATTTCTGTATATTTATTTCATCTAGTTCTCACTGCATGTTATACCATGGATACTCAGATTAAATGCCTGTAAGCGAAAAAGAACACCTGGTGTCTGTGATTTAAGCAGAGCGGAGTTACAGACCACTTCCGTAAAATCCTTGTGCAGTCATGAACTGTGCGTGCACGATCCCATGTGTGAACGGATACGCCTGTGCTCTGTTGTACAATCCTAAAATTATAGCCCCGTTTTTTTCCGTTGGATCAGAGATGGCTAGTGTTTTTGGAATGCGAGTTTACTATGAAGGTACACAGGTTGAAGGCAGCACATCGTGAGTACTTGATAACAAAATTCTGCTTTATGGGTGAAGTATCCCTTTAAGACACACTATTATTACTAAGATAACAATATGAAAACACATTGGACTAAATACATTCCAAAAAAAAAAAAAGATTATCTTGTAACAGCTGGCGCTGGTTAACAATTAACCTGTTTGTATTGTATTGTATTGCCAAGTAGCGGCTTACAAGAAATGTGAGATTATCAAAAACGGTGAACAAAAAAGAGGAATTGCCTCGGTTTGTTGGTTAACTGTTTAGCACAACACATGGGGGTTTCTTCCATAAAATTATTTAGTAATCCAAGGCAAATAGTGTGAGGCTTTTTAAGTTAGGTTTCCATTGTCACTACAGCTACAGGAGGAGCAGGAAGTTCATATCCACCTATTACAGCCATTTTAGACTTATGTGTCAAAGAGCCACTGTAGCTGTGTGGTCACCAACTGTGGCTCCTGCTTATCCCGCAGAAGCTCCTGCTGTCGCTTACATGCAGGTCTCCATAAAGTATGACACTGATATGGCCTGTAGGACCACAAGACATATGATTGTTCTGCTCGATCGATTTGCACTTCTTCCATCTTTTGCGTTTAATCTGCACTGATAGTGAAGACAACCGGAGTTAGTCAAAGAGAGATGAGCTGAGGTGCTGTGCAAAATGTTTATTTGTATTTATTTTAGGTTGTAGTTTGTCTTGCGGAAGCCAAAGTTTTTCCAGACTTTGTATTTTAGGTTTGGTGGAGTTGGAATTGTTGTGTGTCAGCCATGCTGCTGTGTTGTGATGTTGCTGGCGCCTGGTGGAACAGGAAATGTTGCCTGTTCCATGATGCAGCCATAAGGACATTCACAGCATGTATCACCCAATCTCAGTGTCTGGTCTCACAGCCTTACAGACCTTGATGTTTTCCAGTGGGTTTGCAAAGGGCTTCATAAGTGAAAAAGATCAGATTGGATTCCTCTCCCATAAAGGTATATGGGACCCTTCAGTCGACATGAAAACCTTGCATCTCAAAATGTCAACTTTTCAGAGACTAAGAAAACACCCTAATAATAGAACAAATGGGGTTCATGCAGCAACTTGCGTCTTGTAGTATTTATACGAGTTTGGTGTGTTTTTCTAAGTGTCAAAAGTAAACAGATTCAACATACATTATCTCGATTCAGGCTGACATTAGAAGGATTCTTCTTTTAGTCATTTGATGCATTTGAATGAGCATCATTTAAAATCAGTTTCTTCAGACAATGAAATAATTGTCTCATTCCTATGTAGAACTACTGTGATATACATGTGTTTACAAATGCATTTACTCTCCTCTCTTTCTTTTCAGCTCCAAGTTCAGAGGAACAGGAGGGCTTTTGTGGGGCAGAGGACACTGACAAAGCAAAGGTCAAACAAAGATGGAGAATACGACTGAAACTGTGTGAATGGATGTGTCTGAGAGAAATGTCTGCTGTTGTATTTTTGTTATTCTCAGGTCCAGATTCACTAAGATTAAAGGCACCGGCCTGTGGTTATGCAGCAGTGAGCAGCTCTATTGATATTGCATGGACAAACTGTCTATGTAAAGTGTTTGACACCACCTCTCTAGGGATTTTTTCCACGCATTCCAGTAATCTGAGGCAGTTGGTGTGGTGAAGCGTCAAGGTGGTATGACAGTAGAAACAGATTAATCTTGGAAATCAGCAGAAAAAAGACGAGAATGATGGAAACAAAGGAAATTGATATGTGTATGTATATATATATATATATATATATATATATATATATATATATATAATTTTTTTTTTTTTTTTTTTTTTTTTTTTTTTTGCTGACCAGTTGAGATGTGGCAAGGGGGGCGGCGGGGGGAGTAAACAAAGCGGTGTGAAAATTACAACTACCTCGGCTGGCAAGCCTGCTTCCACTGCAATGAGCGAAGCCAATGGGACACTTTAGTTTTGGTTGCCAACCAGCCATTTTGCCTCAGTGAACATGGCCAGATTTAGATTTTGTTTGTGTCTGGGTTTTTGAGTTAGACACACTTGGATTTGCATGATCTTGCATATAAATAAACATAAAAAATAATGAGATTTCCACATGCAGGACCACGGCCAGGAGGCCTTGGCACACTTCTCCACTCATTGTGTACTGTTATTGACTAGCATGGCTTTCTGATTTGGACATTTTGGTGGGTGCGCTCTTCCATGTAGAAACCTTTAGTGAATCTGGGCCTGGATGCCATTGTCAGGTATTATATAAATTGTCCATGATGCTTTACTGCTGCATCTGTAAGTGGTATCCTATCATACACCATCAACAGTAGCCAGACAATACAAACTTAAGTGTATTTAACATTGTTTATTTATTCAAACAGCAGTGGAGAATTTCCTAATAAATGACAATAAAATGGACTGTGTTTTCATTTATTTATTTGTTCTGTCTGTTGTTAAAAAAAAAAAAAAAAGGCTGATATGCAGTCTTTCTTGGCTTAATAAGTGCTCAGATGGTTTTGAAAACAAAATGTAAAAAAAAAAAAAAAAATCAAATGGAACAATGGTTATTATATATGTTTTTGTTTTCAACTTTATTTGAACATTTCTTGAACCCATAGATATTATTAATCCCATGGCAGTAACTGTTGCTGTGATGTGGCAATCAGATATTTAGGCCTCGGTTTTAGAGAAAGATATAAACTGCTAGAATGAACTGGCATCTGTAATACTCACTTTTTGATAGTTAGACTTGGTATCCATTCTTTGCTTTTAAAAAATCTCTGATACTTAAAAGTTTATGCAATCAACATTTTCAGCGCTGTCCATAAGAAAAACCATATTCCTGCTTTACTTGGCAGACATAGATATCCCATGGTGAGCGGGATCAGAGCACACAAAGCAAAACCTTGACCCCACTTACCGACAACACCCAAGGCGTGGAAAAACTGCTGGACTTGTGCTGATGTATTTCTACTGCAGAACAGACTCACTTCACTCTGTAGACTCTGCACAGAGTTGAGCACAGACATGGACAGGGGACTGAAAAAATAAGACAAATTCTAATCTGATGTGTAAATGCTCAGATAAAGACAGTGGCCCTTAATTTGCCCCCTGCCCCCCAAGAAAAAAACAACAACAAATTGTGTTAGTAAGAGTGGATATGACATATGCATTTCTATCTGTCTATTTAAAAATGATAACATGTTAGTGTTAACTCCCAGCACTTCTCTTAACAAACTTCATAAGCCTGCCACAGTAAAAAAGTATATCTTTCTATCTATCTTTCTTCTATCTATCTATCTATCTATCTATCTTCAATTTCAATTCAAAGGCTTTATTGGCATGAAACTTTCAAGAACAATTTTTTCAAATCACCAAAGTACAACTTGCTCAAATGTTTGGACAGCACAGTAACTACATTAAAACATCAAATTGTACATTAAATATTTCAACAACATCAATCTATGTAATGTGCATGTATTTTGGCTATTTTATGTGTTTTGTATGCATTGGCTTTGCCTTTAAGTATCATTATTTATTAATAATTATCGTTGTTACTATGTATTTTAAATGATATATTGTTTTAAAATAATGCTTTATTTGCTTTTTTTTTTTTTTTTTTTTTTACTTCATTCTGCTATTCAGTTTGTTTCTCAGTGTTAAGCAAAATGTTGTGATTATAATGCCTTTCACATATTTACTGGAGGAAAAAAAAACAGCAACAAAGCGGTGTGACGCTTGTTTTACACGTCATCGGGTTGTAGTTTGAACGAATGCTTCGCTGCCTCGTTCAAAACGGGATATTAGAAGAAAAAAACATAGAGCTTGAATAGAGTAAAACACGGGACGGTCCGGCATTGACGGGTCCATTACACTGAACCTCTCTGCTCGTCACTGTACACTGTAAACATTAAAACCAACACGACCACCCGTCTGTTTTAGTACTCGGCTCCCCAGAATGCTCTGCGCGCCGTTGACGTCGAAAGCGTGCACGGCGAGAGGTCGAAACAAACCCGGCGAGTGAATGACAGCGCGTGTGGAGTGAAAAACGTTGATAAGGTAGCCAACATTTCTCTCTCTCGTTGTATTTGGTTTGTCATGTCCTTTCGTTCGCTGTTGTCATAGTGAAGCGGGGGTTTTGTGGCGAGCCTGGGTGCTCTCTGCTGCCTGACTCGTCCGGCGCGCCTGTTACAAAACGCAGCTTGCCATTGCATAAGTGCCAGAAGCGGCCAGTACCGTGCAAACACTCCTGTAGGATGTAGCGGAAGGTAACTTCACACCAAACTGATGACAGCTCGACTTTATAGGCTAATTGGTACATAGTACTCAGGCTTACTTACTCAGGCTTTGTTTGAACATTATTAGGGGCAAAGTTGTGCTGTTGTGAGCAGTTTTGCTGCAGTAACGAGGCACCCAGCACGTCAGGTAATGTGTGACAAGCCTGGGCAGTGCTGCAGGTGTAGGGCATCAGGTCTAATGTCAGTGCAGCCAGGGCAGGGATGATGCCTTTATCTCCTGAGCTGATTCTGATACTGGGGTGCTGATTCAATGTGTGTTGTGATTCTTAAGTGTTGCCATTCAATATTATGAGTTATTGTGATTTTTTGTTTTTTGAATTCTCCTCAAGTTTTTGGTTGTAACCTTACATGAGGCTGTGATTATCCTAGAGGTCACTATAGGTCATTTCATACAGTGATGTCAAGTTTGAAAAAAAATGGTCTCACGACAATGACATGACTACTATGGGGGTTAACATCATCACACATGAATCAAATGTGGCTCATTGAATCCACAAGAGTCTCAGCTTTCCAATCAAAGCCAACTGATGCAGCTCCAAAACTGTTTAGGCCCCAGTCTGCACAAACACACCATTTTACAACAGGCCACAAGAACACAATTGGACTGCATGGTTTGTGGCCCAAACTGCATGGGATTAGCAGAAGATAGGCATGTCTGTAAAGGGGAGAGCTGTGGCTGCCCAGAGAACCCATTTTCATTCAGAGAACTGGAGGTCAGAGGTCAAGGGACCCCAGTGAAAATGGCCATGCCAATTTTCCCCTTGCCAAAATTTAGCCGAATTTTGGAGTGATATTTAGTCCCCTTGCTGACAACCTGGCATGACATGTACCAACGGATTGCTTAGGATTTCCAGTTTCATTTGATGCCATATGATACCAATGACTTTAAATCCACTCAGTGATTTGTAAAAAAATTGAATTGCTGGGTGCCCCAGTGGCTTGCCTCATAGAGTGCATACCACTTGTTAAGACTTAGTTCTGATTGCAGTGTCCTGGGTTCAAATCTGACCTCAGGCCATTTGTTGTAGCCTAAGTTATCCCATCCCTAAGTGCAGGTCAGGCGTATGTCATTCAATACTGTATCTTGGTCAGATGTGAATGGGTAATTTTCTCCTAATTTCTAATTTCTCCACTCCATTATGCGAGTTAGCCAGCCCTCTTCCTAGTTCAGCAACAGTGCTTTTCAAAGTGTGGTCTTGAGGGTACCGTTCAGGCTGCTAATTTTCTGCAATACCAGCACCAGCAAACAGTCAAAAAATAATGCAACCTTAGTGAAAAACAATAGGAGAGAAAATTACTAGAAAATTATCACCAAATCATTTACATGAAAAGTATTCTTTGCCTCCAAAATGCTGTATCCCTGATGGCACATCAGTGAAGTTTGGCCCATTATATAATAAATTTATTGTGAGATTTCTCATGTATAAATGCTTGTGAAAGGTGTCTTAATAGATTTTTAGATGTCATGCTTAAACACTGACAGGAGAGATTAAAACATGTTTTAAAAATAACATGTAACTAAAATAATAACATGTCGTAATAATCATATTTTTTGTGCTGTATGAATTTGTAGTAAAGTGAATTATCATGGAACCCAAATTTTCTTCATTTTTTAATTTTTTTTCCCTGAGGGCAGCATGGAAGCCCCTCAAGCACCCCATTTTGAAAATGAATCGGACAAATCTTCAGAGATACTTAGCATGTGATTTCCAGACCTATTTTTGTCTGATCAGTGAAAACAAATGGCCAAGTGTGTTTGGCTTTTCATGAGACAGTAGTGTTGTTGTATTCAGGTGACACAAGGCTCTTAATATTAAGTTCCACTCTGAAGTCAAAATCTGTGAGGGCTTCAGGCATTTTCATGGTGAAAAGATGTGTCACCAAACATCTTGAGAGAAGTGGTGGATGACACTGGACCTTTATACTCACATGAAGCCTTTTAACACATCTGCGGCACAAGCTGCCATCTCCATGGTAACCAGCTGGATGTGTCTCCATTTAGGAAAGATGGCCGCCTGTTACTTCAATGTGTTTGTTTTGACAGACGATGAGGAAATACTGAAGCGCCATGCTTGTGATTTTGCATCATCAACATCTACAAATGTCTATACTTTATGTTTCTGCCAATCTTTTCCCAAAGCAGTTATATCAAAGCAGTCATATCTCAGAACTCTGAAATCATTTTTCCTCCCTTTTCTCCTTCCATTGGTTTCCATTCATTCTGCTATGATATGAAAATGAACTTTCAGAGACTTCAAACTTTCTTCACGCCAGTATTCCATCACCATAATAGTCCTCCACATTAGTTTTCCTAAAAGCAGCAGCACTGCTGTGTTCTGAAGACTTGAACTGGGCGGAGTGAATCCAGAAATTAGTCCCCGGGGAAACGTTTGCTTTACACAGCCAGTAATCAGGTGTGTGTTTTATGAATGTTAAGGACTTTGTTTGCCGCAGAAGCAGAACATTCTAAGCAGGGTGTTTCAGCAAAAAATTCACATTCGAATATGGAGAGATTTCATGGCAACAAAGGAATATTTGGCTAGTCCAACCAATGAAAATGTAAGACAGTAAATGGCAGCGTCTGCAACCTTACGATTCGCCAGGGACACTTTCTGTCTTTTGAACATCTGTTTAGTCATCACACACTTTCTTCAGATACACATTGTACATGTATAAAACAGCCTTTAGTCCTCAAATCAGAGGGCAGACATTAAGATTCAACCTGTGCTTGTGTTCTTGTGTCTCAGTGCCTCTCATGGCTGGTCGGCTGCTGAAAGTCTCCTCGCTGGCCACAGCAGCACTCGCCTCCTCTGGCTTTTACCTGCACAACAGACAGCTGGACCTCAATGACCTCAGCCTCATCCGCTTCGGACGAGCTGCAGTCACTGTGAGTAACTGCAGGACTTTGCCTTGTGTGATCTAGGATATAGCAGTTTGTAGCTGTAAAAAATCTTGCGATGCATTTCCAACCTAAAATGTTTCCTGTTCAAAAGGGACTTGAAAGCATTCATGATAACTAACTTATTTACAACCCTTAAGCCGTGTCCCCATTAGTTGGATATTTTTGGTTATTTAAGAACACAGCATTTGCAATCGTTTGAGTGAATGACAGCGCCAATTCTTTTTATTTTTGGGTATTTTCTTATCATCTTTTGAACATAGGACATAAGATAAAGCAAACCAAAACACCTACCTAGCTACACATGCACACACAATGAAAGACAAGATGCCAAGATGAAGACGATGAAATAAATTAATAAATAAAAATGCAAAAGCTACCAGACCAAAAGCAAAACATTTGAGTGACACGTACTCTTAAAATAAGCAAAATGAACTAAAATTACAGTTAGCTATCAGATATTAGATATTAACCTTGATTTGATAACACTGCTGAAGAAATTAAGAACTTTCAGAAATGTGGCATACAAATTCTTATTCCATTTGTATCATAGTGACATTTCAGATAACCGTGTGTAGAAAGAAGGAGGGGATGAAGATCTTCAGTACATGAGGATTAATTTTTTGCCACCATTCCACTCTTAAGAATTAGAGTTTAGATTGGGCCGCATTTTCTTTTCGGAACCCAACCCTGAGAGCGTAGTAACTAAGCCCGACGTGAACCTGACAGACATTCTTTTGTGTCTGAATTAGCCTACATGTTGCCTTCACTGTCATCACAAAACCTCCAGCACGATTCAGGAAGTTGCCCAGAACAGACAGTATGTCCGTCTTTTTTTTTTCACACTAATGTTTCACTAAAATAATGTCAATGTGACCAAACCCAACCTGAAGATAATTTCTAAAATTTTTTTCCAAACCAGGTTCAGGTTGGGTATCCACTCTCTATTCAGAATAGTTTTGTTAATTCACAGATAAACGTGGTGTGAAGTCAGAACAGTGAAGCCAACCCAACAACAGCAAAGTGCTGCATTACAACTTAAACATGCTGTGAAATCTTAGGCCATAGGCAATGCTTACCGTGGGAACAATGAGGCATCAGATGCCTCCTCAACAGAAATATGCTGAAGTGAAACCAATCGCCCAGATGAGCCCAACATCAGTTGAGAAAACTAGTGGCTGCAGTTGGGCCCCCAATAAATAACCAGCAGAAATAGAATGATTTAAAAAAAAAAAAAAAAAAAAAAAAAAAAAAAAAAAATCCCGTTCATTCCTTTTCTGAAATACACCTGAAAGAGATGTTTGGCTATGGAGAAAGTTAGATGACTACAGTATATTGTGATTATCCAACTGTGTTCATTTTGTGATAAAAGGAGGAAATAAACATGGGAAATAAGTGTTTTTAGTCACTGGACTGTCATTACTTTCACTGTCCCCACAAATAAAGGTTTTGAGCTGACCTGTTGTACATTAAAATGTGCATACATAATTATAAGCATGAAAGTAAACCATTGTTGTAACTGACAATAATAGCCATCCTTTATAGAAAATTTATGTATAACTGAGACTCACAGCCAAGTAATATTTTAGCCTATAATTAAGGGATGGTAATAATCAGTTTCTCTTTTCATAGTTTTACCTTTGAAAGCTGCAGATGCACTAGGCCTAATTCTTGTGCTCAAATCAGATTATTGCTTTTCCTGTTATAGCATACAGCATTATTTCAACCAGGGTAATGTTTCAACAGTAACAGTGACTTAATGTTGGCTTTTCCTTTCATTTATCACCCATCTGAATGTTCAATATATATGGGCTATGGGGTATCTATGACTGGTTCATAATTGACTATATATGTAATATATATGACAACATTTGTCTGGTATTTGGGTACATACTGTTTGTTACTTGTACTATAGCTGTTGTTGATACTACCACTACCAATATGGGACTCAAGAGGTCGCCAAAATGAACAAGTTTCAAATTCTAATGGCAGAAGCTTAAAGATTGCTGATAATTTACTGGTAAGTTATTCCCTAGTGGAGTTTCAAAGGTTCACTTGTGCTTATTCTGACACAGTGAGGATGATTGCACAGAACAGCTGTATCTATATAAATGGACATGATAAAAAAAAGTGCATAAAACCAGATTGAAGTAATCAAGAAGAAAAAGGAAAAGGAATAAAATGTTTCTGTTCATCTGGCCATCTTCAGTTCTTGCATATACAAACAGGAAGAGGCTATAGGTTCATTGAAATCACTTGGTTCTGATAGGTCATCTGTCAAAAAAAGTAAGTAAATAAGTAAGCAGGTAAATAACTAACTTACTTAATAAATAAATAAATAAATACATAAATAAATGACAGCATTAAAAAATTAGAAAAAAATCTGATAATTTTCAGAATATTAGCCAAAAACTGGCAAATATTGGGAAAATTACCTGAATGTTAGCAAAAAAAACCCAAAACAAAACAAGGAAACTATATTTATAATTTTAAAATTTTCATATTGTTTCTCTTTAAACATTAGATCAGTGATGGTGTGTCAACAACCAATTTTTTTTTAAATTGGATGTTGGATTTTGTGAAATGCGTCTTATTACACTTTCACAAGCATTTAACACTTTGAAACCTGACCAAATTCATTTGACTTCTTTCAAAAATATGTGAACAAAACAATGAATGGATGAACAAATTAGTAAGTTGCCATGTGTTGTCCATGTATTTGTATTTGAGCAAAGTATTCAAAATGTGCATTGATGGCTTGTCATGTCCTCTGCAGACGGCGATCATCAGCTACGACTACCTCACTTCTTTCAAGACCATTGAATATGGCACCGAAGAGTACTGGTCCCTCAGATCCAAGGTAGAAATACTTTCTTTTTGATAGCACAGGCTCTCTGAATTCAAGTAGTGATGTTTACTGTCTTCTCTACTTGTGTTGTCCTGTCGGGTTTTGAGTCTGATCTGTCGCAAGAATCTAATTGAATTGGTTTGGTTATTTGTGCGAGCCAAGCTTCTACCACCAGCTCTTCTGAAAATCCTCTTTCAAAGATAAACTCTGTTTAGCATCAATAGTCATTCCATGGCAGTAGCCAGAGGGTTGTGTAGGTCTTTCATGTAGCTTTTATAGGTATTTATGTGTTGTGCAAAACCTGAAATGTGAAAAAGTTGGGGGATTCAGTTTGATGTCCTGGGGCCATATTCCGGAAACCTCCTAACTCTCAAATCCTGTCTTAACAGTTTGGTGACCATAGTAAGTAGGTCTAGGACTGGCTTTAGGAAAATAGACATTTCAGATTTATAGTTCCTAGGTCAATGTTCCTAACTGAACTTAAGACAGAAAAAGTGTATCAAAGGCAGCAACGGCACAGACAAAAAAGAAATTAGGGCAAGAAACAAAGATGCAGACATTTACATAACATTCTGAGAAGAAACTCATTTTCAAAATTAACGTCTTGAATTTACAAGAAAAAAGTATTAAATTTAAAATACTAAACACAAATTTATGAGAAAAAAATCTAATTCTAAGACTGTAAAGTCGCAAATTTGTGAGAAATAACTCAAATTCTGATATTACTGAAACTGTTTTTCTGATTTTTTTTTTTTTTCTTGTAAAGTCGTAAAGTCTTGCCTGCAACATGTAGGTAGTCAAATATTTCTTTAAGAAAAAACAAGTTACAGTGTAACATTTAGTTCTGCAAAATGAGAAAAGTAGCATCGTAGTAGCGGTTCTGGGTAGCAAAAGCTGATAAATGATGTTGGATTGAGAATCAAGGATTTCCTGAGACAAGATAGGATAAGACAGGATTCCTAAAGGTGGTAGTGGGAAAGTGGAAAACCCTATCTCAGTCTCTTCCCATCATAACAACACATCAAATGGACTCTCACTTTCTTGATTTGATGTACTTCCTGTTGAACCAGGATGTTTGGGTGGGATACGGTGCAGGGAAGGATCATTCACAAGTGCAAACCAATAGGATTTCAGTTTAACAGTTAGAGTTTAGAAGTAGAAGCATTTTCGAAGTGATAGGTGGATGAAAGAGGAAGTTTAAATATTTGTGAAGGTTTTATTGGTTGAAAATTTAATTCATACCCACTAGTGCAGGATGATGTCACTATTTAAAACACTCTGCTTTACAGGAAGTAGGAGTCATGCAAGGTCATTCTAGACATACAGACTGTTCTACTTTTCAGTTGTTGCAGTTTAAGAACTGCAACAGTGATTCTGTATATTTAGCATAATATCTGCAAAATGTGTATACTTCATCTTTCTGATAATGTTTTCCTGAAGTACAAAGTTGTATTTAGAACTGTCATATCATTTTTCCAACATTTGCTCTGGCCATTGGTTCTATTCATATAAAAATGAACTTTCAGAGACTTCAAACTTTCTTCACAACAGTATTCCATCACTGTAATGAAGTCGTCCACATTAGATTCCCTAAAAGCAGCAGCACTGTTGTGTTTTCATGACTAAGAACCGAAAAACACTCTATTTCACGAGCCAGGTGTGGGACGAATAGATTAAATGTTGCAGATAAACTTCAGCAAATGACAGACAAATGACCATTAGCCTGATGAAAGTGTAGTTCTGAAACGTTACCATGAATATTTATTGTAAGTCAGACAATGTGTGGGAGTTTATTTGTTTATTTGAAGTTGAGTGGAGCGAAACAGTCTCTCCGCTGGAAAATAATCTCCAGGGAAATGTTTGCTTTACACAGCCAGTTTAAAGTTTTGTGGTTTATGAATGTTTGTGATGACTTTGCCACAGAAGCAAAACATTATAAGGTAGCTGTTTCAACCAAAAATTCAAATTTGAAAATTGAGGGATTTTGATAATATTTTGTGAAATCCTTTGAACCCTTGCATGAAAAGGTAGTTAAAGGGCCAAACGTTAAAAATCACTGTTATCTTTTTAAGGGAGAAGATATTAACAATGACAAAAGCTCAAGCCTTAAGATTTGAGGTTGAAAAAAAAGACCTCAAGTTCAAGTTTATTCTGAGCTCTGTTATAGCCTCAAAAGGCTTTACAAGCTCACAGTTTATAGAAAACAAAATAGCAGCAAATAGCAGCCGACCTTTGGCTGCTCAGCAGCCCATCTCTGATTGCAGAGGAATACACCCACAGCACATAATTTTTATACATGTGAACACATTATTATTTGTAGCAGGATCTGAAATACACCTTAAAACACCTGGTCAGGGAGGAAAGCCCACCTTCAGGATTTAAAGTTAATAACAGTAAATGCCAACTAACATCCTATCTGCCATTTGTGTTCATATTTGTTAAAAGGCCAAGTCATGGCTGAGTAGGGTTCACTCAGGAGACCGCTGCTTCAAAGGTCAAAGACTCAGCTGCTCTCAAAGTGTAAAAAGTAAAATGGTGCGCTGTAGGGGGTGTTGTTCCTCCGCCAAAGAGACGCAGTGAACCTTGAAGAGCACGGTTCAACATGGTTGGCCTTGTGTGTGTGTGTGTGTGTGTGTGTGTGTGTGTGTGTGTGTGTGTGTGTGTGTGTGTGTGTGTGTGTGTTTCTGTCTGTGTATAATACACACACACACACACACACACAGTGCAGCCCCTTGGGGCCCGCTGGTCAAGCCTGGCTACACAGCCTGATTAGAATTAATGCATGGTGGTGATTTAATACAGAGAAGAGGCTTGCCTCCTAATTATTATGAAGTCGTGGAGGTGAGGCAGCAGCGCGGACTTGTTTAGCATCATTATGCCGGCGATTTTTCTGCACTCGTTTTCTGTCAACAGCAGACAGCAGGGAGAAAAGAGAGGTCATTGCTTAGTAAACCTGGGTCCCATTCACTCTTATTAGGACAAAAGACTGATTGGTAACCCGCTTACACTCTATACATACAATGGATGCTACCCGCTCCCCTCAGGCCACAGATAGAGGATTTCAAAAGCCACATGAACTAGGTGGATAAATTCTCTCATGCCAAGGGCTCTGTGTTTATTGTCCCCCACCTAATGTCTCTACGTTTATTGTCCCCCCACCGATTCAGTGTGCATCTGTTTGTTTGTTTGTCACACAGTAGCGTAACTTGGATGCTGGGATTTCCACCAAATTTGGTTGGACGGCTTGTCATTAGCCAAGGAGGAAACAGAGCATAGGGACTGTTGGTGGGGCACAACATGTTTTCCTGTCTAGCTGACACTGAGCAGACATGTCACCTGTTGAGCAGGTTTAGGATGCTCTGGATTGCCATGTTCTGCAGCGCGTTCCCGCCCATACTCAGCAACTATCAACAGCCAATGAAGTGGACTGAGACAGTGTTCCACAATAGGGCTGCACGATTCTTGATACAATGTGAATCACAATTTTTTCTCTCTAAGAGGTGAGATCATGATTCTCTCACACGATTCTTACTTTTTCAACAAAAAAATGTATTGGACTCTTAGATGCTTGATGCTCTGACTCTAACGAGCAGGCTGACTAAGTTTCTGACTGCCTTGTTCCTGCTTGTTTTACATGTGCCATGTCAGGTTACTATGGTAACGGCGACTTACAGTGATATGATATATATTGCAACAAGGATTCTTCCAAAGCAAAGAAGTCAACACATGAATGTAGCGTGACGTTAACGCATAGGGGAACAGAAGCAAGTGAATCGTGTTGATTTACAAATGAGATTGCATAGATGTATCAATCTGTCATTGTACCAATCCTGTCATCACATATTGGATAAAATTAATAATCACCCATACTTCAAAAGGTTGGATCAGTCCTTTAAGTCAGTACATGCCCTTATGCTTGAATGTACATTTATGAGTCTTTAGTCGCTGCCAAGGTTATGGTATTATTGAATTCTGTTTTATTTTTTTCTCCCCTCTAGAGGCTGCTGTGCTTTTGTTGTGTCTGTCCTTTAGACATTGGCCTTGTGTTAAAAACTGAATATCAGCTAGTCTGTGTTATCCTCCTCTGGTACTGTAGGTGGTTCCTTACTGACTACAGCTATTGAGTATGAGTATGTTGGGAATACAGAACACTTGTCATTTGATTAAAAACAAGACAAATTTAATAGGTTATTAGGCTAAATAAAGATTATCAACCATGGTAATTAAAAGCAATCAAACAAACAAGAAAAAGAAAACATTTGTGTTGCCCTGGGTCAAGTCCCATGGTCAGTTGGTCAGATGTATCAAGGTACCACTTTATGACATCCAGCTGTATGTGTGCTTCTCATCTCAACCAACACATTTGACTTCTTGGTTAATGAGCTTTCAGTTCTGCACTGGTAGCGTCTCCTCTTCTTCCTCCTCTGCAAGCATCTTACCCTCTCTTTTTCCCTCAGTGGACAAGGCAAGCTGCTATCAGTCTCTTTGAAGAGGTTCATTGAAAAGCCACTTAACCAGCCACTCCTCCAGCCACCAGGCTCATCAAAGGTTGCCCTGAGTGAACCGAGTGGCCATTCACAGCCAATTAGTATATATCATACAACAAGCAGGGGAGCTCTCTCAAGTATGGTGGATGAGACGGTGAACATGCCTTGCACCGAGTGGGCCGATGCACTGCTTTTATTGCCTTCTGCAGAAAAGTAATGTTCTGGTGTAAAGCCTGATTTCTCCAAGCCTTTGGGCTGTGTATTTTTTAGTAGCTGCTTGGATCCCAAATCTACAGAATAATACTGCATGATAAGCTGAAATGTTTCTGTGAACTCTAAAACAAAACAAAATGTCCTCTAGATGAACATGTTTTCCCATGTGGCAATCAAATGCTTAAGGCTCATCCTGAGCCATGTTTCCACCATCTTAATGGTAAGTCTGCTAGGCCTAAAAGCCAGAATTACAGCACAACAGTGCAGAGCTGTGTTTGTGTACCTCCTCCCCAGAAAAGTGCAGTTGTCACCACAAGGACACTCCAGTATTGTACAAATAAAACAATGTACATTTCTGTATTATAACATTAACTTAAGGCTATATGCCTTTAAGCCATTCCTTAACTCACAATGTAAATGATTACTTTTTTGTTTTCAGAGTGGCTCAAACATTTTGTGAGTCCAATCATATTTATTACTGCCCGTTAAAATGTGTACATGTTTGTTTTGGGTGCAGAAGCTCACATGAAAATGTTACGCCCTCAGTGTGGCATTGGATGGATTGGATTGTATGGATAAGGCCCATATCTGACATAGCTCAGTAGGCCCCTTGTGAGGTCTCATTTGAATGAATACTGCCCACTACCTAACATGAGTCTGACACCTGTGCTTGTGTACATGTTTTTCTGGAGCAATCTGAGGGTGATATGATGCGACGGAGGTGAAATATAGCCTACTAAAACATAATTCTGTTGTATCTTACACTGGACTTGATAAGCTTTCAGAAAGGGTCCAGCTTGTTGACTGTCATGGACATTTACTGCAGATTAAAAAGGTACCTTCAGATAGTTAAATGCATTTGTATTTGGTCGAACATAATGATAAGTGCAACAGGTTTATTTTATTTTATACTTAGGGATGTATGTATGTGTTAACTTTTTTTTTTTTTTTTTTTTTTGATGTTGTTGGTATTGTATTTCATCATCTAGCTAAATATTATAGGCATTTAAAGGCCACCGCAGTGTGCAGCTGCAGTCGTCTTCCCTAGTTGATGCTGTGGCTACCTGATCTGTGCGTCTTGCCCAATCGCTACTTTGCATGTGTAGCTGTCAACAGAGATGGGATGGGACGGATGAATTTTACCTTCTCATTCACTTGCACTGAAAAAGCTACAAATGTATATAGATCATGTAAATCCAGCTATACTCATCTCTATGCACCACCTTTATTCTGTTGATCATTACCGAAAGATAGTGAGTCTGCATCTCTCTCTCTCTCTCTCTCTCTCTCTTTCTCTCTTTCTCTCTGTGTGTCTCTCTCTCTCTCTCTACCTCCCCTCTTGTTTTAATACCCTTCTTTTCTTACCTTTCTTCTCCTCCCATCATCCTCGTCCTTTATCTTGCCGTTTTCCCTGGGAATTGGATTACAGCCCACTCCTACACAAACTTAGTGAGCATTCGATCTACCTGACTGTGTGTTTACAGGGTGGAGGGTATAGTTTGTGCGTATGTGTGTATGTGTTTTACTTGAAAGTGAACAATCCTGGACCTTAACCTGAATCACTGCAGTCTATGCAGACTGAGGAGGTCACTGCAGGCTAACTGGCTATTAACTTCCTCCTCTAAGTGTGTGTAAGGCCAAAAAGGATCTCTGGCATCAAACCAAAATCACAATAGTGAAAAACATTCCTCTCCTGTGCTTTTATCTTATCTGCTCTCTGATATTTGATGTTGCCTATACAAAGTTGATAACTTTGTACAGCCAAAATGAGACCATGGTAAAAGTAGGTGGGGGTGGGTGTTTGAATAATTCCCCATGATTACTAAAGAGCATTTTTGCATGAAATGCCCATCCCTAACACCTGTCTCTCTTTGTGCTGTAAATTTACCACATATCCTGCAAAAGCAGACACAGTATCTTAACTTGTTTCAGACCAATAAATCACACGTTCACTTTAAAAAAAAACATTCTACCAGTACATACGTGTGTCACCCAATCCATTGTAGGAAGAGACGAATGTTGATGTAGTCAAGTTGTGCCACAGCCAGAGAGATCATAGCATATTCTCTGTGTACAGCAGATCTTTCACTCCACCTAATTTCAAGTCATCAAAACACAACAGTTCTGCTGCTTTTAGGAAAATGAATGTGTACGACTTTATTAAAGTGATGGAATACTGGTGTGAAGAAAGTTTGAAGTCCCTGAAAGCTCATTTTCATATCATAGTAGAATGAATGGATAAAAGAGGAAAAATGACATCAGTTCTAAAATACAACTGATTGCTTTATGAAAAGATAAGCACATGAAGTGTATGCATTTTTTAGATATTATGCTAACAATGTAAAATAACTGGCATGGTCCTTTAAGTACAGTACAACAGCAAAAGGTAACAAATACATAATTTAATGAGGAAATTTAAGAGAACAAATGTGAAAGATTTTATCAAACTTAGGCTTTTCATAGACTAAAACTATTGTAATTTCCTTGACTAAAACTAATAAAAATTCAAATGACTAAATTGTGACTAAAACTGAAAATAAATCAAATATGGCTGTCAGAATGAATACTGTTGATCACTGCTAGTGTTGACCTTTTCAGTGTGTGAAGTAGTCTTGTGATAACGGATGGAGTTCCTCACTGCCAGAGAAGTTGTAGTAGTTTCAAGCAGGGACTACACAAGGGAGACAAATCTCCTGTCTCTAGAGGATGTACTATTAAATCCTAAATAAAACACACATGCACGCACACACACATGCACACTGTCTCCTGCTTCTTTATGGCTGTCTGTCTTGCTCTCATGTTCTTTTATTTAATTTAATTTTTAATTTTTTTTTTTTGCAAAGGCCCTCTCCAGTCCCATGCTGACGAGGCTGATTAGAAGGCATAAGGGGGAGAGAGAGCATAAAACACACATCAACAGAAATCAAATGAGAGCACAAGACATGGGAGAGCATTGGCTGATGTGGTTAGGTCCTTATCTTTGAGCTGATTATGCAATTCTAAACATCTCTCTCTCTCTCTCTCTCTCTCTCTCTCTCTCTCTCTCTCTCTCTCTCTCTCTCCCCCTCTCTCCTTTCCTCTTAGGGACTGTGGTTCAGGGAATTCAGGCTCCTCAACTATTAGCATCTCATTACGAGCCACGCCAACAGCTGATTGGGAAATTAAATGTAGCTTACTTAACTCGCATGAATAATGCATGACGGGCCTAGCTGAGTCCTAGGGGAGGGAAAAAACGAGAGAGAGTGAGTGTGAAGGTTATTGTGTGACTCTTTCGCTGTGGACTAAACTGTTGGCTAATGTTTTTGGCTACTCTGCCCTCCACTTGGAATTCCAGTGTATTTAGAGCTTTACTTTTAATGTTCATAGGGACTTTTACCGATTTACATGAAAGGACAAACAAAATGCCAAATCTATATCCAGATATGATATATCTGGATATAGATTTGGTGCTCTCTGTCTAGGTGGACAGCAGTGTGTAAGGTTAGACTGATTTATCAGGATGATATTGCCCTTTTATTAACTTTTTATTTTTATACCTTTTACTTGATGCTATGAGCAAAAATCACTATTTGTTTTTATTTTGCTTTTTTTAACAGTAATTTTCTTGTGATTTTTTTGTAGTTTCTTGTAAAATTTCTGTTTTCTGTTTTCTGTTCTTTTTGAGGTAATTTTCTTAATTTTTTTTCTTCTCCCTATTTCATAAATTTGGTGGCAATTTCATTAGATTTCATTAGATTTTAAATATGATAATTTTGGACAACAAAGTGAATTAGCCCAGTTTTCAAAGGGTTAAGAATTAGATATCCAGTCATCCACCTCCAGTATTATGGAGGTTACTCTCAAGTTCGCGTTTGTTTAGAGGCCCAAATCACTGTTTGCAGTCTCAACGGGGTTTATAGGCGATTTTCTTACAGTGATGGACTACTGGTGTGAAGACAGTTTGAAGTCTTTGAAAGTTCATTTTGAATGAATGAATGGAAACCGATGGCTGGATGAAACAGAGGAAAAATTAAATTGGAGTTCTAAAATATGACTGCTTGCTTTGGGAAAAAGATTAGCAGAAATGTGTAGATATCACGCTAAACAAGCAAAGTCACTGGTACGGTTTTTTAACCGCAATACTTTGGGGAAGGCTGAGAACTACAGGGCCTAGCTTGCTGTTTGTTTGATGGTCCTTCAAAGTTCAGTAGAGCGGACAACAGAGTGAATAATTATTGACTAATTTTTCATTTTGAGGTGCAAGATTCTTTTAAAGGAACTGCCAACCCACCTAAAACAATTTCATCGGTATGGGTTCCAGTAGACAGTGTTACTGTCTCCTTATTGCTTATATACTGTTTCAGATGTTCAGGGATAAAATTATGGGTGAAGCTCACAATAAATCATATTTTGTGAAGCATGAAAATGACCAAATTTAAAGAATTTAGATGGTAGCACAAAATTTGCCCTTGGCAGCATCAGTCAGAAACTATTAGTTTGGGTCTTCAAAAACCTGTAACCATCAAATCTTAGTAGTGTGATTTGATTACAGTTGACGAGAGAGAATCAACCTTTGATTATGAGCACAGTTTAGAAGCAGCGTCATGTACTGGGGAGTGGATGAGAGGTCACCAGAAATCACACAGATGTTTCATCACAAAATTATTGACTCAAAAAATGGGGGTATGGAAGGAAAGACAAAAAGGCAGGCAGATTAAGCAAAGGACGGAGAGGAAGATTAAACGGTGTTGCAGAGAGCAAAGACAAACAGATACTGATGTCTAATGACCCCCTTGCTTCCTCAGCTGCATGAGAAAAAGGCAGGAGCTTAAAGGAGAGTTAATTTCAGAGGCGACCATTTTGAAGGTGGCTTTTCATGGCTGACACGAAAGGGAAAAAGCGCTGATTCACTCTGCACATCTGCGCAGTATCATGCAAATTCATTTCCAGTATATCTCCACAGGGTTGGAGATAAGGACTTGTATTGCGTTCATGCCCTATGCTCTGATGAAAAGCATGCCCCGTTTCAAACAAACCTCTTTTGAATATTTGAAAGAGGGGCATTTTCACATGGGAAAGCTCATTCATAGCAAACGTATTTTTCTCTCTGTTAAGTTAATCATGTGGGCTGAATGTAGATATATCTAAGGTTGCTACAGCAAGAACAAGAAGGTAGTCAGTAGAGCGCAGACCTCTGTCAAGGTCACAGCTGGAGGTTACAACTCCTGTTTGTAGGACGTATTTCCAGTGGTCCACGGTCCCTGAGCATTTATTATTATTATTGTTATTACTATTTTTGTGTGTGTGTGTGTGTGTGTGTGTGTGTGTGTGTGTGTGTGTGTGTGTGTGTGTGTGAATAATCAGACTCATTCAAATATAGCCTGTTAAATAAAAGTGATTCTGAATTCAGTGGCAAGGGTGATGGGGTGGCTACATTTCTAATTGACTGACCTCTTCCCTTGGAGTCCTCTGTTGCCGTATTGGCTTCTTCTTGGCACTTATTAATGAGAAACAGGCTAGTTGTCTGAGATGGCTTAGAGGGTAAATGTTATTGTCATTTATTCTGCATTGACAGGTACCAGAGTGTGTGTCTGCGCCAAGACAAAGAGTTGGGACTGAAAAGACTAATATTTGAGTACAGCTTAGTTATCTTCTGTAGAGTTTTACACAAGATTTTGTGACAAGACAGTGAATGCAACCATCGATGTGAATGAATGAATATGTTTCATATTTTTGTGTCACTTGTTTAATTTGGTTCTTTCATCTAGTTTTAGGGCTAGGGACTAGGGAAAATCTGTTCACATTTTAGGTCATATTTATGTAGAAATACAAAAAATTCAAAAGGATTTACAAACTCTCAGGCACCACAGTAGCTCAGAGTTTTTAACCTTTTGAAACCTGAGCTTTCTGTTTTTTTTTTTTTTTTTTTTTTTTTTTTTTGTTTTAAGATAATTTTGTTGGCATTTCTGCTTTTTTTGACAGTCATAGTAGAGCGAGACAGGAAAGGAAGGGGAGAGAGAGGGGAAGACATGCAGCAAATGGCCTGGGCTCAGAGAATCAAACCCAGGACGCTGCAATCAGGACTCAGCCTTAACAACGTACGCACTCTTATCCTGTGAGGGGGGCACCCCCTGTGCTTGATTTCTTTCAAAAACATGGAGAAAGGGGTGAACAAATTAGCAAAAAATAAATAAATAAATAAATCACCAGAACACTAGCAAAAAATGAGCACAATAAATAAATAAATAAAAATACCAGAAAAGTTGGAAAGTTGAAAATGATCAAAAAGTACTAACAAAATTACAATGAAATGTAAATTGTCAGATTAGTGGCTGTCAGATATCTGGTGTTTAAATGCCTGTGTCATTTAAATTCTTGAAGTATTTCCAAAAGTAGTGAAAAAGAGTGTATGATTGATGAATATATTTTTACATTTTTAATTGCAGAATTTGCCATTCAATTAAAATAAATAAATGAAAAATGAAAAACAAAAAAAAAAAACACCCTCCTCAAAATTTAAAAAAAGAAAAACAAAATGTTAGGGTTAGATAAGACCTGTCAAAATAAGAGCCTGGGTCTCAAAGGGTTGGTAGGCGTGCACTTAGCTCTTGAATCACTAGATGTCACCAGTCACCACAGCCTCCACGGTGAGCAGTGCTGTAGTCTCCCATAGGAAGAGAGGGAGGGTGCTGGGCTCTGATAAGGGCCCAGCACCACCACTCCAGCTCAAGCTGTTCTGAGGGACGTATGTAAATCTGGGATGGGGGAGATACATAACTCCTGACCTTGAGGAGCTTGTGACGACAGCATTTCAAGCAAACAGGTCTGTGGCGGGAAAATCCTTGAGGGATAAGGAAAGGAGGGAGCATTTAACATTTGTTTCCTAGCTGCCTGCTGCATTTAGAGCAACAATGACAAGCTGAGTTCCAGCAGCAGACAGACATACTTAATTTCTCTGTCACTTTTGTTCTCTTCCTGCCAGTGAGGGCATTGGTGAACCAAACAGCAGCTGGCATGATGCCTGGGAGGTTCGGACTCGAATGTCATGTTTTTGAGGGAGCAACCAGTCAAACATGCTCTCCCATCATAATTAATGTAGAAAACAATTAGTATCTGACACAAGCGCTTTTCAAACTTTTCATGTTGTAGACCCCCAGGTTGACTCTCAGTAAGCCCTGGACCCCCACTTCAAATTGGTTTGCCCTTGGAACTCTGATAAGAAAAGATACTTTCGTTTGTGGCGAGGTTAAATCACAATCACTGTTATGTTTTTTGTGTCCTAGTGAATTAACCCATTGACACGAGCAAAAATGGGAAAAAGGCCATGAAACAAATGACTGGAAAAATGAGCAAATAAATAAATTAATGAATAAACGGGGGGAAAAAATCCTAATTAAAAAAACAAACATAAAACTAGCAAACAAAACAAAACTTTACTGAAAGTCAACACAAAAAAAACAAACAAACTATGTTTTATTTAGTTTAGTATGATTTAAACAACATAAAAGATATTAGCAAAAAAAGACAAGAAAATTAGCAAAACCAATTCCAGGAAGTTAATAAAGAAAAAACTCCTCGCAAAATGAAAAGAAAATTATGCTTGTAATTATTAAAATCGTATATGTAAAGGTCAGATCGCTGATGCTGGATCAGATTTTCTGTGTTTAAAAGCTTGTGACAGGCGTCTGGATGCAGCGGCATTTAAACTCTTCCTTATTTTGCTGAGGGCTTGCTGCAAGGCCCCCAAGGACCCACAGATCTAGGATGCACAGTTAGCAAGCTTTCTTAATTGAAATACTTGGCGCAGATCAGTGGTTCATACTTGAACTAAAATCAGAAGACGGGTTGAGAATTCTCCAGTTATTCCAGAAGCTTTGCTTGGTTGAATGTTTGACACAAACAGCTTTGTAAGCTTTGTTTTTTTTAGTATTGGTTTCATGGGTTTGAGGTGTAATCAACCTGTTGTGTGCATTTTCTAAATTTCTGAAAACACTCATCATGACCTGGCCTTTTACACAAACCACTGCTACCAGCATGTCAACCACAGGCATCAAATGAGTATGACAAGGTGTGGCAGCCTGTGAGAACTCTTGTCCATGTGGCAGTCCAAAACTGAGCTTGTTGTGTCAAACATTGCAGTGGGTGAGCACAATGCCAGAAATCCATTTAGATGCCAAAAACATCACATCAGGAAGTATTCAGGACTGTTTCTTGTAGCGTGATAGTTCAGTGACCCACATGTAATAATTTATCGCACTCCAATATCGTCACTACGTGCAGGATTCAGTATTTGTTATTGGTGTTTCCTTAAATGTAATGAATGAAAGCAGGTTTGGATGTTTAGGTGGCATACGATAAAGATGCAGGGTCTTTGCCATAGCTTGAAGGACACTACCTCTGATTTTTGAATGTTTGGCCCCTTAGAGTTTATCCACATTTTATGTTACAACAAAGCATTAAGTAAATCATGCATGGTTAGGAAAGATTTTACAACCTTTAATCAAAATGTTCAAATAATGAATTTTTGGTAGAAACACGTATAATGTTCTGCTTCTCTGGCTAACAAAGTCATGGGCATTCATAAACCACAGAGCTGATAATTGGCTATGGAAAGCAGGGGTGGATTCAGAATATTTTCAAGTGGAGGGCATAGTGGGGAACAACTCTTAAATTGGGGGGCATTCCATAAGCATCAATAGAAATGAAGGCTGCCTCCAACCTCTCTCTTCAACTTTTAGACTGCAGCTGAAACAATTAGGCCTGTTTTTCTTAAATTGTACAGTAATTCAGTGTATTTCTGTCTTCATGGTGTTTTTGCTGGCTACATTAATTGTTGTACCCTGTAAGGAAGCTGTGCATGACCTTTACATTTTGCACTGTCAACATTAAAATTCTCCACTTGTTGTTATTCTCATGAACATCTGGCTCTTATGTGCAGTGAGTAAACTCATTAACAGTAGCCTAAGACAGATTAAGCGGGGGAAATGTGTTATGCAGGACTAACACTATTTGCAGCACTGTCAGTTTTCACATGTTGTGATTGGAGGGCCATCAAAAGTGAATACTTCATTTTTTGACTGCATACAACTAGTACACATGTACTGATATATCTCCACAGCACAGTAAAACATGTAACTCTATTCCCTTTGAAGACCTCACCTGAAATCTTGTGTCTGAAGTGAACTCTCACCATTATGCTGCTGCTTTTTTTTTTTTTTTTTTTTTTTTTTTGCTCCTAAAAAAGTTTACAGTGATGCTTGTCTAAGCAAATGGCCCTAAATCTCAATGTAGTTCATTTAAAAACTTAAGCATAAACTTGAATTTATTCATCACATATCCATTTAAGCCCCCACCTCACAGCCTGCAGCTCTGAATCAACCCTGTATTTATCATTAATCTATTTTAAGACCACACTTGAGATCAAGTAGCTCCACCTGACTCTTCCCTGCTCCTGCTACCAGGATTCTCTTGATAAAATAACATACAACACTTCTGGTAGGCTGTCAGTTTTATCAATTTTGATTTGTTCTGTCTTTGGGGAAGAAGACTTGGTATAAGGCATATACTTAAACATGTTCACCACGAATAATTTTGAGACTCTGTCTCTTCTCCTCTTGTCATGTCCCTGCCCTCCTGATCCTAAAGATAAGACATGGCTGCAGTGATGTTTGTCTAAACACCAATAGGCTGTATCCCATTTTAAAACTACAGTGTAACATCCCATTTATTCATCAGAAATCATTTTATTAGCAGACCTCACGTCTTCCAGCTCTACCTTCCTCTTACCTGCTGCATGTATCAGGGTGTTTTTTACATAAATGCTAAGGCTTATGTCACTGTTGGGCTGTGTTGTGTAAAAAAACAAAACAAAACAAAAAAACATTTGGTTTACTTAGCCTAGTTCCTTATTACATCCCTGGAAGGATTTTTTACCAACATTTTTACAAACATTTTCGGGCAGCATTAGTTGAACTGACGTTCATGCTGAAATTCGGCCGCTGAAACTGCACCATGTTGCTATTGCATATTACGTTTCTCTGCTGGTGGGTAACATGAGGGGTTGAGCATTGTCAAGCAAAATGGATGCTTTCTGACAGTTTTTCGGATCCTATCTATCAAAATAAAAGTCACATGCCTGTTGGATTTTTTTCCCATTGTAATTATGACAATGGAAAGTGTAACTGTTCCTAAAAATGGGGTGACATGTCCTCCCTGTCCCCTGCGGTTCCTACACCTGCTTGCATGTTCTCTGGTGTTTTTTAGCACCCACTGATTGACAATAATAAGAGCCAGTGATAATTTGGTGGGCACACGAGGTGGCCAATCAGATCACAAGGGGGGCGGGTGCCCCTCCTGCAAACAGAGAAGATTCCTGGGGACTGTTCTCGAGCAGAGAGACCGTTTCATTGCACACAATTTCAAGTTGATTATTATGGTGATATCTGAACATTTATTTTAATATCATAGTCAACTGAATGGTAAACAATGGCTGGATGCTTGCTTTGGGAAAAGATTAAAGTCTCCCTCCACTCAAAAATGTGTTTTTCTCATGTTTCTGTCCCTTCAAATGGCTGACCTTGACTATACTGACTTGTATCTGTGAAACGTTTGCCACTAGAACGTGAGAACTAGAAAGTGTTTTCACACTCATCTACTGAAGGTGGAGGTGTGTGCGCACACCCCTAAAATCTGAGATTCATTTTCATATTCATAGAACTGCACATTTTCAAAGAGGGCAAGCTTTAGAGTTACATTTAAGGTGCAAAACAATGTTTTTCATGGAAAAAACTTGTACATTTTGTAGATATATTTATATATATGCTAAGCATACAGTATCACCGGTTTGGTCCTTCTAAGTTTCCTCGATTGTTATTCCAAACAAATAATTAAACCGGTCAAATCACCTTATTTATATTTATTGAATCATTTGTTTTATAAGAAAAATAGGCCATCTTGACTGGATGAAAAATAAAAACAGGATAACAACACACAATGTTCTGACTGAAACCTAAACCACTTGCATTTACCAATTCTTTCAGGGTGGCGGAACTTGTGTGTGTGTGTGTGTGTGTGTGTGTGTGTGTGGCACCTCTGCATGGTCAAAGACAACACTGATCTTCTGTTTAATATAAGACACCAGGAAATGGTGCGGGTTTATTTACTCTAATTGAGTGAATCGAATGAAAAGAGGGCAGCTGGCTTTGAGCTGTCCATTTTTAGCTGAGAGCTACTCTGTCTTTAATCTGCCAGACAGGGAATGAAGTTGGATAGCAAGGGTGTAACTGTGTGTCCCCCTCTTATTACAGGGTGTGTCAGTGTTTGTGTGGTTGGGGATGGTGGTGGTAGTGATAGTTAGGACATTCATGTAGAGTGTTTATGTAGGCTCATACCTGGTCAAGTGGTGGCCATAATGAGAGCTTATAAAAGATATTTATTTGTATCTGAGATGCCCTGTTGCCCTGCAGTGATGATGGTTAATATAGGCTGCACATGCACATTCAGATTATAAAGAGGGCACACTGTGGATGCCATTACAAATGATTTGATAAAACTGCTGTCTGAGATCTGTGTAACAAGCTTTGAAGACAAGGCAATTGGGCACTATTCAGTAGCTTGCGGCTGTCTTTTATTGACTAGCCTGTGTTCGTTCTTTAACTTGTGTCAAATTAACTCTGACAGCATTCTTGGTTGGCATGCATGTAAAATGAAAACAAAGGTGATTGCCTTCTACATTACAATGTATGAAACAATACCCCACAGCCAGATGGTGTAATTGAAGTTGTATTGCTGGAAATGCAATTTTGTGTTCATTTGTTTATTTGGAAGGGATGAAGATTCATCATAGTAAGACCAAGCTGCACAATAGCTTTAGCACCTCTCTTTTTATACAGTGGCATTGGCAAAGGTTGACACTAAGTGGCTGGCTTTTTTTTTTTTTTTTTTTTTGGCTTTTGAGTGGCTCAAATTATCAGCTGCATAGGATGTTTTGGCACCATGTCCAGTCTATGTGATTTTGTTTTAACCATGGTTTATCTACCACATTACTGTGTAGCATGTATCTACTTTCCATCTGCATTGCTTTTTATTAAAAGAAAAGTTATAGTTGGCGATTCACTGATACACCATCGTTCTCTTTCTTCAGACTGCTTTTGCAATGACCTGATGTCAGCTTGTCACGGATTCTTTTTTATGGTCATCTGCTCCAGGTAAAGCATGCAAAAGAGCTGATAAAGAGCTGAGAGAGAGCGAGAGAGAGAGAGGGAGAGAACCTGTGGTTAAGTGAGCTTGAGAGTGAATGTAGAAAGGGAGTGGTGGTAGTGAGAATGAAGCAGTGAATCAGAGTTAACATGTTATTTTGTGATGTTTTCATTTTTTCCCTACGTGGGCAAAATGACTTAAAATTCTCTACTGCCTTTCCCTAATGTTAGCCATACCCAACTTATGCCTAATCCAAAACATAACCCTAACCTTAACCAATTAGCCAAATATAAAATTTAAAAAATAAAAATTGCCAGCCTCCCAAGAGAACAAATTTTGGCCCGCGCCTCAGCAGGCTTCTGGAAGTTGACTTTATTCACAGAATAAAAAGATGGAGCTGGAAATGAGCATAATAGGCCCCCTTTAAGAAATTATCATGCAATGGTGGCTCATCATTAGGGATGCACTGATCCACTGATTTTCAGCTCTGATCCGTTTCCAATACCTGGGCTTTAGATATTTTTGACACCGAGAAGAAGACTTGGCGTAAGCCATATACTTAAACATGTTCACCACTTTTGACACCAGAGCTGATTTTTCTTGATGATGATGATGATGATGATGATGATTGTTGTAGTTGTTGTTGTTGTTTAATGAGGCTGTAATAAATCACACAAAATCTCTATTAAGAGTAGGAATATACAAAAATGCATTTAATTTAAATTTCAATTTATTTGAACTAGGCCTGTCACGATAACAAATTTTGCTGTGCGATTAATTGCGTCAGAAATCATTGCGATAAGCAATAATATTGCGTAATATTGTGCTTTTAAGACCATTTTTATTATTGTTGTAATTTTGACATTTTCAGACCATTCTTTAAACTTATAATAATAATGATAATAAAGGCCTAATGATCCAAGTATACCCTTTTGAAGAGAAATAAACAAGAATATTTAAAAATGCAAACAAGAAAAATTAAATCTCCAAAATAAATAAGACATTAAAATACCAAAATAAAAAAAATAAAGATCTTATGAATACAAAAAAATTGACCAACTCGCCCTGATAACAAAAAATGCACTGTAATAATTAAAAAAAAAAAAAAAAACACAACCAAAAACGTTGAAATGGACTCAGTCTCTTATCAAAAATTGCACTTGAATAAAAACCAAAAACAATATAAAAAATACACTTTTTCTCTATTAAGAAAAAAACACTAAAAAACGACCAAAACAATGAATAAAAGTGATGATCAAGTCTTTGTAAACAATACTTACACTATATTACCAAAAGTATTCGCTCACCCATTCAAATGATCAGAATCAGGTGTCCTAATCACTTGGCCTGGCCACAGGTGTATAAAATCAAGCACTCAGGCATGCAGACTGTGAATCAAGACATTTGTGAAAGAATGGGCCGCTCTCAGGAGCTCAGTGAATTCCAGCGTGGAACTGTCATAGGATGCCACCTGTGCAACAAATCCAGTCGTGAAATTTCCTCGCTCCTAAATATTCCACAGTCAACTGTCAGCTCTATTATAACAAAATGGAAGCGTTTGGGAACAACAGCAACTCAGCCACGAAGTGGTAGGCCACGTAAAGTGACGGAGAGGGGTCAGCGGATGCTGAAGCGCATAGTGCAAAGAGGTCGCCGACTTTCTGCACAGTCAATTGCTACAGAGCTACAAACTTCATGTGACCTTCAGATTAGCCCAAGTACAGTACGCAGAGAGCTTCATGGAATGGGTTTCCATGGCCGAGCAGCTGCAGCCAAGCCACACATCACCAAGTGCAATGCAAAGCGTCGGATGCAATGGTGTAAAGCACGCCGCCACTGGCCTCTAGAGCAGTGGAGACGCGTTCTCTGGAGTGATGAATCACGCTTTTCCATCTGGCAATCTGATGGACGAGTCTGGGTTTGGAGGTTGCCAGGAGAACGGTACATTTCAGACTGCATTGTGCCGACTGTGAAATTTGGTGGAGGAGGAATTATGGTGTGGGGTTGTTTTTCAGGAGCTGGGCTTGGCCCCTTAGTTCCAGTGAAAGGAACTTTGAATGCTTCAGGATACCAAAACATTTTGGACAATTCCATGCTCCCAACCTTGTGGGAACAGTTTGGAGCGGGCCCCTTCCTCTTCCAACATGACTGTGCACCAGTGCACAAAGCAAGGTCCATAAAGACATGGATGACAGAGTCTGGTGTGGATGAACTTGACTGGCCTGCACAGAGTCCTGACCTGAACCCGATAGAACACCTTTGGGATGAATTAGAGCAGAGACTGAGAGCCAGGCCTTCTCGACCAACATCAGTGTGTGACCTCACCAATGCGCTTTTGGAAGAATGGTCAAAAATTCCTATAAACACTCTCCTCAACCTTGTGGACAGTCTTCCCAGAAGAGTTGAAGCTGTAATAGCTGCAAAAGGTGGACCGACATCATATTGAACTCTATGGGTTAGGAATGGGATGGCACTTCAGTTCATAGTATGAGTAAAGGCAGGTGAGCGAATACTTTTGGTAATATAGTGTATATTAATATTAAAGAGTAACAGAGAGGTATAGAGACTAACATTCCTTAACAGTCAACACTTCCAACACTTCCCTTTGCGTCTTGGTTTGTTGTTTTTTTCCTTAACTGGACAAACTGTGTGGGGCGGTTGTGCTTTAGGTGTGCACTGAAGTTGCTCATATTGCCTCTTTTAGTTTGGATAGTTTTAAAATAAACGCGGCTCACTGGCTCGTCCAGGTGACTGGGCTCCCCTCTCTTATTTGCTCTGAATCCAGAACATTCCCACACAGGGGTTAGGCTGCGTTTGGTTTGGGAAGAAGTTCCATGTCGTTGTCGTTCGCGCTTTTCTCCGCCTCCTCTCTACCTCACAAGGATTGCACTCTGTGTGTGTGCGTATGTGTGTAGCCCATGGCCCTGCCCCCCCACAGACAAAGATCCTACATGACAAGAGCGTTCCCTCCGTTCATTCCGCTAATGAACCAGCTCACCTCGCTAACAGACAAGGCTTGACAGTGAATGCTCTTGTCGTCTGGTCTTTGGCAGAGAGCGACGAGGAAAACAAATACACATGAATGTGGCAATTAATCGCGGTCAGAAAAGTTACCAACTTCATTTAAATTTACCATGCAATTAACCGACTTATCGCATATCGCAACAGGCCTAATTTGAATCGTGGGTTTAGTAGATTTCACATACAAACAGGTGTATTAGTGCAGATTTCTGTGGCAACTCCTGTAATGTTTTTGAAAAACGAGAACAAGTCAAGTGTAAAGCAATTTATTATTCACTACTGGTAGCAGATTTCATAATAACGACCACTACAATATCATTTTCTAATTTGACTGCAATACCAGTACATTCCACTTTGGTGCTATACTATAATCAGCACCATGTGTCCAAAAAGAAAGTGGTGAAGAAGAAGAAGAAAACATCTCTGTGTTCACTAGCAGCAGTCAATTAGGCAGGCTACCAGACTGTTGTGGAGTCAGTGTCGGCAGATTAACTACAGAAATTTCATTGACATACTATGTGTGCTGTCTATCACATGTCAGTACATCAATTGGTAATGTCAGTCCAATATCTGATCCATGAATTATGTCTGAATCAGCACCCGATGGAATAAAAGGGTCCTCCTTCAATCAACCTTCAGCAATTTTGTGTAATGCCCCTTTAAAAGAATATAGTCGCTTTTACATTTTAAATGAGATACTTTTTATTTTAACTGCAGTAGATTTTAACAGCAGTACTTCTACTGCAGTCAAATGCCAGCAAAGGAACAGTACTTCTACTTAAGTAGCAATTTGTAGTCATGTAATAGGTTTGGATTATAGTTTGAATGGCATTGTTCTCACAGGCCATGCAAACTGACTCAACAGAATAAATCCTGCACAGTTCAAATGAGCTGCTCCAAACATGCGTGGTACGAATATAACATCCTTAAAGACCCCATGAAATGGACTCTTACTGTCTTGATTTTATGCAGTTCCTGTTAGAACAGGATGTCCGGGCAGGACATATGGCAGGGGAAAGGAAGGTTTTCAGAGCCAAATAATCTCAGGTTATTTCAGGTTATCATGAAATGTGTTCAGTGGAAGGTATGTAAGGGAAGGGATATGTGTTTGGCAAATTAGTGACTGATTACTGAATTAAAGCAAGAAATCAGCCAGCTGTGTGCTGGCAAGGTGATTACTACCTGGTCACTGGACCACTAGTTCTGACTGACTGTTGACTGGCTGATAGCTTCATGGTTCGATGCCTACAAGCCGCAGCTAAAGTTTTTCTTAGTATCCAGAAGCAAATGGCTGGAGTTTACCTGGCGTAACAGATCTTAGATGGAGTCAGTATAATATGAGATTATTGGAAATAAAGTGCCTCTCTTGTTCAGGGATCCAGCATACTTCTGCTCTTGTTCCTGTTCATTTCCATCTCCCACATCTGCTGTGCAATTCCACAGTTATTACCTCAGTGTGTGTGTGCATGTGTGTGTGTGCATACTGGTGCGAGCAATAGTGAGCTTTAGTATCTACTACCTTATGGTGGTGAGTATTTTCAGCGGTCATGCAGCACAGAGGCACAATTACCGAAGCATAACAATAAAATGCAGAGCATGAAATTAGCTGTGGCTCCTAGCAAGAAAAAAGAGAAAAAAATCACTCCGCTGGGCCTGCCCCCCCTTCTTTTCTCCCTTTTTTTCCTTCCTCCCTTTTTGTTCGTTACATTTAACATTCAGGAACGTGTGTTTTTATTTGAATATCTTTTCTTCTTGTATCTTGTATGACAATGATAGAAAAAACATGACAGCGCCAGTGACCAAAGCCACTGTATAGTGAGGACCTGAGTGAGGCCTTTGGTTTAGGACAAAACATACTGGCTGGATTTTTCCTGGCTTGTTGACATCTTTAAGGTGTAGCTTTCCATGCAGTAAGTCCATTTAGATGCCAGACATTTGACAACATTGCATTAAATGTGTAGGGAATTCTTCTGAATTGATTTGCCAGATTGTTCTGCTTCTAGCGCAGGGCCTTTCAAACTTTTTCATCTTCTGAATCCCCAGGTTGTCTTTCAGTAAGCCACGGTCCTCCATTTGAAGTGATTTTGCATTATAAGGACTTTTATATCAAAGGCTTTTTTGTATTCAGTGTTAAAATGCTTGTTTACAAGCATTTTAAGACAAGAAATCTGATCCAGCATCACTGATCTGACCTTTGTTTATAATTTTAATAATTATAAATATAGTTTGGTTGTAATTTTTTTAGAATAGTTTTTGATAATCATAAATTATTTTATGTATTGATTTTTTTGTTAATTGCATTCTGTAAAATTGTGTTCTTGTAATTATCATTATTTTTTTATTTCTACATTTTTTTTTCTTACTAATGTTTCTGGTAATTTTTTCATTATTATTATCATTTTCATTATTTATTTTTTTTAAATATTTTTTTCCCATGTTTTTGCAAGACATCAAGTGAATTTGCTCAGGTTTCAAAGGGTTAAATTATTTCAATTTCACCGACAAATTGTGGTGAGATTAAAACCAGAAAGAAGAAAATGTTAAAATGATCCCTCATACATTTTCTGCATTCTGACAGTTTCCAGTGAATTAAATCAGTCTTGAGAAAGGATCCTGCACACTGCCCTTGCTCAGCATCACAATGTATTGATCTTAGTGACATTTTGGTCCCTGTGGACCTTCAGCAAGAGTATTAAAATGAGTGAATTAAATACTAGTGAATTATCGAAAATATAGTGAAATTAAACTATTCGTTATTTTGCTCAGGACCCCCTGGAAGTCCCTCAAGGACAGGGTTTTTGGACCCCGCCTTGATAACCACTTATATAGTGTGCAGACTGCACATAGGCTCAAAATATGCATACAGACACCAAATCACGCACACACACACAAACACACACACACACACACACACACACACACACGCACACACAGGCTCAATATATGCATACAGACACCAAATCACGCACGCACGCACACACACACACACACACACACACACACATAGAATCCCCCTCCCCTTCCCTGTGACAGGCAGCTAGATGAGCCTTGGTGAGCTGAGTAACGAGCTAATCATGAGCATCCCAATAATAAATAGGCCTTGTTCATACTCCACTAATCCCAATCATTTAGCCCTGGCGTGGCAGCAAAAATCAATTACTCCAGCTGGAGTCCCAGTGTAGGGCCCTCTTCTCTGCTGTCCGGCTACAGGCCAAGCTGACACTCATGGCACATGGTATACTGAAGAGCCAATATGTGCATTTCATGAAGAGAGATGGTTCAGGGCAAAAGATAGGCAGATTTCATTTTCACAGTGTGGATTTACTGTTGTGGTGAAACACTTTTGGGGGAAACACTGGAAACTTTTTAAATATCTTTGGCACAGAAATTTGACCATCCTTTGAGACCTGAGTAAATTCACTTGATTTCTTTCAAAGACATGGGAAAAAATTAGCAAATTAGCAAAAAAAAGAACATTATTGAAATGAATAAATGAATAAATAAATAAATACAAGGAAATAGCCTGAAAATTTGCTTGCACAATGTTTATGAAAGCATTTCACAAGCATTATTCCCTTAGAAACCAGAGCAAATTCACATGATTTCTTTCAAAAATACGAGGGAAACAGAGTATGTTTCCCTTTTTTATTCCAAATAGTTAAATTAAATTGTAAAAATTGTTTCATTCCTACTTAACAATGCCTTTCATTCACATATGTGAAACAGTGGGCTACTTGATTTGAATTTGCCTGAGCTCACCCAAAAGAAAGCTATCCAGCTGAGCGCCCTGTCTGTTATCTAGTATCTTTGTGGAATTGATTTAACCATTCTGTGTGATCTGCTGGATGTGTAACACCACTTCTCCCTACAACACATGCAGACGGCAAGAGAGCACAAAGGGAAGGGAGGAATGATTCCTAGAAAACAATTTGCCATCTGTGCTTAATAGCATCTGAAGGCCAGTCCATAGATCAGGGCTTCTGGGAATTGGCCCAAGGGCCAACACTTTAATTACATACAGCGAGAGAGAGAGAGCAAGAGGAAGAGAGAGAAAGAGAGAACGAGAGCAGCCACAGATTGCGCCTAAACAGTCTTAAAAAGGTCTCAACTGGCCATCACCACTGATCATCACCGAGGGACGAGTGGGTTTGGAAGGCTGATGCGTTTTGGATTGAACATGTGAATAATGTGCCAAAACAGTATTTACTGAGTATCATCATATCCTAAAGTCCTCATTGAAACAGGATCATGGTGATGATGGTAATTATAAGACATTTTTATTAATGTCATGGGCTGGTGGATTCCGAGAAAAAAAAATCTGAATTTCCAAGATTAAAGTGGTAAATTTACAAGAAAAAACTCACCAATTAATTAAAAGAAAAAAAAATGTGATTATAACGTCGCAAATTTACAAGAAAAAAAAAAAAAAAACGTACTAAATCCCATTACAAAGTAGAATTTGATGAGATCATCAACTGCAGGTGTGATACACAACAAGCAGCAGCGTCTGCAGATTGGTAAAGAGCACATCATGACTTGTCAAGGACTCAAACCTCAAAGGTTAGGACTTCAGACTTGACTTGGACTTGTCAGTCTTGACTTTATAACTTGACTTGGGTGTTGAGAGCCAAGACTTGAGATATACTTGTGGCTTGGTCTCTTGTTGTCTGCTGACTCATAGCTTCAGTAAGATACATTGATGTGTTTAGAGCCAGCAAGAGGCCATTAATGCTTAATTTAGTAAATAGACACGTATTTTCTACTTTACTGGCGATGATACTAAGCCCCTATGCAATAGTGGATGCTGATTCATTGCTCTTTAGACATCTTTCTACCCTTGGGCATGCAGGCCTATGTCTACCTTGTGTGCAAGCATTGCCCTTTGTAGACTTGATGTTATCTGTTTGTGCACATTGTCAATTAAAAGGCTTTACAGTCGCTTGAGCTGTTAACTCTGGCTTTTGGATGGACTCTGTCTGACCTCCCCTCTTCCTCTGTAATTACCGATTGTATCTGGCCCAGGGAACACACACACGCTCACTTGGGATAACAACTAACTTATACTAGAGGACACAAGTATAGAGGGGGTTGCTAATAATGAATATTTTTTATTTCCTTCCAGCAATAACTCATGAATGTTTGATAGGGGTTAGGGAGAAAATCAATTCAGTTCCATATTGCAATTTTTTTTTCCTTTGACAATTTTTATGACTTTGCTGAACTTGAATTGACATTTTGTTTTTATTCAAGACTTTTTTGTTTGTTTCGTTTTAGGTGGAAATAAACATTGTTTATGGCTCAAACATGATTTTACCAATAAGTGAAATCACCAGGTGTAGTTTTTGGTTGGAATGAAAACCTGCAGCCTTTGACTCTCCATGGCACATGGTTCGACATCCCTGATGCAGAGACTGAATCTCATATTTGCCTGTAGATTGATAGGCTTCATTTCATGACAAACAAGTTGTAGCTCTGTCATACCTGCTTAAATAGCTAAATATTGAGTTATGTATAACCTACCCCGGTGTCCCCTCACAGATTTGTCTTAAGCCCCATGGCACAACCTACATCAGATTAATAACTGGAACCATGGAGCCTAAGCTCTGCAATGGGATTACTTCACCACAGATCCTGCATGGCCCTTTTTGACAACTAGATCTTACCGAGGTAGGCCATGCCGTGAGGATATTTCACAGGTTCCAGAAGCATTTCCACTGGCAAAGACACAGGTTAAGTTCCTGAAACGTGATTTAGTTCTTACTCCAGGCAGTGATACTGAAATCTGAGTTCAAGCAGCTTTTTGGAGAAGTTGTTGTCTTGATTGGTCCAAGTGCTGACTTGGTACCACTTTCATAAATATGTGCTATTTGAATGCATTGTGTGTACTGTTTAATAAACAATATAGCGGTAGCTGTCACTGTCCAGGGGCAGTGAGCAGGACGTGATGGGAAAAGCAGACGGAGGAGGCTTGTTTTCTCCCACTTTGTTGATTTGCTGGTCTACAACCCAGCACACCACTGAGGAGTTCATAATACTCCCTCATATTAGCCCTTCCAGTGCCACTTTTTGCATGGTGCCTTTTGGACTGTGATTTTCTGTAATGGACTCTGAATTCTGGCAACATTTCCTTTTATCACGCAGTCTGCATCTGCGATTTTTGTAACTTCCTATTGGATGTTGTGCAATCCATCTGGCACTACTTGCTTTTATTGGCTGGGAGATACACACCCTCTACTCAAAGGCCGACACCCAGAAGAGTCCCGAGCTCAGCCAAACAAAAAATCCAGGCAGAGGGCATAGTCTCTGCAGATACACACACCAACCAATGCTTCTAGTGGCTCAGAAGTGATGGTTGAGAGGGATTACTTTTGTATGAATTTATACATTGTTTTTTAGGAAAATCCTGCTCATTTTGCCTTGAAACTGATAATTTGGTCCTGGTTTCCAACAAACCCAGCTTTCACCAACACATCAGCAATTTTGAGATATAATTTACTTTTTCTAGTATTACCCTCCATCTTTTCCTGAAATTCTGGAGATGTCCAAATTGAAAGCAGTAGTTTTGTTTCTTTGAAAGAGGACTGCACGCTAGAGTTCTCATATTCTGCCCGAACCCGACCCGACCCGACCCGACCCGACATTTTCGGGTCGGGTCGGGCCTAAAATTTATGTGAATTGGGCGGGTCGGGTCGGGCTTCGGGTTCTGTGGGGGATTTTTTTTTTTTTTTTTTTTTAAATAAAAAAATAGAATTATGTGACTAGCGTATTGACCCGCACATGCCGCGGCACCATCAGTCGGCATCAGGCGGGCCGGCCGCGGCACCGTCCGATACCGCGCCTACCCGTCAGGTCTGCCGGATCTGACAGGTGAGCTGCCTGATGCTGGCCGGTGCCGCGGCCGGCCCGCCTGATATCGACTGATGGTGCCCCGGTGCCGCGGCCGACCGGCTCTGCTAAATAATGGCGAATTTGGCGATTTTTTTTTTTTTTTTTTTTTTTTTTCCGGGCTTTATCGGGCTGTCGGGCCTAAAGTTCGGCTAATTAGTCGGGTCGGGTCGGGCCTCGGGCTGGCCCAGTCGGGCCCGGGTCGGGTCGGGTCTTAATTTTCAGGCCCGATGAGAACTCTACTGCACGCTCCTCGATGTCTCTGTCATTTCCATCTTTCCCTTTAGAATAATACACGCCGACTTTTGTTGGTGTCACGGTTCCCACTTCTCATCCCATTACCTTTTGGTCCAGCTGGGAACAAACTTTTCAAGTTCTGAATCAGTCTATTTTTGATTGAAATGGTCCAAACATTTCAAAACTAGGGTTGAAAAACAGAGCAGAGCCAGTTCCTTGTTGTTTGCAAAGGCCCACAGTTTTACTAAGGAGCTCAGAGCAAGAAACATATTGTCCCATCAAGAGGTTCAGGGTATGGGGTATGGCTTTTAGGATTTGAAACATCTTAAGTATGAGCTTTTTAGTAGCTGTTGTATTTTCACAAGCTGCAGAAAACGACCCTTGACATTGGTGGTAATGCTGTTACTGTTTTTGTTGTGTAAAAAAGAGCAAACCCTGTGAGATTGAACATTATTCATTTTTGTTTAATGTTGTCGTTGACTGTCTTTGTGAAACCTTCTACACACCTTGAAAATACACAAACAATTAATTTTTTATCAGTGTAAGTCGACCTTTGGCAGCATTTTGTATTTGTTTTTTTGTTTTGTTTTGTTTTGTTTTGTTTTTTTCTCGTACCTCAATATTGCTTTTTCAGTTAAGAGAGACTCTAAAGCACACCATAATAATTGCTTTTTATTGATTAGGCAGATCATTAATTTGTGCTAACTTGTGTTTGGCGTTATAAAGATGCATCAGAAGCCTATTGATTGGATGTGTTTGCTCCAGGGTCTCTGTTGGGATATGAGCCAGGCGTGAGCTCACTCATCAGTTACAGTGAGTGGCTGTTCCAGTGGGAAGTGTAACTATGACAGCGATGTCCTAAAACACCGTATTTGCATTTGAAAGCTGCTTTGGCTACCAATATTGGTTTGATGAGTTCTCCCCTCTTGTTCTGCTTGTTTACCTGTCCTTTCCTTATTTCTAGACCTCCTTTTCCTTGTTCCGTCCTTCTCTCTTTCCCTCCTACTCTCCTTTTCCCTTCCTTCCGTCCCCCCTTCTGTTTTCTTCCCAGTCTGATTTCCTTAGTTTCCTAATTTCTTGTCCTTACCTCCCTCCTTGTCCTCTCCCCTCCTTCCTTCTTTCATTCCTTCTTTCTCTCCCCTCCCTTTCTTCTCTCCTCCTTACCTGCTTTCCTTCTATTCTTCCTTTTCCCTTTCCTAGTCACATTCTATTCCAATTGCTTTCTTTCTTTCTTTCTTTCTTTCTTTCTTTCTTTCTTTCTTTCTTTCTTTCTTTTTCTTGTCCTCCTCCCACCTTTCCTCCTTTGTTTCCCTCCTCCAACAATTATTTGCTTCCCTGCATCCATGCCCACTTCCTTCCTTTATATTCCTACTTCCTTCCAGCCAGATTTCCCTTTCCTTTGTCCTCCTTGCCCTCCCTTCCTGCTTTCTTCCCCCTGCCTTTTTCCTGTTTTTTCCCTCCCTCTTCTTTCCCTCCTCCCATCATTCTTTCCTTCTCCTTTTCAACTCCTATCCTTCCTCCAGACTTTATTCTTTCTCCACTCCTTCCTTCTCTTGTTCCTTCTCTCTTTCCTTCTCTCCTTCCCTCTCTCTTTCCCTCCCACTCCCTTGACTATTCCTTTTCCCTTCCTTCTATTCTCTTCCCATTTTGATTTCCAATCGCTTGCGTTTAAGAGTTTTACCATCCTCAGCCAAGGCGGGAGGCCTGTTTATCTTCCACTATGCAGATTGAGCATACATTTGAACATTGTTACAAATGGTAGATTACATGTAAATAACACAGCTGTGAGTCTGCACCACACAAGTCCATTTGTAAAGTTTATTGAGAAACAAATGTTGTTTTTCCCCAATACTTCTCCACCTGTTTTCTCTTCATTTGCTGGTGTCGCTGGAGTCGCACAAGTGAAACTGAAAGTGGAGTCCATGCTGATTTGGGGAGGGGTGAGCACAACTGTACACCTATCAGCCATAACACTATGACCACCTGTACAATCTAATCCAGTCCAACCCAACTGTTGTACCGTAAAGTTTCCTTTTCTGATGCCTATAATGCTCAGCTTGTCTTGTTGTCACAGTAACAGAGGTGTTCATTCACTTCTATGTTTGGCATTGAGCTCATAGTTAGTGCTGCTGTTGGACTGCATTTTATTGAGAGGTGTTTCTACTATTCTGTCCCCCTCATGTATATAATTAGGGAGGACAAAAAAATGGAAACACCTCTCAGTATAATGTAGTCCAGAACAAGACCTCTGTAAACTACAACCTCAATAATAAACATAGAATTAAATTTACACATTCTCCACAATGTCAACATAAACTGAACATTATAAACTTTGTTAAATGGTAGAATTTATGGCAGAGCTGTTGCACTGATGCAGCAGCTCAATAGCAGCTAAATAGATGCTGCTGTTAAATGCTAATATTGCATTTGTCCATGTGTTCATAATGTTTGTGGTGGTGGTGGTGGCAGAATGTCCACAGCTCTTGGATAAAAACTGCTCTTCAGTCTGTTAGTTCTTGCTCAAATTGTTCTCCGTCTGTCTGATGGGAGCCTGCTAAAAAGTCAGTGTCCAGAGTGTGATGTGTCTCTGAGGACGCTGGAGGCCCGCTTGTGGAGACGGCTCTGCTGGATGTTGCTCAGGTGTGGAAGTGGGGAGCAGACAATCCACTTGGCACCAGCACCAGGCCACTGGGTCTGTACGTGCCACAATTTCTTCTTTAATTTCTTTACTGTGCTCCTTTCAAACGCATTTCCTTCCTTACCCGCTTCCTCTATCCTCCTTATGCCATATCTCATTCTGTCCTGTTCACCCTCTCCTATCTTTACACACTCCTTCTCCATCACCCTCCCACCCACATACACATACACACATCACTACAGCCTTTTATTTACTCTCCTTGCCAACTGTGTGACCACGATCAGTAGAAAGAATCGGCTGAGGATACCCAGAGGTAAAAATGCTGCCACTGAGATAGAGTGTGTGTTGTACTGAAAAGCAAACCACGTGTCTGATTCGCTGAAGGGGCTGTTCTTTCACGCACCATTTGATTGGACACCGGGTACGCAGAGATGGTGGGCAGCAGCCACCATCAGCCAATCCCAGAGCACTGTTTCTTTCAGGCTTGTCAGTGAGCAGCATTGCTCGGGCGATGTCGCTCTCCAGCTGTGAACCCGCCTCCATTGGACAAAGCACACTGATTACTGGTATAAAGAAGGAGATGGGGGGGTGGCCAACGAGGGGAGAGAAAGAAAGCAGAGATGGAAAGAGTGGTAGACAGGAGGAGGAGATTTAAAGAAAGGAGTGATGATGAAATGCATGATAAGTCAACAAGCCCTGGGCAAATTGATGTCAAGGTCTTTGTTATGATCAGCTCTCCAAAACGGGACTTTTGCGCCCATATTCACCATCTATAAATTTGACGGTTTCTATGCCAGAAAATGCCATATATCCAATGTTTCCTCCAGGGGCCATCTTTAAGCAGAAGGTGCATCTGCTGATCTGTGCCAAATTGTCTCTGTCATTTCTTTGTTATCATCGCACTCATGTCAAATGATCCTCTGGGAGCTTGGTTTGGGGGAAGGGAGATACATGGTGTGTGTGTGTGTTGTGTGCAGGAGGTTAAAGAGGTTAAGGGGAGCTCATTTCACAGCTTTTATTTGTGCTGGTCTCAGGAGACGGGCACTCTATAAGCATTATCAGCTCCAGCTGGTTGAAATGGGACAGACGGGACAGGCTGGGACACACGCACACACCTGCGCGCACGCGCGCACACACACACACACACACGCACCACAGGAAATACCTGGTACCCCAAAACAAAATACCCTTTCCTACTGAATTTATTTTAATATATTATTGTTATTGTTACTTTTTATTGTTATGTACATCTTTATAGATAATATTTGCCCTCTCTGTTATTATTTACACTGGGATTTCCTATTCTTTCAACTTATTTTATATTATTTATCCTATTTTTTAAGATACTATTCTAACAAACTCTTGACAAAACTTAAAATAGGGCTGCCCTGTGAAAGCCGTAACTCATCTGTCAGAATCATCTGTCAGAAACCTCTGAATCGACTTAAGATTTTTGAAGTTCTTCCCCAGTTAGATAGCTGCTAGTTATTGCAATACTGCACTAACACAAGACGCATTCCATTAAAAATGCACTGGGAATATACTGCAATAGGGAATGGAAAAATATTATGTTTTTTGTATCCTTTCAGAGCAGGTAGATACACAGTTAATTTGATTAATTACCCAGAGAATTGTGGAGGATGCAAGTTTTCCATTCCTGTTAGTTTGTTCTGGTGATGGAACAAATGAATTGACTTACATTCATTCTCCACAACCTTCCCCTTATCTAAGACTAACAAAGTTATGCTGAACCCTAACTGTAACCAATAAGACAAAATGGCCATCCAAAATGTTAAACACTCCGTTGCCATCCTAGGAAAAAAACATAGCATGAAGGACAGCGGTGAGACTGTCAAAAGTAGCAGTGTGCCCATTTTGCCTGACATTGCTGGACTGAATATTTGCTTGTTTGCTTTCTGTAAGTCCTCAGATGTGTCTCAGGTGACATTTGCATTTGTCTTTTCATGTGTATCTTATCCAGATAATATCCATCTAAAACGTATGTGCGTTCCATCAAAAGTCCACTTTTTTTTGTTGGGCTGAGCTGTGATATTGTAATGCACTGCACTACATTAATCATCATTGGTCTCACTGAAATATTTTTGTTGTTGTTGTTGCTGTTGTTTGTTTTGTTCTGTTTACTGTCTGTTGAATTCTGTTGACTGACTGTTGGTCAGTCAACTCTTGGCTACACTGCCCCTGTGATTTCCGGTTGTACTGCTCCGGTTAGTTTGTATCTGTAAGCCTCCTGAAAATGTGTACAAATATGGACGAAATTAACACAGAATATGGACAGAAGGCTTTGTCTGTATACGTACTTAACGTTGAGCATAAATGAGTCTTCTCCATGCCTCAGTTCTCCTGACGTAAACAAACTCTACTGCCTATGCTGTGACATCATTTGAACTGTTATAGCTGTTGCCATGGCAAAGTGACCCACCTGGAAATGCTCTGATTGCCGGTTTTACTCATTCAATTTCCATAGTTGGAGTCAAGATGATCCTGTATCCTGGATCAAAATGAATTTTGGTGAAACCATTCATGTCTGCCAGAGGGTGAAATTTGTCCATTTTTGTGACCCGGTGCCCTTCCCTATAAAGTCACCAACAGGTCATATTGTCAATGCTGCACACTAATATCTCAAAATATATTTGCATTGCCATGAAATACAGTGACCTCATTCCTCTAGCAGGCCTAGTGGGACATCTGTATTAGTAAAAAGCTCTTGTTGTAACTTGTTTTCTCTCCATCACCCACAGGTACATCGGCGGTCGGCGGAGCGCCTGCGGGACCTGTGCTGTGCCAACCGGGGGACCTTCATCAAGGTGGGCCAGCACCTGGGTGCCCTGGACTACCTGCTACCTGAGGAGTACACATCCACACTGAAGGTGCTCCACAGCCGAGCCCCTCAGAGCAGCATGGAGGAGATCAAGCAGGTCATCAGAGAGGACCTTGGGAAGGAGGTGAGACATGAGAATACACTGGATTCTGTCACAAGGTTAATACGTCAGTTTCGCTCAAGACCTTTGTGTGTTCCAAAAAAAGAGCTCTAACAGCCTAGATAATGTGGAAGCACCAAGAAAAAAAATAATGCATGTATTGATTTTCTTTTTCTTACATTCTGCAATCATTCAGTTGAGAAGAGAACCATTATAATGTAAATAATAATGTAATGTAATATTCTTAGTCTTGTGTGAGACTTTCATATAAGATGTTTTTTTTTTCTCTATCTGAATTACATGACACAAAAGCCAACAATAGTCAGTAGTCAACAGAATAACCCCATTTTGCATCAGTTGGGGAACAATTCATTGATATACCGCATGAATGAAAGATAAGAAGAAATGTATTCATGTGCATCTTAACATCAGCATGCTTCAGAATTTGCAAAACACTACAGTCTTCAGGGATTGAGAAATCATAGATCATCCAGTTGTTTGAGGTTCAAGGACCTCAGTGACACACAACACAACTCACATATCCATAAACACGTTACTATCAGTGTTAAGTTTGTTGATTTTACTGTAACTTTACTGTACAATCGCTTATTGGGTCCATTGTAGGATAAAAAAAAAAAAAAAAAAAAAAACAAGAACAAAACAGATCTGGGGAGGTGGTAATATTCTGAGAAAAAAAAAACTCAGAAATTCCAAGATTAAAGTTGAAAAAACTTGATATTCTTGGAAAATTAATAAGAAAAAACTCAAATTTATGGGGAAAAAATGTGAAAATTCTGAGATTATAAAGTTAAAAATTTGCGAGAAAAAAAATGGGAAAACTAGATTTTCTTCTACTTGGGGAAATATACCTGAAGGGTTTTTTTTTTTTTTCTGTCCATAATTTCTCCGGAGTTAACTGGTATTTCATTTTCTAAATAAAATCAGAAATGCTGTAGAGCAGTGTGTGTTTTTACCAAGTTAGATTTGTAAAATGTATGTAATTTATTACCTAACTGCCAACAACTGCATTGTGGTAAGTGGGACGGTATTTTCAGGCTAATGCCCAAGTCCAGCTGGAGAGGTATGAGTGTGTGTTTGTCCTGTCTTGCCCACTTTGAACATGACATGAACCTGAGTGCACCCACACACACACTAAGTAAAGAGAAAGAAAAAGGAAAAAGGGCAGCAAAAGGCAAAAGTATGTAAGGCTGATGTCCTCATTTCATTTCATGGACAACTCATATTCTTGATGCTGCTGTTAATGGTGTTGTGCTGGTGTTTGTACAGAGCGGTGAGCTTGCTGTCAAAGCCAGTTGTTATGACAGCCTTTTAGAGGCTGCCAGACACAAGGTAATTGTTCTGTTATTCTGGGAGGCCTTAGTCTGCTCCATGTTCTTCGCCCAACACACCAGTGTTGTGCAACGTGTGTGTGTGTGTTTGAGAGCGTGAACGCGCATGAGGGTATGTATTAAAGAGCTGGCAATAGCTGTGTCATGCTTAGTTGAGTTCAGTGCATCAGCACAACAAGGCAACAGTAAACATGTCGCTCCCCATGAGTGATGCAGTCTCTCTTTGGATCAAACACGTTTCAAGTCTGTTATGTGGCAATGTAAATTCATTTTGTGAGTTCATTAGCATTGTCCAGTAGCCTTTTCTTCTTTTGCATTTAACAGGGATATAATTCTTCCTGATTGATCAGGAATTCCTGCTTTTCCGACCTAAAAATGTGACCCACATGAATCAGGAAAAAAAGCTGCCCAAATGGAATTTATCACAAAGATGCATTGAGGGCTTTTTGATTTATTAGCTCTTTTCATCCAATCGTACTTGGCCTAGACAGGCTATGTGGCTTGACAGGTTTTACTATATGAATAAAGAAGTACTGCTTATCACATGCAACACTCACCTTAATTGTGCTGTGTGCTGAAATGTGGCATGTCGTACCGTTGTGGCGGATGTGTCAACACTACACAGAACTTTCAACCTGGAGACTGAAATTTGATTCTGGGTGTTTGTGTTTGGTTTGTTTTTGCATGTTTAGTATTGTCGCCATGATGGCAAAGGTCCTCTAACCTTAACCTCAACCTCACCCTAACCTTAACCAAGTGTTTTTGGTGCCTAAACTTAACCAAGCTGCAACTGTTTTGACGCATGCACCCCACAGCTGGTGGCATATCTCCTGCCACTGGTAGGGGTTAGTACTGAAGGATACTGGGGTAGGAACAAACAACATGTGATTGTATAGGTTGGAGGATTTGTTGATCAGCACACATAAAAATGTCTGCTGCTCCAGCCATCCTGTTCTGTGGTCTGTACAGTGACTCTCATGTTGGTCTTGAAACGTAGAAGGTCATGGTGTCAAAGTGAATCTACTACAAGAGTGGGTTCGTGTGCATCCTTCAAAACAGGTTTTCAGCTTTGTTGCTGTTTTGTCGCTGCTTTAAATCAGGTTGTGTTTCAGGGTGTATCTACTTCAGTCATTTTTGGCAGTACACTTGCAGTGAAGCTCTCAGCCTTGCTACAGGGAAGGATTTAAAAGACCAAACTTGGTGCATGTATTACACTTGCATACGTAAGAATCAGTGTAATCAAAGAACTGCAGCTACACAGATGGCTGCTGTCAGCATAATCTTTAAATTGAAGGCATCTTTTCTGTAGACAATGGTGCAATGTAACTAAAATCTGGGCATGATTTTATGAATCTGAGAGCTCAGAAAGTCAGATTGATATTACATGAGAGTTAATGAATTAGGATTTAGTATTTTGTAGTGAAAATTTAGCATTTAGCACAAAAAAAAAAACAAAAAAAACACGTTCCCATAGCTGCTCTGGTGCTGTGTATGATTCAATATGCTGTACAGTGTTTATTTCTGTCAAATCATTGTAAAGTGCCTCTTACCCATGTGGCGTGAGTGAGGGAGTGTTAAGATGTGTTCAAATGGTCTTCTTCTGCAGCTCAGCACAACTCTCTGTCTTTCTGCTGCGTTCTCTCTCTCCCCCCGCTCCCTCTGTGTGTGGGTGTGTGTGTGTGTGTGTGTGTGTGTCTGAGATGGAATAGTGGGGAAGCTAAAGCCATTTTGTCCAGTCTCCTCTGGCTGTTTTAGATAAGGAAGTATTGATATCACCAAGGGGCCAGGAAGTACCATGTGTCATGCTTGGCCACCCTCACTGACACACACACACACACACACACACACACACACACACAGAGAGGATTGAACTTTTTCTCTACCACAACAACATACACATTAATGGTTATTATCACAGGTCAGTTGACACAAGATATTTGGTGTTACTTAAAAAAAAAAAAAATCACAAAATACTGTATAACACTCTTAGTGACTTCAGATGTTTTGTTTTGTTTTTTCTCCTCTTTCCTGGAAAGTTGACATGTCAGAATATGCCAATTTTGCAGATCATGCAGGGCTACCAAAGGTTTCACAACATAGAATCAAAATCCTGAGGACTGTTTTCCAGTGGAGAAACCATTGCACTCCATCCAATTTCAAGTCATCAAAACACAACAGTGCTGCTGCCTTTAGGAAAACTAATATGGACGACTTTATTACAGTGGTGGAGTACTGGTCTGGAGAAAGTTTGAAGTCTCTGAAATGATACGGACATTTTGCACGTTGTATGAAACAGGAAAAAGGAGATGTTGCCATACTGCTGATTTTAACACAGCAGAGGCTTTCTCTCGTTTTATTTTGCTTGTTTTCATGGTTTTTTTTTTTGTGAGTTTTTTTTTCATGCGCTCCAATGCTGCTTGTTCTGCTGCTTGTTTTTTGTATGTGTGTATGTATGTGTGTGTGTGTGTGTGTGCGCACACATGTGCACATCCTGCATCCACCCCCACCACCTCGTCTCCTCTTGCCTCTAGTTTAGAGCAGCAGCGGCTCATGTTTAACTGACAGGGGAACAAAAAAGGGATAATGACAATGTAGTCTTGAATTTCAATGCTGTTTGTTTTTCTTTGTTTTTTTTGTTTTGTTTTGTTTTGTTTTTTGGAGAAATGAGGAACAACAGTGCTGATTTTAGCTTGATTACTTGGTAAAAAGTTACAAGAAAATGACCCGAAAATAAACCCCAAAAAGTATAAGGACGTAATCATAAAATAAGCAACATTGGTCAAAAGACTATTAGCATAAGAAAGAAAATTAGCATGGAATGAAAAAACCATGACAAAAAATACTAAATAAGTTAATTTACAAGAAAATTACGAGAAAATTGGAAAAAAGAAATTACCAAAAAATTTAAAAATAAATAAATAAAAGTAAAACTTACCTGTAAATGGACAAAACAAGCACATAATTATAAAATATATATTTAAAATTAAACATTAATGTCTGTTTTTTTTTTTTTAACAAGTTGAAATTACCCCATATTACAACAAAAAGAGAAATGAAATCAGTTTAGTTTAGAGGGTAAAATTACAGTCTCAAAGAGGGATCCTTTGTCTTTTGTAAACCAAGTGTCATACCAAAAAAGTTTTTTTGTTGTTGTTGTTTTTTTTCCTCCCCACTTTGGCATATGCTCGATTCGGTGTCAGTTTATTATGTATGTAATATACACACACATTCACACACGTCCACCTCCTCACCCCCACAGAGAAGGCAGCCTCACCCAGCACTTCCTGTGTCCATATGGGAGTCTTTCTCTCGTGACTCATCACCTTCTCCAATATTGTTAAACACTGGGAGGTTGGCGGGAATGACTACTCTCTCGCCCACCGAGAGATTCCAAACAACCCCCTCACACATGCACACACACATTGTAGTACAGGCTAACCCATATGTGTCAAGGTTTTTCCCTGCCAAATTGATTTGACCATGAAAACAAAAGTAAGCAAGCCATGTTGAAGCTGGACTGTGACTGCAGCTTTGAATCACTGACATGTAAAGATATCATATGAAACTCATATCATATGAAACTAGATGACCTAAGAATCCGTTAGTACCAGGCATGTCATGCTAGGTTGTCAGCAAAAATATCGCTCCAAAGTTAGGCTACATTTTGATGAGAGAAAAACTGGCATTTATAGCGGGGTCCATTGACCTCTGACCTCCAGATGTCTGAATGAAAATGGGTTCTCTGGGCAGCCACGGCTCTCCTCTTTGCAGACATGCCCACCTTGGTATTGATGGTATATATATATATATATATATATATATATGTACACCACTCACAAAAGTTAGGGATATTTGGCTTTTGGGTGAAATTTATGGAAAATGTAAAAAGTTCACGCTACAGTGATATTATATCATGAAAGTAGGGCATTTAAGTAGAAGCATACACTGGTGATTTCCTCATCTCAAACAATTTCTTGAAACAAAAGCCAACAACAGTGGTGGATATACCACAACAAAAAATGTCAGTGTCAATAACTTGTCATGTGCCCTTGAGCATCAATTACAGCTTGACAGCGACGTCTCATGCTGTTCACAAGTCGACTTATTGTCTGCTGAGGCATTGCATCCCACTCTTCTTGAAGGGCGGCCCTCAGGACATTGAGGTTCTGGGGTACAGAGCTCCGAGCCTCTACACAGCGAATCAGCTGATCCCATAGGTTTTCTATGGGATTCAGGTCTGAGAAAGTGCAGGCCACTCCATCTGAGGTACCCCAGTCTCCAGCAGCCGTTCCCTAATGATACGACCTCGATGAGCTGGAGCATCAAACACCTGATGTGAATTTTGCCGTTAAACTCCTTGTTAGAGAACAGCAACTTGTGCAAAAAGTACTGAAACATTGAACAGTTGGACATGTGCATTCAAAAGTTTACAGAAGGTCACATTAAGTTCACCTGTAAAGGTTAGAATGCATTTTAGGCTCATCCTGAAATTTCACCCGAAAGCCGAATATCTCTAACTTTTTGTGAGTAGTGTGTATATATATATATATATATATATATATATATATATATATATATATATATATATATATGTGTGTGTGTGTGTCTGTGTCTGTGTCTGTGTGTATTTATTTCTTCATGTATTTATTTATTTATTTAAACATGTTCCATTTGCTATAGAACCAAGATGACACTGCAGTTGTCACTGCGACACCTTGTCATACCCAGATGATTCAGGGAATGACAAGGAGTTTGCATGGTGTGAACAGGGAACACGTAAGCTCAAAGGCAGTAAGTGAGTCATTTATTGATATACAAGGCAAGAACTTTCAAGATTTCATTGTTTTAATAAGTTGAATATTTCTAGTTGTGGACTTGAGATAACAGTGAGCACTGTCTTATAGCTGTCTACAGACAGGCAGCCAGGGTGACCACAGTAGACTGAAGATCCTTTGTCAAACTATTTTGTAATGTATTATCAACAGGTTTGCTAGGGAGATTATTATCTCTATTGTAGTATAACTGACAAAGTATGTAGCGTTCATCAAGATAAAAAAACATAGTACAATCCAGACATAAGGTAGAGGTGATGAATGTTTTTTGTTTAAATAGCTGGTTTGGTAAATTGACATAACACGGTAACAATCGGAGAATATTTAATTTTTATTTTGTTACATAAAGGTGATAGCAATTGGATGCAAATATTTAATTAAAAAAAATAGAATATTTTGATTTAAAAATATGTTGGTTTTTTTTTTTTGCCTTTCCCAAACCATCTTGGGTGCTGGACAGACATGCTTGCAGGCTGGATTTGGCCCCAGGGCCGTTTCTCTGACATCTCTTCCCTAAGAGAAACAAATGCCTTATAAGAAGGATCCACTGGTTGGTTGTACTGTACAGTACATATACACACTGTACTTGCCTTCCTAGCGGGACACTTTTTTTCAAAATTAATTAAGATTAGGATGAAGAGAAGTTCATGTTGCCTCAAGGACCACCCACCAAAGTGATGAGCAAAGACAGTGAATTAATTACACTTGTCTACAAGCACGGCATGCCTTTCTGAAACAGAACCAGTAGAGCAAGAAATACTGGAAAATGTTAATCATAAAAATAAATTGTGTTCTTCAGTAAAGACTGTATGGCTGAACTCATGCCCACTGTGACACATTTTGAGCATGATTTTAGCACTTTTAGCCATCGTTTTAATCATTTTTCCGTTTACCATTTCCCCTAAAAGCTCTAATTAACCAGGGAAATGTGCTAATAAGTTGAGTGTGAGCTTCCATCAGCCTCCCTAAATATACTCTATACTGTTTTTGAGTTGCTTTTTATTTAAGCATGAATTCAGTTTGATTTTGCCCTATATCTGCGTGGGAAGTTATTATCCCTGAAAAGGCCTTAATTTTGTTCCACTTCCTACAAAAAGGGCTGCATGAATGAATCAAGCCCCCTTCCCTTGCTGAGGAAGGGAAAAAAAAGTAGTACTGATGAGTTACACTGAGATGCTTTGGAATGGAGGGAGTGCCTCTTTATACCTCAGCAAAGTTTCTCCTTGTTTTTACACACTTGATGTTCACACTTATGTGCTCTCTTATGTGTGTGGATATCCTGTTCATGTGTGAGTACTTCACACACAGGAATACATTTATGTCTCTGATTTCAGCACCATTTGTGGTGACATATGCAATCCCACTGTGCATGGATCTGGAGAGCCTTGCCTTAGTTTTGGCTCTGTAGGCTGTCAGTTCCCCTCTGCAGTGAAAGTGCTGAAAAGCCAGCTTGTGCAATATGCTGCTTTATCAAACAGAATATGTTTCCTGCCCTCATAGGCATTTTGCTGGTGCTGAGGCATGGCAAAAGAAAACAAGTCATGTCAATTGAGAAAGCGTCAAAGGAACAGCGCTGGATGAATGTGACTGTAGAGCTTTTGTAAGGTGGCATAAGTTAAGAGAGGGCTGTGGATTTCGAGCTTTGGGAAGCTAGGGTCACTTACTAGGGATCGACCAATTACCTGTCCTGTTAAAACTGCGGCCAGTATTCAGAATTTTTCAATAATCATAATTTTGATTGACATGAAAATCTATGAAAACCACTCAGACACAGAAGTGGGTTGCGCAGTGTTTCTCATAATAGAGTTGCATTTTTCATTTCCCTTTTTTCATTTTCCATTTTCTCTGAATTTGGATTTAATTAGGTTTTACAGGAAAACAAAAACGTTAAATTGCAGTGTGTTGCCCGTACTTAAAGCGACTGCAAGGAGTTTTTAACTGCTTCTGAAATGGACTCAGTTTAATACTGAACGCTCTATATGACCTACATAAGCAAACGAGACCAGCAACAACAAGACAAGCTATCTCTATATACTCATTTTAAATTCCTGTGACTGGGTCGGTGTCCCCGCAGAATCAAAGTGATTTATGACACAGAGCCAGTATGGCTTTTGCTGTGTCGTTATCCTTTTAAATGAAGCTAAACCACCTTTCAAGCGTTTGCTGTGGTCAGCTATGATCCAGGATGTAAATATTTATTCCTACCTACTACATCAACGTCTTTCTTTAACAATAAAGCCAGATCAAGATCTTTATGACACGGGGCGGCGGTGCTGATGGGAAATGCAATCATCTTTCCACAAGTGCTTTTGTCCACAGGGGCCGCCAGAATCAACACAAAATTAAAGTTCCATGTAGTTGCCTTGAGGACAGAAGGGCTACAATTTTCATTTTAGTTTTAGCTGGCAGAAACCGGCATAAACATGGGTAGACCAGATTTTCATCAGAATTTGACTGGTTCTAGCATTGATTGGTTGGATAACATGTGATTGGTTCCTCTATCATGCATGCATGTATGTCTTGTTTGTGTTGTCACCCGTTAGGACTTGGCAGTGTATCCATAGGCTATTATATCGATATTGTGATACATGACTATATATAGGCTGGGATTTTGGGTATCATAATATCATGATATGTTGTTTATCATAAATTTATATTTATCATAAAGTGTATAATAAATGTGTAAATTTTGTAAAACTACCAGTTTTCATCCCTACAATATATTCACAGTATTGATATCAAGGTATTTGGTCAAAAACATTGTCATATTTAGAGACTGTCCTCTGGGGGAAAAACAACAACAACAACAACAAGCCCATGGGGTGTTTGTACAGCAGCTTTTTATGAATCAAGCAACATGACTTTCACTCAGCCAACCTGACTTCAAATCCAAGTTAGAGCAGTGTTCATTTTTAGTTAGTTTTTACTAAAATTAGCAAACATTAGCTAACGTTTTCTGACCTTAAACCTGACCTTTTCCTAAATTTAACCAAGTATTTTTAGTGGCCAGCTTGCCAACTATCTTGCTCAGGAACCAGTCCTTTGGGTCATATTAGACACACTCTTATGGGTCATGTGTGCTACTAATTTAGGAAATGCCTCTCCTAACTTTAATAATAACCTTCTCATAATCTGAACTAAGTATTCTAGTAAGATAGCTTTCAAGCTTGCTACCTAGTGTGTTATTGTGCTGAGGAAATGGTCCTTTGGATCATGGTAGAGGGTTTGGACAGATGACCTATGTGGTCATATGGGCTGGAGGACTTGTTGGATATTGGATTTGGTCCATATCGCCCAACTCTGCTGCTTGTCCCATCGTACTGTGTGGACATGGTTCTTTACTTCTCACAGACAAAAATGCAGGTGAACTGTTCGCCTAGCGAGATTACATCTGACGTGCAAATCCTAACATCAGTTATATCTTGGAGACAAAATGTTCATGTTGGGTGACTGCATGTCAGTGAAGCAGCTTAAGAGTAATTTGAAAGTCGGAGTGAATGAGGATCATTTAGCCAGGCATTGAGGCTTTCCACTTGATGATTTCCAACAGAATAAATACACAAAATAAATACAAAATTAAACCCCAGCAGTAATAACATTGTCAGATTTTTTTTTTTTTTTTTTTAAATAAAAACAGTAATACAAGGTAAAAGTGATTTGACTATTCAGCTCATTTGGGATGCCATGTCTTTGTTATCAGGCCCTCACATTAAGATAGTTCGGCTGAGATGTAAAAATCATCGCCTGTTTTCGGTAAAAATGATATATATTTTTTCCCCTCTTGACTCTTGTCTTCCTTCCTATAGTGGCTTATGTTATTCTATCCAGCTGGGTCAGTGGCCCGACGCCAGCAGCCAAATTGGCCAATTTGCCGTTCTGACACAGACACCGTTGTATTGTTATCCAACTGCGAGGCCGCAGGGGCCATTTTGTTTGTGCCATAACTCATTTCAGAGAACGTATGTTGATGGGAATCTTGCTGCAGCTCCCCCCTCTGGGACAAGGGCCCACGCGCATATATTAGCATATTTATTAACTCCACAGCTGAGATTAGCATAAGTAATGACTGGTTGGTTTGATGGGTTTTGAACCAGAGGCTACAGGGCAGGAAGTGGTGACACAACTGGAACAGCAAAGAAAATAAAGAGGTTTGACCCCCCACAATGGTAGCCCTGCTAGCTCTCATCTTTGAAAAGAAACCTGTTCATAAATGAATACAAAAAACAAACACATTTTTCTGTTTCTTTTTTTGTTTTTTTGTTTTTTTTTGTCAAGTATTCTCTGAGGCAGGTATAGCTACTATTGACGGATGACAGACCTATGTGTGACATTACAAGTTTTCTCAACCCAAATAAGCACTACAGTATTTGCATGGCAAATCCCATCACATGCCAGTTGTCCTGCATGCAACTTCCCTAGATGGTTGTGCTGCAGGGACACACTGGTCGCCACAGACAATTTCGTTTATTTAGCATATTTGCATAATGAATGCCTCAGCTGTTACTGCACAGGATCCCCATGCTGTTTACATAATTCATCATCCAATGGCTAGAGGTGTCATGTTCACCCTCCACCTTACAGGCCAACATCATGTTCATATTAGCCTCTTTTTATGTTACACAAGGCAGTAACAAGACTCCAGTTTCTACTTTGGTAGAATTTGAGGAATGAATATGGAGAAAGATTCATCATGAACTTTCACCACCCCAAGCTAAGCCAGCTACATTTTAGCTGATTAGTGTATCACTGAATGAAATGAGCTAATAGAGTAAAGGCTTTGGTCTCATAATGTGAGACGGGTGGCATAACTTTGATGGGACGCTCTTGGATCTTGGTCAGTTTTCACTAATTGTTGAAGGATGAGCAACAGCCAGCACACACTAATGTAAGAATGGACTACAGGCTCAGTGCCATCCATAATCCTACGTCTTAATAGTTTAGCTATTAAGATCTGTAGAGGTGTGAAATCTAATATTAAGAATATTAATTGTTTGTTTTGAAGAGTTAATTTCAAATGAAAGATCCCCAAATAAATGTACATTATATTATATTTAATAAAAATTGTCCTGTAAAAACACATCATATATTTTGTCCCCAAGACAATTTACAAAAGATACTTTGTGTCGTAGTTACATGCTGCGCTGTAACTCTCTCTGCAAAATGTCTTGTCTGTACTGCAGGTGGGGAGGTCATTGTGAAAGTGAAACTCATGGTTAACATATCGAGTCTAACACCGGGACCATTGTGAGCGTGAAAAAATCAATAGAAACCATTCATTTCAAGGGTTTTGTCTAGGCCAGGAGTGGGCAACCTTTTTGGTTCAAGGGCCAGATAGAGAATTGAAGACCAGGTTAGGGGCCGTGTTCCAAGTTTAACATTTTTTCTAAGTCAAGTTTCTATACCAGTGCAATTTGTTTCAAAACACATAAGTTATATCAAAGTACTTTTCCATTTCAAATTTCTTAGTGGATTAGTTGATTAATTGTTGCTATTTCATATATTCAGAACTCATCACCAGTGTGTAATGCTGCATTAGTGGGAAGTGGAGCTGTCCTCTCTTTTAGCTTATTCAAGTCTGGTAGTATTTTTGAAGTGGAAATCTGCACTATGGTACATAAATGTTAAAACTGTGCATGCAGTCCCCACAATGCTTCACTGAGTTCTCCAGGGGAGACCCCAGAGAGGCTTGTTTTGGGAAGTAGGAGTACATCTTGTCGGTCACTGCCTCATGAACAATACAATGTAAAAGCATTCAAAAGAAAGCTGCTGTACTTGTTTTGAATGCTATCATGTTGTTGAGTGTCAGCCTGCACCACGCTCTCATTTAAAAACAACCATTCTGAAAACTGTTTGCTCTTCTTGTGATTTGTGAGCCAGCATGAAATTTGTCTTTGTTGCATTTTTAGCTGGCACCACCTGCAGTGCGTACAGGAGTAGCTACCATGTCAGGCTAAACCCAACCCATGTGACACTGCCATCTACAGGATCATTTGTGCACAGCACAACAGCTTTGTGAAATGAACAAATGAATTTGTTTTCCTATACAAAGGTAAATTTGGCAGGGTGCTGGATTCCATCTTTTAGACATGATTTATATTTTGTTGGCTGGATCTGGCCCCAGGGCCTTATTTTTCAAGCTAGCAAGCAAACAGAATAAACCACCCTGTGTGCTACCTGACTGATGTTCCAAACCAGTCAGTGATCCAAAATCCTTTTTCAATATGGAACAAATCAATTTCCAAAAGAGAGGTATATCCTTGCAAGTCCAAAACGTGTGCAAAAAGAGTCGATAAGTCCATCCATGCATAGAGTGCACATTTGTGACAAAGCATCATTAAGAAACTTTTCCTGGGAGTGAGATACGTTTGATGTCAGAGGTTTTGAGGTGGATCAGCTGATGATTGGGATATTTTAGAGGTATTACTTATACATTTTTCATATGTTATCCCAGTTCCAGTTGTTATCCCAGTTGGGGTTGCCATGGTGGCGCACATAGACGCAGCGGCTTACAGCTCTCCACTCTCGGTGCCGTATTATATGTTTTTGTATGTGAACGGTTGTGTTTTTAGCTGAAAACACCACCATATGTTGGGCAATGTACGTGTACAGTCGTCAGGACCTTTTGAGCTTGGGATTACACTGCGAAATACCAATTTCATAGGACTTTCATCGCTACCAGGACATTCCAGAGGATGCCGTTAGAACACCGGGGTCTCTGTGGATAGTTCTTCCCAGCGACAAGTTCAAGAGGAAATGTAAACAACAAGGAAACAACAGTCGTCAGGACCTTTTGATCTTGGGATTACACTGCGAAATACCAATTTCATTGGACTTTCATCGCTACCAGGACATTCCGGAGGACACCGTTGGGTCTCCGTGGATAGTTCTTCCCAGCGACAAGTTCAGGTTGCTATTCTCCCCTGCACCGAAAGTACTGAGTACTAATTTCGTTGCATTATTATACCGTATATGATTGTGCAATGACAATAAAGATCTATCTGTCTATCTATCCATCCATCCATCCATCAGCTCATTCTTTGTAAGGTGCTGAGGTCTTTGTCCCATATCCGTTCAATGAACAAACGGAATACAAAAGAAAATACAGAAAACAATGAGTGCAGTTTTGATACTACTCGTACTGCATTGTACAAATATTATATAACAGTGAACAACAGTGAAATTAATTGATTACCAAGGAGCCATGTTGGTCCCCGGATCCCACTTTGGGAAAGTGAAATGCTGAACACCAAGTGTTAACAGTGTTAGCAGTGTAGGGTTTTGTGTGTTTGTCATCCTTTGCTTCATATTTTTGGAACATTTTTTTTTGTATAGTCTGTTTAGAAACCCCTTCCAAAACATCAAATAGCTGTCTATGCCTAACCAAATGTGGTTATAGTGTTATGTGCATGTGCATTCCAAAGCTCAGCAATCGTTTCTCGACGGTTGTCGGCATGTTTCAGAGATGATGAGGCCCGTGTGGTGAGAAGGAATTGAAAGCAGAGGGGAGAGTGCCTCCTGGGTCTGTCCTCTTCTCCATGCAAAAAAGATTAAGACATTACCATAAAGACTCACAACACTATTTTCCACTACTGCTTTCTCCTTCTCATATTCCATCTCTACCCCCTACACCCCACCCACATCCCTGGAAACACCTCTCCTCCCTCAGGCAGATTAGTCATATCTCCCCATCTGAAACTTGCACACATCTTTTCTTATTCATTTTCCTATTTTCATATCACCTGCTTTTTGTATGTACATATTCCATTGCTTCAGTCATGGTTGTTATGTTATATGGCACAAATATGGTTTAAGCTAAGGACTAAGAAACACTAGAGGAAGAGTTAATTGGGTATAACCACAGATTCCTGATCTACCTGAAGCTCAGCAGAGATCCTGGGTGGCTGTAGCTTGCAGCAGGCAAGTCCCCCAATGATACCTCAGGCTCTCAGCGACACATTTCACCCAGCTTTAATTGGCCACTACTTAAAGTGATAATTCTGTGAAAAATGTGATGTTATTGCACTTCCCTCGCCCAGTTGTTCTGTAGGACAGTAATGGTGCTATCTTCCTGTCATTGTTACTGAGTGCTGTATACTGGCTGGATGCTCCAAATGCTAACTGTTAACCTCCTGCCATTGAGGTGGACTTCCCCCCAGCTAACACTCTGAAAAATAACCACTTTAATCCACAGAAAGAAGGTTTAACAGCACTTTACAAGTGTTTTATTTTTTCCAAAACTAAGCTGCACATATGGCTATGAAGAGCACATGGATGCTAGTTTTGCTCAAATTATTGTTTATAACTAATTTTGCTGTTATCATCTGGTAAGATCTGGTAACTTCTGCATTTCCTGTATCACTCCATACCAGTGGAGCAGCAGCCACCACAGAGACAGAAGTAGATTGCTTGAGTTTGCTATCCTTCATTGAACACATGTATGCATTGAACACATGTATGCATGTTAGAGGACAAAAATAACAAGTTTATTCAGAGTACTAAGAGATAGTTGTCACGTAGTGTTGTGGCTAGCTTCTTCATTTCCTCTACCTCCCTTAATCACACACATTTAACACACTTTTCAGGCAACTTTTCAGGATCCTAGACCACCCAAGAAATTGTATTTATTTATCTATTCATCAATCAGTCAATTTTTTGAGCAGTTAAAAATCTGATACACGTCATCAAGCCAACTTTGAAAAATTTGAATGGTCCACCTCACTGTTAGGAGGCTAACAGTTAGCATTTGGCGCATCCCTACAGTATCCAGAACTCAGTAAAAGGAAGATAGCACCACTGTCTCAAATAACCACTGGGGACTAACTGAGGTAATATCAGATTTTTAAAACTGGGTGAAATATCCCTTTTAAAGGTGATACATGTAGCATTTAAATCAGGGGTAGTGAACGAAAGCCATGAAAAATTCCCCCCCTGGTTTGATGAGACATACTTGCGTGTTTACCCTGACCTTGACCCTGACAGGCATTCAGACGGGAGGGACCACCCTGAGGGACGTGCTAGTCAAATTACTATTTTATCTTATTTCTTTTATCTCTGAAAAAGCAATTGCTGCCTAGACCATGTTTGAGTTGATTTTTTTATAATTTATTTTTTATGCTTTATTTTGTATGAAGTGCCTCGCGAGCCGGGTCAAATGGTCTTGCGAGCCACATACAGCCTGGAGGCTGGAGGTTCCTACCCCTGGTTTAAATGTTAATATGTCATTAGCACATTCATTTTGAGACATCACGGTAATCACCAATTAAATTATTGTCTCTGGAAGAACGGTGGCCTTTACACTGCAGTTTACATTGTGTGGCACAGGATTAGATTAGGCAAAACATCTGCTGCATTGTTTAATGGCACAGACAAATTGTTTTATGACACAAAACAGGAAGGGGACACTTCTTCCAGTGCAAATGGAGCTTTCACAGTTTACACTACTGGCAAATGACGGAAGGAGTAAAAGGCTTCTGGAAGCATGATTTCCAGTTTATCCTCTTGAGTACAGGCAGCAACAAGGGTATATTGGAGATGTGGGTTTATATTTTAATTTTGTTTTTCCCCATACGTATCTGTCATTCACTCTCTGCTTTCATATTAATATGCACAGAGAAACACAGAGAGCTGAGATGGGAAAGGGAAAGGCATTTTACTTTTACTTTCTGCTTCTCTGATTTCCCCTTTTGTCTCTCAAAAATAATACTTTGAATCAATAGCTGTTTTCTCTTTGCATGTGTTAGGGACCACCTGTTAATCACAGCTCATTCAAGCAAACAGATGAGCCAAAGCACGATGCTTCCGCCAGCTATAATCTGCAAAATTAAACAGCAAATAAAGCTTGGTTTTGTACTGTTAAATCAGAGGTGGGCAGCACTGGCAATGACAACCTCTTATTCTCATTGGGAAATGGATTACACTTCTGCAGTTGTCTAAGCTCCACCCAAGCAGCTCTTCCCCTGTTCAAAACTATTCCTCCTCAACCCTCATTGCCTCCTCTAATTTCTGATGTGAGTAGCCAGGTATGAGGTTAACTATGCTAACGGCTAGACATTATTACCAGTCTGAGGAGCTGACAGCTCATTTCTGATCATGATGTATGTTGTGGCCTGGTTCGCATCACTCCCCTCTCCCTGTCCCATCGCTCTTTGTCATCAGCTTATCTGACAGGCCTGAACGCATCCCTGGGAATACATGATCAAGGTGAGGCTTTAAATGACACTCCACCAAACTTCGTAGTGAGGGAAACAGATACTCAAAAATCAATGGGCTTGCATGGCAGAGTGCAGATGTGCTGCTCATAAACTTTTTTTTTTTTTTCTAAGGGAGAGATTTAGATTGGCAAAGGGTTTCTTTGCGTTTCTTCTCTGTGACTCTCCAGGAGATTGAAGCGAAATGGGAGTGAGGAATTATCAGACAAGATAAGGCTGGCAAGATCTTTTCTAGCCTCCAGGAGGGGATATACTGTACTTGCCCAACTGGAAATGAGGTCTTTCATGTGACTAAAGGAGAACACTCTGTATCTCCAAGCCTATGCTAATCCGTTACTCGGAATGCTCCTTTGTGCCTTAGTCATGTCATCAACATTTTGCCTGTGGTGCATACTGAAATATCCCAGTTTTTTGTTGTAATAATATCACAGCCAAATACAAAAGGTTTCATTTCACAAGTGCTATTATGCAACTTTTTTAATGATTTACAATCAAATATATTGTTGAGAATGTCAATAAATTGTTGAAAATCTAGATGATGTGCATTTAGACTGTATAGCAACGTCTGTGTTGCTCTATTTGGATTGATTATTGGCAGAGAAGCTCCAATACAATCTAATACATATTTGTTCGGAGCTACAAAGTTTTAGACAATTCCTCTTAATTTTACTGCTTTGGCATTGCCTCTCATGTTATTCAGCTTTCAGCTGAATGTGATGAGCAAGTGCTGATTAGATGGCATTATTTGAAAATAATGCCTCTTGAACATATTTATTTTTATTAATTTGCATGACAGGAAGAAAAACATAACTCAAGTTGACCACATTGGCCACGTTTCTGCTGTCTAAGTTTCAGAGATTTTGTTTTCCAGTATTCTGTGATTTTTGTAATGTGTCCTGAGATCCAATTCCCACGTGAACTGGCTAGCATTGGTATTGGTATATTTTCTCCCAACTGACAATTTATGTGCAAAAATAGCTTAGTATCCTTTTTTAAACCAAAATAGATTTAAGTAGAAATACTAACTCCACATTTGCAGGTATCTAAAAACTTGCTTCTGTTCTGGTCCACACACTGTCCTGAGTTGGGAGAATGATTTCATTACTATTCCATCTAACAGTTCCTTTATGTGTATTATCCCCAATTCCTGCTATCTGTTTAATCTAGGTTTTCCACAGGAAGGAATAAAATGTGGGTTGTTTACCACCAGTGCAAGAAAAGATATGGACCCCTTAATCCCATAAAGTTTACATATTTTATGCCAAGAGCTTATTATTATTATTGAGACTTTAAAATAAATGTTGAACAGCACTGGGAAGCTAAACTGCTTTAATCAACGTCTCACCCTCTGTTTATCAGTGTTGTGCAAGTTACTGAAAATTAGTAATTAGTTACAGCCACTAGGTAGTACCTAGGTAAATTCACTTGTCTGCTTCATTTCTCTTGTCAATGCACACAACAGTAACTGCTGACACAGGTTTCATGTCTTCACCAACATACCTGGTGATCAGTCTGTTTAGTTCTGCTTGGCTTACAGACTGCAAACTGCAGAGTTGTTGAGTTTAAATGAAGCCTTGGCTGTTTGGATGGTCAGCGGATCCCACACTGGGGGTCTTTTGCGTTTAGCCCTGCAGAAATGTGTTGTTTTACCAGGTGCTTCAAAAAATTAGAATTATTATTCTTTGATGTGGACAAAGTTCTCACACATAGACTACAATGCACCACAATATTTTTGTCCATGATCTTGAGGTAGGAAAAATATTGTCCATATTTCCAGGACAGAAAGCTCACGTTGCCATTGAACACAGTTTAATGCTAATGTGTTGATTCATTCATTCATTGCATCATCTTAAGGTTAGGTAACATTAGATCATAAAATGGAAAATGAGAGGAACTGGCTGTGTTTGCCTCCTATCAAGACAAAAGCAACCAGTAAGGGGTCCCTTTAAATTTTTAGTGTTTCTAATTGTGTTATTTAATTTGAAAAAGTAACAGGTTACGTTAATAGTTACCACCAAAAGTAGTAGAATCAGATTAACACATTGCTTCCAGCACTGCTGTTCATGAAATTGATATTGGTTGGGGAGTAAGGATGTACTGAAATCTGAGAACATGTTTTCAGTAAAAGTTGAGCTGATGAAGTCTTTTGGACTACAAGCTTGAAGACCGTCCAAAGCGTCAGCCTGGATTGTACGCCACCATGTAGAGCACCTTGTCAACATTATCGTTCAGCCTCTCAGAGACCCATAGAATTGAGGGGGCAATCTCATGAAAGATGGCAGGAGTATAATCATGGTTGAGGGTGGTATTTCTTCAGGAATTTACTAAACACACTGCATGATGCTTCAGTTGATATGACATTGAAGTTTAGCCAAGATAATAATATCATCAGCTGTATTGTTCTCAGTCAGATACCCGTATCCACAGACATTTGCCTTTCAGCTTGAAAATATGGGTATTGTTTACATCTGCATCGCATGCCTTGCAATATTGATGCGGATGTTTCTGTACTACAATTTAAGTCCACAACCTACTATTACCCCTACCAAAGCGATTTTGTCTTTTGTCTTTTGTGTACGTGTGTGTTGCTGTGTGTCACAGTCACACACTTGCAGGCAGAGGCACTTGCAGTGGGAGAATACACGCACAGAGTACACATAGTTGTTACCCAGGTCATGTGGCCTCAGAGTTAGCATTCTGACTCTAGCATTGTGTTTTATTTCACCATCTGCATTGGTGCAAAGTCTTCTTTTATTTTATTTATTTATTTATTTTTTGTTAATTCTGGGGTAATGTGGTTGCAATATTATGGTGCTTTTATTTTCACTAAATTTGAAATATTTGAAATACTGAATATATATTTAGAATAATTATAGTGTTCTTGTCATGTTTTTGTTTTTGACTTTTTTTTTTTTACTAATTCCATGCTGATTTTCAGGTCAAAGGGTTCAATGCTTGTGAAAGACATCTGAATGCAGCCACAAGGAATCTGACACTGATCCACCATCACTAATCTGATGTTTCAATGTATAATTTTAATAATTGGCAGTTTTAATAAATGTCAATGCTTAGCTTTTTTTTTTTTTTTTTTTTTAAATGTAACATTTACTTTTGCTTCTTTGTTAGTTGCCTTCCCCCCATGTTTTGGAATGAAATCAAGTGAATTTTGCTCGGGTTTCAAAGGGTTAACCATCTCTTCGCTACGCAAAGACGGAAGAAAATAAGGATTGAGTATGATAGCAGTTTTAATTCTACCATAACAGGAGCGTTGGTCCCATTATTATCAATGAGAGCAGCAAGCATCCCAGCCACAGTGTTTGTCCCGTTCTCTGCTTTTCAAGAGCAGTCATTAGTCCTGTCAGGCTCGCTAAAATGACTTCTTGTTTGTTGAAAGGTAACAACAAGCCAGCTCTTTCTGGAACACAACAGCTTGCTTATGATTTGTCATCCACCATCTGTGTGTGTGTGTGTGTGTGTGTGTGTGTGTGTGTGTGTGTGTGTGTGTGTGTGTGTGTGTTATTGGTAGTATTTGTGTTTATATGTACAAAGAGCACAAAGAGATGTCAGGTGCGTATGTAATGAGGCTCCACATTTGAGAGAAGATATTTTCTCTGTTTATGTTTGTATTTGCCTTGGCCTCGGTGTGCATGCCTATTTTTGCTGCTCATGGCAAACATGTTCAATTCTGAGGCAAGCGGTGAAAATATAATTTTCTAGGCCGTTCCACGCCCACAGCATTTGGATTTATTACCTTTGGTAATCGGTTTTCCTAGGGAGTGCCGGGCCTGATAGATGCGCTATCACAAGCCATGCTAAAAGAGCTACTTTGAAACCCAGGACAGTCCTCTTCCACACTCCACAAGCTCTGCCTTTCCAAATAACAGGTCATCCAACGTCTTTATCTCAGTTCTCCCTTTTTCATTCTTTCCTCAGAATTCAAAAACAGGGATTTTTAGAATTCACTTAGGCCCTTAGAGCGGTATAGCTGGCCAGCGTAATTGTCCAGGTTTGAGGTTATCTGTCAAGTGGCTGAGCCTCTTATCTCGTCTTTACTTTGATTGCAAACCGCCCGACTTTGTGATCATTCCATTTTGTCAGTATATCAATAATACTTGAGAGGGTTCTTGATCATGATCATGGACACAGCAGTGATGCAACAGGAACAAATGCAGCCATATGATTGTATATAGGGTAGGACATCAGCCACTGTTATGGAAACTTATTACAGTCTCAGAAAATAAAGCCCACAACTGAACCTTTAAGGCTCCAGAGGTTTGTCACTGGGGCCTCTAATAAAATAATATATAATTTATAATTGGTGTTTTAGCTAATCTTTTCCCAAAACAAGCAGTGGGATTTTAGAATTCGAATCATAATTTTATTTTAAACCAGCTGTCCAGTGCTGTAGTTTGTCAGCTTATCATGGCATCTGAGCTGTACTGTGTTAAAAGAAATGGAATACAGAAAAGACAGAAAGAAGAAAGTACCGACATAGTGATTACACTTGTTGGGGAGCTGGAATGTGTTTTTATTTTATTTTATTATATCTTGCACTGCTTTGTTTATGTGTCTCTACCTGTGTAATTTGAAGAGCAGCCAATGCAGCGGGCAGAATGCTAAGTGGTCATCCGTAGCTTTTTATTTTGCTGTCGGGTTAGAGAGGTGACCCGGCGCCCCATAATTGAACAAGGCCACCTGCTGAGACAACAGCAGATGATCAAATGACTTCATCCACAGCAGTGCATTTCTGTTAAGCAAATTACTAATATAATTGACCAGAGCCAGGGGATTTGGATAAGGTATTATTGCAACCAACCAAGTTTTCTTGCAGGGCCTTGTCATGTAATGATGATGTCAGAACTGCAAAGCATTTGATTGCTTGGAGTGTGTTGCACCCAGCGTAGTTCTTAAATGGTCAGTTTAAAAGGAACGTAATTTTTCCTGGTAGCCAGTGTTCTAATAGCAGTGTTTAAAAATGCACAGATGTGCACTGTTTTATTCTTGTCAGGATGGAAAAACCTCCGAACCACTGGTAAGACTGTGGAGCACTAAAACTCTCAGAAAGGCATAATAATTATGGATGGATATAGATTTTTCAGGATCATTAATAATCAAGGATACGGCTAACTGACATTTAGGCCATTATTTATTTGTAATAAATTTGAAAGCTGCAGTGTCAAATTTACAGAGTTGGAAACAACAACACATACCTTGCTTTGAATTTACAAATGTTTAAATAGCAATATTGTATTAGTAAAAAACATTCCAAAAATTTAAAAAAAAAAAAAAAGAAGAAAGAAGAAGAAAATTAAGAATGCAATGAAAAGGGGAATGGAAATTGTAACCATATGATCAGAAGTGTGGTCCCACCCACTACAGTGCGGCGGAGTCTGAGTGGTTTTCATGTTAGCCATCATGTCAATCAAAATTACAATACCAATCACTGAAAAATTGGACCTGATAATCTGTCTGGACTGATAATTGGTTGATCCATAATAACAATATCTGTAATAATATCAAAAATTAAAGATGCTGTGAAAAATTATAAAAGTAATCAAACACACAATGTTGTATACGCTAGGACATGGATGACATTGACTGGCCCTTGTAAAATGCATGTATATCTGTTTTCAGTGCCCAACCCTATTGTACATAAGTGGCCAGTCATCTATCTTGGAAGGTTTTAGGTCACCAAAATTCACTATATTTCTTTGGTAATTTTCAGATCATTTTCTTGTAACTTTTTACTTTCCTTGTCACCTTTTACTAATTGCCGATTTGCTCTTCACCTTTCCCATTGTTAAAAAAAAAAAAAAAAAAAAAAATCAAGTGAATTTGTTCAGATGTTGATCCAGCATCACAGATCTGATGTTTAAATATATCATTTTAATAATTCTAATAATAATTTCTATGACATGTATTTATTTATTTATTCATTTATTAATTCATTATTTTATTTATCATCTTGTAATTTTCTTGTAATAGTTTTTGCTATTTTTATTTAATAATTAATTACTAATGTTTTGCTAGTTTGGTAATCACCTTTTCCCCATTGTTTTTTAAAAAGATGTTGATCCAGCATCACTAATCTGATGTTCAAATATGTCATTTTAATAATTATTATTACATTTTTCTTGTATTTATGTTTCTGATAATTTTTTTTTTTTTTTCAAATTATATCCTTATATTTTACTAATTTGCTAATTGCCTTTTCCCTTTGTTTTTGTTTTTTAAATAAATCAAGTGAATTTGCACAGGTTTCAAAGGGTAAATCAAACATTATGTAATGCAGTCTGAACATGAAATGTTGGCTAACACAGTAGAAACCACATCAGAGAATGTGCGTCTGGATGTGGACAAAGTCGCATCACTGCACATGTCAACATTTGTCCTTCCAGTGGACGACGGCCAGTGGTTCAGGTCAGCAGGGCTTTATCAGTGCTGTCATGACTCGTCTGATCCAAGTGACCAGCGGTCTTCTGAGGGAGGCTCGAGATAAGCCAACAGGCCAGCCGTCACAGAGGGGAAACCTCAAGCTCCTCTTATCTGATCACTTCACTATAGGATGTGGCTGCATAGCAGCCATCTGCCATGCCAGTAAAAATACACCTTAAAAACACTTTAAATGTAAAGTAAATCTACTGCTGCCATAGCAGTGGCAAGGTATAAGTCGTATTCCCCCCACCAAGCCTCGCCTTGTCTCGGGTTAACAGGTTACTATGGCCACAGAGAAGGGCCAGCCTCGGGGGCTGGGGGTGGGGCTGGGCACAAAATATACAAGTCCCGTCTAATGACTTCAGATCCCATGAGATGCCTCCTTAACCTTCAAACCCACGCACTAATTTGTGTTTGTGTGTGGATGAGAGTCCACAGGGATGAGTGGGGGCTAATGAGGGACAACCCCTATTGGAAGGGCAAGCCGGGTGTTAAATGCTGTGATGGAGTTGAGTGGGTGGCCCAACTACATCAAAAGGCAACAATGAGACCCAGGAGGAGCCATAGCATAGAGAAACACATCTCATTTAGATACTTTATTATAACAAGCAGGTACAGAGTGTGTGTGTGTGTGTGCGTGCGTGCGTGCGTGCGTGCGTGCGTGCGTGCGTGCGTGCGTGCGTGCGTGCGTGCGTGCGTGCGTGTTTGCGCGTGCATGTGCTAGTGCTGACCGAAGCTGACAGTCTGATCAGTTTGTATTGCCTCAAATCTCCTGCTAAAGGAACATGCAGCACAGACTATAGGCTTCAAAAGCCCCGTCGCCATCTGTCTCTGACTTGTTCACATTTTTGATACATCCGGATCATAAAATTAATTCATTTTTCCCAGTGTCTTCAAAATAATTTATACCATTTGTTTGTTCAGATGTTTTAAACAGCATCTTAAATCACAGACTGTGACAGGAATGATGGTATGAAAACCCCTTGGATTTTCCCTGGAGAGAAAATGCAAATGTAAAGGTTGTGCAACCACACATCACAATGGCTTATATGGCTTGTGGAGAAGCCCTTTATTAGGCAGAACATTATTATTAATTAAAAGTAGCACTGAACATTATACATTGCAAATGTGTTCACAGTAATTTTTCATAATTCTCAAAATAAGAAATCTTTGGATGTACAAAAAAAAAAAAAAAATAATTCACAGATCACCACATTACAAACTTAGTCTCCACACAAGACTAAGTACATTCCAATTATTTCTTTTTTTCTATATTTGCTTATATCTTGCTTATTTTCAGGCTAATTCACATTCATTGCCTTTATTCCCCATGTGTTTGAAAGAAATCAAGTGACTTTACTCAGGTTAATGCTTATGAAAGGCATCTGAATGTATTCATAAGTATTTAAACTAGAAATCTGACATTGATGCAGAATCGCTAAACTGATCTATCACTATTTATGTATTTATTTATTAATTTATTTATGCTGATCTTCAATATGTCTTTTCCCTAACTTTAAGTTCCAGTAATTTTGCTAATTTTCTAATAGTTTTTTCCCATGTTTTCTGGAAGAAAAAAAAAATCAATCTAGAGAATTTGTTTAGGTTTCAAAGGTTTAAGTTCTGGGTGTTCCATAGACATTAAGTTCCGTATTGATCAATGTAATGGAATAAATTGCATAATTTTCAATATATCAGAGTTGGACAACTCAAACTGTCAAATGTCATTAAGACAGGCATTTCAGCAAACTGATCAGTTTGACTCTAACTGAGCTTTCCTGCTTGCCTAATGCATAAGCCTATGTGTGATTGCTCTCTACAGCTGATAAAATGAGGTAACAGTACTCTTCCAGTGTTGTGTGTCATTCTTACCAGTCTGCCATTCTTCTGGCAACACCTCAGCCCTCACCCCCTAATCACCTGGCACCAGGGGGCTAAACAGACCCTGGCCCCCAGCCCAGGCCTGTCTGTAACTGTATCCATGCCTATCCAATGCTCACTAGCTACCTACCTGCCTGTGTGCCTGCTGAACGCCTCTTTGGCTGCCTCCATGCTCAAGCCAACATCTTGACTGGCTTAGAGGCCCAAATTCCCAGCGCCAACACTTTGTTAAACCATGAATAATCTATTTTAATGCAGTGTCTGAATATGGAATATTGGTGGAAAACTGCGGTGGCTTCTACAGGGATTAGATGATATTCTATTCTCCTGTTTCTTGACCCAGATCCTTCAGCTTTTTTAGGCATAGTGAGTGGAAGAAAACTACAGAGTATTTTATGAACAACATGTCTAGGAAAATTATGGAGGAAGTGAGCAAGACACTTGAGCTGAATACTTCTTATGTGTGTCCCTGCTATAAGCTGTGTGTGTGTGTGTGTGTGTGTGTGTGTGTGTGTGTGTGTGTATGTGTGTGTGTGTTTGAAAGTTAGTGAGCATGATGAGGAAAATATCTTTACAACAGTGGTCACCAACCCCTCCATTGTAATTGACATCTTTGAGACTAGCAGAAAGATCCTGAGAATAGAAAAACATAATTACACAGTCTGCTACACAATGGAAACACTTTTTTTCTTTCCCTTTTCTTTTTTGTCCACCTGATTCAACCATATCATGTTATTGAGTCAGTGTTATCAGTCATAATCACCCCCATAGAGTATAGGTTATCAGAGCCCTGCTGCATCTTCTAGCAGGTGAGAAAGCTGTTATCATCTGTTCCTATCGTCACTTGGTCTTAACCAATCAAATGGGACCCTGGAGTCTCGCTGGAAGCAGGAATCGAACTCTGGTCTCATGGGTTAAAGTCCTGTTGCTTACGCTCCTGCCATCCACCCCAACTGCCTCCCTTTGCAGGACTTTTGCTTTCTCTTTATACTACATCACTGTCACCCTTGTCTCATACTGATGCCAAAGAGTGCCTTTGGTTTCTAATTGCTACCTTTTGCATCGATATCAGATGCCAAAGGGTGCCTTTTGGTGTTGCTATATGACACAGATGGCCATGTCCAAGCTGCGGTGTATGACGGCCTGGGCAACAGGTCAGTCAGCATTTTACTGAGTCATGGACATCATAGAAGATATTGCTGCATTTATTTCAAACCCATTCCTGCCCATTGATACAGAGCTGTTAGCTGCCAAATTTGAGGAAGTATTTGCTTTGCCAAATGGAGCTGACACGGAGATGGCTGATTTCCAAAATGAGATTGACTGAAAGCCAGATAGAGAGATGGTGACTTCTGGGGACTTGTCAGCAGTGAAAACTTTCCTCTCCTCACCTCGTGAGCTGAAATGAAATGAAAGCTCACTTTGGATCCACTTACCTCTGTGAGAAGGCTTATTCATAGAGGGAAATCATCAAATCAAAGTACAGGAGTCGCCTTAGTGCCAGACACCAAACATACTGTCTCAGACTGGCTGTCTCTAGCTATGAGCCAAACAACAAAGTGCTTGTGGACACTATTCAGTCACTGTTCAACCATCACAGTGGTTTTAGTGAGCAGGGTACTGCAGCAGTTTGGCCTTTTGATGGCATTAATGCCATCAAAAGTGATGCCACATAAGATTAGAGTAAGGGTTAGGGTGAGGGAACGGGTTAGGGTTAAGGTTTGGGTGAAGGAAAGGGTGAGGGTTAAGGTTTGGGTGAAGGAAAGGGTGAGGTTTAAGGTTTGGGTGATGGAAAGGGTTAGGGTTAAGGTTTGGGTGAAGGAAGGGGTGAGGGTTAAGGCTAGGGTGAGGTGTTATAGTGAAGGTTGGGTTTAGGGTTATCTATTCCTTCCCCAATATCTGTAGTTGATGATTAGTAGGTGTAGGCTATATTATCCGAGAAAAGATAGCTACTCACTTCACTTATTAATTTGTCTTCTCCTTGAGGACTTCCACGTCTTTGTTGCAGTATCGGAGGAATTGTGAAAACTATTGGCAACACCTGATGCCTGGTACTGGGTGGCAGGAGCTGTCAGGGATGGTTTAGTTTTATAATGGATTGGGGCCTTTTCTCCTGTCCAATTAGCTATGCCTATTGTGGGTGGTTACTAATTTAAGGTAACTATTTTAATTAGTCTCTGCCTACCTATAGCTACCCTTCAGCTCTTTTTGGGTTAAGATTAGGACTAAGATAGGACTAAGGAAAATTTTCTCTAATAATGAAAATGTATGCAACATGTCTCCTTGCATTGTCATACTGTAACTTAAGATATAGTCATCATAGTCTTATATCCTCTGGTATTTTCATGCTACTTTTATTCATATTATATTTTAATATTGTGCATTTTTTTTCATTCATTTTCTGTTTCTTAGGATATTCTCCTGCTATTTTCCCATTACCACATCCATTCCACTTTTTTTGTTTGTTTGTTTGTTTGTTTGGTCTAGTTTGCATTCATATGTATATCCATTGTTTTAATTTATTATGTTTTGTCCCACTATTTACTGACATAGGTAGTAATAATACAATTCCCCATACAATGATAACATGGCAATTTAAACTCACAAGAAGATAAATTTAAAAAATGTTGCTCCTAAAAAAAAAAAAAAAGCAACAAAACAAATTACAATCAAAATAAATGGATAGGCTCTCTACAGTTTAGACAGTTAATACAAATATTTTACCAAACAGAGCAATTGTATTTATTATCAGGGTAGAGATCTCATCCAGTGTTAGTTTGACATAGATGTTGAGTGGTCTTAACCAGTTTTGGATGTTGGTCCACTTTTGGACGATAGAAAAACAAACACAACTGGTTTCCCTCTTCCTCACCACAGAATTTATTTAAAGGTATGTTCAGTGTTAAATGTGTTAAGTTGTTTTTTTGGTGGCAGTAATTTCATAGAATATCTTCAATTGAAAGATTCTTGAGTGTGAGTCAGTTGTTAATAAGTCAGTTGTTGTCGTTAATAAATTGTTCTAAAAAGATTGTTTATGAGGTATTGAAATATTAAATAAAAAAGGTACAGACTTATGTACCACAGGTGGCTCAGTGGATTCAAGTGTATCCAAAGTGTATGCAACTTGCAACTTCCCTTACATGATCTCAGCCACATAATGCCTCCTCTCCGCTCTCATATCAGTTCACTTGGTGGACTGTTGCTTTAATACAATAATCCTGTAATTGTCAATGCATATATCTCTCTTTCCCCCATCTTTCCTGGCCCCATCCACTGTACACTTTGTACTGTAAGCACTAAAAGAGAGCTAATCAGATTAATGATCTCTGTCTCTTTTCTCACTCCCATCTCTTCCCCACCACTTTATCTTTCTCATCTTTTCTTTTGCTTATCCATTTCCTTATCCATCTTGTTTTTCTTTTCATTTTCTCTCCCTTTTTCCCCCCTCCCTATTTGTCTCTTTCCTCTCCCGGACTTTCGCCCGCTCTTCCTCTTCCTTCTCCCTCTGTCTCTACTCTAGCTGTCAGAGTTATTCGTCTCCTTTGAAGAGAGCCCCCAGGGTGCTGCCTCTTTAGCGCAAGTCCACAAGGCGGTGCTCCATGATGGTCGGACTGTGGCAGTTAAGGTCCAACATCCCAAAGTTCAGACTCAAAGCTCTAAGGACATAGTGGTAATGGAGGTGAGTGTGTGTATCCAACCAGGTTCAAATAGCTGCACACCCTACATCTTGCATATGCCAACTAGCCATGAACCAAAGGCTCATGCTGATTCTACCTAATTTTATTATTATCACAACTCATTCTGACTGCCATTATCTATCCTATTATAATATGCAGCTCTTGTCTTAATCTCAAGAGAGATGCATGAAAGTGGTCAAACTAAGACCTTTTCGGACTGCCAGCCCAAACTTATTTATTGTCATATCCAGATTGTATCCAGATTGATTTTAGAATGTCTGGACAGCAAAAAAAAAAAAAAAAAAAACATGAAATGTGATTTTTGCAAATCAGATCCAAACCTTATTCGTGGTTTGAAATGGGATTCCAATTGGATCTCATCTCTTGCGAATAACAGTGTGGACAGTCTGTCTTAAAGATCTGAGTTGAGAAACAAATCTGTTTTGCCTTTTGTCTGAACTAGGCATTAAACGTACTGAATCCACATCCAAAAATAGGAATATCTGTATTTGCATTTCAAAATCCATATCCTGATCACTGTAATTACAAGTATATGTAAATAAAACTGGCAATGAAGCTGGTGCTGATTTTGATTCTGAAGGTGTTGGTGAGAGCGGTCCATTGGCTCTTCCCAGACTTTGCCTTCATGTGGTTGGTGGAGGAGGCCAAGAAGAACATGCCACTGGAGCTGGACTTCCTCAATGAGGGACGCAATGCTGAGAGGGTAGCCCGCATGCTAGCCCACTTTTCTTTTCTCAAGGTAAGCAGACACACACATGCCACACGTATTAGGGCCACTGTAGGAAGAAAGGAAATATGGAGCTGGGGGTTGATATTCTGAGAAAAACTCTCAATTTCTTAAATTAAAGTCGTAAATTTACGAGGAAAAAAATTCACAAATTTATTAGAAAAATACTTGAAAAAAAACTTTTTTTTATACTTTTCTTATACTAATAAAGGAACCACATGGATTCACTTTGCAAGGCTGGATCAGCCTCACACTGCAGATGCTGCTGCTCGCCGTGTATCAGGCCTGCAGCTGATGACCTCATCAAATTCTACTCTGACATGGGATTTAGGAACAAGGAGTTTTAGTTTTAGTTCACGATCACAGTGTTGTTTTCTTCTGAATAGGCAATATCTCTTCAAAGTCTGGATGCTTATAGTCGGGGAGCCAAAGTCTCAAAAATGGGTTGAACCTGACATGGTCTGCCATACTTTTTATTTGTGTTTTTTCTGTTAACTTTGATCCTAAGAAACAATAATTGGAGGGTCTGCTCTGCTGGAAATATCGCGAAAAAAAATTGTGGCCATTTTAGTGTATGCACCCTGTATTTTTTATCAGAAAAATGTTAAAAACGATTTTTTCCCTCAAATCCTCAGTGGGTTGGGTAGGCTGTCAATCAATGCATTCCAGATACAGAGAACACATGTGCTTACAACATCCACTGAAAAAATAACTCTTAAAACACATTTCTTAATTATTTTGCATCAATTTAATGCAAACAAATTAGGCGTTTTCTCACTTTTTTCCAATATTTTCATCTTTACTTCATTGGCAATCAATTATTCCACCAAGTTATGACATCAGTCAATATGCCATTCTTTTCAACATACTGTATACTCATTCCACAGAAAAAATGATAAAAATCTAACCAAAATCATTGAATCTGTGATGATTTAACTACTAGTTGGCGATCAACAGGCGCTGAACTTCAATGGAATTTTAGACAACTCAAAATTCTGAAAAACATGCAACATTTTTCTGATAAAAAATACAGGGTGCATACACTAAAATGGCCACAATTTTTTTTCGCGATATTTCCAGCAGAGCAGACCCTCCAATTATTGGTCCTTAGGGTCAAAGTTAACAGAAAAAACACAAATAAAAAGTATGGCAGACCATGTCAGGTTCAACCCAATTTATTGAGCTTTTGAGACTTTGGCCCCGACTATTATGATAATATTGTGAAAGGGCACATTGATACACCAGTGTTGAATAAAAAATATGACCTTCATCACCATCGACAGTGAACTTTTTTTTTTTTTTTTTGGGAGTCAGTGAAACTGTGAATGAATCAAAACACCTAAGATAGTTAAAACACTAACTTTTTTTGTTATTGTTTCTGCAGTGATTGATGGTTCTTGATGAAGTAAGCTTTTGGAAGAGCCTGTGAGCAAGGCACCTAAGCCTCCTGCTGCTCCTGTGGAGCTGCTAACAGGCACAGCAGTAAAAGGACATTGGTAGCTGCTTTTGACCAAATCAGTTTTGTTTTTTGACTAAGTTCCATTCACGATTCTTGGAACCAAGGCGGTAACTAGCAAACAAGCCCATGTTTGCACCAGTTTGGAGTTGAATCATTGCGTCATGGTCACTGGCCACAGACTGCAGCATTCCTGTGGCTGCATTCAGCAATCCAGTATGCTGGTTTGCTGCTCACGCCATCGAGGAGTTCACAACACCCCTCTAGATAATCTTTTCTCTGGGTCCTTTTTTGGAGTCTCTGTTTTTTGGAGTCTTTCTTTAACTTGTTGACTTTAACCTTTTCTAGTACTCCCCTCCATCGTTTCCTAAAATTCAGATGTCCAAACTGAAAACAATGATATTGTTTCTTAAGCAGACCAACACATGCTCTTTGATTTCTCTGCTGTCTCCACATTTCCTTGTAGTATAATATACACCCACTCTTGTTGTTGTTGTCACGTTTTCGACCTCACGTCCTTTTGTTTTTTGGTTCAAGCTGGGAACTAACTGATTCTGAACATATTTATTTATTTTTATTATTTCTCGAAAACACTCAAAATTTTTCAAAATTAGGTTCACGAACCAGAATGCACCCAGTTCCTTGCTGGTGGAAAAGGTTTATGGTTGCCCTGGGCACCTCCCAGTGACTGACAGGAAAAGACTGTGGTTGTAGCGGACAGCTCAGAGTTTTCTACCCCCCACCATCTCTTATTGGAATCCAATCACTTCTAGTGTTTAAAACCGGTCCAGAGGGCAGATTAGCTTTTCAACACTATTGATCTGTCACATGGGAAATGTTCTTTGAGTTAGGATTTGAACGACATTCACGCACGCACGCACAGGCACACGCACGCACATGCACGTGCGCGCGCGCACACACACACACACACACACACTCTTGCACACACAAACACACTCAAGATAGAATCTTATCTTTAGCAGGGGAAGTCAGAGCAGCTCCCAGCTCTAATGAATACTTAATATCTTCACACGTGACCTGCACAGTCAGGCCTGTGTGTGTGTGTGTATGATGTTCCCCAAAGATGGGACATTTGTAACATTACCACAGTGCAAATGTAATGATGCTTTCAGTTCTTATATATTGGTTTAACCATGTCGTCTTCTTCTTTGTCCTCCTCCCCATTATCCCCTGGCCTGTTCCCCTTCCTACCTCCCTCAGGTTCCTGAGATCCACTGGGATTTGTCCACAAAGAGAATCCTGACCATGGACTTTGCTCAGGGGGGACAGGTCAACGACAGAGACTACATGAGGAGACACGGCATCAACGTCAACGAGGTACCACGTGCTGCTGTACCTTCTTTGTGTGTGTGCGGTTTTTGTGTTGGTGTATTTAGTGTAATGTGTCTTGGTATATTTTGTCTGTTTAGCTTTAGTAAGGAGAAACGCACCACCTTGCCGCAACCTCTTGCTAGCCTTCATCACAGTCCAACAGGAAAAAACATTATATATGTCCTTTTGGAAAATGGATAACACAGCACTTTCAAATGTCGTCAAATTGTCCAGCCGAAAATGGTTGCAAATGATGCTTTTATTTACTCAGCATTCACACCTTGCCTTGTTTACGTTTACGCTGCATTCATGGAACTCAGTCTTTGGATATCCATCTTGTAAATTCCCAACCTGCGATAACATAAAGTTCACAGAGTCAGCTTGAGATAAATTAATGTTCACAACAAGAAGAAACTGTTATTTTTCCACCGTGGGGTCTCCTAAAGATGACGGCTTCCATTTTCCTGAGATAACAATGTGAAAACCATGCCTTTCAAATGTATAAGACAGAAATTCTGAGTTAAATGAATTCAACAATGAATAGGTGTTTGCTTTGTGAGCCATACCATGTTATGAACATGCAAACAAGAAGCAAAACAAACTTGTTTAGTGTCATTTTTTCCCTTGCCAACTTGAGCGCATACCATTTGCTAAGGCTGAGTCCTGATTGCAGCAGCCATGGTTCAAGCTGGATTCGAACCGTGGTCACTGGTGGTCGCCCCAAGCCATTTGCTGCATGTCATCCTCTCTCTCTCCCCTGCCTTTCCTGTCTCTCTCTACTGTGACTGTCCCAAAGATGGCCAAAAAATAATATTAAAAAAAGAAAGTAGCTCATTGCCACAGCCAAACTAACATTGTTGCTAACACATAATTAGCAAGGTTTACTATGTGATGCATCACAGCTGAGCCCAGTTGTAATGAGAGTTCTTCAGCAAACAACATACAAAACCCAAATCAAACACACTAATGTTGTAAAATCACACAACTTACTTGAATTACATGAATATTTTTATCAAAAGATTGACAGCAATCTTCAGTATAACTGAAAATAAATTTAATTTGTAATGTGTTGATTTTAAAGCACAACCAAAGATTTGGATTTTCTCAGTTGGATTAGCTCCCTTTTTGCGCTTACAGTTGTATCCTTTTACTGAGAGCACTTCAATGCAGCATCTGCCTCATATTGGCAGGTGCTGCTAGTTAATCAGCTTGAAGACAAGAGTTAACTAATGCCAGTTTTTGTTGAAATTGTAACAAACTACTTACAGCCAAAGAGCCTCAAGTTATTTTATTTGTCAGCAGGACATGAAAAATGGCAAGCTATCCAGTTTTCCTTGATGGTGCTGTACCATCAAGGTATCAACAACTGGTCCATAATTGTATGGAAATGCAAAAAACAAGGCCTGTCTACATGGCTGAAATATGATAGGCAACATATCCACATATCTACCTTTTTACTGAAAAACACTGCAAAAACTCAAAATCTTACCAAGATTATTTGTCTTATTTCAAGTCAAAAATGTCTTATTCCTAGTCAAAATATCTCATTACACTTAAAATAAGACATGATCACCTCAGAAGTAACTTGTTTTTAGACAGTTGTCTCTTGTTTCAAGTGAAAATTTGCTTGTTTTATTGGCAAAATTTGTTTCTTGTTTCTAGCTAATTTTCACTTATTTCAAGTGAATTTTCACCTTTTCCACTGGCAAATTTTGCCAATGAAACAAGCAAATTTTCACTTGTTTCAAGTGAATTTTCACTTGAAACAAATGAAAATTGTCTAAAAACAATTTACTTCTGAGGTGATCATGTCTTATTTTAAGTGTAATGAGATATTTTGACTAGAAATAAGACATTTTTGACTTGAAATAAGACAAATAATCTTGGTAAGATTTTGCGTTTTTGCAGTGAAGAAGATAATCAGATAAATCTCTTTGTAGTCATCAACATGTTGATTACTAACTGAAAAACTGTAATTAATGTTTTTCCTGGGCTGCTACTAACAGTTACAGGCCTGACCTTAATGCCACGCCAGTTCAGGGCAAAATCTGGTAATTCCATATCCATATCCATGAGGTCTTGCTAAGACACTAGAGTAGTGTCTGTGCACTTTACGCAAGGCTGCGCATATACTACCCAAATGAACAGAATCTTAAATGATTGAACATCTCACAATTAACAGCTGCTTTTCACATTTTCTTTCCATTTCACTGCCTGACTTCGAACACCACTCAGCTCCACCAATGGCAAAACAGTCGCACCGCTAAAATACAGAGTCAACTCAAAAAACCCAACATGGAAATGGATGATTTTCCCCCCTTGTATCTTTCTCTGTTACTCAACCATATGCTGTTTCCATGTTCTGTACTGGTTTGATTCATTGATTAGTTCATACTGCAGAAAGATATCAAAGCGTGTCCAGATTTGAATTTGAAAAATCAAATACATTTGAAATAACAGTGAAGATTCTGACTGGAATCAGGCAGCAAAATATAAAGATGTTTAATTCCTGAGCCCTCACACACTGCTAAGAAGGAACTTATGGTTTCCATTTTCAGCATTTCTACACGGATAAATAAATGTCTTTTTTTGTTGTTGTTGTTGGCTTATCACAACCACACATTTTGAACTGGGTTCTTCATCTTTAAAGTTATTTAGCAATAATATTCTATAGTCATGAGTGCTGCCAGCAGGTGGTGTGCGAGAATGTTACTGGAATTATCTCCTTTGCGCTGTTAACATTTGTTGGGTCTCTGAGAAAATTCATCACAGCCTGTTATTGTGTGTCTGACACGTGTGCATGTGAGTGAGTAGTTTTTTTCTTTGAAACATTAGATTTATTACTGAAGAGTTGAAATTGCTGTAGAACTAAAAGGCCATGAATCATGTGGTACAATGAATGACTTTGAATGATTTGTAATAGTACCACTCACACACTTGCAAATCGTGTTGAAAACACAACCTGTGATTAGTTTTCTTAAAGAGCTGGTGGGATGTTCTAAGCACTCGACCACCATGTGACAGAGTGAGGGTTTATTTCAAGCACAGTTTACTCAAAGCAACAGGTGATACCACTTTGAATCCCACACTAACCACCCAGTGGGTGGTTGGTGTAATTTTGGTATGGAATGTAAATTTGATTATTTTCACATCTGGAGAGGAGACAGTAGGGAAAAGTATTTGCATTTCCAGACTGTTGCTTGTATTAAAAGAATTCAGAAACTGTAATAATAAATTAATCATCCAAGCAGCATTTTGATTTTGTTCACATTAAACATTCATAGTACTGGTGGAAAAAGTAAGTGAACCCTGGATTTAATAACTGGTCAAACCACCTTTGGCAGCAACAATCACAACCAAGCGCTCCCAGTAGCTGCTGATCACAACGTTCAGGGGGAATTTTGGAGCATCCACAGCATCTCTGTTGGATTCAGGCCAAATCATGTAGCTTCCTCCACCGCACATCACCATGGGGATGATGATCTCATGCTGGTATGCAGTGCCCTTTTTACTCCATATGCATGCTGCATCTTCTTCCCTAACAATTCAACCTTAGTTGAATCAGTCCCGGTTGTGTTGTGGACTGTCAAGGTGCTCTTTGGCAAACTTCAGGTGTGCAATGATGTTTTTTTAGGAAAGCAGCAGCTTCCTCCATGGCGTCCTGCCAAAAAGTGGCTTCGGTGTAAGTAATTAGCGTCACTTGCCATACAGTACATAGGTGCTCACTCATTTTTTGTTTCAGGTAAAACATAGGAGTACCCAAAATAAGTAAATCCCAACTCTCCAGGATGTCTGGTTCTTGTTTTTTGTGACCACGATGCTGTCAGATCCTGTTAGAACACCTCTCAAGACAATGTCATTGAGAGATCACTCTACATTTAGGCTTTTCTCAGTAGCTGCATCCAAAACTACAATGTTTTGTGATTGTTAGCATTTGTAGGCACAATATAGAAACTCTATGTAAGGTGGTAGGACCACATGCAACAATAACTAACCCTAACCCTGCAATCAAAGCAACCATAAGGAGACATCCCAGAACCTGGCAACTGATATCATTCACTCCTTTGTGGCTGGTGATGTGCAGGGGAAAACAACACACACTCATTCACACAGAGAACTGGCAAGGCAGACAATGACAAATACACAGAATACAATAAATCTTTTATTGGGCTCATACATGCACACATAGACACCCATTTTCAAACACACACACACACAAATACATGCACACATACTAACTGGCCATTAACCAGTGATGATGAGCATTATTAGACAGCTGATGAGATAGATAAGGGACATAATAACACACACACACACACATGCACAGACACACACAGACACAGAGCGACAGAATGGATAGAATTATTAAGTGGCAGTGGCGCCTGCTGGCCCCTGTGTGTGTGTGTGTAATCAGAAGATGGATGAGGGCCCAAATAGACTTTCCTCCGGACTCGGCCCCAAGACGTGACCAGAATGTACCAACATTATACTTTATATCGTTTCACATTCTTGACCAGAGGTCTTGTTTTTTTGTTTGTTTTTTTTTTTCACTTTTTTTTGGCGCTACCCCATGAAGTTTAAAGTTTTGTGAAAATAAGAGTTGACAAAGGCAGTATTTAAGATTTAGTAGCAGTGTGTATGTATCTTTTTGTCTTCTTGAAGGCATTGTGTATGTGTGTGAGAATGTGTTTTGTGAGATAGAGATCTTCTCTCTTTGTTTAGATGCTTAATATCTTGGCGCAAGTGTGCCTTTCTCTGTGTGTAGGTATATATTTATGTGTGGTGACATGGGTGTATTTCATATGAATATACCTACACATAATCAGTCTATTCATCTTCAGCCTTAAATCAGCATGGCTCTCTGTCTCTGTCTCTCTTTTTTTACTAGATGTGTATCTCTCTCTCTCTCTCTCTCTCTCTCACTCTCTCTCATATACATATATATATATATATATATATGTGTGTGTGTGTGTGTGTGTGTGTGTGTGTGTGTGTGTGTGTGTGTGTGTGTGTGTGTGTGTGTGTGTATGTGTGTGGTCCAGAGGTCATGACAGTGTGGATACCTGGCAGAAAATGACACTGAATCCACATTTTTGCCGAGATTTGGGCTTTTAAAGGCTGTGGTCTTAAACTTTTGATCAGCTGATGAACAGCCTATTTCAGTTTAATGGTTGTTTGCAATAAATTGCTTACTCAATTTTTTTTTTTTTTTTTGTCACTCCCATTTCTTCTTTTTGCATTTTGAAGCTCAACTTAGAACCTTCTTAAGATCCAACAGTGCAAAATGTAAATTCTTGTAATTTCTCAACTGGTCTTAAAATTTTGATTATGAGTGTATATGTGCGTGCGTGCGTGTATATATATGTATGTATACATATATGAGAGAGAGGGAGAGAGAGAGAGGGAGAGAGATGACAAAAAAGAATTCAGCCAAAACACTGTTTTTTAAGTAGCAGTGTAACAAAATCTTCATGACTGCAGTACCACAATATTAAAAGGCTTACCTCAGGGATGGGAACATTACTGCCATAACAGTTTTGTTTTTGTTTTATTCTTTTGTTTTTTTCAATGAGTTATCTGTTTCCTTTTTGTTCATAATCATTACCATAAGAAAAGCTGTCACACACACTGTTCAAAATACTTTGAAAAGGGGCAGCAGAAGCAGGCATTTACAAAATCCATAGCATGTGATTCGATCAGCCATTCAATAATCAGATCGAATCTTCTTATCGATTCAATTCTTTAACGATTCTCTGATCGAATCTCACTGGGCAAGGGGAAGAAAAAAAAAGTAGAAATGGGTTTATTTGTACTAACTTTCTTTTATATCATTGTGTTATTAAAATGCCATCACTCCTGTCCATCCAAATGACTTTTACACAGCTACAATTGAGTGTTTATTGAATTATTGAAATATTTATTAAACAACTGTACAAAACTGTCAAAAACAAATAGTCATTTTTTTCCTCAATCTGGGTACAGAAGGATCAGATGCAAGTAGCGTTTGACTGGAGAAGTTCTGATACTACCTGGTTCTGGGTTATTTTGGCTGATAGCGTAAAAGGTATTGAGTACCAATACTCAGTCCAACAGCGTATACAGTATGTATGAATAAATACATTTTAAGAAACTTTAAACAAACTTAAAGCATAAGTAAAAGAAAATCTCTTCTCCCCCTTGACTCAAAAACAAAACTGGCATTAAAAAAAAATTAAAATCTGAAATTCTAATGTAGAAATTAAAATCCAATAACACTTAAACATGTTACTAGACAATGTTCCTTCCTTTTTAAGAGTATATGATCTGAGCTGCCAAAAATAAAACCAGTCCAGCAGTGACAAATACAATCAAGTCAGGAACTCTAATGTAGAATAATAACAGTTTAACATGTTACTAGACCATGCTAGCTTTGGCCGAGCTAGCTTTCGCCACACTCCTGCTGCTGCTTGGTTGAGATTCATTAATGTTAGCATCACTCCGGAGCACTGTGGTGCAGTTTTCTCCTCAAGGGTGTAGCTATGTGGTTGTGTTGGTGGTGTTTCTGTGTGGTTGCTATGATGTTAGAAATGCACAGCAACCATAAAACATCCAGTGATCACTGTAACATCTGTAACAACCATAGTGTGTGAACAATTTCCAGAAAAAATATAAAAGATATAAAAGATTCCCAAGATCATTTCAACATACCAAACCAATAATAAGACTAAACTCTGAAATGTTGGGGTAGTTGGTGATGGTAGCGTGAATACACTGTACACTCTCTCTCTCTCTCTCTCTCTCTCTCTCTCTCTCTCTCTCTCTCTCTCTCTCTCTCTCTCTCTCTCTTTCTGTCTCTCTGTCCACACACACACACACACACACACACACACACACACACAGAGAGAGAGAGAGAGAGACAGTGTAAAGTCATCCACCAACCTAGCCTCTATCTCCTCTCCTGTGCCTTGCTACAGATAGGGTGGCTAATGACTGTTATGGTAATAGCAGTAGCATCGGGCCCCAAAGGGACACACACATACACACACAACTCTGAAATACATCCTTCACTGTCTATAGACTGCCTAAGGAAAGATAAGGATGGAGGGATAGATGGAGAGAGAGGTAGACATGTAGAGAGAGCGAGATTGATAGAGACAGAGAGAAGAATGAGGAGAAGAGAGGAGGACAACACACAGATGATCACACAGGGACGGATTGGAGAAGATAGATAAATAGATGGGTAACTGTCTATTTATGAGATTCAAGCAACATCATCCCATGCAGTCTTATTTGTGTAAAATAAGCATGAAATGTAAAGCACATAACATGTTATAGACACAAATTATCTGAAGATTGTGTTCTATCAGCATTTATTATGTGAAAGTAGTACAAATTTGACACAGTATTTTCACCTAGTTTTGAAAAGGATAGGTAACATTAAGTTTAGACAAGCAAAATAACTTTGTTTAAGGTTAGGGTTAGGTTTTGATGCTCAAATAAGAAAAAAAAAAGAAGGGGAAAAATATTTGAAAATAAAAGCTTTTCGTGAGTTTAATGAGGAAGTGAGCCTGGGTTGTTCGGATTTAAATTCAAGGTTCTGTAGAATCTGTATTTTTCAACCCAGGCCCTATTAACATTTTTATTTCCCACCGTTTCTAATTGTACATAGCACAACAAAGTGCTAGCTTTATTGATGACAACCTTAGCATTTTTGCTGCAGCTTTGTTGGGAACTATCTTTTGCAATGACCACAGAACAATCCAAACATTTGTAAAATTTCACAAAGCACCAGAGACCACAGTTGGGAAAGTTGTAGGTAGTATAACTTATCACAGCCAGTAGGCAATACAAATGACTGGAAGCTTCTTTTGATAGCCTAAATGACCTTACCAGAAAATGTGGTCGACAACAAAGACGATAGAAAACGTATTTGATAGTGTAAAATACCTTACTGTTTTTTGATGCCAATGTAAAGCTGTAAGTTACATGTTATCATAGTGTAACTTCCATTATCAGAATTTGTGGCTCTATTGTTACTTTTTTCCCCTGCCGAAACTGATCAAAGCAACTATGACTGTATGCTACAGGAGAACACATTGACAAAGTGCAGACATGCCATGCTGTTTCATGAGGGTGGAGGTGGCCAGCATTGGATAGCATGTCATGGGATCATACATACAGTATTAACCAGAAAAAGTAAAATTTTCTTAAGAAAATTTGCATGCTTCAGTTTGAAAAATTACAAAGTTGAATTTATTGGAAAGGCTTTAAATGTCTTCAGAATTCGATTTGATGTAGTTCCAAGTCCTGTGGGTGTCAATACTTTGAAGAGGAGGTAAAAAAAAAAAAAATTTAGCAATGTGGCATTAGTAAAAAATACTACTATAAAATAGTATAAAATACTAGCTGTAGAACTGGTCATAATATTTCGTAATATTTAGTATCAGTATCAGTACAGCCAGAAACAAAAACTGTTATAGTATAAGTTGTAGATAATACAGTTAAGGCGGCTGAAATATATTTTTTGGTAACAGGCTTTGATTGGGTTATCCTGCTCATTGCACAATTGAATGGCAGTCTACATACCAATGTGAGGGTAATAAAGCAAAGAAAGTACAATTAGAAAATATGTTCAATTGTGGGTGGTGCCATCTTGTTTACATTTTAAGGTTGCCAAGTAGTAGCCCACAACAAGCAGACGCCTACAGTGGTGTAGTGACGATGGTCCCAGTGCACACTAGAATGATGGACCCTAGTGCATGCAAGTTTGCTAGTTATGAAACACACACACACACACACACACACACACACACACATACACACACACACACACAGACAATCAAATGAGTTACTTACGCTATTGAATTGGGAAAGTGGAGAAGTCAAAGAAAAAGCAATCAGCACCATGGACAGCGCTCTGGCATGTGGTTATGTAAACAGATGGTTAATCAGATCAACAAGTCATCTAATCAACCAACTATAACTGGAACTATAGCTGTTATTAGGAGAGAAAAAAAAACACATCAGCGGGCGAGTTGCCAGATAACAAGCTTCTGAACTACTGTAAACGGGTATAGTGACAAGAGCTACTGATAAACTGTTTCTGCAGTCAGTTTAACCAGCTGTTTGTTGCTGTCAGCTTCACAGAATGCAGATGTGTTCATCAGCTGAGCTCTGTGATTGAAATGTCGGGAGAAATTATTGTTGCTGGCAATGTAAACTTTCAAAGAAGTAACAGTCAAAACATGCACTGATGTGTCATTACTGCAGTTCAGAATCCTCCATTGTAAGTTATTTGTACAATATTTCGAGTACAGTATTGAAGTTATTTGTTCAGGGTTGCTTTCACAATCATGCAATAATTGGCAGAGGGAAAATGGACCGTCAATCAGACTGTGTGTGTGTGTGTGTGCGCGTGTCATCTTTTCTTATTGGCACTCTTAAGTTTGAAAAGTATTGGCCGCTCAGTGGGCTTGCAGACATGATCAGCTTTTCAGTACCGACATTCAGATTTGACATCAGACAACACCATGCAGTTCTTCATTGAACACAGTTGTGATAACAAGATGGCAATCTGAATCACTGGCAAGGGCCCATTCTCCATCCAGTGCATTATTGGAGGGTACGCTCACTCTACAGATCCCCTAGCTAGCTGGGATCACCTGCTGATGTAGCCTAGATTATCTCTTTATTTTTTTTTTCTTCACACACAAGCTTTATTTAAATGTTTACCATTTGCTGCATAGCGTACAGACAGGCATCAAGCATCCATGACAAAACAAGACAACACTTCACTTATTTGACATTCCAAAGAAAAACCTTGAGATGCTCATATATTCCTCTTCCATCTCAACAGCATTATGGATATGATGCATTAGTAGTACACACAACAGCCTGATGTGTGAAAGAGTCACCCCAAGGAAGCTATTTAAAGCTTCTAGGAAGGGTTCTGATTTTGCATAATCATAGCAATGACAAACAGGATACTGGCCAATATCCATGGTTGTAATAAAGTACAGACAGACACACAACAAACAGTCCCAAAAAGAAAAAAAAATGAGTGATAATATCGGAGTACCAACCAACTCATCTATAAACAATACTCATCACACAAACATGTAATCAATCATATATAGACAGGAGTTTTTTTGTTTTTTTTTTCTTAATGGTGGAGACAGGATGTGACATTTTTAAGGTAGCATCAAGCTCATTCCAAATCTGCGGTCCTCTGCACACGACACTTTAGCTGGTGCGTTTTAGCCTTTGTTTTTTCCCAGTGATTATCTGTTTTCCTCTGGTGTCATGGGTGTGCAGAGGAAGGCAGATTGGGATGAGATTACATAATTTATGATTTAGTTTATGAACAACCTGGTATATCACACAAGCATTCTGGAGGTAATTGTACTCTACAAGCCTCAAGAGATTGTAACGACGGAAAAGCGGTCTGGTAGAACAATTAAATTCAGACCACGACAGGGCGCGTATGACTTTCTTTTGGAGAATCTGTAGCTTTTTTAGGTAACTTGGAAATGTGTTTCACTAAATGACATTGCAATAATTTATATGAGGCTCAAATAGGGTAAGGGTATGAAGTGCAGGGAGTGGGAGAAAATGTCTCAACTTAAAGAACAAACCAACATATTTGGATAATTTTTCAGTTAAATGATCAATATGTTATTTGAAATTAAGAGAGTCATCAATGAGGATCCCCAGGAATTTTGTGGAGCTGACTCTAACAATGTCCTGTCCATTTATTTTGGGATCAACATGTTCAGTATCAATTTGTTTGTTATTGGAGGAAAATACAATGTAGTTTGTTTTGCTGATATTAAGTGAAAGTTTGTTACATCTGAACCAAGTGTCTACTTTCTCAAGCTCACTGTTTAGGATTTGTTCAAGTTCACTCAGTTCCTTGTGGGACAAAAACAAGTTAATGTCATCAGCAAACAATACTTTTTGGAGTATCTTGCTGCACTTTTCCATGTCTGCAGTGGTTGGAGCCGCAGATTAACAATCTTAATGTCATTTGGGTGTCTCCAGTGAGCTGCTGAATGGACCTCTGCAGTTAACTTGCTAACCTACAAAACACACAGCCACAAAGCTTTCTTTGGTGAAGCACAGTAATTTAGAATGAACAGGTATGGTCATGAGATCGCAGCTTCGAAAGCGGCCTTGAGAAAAGTCTGTCATTCAGTAATAATGGACCACAGAATGTTTTAACTGTTTGTTTCATTATTAGGAATAGTAGCATTTGCAATAGAAAATAGGGTTAAGTCTTTCAGTCTTTTAACCAAGAAGGATACTTGGAAAGGAGCGTTAAATTATCTTTCACCCTTCAACTGCATATTAATATGAATTTCAAGCATTTTAAGCACTAATCACGCATTCGTCAATTTAAGAGAATAGAGTTGTTTGGTTTTTGCAAGGCACTCTAATAAGACTCTCTAGCATTATTAATATTTCTCATTAAAGCCAATGGGAATTAGGAACAGCTTGCACTGGTGATATCTGGCTCGCCACAGGGGTGTGTGCCTCCCTCTTTTACACGCACTCACATACGATTGCTCCACAAGGTACCCGAGCAATCATATTGTGAAGTTTGCAGATGACACAGCCGTTGTTGGTCAGATCCTCAATAATGATGAGTATATGTACAGGAGGGAGGTGAGCAAGTTTGATGACTGGTGCAAGGCAAACAACCTGTGCATCAATGTGGAGAAAACAAAAGAGATGGTGGTGGATTTTAGGAGGAGAGTTCACACCCCTCCTCCCCTCTTCATTGAAACAGAGGCTGTGGAGCTGGTGAACACAGTTAAATACTTGGGCCTGCACATCTCCAACGACCTCAAGTGGACTGTGAACACCACTAGCATAGTCAAGAAGGCTCACCAACGCCTGTATTTCATGAGGAGACTGAAGCAGGCTGGCCTCAGTGCTGATGTGTTGACCTCCTTCTATCGGTGTGTGGTGGAGAGCGTCCTGACATCCTCCATAAACGTATGGTATGGGAAACTGCTCTGCGGCTGGTAGGAAGGCGTCGCAAAGGGTAGTGAAATCTGCTCAAAAGATCACCAACTGCAGCCTTCCTTCTCTGGAGGATATTTACATCAGCAGATGCAGAACCAGAGCAATGAACATCACAGCAGACCCCACCCACCCAGCCCATGAACTGTTCCCCCTCCTCCCCTCAGGCACAAGGCTGCGCAGCCTCATTGCCCGGACAACAAGGCTGAGGTGCAGCTTCTTCCATGAGGCTGTGAGGCTCATGAACTCTGGGCTATGAACTGTCCTCTGCACCTTTCCATCACCACTGCACTTTATCCCACATGTTGCAGTTTACACATGATTTGTTATATGTTTTTTATTTATTATATTTTTTTAAGTTATTGTTTTTTAGGTCATTATTATTTATCTATTATTATTCACTGGTCCTGGGAGACACTTTTCATTCTTCCATGTTTTTTAACATGTTTGAATGACATTCAAGTATATCTGAATCTGAATCTGAATCCACTTCTTCCAATGACAAATTTGAAAATAGCTAGAAAAAATAATTTTAACTGATTGGCTGGTCAAAGGTTTAATGCATTGCACTAAAAATGCATTGGTATATGAAGGAGAGCACTGAGAGTTTTTCTGACATTTCAAGCAACCCTGTCTCCCAGAAATTAGTTCCCATACAACTAAAGCATTTCTTAATTACTTTTGGGAGTCAACATATTATGCCTGTTTCTGACATATCACAAATACATTTCTAGGGAAGGGGAAAGGTTAGTTTCAGGCATTAAAAAAAATCACTTGGTTAAGGTTAGAGCAAGGTTAGGTGTAGGCATAAAAAAAACACTGGTTACACCACTATCGCTTTGTACTGGACTTGAACTCAGGTCACTTGAGTGAAAGTTAGTTGTTTGATCCATCCACCACCCCACCTACCTCCTAGCACAACATTGAAACCCAGGGATTACAAATGCTGTTGTAATACATTAGAAACAAACATTTGTGAAAATAGATTCCCCTCGAAACATACATGAGAATGCAGTTTAGCTGTATAAGAGTGTAATTTTTAGAAGACAGGGCTCTTTCAAGGCTGTTTTATGACCTGAAGAATTTACTTAGGTCCTCCTGAAGTCATTGACAATATTTGGAACAAAATATTGGAAGCATGTCATAAGCCTGGATTGCTTTAATGTTTCAATTTTATTTCTACAAAGTCTCTGTGCAAAGTGGCTTAATCTATAAAAGGTTTGATTTTGCTCATATTTGCTCACATCATTGGCTCATGTATTTCCCCTGCTCTCTACAGACATACCCATGTTTTTACCACATACAGGGTGCACAGTGTTTCAGTTCAGCAAATCATTGTGATTGACAATTCCAACTGCTTCACCCACAATAACGAGTTGAGTCCAGGTAAAAAGAAAATGAAAACAGTGGATGAGTTTTGACAAAGTGAAGCTGAGAAGAATTGTATGAGACAAGGAAAAGGGAGAGAAACTGTGAAATGATTTAGACGTTTTATCAGCACAAGAAAACAGGATATTGCAGGTCAAATGAGGAAGTTAGTATCTGTTTCACCTCTTTCCTCTATCTGTGACCCAGCGGTCAAATCATGAACACCTGTGTGTGTGTGTGTGTGTGTGTGTGTGTGTGTGTGTGTGTGTGTGTGTGTGTGTGTGTGTGTGTGTGTGTGTGTGTGTGTGTGTGTGTGTGTGTGTGTGTGTGTGTGTGTGTGTGTGTGTGTGTGTGTGTGTGTGCGTGCTTGCGTGCACGCCTCATTTTCTCTTTACTGACAAAGTGAGATGCTCTAATTAATGGCCATTAGTGTCTGCCCATTCCTCTTTCAGATAATTTGCTGGCTGTCCACATCCTCACTAAATAGGTTTGTGTTTGTGTGTGTGTGCATAATGAATGACATTGTGATTCCCATGCCAGCTCTCTGCAGGCATCTTGTATCACAGTAGTGGCTCCATTGAAGGTCCTTACAACAGACAGTACAACACCCAGACAAGGCAATTCCAGATCACTAAGCCAATTTATTTAGATTTGTGGGATGCACGCGAAGTTTGATCTTACACCGTATCAGGCCGATTCGATTCACTAAGGGTTTGACTGATAAGGGTTAATGGACACTGGAAGTCGATGCGTATGAATGTAGCCTGGTGGCGCACGTAAAAACCATCCTGCTATGTTGTCTGTTCTACTCAATTCAAGTTCTGTGGTTTTCCACATTACGTCATAAAATGAAGGTTAATTACAGACCAGGATATTTTTGGATGATCTTGATGTGTTGGCTTTCAGAATAAAGTTCTGTAAAGTTTCAAGCCACATTTTGTGCATATGCAGGGGTTATAAATGAGTTCTGCACTCTTCAGATAAATGTTATCTGCAATTTTTCAAATATTATTAGGTATTATTCAATTCCACCACAACTACTGCTTCTGCTGCTTCTCATTTTGATACATCTACTTGTATTTTACTATTACTAATATGACCGCCTTAATTTTAACTGCTTCTCTTACTTCTACTGTTACTATTACTACCACTACAGTTAAGTGATACAAGTACTACTAGAACTAAAAATGGTACAACTACCACTAATTGTTTAATTTTCTTCAATTTCCATTACTCCAATTATTCCCAATGAGTTCAACTTTTCAAGATGACGCATACACACCAAATTTCTTCAGAAAATCTAACCTATTCTCGTCTTAAAATTTAACCAATAGTAAGTCTAACCAGATCCTATTAGGTTTTACAGTTCCTGTCCAGTTTAGGCACAGATGTCAAACTTAAGAAAATGCCCCAGGATACAGAAAGAATATATGACAATGGAAACAAAGTGCAGTTCTTCTCTCTGTTCACAATCCATTGATTCAGACAGCAGAATAAAGACAATCGGAGGCAAAGAGCCACCCACGCACCCTCTCTGTCCCACCTTATGACAAGGGACTGTATGATGGGTCTTGAGTCAGCAGAAGTACTTGTCTTTTTGCTTTCATATGTGTTCCCTTGTGTGTGTGTGTGTGTGTGTGTGTGTGTGTGTGTGTGTGTGTGTGTGTGTGTGTGTGTGTGTGTGTGCGCGCGCGTGTGCGCGTGTGTGCGTGTGCGTGTCCGTGTGTGCGTGTGTGGGTATGTGGGTATGTGTGTCCTGACATTCAAGGCCCTAGATTGTCCTCCGGGGGCACACATCATTTTCCACACTCTGACTAACGATGACTCATATCTGTACTTTTTAAAAATGCTTTAGCTGAATCTTGTGAATTAAATTATCATTTACATAAGATTTATATGTTGCTTTAAGGATGTAAAAAGCATTGCCTACAACATGAAGTCTGTCTACATATTACAGCAGAGAATGAAACAAATGAATACATAGACCTGCAGTCTAGAAGGTATCTATTTAAACATAAGGCCTTAATGAATATTACAGTGTCTCAATTCCAGTTTAGAGGTTGTATTTTCCAACCATGCAATGATTAAAAAAAAAAAAATGTCCACCCTTTGATTCATGCAGAACAGGTGGTTTAGTACAATATGCATTCTCTCTGCTTTAAGTCCATAGAATTCCATGTTCCATACTGAATTTCTTGGTGACTGCTTTCTTATCCTGCCTGTTTGTAGTTTCAGAAGGTCACTGGTTATGTTAAAACAGAAATAGTCTGGTTTGGACTGCTATGTATTTGTGTGATTAAATTGGTCTTAAAGGGACGATGCACCCCTAAAACCAAATTGTAGTCATCAAATCCTGACTCAGAAGAGGTTTCTATTTTTATACAACCAACACAGTTTGCTAGCACAACACCAGATCAGCTTTCTTCCAAACAACCAGTGGCCAGTTCTTTCCCGATCACTAAAAGTTAAAAATGTCTTCAGAAGTACTCCATATGATTGATGCAGCATTATCCATGTCTCAGAAAGCCATACGATCACTCCTTATGTATCGGTGCTTTTTCAAATTAGTCAGTAATGATGTTTTTAATGAGTGTTTGGCTCTGCCTTCAACAACCCCCTGATTAGCTAACTATCTTACCCAAGTGCACATAAAAACAATTGCTCAATATAGTAATTCATAATATGGTCACAGTGAATACAGCTGCTGAATAAGGTGTAAATATTGTCATCCATTACTGAATACATCCTACACATCAAGCACACACGCACACCAAACAAGAAACTAGATGATATAACAACTTACCTCATGTATGTCCAAGTACTTATTGAGCTTCAGATAATAGGATAAATTGGACTTTTTACAGGGACAAGTACAAAGGAATGCCATGTAAGTCCGAACTGCCGTGCAGATCTGAAAACTCTGTGCCACAATAACCATATAAAGCTGTAGCTAGCACAGCTGACATTTAGGGCTAATGTATTGTCATTGGCTCTCGTCAGCAAGTCATTTGCAGTCAGTGGACAGATCAGTGTTTTTCTTATCCTCTTGCCAGTATCCATGTTGGTTGAAATGGTACACAGAGGTGGGAAGGTCCAACCATAGCAACTGAATGGGTAAAACTGGTGAGGACCTTTGGCTCACAGCAAATCACAGAATTTTTCCAGATGGTTCACCTTGCCATGGCAACATTTTCAGTGTTCAACTGATGTCACAGTGTCGGCATCACTTTGACTTTGTTTACGTTAGGAGAAGTGATGCTCAGCAAACATAAAGAAAAAACAAATAAAAGAATTGTGAAAATAACCTTGTGACTCCTGATTTTAGGAGTTGTTGAGTAGTTGAGTCTTACCTGTCAGGTCGTTAGAGGCTTTGCCTGAACATTATTCAACAACTTTGTTTCCAACAATTTAGCACACATCTAATTAGCTAATATTAACATTAGCCTGAGATAGGTTATGAATCGTCAATGCAGTGACATCAGTGAATGTTACTGCTGTTGCTGGAAAAACTCAGATTTGCCATAAACCAAAGGCCCACGAAAGCCCACATCGATTCTACCCATTCAATTTCTATGGGTCAGAACATTAATCAGTTAATGGAAAGATCCACTATGCAGTGGTGTTGGTCAGGGAGGATCATATCCATCATATTGGAGGTGAACAACAATAACATGCTGCTATCAAATTTTTAATAAAACACCAGTACATAGGTCAGATGCCAGTATCTTCTTTAGGCAGTGTAAATATAAGGGGATTTTTTCAACTATCATTGTCTTTGTCCCTGAAAGACCTTCTCTAGATGCATGTCTGCCTCATTAATGTTCCTTTCCTCCATCTTGTGTCCAACAGATCTCAGAGAACCTAGGCAAGATGTACAGCGAAATGATCTTCGTCCACGGGTTTGTGCACTGCGACCCCCATCCAGGCAACGTGCTGGTTCGCAAGTGTCCCCAAAGCAAGAACACGGAGATTGTCCTCCTCGATCACGGCCTTTATCAGGTTGGGAAATCGCCAGGCTGCCGGTCAAAAAAAGAAAATATCATTTGTTCTTATATTGCAGTCCATTTTTCATGCTGCCTTGGGTCAATAGGTAGAGCAGCATGTAGACAGCACCGATGCGCACACACACAGACAAAGGGAAATATAGATGCCACTCAGACTTACACATGCAGACAAACACTTTTATTAGTGCAGCAGCAGGCTAAAAGCTTTTTGATAAAAACTGATTTGATGTTGTTCTTTAGGAAGGGTGCCATTCTTCTGTGTGCTTTGAGAGATGCGCCACACACAGCCTTAATCGAACAGGCTCTACACTCCAGCACACATTCATGGACTGTAAACACACTCAAACCATCTTCACACACCAAAGTAGCGATTTTGGATATTTGCACTTTATTACAAATACCTTTGGTCTGACATAGAAACTTCTTTGTTGGTCCTCCTTAGTTGATGTTTGGGCTTGTAAAAGGAATCATGGAAACAGGATATATACATCTCCTATGTCTGAGACACACACCCACACACACACACTCAGACAAACTCCTCTCCTCCCACTCTGGACAATAATGGCACCAATTTATCAGTAATGACTTCTGATTTCAACCATCACTTTGGAGTAGAATGTTAATCCACTACACACACACACACACACACACACACAGTTATTTTCATTGTCATTTCCAGTTGCTTACTACTGCACACTATGTACCATGTAGCATCCTTTATGATGCAATATCAGTTAGGCCTCAGTGTGTTAGGAAAAGTGCTGCAGTGCACTGTGGGTATGGGAATGATGGAGAACTCTTTACTGGGGGATTGGTTGTTTTACTAAAAGGTGTTCATAGAGAGACAAGTTTTGCTAATTCTGTCATCTTTAAGTAGACTGAAATTTCCATGTATGCACAGTAAATAGACACAAAATGTTGTGTGTAGAAATAGGGGTTTGTAAATGAAGGCATTCATAACATGAAACCTTATTGATCCCCTGTTTGGAAATGATTTTGTTTTAACGGCAGACGTAATAGGATGCAGGGATAAATAGAATGTAAGTGCACAGCTTCAAAATAAAAATAAGCAATTATGCCTCTGAAACCCCACTTTCAGCATGATTTATTCATGTTTTATTCCTTTATTTCTTTTCAAAAATATTTAAAAATCACTACTTTGGTATGTGAAGATGCAATTATTTGTTGGAAAAAAATAGATTATTTTCTGAAATATACTACTAATAGTAAAATGATTGTTTAAATATGTAAAATATAAAAGTAAGTGTGTAAATTTCTAGTAGTGGACATGGCGGCCAAATGTGCATTGTGCCCACATTAACAGGTCTACAGGAGGCCATATTTATGTAGATAAAGTGGGAGCATATTGACTGACACTTTACAAATATGCTCACTTAAAAGATATCAGAGGTATTCATTCATCCTGATATCATATCTGTGCCATGCCAAAAAGTTTGTTGTTGCACTCAGATGTGAAGTTCACTGCGCGATTTTATCGTTGTTTAGTGTTTATTGTTTTTTTATCCTACCCTCAATTCACACCACATTTTATGTGGACCACATCTCTTGATGCTGGATTGTTGCGGTGTATTGTGTTGGATTGCACTTTTGGCTGTTAGCCTGCTGACCCTATAGCCAACACCACAATTTCCTGGAATGGCGCTCCCTCTGCCAGCTGGTCCACTTCCCAACTTGACAGCCTATTGTCGAATGGGGTGGTCGAGGGCAAGGCGAGAGGAATTGGCCAAAAGCCTGCCATCTTCAATATTCCCCTGCTCTCCACCTCTAAATCACTTTCTGGTCCTGCAGCACATAGGCAGTGACCAGCCTGCTCTGGTTACTTGAGATCCGCTCAAAGAACCCACTCGCCAAGGCCAGAATGGCCACAGGGGGAATGAATGAAATCTCTTCTTACACCACCACCAGGCTGCTGACCTGAGGAGAGAGGGCCCTCTTTGCTATCCTTCTGCTGCTGGCCCTGGTGTCCCTTCTCCTCATGACTCTCTCCACCACAGACTCAATCATCATCATCTGCTTCAGACAACCAGCCATTCAAGATCCTCTGCCTCCTCAGTGCCTGGATTTTAGTCCTACAGTGGAAAATCCAAATTTTCCAGCTCTAATAAAATCAGACTTTATCAGTAAGAAGTTATAAAACAATGCTTTGTCCGATGTCATCTCCCTCCCACTGAACTACCGAAACCTCATCCTAACTGCAGTCACACTGAGCCAGTGTCAACAAAAAACAGATGGCTCCCATTTATGATCAAGTTGTCTGGACAGGAACACCCAGAGCTGGAGTCAGTGACCAGCAGCCCAGCGACACCTCCATCACAATGCTTCCACTCCCAAACTGATGAAAATGCTCACCAGGTCACTAGTTAGCATCTTGGTTTGGAGAATCCTGAAAGGAACTGGTTCAAGATCCAGAACTGTTTTGGTCGATATGTGGAAAGAGAGACATGGAGAATTAATTGGCCTTGACCAGTGGCTCTGAATCCTGGTCCTTTAGTACCAAGTGTGTCACTTGGTTATGTGTATAGTCTTTCTACTTTATGTATTATTCCATTTTATTTTATGTTCTATTTTGCTTATTTTTGCTCTTCTGATTCAGCTTTGTCCTGACTTTTAGGCTTCTCTACTCTTTGTTATTCAGCTCTTTTCCTCCACTCTACTTTTTCTACATTGTTTTCCTTTAAGAAAATTGTCAGAGAATTAGCAAAACAATTTCTAGACAATTAGCACAAAAATGACCTGACAAAATGCAAAATCAATCAGTCACTCAATAAATAAAAGAAAATTTTGGAAGTATATATTTTAATATCACATCAGCGATGCTGGATCTTTGTCAAAATGCATGTGTTAAGTGGTTATTAAAGCTTTTAACCCTTTGAAACATGAGCAAGTTCATGTGATTTCTTTCAAAAACACAGGAAAAGGGTAATCAGCAAATTAGCAAGACATCGGTAAAAAGTTACAAGAAAATTAGCCACGGAATATCCCAGAAATTACAAAAAATGAGCAAAATGAGCAATGAAAATGAGCAAAAATAGTTTAAAATAAATAAATAAATAATATATAAAATAAACTATGGAAATCACAGGAAAATTTGTATGTATTTAAAATTATATTACAAGAAAGCTACCACAAACCTGCCAATAAAATTTCTAAAAAGAAAGAAAGAAAGAAGCAAGAAAGAAAGAAATTACCCCACCCAAAAATAAGAATCAAAATAAATAAAGCAAATTTTGTTCATGTAGTGAAACAAGACCTTTCAAAATAAAAGCCCACTCACAGGCTCTTGGGTTTCAGAGGTTCCACTTTTCACTACCCTGTGCTACTGGCCTCTCTTCCACTCTCTTGTAGGTTCTGCAGCCAGACTTCAGGTTGGACTACTGTCGGCTGTGGCAGTCTCTGATTCGAGGCGACATGTCTGGGGTGGAGCGCTACAGCCGCAGGTTGGGTGCTGGAGATCTCTACCCGCTGTTTGCCTGTGTCCTCACTGCTAGATCCTGGACCGCCGTCAACTCAGGCATCAGCTCCACACCGGTCACACACACGGAGGTAAAACATTACTCCATTGTAGAGGTGACGGCCGGACAGAATAACCTCACTTTATCAATGCAAAATCCACAAACCTAGTTTCCCACAGAATCAACATTTCCCTTATACAAATGTGAACTTTCCAGCATTTAGACATATTTGGTCTTAGATTGATTGAGCATCATGCAATTTTCAAATTCTATTTGTATATGTTTGCACTGTGCCATCATTCTGTGTGTGTTTTGTACGTCTTTGTGTGTGTGTATATATACTTTATCAACAGGGTTTCTACGATGCCATCTGCACTAGAGTGAGGGATTTATTTATATCTCTGTTATGCAACATTTTTTAGCTGGCAGAAGCACCACACAACAATCTGCAACAGCGCACTGATGGGGAACGTGCCACCCGTGCCACCCACTCACACATGTTGGGCATACAGAAAGAGTTTGGCAAGGACTAGTCCATGAATAAATGTTTTTTTCCCCCCTATTTCTGAAAGTGAAATGTAAATTAAGGAGGGAGATTACGGGGCATTATTGTAGGACCACACCAATGATTTTGCATGTTTAGTCTAATATTTACAAAATGTATAAACTTTGCATTTCTGCTAATCTTTTACCAAAGCAAGCAGCTGTATTTTACAGCTCCAATTTAATTTTCCTACCTTTTTTCCAGCCTCTGCTTTCCACTAAGATATGAAAATGAACTTTCAGAGACTTCAAACTTCCTTTACCTTTGTTAGCTCCAGAAGCAGAACAAGGTGGCTGTTTCAACCAAAAATCATTAGAAAGTGGAGGAATTTTGATTATGTCATGAAATCTTTAATACCCCTGCTTGATTTGCATATGGCTTTGTTGCAATGCAAAATATGGTTCAATTGTAGTAAAGGGACCAAACATTCAAAATCACTGGTATGGTCTGTTAACATATCAGGATATATAGACAGTCACAAATACCAAAATAAAATACTGAAATACAGTAAAATATGCTGAACCTTTTAGCTAATTCCAATAAGTTTGCAGAGGTATGAGCAATAGACACTCTTCTTCAAACAAACATACCCTTGCCTTTATTGCTACTACATTGTGTTTGAAATGCCTAGAATCATAAGGAAATTGCGCACAAAAGTATCTAAAGTGCTCGTGAAAGTGTTTGTAAATCCAAAATTCCATTTAAAAACTACAAGAGTGGAGAAGATGGAAGTGGGCGTGGCTTACACCCGTAGTCTCATTAAATTGGACAAATGTTGGTCTTTCTAATGTTCTATTCATTGGTTATGCTATTGTTGTCCCTTCATAGCATCAACGTGATTCAATGTCAGCATATAAATAATTATTCAGGGGCTCAGGGATGACCCTGACAAAAGCCACAAGCTGAAACACGTAGGTCTATCAGTATAGTTGTTCTTTATGCTACAAGTATAGCTGGAATTTTGATCTCTGTAGACTTTCCCCCTTCTCCATAGTTGTACCACGAACCCCTACCCTGCTTCTACATGTAATTAATAATGAAATATATGTCCAGATCCTCAAACTGTACTTTTCATCTCTCTATCTCGCTCTCATTTTTTACAAGTATAGTTTTTTACAGCCCTATGAAGTTTTTCTGTCTCGCTCACTTGCTCTCTCTCTCTCCCTCTCTCACACACATAGCCATACACACACACACACACACACACACACACACACACACACACACACAGAGCCTATGCTTTGAGCCTATGCTCTGAAAAACATTTATAAAAGATAAAAAAATGCCCATTCTGTCTGCAAGAAATAGCTCAAATAGGCTCAATAGTCTATACAGTCTACCCACTGAGGTTCTGATTTATTTTCATGAATAAATGCATAACAAAACATTACAAGAACTAAAGTAACTTGCTCACACATGATACACATATTGATGATATTGATTGTTATCACCACCACAGGGGTTACATTTTTGCACCATTCGGTGTGTTTGTGTCACAGATCAGAACGGACTGAAGTGCAGACACACAGTCAGGAGGCAGGAGTTAGAGTGTGGGTCGGGCTGGGTTCGAACAAAAATGTAGAAATTATGCTCAGGTTTGGTCACATCTGCATTATTTTAGTGAAGCTCTTGCGTAAAGGAAATAAAAATGATGGACCTGCAGTCTGTTGTGGGCAACTTCTTGTATAGTTGGTACAGGTGGGTGCAGGTGACAGGTGAGCAGACAGGAGGGAGTGGTAGAGGTAGAGGGCTACGAGAAACTGGAGGCTCTGGCTGAGTCCATGACAGTTTGTGTGTGTGTTTGTTTGTTTGTTAGCAGAATATCTGAGGAAGTTAGGAACGAATTTGCGTTAAACTTTTTGGAAAGTTTGGTCACATTGATTGGCCAAAGTGGGGCGTGACAGTGGGTGTGGCCTTTTATGAAAAGACGTGTAACTTTTGAACGGATTAAAAAAAAAAAAATCAGGAATTTTTGTGGAAAGGTTGGTCATTGGGCAAGATCGTTTGACCAGAGGGTGGTGTAGCAGTGAGCGTGATTTAATTTTTGGTGAATATCCATCATGTAGAATTGACATATCTTGACAAGTGTATGGTGTTGGCAGAGGTGTTTTTGACTGTCTTGATTTTCATGTGTCATGCGTGTCAAACCCTCCAGTCGGACAAAAGAAGTGTTAAATCTTAGATCAGTTTGTCAAAGACCACCAAGACCATCATTCACAACCTAAGAAATTCACCAGAAATATTTGTCTGGCGTGATGAAATTGCAAACAAAAAGCCAAAATTACATCCTCTGTGGGGGGCTTAAAGGAGGAAGGAAAAGGACAGAATTGGGTTGGACAGGAGAGAAGAGCATATTTGTCATGCAGTTCATGGCCCTAGGCTTACAGGGCTCTTTTTCACTTAGCTTTGTCTGTTACATCTCCCATTCTTTGCTCCCAATGAACCTCCTTTTTTAGAGAAGACCCAGCCTCTGTGTGTATGCACATGCTGTGTGTGTGTATGAGTTGGTCTTTTTGTGTGTGTGCATGTGTGTGAGAGCGCGAGAGTGAGAGGAGGAAGCAATTGAGTGAGTGCATGTTGTAAGAGAGATAGAGCTAGACACACTTTTAGTGACATTGTGATTTCACATGTGCTCCTTTCAGTTTCCTTAAAGCGTAGTGCTTATACGATCTGTCAGTCTCCCCCACTCTTTTCCTTTTTCCACACATTTTCTGTCATTTCTCTCTTCCTTTCACCCCTCGTCTGCATCTCATGCTTATTAGTCTTTGATTTCATCCTCTCCGTGTGATTTGTTTCATGCTTTTCTATTCCTCCATTTGTCTTTTTTTCATCTGTATCTCTCTCCCACTGTATCCATCACCTTTCTCTTTCTGCCTCTCTTTCTCTCTCTCACTTAGTGTGTGTGTGTGTGTGTGTGTGTGTGTGTGTGTGCGTGCTCTTTGTTCTCTCTCTCTCTCTCTCTCTCTCTCTCTCTCTCTCTCTGTCTTGCTCCTTCAAAGTGCTCCAAGACAGAAAAAATCAAGTGAATTTGAAAATATTGAAAGAATCCTAAATTACTTTGGCAGGCCAAAAACAGTTCCTGGAAGGCTAGTTATCTCCCACTGACTACCTTATGCTGACCTCTGCAGTATAGGAAGATAGGAAATAAGCTTGGAATTGTATTCTTCATTAATTTATTTGATAATTGTCCAAGCCACCTTTCCTAATTACAGTCTCTGGATATGGATGTGAACATGTCCAACGCCAAAACCAGATTCCTTGAGGGACCAGCTTGCTTTTTAGATGATAAAACAGATCTGATATGTAATATGTTGTGGTCCTAGGTCATTGACAGATTTTTGAGAACTGGAGTAATGGGGTTAGACTGTGTAGTCCTAGTCAAGACACTGTCGCAGCATTTTGGATAGTCACCCAGTCGTTGTAGAAAGGCCTTTTGGCATTACAGTAGGGTTGCCTGCAAGTGATGAATACATGCCCTTTGGTTTTCATTTAGTTTGTGCTATGAAATATTCGTCGAGATAGAGAATTGAACCTCTGCACCAGACTGCAGTTCAGAAGGTCTTGCTTCACTCTCAGCAGTGTCTGAAAGGGGATGTGTTGCTGAGGTCAGACAGCAGCACTGCAGTGGCCTACTTAAACCACCAGGGCATGAGGTCATGAGGTCTCCCAGGCGGCACAGATCCTATGATAAGCTGCCTGACACTTGGAACTGCCTCAAGGCCCACTATTTCTCAGGTCACCTCAACATGGGGTGGATATGATGTCCCAGGGACATCTGTGTCCAAATGCCTGGCAACTATGCCAGGACCCAGCAAAGAAGCTCTGGCAGCCGTTTGATTGGCCAGTGGTGTATCGGTTCGTGCCCTGGGAGAATGCCCATGCCTGCTGTACTTTCCTCTGAGGGCCGGCGACAAACCTTCCCCTTGGGGGTGGATACATTGCACAGCCGATGTGGCAACAGGGGCTGCTGAATGCGTTTCACCCAAGAGGATGCTCCTTTATCTGCTGCATTGGGTCAGGACCCAGCAGCTTTCAATTATTTTAACTGCCCCAAACAGCTGTAGAGCCAGGTCGTACATTGACCTGGATCAGATGGCGATTGCACGCACATGGCCAATTCAGGACCAGCTATTAGCGCTGATCTAGGTGGGAGGTGTGGTGGTTGATATTATTAATTTAAGATATATACCTACTTTTAGATTTACAGCGGGCTTGCAAAAACATTGCCATATAACCAGCATTGGTCACAAAGTGAACTTTGGAAAAAAAAAAAAAGGTTTTCAAAGTGTTTCCTCAATAGACTGTTGTGATTGTGGTGCATTTAATAAGTGTTTTTTTTTTTTTTATTTATTTGTTTTGTTTTCACATGTGGCTTGCAGCCTTGATTGATGCGTGGTGTTTTTCAGTGTGATACTTGATATGGTCTTTTTGCCATTGCCATTGATGATTCATAGGAGAGAGGAGAAACAAGTGATTGTCATTAGGAACACCTGCTGGAACTCTGCATGTGTTAATTCTTGAAAATGAGAGTTTTCTTCTCCATGAGCAATGGCACTGATGAAGGCTAATGGCCTAAAACGTTTTGTCTCAGTTCAATGGTAACATGAGAACCCCATGTTAAAGCAGGGCAGAATGAACTTTTCAGTGAGAAGATGGTTTTTGTGGCAGTATCGGTGCAAATCTGTTTTTTTTTTTGTTTGTTTGGTTTTTTTTTATTTGACAGAGAAACAACAGAAAGGATATTTTCATAACTACATCTTGTGCATTGCTATGCATCCATGAACATGCAATTGGTGTGTGTGAAATATGTAATTCCGTCCTCTCTCTCTTTCTCTCTCTCTCTCTCTCTTCTTTGAGATGAAAGCACTCTTTCCATCAGTCCAGTGCGTCTGACTTTGTAATTTATATTCTCTATTCATTACACACACACACACACACACACACACAGCCCATTAGGGCAGAAAGCACTGTAGTGCCTTCTACATCAGTACACTAGTTGATTGTGCAGCACTCTGGAGTTAAGAAGACATTATTAGAGACACATTTCTCTCACAACCATTCAGCTGCTTTTTTCTGTCTTGTGCGGCCCTCCTGACAACTCCCTTCTTCTCTCCCCTCGTCTTTTTCTCTAATCTCCTCTTTTTTCCTCTTTTCTCTGCTCTCCTGTCTATAGCTAGTTTTTAAGTCCTTCCTCGAACAATTAATAATGCATTCCATTAGTGATAGTTTAATCAATGCGCATACAAAATGTTGAGTGCTTTGAAAGCACTGGCTTTTTGCAGCCTCAATTTTATGTCCACACATAGATGAATATTTATCTCTGTGTGGATTTTTCTTCTGTCAACATTAAAACAATATAATTAGTTAGGCAAATCATCTGCATAAGGTCATTGTGGGTGATCTTCAACTGGTCTCAGTTTTATAGGCAAATCATTTAGATAATGAACAGAAACGGTAACTGTGTATGAAACTGGTGGACATCGTGGTTTAGCAAGCTAAGGCACATCTTGTTGCCATCCATTGAATAGAATCAAATAAAGTTCATACAAGGTAAGATGAAATTTTATCGATCAGTGAGGGGAATTTAGGTCATTGCAGCAGCAAATGATAATGGATAATAGGACTGAGCTGAGAAAAAGACAAGTAGAATATAAGCACTAAAACAGCATGAAAATAAAATAACAGACCCAAACAGCAAAAGCAAGAAAAGTAGAAAACAATTGTGGAGTTATGTGAACATTTGTTGTGGATAGTTTTTAAAGGAAAAATCAATAATGCTTTATTTCCCACTCCTTTAATTACCAGGTGTGTGCTAGGAGAAAAGTTTGTAACAAAAATTACTTACTGGAAAATTATCTGGAAGTAGGATAAGTACTAAATAAGGTAAGAGGTTAGAAACATAATTGTATAGTAATTATTAGTACTGTCCTTTTAGCTTTCGGTATGAATTTAATTATGTGCATACACTACATGCATAAATGTAGTCTTTCACCTTCACTGTCTTCTAGAGGTGTTTTTTTTTATTATTTTGAGGATGTTTTTTGATTTGGAGAATTATTATTATTATCAGTAGTAGCAGCAGTAGTGTTAGTAGTCTATCAGTGAGTATTGTAAGGCTTATAGAGTATTCTAGTGATGAAATAGCAAAAGAGGGAATTGCATGCTTGATATTGCTGGCTTGGGTAATTATCATCCACTTCTGCCGTCCACTTCAGCAAGGCATCTTACCCCCCCCCCCCCCCCCAAAACACAAACCCTTTTCTCTTTTCTCCTTTTTGACTTTAATGCAGTGGGACATGCCAAATGCATCTTGCATGCTAATAGATTGACTTTTGAAATCAGCTCTTTTTATCTCAGTGTAAAGGCCTTCATTAGCCTCTGGCATCGAGATGCCATCGATTAACCCAAATTAATTTGCCCAAATTAAATTCTGGTGTCATCATGCTCAATGGTGGGAAATCTTCTCCAGACTGGAAGTAATGACTCCAAACTAACTGAAACCCAGAAGTTTGTCTTTAACAGCAGTGAGCAAGCACCCCTGTCCACAGACAGTTTAACTCACCAACAATGGCTGATCCTCTTCACCGTCTCCACCCTACCACACACTAATACTGCAATCTATTCAAAGATGGAGTTCAGAATTTCCTAGTTGTAATTTCCAACTTCCGACCTCTAGGCATTCCAGATCCACCACACACAAACAAAAACTCGCAACTAGCAAACTAACTAGCAAATAACTCTAACTAATAAATAACACTGACAGCACATTTTGACAGTTTACATGCAGAAACAGGTTTGACAATATGATGTTACATTTTATTTTAATGTCATGCAGGAAAAATGACTTGTATAGCCTTTTAGTTGGTTGTTTACCACTTACAGCGTACACTTCCATCCATTCTGCCATTGGTGTGCCTTCTCGTGAAGTCACGGTGGATGGATTTGTCTCAAGATGACCGGTAACCCCAACCTTGGCATTCCATTGAACTAGTTGGAGGTCAGAAAAATCTCCACTTCTGAGCTTGAAGGTCAGCATATGATGAAGTTATTTATGCAGTTTTTACCTGACTGCTGGTTGTTCCTACATATTATTTGTTTATTTTATTAAAGATTTTTTGGGGCATTTCTGCTCCACAAGCCAGGAGAGACCCATCGGCACCCAGCACCACACGGTAGGCTCCCCACATGGTGAGCCACGGGGCCGTACCCCGATGTTCCAGCTCCATACTGAATGTGTTCCACTGAAACTGACATGGACGCCCGCAAGACAGAAGATAGAAAACACTGATTTGTCCTCTGACAGCAAATTGCTTGCTGACAAGAGTCAATGACAATAGCTAACATTAGCCGCTAATGTTAGCTAGGCTAATTACAGCTTCACTACCAGGTTCTAGGTCCATTCATCAAACTGAAATAATACACTACTATAAATCTATACCATCGGAACATGCAGAGAACATTAGATCACTACGTGTTTTCAAATAAAAACCCTGTCACAGAAAAAATTTGTTCATCATTGACTGTGCTCTCTACCATTTTGTCACGATGTCACTTAGCTAGCGTTCCTTTGCACCTCGTCATGTAGGATGTTGGATTTATTCACTCTCAAGTCCAAAGGAAAGCTCCATTTGTTAAGTCAAACGTGCAGGATTTCTGGGTAATGACATCCTCAAACTTCAAAGTTACCTCTTTCACCCAACCTGCGCAGTGGTCTTTTGCAGCCTCAAGAGTGACAGCACAAAAAAAAAAAAAAAACAGAAAAAATGAACTGAGGAAGGTTCGCTGCCCTGAGTACAGTTGAAATTCCATAGTAATAGTGTGGACCAGAATGGCATCGTGAAGAATAACATAATAATTGCAGATCATACAAAAGATTCTGACGTGCCTCATTGTGTCCTCTTTCTCCCTTGCTCTTTCTCATCTCCCTCTGTGTCTCTCTCCTCACCATTTCCTCATGTCTGCTGGCTGCTGTACAAAGTCATACTGCCGACTCTTCGATACACTCACCCACACACACACACACACACACACACACATTCTCTGCCTTTTGCATAGCCTATTACCGCGCCACTCGCAATACAATATGTCCTTATTGGAGCTTTCAGATGCAAATAAGAGTGCTGTCGCCTTCTCTGTGTCCTGCTGACAGCTGTAATGCCCGCTAACCAGCCTCCCATAATTGCTGCTAATTGTTATTCCCAAAGCAGGACTCAGCAGAGTACTTCAGAGCACCCAGCCCCTGTTATTTGGACTGAAGGAGGGGGGGATGGTTTGTGATGGGTTTTATGTTGTGGGTTTTATGTCGTTGGGCTGGTGGCTTTTGTTTTCGATTTGTAAGCGATTTGCAAAGAAAGGAGGGAGGAATGAAGGGTTTGTAAGTAAGCAAGGCCGGAAGGAAGGATTTATCTAGTTTGGATGGCTACATGGCTTCGCCGATATGTCGAGCGTTTTGATCGCTTTTTGTTTGGCGGTTCGGCCTGAGCCAGTGTCAGCCTTAAAATTGGTCTTTCTGTATTTATTGTAGAGTTGATCAGTACCAATGTGGCTGTTAGAGACATGGATGTATGGAATGAATAATCTGAGAAACAGAGAAATAATTGATTAAAAATATCATAAATTTTATTCATAAAAATGAATAAATTCAAAGATTTTGAATACATTGCAAATATGTGGGACCAGCCAGCAGCTTCAGTCCATAAAATGCAGCATCTGTATAGGCCTTAAAAAATACTAAATATAAATATAAATACAAATGAATAAAATAAATAAATAATATAAATTAAAAGAATAAATAAATATCAGTTGAACCATTTCTGTAGCACATTAAATGTGTTTTCACATGTGTATGTCTCAGGGGACAGATTGCTGTTGTCTCTTTCCCCCAGCTCCCCAATATAGCCCCTTTGGGACCTTGTGTGTGTGTGTGTGTGTGTGTGTGTGTGTGTATAAAATGATAATGTAGTCGAGTCAGAAGCTGTAGGATGCTGACGGGTGAGAGTTGTGTTTCTTGCATCAGTGTTGTTTGTTCACACCACTTAATTTGAGCAAAAGACAAAGAAAGCCAGGCAGAGAGAGAAGAGAGATGGAGAATGAAAGAGAGAGAGAGACTCCACCTCCTGTCAGTGTGTTTATCTCCGTCAGGATGTTGACTTGCTGTCTGTCTCTCACTGTGCTTGTCACTTCCCTGTTTATCCAGACTGACAGCTCTGACAATACTGCTCTCTCTCTCTCTCTCTCTCACTCTCTCTCTCTCTCTCTCTCTCTCTCTCTCTCTCTCTCACTCACTCACTCACTCACTCAATCACTCACACACACACACGGACACATCCTGGGAAAATTCTGTAAAAGTCAACTAGGTGGAGAAACATCCAGAAACCCTGACAAGGTTGCTGATTGAAATGGCAACGTAGTCAAAAGTGTCAGTCCAGAGTGCATATGTCTATTTTAACTCTATTTTACATCTGTTTTATGACAGCAATTAGAGAGTCTTAAAAAATGCTTATATCATCTAATCATCTAATTTTTTGAAAAGTATTAAAATGACTACAATCCTGGTATTATAGGTATTATTTTGAACTGGTGGCCCTGCTCTCCTGTAAAGTATTACCAATAGCTGCTACTCCACATATCTGTTATAGCAAGGGCGGGCTGATGCAAATTTAAGATTGTAAATGATTGGTGGATTTTTCTGATTTGCTTATTTTTGTAAGGAATATTCCCAGAGAAAGCTTAATTAATAAGGAGTGCCACCACTTTCTTTTGTTTTACAGGAGAAAAACGGTAAAACTGTAAGTGTACCATATTTCAGAGGCCATTATGACAATAATTCACTTCCCATCTAGCTATTATCTAAGACAGCAGTGGTGCTATCTTCCTCTCATTGTTACTGAGTGCTGGATACTGGCTGGATGCTCCAAATGCTAACTGTTAGTCTCCTGCTAGTGAGATGGACTTCCCCCAGCTAACACTCTGAAAAATAACTGCCTTAATCCACTCATATTGTTAAATAAACAAAGTTTTAGTTTGATGATGTGTAGCAGAATGTTTACAGCTCAAAATAGAATCAAAAATGGTGAATTGCAAGCAATCTACTCCTGTCTCTGTGGTGACTACTGCTTCTCCAGCCCAGACTTATACAGGAAGTGTAGAAGTTACTGGAGGAAAAACGCAGTAGTAGTAATAGTATCCAGTGTGAATATTTGTAACTGAATGTGGAGCAGAGTGTTTATTAATAATCGTGTACAGTGCTTTGTGAATTCATGGGAAAATATTGAATGAAAAAAGATGAGAACACATTTGCCATTATTTACAAGGAAATCTAAAACTAGCATGTCTGACTGTGCTCATGTTCAGGGTTTTGGCCCACATAAAAGGCATTTCAACAACTTCCCAATCTCCACTTATCTTTCAATTCCATTGTCCTACAGTCCAGTCTTGTAATTTTCTGCTCTCAGGCAGATTGTGCACGTTCTGATTTTACTTTCAATCTAAAGACGGATGGCAAAAATGATGTGGTTTTAAGCTCTAAATATGTGGCCCGCTTCCTTCCACACCTAATAGTGTAATTTAGCCCTGTTTACCTGCAGCAGCAAGAGGCCTTTGAAGTGGAGTAGAGCAGAACACTAGGGCAGAGATGGAGAGACAAGCAGTTGTCTACAACATCAAAGAGGAGATATAGTCGCCATGGAGGCAAACTTTATCTCTTTTTCTGTTTTTCACATCCCTCATAATTTCTTTGGACTGTTATTTGTAATTCATGGTTGTCCATGTCTTCCACTGATCTATTCTTGTTTAATCCCTCCCATCCTTCATTTACTACTTTATTCACTCCTACAATGATCTTTCCTTCTTCCCTTACTCCATCTCTTCATCCCTGCTGTCCCACCCTACTTGCAAGCCTATCATTTATTCTTCCCTTCCTTCCTCCCCTCCTTGGTTACATACAACCCCCTCATTATTTCCTTCCTTTCGCCTGTGCACCATTCTACTATCTTCCCTGCTTCATAATTTAAAGGGGCAATGAGAAAGTTTTTTTTTTTTTCTTTCCACTGCCCAGTAGTACAAATTGACCATTATAGAGCTGCAGTGGGTTGATAAGGTTGTTGATCAATACCAATGACGATTACTTGGCCAGGTGCTGAAATCTCTGGCTTTCAAAACTCACTTGCTAGTCTGTACTGTTTTGGCACACAAATTCCCCACTTATTGGATTTTCAAGACTTCTGCACCCACTTTTGGTAAGTACAAAGCCCAGGAACCTCAGTCGGTGTTATTTTCTGCATCTGCCTCAGTGAAACGAAAATAATGGTGTCACTGACATAATAAATAAGAAACGCGCAAGTGTAAACAGACACACATCCATCCCCCCATGTAAAACACATACATTACAACTCTCTCTCTTGCTCTCCCGTGCATGCACACACAAGAATAACGAGCATTGCCATAAACCATAGATCTTACTTACAAAAAGACGCGCACACACATTTCCTAACCAACATTGCACAGCAGGCACTTTAGTCCTAATGTGTTTCGTAAATCCACCAATGAAATGTTAATAAGCATATAAATTAGCCAATGAGGAGATGTCTTGTCTAATAAATTCAACAGCATGGAGCTATGGTCTTTCTGTGTGTGTGTGTGTGTGTGTGTGTGTGTGTGTGTGTGTGTGTGTGTGTGTGTGTGTGTGTGTGTGTGTGTGTGTGTGTGTGTGTGTGCGCGCGCGCGCCTGTGTGTGTGTGTGTGTGTGTGTGTGTGTGTATGTGTCAGAGAAGTGTAGTTTATGAGAAGTAGCAGAACGATTTCTCATAGTGCTGTGTTGTGTAGGAACTGTGCTGATTAAGCTTTGGTTGATCAGACAGGTCTTGATCTTCTTCCCAAACCTCTCCTTTTTTCTACACCTGTGATTGTGAACTTTACTCTCAAAAGGGATATTTTACCCATTTGAAATATGTGATTTTATTTCACGCCACCCCAGCTGTTCTGTAGGACAGTAGTGGCTCTATCTTCCTCTCATTGTTACTGAGTGCTGGATACTGGCTGGATGCTCCAAATGCTAACTGTTAGCCTCCTACCATTGAGGTGGACTTCCCCCCAGCTAACATTCAGAAAAATAACCACATGAATCCACTCAAATTGTTATATTAAATGGGTTATATTAAAGTTGTGAATGTATTAGAAAAAAAAACTTATCACCTCATATGATGACAATGTGACCATCTCTTGGTGCTTTGTAAGTTTTCAGAAACACTGAAACTGTCTATTATTGACATTTCAGCATGTTCAACTTCAGTCCCTTTGGGAAATCCCTGGGCCATCTTAGGAAAGGAACAAGAAATACTCAAACTTATTTTTGAGATGTTGACTTATATCTTGGCACAAGGTGCGGGTGTCATATCAGTCTAAATACCGTTGAAGTTCCTTGGCAGCCTCTTTCCAAACACAGAAGATGCCGGAGACCATTTCTTTGAAGTCCAGGAAATGAAAAATAGCCTCTGTAGTATAATACAAGTGTTTTGAAGCCAAATCATTGTACCACGGATCCAGAAGTCCAGTATTTTTCTCATTATATCATAGATTTTCCACACTTGTTGTGCACCTTTTCAACAATCATAGCAGTAGCAAGCAGATGCTACCTTCAAATGCTATTGCAATTATGGATAGAGCACACTTGAAAGACCCAGAAAAGTAGTAAACAGAGATAGGAATCCAATTACTTGATTTATTCATTTTTTTCACTCATTCTTATATTGCGTTCTCTCAAGAAATGCATTATGCCAAATGCACCTTAGCTCTTTTCAAAAGCAATTCTGAGACACCACTAACTCTACACAGCAATGTCTTCCCTGAGTAATGAAAGAAAAACACTTGGCTCCACTAAAGATTTATAGGCTTTTACCCCTCCCAATTTATACATTAGCAATTGATAGGGGAATAGCTAAAGAGTTAGCATCCCCTGTCCTAGTTTTAGTCACTTACTTGATTCTGTAATTTGTTTGGATGAGTTACTAAATCCATGCAAGGTATATAGATGTCCTCAGAAGTGAAGAAAAAACACCATAGCAATGAGTGTGTGGCACCAGTACAATGTACATTTTAGGACATCATCAGAACTCAGACAAAACACCACCACTCCTCAGACTAAAAGGCTCAGGACTCAGGTTGAATTGAGTGCTTTGTCAAGCACCTGATTCAACAGTTATTCCACCATTTAATGGATGTCATAATTAAAGCATCCTGATCAAAAGAAAGAAAAAGGTCATTCCTTCGGGGACCATAATGTTCGTAGATAGGAATTGCCATAGACATCGTAGATAGGAAGGACAGATGGTTCAAAAAAGGAGTGAATGATCTATGGTGTCTCTAGCTATGTCAAGATAGAGAAACCATCTCTGAACAGAGACCTCAGACACCATCTGTCTTCAACCTAATATGATGTCCTGTCATCCCTTCCAAGAAGATTGAACCACTCACCCTTGACCACTTGTGACCCTGAGAACCAACATTCTGTCCTGGATCAGGTGACCCTAATGACCATCGTTCACTCCTGGACGTCCCCACACAGGTCAAATACCTGGGATGCCCCACCGGTCTGTCAGAACTGAAGAAGTTTCTTGGATGAGAAGTGAAACGTCTTCTAGAATCTACAAACAAGTCCAGCTGACCTCGATTCAACTCTTAGTGAATATTTGCCTGCTGCACCCTCTAGTGGTTGAGAAGCTGTTATCATATATTCTTATTGTCAATCTGCGTTAACCAGTCAAATGGGACCGTGGAGGCAGACATACCATGATGTCGTATAAAGACCAACAAAGTCAGTCATGATAGAAAGTGGGTGGGGTAGATGCACTCAATCACACAGACCTGCACTCTGGAGCCCCAGCCCCATTGACGACCAACTCAGGCAAGTGCCAAAGATAAAGATACATTACACCAGGTCAGTTCTTTATCCACAATCATCATGGGAGTTGTCTGTGCATATTTTCATTTGTCCGGGTCATAGGCATCTCAAGGAAATTGAATCAGGCCAACTGGACTTAGTTATATGTCTGGGAGACGTTTCGCCCCATATCCAAGTGGCGTCATCAGTTCATGCTGTTCATTAGAACAGAACTGGAGGATGAAAAAACTGGAGCATGAAAAAACTGTCACCTCCTCAGTTTTTCAGTTTTATCTGTTAAGTCCCAAAGTGGAAGAAGTCACACAGTGTATGTCCCCTTTTTTTAAAAAAAAAATGCTTTTGCTACAGGGTTTGTGAGGTCTTCCCATTGTATGGCACTGCAGTGGTCACGCATCCTTTGTACACAGTTTTCACCCACATAAGAAAGGCCACACAGACATTTAATGGCATAGATTACATTTTTTGAGTTGCAATTGATAGTGCTCTTAATGTGAATGTCAATGGCATGGCCTGGTCATGGGTGAGAAAACTGCCTCATGCATCTGGTGTATTTGCACTCTTCATAGTTGGCATATTTGTAATTTCCCAGCCGAGACAGGTAAAGATGCTTTGTTTATCTGAGGGCGCACTTCATTTCTAACCAAATGGTCTCTCAGGTTTAAAATTTGAAATTAGAAATTTGCCACCACAGATGGGATCTGTTCTCAAAATATGGCAATGTTTCCTAATATTGAGGAGTTCTGGACTTTGTGGTGTGTATGTGGTGATGCACTGCAAAGAGGGACTTTTGGTCTGTGGTAATTCAATTTGTGTCTGATCCTGAAGTTTCTGGTGCTTGGTTAAATCAAGCTTCTTGGTTACCTTTCTTGCTAAATCTGTCCTATAGGTCTTCTTTTCTTTTTGAACTGATTCATTTTGGCAGATTCTTTTAACTCTGTAGTTGACTTTTGAAAAAGCTTTTCCTCACAGCTGGTGGGTGGTGACTATGTGCATGAAGAAAATTGTTCCATCTTTGTTCTTCCTGAAATGGTCAGTGCTGAGGGAGGTACCTGCTTTGGCTACTCTAACATCGAGAAAATCCAGAATACACTCACTGTATGCCATGGTGAATTGTAAGTGACCTGTAACAGAGTTCAAATAAGCATGAAAGCCCTTCAAAGAAGGTAAATGACCTGTATAGAGGACAAAGTTGTAATCATTTTAGCGGTGACACATCAGCGTATGTTTGCAGTAAGGTTTTTTGTTCCCATTGGGCTGTACCTTAAGTGCCCTGAACTGATGTCCCCTTTTGTAGCAGTAAGATTACATTATATTTTTTTCTGTATATCCTAATGCTAAAAAGGAAGGAAGAAAAAAATAAATAATTACATGAGACAATGACAATAAGTGAATTATTTAAACAGCATTTCAATACAAATGATTCTGTCCCAGCTTTTTGATCCATATAAGCTTCTGATCTGCAACCATGATCACTATAAAGTTTCCACTGTAGTATTATTATTATCATTATCATTATTATTGTTATTAACATATGTATTTATTATTATCATAAGGCTTGCACTATAACAAGGATTTCCCTGGAGTTGCAGTAAGGTGAGCAGTGTTGTACTGAAACATGCAAGTCAGCAGAAATCTGTCTGTGATCTCTCTCTGTCTCTGTCTCACAACTCTTGTCTGCAAACACACTTTCCACTGGGATTTAGAGAACATATCTATGGACTGTGTGTATGCATGTGTGTAGTTTGTGTGTATGTACATAATATAGAGGCTATACGTACATTAGTATAAGACTGGTTTAGGCTATAAAGGCAGACACAATGCCAATATGCCTGAAGCTGCCAGTCTCAGACTATGGTAATATTCAGTATGTTTGAATGTGAGTGGCTATACTCACGCTACAACATTGCAAGTACTCTGTGTGAATTGATAATACAAATTGTATTATTTTATTGTTATTATGAGTATTTTTTTAATTAAGTATTTATTTAATTATAAAATAGCATTTCAAAGAAAATAATATTACATTTATTATTGTCATCAGTATTATTATTGAGTGTCCTCATTTCTTTGTAGGACGTTGAGATCCGGACCAACGCAGCCCTCTACCTGCCCCAGATCAGTGAGCTGCTGAACCGAGTCCCCCGACAGATGCTGCTGCTGCTGAAGACCAATGACCTACTGAGGGGCATTGAGACCACCTTGCAGACCAGGGCCGCCTCCTCCTCTTTCATCAACATGTCCCGTTGCTGTATACGTGCCGTGGCCAGGTAAAAGCATCTCGCAGTCTTTACCATTTCCAAGCAATTTTCACTTTGAATTGAAAATCTTGCATTTTTTCAGCATCCACTGATGTCCAAGGTTGCTACTGGTATTCATGTGGATTCGATCATCTGACAAATTCTGCAAAAATATCAAATGGATCAGTATGACTGAGATGATGTGTTTCACCACAGCTTCTTAAAACATGTAACTGTTTTCACCTCATTCTAACTGTCTGTTTGTTTGTTAGAAGGATTTCTCAAAAAGTTATGAACCAGTTTGTATGAGACTGGGTGGAAAGGTTGATCATGGGCCAAGGAAGAAGTGTTTAATCTTTTACACTGATTGGCCAAAGGGGGTTGTGGTTGTGGTCGTGCCGTAATTAACTTCGGTGAATATCCAACACGTGGAACAGCCAGATGTTGGCAGTTGCACAGTGATGGCAGAGGTATGCACTGTACTGATTTCGCACAGTGAAACAAAAAGTTATGCAGCTGTTTTTCGTTTGAGCCTATGAAGCCAGTGTGTCCTCTAGGTTGACTGCTGTGGTGGGACAGATGGGCGTGGACCCTGAACCCTGAACTCAACCAAATTCAGGTTGGGTGGAATTTCAGAAGTTTGGGTTTGCCTTTGGTTTTATACAGATGACATTAATAAATGACTCTGACACGACCATAACGACTTGTCAGCTTGAGTAACATTATCTTCACTTCGCCTGTCTCTCCTCTGCTCCGCTCAGAGACTTTGTGTAGACTGCTGTGTGTGTGTGTGTGTGTGTGTGTGTGTGTGTGTGTGGCGGCCCTACCCTTGGCAGTCGTTCATTTGGAAGTTTCAGTTCATTTGGTTCCGTTCAGCAAAATAATTGGGTCACTAGTTGGTTCAGTGGTCCTGTATGAGTGCTGTGTGCCTGCGTCGCTTCTGAACACAGAGCCTCAAGCATAATAAGGCCAAAACACAAATGCTAGATTAGTTCTGTGCACTCAGCTAGAATGTTTAGTTACATGAGGCCTGCATTAGAAGATGACCCATTTTGCAACGATTTTATTGCCTTGTGCTGTGAGGTTTTAGTTGATTTGCTGATCAGTTCTCTGCCGAGTGACCGTCTGTGTACCGCCTCTCTAGTCCCTTGCTTTATCCATCCCTCCAATTTGTTACCGCCCATTTATCTTCTCTATGTAAATCATCCTCTCATTCAGAGAGTGTTCTGCTTTTGGGTGATGAACTGAACACATTGAAATTGCATGATCATGTTCAGCCCGTCAACAAGTGAAAATTTCTTGATTTCAGGATTGATTTAGTGATCTGTTTTGTGAACCATTTTGTGAACTGTGTGACTTCTTGTACACATTCGTTAAAAACTAAATGTAACTGGGTGTTTGGGTGCACTTGTTGTCAACAGAGAAACTAGTGATGCTGTAAATGACAGCAAAACATAGTAGAGACTCTCGCACTGAGCTGAAATAAAACAAGTGCACATAAATAAGGTAACTAAAATAAAATATTTAGTTTTTCTCAGGAGGGCTGTGGGGTTGGCTGCCCTGCCAAAGCAACGATAGGGGAAACACTGGAGGCAGTGAAGTGACTCCACTGCTTCTTTGCTTTTTTCTCGTTTCTTTTCAGCACAGTCAGATGAACACCGCATCATTTGAAACATGACAGGAAGAAGTCCCTGTTGTAACCATCTCCTCCTAAAAGCCCTTTGTGGTGGAGACGGTTAAAAGAGGCTTGTTCTTTTTTCTTGTGATGCTGACTTTGGACTCCACTGTAGTCCAGATATACTTAAATTCTTGATTAGATAAATTCATAGTAAGCAGTATCTGTATTAAGCAAGTTACAGGAAATAATGAGCTACAGTCGAAATCTTTTGTTTTCTTGTTTAATCAAGAGACCTGAAGGTCTTTCTCTCAGCACGTTTTTATTGCTGTGAAGCTTCACTGCCCAGTTCATCCGACCTGCTCGCCAAAACAGTCCAGGCCTCCTGTTTCTCTATGTCAAACAGGAGAGCCACAAGCACCTCCTGTCTTTCTTTTCAGTTTCCAGTTGTTGTGCCATATTCTTTCATCTCCTGAAGGAAATGATGACAGTGAAGGTTGGCTTACAATCAGTCCATTGTTTCATTTTGAAATATTTCCACATAATTATTAAAATCTCTACAAAACAAAAATTTTACATCCATTTTGTTATCCTATCAGTGAATAAAATGTCAAAATCCTTCAGTCCAATCAGTTAAAAACACTTAAAACACTTTAAAAAATGGACAATTGTCTCCAGTTCATAAAAATGACAGGAACATTCATTATGTATTCTAATCTCTCAGACACATTTGACATGATAGAATTCTTCTAATGTGTATTTGTGCATTTGTTTTAGGATGTCAGTTTCCCCAGTAAAAAGACTATTTGTGACAACTGCTACATGTTGAAACTTATAGAGTGAGTTGCAAAACAGTGTGAAATGAGCATACCACCTGCTAATCCAACCCTTTTTGAAGATCTTTTAGACCCACCCCTCTCTTCCTCGAGGGGTCATGAATGTGCACAGCAAATTTGAAAAGAAACAAAACAGTGTTTGAGTTATCGCGTTCACAGCCAGGAAATGTGGTGGTGTATTGCACAACTCCAGAATTTCCCTAATTTCCATTGGGAAATTATATGGATTATATGTATGGTAGAGTATACATAAAAAAAAAAAAAAGATTCAGTTTGAATGCTAGTTTCATCCACCAAATCAAAAATCCAAAACTCAGTTCTGTGTGCAGTGTTGTTCCTGAAATTTGTTGATCGAAACAAGTTGTTTTTGGATTATGTGGAATAAAATAATGTTTTTGTGAGAATGTATTTATGCTCAAAACTCAGAGGGCAGCATTTGGCACACCATGTGATCCTGTAGAATTGCAGGAGCCAAATTCACTCTATTTCTTTTAATCTTTAATTTAATTTAATTTAATTTAATTTAATTTAATTTAATCTCTCTTCTTCTAATTTGATAAATTCCTTGTATTTTTTTTTGTTTGTTTTTTTGTTTGTTTTATTAATGTATTTACTTATTTATTTGTTTATTCACAGTTTTGGATATTTTTTGTATTTGTTTCAATGTATTATTTTTTGTTTATTATTTATTCATTTTACAATATTCTGAAAATTTTATTGTTTTTGAATGTATTATTCACTCATTCATTCGTTTATTTTACTTTTGTGATCATTTTCTAGTTATGTTTCTAATTCACTTTTTTTTCTTATGTTTTTGAGAGAAATCAAGTGAATTTGCTCAGGTTTCAGAGGGTTAACAGCATAAAGAATATATACTGATGTTATCCTTTAACACAACACCTAACCCCTCATATAAGTTCCTTGAGGAACAACCATTTTTCTATTAGACCCCATACACACACTCACACGCAAACACACACACACACACACACACAGAATTCACTATCTGTACCTCCACAACAGCAGTGCAGTCTGGGGAAATAAACACATTCATATCACTTTGAGGGCAGTCAGCAATCATTATTTTCACTCAGGCTTCATATCTACATTTTTCTCCACCAGCAGCCTTCCTCTCTCCCTTGCTCCACCTCCATCACTCCATCCACCCCCTCCTCTCCCCACCCCTTATCCCTCCACCTCCTCTTCTCCTCTCCCACTTCTTGTGATTGTTTTCCCGACTCCTCTTTTTCTTCGCTGTGTCTCTCTGAGTATATTGGCCGGAGTAAAGGCGGTGATTATATTGTGCTTTTCACAGCCGGCCAGCCAGCAGCGTACTGGCCGTATTGATCTGAGCCCGGCCATTCTAATGAACAACTCTATAATGGCCTCAGCCTGAATAATCCTGAGGCATGGATGGACGGATAAAATCGCAGAGACACAGACAGGCTGGCTGGTTGGCTGGCAGACAGAGTGGATAGATGGCCAACCATCCAAAAGATAAATGAATGGATGACTTGGCAAATTAGATGGATAAGTTTCTGGATAACTCACTGACTGACTAGCTGGCTGGCAGACAGACTCAGTGCTCGACTGTATAACTCGCTGGCAGGCTGACTAAAACATGTGGCTTTGATTTGACATCAAATCTATAGCATCTTAAAGGGCAGTTCATCCATTTTGAAAATTTTGATATTTTATTTACCTCCTAGCTGTTCTGTAGCACAGTAGTGGCTCTATCTTCCTCTCATTGTTACTGAGTGCTGGATACTGGCTGGATGCTCCAAATGCTAACTGTTAGCCTCCTGTCATTGAGCTGGACTTCCCCCCAGCTAACACTCTGAAAAATAACCACCTTAATCCACTCAGAGAAGGTTTAACATCACTTACAATTGTCACTTTCCCAAAATAAAATGCACGAATATTAAATACACACAGACAATAGTTTTGCTCAAATTGTTGTTTAAAATTTGATTTTTCCAGTTGTCAACATCTGGAAAGATCTGCGCCAGAGGAGCAGCAGACACAACAGAGGCAGCAGAGTTTGCCATCATTTGTTTGCTTCATTGAAGTAGCTACATTAGGATGTTGTGGCTAGCTTTCCTCTTTTTGCTGTCCTACATAACAGCTAAAGAGGAAGTGGAATAATATCAGATATTTTAAATGGGTTTTAAATAAATACCCTATATAAATTATAGGGTGTACAGTTACATAGGTTTGCTATAACAAGTAGGAAAATACATTAATTATAGTTTTCCTGCAAAGTGACACATTTGTCACATTCTTGAATAGCCTATAATTTATATTCATCATATTCCATGTATGAGTTTCCTTGTGTAGAATACATCCCGAAAAATTCCATGATATAGCAATTCCAGAACCAATGGGAACTGAATTGGATTTGTTGTTGTTGTTGTTGTTGTTGTTGTTTGTTTAAATGATGTTCTGTTGTCCTAATTCTGCCCTGTTGTCCTGCTGGCCACAGGGGGATTACACTGGTCATCTCATGGACACTGAAAGGAATTGGGATGCTCCATAACTAAATTTAGTGTAACTTACTGAAATCATTTCAGCTTTACAGTTTTAATCAATTTCCTAACCCAGTTTGGAAGCCATGTAAGATAACAGCTCACAAGCACTCTCCATGTAACTTACTGACTAAGCAAATCTGCAATCAACAATGGCAGAAAATCCCAAAATGCAGGTATGCCAAGTGGATGGAGATACTGTGTCCAAGACTGGAATCTGTCATTGTTGCCAAAGACGTTTCTGCAAAATATCAACTCAAGAGGTTTCCTGCTTTCTTGAATGAGATGTTTCTTCATCATGCACTTGTTCATTTTCAGTAAATATGCAAGCATTTGTAAAATCATGCCTTCATTTTGTCATGATAGGTTATTTTGTATTGATTGTGGACAAAAAAAAAAAATCACACTAGTATATTTTAAATTCAAGCTGTTACAACCACAAAATGCAAAAAAAAAAAAAATGGATTCAAGCTTTGTAACATATTTCATATAATAAGCCAACGTCCCAACTGTGTTATTATTGTGTAATACGCTGGTCCGGGTTCTGGGATGTAGTGTGTGTGTGTGTGTGAGAGAGAGAGAGAGAGAGAGAGAGGGAGAGGGAGGGAGAGAGAGAGAGCAGCTGGCTCCCTCTGCTGTGTAATTGGTTGGGAGAGAAGGGATCTGGGCTGTCACTTCAGCTCTCTGTTGATGGCGGGAGGACAGGACTTGCACATACACACACAGGCGCGCGCGCACACACACACACACACACACACACACACACACACACACACACACACACACACACAGAGTACTGCTCTTTCCTTGGCAGAGTGAATGGTTTGTGCTGTATGACAGTGGTAGAGCTTGTCTGAGTAAGCAGACCTTATAAAATATTAACCAACTGTGGTGTCACAAATAGTAATGTAATACCAGAGCACAGGGGGACACTGGGGAGCCTCTTCCTCCTCCAGCCCCCACTCCCTCCTCCAGTCCACCACAGTCACAGCATCTCTCACTGCTTGCAGTCTTATTTCACTTGAGGTGAACATTTTCTAGGATTCATACTTGGTGTTCATGTGGATATGGGTGATTATTTTTCAGAATGTTAGCTGGGGGGAAGTCCAGCTCAATGGCAGGAGGCTAACAGTTAGCATTTGGAGCATCCAGCCTGTATCCAGCACTCAGTAACAATGAGAGGAAGATAGAGCCACTAATGTCCTACAGAACAGGTGGGGGGAAAGTGAAATAATATTACATTTTTCAAAATGCGTTGACTATCCCTTTAATAGTGAAAGCAGTAAAAAAAAAAAAAAAAAAAAAGCCTAATCGTTGATTATTCATCAGGGCAGCCAGTGTCAGAATTTGCTAGCACAAATTCTGGGGCGGCCATACTTACATCCCTACTACAGTAGCTTCACCAGTAAACATAAATTTAACCAGAGAAGGAAATATTAAGTAAAATCAGCTGTTACAGCAATTGGCAGCAAAAGAAAACCCACTGACTCTTGGGACACATCATTAAGTCCTCCAACCCATACGACCGCATAGGTTGTTTGTTCCTACCCTCTCATCGACCCACAGGAGTGTTTCCTAAATTAGCACCCCCTAGCGGTGGCAGGAGACACCACAAGCTGTGACGCACATGCGTCAAAATGCTCACAGTTTAGTTGTGTTTATGCACCAAAAACACTTGGTTCAGGTTAGGGTAAGGTTAGAGGATCATTGTCGTCGTGGTGACAATAATAAACATGCAGAAATGAACGAAACAAAATACCCGGACACAAACAACAGACTCACTTCACGTGGGAATAGAACTCCAGTCTCTGGGTTGCAAGTCCTGTGAAGGGCTGACCCATCCACCACCCAGTGTGGACTCTGTGGCTTGTTACTCTACAACACCTCACTTCCTCATACACCACCTTGTTGTTATTTACATGACCGGTTGAGGTCGCTTAACTCTTAAATCTAACTATAGGTCCTAATAAGCTGTTGGTGCAAATGAAGTATGGGGTCGGTTTTGGTGGAGGACAGCCTTCAATATTTTCCTGTTGTTGCACAGGGTTTAAAGTTATACTTTGGCCACCCCAAGTGGCAGTGAAAGGCTGAATTTAAAGTTCCAGCCATCAGCAGTGAGACCAGCTTTCTCTGAGAGCGCTTGCACAAAGCTGTTAAGGAGACACTTTTGGATTTGTCACTTCATTTGTGGAAAAAATGTTCCATCAGTGGCCATACCAACCAACCACCAGAATTTAAATTGGAAAAATAGAGTGAAGCTACCCACATCTCAGAAAGGAGAATGGGCTGTTTGTCTCTGTTATAGACCCCCTTCCTTATTTAGGCTGATTAGAAAGATGTATATAGACAAAAAAAAATTGCAGCTTGAAGTGTATGAACAACATGACTGCAGGCGTTAATGATATTGCACTGTGCCACATGAATGTTTTGCGAGTGGATCTATAACCTTGCAGTTGTGGCTGATGATAAATGTCACAGTATTGAATTGTAGGACTTTGTTGAGAGCACATTAACCAAAAATCAGTCTTGTCATTTTGTTTGTTCATTTGTTTACCACACTTGATTACTCAGATGCTAGTTGGATTTGGACAAAACCTGGAGAAACTGTATCTCATCAGTACATTTAAGTGTTTTCAGAATCACCTATACTAACCCAGGGGGGCCGCTACAGTTAAAGCTCAAACAAGGTGACATAGAGGTCACTGGTTGGCCCAAGAGATAATTGCATTATTCATCGTGGATGATATGTTGCCTTGTTTGGGTACAGTTTAGGTTTCAGATTTCATCAGTGCCTTGTAGAAACTTAATTGCCAAAGCTGATTTTGCAATGATAGGAAAAACTTCATTTTTCCTATAAATGATCGTGTGTTGATGACGTCTTGTTGCCTCCTTTCTTTTAATAATGCGGCAACTTTATGAAATGTAGATTACGAAAGAACCTTAAGAGTTAATGAAAGCAAACTTGATGAAAACCATTTGTGACTCACATCTGACACCGTCCCTTTTCATCTCTCTTGTCTTGCTTCTGACAGGCATAAGAGGAGTAAGGCTCGGACCAGGACAAGGCGTCTTCAGATTACGCTCTCTGAGTCGTTCGGCCTGTGGCAGATCAGCATGTATGAACTGTTCCTGTGGGTTAAAGGTTCAGCGCTGGGATGCTGGGTGGCCGCTCTGCTGGGCTTGCTGCACTGAAGCGGACCCGGAGACGAAGCTGGAACATGGCTCGAAACTTCTGGGTTGGCACATGTTGCGTAGCTTGCGTCCATACATTCGTAGTGCCTAATGACATGTCTAGGCACAAGAAATTTACTGTATGGACACGTGAACAAAAAACATCCACGTACATCAAGGAAATGTAATGTGAGGCAAATGTAAATGACTTAAAGGTCACATAGTCCTGAGAAAGTAAACCCACACAGGCAACCCTAAATCAGTCCACTAAACACAAAAAGGATGAGGACACAGCAGTGGAGGTTATGAGAGATTTAAATAATCATAGAAGAGAGGAAAGTTGATTACAAAGTCAGCCATTGAGACGGTTGCCTACAGCCAGTAAATATTCACTTCAGACAATAGAAAGCACTGACCAGTAAGCGATAGGTAGAAGTGACCTTGTGATGGTATCTTTGCAATTCATTACTCCCCTTCATCTCCATCCGATGGACAAAACGGACAAATTCAAAGACGGTATGGATGGCCGCGACTGTCACTCACTGTAACAGCCAACAGCTGTCTCTGAGGCAAGGGTGGTCCAGAGTTACCCAAGGCTGTCATAACGCAGGGTGTACCCTCACTAAGAACTCCCAGCTGAGCACCAAGACGAGGTGTGGAAGTTCTGGTCCGAGCACATGGGCGGTTTTAATACTTGAGAGGACATATTGGAGAACTGACTGCTAACCACTCTCCAAGATAATACTCCATGAGATGAGTTAAAATACCTCAGATTGAAGTTTGCATGAAATCACGACATTTTATAACGATGCAGCTAGCACTGAATGCTAAAAGGACCATACCAGTGATTTTGAAGAGTTGGCCCATTTACTCCAATTTCCCTGCATTTTACATTGCAGTACGCCACTTTGCAAATGATGCGGGAATACTAAAGATTTCACGTCATACAATCAAAATCTCTCCATTTTCAAATTAGAATTTTGGGTTTGAGCCACATTGTGTTGATCATTTTCTTAAAGCCTTGATTGTTAATGATTTGTTGGATACTTCTTCAGCTCAATCATGTGCGACTGCCTTGGTTATTTCAGCTATGACAAGAACTACGCCTCTGTGATAGGAACCAGCTCTTATGGCTCCGGTTCTTCTTTCTTTAATTAATTTTGTATCATTTTATTGGGCTGTTATTCTTTTTCATTCTTTTATGTATTTATTTGAAGTTTGTTCCTATATTGTTTCAATTGTAAGAGTGTTAGGCCACATGGCAGACAGAAGGTCATTTCTATGCTGCTGAAATGCAATCAGTGTTACAGGCACAGAGGTTGTTGAGCTTTACCGTATTTTTTTTTCTCTCTGTTCTGTTTAATTGTGAAGTAACTGTGCGTGCCATCATGTGTCCATCGGACTGCACTCTGTGGTGTTTTTTGAGGAAGTTGTAGAGGTTGGTTGTGTTGCTTTGTGGCACAGACCCAGCCTGCATAGTTCATGCTTTTGGTCAACATCACTCACTCCAAATCCAAACTGTGCATCCAAACTCCAGATGACTATCCATTTTCCACTCCTGATATTTTTTTTTTTCATCCCATCCCATTCAATTGTATTCTCTTGACTGCCGCTACGAGCATGCAAAGGAGTGAGCCTTAAAGTGGAAGCCTGTGGTTGATCAGATGGTAGGATAAGGAGCGCTTGATTTAAAAAAAAAAAAAAAAAAATCAGAGCTGTCATTTTACATACAATATTGCAAGCAAACATGTTCTTTTAAATGCAGACGTCAAAATTAATATGGTTTAATTGTACAGCCCTGATATTATGCTAAACATGCAAAATCACTGGTGTGGCCCTGTTATGGTAATGTCTTCACTTTTTACCCAGTCTTGTCTGGTCTTAGGACAAACATGGAACAAGCATGTCAGTTGCTCTTTTTGTAATACCAGTACTGTGAAATTATGCACATGTAGGTGTTATCTTAGCAACAGTGTTGTTGCTCTGCTCTGAAATTGACGGTTCTTTCTTCAATGATACATTCCTGCTGTAATTCTCTGTGTCTCTCCTCCCTCAACTCTGACCTCATCTTTACTTTTTCATTTGCTACTCTTTCTGTCATACTTTCCACTGTTTACTCTTCTTTTTCTCCCCTTCTCTCGCTGTAATAATGCCACTCTAGCATACGTTTTACCCCTTTGAAACACATCAGAAGGGGTATTTACTGTCACTAAGTTATGGCTTATTAATGCTGCTTTTATTTTATTTTATTTCATTTTATTTTATTGTATTTATTTCAACATTCTCTCTCAGTTGTCATTAGCATTTCTGTTGTACTCTTCCAGAGTTTAATTAAAAAATGAGGTATTACTTTTCTTCTTACATTGTGTTCAAACAGCATGCGTCAGTAAATTCAGTACAGCTTATTCTACTGTAAATGCATCTGTTCATGCTACTCATGCCTGTTATACTTGCTTCAACCCCACTCTGATGGATGTGTGACATGTTTCCTGCCCATCAACCAATGGAAGAAGAACTCAGAATACTGTATTTCTAGTATGGCAGCACGGCTCTCAAAATAACACATCTAGAGCATAAATGACCGCAAAAAAAGCAGGTTAAGACAATCTAAAAATCAAGAAGTCCTGGTGCAAAGCTACTATGTGGAAGTGTCTTACAGAAGCAACCTGCCTTGTCTACTTTGCAGTTCAAATAGGAAAATAACACAAAAAAAAGATGTTTAAATTCCTCAAAAAAATGGTACCAGGACAAAAGTGTTAATTTGGGATCTGTTTTGCCGTGCTGTGGAAGCCAAGGGGAGCACAAAGCAACTAGTGAGGATGTTGCCTGGACTCTCATGACAATCAGGTAACTGTAACCCAACACTCTACAGAAGTTTAATTTTAATGAACACACACAAATCAGACGTTGTTCTCATTAGGTTCAGATCTGCCAAACCACTTGACAGCATGGCCCAGCTGGTGCTGAGGGCAGCTGAACTGCTTGTCTTGTTGACATATATGGGCATCTCAAAACACATTCTTCATCCGTGCATGCCTTGTGCAGGCCCTGGCCTGACTACTCAATACTGCTAATGTAATGAAAAGCAGCACGGCCTCACTATTAGGGAAAGCCATTTTGCAGAAATCATATGAATTCAGTAGCTGTCAGCACCTATGTGCAGCTAAAATTATTATTAGTTAATCTTCATTTGCTGAAATTAACTCTATCCAAGTCTCAGTACAACTGGATACATTGGGTCAAATTTTTAAGTGATCTAGGCTTACATTAGAGGCTATTATATTTCCAAGCACTTGAGATGGGTATGAGGAAAAAGAAGACACAGGGGAGGTGGAGACACAGGATGCAAGAGCCAGAGAAGGAAGGGAAGGTGATTCAAGATCTAAGGAAAATGAGGAAACGGGTCAAGGCAGGGAAACAGTTTCAGAGGAGGAGCAAACACAATGATTATGGCGACAGAGAAAAAAAAGCAGCAGTGATAATGTAGATACAGGGAGAGGAGCACATAAATTCCACCCCTCCATCTGGACAAAAAAGGCCAATATTTCACACACTGCAGTCTACCTTATGTTTCCAGTCCCCTATGTGGCAAAGGTCCTATTTTCCCACGGCCATTCCTTAATGGAATTCTCAGGAGTCAACAAAGACAAGGGCGGATATTCCAGCTCCTTGTTGGGGAACACTGTATATTTGCACTAATGCAAATACACACACACATGAGTTGTAATCAAAGCAGGAAGTGCAGTAGACCAAACCAGTGTGTAGCATGAAAGGGGCATGCATGAATTTCTTTTAAAGTAAAAAACACATCCAATGATTTTTTGGGGGGAGGGGGGTGTGGGCGGTTTTTAGTGGTTTATGGGAGATGTGTGCTGCTAATCACTGATGTCATTCATGTGGCTGAGGTTGTTCATGCCAGCACCAATGCCAACAGAAGCTTAAATAATGCTAGTCTGCCTAATTATATATCATAATTATAATTTTTGTAAGCAGGAAAAGCAAATCTACAGGTCAAAGGTCATCACACATGAACTCTGTTCAAATACAAAAAAAGAGCAAAATTGCTTCACAACAGGATTTTTTTTTTTTTTTTTTTTTTTTTTTTTTTAGTCACTTCATGTGGTTAGCACTTGTATTCCACATGACACAAGGTATTTGTTATACTGTTGATTTGTCAGCTGAGCTGTCTGGGAGTCCTCTAAAGTGAAACAAACTGTGTTCAGTATCACAGTGGTGTCCATTTCCTCCATTGCCGTGATCCGAATCAGTCACAGTCTGAAAGTTAGCTAGACAGTCAGCAGGCAGAAGAATGCCCTGGTGCTTCGATACCAACTACACATGCACTTAAAGTGGAAAAAAAGTAATTAAAGAGTAACGCTGAAAATTTCAGTCCTCACAGGGCAGAGATTTTCTGCCTTATGTGATTTAGTCATAAATAAATCACATAAGGCAGAAAATCTCTGCCCTGTGAGGACTGAAATTTTCAGGCAGGTCAAACTGTTGGCCACACCCAATCAGTGCTGTAGAAGGAGGTTTTTCTAGAAAACACCACTGCCCTTATCACCATTATACTAAGGAGCAAGTCAGCATGAACATAAAACTTCTGTTGCACCGCCACAGGTGCTTTCCCTTTGACAGCTGCTAAAAATACCTGCAGCCACATCACTGATTGGGTGTGGCCATGAGTGCCTGAAAGCTTCAACCCAAAGAGGGCAGTGCAGCAGTTTTCTTCCTAATGTGATTTAATGCTTAGTTACTCTCTAACACAGGGTTGCTGAGGTCGCTGTACAGGACAGTCTCCAGTTGGAAGGTCAGGGTTGCACCTCTGTTTTTTGCAAAAGACATGGTCCTACTAGTGTGAAGCATTCGGATTAGGGTCAGCACCTCTAAGTCCAAGGCTATGGTTCACAGTGGGACAAAGATGGTTTGGGACCTCCAGGATGTCAAAGAATTCCAGCCCCAACTGGGGGAGGTTAGATATTCTGGGGACTTGTTCGTAAGTGAGGGGTAAAATGCAGTAATGCGGGTGTTGTACTGCACAACTGTGGTGAAGAGAGAGCTGAACCTAAAGACAAAGCTCTTCATTTGCTGGTCAATCTATGATTCAACCCTCACCTGTGGTCACAAGCTTTAGGTAGTGCTTGAAATAGTGAGAGTGCAAATCCATGCGCCTGAAATGAGCTTCCTTCACAGGATGGCTGCAGCCAAGCTCAGGCAGTTGGCAGGAGCTTGGAGTAGAGCATTGAAAGGGACCAACGGAGGTAGTTCAGGCATCTGCTGTAATTAGGATGCCTCCTGGGTGCCTCCCTGTGAAAATGATCGGGCATGTCCGACTGGGAGGAGACCCCAGGGCAGACCCAGGACACGCTGAGGGGATTACATTTCCCAGCTGGCCTGGAAACCCTTCGGGATCCCCCAGGAGGAGCCGGAGGATGTGGCCAGGGGAAAGGGATGTCTGGGCTGCCTCAGTGCAACGTGGTCCCTGGGTGCACATCAGATAATGGAAATAGATATTGATTACAGGAAGTCCCAAACATTTTCAAACTAAAAAGCTCCCAATAGATTGGAATTAGGCAAAGGGCATAAAGACTATTAAATCAGCACTGGGCGAAGGACAGGTGGACCTCCACACAAGAAGAGGTTCTTCTAACCCTAACCCTAACTGAAATGAATGGCCCAGATTTAATTTATATGGCAAAAGGTGTGTGTGAAATTTTCAAAATGTTCGTTGAGCAGTCCAACTTGAAAAAGGTTTATGACCGCAATGGACAATCTCATACATTGTGGCAAAGCACTCGTAAAATTAAACTGCCTTGTTTGCTGGGGATCCCACTTTGATCGTATGAGTGTGCCCTTCTGTGTGTGTGTGTATGTGTATCTGTGTGTGTGTGTGGGTGGGTGTGTTTTGTGGCAACTGTGGCTGAAACCGAACCCAAGTCCTCGCCTCAAACACTCAAAACCCCACAGCAACCAATCTCTGCAAACACACACACACTCTCAAACTGACACCCTAGTCAGAAGTGCTGATAATTTTTCTCTCTTTTGGATTACATCCAGCCAAACTGCATAATTGCAAAAAAAAAAAGAAAGAAAGAAAAATATCCAAAAGGAAGAAAATGTTTCTCAACCAGTTGTTGGAAACCCAAGCAAATGTAATAGGTATTTTAACAAGATTATGGCCACGGTTATTTGCAGTGCCCTGTCAGGTGAATTGAAATCTGTTCCAGTTTTGTTGGTATATCCACTCTACATGTCCAGAATACATTTGACACAGCTTTATTGGGAATGATGATTTGAAAAAGGACAAGTTGAACGCGCGCACACACACTCACACACTCACACACCATTACTTACCCTGGCTGGCACACATTTCAAGAATGGTTTGACACTGCAATATTGTGAATGGTGATTTCATAACCATGGAAAAGACAGACACACACACACACTATCTGCTTTCCCTGTTGCTCACCACAATTCTCAGGATAGACATGCATGCATGCAGTCATGAAATCCCTCAGCACCTAATGTTTTCTCAGTGCAGTCATTGTCTGTGTGTGTGTGTGTGTGTGTGTTTGAGAGTGAGAATATGATAAAGTGTGTGATGGGGTAGATGTGCAGTAAGTCTTTTGGTATGCTTGTGTGCGTGTGTGTGTGTGTGTGTGTGTGTGTGTGTGTGTGTGTGTGTGTGTGTGTGTGTGTGTGTGTGTGGCCGGGGACAGAATCTGTTCGCCACAGGAGGACCATCCATCTCTATCACACAGACCCACCTAGGCCCGCTGCAGCTAATAAGAGTAGCTCTCTCTCTCTCTTTCTCCTTATAGCCATATTTCTCTCGCTGCCTCCCTCCTGTCAAATGCTCCATCTGCCAAAGTGGACAAAAAGTATGAGGTCATACACACGCACTTTAGGTCAATGCATCTAATGTACACAGAGGCCATTTGTTTGTACTGTTCTATGCAGATGAAATGATATACAGTGATTTCATAAATGTTTATGTTTTTATCATATATATATATATATATATATATACATACACACATATATATATATCATTTCATCTGCATAGAACAGTACAAACATCTGTTATGAACATGCAGGAAACTGGCTTGAAAGTCATTAACTACACCAATGATCACAATAAGCTACATCTGAAAACAAATCTTTTCATTTTTACTTATTACTGAATCAACCATTGACTCGACTCATGGGCGTAGATTTCAGGGGGACGCTGGGGATACATCTCACTCTATAGCTAAAACATGTGCATTTGTCCGCCCCAGTAAAGACACAGAGGACTTTTATTTTGAAAAAAGGTTAACATTAAGATAAGATAAGATAAGATATTCCTTTATTAGTCCCACAGTGGGGAAATTTTAAGCATTACAGCAGCAAAGTGGATAGCAAAATATGAAGCAAATTTACAGTATACAGATAATAAATAGCAGCAAGCAATATAACCCATTAACGCAAAGCATGCCTCCAGCAGGGGAAGGTCATTTTTCTTCAGCACAAGGTGATGTTTACTTTTAGAAGTACTTCTTGCAAACTCCAATAAATTATGTTCCCATACAGCAAAACTATATTTCCTAATTATGTTTAGGGGTAAGAATATTTTCTTGTGGATTACATTTGTTTCTGAAGTATCACAAATATGTCTCTAATCAACATATCTTGTATATCAAGTCAGGCAGCATTTTAGCCATTGTCATTACTTTAGCCACCAAAACCATTTGGTAAAGTTTGGAGAAAAATTTGGTTTAGGCATAAAAACTTGGTTACGGTAACGTAACATAATGTAACATAACTTAACATTACGTTTGCAGTTCATATACCATAATCCGGATTCCCATGGTCATGAAATGACTAGAAAGTTTGCTAACTAAGCCCACATAAGCTTGCTAGATCAATGTTTTAATGGCCAAATGTTATGGCCAAAATGTCTTATACTCTTATTTTCAGTCAGTTTCAATAACAGTTGAGATGCATGTGATTCCTAAAAATCATCCCAAAACACAGATATGTGTGATATGAATGTGCATAAAGTTTTAAACATGAGCAGAAATCATGTTGAAACACATGAGCTATTAAAGTTCAGGGTTTTAGAAATTAATTAGAATTAAGTTATCACTGATAGATAGATAGATAGATAGATAGATAGATAGATAGATAGATAGGTATACTTTATTGATCCCAAACTGGGAAATTCCCATATGATATGATATGGGTATGTGCCATGTGCCATGTGCCATATTTAATAAAGAGGTTACTTACCCAAATAAAAGACACAAAAGAGGACAGAAGAGTAAATCATGTCTATATGTGTGCTGAGTCAGCAGGGATAATATTAAATGAGAAAAGTTGATCTACCGTAGAATACATGTTTGACAGCAATACGGTATGCTTGAGAGCTTTACTGTACTATTTTACAATATGTTTTGATTTGTCACCTGGTGCTTAAATTTTTTCCATAAATAAAGGCATTTCTACCATAATTTGATGCAAAAAGGTACAAATTGGTGCATGCAAATTCACCAGATGCAGGAATTAAAGTTTTTGAAGCTCTAAGTTTCCAGACCCTCCACAATGAGTACGTTTACATGCACACCATATTCCGGTATTATTCGGAATATTCGCAATATTCCGGTTGCGCACGTGTCATGTAAACACGCACCGAACCCGATTAAGGTCATATTCTGGTTGGAGAGAATTCCGAATAAGACCCCTGGCATATGCCTGTTCCAACTGGAATATTGAGGCATGTAAACACCTTAGCCGGAAAATGCCACGAAACGGAATATTCAGTCACGACTGCGCATGCTCAATTCGTAAGGAATTCTGGGGCGTCTTTGTTGCTATGGTTACTGCAAGCGGGGAAAATGACATGGCACACACTACAGCATGGCGAAAAGCAGCAAGAGCCAGGAGACTGCAGTCTGCCTTCAGCTAATGGAAGACTTAAATATCATGGAGGATATCAATGGGAGAAAACACAGAAATGTACCAGACGCCTATACGCGTACTGCTGCCCCCCCGCAGGTTGAGTGTTGCCTTATGTAAGAGAGTGGAATACGCTGAAACATGGGAATATGCTAAGTAACATGTAAACAGAATATTCCAGTTGCTGCAGCAGAATATTCCAGTTGTATCATGTATCCACACCACAACGAACACAATGTGTCAGACGTTTCACATTAGCCATCATTAGCCTTAGGCAATTTTTCTATGAATCCTCCAAGATTGCCAAAGATACACTACAAAATTTGTGACACAACTGCAAAGCCTCTATGCTGACATTACATTTGATAGTTCAAACCGACTTTTAAGAAATCTCCCACTATTCACAGGTAATAGAGGTTGTGCCATCAAGTCTATGTTGTAGAGAAAGAGGCCGATGGACTGTACTGCAGCATGGGCGATGGCAATGTCACTGTGCTTTTGTTCTGGTGTGTTCAGGGTAATAAATGAGGTGTCAAAGTCGATTGGCCCACGCTGTTCACAACACAACACAGACCACACACTGCCTCCCTCACCGCTGAGGTAAGTAAAGTGTGTTTCTTCTCTCCATCCCTCTTTCTGTCTCTCCTGCTCTAACTTTCTTTTTATTTGCTTGACAGAAAGTTGGCAGTCTACCTCGCTCAAGTATTTTGATCATATTTTGTTCATTAGCCTTTGCCTTTTATTAGAAATTCAATACTGACCAGTCAGCATCATCCCCCTCCAACATGATGAATGTGATGTAGTACTTTGTTTTATCACGTATTTATTGTAGACTTCAATCAATTCTTCACTAGTTGTCCATGGAAAGACCTTTCCTGAATTGATTCAAATGTGGCAGTTTGGCCCATTTGGGTGCACCCATATTAACAAAGAAAGAAATCCAGTTTGCATGATCAAGTTCTGTGGACTATCTGATATTACAAACAATACAGGGGATGGCAGTTTGGATAAGATACCTTAATAGTGAAAGGTCATTGGCTCAAATATTGTACTTTGGCTGTTATCTATTACATCACATGTCACTGAGAACACAAAGAACCCATACCCCCATACAAGGGTCTATGTGGACACTGTCACAAGCAATTACACATCCCACAAAGGCATATCAGAATTTGCACCTCTCAGGTTCGACATGGAGGTGATTCTCAAGGAGACGCTGAAGAATTCATCAGACATGCTGAATGTTCTCCAGGGGGAGACCCAGAGAGTATCAGGATTCTATCCACATACACACACTGGAACTGGTTCACCATCACACAGAGCACATCATTGACCAGGGCCTAGAAGATGGCATGGGGCACTAGGCCCATGCCAAGACTGAAGGGCATGGCCACATATTCATAGGGACTGGTTTGGATGGAGAAGGACATCTACAACTTGGTTTTAACCCTATAAAGCCATTTGTATCATATATGATACACATTATCAAATAACACATTCCGTCTCAGTTTAATCAATACTTGACCAAATACTGTTGTATACCTTTGGACACATCCCCTGTTCACCCTGGACCATACCTTTGGCACTTCAAGTACTATCATATATGATACAACAGAAAAATCATATTTAATAACATATTTTTTTTTATTTTTATTTTTATTTTTTTTTTTTTACATTTTGTTATAGGACTAAATAAAGGGTTCAGTTTCAAAAAATTGGAATTTTCTGCCAATTCTTTCATAGTTCAGGCTTTATAGGCTTAAGTGTTGAAGATGACCACTTTCTGAAGCTGTTCAACAGCAGAGGACAGTAGTTGAAGGGGTACCAAGACTTTTCTATTATCTTCTTTAACCCACAGAAGTTGATGCAGGGTCTGAGGCTGTTTCTTTTGCCCATGAAGAGGATCTCCTCCAGAGAGGTGGGAGGACGAATGAAGCCAGGATGTCCTTTATAATCCTCCATAGCTGTAGTTTTAAGAGCTAAGATTGGGCCTGGTGCCTAGCAGGAGATGTACATTGATAAGTACACTGTTGGGGGGGTCAGGAGGTCAGGCGGGTCATTTGGCATCAGAGAGCAACTGGTTTGAGAGGGCAGGAACTGGGTTGACACCGAGGGCCAACAAGGCAATAGGGTGGACAATAGGAACTCCTCTGCAAGACACTAACCACAAACCATGTGAAGGGACTGTGTTTAGCTGGGGATCGGTGAGGACAACAGACAGGTCAGAACACCCAACCAGGAGGTGTATGATGAGTTTTGGTACATCTTCTGTGTGGAAATGAAGAAGCAGAGCTGTCCAAATACAGGAGCAGAGGCAGGCTTAGGTCTGTGAGGTCTTTGCTTACAGAGATAACAGGAACTAGCAGGAATTGCAGACGAAACACAATACCAAGCACAATGACCACACAAAGAACTGAACTGAAAGCAAGACTTAAAAACGAACTGAACTGATTCACTAACTAGAAACAGGGGACTAGACTGGAGAACATTAGGGCAGCTGGTTGGCTGGCATTGAGGTGGTGGGATGGACTTTCTCCAGCTTAAAGTATCGGCTATAGTAGTCAGTGGCTACTGTGTAGTTTTCCCCATTCCATATGTGAGGGTCAGTTGCAACAACCTGCCATGATGATTTGGTACCTCGTGTGACATGATAGGCTCTTTTGGATTTGAATTCTGGTGCTCTAAGCAGATTGGGCGTTTTCCCACAGTAGTCTTGATTTCCTTACCCATTCCAAGGTGGTCAGCACTATGATTTTTTCCTTTTCTGTCCTATTAAACATTATTCCCCTGATTTCTGTGATCCTGTCTCTTTGGTCCCTGTATCCCTGTATGATGGGAGGGCATTGTTTCCTTTTATCTGGCCACTCTGACCTGTGCTTCTGTCTGGTAAACTGTGGGTGTTGTTCTGTGGCTATTTTGATTTCGGCAAGCTTTTTGTCACACACTGGTAGGTTACTTGGGATTGTAAGGGTCTGTTCATTCATCCCCTTGCTTAGTGACTCATCACTATAAGCTGTTGGTTTGCTGGACAATGTGTCAGCAACTAGAATGTTCTTCCCAGGATGATGCAGGATCTCAATGTCATATCACTGCAACTGTAGTGTCATCCTTGTAGGGGCAGCGGTGAGTAACTTTCTTAGTATGGACTTTGTGGCCAGACTCCATGACAAACTTTCTGCCATATATTTGCATCCAAATAGAACAGCTCTATTTTGGTCATAATTTTTCTCTGTGGCTGTCAGGGATTTTGAGGCATTTGCTACTGGCTTTTCTTCTGGCTGTAGAAAAGCACCAGGTTGCTGTCTGATGTGTCCACCTGCAACCACAAGTCTTTGTTGGGGTCATAATCAGCGAGGAGAGGGTCTGTTTCTTTCGTGATTAACTCCTTCATCTGCAGGAAGGCTGTGTCCTCGTTACGCCCCAGGTGAGTCCTGTTTAGGAGCTGATGCAGTTGGGTATTGATCTCTGAGGGGTGTGGGGCAGTGCCGGCCCTGCCTATGTTGGCGCCCTAGGCAAAAAACATGCCCTAAGTAAGACCTCTACGTGGAGCCTATCACACATTTCTCTGGGTTGAGATTCACTCTTCTTTCGCTTGTGTGCGCCAGTATAGTATGGAGGTTTGCATTCTGTTCTTCTTTCACAAAAACCAATAAGTCATCCACTTCATAGACCTTTACAGGTTTTGTTGATCCTCCTGTGGAAGTCATCTTGTGCTGACATTATTCCAATGGGGAGACGGTGCAAGCGATACCTGCCATACCTGATCACGGCGCAATCTGCTGTCTTGAAGGAGAACTGCATGCTTGGCTTGGAGAATAACACACACCAGCAAAAAGGTGTTTTAACCCAAGTTAAAACACTTTTTTCTATTTATTTTTTTCTACACCTTTTTTTTTTTATTCTACTGGAAGAAGACATTGTCAATCAAAGTCAAGTTTGCAACGAGACGTCAAAGGTAATTTCCTGATCTATATTTAGTTTTATTACATATTTTTGTCTAAACGGGACATATTACATAAATAATATCCATCTGACCCAAAATTAAACCTCAGTATCTTGCAATGGACATCCTAACCTTTCAGAAGAGGTCCAGCTTGGCTTCTACTACCAACTACTGCCATATTAAAGAGGTAATTTAAGATAGTTCAGTGCATTTAGCAAAATCTCTGCTGAGCATGACATCACCGGCTTCCAAGGGTCATAGCATCAAAAGTAGAGGTCAGATTGCTTTGATTTTGGTACCAATAGATTTAGCAGAAAACAATGAACATTTTGGTATATAGCCTAATTTGTGTATGTTCAGTTCAAATTGCAGGTGCAAGTAGTGAAAAACCAGGATAGTTTGTTAGTGAATGTTGAAAACCGGACATTTTAGTGCTGTACAGACACTTGTGACTCAGGACACGCAGTTTGAAACCGGGACAATCCCGGACAAACCAGGACATCTGGTCACCGTACTTTGAAAGCCACTGTCGTGTGCAGCAGCCATCTTGTACTGTGATATTTTTACGAATGGCATAAAGCGTGTGTAGTTTCCATAGGCATTGTCACTGCTAGGGGGCTCCACTGTGTGAATTCTGAAAAATAGGTATAGTAAAAAAGTAAGTCAGTAAGTCAGTGAGTGACATAACCAGTTTCCAGGCCTTCTCCACTAGCAGGGGCCCCCAAAAAGTTAATTTCTTACTCCAGTACCCATGAGTAAGAAATGCTGTACATGGTAATATATTTATCCCTGTACCCTTTATCCCAGACACCGTGCGTGCAAATGATGTAGACAACCTCAAGGCACTATGGGTTCACACACTAGAGTGAATCAAAGGAAAAAACAGTTGTACTGCTCCTTACAAGGCCAACACACACTAGCTTGTCAAGCACTGGAGAAAAGAAAAAACAAATAAACAAACAAACAAAAAAATCCCATGCAGCCTTGTAGAATAGAGGTAATATAGCCACACCTATTGTGGTTAAACACCAAGATTTATTTCCTCCTCTCTCTGTTGCAAGGTCATCTAATCTCAGACGGCTTTAAAGACAGCAGGAAAAAGCCATTTGGGCGATTATCCAGATTAGATCTAGTGGGAAATGTGATTTTAACTGCACCCCACATCCCCCTGTTTTTTTTTTTTCTTTTACCATCTCCTCTGATCTCGCTGTGTCTTACCTAGAGAGGATGAGAAGAGTGACAAAGTTGCCATTTTTTTTCTTTCTTTATGCTGTTCTCTCTGCTAATGCTATTAAATGAACCGAGGAGAGTCCAGTGCAAGAGGAGTCACCCTCCATGTTTCTGCTGGGAGATCATCGTCACGCTGTTGTCTCTTGGAGCTTAGTGTTATTGTCTGGTGATGCCAAAATTACATTCAAGACTTGGGTGGATAACATTATACGCTGTTGGATTTCTATGCTATTCTCAAAGCACAAAGAGATAGTTCAACCATTTTTAAAAAAATGATTTTTTTTTCCCTAGCAAAATGAGGGGATTTTTATTGACTTTCATTCTCTACAACATTAACCACCTTATGCCTTAACCCTAACCTTAACCTAAGCCTTACCTTAACCCTCCTGTTATGTTCAATTTTACTAACATCTTTTATGTTTGGTGTCAATTTGACGCCAGCAGTTTAAACCTCCACAAAATTATTATGATTAAAATTGTTACCAAAGTTTATGTGTCAGGTACTTTATGTTTCTTTGTTGATGACCTAAATAGCCCTTTAAATAAAACATAACTCCCTCCCACCCCCACTTATACATCCAGTATTCCTATTACACGACTATGGAAAAATATGCAAATCACCATAAAATCTGACTGATTGACCTAAAATTGGAAAGAAATATTAATTTTTGCTGTTTTAATGGCTTTATATTATTTCTAAGTACAGATTTTTGTTATTTATAACTGATGTGTATAAAGTGTGTACAGGACATTGAAAACATATCATCATGTGAATTTCATGTTTACCCGGTAGTTCCTATTACATCAGGAAAACTCATTAAATATGAAGCAAAAAAAAAAAAAAAAAAAAAAAATGATGTTAATCATTTATTAAGAGATGTTAAACATTGAATGGGGTCAAATTGACCCCAAACATAATAGGAGGGTTAAGCTATAAGCCCAAATGACCATTCAAAATGCAAGTGAAAATATTTCACTTGTAGCATTTTACAGCGCTTCCATGTCCTATCTGAACCCATTGTAATTCCTAGAATCTTTGTTTTGGTAACCTATAATATAGTTTGTTTTTACCCTGCAATTACAAGGTAGTTGCACTGTAGTTTGTAGCCAGTAGAATAAAGTACTATCAATTTGTGGCTTCATCCTCTGATCCTCCTAAAAAAAAAAAGGGGGAAGAACAGAGACAAAAGTCAAGGTTATTCCCCTATGAATGATGAGGAAATGTAACAGATTTAATGTTTGATGCTCTCAGGGTACTAGGACTATATATGGATGCATCAACCAGGTCATTATTTTCCTGTTCTTTAATTTTGATTGTGATGTTGTCGCATCAATCACGTCAAAATGAAAAGCACATCACTCAAAATAAAAAAAGAAAGAAAAGAAAAAAGGAAAATAAAAGGCATTTAACAGTCTGTCCATGTTCAGCCTAAATGTGTGTAACCCTTAAGACATGAATATAAAAACACTCATTTTATTTTGTTTTACTTCACTTTATTTTACTTTGGTTTTAATTGAATTAGACCTTGAAAGTCTTCCATAGAATACATCCACCCAGACCTCTAGTCTTCTTTCTTTCTGTCTTTGTGTGTCTCTTTCTTTCTTACTTTCAGCAACATTATCTCTAAAAAGTGAGATAGTAATTTGTTACACTACTTATTATGACAAAGTAATATGACTGAGTTATAAGAGCCTTGGTTGGAAAACAATCACAAACAACACACACACACACACACACACACACACACACACACACACACATACACACACACACACAGAGTTTGTGAACTGGTGTGGTAGCCAACTGTCAGCTGTGAAATTGCTTTAACCAACCTCCACAGCCGCAACGGCTAATATAGGAAATGCTCCAAGGCACTTTGACAGCCACGCTGGCACAGAAGAAAGAAAGAAAGGAAAAAAAAAAAACAGGGGAAAGACCTACTCACTTTCCGAATGGTGTTTTGACTGCCTATAATCCTTGATAAGTCAATTTTCCTTCAATTTCCTATTTCTTGACAAGTCACTTCTGATAACAGAAATGAAATGAGGCCTGATGGTGGGAATGTGGCTACCTTGATTTCACTGGATGAATTAATTTACCATCTGATTTGAAGAAGAAAGGGACCAGGGCCTGACTGATAGAGAGAGCTCTGTCAGCACTAACAAGCAACTACTACTGCTGCTGCTACTACTACTGCTACTACTACTATTACTACTGCTGCTGCTACTACTACTGCTACTACTACTATTACTACTGCTGCTGCTACTACTACTGCTACTACTATAACTGCTACTACTACTACTGCTGCTACTACTACTGCTACTACTGCTGCTGCTACTACTACTATTACTTCTACTACTGCTACTACTGCTGCTCCTACTACTATTACTACTACTACTACTACTATTACTACTACTGCTGCTACTACTACTGCTACTACTATAACTGCTACTACTACTACTGCTGCTACGACTACTGCTACTGCTACTACTGCTACTACTGCTGCTCCTACTACTATTACTACTACTACTACTACTATTACTACTACTGCTGCTACTACTACTGCTACTACTATAACTGCTACTACTACTACTGCTGCTACTACTACTGCTACTGCTACTGCTACTACTACTACTACTGCTACTTCTGCTACTACTGCTACTTCTGCTACTACTACTACTACTGCTACTACTACTGCTTCTGCTACTACTACTATTGCTACTACTACTACTACTACTACCACTACTACTACTACAACTGCTACTACTACTACTGCTGCTGCTGCTGATACTACTACTAGTATTACTACTACTGCTACTACTACAACTGCTACTACCACTCCTACTGCTACTACTACTATTACTACTAATAATACTATAAGTACTACGACTACTACTGCTACTACTATTACTGCTACTAATACTACTGCTACTTCTGCTAATACTACCACTACTACTACAACTGCTACTACTACCAATACTACTACTAATACTGCAAAGTTACTTCTGAGGTGATCATGTCTTATTTTAAGTGTAATGAGATATTTTGACAAGAAAGAAGACATTTTGACTTGAAATAAGACAAATATTCTTGGTAAGATTTTGATTTTTTGCAGTGTACTACTGCTACTGCTTCTACGAATACGTGATTAAACCTTAGAGACCTAAGCAAATTCACTTCATTTCTTTCAAAAACATTGTATATTTAATATCAAATAACCATAAAATTACCATAAATTTACTGAAAAAAGCAAGTATTTTGTTTTTGGAAAAACCTAGAGAATCAGCAGACCAAAAAAAGCATGAAAGGAAGAAAGAAATTACAAGGAAATTATCAGAAAATTAGCAAAATTAGCAGACTTAGAAGAGTTACAGTACACTCTTTACAGTGTAGCTGTGGGAGGGAAATAATGTTACCCTGAAATTAGACATTACAACATTTTCTTGTTGTGCATATGATGTTGCATATGTTCATCTTCAACCAGTTCCTCTTGGTGCAGCTGGAAAGATAAAGATTATGGTGATAATTGGCTCCAGCCTCAGATTTGTGTCTCCTCTAAATCATGTTCAGTGTATAATCCCATGGAGAGTAGAAAATATAACCTCTGTCTGTGCACCCAGGCCTAACATCTCCCACTAGTTGAGCAACACACCTGGCTACAGCAACCACATCTGAGTCTCTCTCCAAATATCTGTTTGCAAGTCAAGGAGCACTTTCATGTAAAATAAAAGGTATTTCAAAATTTATTTAGAACTGGTCTCCAAACCAAAAGGGATATGAGATTAAATGACCCACTTGTGAACAGGAATGAACCTCTGAAGAACCATTGCTCTAAACTTCCTGTTGCAGCTAAAGTCCTGGAGAAGATTGTTGCAAATCAGCTTTGAGCTTTTAGGAATGATGACTCAATGACTGAATCTCTCAGTCAGGTTTTTCAAAGTACTGAAACTACCTTTATGAAGGTCACTAATGATTTACTTTCCGGTGCTGATGCCGGGCACTCCTCCATTTTAGTGCAGCATTTGACACAGTCCACCACACTATCCTCTTGTCCTGTTTGGAGCAATGGGTGGATGTTAACCGCATCCACCCATTGCAAGTTCACTTCACACAAATTAAAGGCGTGTTTTTTTTATATGTGAGCCTAACCTTTCCCTACCCTTAACCAAGTGGGTTTATTGGCTAAAGGTAAGGAAACTGGCTAAAATACCATCTGATGTTATGTACAGGATATGTTAATTAGAAATATATTTGTGATATGTCAGAAACAAATGGAATCCAGGACAAAAATACCTTTCTCCCTAAATGTAATTAAGAATGCAGTTTACTTGCATGGGAACTAATTTTTTTGGAGACACGGTTGAAAAATGAAATCGTTTGTTACTTCCGTTTTTTTTTTTTTTTTTTTTTTTAATGAGCTGATCTGAGCTATTCCTGTTCAGCAGAACCTCCTATCATCCATCCCCAGCCCACAGTCATTGCCACTGCCCACTTCCTAAACAAAATGAAGTACTGTATACTATTATAGAATCCCAGGCAGAAATTAATTTTAAAAGCCAGCACAACCAATGTAAGTATATGTGATGGCACTTACACATAGTGTGTTTGGGTGCATCTTGCAGAGTCATAAATTTCTGAGTTTCCACTGTAAATTTACATTCAAGCACAGCAAATAAAACCCTATTAAATATAATTGGCAAACTCAGGCAAGTTCCATGATGCCCAAGTTTTCAGGTCGTCACCTCGACACATGTTAATAACTTGGACAGTGTGTACCATGTTAATGGTAAATAATATCCACATAACCTACCCTTATTGATCATGATGTTTATAAATCATTGTAACAGTAACTAGTCCAATCACAAAGCAAGCAACAATGATCTAAATAATGTACTTATGGCATTCATCATTTATCCTTTACATGGACCATGCCATTGGCCCGCCTCTTGACATCCTGGCAGATATATAATAAGCACCCAATCATAAATGCCTGCGAATTAGGTGGTCAAGGTTGGTCATCTGATATTTTTGAGTCGACCAGGAGCATTCGATTCCAACATAAGACCCATTCATAGGGGTGGATGTGTATGCACAGCTGTTGGATGAAAAGCTGAGTCCTGCTCTTGCTTGTGTGCTCTATACTCTGGCATTTAGCTGCTCTCAATCATCTCTCCTCCTTTCAGCCGACATCATTGATATCTGGGCCCTGAGGGCTATCAGAAGCGATCTCTTCTCCCACTGTAGATAACCATGGGTGGAGATGAACTATAAGAGGTGTTCTTTAAATGAAAGAGAAATGCGACACACAATGCTTAATCAATAAGACGGGACAAAGCTCTCAGGCACAGTGATTGACGGAAGGGAAGAAAGGAAAACGATCTGCAATCGATCCTCAAACTCTTTGTGGTCTCGTTCTTTTACTCTGCCTCTTTTCTATCTTTCCCCTCCTTCTTTCCATCTTGCCCTGTACTCCATAGCTGCCAAGGAGAGGCACAATATCAAAACATGTCACATAGCTCTAAATCTCACAAACAACTTTGATTTGAGGTTGACATGAGTATGACATTAATTTGACTGTGATACACGTATGCCTTACCAAGAAGAGAGGTACTCTAGCCCAGTGGTCCCCAACCCAGTCCTCAAGGACCACCTGTCCTGCAGGTTTTTGTTTCAGCTCTGCTGTTTTGGGGAACACTGAGATAGCCCACTTGTCATAACTGTGTGAGGAAGAGTTCAGTAGGCTTGTTCTAACTTGAACTGTTTCAAACTGACGTGCCAAAATTAGCCATAGATGCAAAATCACAATGTGTTCATTTTAAGTGAATTGTTAAATAAAAAATAATTATATAAACCATATACCAGTTGACATCATATTATTGTATTAACCTGCTGATAAGAAGAAAACTATACAGCAGTGATTCAATAACGTTCTGTTGTAAAATGAGGCCTCCTCTTATAAAATTATATAAAATCTGCTACAGCAATGCAACCCATACAAATTAATCAGATCATTAAACAGATCATTACACGACAAGATCATTAAAGGGCACTCAGACACTTTTACTTTGTTACCTCGCCTGCTGTACAAGAAGTTTTGAGACTGTGCTTTGGCAAAAAACAACCCTATAGTTTGTTTGTACAGCAGCTTATTAAGACCTAAAGTTACGTTTTAAAGTCAAGTGACCTCTAGTGGCCCTGTAAAGAATGACACTATGGTGCCGTGTTAAGGGAGTGTCAAAGTCCATACAAGGAGGTAGGTGTGGTGGCGGACAGGACTTTTACTAAGCTGACTCGAGTGTGTGTGCTTATTCAAATGATGCTTTGTGTGTACTACTTTGGCACAAAAACATATATTTTCAAAAGTGTTTGAAGAATTTTAGAAGAATTGTTTGCTATTGTGTGTAGAAAAAACAGCCGCAAGTTCCAAAGATAAGCCTAAGCAATCAGAAAACAATGTAATCATACAAGCAGCCTATTTTGATGCTGTTCGCATTGGGAGCAGGCAGCTGAACCTTTTGTCCATTGAGTGGGCGGGGCAAAGCGATTCAAACGCCTGTCACATTACGGTGTGCAAATCAACAGTGACACATGCTGCGCCAACCTGTCCACGGCCACAAGATGGGAAATGCAAGGTTTCTGAGCAATGGCTTATTCATCTAAAATATACAAAATGGTTGATGAAGGACGCTAAAACAGAAAAGAGCACGGGGCAAACTGTATGAAATCATTCAACATCTCTAACATGGGCAAGGCGCCATCATTAGTCATTTGGAAGAGAAAAACCATGGGGATCTGGTGAAAGCAGCACCTGGCGTCTCATCATTTGTGATGAAGCCGCCAGCATATGTAACAGAGTATTTATATGCATCATAAAAATGTAGCTATCATTAGTCTAGGATGTTAAAACATAGTCTGGAAAAAATCCACTGAGATATCTGGAAGTGTCTGGGATTTTTTTTTTTTTTTTTTTATTAACCTACTACGATTGGTGTAACGCTGACCAGTGGTTTTGGCCCATAAGTGGGACAAGCACTGACTTTGGTAAATGAAATCTGATAAAGACATGACCACAATCCAGAGTTACTGCAGGATTCATGGGGTCTGAAAACCAGACAATAAGAGCTATAGCCTTTGTTATGAATCTTAAGATTGGTCGTGTGTGTGAGAAACTGAATGTTCACAAACTTTGTACCGCTGAACACTGACAAAATCAAACTGGTTATTCTAGGCCTTGAACATTTATCCCACAAAACGTGGAAAACACCTGGCCCTTTATCTTTATATAAGCCTGCCTCAAAAAGTAGGGTGTGGCATTTGATTCCACTTTAAATTTTCAACACCACTCTAAAATGGCTTGCTCATAACAGTTCTCCTTCTGTATGTCATCCCTCATCTTGAGGAAATTTTCTTTTATAAATGTATTATGAGTTTGTAACTACATTGGGTCAGTGCTTTTGCTGTAAGGGAGACTGGGGTAAGTTGAGCCAAAGGGTAAGTTGAGCCACCCCCTGTTGCTAGGAAAGTAAAAAACATTGATCATGTGACCAAATACTTAGGAGGAAGGCATCATTTCATGGAGTCTGTGAAGGTAAGAACCACATGGGTAAAGTGGTTAGACATTTATTTCCAAAAAAAAAAACATTTTTTACTCTTGAAAGTGAATGTAGTCTATCATCAGTTTCATGAGAATTGTGTTAAGACCAAAATAGATCATTTTAAATTTGTTTTATACATCAGTTGTGGTATCTATGAGCTACAACATGAGGTCATAAACCTAGCATAAAAGTACGCCATTTTAGTTGTGGGGACTAAAAAAGTCAAAATGGTAGCTCTGGGGTAAGTTGAGCCACTTGGCCAGGGGTAAGTTGAGCCGGAGCCCCTTACACTTAATAAGTATATTTTGGCTGTAGCCTAAACGTCTTAAATATTAAATAAATATGAAATAATAAATCAATCAATCAATAAATAAAATAATAAATATTCATTACTTATTACTTATTACTTATTAAGTGTATGGGGTAAGTGTATTTTGGTTCAGTCTTCAAATGTGTTACGTTCATATGTTCATAACTGACCTTACTGTCAGCAAGGACACCAAGAAACTAGTGTTGTAGTGTTTTCTTTCCAAAAACACAGCTGTTAATGTTCTCTTCCCAAGTGCACTTTAAGGCATGTTAAAACAGCTGTTTATTGTACCTGTTGAATTGTGTTTAATACATAAAAATACACAAGAATGTGAAGAAGTGACTGTTATTTAGGGAGGGAGAAGGTGAGGGAGGGGCTTGATGGAGGTGGGGAGGAAGGTGGGGGGGAGGAGGGATACGGCTCAACTTACCCCGCTCCTATGCTCAACTTACCCCATACACGGGGTAAGTTGTGCCACGAGACCACTTTTTTTGGACACGCTATATTGTGGAAACAGTTATGTTTACACTCATTCTGTTTGTTTGAAGAGATGCACAACATCCTGAAATATATGCAGATATATTAGTTAGCGACAAAACTATGATTGCCTTGATGCAGTGATCCTAAATATGAAAAATGGCTCATCTTACCCCAGTCTCCCCTATATACTGTAATTGTGCTCAGTGGGATATGAGTGTGTAGGGTGTCATCATGGCCGACTGTTAGTCTGCTTCCTCTCCTGATACCCTCTCTGTTGGCATCTTTACAGTGCCGCTCTCCCACATCCTTTAACACATAATCCACATGAAGTTTCTCTTCATTTGTTGCCATTACCTTTTCTGGATGCCACTTTATTGCTTCATCACTTTTACAGCTGACAGGATACTATTTCCCTGCGCTCGAGGCTTATTTTTGTTTCCATGGCAATGGCAAAGAAGCTTTAACGGTCAAAAAGTGTGATTAGCTTATTTTGCTAGTGAGCTGCCTCAATAATTTATTTTCAACTGTTACAAAGTCTGTCTCATTAATACGAATATTAAGTTTAGGTTTATCCTTTTTTTTTTTTTTTTGCATCTTTTTATGCATGTTTCATTACATATTTAGGCAACCTGTTTAAAATATTGTTGTGAAAATGAATAAATCAGGAACTCGTTTTGTGACCTTTTCTAGCCAGAAGAATCTACTCATCTCTCCTGGCCAACAATCCTATTTAACATTTCCATTACCTCCCCACATATTGTACGTGCTGACACAACTTTAATGACAAGCTGAGTCACTACGTACACTGGCGTGCTCTTAGAAGATAGAAATGTCTACTTTGCTAAGAAAAGTTGTCCCTATGTGAAAGAGAGGCAAAGATATAGGGGAGGGGAATTGAGGGAGAGCGATCGTAGCAGAGATAAGCTGAAATAGAGAGAGGGAAGGAGAGAGGTTGAATCCATTAGGATTTTTATTGCCCTCAAACAGTATATAGCCCAAGGGAAGGGGGACAGGGAGTGTTCGCCACCAAAGTGCTATTGATCAGATCACTGTGTTATCTCCTCTGCTTCAGAGTATGTAAGTCATGCCTGCCCTTAGGGAGCTGTGGTGTGTGGGTGTGTGTGTGTGTGTACACATACGTACACACATGCACACTGTGTATATGTGAAAACAAGTGGATAGTTACATGTATTGTTAACACCTCTACATATGTGCCTGTATCTGTGTACACCCAATAAGTGTGTGTGTGTATGTGTTCGGTTGTCAAACACAAATTGCACAATTGAAAAGTGTGTGTGTGTGTGTGTGTGTGTGTGTGTGTGTGTGGGTGAGCCACATATTGACAGAGGCATCTTGACAAGGCCCTGACTTGCAGTGTGAAGCCTTTGAGCTGCTCTACAATGCAGAGTGATTACGCAGCGTTGTTAATTCACTCTGGCAAACCAAACACTCTCGGTGCCCGGGGACCTCCAGGGGTCCTTGAGGGTCTTCTGCACACACTGTTCATACAATCTGATTCAGTGTGAACCAGTTATACACTGCTGTGCTCAATCCTTAAACACTTAAAATTTCTACTTTTCTAATGATTTTATTCAGGTTCGATTTTATTCAGATATGGTTACATGAATATATTGACCAAACACAACACACAAGACCAGCACTGCACAATGATGAAAATATTTTTTTTCTGTCCACGCTGTAAAATCTGTCTGTACATCCATACATTTGTGAAGGTTGCATTTTGCACTGAAAATCAGACGAGAACATACTCTGCTGTAACTAGAAAACAGAATATAAAATAGAACATAGCACATGCATCGTCTCTTCAGCTAGCTGGATCAGGCCGCAGCACTCCATCCACATCACAGGCTGTGTTCTCTCTCGTGAGATGGTGAGGGGAGAACCTTGTTGAATGGCGAACCCACAGACACACACACAGACCCTGCATCAGTGTGGCGGCAGGTCTCCTCCATGGCTTGGATGAGGGGTTTCCTGCCATAGAGCTGGAGATCATGAACCTTCCACTGTAGACAACTGTACGCAGTGTGTTGCAAAATGTGCCATGTTGATTTGCAGACTGGGTGCAATGCAGAAAATGCCTTTTGAGTTTTAGAGATTTGAGCTGAGGTTCTTCTCTGTGTGAGTGTCTGAGTGTGAGCTGTGCTTTAGGTGTCATTTCAGTGTGCCAGTAATTGAAAAAAAAAATTGTAAATACCAAATGTAAACCTGCCTATCGCAGTTTAGCAAACATAGTCCTTGGACATACAACATATCTTTCTCTTCAGACATGAATGAAGTTTCTCTAGATGCTCAGGTGTTTTCAGTGGTGTGTGCTGTTGCTTTCTAAAAATCTGTGGTGTGAAACGTTGCAGCCCAGGCAGCACAGACACACAGTATCCTGAGAGAGGGACCAGACACCGAAACCAAAACAGGACCAAGCCACATGTCTCCTCTGGAGACAGCTCCATCACAGTGGTTCACATGTGAGACTTCAACATGACAGTGACAGCAGCTTTGATGTGCAGACTCTTAAGCTTGAAGCTCAGGAAAAACTGGACCCACAAGGCGGAGTGCGGTAAAAAAAGGAACACAGTTTAATAAGGGACTTGGGGGACAAAAACAAGAACAAAAAACACGGGAGATCCACCAGCGAGGCTGGACGTGGCAGGCAGGGCACGGAGAAGCAGGGTCTGAGGAAAACAGGGAAATCCAAGAAATCACAAAAATGCTTGACCGGAGATAATGCTAGCACAAAACACAAGAGCCGACTAGTTACCACGCTTTAGTAAACGACGAACTGGCGATGAGTGGAGGTCTGGACCAGGAATATAAAGGCGGTAGATTGATGGGATGATGACAGGATGAGAACCAGGTGCGTGAGTGGAACAGGTGAGGGAGATGAGCCTGCCACGCCCAGCCTACAAAGCAGAAGGACAACACAAAGGGGAGGGGAAAACAGAGGAAAAACACACAGACAGGGACAGGGGGAGGCGGCACCTAACACAGACAGCATTTCAGAACATCTGCTGGTAAAAAAGCAGCAGTATCCCTTAACCAAGGCACTTTAGAACGAGAGGAGGGCGAAGGTGGAGGCCAGATTAAAAAGCCTTTATTAAGTCAGCGCGTTTCAACCAAGCAGGTCTTCATCAGGGCAAGAATCCCTCACACAACAAGCAAACAATTTCAAAGTTCAACAATCAATTAGAGGATGACAGATCAGAGCTACACAGAGAATCAGAGTCCCCACCCATCTGGTAGCAATCACTACATCTAATCAACACCCAAAAGGTCAAATGGTATTTATGTAATAAAGAGAAATGACAGGGAGCAAAATACATCAGCATAAACAACTAAAAATAAAATGGTAGACAACAGAAGAGAAAAGGGAGGAAAATACTGAGACTGCAGGTGAATCTAACAGTTCATACATCCAAAAGTGGATCTACAAATAAAGTCAGTCTCATTGTTTAAGAGCTTCAAATCAATGAATCCAGAGAGTTTCCCTCTTATGTAACTTCACAAGCCATCGCTTTTATATGATCAATACCTTCTGTATGGAGAAGGGAAGAATTACTGTTATGGCATTCAGCAAAATGATGAGCCATGGTATACTGCTGAAGTATGTGCATATATATATGTGTGTGTGTGTGTGTGTGTGTGTGTGTCTATGTATATGCAGAGAGAGAGAGAGAGAGATAGATTTAGATATATAGATTTTTTTCACTCTAGTGTGACCAATATAAAAACAGTTGCAAGTACAACTCAGATGATAAACCCTTTAGAGCTGTTGTGTAATCAGACTAAAACATGTTATTGAAACAAATGAGTTGGTAATGTCATTTATTGTTCAATTTATTTATTCACCATAACTTTTCCAACTCTGAAAAAAAAATATACAAGTATGAAAATGAAGGAAACTTTCACCTAAATTTGCCACTTTTCTTTTTATATTCTGATCGTAATTTTCATAAAATGCTTTAATGGAAACTTATGTGCACTCGTGCACTTAATAGAGCTGCCTCTTCAGTGTGTGTTTGCAGGCGCCTGCATGTGTGCATGCATGTTTGAATGTCACCGTGTGGGTGTGATATAGCTTTTACTTTCGCACGTTTACGACGCTGCTAAGACGTGGCCCATGGGTGCCGTTGTGCCATAAGGTCATGGAAAATGAGGCCATCGAAAACCTGCTTAACACCATCTCGACTGCTCTCTACAGGTGTAAGGAAAGCTATTATGATTTTTATGCTCTACACTCAATGGATGCTAATAGCTCTTGAGATGCATGTACTGTGAAGAGTGTGAGGATCATTGGTTTTTCTGTCTCTCGCTCTCTCTCACGCACACACACTTTCTCTCCTCTTCGCGGTGACAGCATAATCGGTGTGTGAACATCACTTACGAACTGCCAGTGTAAGATTGTGCAGGACCTGATTCCCCAAGAAATCTTTCAAAATGGACTTGTACTGCTGTGAAATGATCAGGAACTCTGTAGCACACCTTTGTATGAGTGGTACCATTCAGTATGCAATGGGAAAAGTTATGACTGCATTTGAAGCTTTATATTTTGGCATGATATCTTATCATGTGTATTGTCTTTATAGCATATTGAGGCTGAAGTCGAGTAGGCCATCAGCAAGCTACAGCACAGAGTCACATACAGAGACAATGTATACACACAAAAACCACACATACACCATTTTTAACATATTTATAAAAACAGATTTTTATAAAAATGTGCACACATCATGGATTCTTTATGTGTACACATGTTTTTCTACAGAGATCTGAGGATGATGTGATGAGGAAGAGATGAAAAATAAGGTGAGAGACAGAATCTTATAGTAAAACCTTGTTTACTTAGGTTGATAACCTTCTGCACTGTTTGGATTATTTTTTGTGTGTGTGTGTCTGTGCTTACAGAGGTTTGTAAAGTGCCAATCAAAGTAAGATTTATTAAGGTAACACTGATTAATTACTTTGCTGCAATTAAGCCTTTTAATTTACAATAAGTCAGACTCAACATTTTATTTAGCTGTTGATGTTTTTATTTTATTAGCTGTGGCACACCTTGTGATGTGGGTTTGGATCTGAGAGCTGCAAACTAATCACAGATACATTTGGGAGATACCACTTGATGCTTTAAGTCCAATGTGATGAAGTAATTATATGAACGGTATAAAAGGCAACAAAGCCGTGCTTAATGACAGCTGTTGTTGCTGGAGAACCTCGAGGTGTAATGCAATCAGTGAAATGCTACTTTTTATTTGCTCTTTGTTTACGTGACAGGTGGAAAGACTGGTGGAGCAGGCGGCAAATTGATATACAAACAGCTGGTTAATGGTGTATCTTCATACATTTACAGCTTATGTGATAGTGGAAAAGAGGCCTGTGCACATACGCCTAGTTCCTCAAGAAGTGAGATTTATAAAATAGGACCATGCATGCATGCAAAAAAAAAAAAAAAAAAAAGAATGCAAATGCATATTTCTAGCTGAGCATGCACACGGTTTTAATCATGAGTCGGCACAAAGACATGAGGCCCCAGGCTGGCTGCATGGGATGGCACTGGGACAAGCCAATATCAACACAGGCTGGTCACTGGTCCACGAGAGGAAAGCGTGTCAGGGTCACACAGGGGTGCCGTATATGTGGGAAAAGTTAGGACAATTCCAAAGGCCCTTGCCTGACAGGGGCCCCAAAAAATAGGTAAAAAGTAATATAAAATTATTAAACCATCATTGAGTAAATACATATATATATTTTTTTTTTTTCATGGGGCCCAAAATTCCTGGCGGCACCCGTGGGGTCACATTTTGCCTCAGCTAGGTGTTAGAAGTACATGCAGGAGCCACACTGCCAGTTACCAGGTGAAGCATAACATGTGTGCATGCTCAAACATCAGCCTGTTGCCTAGGTGTTAGCTTCTTAGCCAAGTGAGCATTAGCCTCTTAGCTTGTTAGCAAACATTAGGTAAAATACTTGGTTAAAGTGTGGGTTAAGCTTAGAAAAATTTTGCTGGCAATGTTACCCAGCATGCCAACATTAGCAAACCCGTTAGAGCAAACTCTGGTTTTGCTTGAACTTGGATGTGCACTTGTTCATGTGAATGTCCGAGTGTTTGACCCACTGACCCCCACGCCTGCTTTCCTATGTGGGCTCCATTTATATGACTTCATGTTACTGCTCTTTCATGAAACCACATTTTTCACACCTGGACAATGCAAAACATGACAGTGACATGCTTTCCTGTGGTGGACTGGCAGGTCTTTTACACATTTTCGTTGACACTGGGCCATGCTGGAGAGACCCTGTGCTGCTCTGGTCCAAAGCCACAGAGAAACAGCAAGGCCATGCTTGTGGACAAAGTGACAGCAGTGTTGGGTTGTAGGGGAGAGGGGGGTAATTTGTGCCAAGGGGCAAGTAGTGCCACCCCTGTTATCTAGAAAACCATAGAAGAAGTTGGTCATATGACCACATATTTTTGAAGAGGCATCCATTTCACTCATCCTGCAAAGAAGGGAGACACATGGCTTGTGAAGTAAGCACATTTCAGTTCAATAAACACTTTTTTGCCCTCCAAAGTAAAATTTCTATGATCAAGGTTTTTTGATTGCTGTGTTTGAACAATTATAGAAAACATTGAAAACAGTTCACACAGGTTTTAGTACTTTAGTAAGCTACACCATGAGTCTATACAGTTAGCATGATGTTAGCTCAAAACAGCTGGGGGATGCATTTTTTTCAAAATGGTGGGCTTGGGGTAATTTGTGCCAGTGGCACAACTTGTAATTATATACTATATATTACTTAATTGTATTTTATTGTTATTGTACATTGTCTTCTTACCTTTGATCACTAAAACCATTCAGATTCAGATGAAGATGATTTGCAGGTGCTCATTTTGGAAGTTTTATTTTGTTCTGGGTATGTGTTCATGTGGCGCTAGGCCCTGTTATAGAAAAGTGGCCTGTGATCTTGTTAAAATAATATATAAATGTTAAATAAATAATTTTGTATTGAATTTGTTTTGCTTTTATATAGCATTATCATTTGTGAGGTTAAAATGATCTGTTTTACTTCAACTATCAATGACACAATTTACCCCAGTGTATTCTCTCTGGATTGTGGCACAACTTGCCCCCGGTGTGGGGTAAATTGTGCCACAAAACCACTTTTTTTTTCAAAAGCTATATTTCTCAGTTTATATAAGATTCAAAGTGATTGTTCCCAGGGATGCACAACATCCTAAACTATATGTGCATATTTTAGTTGGAGGCATTACTGTAATCCCCTCGCTTTAAAGGCACTTTAAGTAAAAATTGGCACTACTTACCCCACTCTCCCCTATAGTTCCCTTGTAGTTATGAGTCCACATGGTGGTTGAATATCCTCTCTAGTTGTCCCATGCTCCCCCCATGCTGCTAATCCTCAGTACTATATTTGTATCTATTACAGAAAGTAGCATGTGTATGTGTGTTTTTTTTTCCAACCACTTTGCTCATGCATGAATGTATCACAGCACTAATTTAAGGGTGCTAAGGTCCTGACCATTTGCCCTTTCATTGTTGGTTGCTCATCATTTTCAGTGAGGGAGGAATTAAACTGATTTTAAGGCCCTCAGTGTGAGAGCGTCGACTGGAGGGGTAACTGTCAGCTCTGACCACTCACACTGAACACACAGGCTGGTGCAGTGCACGTTAGGGACAAGATGCAGCACACACCCCACCTTGATCTTACTCTTGTGACATGCACAGTATCATGCACACGGCGTGGCAGGGTGTTGCATGTGTGTACTGTACTGCTGCTATTTAAGGCGAGCGGCACAATGACAAGTGCTGCTGCGTTCCAGACGGTTTGAGGGCTAATGATTGAGCCAATGAGGACTTTTCAAAGATGGTGCCTGTGTAATTATGATAATTATCTTTGAGGAGTGATGACAACGAGGGCAGAGAGAGAGAGAGTGACAGAGAGAGAGAAAGAGCAAGAGCGAATCATGTAAACAGGGAGCTAGTTGTAGGCAGGCAGCATTTTAATGCGCTCACTTTCAGGTAATTTACTTGATTGCAGGCTTAAGTCTCCATCCTTTTCAGCCAGTGGAAGCAGCATGAAACTAGCATTACATCACCATCTCACTTTTAATACTGCACTGGTTTGACCTTTATGCATGGTATTTTGTGGGAGCGGCTCGGCGGTTCATTCACCGTTCCACATTACTTTGGTGCTGTGCCAGTAGCTGTGTTTCCATCCAACTGTCAAGCACATTTGAAACAATCTTGTAATGTCATAATACTTGAAATGCAAATTCCATTCTGTTGCATGCATTTTCATTACCTGGACTGAAGCGAATAAATGTGTTTCTTGAATAATCAGAAATCCACACTCCTCAGTGGTGCTTTTATGTTTGCATTTCTTCAACCAGCCACAATAATCCAGCACAGCATAAGCAGGACAAGAAGAACCCAAGAAGCTAAGTGCTGAGTAGCTGGATTGAATAGCTGCACTTGTGCAAGGTCCAGCTCTTCAATGAAATTTCTGGGTGTTTTGTTTAGGCCGGCGCTAATTTAGGAAACACTCCTCTAGGTCACACTGTGGCATCACCACCAGCATGACAGCACATGTTCTGAAGTGTTAAAGCTCTGCAGGTTTAGATCTGCCTTGAGTATCTTTCATGTCATATCATGGCCCATAATGATTAAATACCCAGTGTTCAATAATAGTCATATCAATGTCTGTTGGTGGTTCCCATGAGGGGTGGAGCTGGAGAGCAAAGGAGCTGAAGGATCAAATTGGAGGAAATGCCTGGGAGCAGGGAATGAAAAACCAGGGAGCACGGAGAGAAGATTCGTTTGATACCTGTTAAGGTAAAATACTAACATCTTAGTTTGTAGAGTTAAGTCATAACTGAAAAGAAAGGTTTCACTGAACTGAAAATACTACAAATGTAGAGCAAAACTTGTCTGGGAGCTGTTTATCTTTGGACTCAGATACAATATTCTGGATTAGCAGCCCAGGGGAGCACAGAGCAGCTGATGATGATATGGACTCATATCACCTAAGTTTCATTTTTTAAACTTTTGTTTGTTTTCATCCCTTTTATAAATTTTAAATATCACCTCAGTTTACTACTGCTTAACTTTATTTTTGTGTTTTAGTTGTTAACTTCATTAAGCTCAAGGGGTACAGAAAAGTAGGAGGATACCTAAGTTCTGGGCAAGATGTGACCACTTGATGAGGTTAGGGTAATGGTTGGGTCAGGGCTTATATCAAGCCTGTGTTGGTGAACAGGCAACACACAAACAAATTTTATGACCAATCACAGTATTTGTGGGTGCATCATCTTGCCCACAACTCATGTGGGATCCATAAAAATGCCTACCATGTGCCACGTGCCAGTTTCCCTCAAGTATACAACGTAGTTTCGGCTATGTTGCTAAACTGGTTTCACCTTGTTGCTTGTTGCTCTTGCAAATCTTGCAAAACATTGATGTTCTGTTTACAGCTGCAGAGGAGAGAGAGGAGATTCTGACAGACACAGCTTGTACAGCAGGCCTCCTTGGTACTGTTGGCCAGCCAGATATCTTTCATGCCACCACAGAGATTTGGCTTGAGTGGCACAAAACTTTGTGGAAACATTAGTAATGGGCCAAGAAAGAGCAGATACATTTTTCATGCTGCTTGGCCAAAATGGGGCGTGGCAGTGGGTGTGGCCTATCACAAAAAAGTCAATAACTTCCAAAAGAATTCACATAACACGGCAAAAATGTATGGAAATCTTGGTCATAGGGCAAAGGAGACCTGATTAACCTTTCACACCAATCGGCCTAAAGGGAGTGTGGTGGTGGGCGTGGCCTAAACAAAAGTTAAAGAACAACAGCAACAGAAATACTCCTTAAATCAACCACACACACACGCACACACACACACACCTGTTTAATGTTTGAATTTATCAAGAAAAAATATAACAGAAGTTTAATTTAATGAATTATGTGACGTGGAAATATCTTGAGCGCTGCACAGTGTTGGTGGAGGTACGCTCTCTACTGAGTACCAGCTTTCTAACTGTTGGTTGTGTTGACCTAATAGATGTGTCTTCTCGCTTAGAATGCAGTGATGAAGGCTGTGTGTGCGTTCAAGTTTGGCACAGTGGACTGTTGTCAGGCAGCTGGCACCGTGTCCCAGCCCCGAATCTTTCTCTAGTTCAGAGTGCCGGACTCGTCGGGAACCTCTCTCACACTGTACTCTATTTCTTTCCTCACCTCCCTTCCTGTCTGTTTCCTGTCCTCACTGTCTGACACATCACTGGCACCATGAGGGGAGGTCCTATCATCTTTTTTCTGTTGTCTCAGGTAATTTCCTTTAAAGCAAAAAAGTGTCAATTTTCACGACAAGCCTCTCCGCAAGTAGAACAACACCAGATGACACTGTACACAACAAGAGTCTCCCGTCCTCTCCTCTCCCTCGCAAACAAACAGCTCTGATATATCTGTAGCTTCCGAGAAAGCTCTGAGGAGGCTGTTGTCACTACATGATCACAATCTGTGTGTGTGTGTGTGTGTGTGTGCGTGTGTGTGTGTGTGTGTGCGTGTGTGTTCTTGTCTTTCTCTCACAAAGAATACAGGAAAGAGAGGTCCTTCGAAGTAGCCAATTAGAATTAGTGAAATTTGTGAATGAAATTTGACATTTTGGTTGTAGAGTGGTGCTGCAGGAAAGGTCAAAAGGTCACCATAATTGAGAGGGTATATTCTCTGGTGAATATGAATGAACTCTGTTTTTTTATTTAACCTTTATTTTACCAGGCAGAGTGCCACTGAGACAAAAGTGTCTTTCGAAAAGGGGCCCCGGGTGTAGTATCCCTTTATGTTGTGCGGACTCCTCGTTAAAGAAAACTTAGATGAAGTGTATTCTGGTAACTTTCCAAGACGTTCCCTGTAGATGAAGGTATACCAGGGTAGTACAGTGATCTGAAAGTACACTACAGTTTTTTTTTTATTAAAATGTTTTTATTGCAGCCATTGGGTGTAGAAAACATCATGAAATGAGAATCTGAAGTGCTCTATGCAGAGAGGCAAATGGGTCAGTCAGCATGACTTTTACTCTGCTGACCTGAGTTCAAATCCTGAGTGAGGGCAGTGTTTGTTTTAAGTTAGCTAATATTGGCAATCCCTGGCACACAAATTCAATCCTGACCTTATCCTAACCTTAACCATTACAACAAACCTTTCCCTAACCTTAACAACAGGTCTCACTCACCAATATCTTTTAAAGTTTTTTTCTTCAATTTCTTCTTACGAAAGATCCTAAGAAAAGTCTACATGGGATTCATGACATGGGATTGTTCGCATCTGTGTTCTTACTGTTTTCATAAATTGAAAACATGTCAGGTTACTTTCATAGGTAAAAGTGGGGATGATCCAATCAGAACACTACCTCAGTTTATGTGACGACACTGAAGGCAACACATAGGCTGTTTCAGGGGGTAAATGTAACCTAGTGATGGCGGACAAGCAATATCCGGTCGGGTTCAGACACAAAAGAAGAATGGCTGTGGGCTTTGGATCGGGCTCGGTCTCTATGCTTTCGGGCTCAGGTCAGATTCAGACCAAAATATCTCTAACAACAGCTGTTAATGTAATTATTATTATTAGAGAACACTTGTAAAGCAGACTAATACAGTTAAATATATATAATACAGTTAAAAGTCAGTGTAGAGTTGCACTGAATATTAGCACTAATGGAATGCGTCTTGTCCAATCAAATCGAACTGTTGTTAAAACTGTTTTATATTACAGTCAGCCACTTTCAGAAACTCCCAAGTCTTGGTGGATGATGAAGATTGTAAAACCCCCATTTTAACTGGGTTTACCATCCCTTGATGTAATAGCTGAAGCTCAGCTAAGGTAGATGAGGAGGCAAAGTAACAGACAATATCATAACAGTAAAGCTGAAGCAAGGAAAGGAACAGGACCAGATGTTTGCTTGTAGTTGGAGAGAAACATGATTTTAGTCTGTGTAAACAGCTTAGTGGAAGTTTCAGTTTCTTTTCAGTCAGTTTCAGTGTAAAGTTTGAAGTCTCTAGTGCCTGAGAATGGCGCTGCAGGAAAGGTCAATGTGTCCCCAAAATGAACAAGGTTTGTCCTCAGGGGATGAACGTAACACTGCGCAAGACTATGGGAAGTTCTTAACCTGAGAAGGTTTCAATGTCCTGTGGTCTGACAGTTTCTTGGTGAGTTTAAATTCTTCAGAGAGGCCACAGCATTAAGGATCTGTCTTTGCGTTCTTGAGTCAAAATGAAAACAGGTTTCACTTTAGGATCCTCCTGGTTTGGACTTTGGATTTGGAGTGCTTATGTAGAAGTTAGTCCACTTTTTATAAGACTTTTTTGTGTATTTATACTCATTTATCCTGTATATCATTTCAGCTTCTGAAACTTGGCTTTGAAAAGTCTTATCTATCGTTAGTCTTGATGCTGCCTTTGTGTTCAGGCCCTTTAAAAAAGAGGTTATAAATCGCAACTGCAGGTTAAATGAAGAAAAATGCAGGAAGCTCTACTCCCAAAATATCATTATTGGTATTCAAAGCCCATATCTGTCTAATCCTATACATCCATGGGGAACTGTCATTGTTAAAGAGTGCTCCTTCCTCCATAATCTTTCCCAGAAAGGTAATGCTGGCCAGCTAATGGACTTACTTTGGAGTGTTAGTGAGTCAGGGCCTGCCGTTGAAAAGATCCATCATGGGGCTTTGGCTAAGCTTTTTGCTCCTCATGCCAATGGTGGTTGATCACAACTGGGGTTCAACGCGATAATCTGGTGGATTTGTGATGGATCACTGAGGTGGTGAATCAATGGATACGGATATAGCACCTATCAACTGTCATGCTACTGCTGGCCAAAGGTAGGATAGCACTCTGAACTGCATTTATTTGGAAGTTTGACCTGCTTGTGGTGTTGGCTTTATGTTAATGTCCTTTGTCTGTGCAGAAACATTGTGGTTGCTGACTGGCCCACAGGTCCCAGGTCTGTATTTTCTCCTCTGTTGAGACTGAGACCCCTTTACACACAGGTGTACTTCTCAGCATTGGCTTTTAAGAGTCATTTTTTGCATTGAGAAATTGATGAATACTTTAAATTCATGAAATTGTTGTGTTCATAACATTTTCTACATTTTCAAATGTTTTTTGCAGCACCATAAGGAGTGGTCTATCAGCAATCATGTGCATTGTGGTCACCTATGGGATTATCCCTCCCCAGTCGCTGGTTTACATCCACTCTGATTTGCACACACTGTGATTTGCTGCTGTGAAGAGACTGAAACACTGGGTGTGTTTGCAGTTTAATCCTTTGCAACCTGAGCAAATTCACTTGATTTCTTTCAAATACATGGAGAAAAAGGAGATTCACAAATCAGCAAGAAATGACTACTAACTACAGTTACAAGAAAATGATCAAACATATGCAAAGACATGGTAGGATAAAAAACACCCTGAAAATGAGAAAATTACTGCAGAACATTAGCAAAAATTATTTAAAAAAATACAAAAAAAAAAAAAAAAAAAAAAACTATTTGTAAATATTACAATTATATATATTTTTTAATTAAATCACAGGAAAATTACTATAGATTTCCCACATAATTATCCCGAAAACTTATTTTAAATTTACTTCAAGGAATCATCCCACTCTGACAAAAATGAATTAAACCTTTCCAAATAAAAGCCCACCCACAGTCTCCAGTGATTCAAATGGTTAATATATAGATTTGTATTTTTTTAAGACAAGAGAGTGTATCATCCTTTCTGGGTTATTATGGATTTAAGTTTGTGTTTGTACCACTGCTGTTGTTGATCTTACAAGAACATGTTCCTTTTGCCTTTATTCCACTGCAGAAAGGTTCTTTCCAGCACCACGCTCACATAGCCTTACTGAACCTCCACGGTGTTGTAAAGAACTAATTCACTCGACTTCTCTAAGAAACATGCAGCACATGGCGAGGAGCAAATCAGCAGGAAACGCCCCACAAATGAGTCAGAAATTACTACAAAGAAACAGCTACAAAAATTGTCAAAAAAGACCAAAAAATATATATTTTTAAAAGACAATTTCAAAAAACAGAAAGAAAAAAAAACTAAAACAAAAACAAACAAAACAGAAAAACAATAAAATAATAAAGTGAGCCAACTGAATTAAATGATTCACAATTAAGCAAATTTTGTTCAGAGGTTTCAACTAAATCTTCTAAAAAAAAAAAGCTTGCCCAGAGCTTCCTGGATCCACAGAGGTACAGTTTTATGAAATACACTAAGCCAGGGCTAATAACAGAATCAAAGAATAGGCTACCTTAAGAGCTGCACTGGGTTGATTAACTCTTTTTTCCATTATCAAACCATTAACTGCTCCAATGAATAAGCATCCTGTTTAGGATCAGTAAAACTGTCATGTTTTTTACATAATGTTCACATAACTAACTGAACTAATTTGAATATTTAATAACCTAAAAGGGAAAAAAACATTAACAACAGGAAGAGCAGCAGGCCTTCAGTAAAACCTGAAACAGACAGAGGCCATTTGAAGTGAACGGTTTGCTCCTCGTGAGGAATCTCCCGCCATTTTCAGCACATTGGACAGCGCACGTGCCAGCTCCATGCTGATGCTGCCTTCAGGTCCCGTGGGAAACCGGGGCTTCACGCTGGAAGTAGTTGCCCGCGGCTGGTAAACGCTTGCAGGAAACATGGTTCCTGTGAGCCGATCAGACGGCAGACACAAGCAGGAGACACGGCTCACCCCGGCGCCCAGCTGGCCAGCAGGCCTGCTGCGGACACTCACTGTGATACTGACTTATTTTTGTGATCACCTGCTTCAAAATGCTGTGTCAGGACCTGACTGCCTCCCGCATTTTGGGGTTTGCTTTGAAATGTGACTGCTTTGAATTGCTTGCCTGTTTTGAACCATCAAGTCAGTTCAATATTCATTGTTTGCACGTGACATGAACGCAAATTTATTTTCAAAGGCTCCGCCAAACAAGAAATCTAGGTTGTTTTTTTTTCTTTCCGAGCCCTATTTTTCAGAGACTGCATTTCTGAATATAATTTGATCAATGACTGATAAGACTGGCTGTTATTTTTATTACTGATATTCTTACTGTTATTATTACCTTTATTTGTTATATGTGATAAATAGGTTGATGTTTCACCAAGAACAATGGTTCTGACTTCTTCGAGTAGGCCTATTATTTTTGTTGTTATTATTATTACTTTTAAATTGATCTACATTTTCAGATAAGGCATCAGTGCATATTTTGGCTTATTTTTTGTTCAGTATTCTAAAGACAAAATCTTAAAGATGATATCTGTGACGCAGTGGAGAGTGGCCGTAGCTCACCATAGCCAGGTTGACTGTCATGCATGCACAGCCTATATGCTGACATGACAGCCAGCAGAGCACGGACACATGCAGAGATGTGTCTGTTTTTAATAGTTCCCATGTAGCGTTTGTGTGTGTCGGCGACACTTTCTAGACTGTACACCTTTAAATGGCGTGTGCGCGGCGCTGAGGAGAGGGCGGACCGAGCGGCGTGTGTGTGTGTGTGTGTGTGTGTGTGTGTGTGTGTGTGTGTGTGTGTGTGTGTGGGTGTGTGTGCGTGCCGCCAGTCGCACCGAGCGTGCAGCGGCTCTGTGTGTGTGATGCACCGCGGTCGACGCACCGGTGAGGGACGGTAAAACCAGCCTGGTACCGACTGGTACTCACAGACCTGTCGTCCAAATCAACACCATTGCCGAACATTATTTTTTTCCAGCTTTTACCGCAATTCTGGATTTAAAAAAAACTCGACTATCGGTGGAGTTTACCGTGGGATTTTTACGCATTGGATACTCTGGTAGTCTATTTAACTAAGGTCAGTAGCGCTCTCCTGTATTCCAACTTGTACACATTGCTTGTGCGCAAGAAAAAGCGTCCTTAATTTGTTTTTCTAGAGCTGAAACAGGAGTGTGTACACAGGCACGATGGACAGATGAGGTAGAAAAGGCTCGTACTTTCCACTGTTGACGCACAGGTAGCGTGGAACTTCCCACTTTTGCAGGACAGTTCCCAGTTTAGGGCAAAGCGAGGCTTTCCAGTTAGACGCACTGGAATTATGTGGCGAACCGCAGGACAGATGGAGTCTCCTTGAAGGAACAGCGGGGCTTTCGGGCTTTGAAAGTGGGGCACTTGAGCCGAGTCGGGTCGGTCGAGTCTCACCATGACAGCTGGGGGATATAGATTTACACTCACATACTCTCCGCTCCCCAAAGGCAATATTTATCATATGAATTATTAATTTTTTTCTCCGGCAAAACAGGGCAGGCAGCGACATACTGTACACGATGTGAACTTAACCCACGCTCATAATAAACGCTTAAGGCTCTGGAGGGAGAATTTCCCCTTTACCGTGCTATTCCAGGATGATGATTAATAAATAAATAGAAAGCCAAGTGTCCAATGACCAACCATTGTTCTCGTCTGCAGCCTCATGTTATAATGTCAAACAAAATGCACCCTGAGCAGGGCGAGCACGTCCCCCCCCCCCCACCACCCTGTGCAAAATGAGCCCCAGTCACAGCCTCATAAACGCTCTTTAAATATAAATGCATATTTTGATGCGCTTCGATCATTTAATACAGCGCTCCCGCTTGTTTATCACGGAGTTTGGTACATGACCTTCTCTGTTAACACAGATGGACACCGTGCACTAATGTACACTAGCAGGTAGCACACTTCCACACCGTGCAATTGCATTCCTCCATTAACCTAAAAAAAATCTAACGCCTGGATGCTGTTTTCTTATGGTATTTTTGACATCATTTGAATGTATATGCCCATTTTTGCCCATTTTGAAACAAGCCGAGGCCAAACAGATGCTTTTAAAAACGAAATAGCCCCAACACATCAAAACATAAGCATAAAATATCTGAATTTCACCGTAATAATTGCACCAATATTAGGAGACTGTATGAAACACCTAATATTCTAACGTTTTAGGTATGAAAAATATACTATATGGGTTCTAGACGATTTATATTATTTCGGTTGACTAAATGGCGCCCAGACCGACTGCAGGGAGGGTTTTTAGCTGGTGAAACCAGACCTCCCAGTAAACTGAATTTCAGCTATTGAGCTGCCAACTTTTTTCCTACATCAATCCCCTGCACATAAGCCTACATCTAATAAAGCAGGGCCTATTTATAGGCCTAAAGTGCAGACCAAATTCAAATGCATTGTATTTTAATCTTAAATGAGCATTGCTTTTTTTCCCACCGTTTTCATTTACTACGCGACGAGCACCGCATGCCTTAATTATGCTGCAAGCTGAACTGTTGCCACTGGAAGGAAAAAAAAAAATATGAGGCCTTTTGCAAAAAAGCTGCGTTCAGTGGCAAGGCATTGTTAGGTGTTAGGTGGGAACCAGAGAAGGTGTGTAGATCTCTTATCTTTAATGTCTTCATCTTTTACTAAAAATTATTACTGTCTTTTTTTGCTGATGAAATTCATTGTAACCTATTTCAAACTGGCAGGGTTGGGGGGGCGAGGAAAAAGGAGGAGGTGTGTGTGTGATGAAGGGGTTGGAGGGGGGTGATTTTATTTATCACTGTTACACACATTCGATGTGTCGGATTTCAAGAGTTAATAGGATTAGATTATATTCTTGTATATTTATGCAAGGAGGGGGGGGATTCCTAATCAGGCTTATTCCCAAAAAAAAAAAAAAAAAAAAAAAAAAAAACGGGATTCACCAGAATGGGCGTGACCCAACAGAGAAAAATGCGTCTCTTTTTCCACCGCAAAGGGCCCAAAGGTGTGTTGTTGTTTTTTCCCCCACCTGGTACTGTAGGGAAAAAAATCTTTTGAAATACTGAAGCTCCAATTATCCAATTACAGCTACGATATTATTGTTTCTATGATTTATATGTATCTATCTGTCCTTCTCGTTCCTGCCTCCTTTCCCTTTTTCTTCTTTTCTCTGAGATTTGCATTTTGCTGCACTGTTGAGGGGAAAAAAAAGGATGAGGCCAGATAAAAATTGAAATATGGCAGGTAAATATGTGAGCGAAGGAAGGCAGTGGTGTTGAAAATAATTATCGAGGCTTAGTTTACAAGAAGAAAAAAAATCATAGAAAGACCAAGATGTGGCTGTTACAGTATGCAGTGGTGCCGCGGATGGAATTGTAGGCCTGCATGCGGATTCCCTGAAAAAAATGTTAAAACCCCTCCGTGCATGGATGGGGATGGGGGTGGGGGTGGGGTTTGGGTGGGGGGTATTTTTGGGGTGTGTATGTGTGGGGGTGGATTGTGGATGGAGGCCGTTTTGGGTAATTTGGCTGTCCTGCTTTTTTTTTTTTTTTTTTTTTTTTTTTTTTTTTTTTTGTCCTGGTTGGCAGCCGATTAACTGCGCTGACAAATCAAGCGCAAAAAGCCAAGGGCTCTCAAGGTAACACTAATCCCTATGGGCGGGGAGAGACAGTCAAATATTACGCAGGATTTTGGAGAATGCTCCTTTCTTTAATTCGGTCGTTTTTTTTTTTTGTTTTTTTTTGCGTGTGTGTTGAGGGAGTGTGTTTTCTTTTTCCTTCATTTTTATATTTTAAAGGAGTGTGTGAACTGTAAATATTCTCTCACTCGGCCTCTAAATTGTCTCTCGTGCTGTTGAAATTCTGCCATAAATTAAATAAGGCCTATAATAAAATAGGAATGAAGTCGGGAATAAGGATAGGGGGATAGGAAAAATATTTCTCCTTTTGTTGCAGCTACGTCATACAGTTACAACACACACACAAACACACGCACAGAGGTGCTTCTCTAAAATATCCACATTTCATACCAATTAATACAGGACCCATCAGGGCTTTTTTATTCATAGCAAAATAACATATCATAGTAAATAAAATAGATGAAAATGAATTGCAGAAGTCAGTCAGAAATTGCAAAATCAACACCAAAATGATAAAAAAAAACAAACAAAAAAAAAAAAAACAGTTATAAACAGTTATATAAGTTATATAAGTTGACACTGTTGAATGATTGAGATTGAGGTTTATGGTGATGTGTATGAAAGTGAGTGTGTGTATGTGTGTATGTGTGTATGTGTGTGTGTGTGTGTGTGTGCAGACGCTGAGGTGCAGGCGTTGGCGTGTGGTGGTGTTTACAGGCATCAGTGTGGTGTGAATGCAGATGTGGCTGTGGTGTGTATGCAGAGCTGCCGAGGTGTGTGTGTGTGTGTGCTGTGCATGCTATGTGTCGGTGTGGTGTGGTGTGTGTGTGTGTGCAGGGTGTTTGGATGGTATATGGTGTATATGCAGGTGTTAAGGTGGTTATGGCATTTATGCAGGTGTGTATACAAATGTGAGCGTGGTGTGCATGCAGGTGCTGGTGCATGCGTGCGTGCGTAAGTGTGTTTTCTGTGGCGTTCATACAGATGTTGTCAGTGTGTGAGTGTGTGTGGTGTGTACACAGGCGTCGGTGGGGCGGTGGGTGCTCTCTAACTGGGTGATGTAATGCCATGAAGGGTGCTGCAGCAGAACCACAGAGCCCAGAGGAGGCGTGTCTTGCCTGCAGAGTAGCTGGATGCCAGTGCCATGCCCATGCTGTGCCCGCGTCTGTGCTCCGTGCACAAAAAAAAAAAAAAAATAAAATACAAATAAATAAATAAGAGGCCAAAATAAATAATCACATGTAAACCCACCCATCCCCACTTTCAGTTGTCTCCTTTCTCTTACCTCCTGTGTTTTGCTCAGCTGATCTAAAATACCAAGGCTTCGGAAGCAGAGAATGTATAGTGGCTTTCTTCTTATGGCAAACAATATGTGTAAAAATCAATTGCATTTTCTGAAAAGCATGAATGTATGCCTTTTCTTCCCAAACTAACATCTGTCTAGTATGACTGCTAAGATGCAACACATTTATCAACAAAGATTCTGCACGTTTCTGCTCATTTTCTCCCAAACTCCCAACTCCAATTTAATTTTTCCTGCCTTTTATCCAGCAATTAAATTCCATTCATTCCACTACGATATGAAAAATTAACTTTCAGAGACTTCAGACTTTCTTCACACCAGTATTCCATCACTGTAATGAAGTCGTCCACGTTAGTTTTCCTAAAAGCAGCAGCACTATTGGGCTCTGACGACTTGAAATTGGACAAAGTGAAACGCTCCTTCCGCCAAGGAAAATAGTTCTCAAGGAAACGTTTGCTTCACACAGCAAATAATCAATTTTGTGGTTTATGAATGGTGATGACGTTGTCAGCTGCAGAAGCAAAACATTATGAGGTGGCTGTGTCAACCAAAAATATCAAATTTAAAATGAAGGGATTTTGATTTTAGGATCTTTGGCATTGCAATGTAAAATGTGAGTAAGTTGTAGTAAACAGGCCAAACATTCAAATTCACTGGTATGGTCCTCAAAAATTCAAGGATAAATATCTTTTAAAAATCTCCTTTTTGCCCTTTAGTTTCTTTCCTTCTTTTTTGCACAGGTGTATGAACAGTTTTTGAAATGATCTCATCTTATGCATTAGGTCATTTTGCCATGAAATTCCCCCAGATTTATCCTGCACATGAAATAACGGCTGCATATCCCTGGGTGTGTGTGTTTGCAACATGACGAGGAAAGGAAAAGAAAGGAAAGGAAAGGAAAGGGAAGGAAGAGTGACGTTTGGATATTTGACGGGATGCATGAGTGGGAGCGGATGAGGTAGAACATCCCTCCCTCTGTCTCTGTCACTCCCCCTCTGTCTCTCTCCATTCGTCTGTTTCTCTGCCTGTTTCCACCTTCTCTTTTTCTTCTGCTTCACTCCCTCTCGCCTTGCCAGTGAGCCTGCAGGTCCCGATCAAATGATTTTGGAATGTAGAGGAAGAAACATACACCTCGTTTTGATGTATTTTGTGCATGTGGCATTTAAGTGGCATTTAAATGGCATCGTGTGTGTGTCTGTGTGTGTGTGTATTGGATTTATTGATCAGTTGGTTACATGTGAATAAAATCTGACCGTTTTATTATGTTTGTGTGTGTGTGTGTGTTTGAGAGAGAGAGAGATGTGGTGCAGTCCTCCCACCCTGTCCTCTGTGATATCATCTGCTTGCTGCGGAGGACATTTTGTCGCTGCATCTGTACGGTGTGTGTGTGTGTGTGTGTGTGTGTATGTTTTGTGTCGATGATTTTGCAGAGTGTGTGTTTGTGTGTGATCACCACAGCACCTGCTGGAAAATTGCGGGCGAGTTGCAATCATTTAAACACAAGGGGCCTACCAGAGTGCTTCTTATTTGCATTTACACACACATACTCGCACACACACACACAAACACTCCCACCACACACACACACTCCATTCCAGTCTCCTCTGGTTGTTAATAGGATCCGGAGTGCTGCTGCCTTTTGTCAGTGTGTGTGTGTGGATTCGTCCCTGTGGGGTTCGTCAAAGAAACCTTTCACCGAGAACAATGATCCATGCCGTTTAGCCTTTTAACCCCTGACGCTCCCCATGCCGCGACAAAAGATGAGCAAACACACACACGCACTCACACACACATACACACACACACACACTCCTCACATATCCTGGCAAACTAGAAATTACACCCAGACAAGCCTGCATTTGTAAACAGACGTGTGCCTGCACTATAAGAGATGCATAAATCTGTCAGCACAAAGATGCACACACACACACACAGAGAGAGAGAGAGAGAGAGAGAGAGAGAGAGAGAGAGACTGTATGAAAAGTGTGTGTGGGGTTAGTGCCAGCGTGGTGTATCACTTACACACTAATTGTCTCTCCTCTCCTCTTCCACCCATGCTTCATCTATCCCTGTCTGTCTCTGCCGGCCCAAGTTTGGGTGCTCCTGCGGTCCCTCAGGTGCTGTGCTGAGTGTGGAGTCCATTGTCCCACCATGCAGGGAATATTAGCTGCCTATTAGCTTACACTCCGTATGGGTCTGTGCAATATGAGCAGCCTTATTGTGGTCGGGCAGATGATGGGGCATGTTCACATGACTGGCCGTTTGATGAAGGGAGTAAACACTCACAGTGCAATGGACAAGAGCAGTGGTTTTCAAAGTGGGGACTGGGGACCCCCAGGGGTCCTTGAAGGGCTCCCAAGGGGTCCCTATTAAAATGAGGAATAGCTTAAACGTCTGTGTAAAGATTTCTCAAGCATTTAAACACAAGAAATCTGATCCAGCATCATGAATCTGGCCATAGAAATATAGCTTTCTTGTTGTTTTTTTAAAAAGCTTTTTTTTTTTTTTGGCTAATTTGTTGATAATCTTTTCCCCCATATTTTTCAAAGAAATAAGGTTTCAAATTATTTCAACTTCATTGTGATTTAATTCACCAGAAATAGGTAAAAGGAAATGCATGAGTGATTATTTGAACATTCCACTTTAATCTCGCATCTTTGAATCTATTTGTCAGTTTTCACCATCAAAACGATTTAATACTGAACACAAACCAAACTATCTTTAACATCAGCGTCCACTGGGCAAAATCACCTCAAGTGGGGGTCCAGGGCTTTATGAGAGTCAGTCTGGGGGCCCAGAGGCATGACAGAGTTTGAACACTCTCTGGACTACACTGTAATAATGATGCCGCTGTTGCATGGAAACCCTCCAAAAAGTCAGAAATACAGAAAAAAAAAAAAATTGTGATTGGAAAAAAATAAAAATGAAAAAGGAAGCAGCATTTCAAACATTATAGGACACAAGCTTTCCCTTGAAAGCCAGACTAATGAAGTAATAATAATATGAATAACACCAGTAATAAACTTATTCCCGGGTTGTGTACCTTGTGACCTTATCTGATTTTTAATAAAAGGCCAGTATTTAGCCAACATATCAGTCTAACGTGTAGACATGACAGGTTAAAACCCAGCAGCAGAGTTCAATGTGATTCCTGTGGTGTGCATCCTCACAACTACAACATCCACCTTATTTTAAAACCACACAATGGCTAAAACATGATATGAGAATTAGATGATATTTAATAAGGGGGTCAACCATCCTCCAGTGAAAACTGCTTCCCATGGACAGGTTCATGACACAACCCTTTTTGTCAGCTCAGTGGCAAGAAGCTAAAAGCTGTTTCACAGTAAATAAATACACTATGTGCTGTTCAAGTCATTCAAAGGTGTGGGAATGGATTTCTCTGGTCCTTCAGTGTTTAGAAATATACAAATAAGAACCGTATACAGACATAGATTATATATATATATATATATATGTTCCATTGAGGAAAAATAAAAATGAAGCCAAGCGATCATTTGATGACTGGCAAACCAGTTTGGAAATTGACGTAGTGATGAGTTGACTGGTATAACACCATTATCTATTTTTTTTAAATGATGGATATTACATTATTATGCCAATGTCCACACACAGACACACACACAGACACACACACATATATATCTGAATCAGGATTACTAGAAAAGAGCATATGTACCCAGTTGACATTCTCTGGATGAATAAATGTGAAATGACTCTCTCTCTCTCTCTCTCTCTCTCTCTCTCTCTCTCTCTCTCTCTCTCTCTCTCTGTCACTCTCTCTCACTTTATGATTTGCTGACAGCCAAACGTTTGCCTCTTATTGCATCATGGCATTCATGGAGCAACATTCCTAGTGATATCCTATTCTGGAGCCCACACCACATAACACCTTCTACTTCAGATTTTCACTGGATATACCAGAGCATAGCACAGTTTAATCTGATATCTGTTCATACCACACATATTTCACTATTGTATATTATTATGGATATTGGCGATGACATTACTGGGACAGTAAATGCTTTTAAGCCTAATAATCATTTCGATAGTGGCTTTTCAGGGGATATAATGTGTCCTCTGGTGGCCATTTTGGAGGTCTATAGATGTTGGGCAACAGTGGATTAAGACAGATGATTGTATTTCTAAATTACAATACTGTCTCAGTAGAATTGAAGAGACCTGGTTGATGGTAGTGCTTTTTCAGGCCTTAAATTTGATCATTTAGGGGGCAAAACCCTTTGATCCACAAAATCCAAAAAAAAATTAATACACAAAATTTGGGCCATCAGTCAAATTCAGGCTTTAAATCCTTTGAAAAATATGTGCACATACTTTATAAGCTTGACTGTCATTAATGTCTTCAACCCTGCTGCATCTTGCACAAGATGCACAAGACATCTAAATACTTTCTATCTAATGTAATGCTGCAGCCATAAAACAATGGCATCTTGGCTTTGAAATATTAATTCTATAGTACATATATAATACACTACTACTATAATATTTCATTTCACACTATAACAGTGATGGAGCTCCCCTGAAGCCAACAAATACAGAATATGTTTGTGACATTATCATGGGAAAAATAAGTTATTTTTTACCAACCTGAGGGAAATTTATGGAACTCAGGGGGTAATATTTACGAAAATGCCCTTAAACGTTCCATAATCTATACAGAAAAAAGGAACGTCATCACAAATACAGTTATGAACTGGATATTTACTCAATACCTCAACAACATGGCATTTATATTGTCAACTCAGTAAAATGGATACTTCTATGGTTTTCTCTGTGGAACAAAATTCACAGCTTCTTCTTGAGAATATAAACTTCTTGTGTGAATGCCATGTATTGCAGGTCAAACATTTACAAGACAGATAATCCAAAGTCCGAGTTCTTTTGAATGCAGCATAGCTTCTCACATTAGTGTGGCAGTCGAAACAAAGCAAGGTGTATGATATTAAACACCAAATAAAACTTGGTAAAAAGTGCACTTTCCAACCATTTTTTGGACAGACAATCTTATGATGTACATAAATGGGCTGTGAGTTTCCTGTTTTCAGAAATGACATTTGTAATGGACTGCTGGACTGTGGTAATGGCTAGCAAGAAGCACTGCCATACAGTTGTAATTATAAGCATAAAGGATGAGCACCAACAACAGATAAAAGAAGGACAAAACGAACAATTAGAGCTGTTGTTGTGCCCACAGCGGACAACTTTTTGCATGTGGCTCAGTACTTGAGACATCAGGGACCCCCCTGCAGTCCCTGCACAGATCAGTAGGTGTTAACTGTGTCTAGTTGCTCTTCTTCTGAATATTGGGTCCATACAGTTCAGGCAGCTAGTAAAAAACACATTATCTGTAACCCTATAAACCCAGTCCATGTATCATCACAAAAACTGGAAAAAATGCTTACCTCCTTACACTTCAATGCTGCTCACTCCATGCGTCTTCCATGATTTTACTGGTTGCGTATCAAAACACTGTGGGTAGCTATAGTAACGCTTACTTGACAAAAAGCAGTCCAACACTTCCATATCAAATCACGGACTTGTTCTGTTTAGCCAAAGCAAGAGGGCATGACGGCCAATCTGGCCGCAAAATTGGAAAAATATTAAAGGACATCACAGCCAAATAGGAGTACACTGCTGGCCACGGCCATATGGCCGCTGTTTATTTTATGCACTGGTCTTTTGACTAGGAAATGATCACGTTACCAATGAGACATCGGATCAGTTTTGTGTGTACATAATGTCAGCCTGCTATCGAGCTAACCATATTACCTTATTAGCTACCATCAATGTCTTACTGTTAGCACAAGAAGCCAGATGCTAACAGCTAGTTTTAATATTGGCCAGCAGATTTAAACCAAGGAACACAATGGAAATAACACAGGCAGCAAATGGCCTGGGCTCAGACTCGAACCCGGGCCGCTGCAGTCAGGGCTCAGCCTTGATAAGTGGTACGTGCTCTACCACATGGGCTACTGGGATGCCCCATTTTACACATTTTATGTTATCCTTCATCATTTTTAAGGAACTCAGCGCAATGTCTTTTTTTTTATTGTCAAATATACTAAAGTAATATGCTTGTCCTGTAGTTTCTGTGATAAATTAGCTTGTTTAGGTTCATTCAGGTTAACTGAGTAGAGACTATTGCTAGGGACAAGACATTTTACTGCCACAGTAACCTGCATCTGGAAATAATTCTACCTTATCGAACCATTCAGTTTTACACATAATGTCACTGAATGAGCCTACACCCACATCACAACAGTCCTGTGCAGGTATGTGGCTTTTCCCAGCCCATAGTTGTTATATATTTAGACATTATGCACACAGCCAATTCTCCAGGGGAGGTCCATGATAGTGCCAGCTTTGGTTGGGAGTTGATGAAACTGCCTCTATATGGTTTGAATGTGTACATGATTGGTTGTTGGCAGAAGTGCAGTAACAGAAGGACGAGAGATAGTGAGAGAGGTAAGTAGAGGGGTAAGAAAGATAGCGAAGCTCAGAGAAACCTCTGCCAGTGCTACTGTGTATACTTGACTTTCATTGCCCTTCCCCTTGTTGTTGTCTTCTGTCTCACACTGACTCTCCCTTTTAACTTGATCCCTTGGAGGAAAGAGGAGACGGTAATGATGAGCACTGTGTGGCATGTTTAAAATAATACTCTGTGACATTTTAACATAAATAAAGTCTATTTCCCCACAGTTTCTATCACTGATTGCTATACAATAGTGATTCAAAAAACACTCTGTCTCTGGTAGTTCACAGGTAAAATAGAGCTGCAATATTAACATTCATTTTTTTCAGTGGCCAAGTTCTGGAAGTAAATTCACCATTCATTTCTCCCATAGACCAAAAATCAGTATTTCAAAATTGTTACAGCTTGAATGGCTTCAATCCTTGATGAGATGAGTGCCAGCTCTGTCCTCTGGTATACAAAAAGTGATGTATTTTACATTCCCGCTTGTGTGGAATAAATAGGAGAGCTGGACAGTTAGAATGAGAAGTGAGAGCCACCATGAGTGGACAGACAAAGACAACCTTATTAACGGAAAATTCAAGGACAAAAACATCACAATATTGAGACACAGTCTGACTGACAAGTGATCAAAAGAATTTGTGGATTACCACTTTAGGTCTAGACATCTAGTGGTTCACATTGCGCTACAGTATATTGCAGCTTCCCTCCCATACCACTGTTAAAGCCATGTGCCATTTTAGTAATATATTTTTGGCTTTTCAAAACCTTCATAAGTGTTTGGAGACAGGCAGTCTCCCAACTTGTTCATAACTGCCAAAAAGCAGAATTGCTCCTCAAAAGTATGAACTAGGGCAATGAAGTAGTGCTGCAAATTTTACCTTCCTGTATATAATCCCTCAGGCAGTCAAGGGACATCCTGGATACAGGCATGCATCTTGACTTTGCAAATCCCTGGAGTTTAAATTAGTCTAAGAATCACTTCAATTACAAAAATGTGGTAGACTGTCTGGGTTATACTGTTGTTTTAAGATGAAAGCATCACCTTTTGCCATTAACAGTATATTAGTTATAAATGTTGTAATTCAAGACCACCATCAAATTATTTTATTAAAGTACAAATTAATGATAGTTGAACAAATCAAATAATACACACTGACATGTTTAAGTGATCAGCTTACACCAGCAGTCGACCGTCTATCCATAATACCTTCTAATAAATTTTATAGGATAACAGCAATGCTGTAAATAAAAATAACACCAAGTGGTGTCAGTACGGAGTGCTTAATATCTGGTTCTGTTTGTCTCTCTGTCTCTCTCCATCCTTTAGTATTGTGTATTCAGCAGAAATACTCTCCACCTTGGCCATCAGATAAAGGCGGTTTGCCTGGCTGATTGATAGTCATGGACTGCCATGAGAATAATGAGACTAATTTACCTAGCAGATGACCGATAGCTCTAAACAACCTTTGCTGAGGAGGAAAAAAAAATGCAGTAAAACCACAGCGACTTCTAATTAGGTTTGGTGACTGGCTACAGTGCATCTTATCAGCGAAGAATCCACCAAATGAAATTAAACTCATTTGCTCTTTGTGAGAAACGGTATGGCTTAATCATCTATGGCGATACGTGGCTACAAAAAGATTCATGGTTGTATTTATATTTTATGTCATTTTGACTTTATTAGATCATGGGTTTTAGCTGTAGGAAGGTACCTTGTGCAGATCAGTGCCTGGGGATTTGTCCTATGATTCACAGCTAGTAGGAAAATCAATTCTGATGTGCCTGGTGTAACCAATTGCCTCTCTGTTTTTGACAGTGATGGAACTGGGGGAGGCCAGTAGATCCCCCATCAACTCCATTTCCCAGCAGACAACATGAAGGAGGAAGTTCGGCTTGCCCCGAGAGCCGGAAGAGTCCATTCCATCGGACCTTGCGCCATGAGTCTCATTAACATCTGCTTCAGAGTGTAAAAAAAGGGATTAAAACATCATCTCCTCCTCTTCTGCTTTTGTCTTTCCTCTTATCACCCTACTGGAGGAAGACACCAATTCCCCCACAACGTCCACTGCTCTCTAGCAACTGGACGTTTTACAGATGTGAAGGGCCTTAAGACTGTTAACCACAAAGACTGTTCTCCTTGCTATTACCCTTGTCCCTGTAAAAACATATTTTTATAACAAATTATTCATGTGAAAATATCTCTGGGCCTTTGGATACAATTTTGTGGATACTTACTCCTGAAATTGGACCTCACCACTCTGAGATTTGATTGACATCCATGCAAGCGCACCATCTGGGATTATAAACTCTCAATTCTTTGCAACAATGGATCTTGTAGGTTTTTGCATGAGGCTGCAGATGTTCCTGAGCTCCCTGCTTGGGGTATGTTTTGGCCTGGAGTTCACGGGCATACCAGGCCAGTGGGCGCGCTACCTCCGCTGGGATGCCAGCACCCGTGGTGACCTCAGCTTTCAGTTCAAGACGGATGCCTCTGAGGCACTGCTGCTGTACTTTGACGACGGAGGCTACTGCGACTTCCTGCAGCTGTCTGTGGTGGAGGGCCGGCTTCAGCTGCGGTTCAGCATCGATTGCGCCGAGACCGCCGTAGTGTCCGATCAGAGAGTGGACGATGGGAGCTGGCACTTTGCCACGCTGAGCCGGAGTAACCTGCGCACAACACTAGTGCTGGATGGCCAGGCAAAAGCAGACGAGGTGCGGCCCCAGCGCCAGTTCATGAAGATTGTGAGCGATCTGTTCCTGGGTGGAGTACCTCAGGATATCCGCGATGGTGCGCTCACGCTGCCCACGGTGCGTGACACCTCACCCTTCCAGGGTGTTATTACTGACCTCAAATACGGCAACTCAGAGCCGGTCCTCTTGGGGAGTCTTAAGGTACCGCTGGAGTCGGAGGGCAGGTGCACGGTCAACCCATGTGAAAATGGTGGCTCCTGCTCAGTGGTGGACGGGGAGCCACTGTGTGACTGCTCCAAAACAGAATACAAGGGCCGCTTCTGCAATGAAGGTAACATTTTCATTTGTTTGAAGTCACTGATGCTCCTTTAGATAACCTGAGGGAAGACAATGCTGACATGTTTGGGTTTTCCTTGAGGAAGCATCTTGAAATAACACACAACTGAAATGCAGAAAGCTCTAAAAAATTTTGTTTTGATCACATATTGAATGAAATTCATCTAGTTATGGTGACTATATATTGTTTATATTTGATGATCTGATATGTTGATTCTGATGATGATGATTGGATTCACCTGTTGTAGTCACTTGTCATGTTGTCTCCACCTACACTGTTTATATAAGCGTGTGTCCTCCAATACAGCTATCCTGATGAAGATCAATATGTGGTGGAAACATTATTAAACTCTGGGGGCTTTCTACATTTCAGAGTACAGACCCTACATTATTTCAAGTTGCTACCTTGTCTATCTGGCACCTGTTTGTTTGGATGTGCATACTCCGTCTCTAGTGTCTGAACTATGTCACGTAACTATGTCAGCTTAGACCTTACAAAAATAAAAATGGCAGGAATATTTTAAGAAATAATTAAAATATACTAAAAGGAATCTAGAACTGTAGTGTATGAGTCTTTTCCACAAGTGAACAGAAAAAAAATCACAGTATTTTACCCATGATAATGATAGTATTAAAAGGTGATACTGCGATAATCAGCTATGATTTATCAGGATATCTGTAACTTAAGATAAAAATACCCTGGAAAAGGCTAAATAATTTTCCAATAAGCAGGAATCAGTAATGTTTTTCAGCGATTTATATACACAGTGACTGCAACATGTACATGACAGAACAGTTCCAGTCAATATGCCTCAAGGCAGGGAACAAACACGCTTCATAAGAACTCAAATGTCCTATCAGTGCCAATTAAGTTGTTTGAAATTAATGATACCTCTTCTATTAACCTGAGGGAGGACAAGTGTAGATGAAGCAGTCCCACTGTGATAAAAGTTGCCCCTCTGTGTATTGTTGGTTTCTTTTTTTTTTTCTTCTTCTTCTTCTTTTATGGTGATATTTACTCTTCTCAAAGAGACATGCTGACATGTTTGTTTTTTCCTCAAGGAGGAATCTTGAGGAAGATGCCGAAAATGTCAGCTTAGCCTTTTCCACAAGTGGTTCACCAGAAAAAAAAAGGCAATTGGCAATACAGTTCGATACAGGTGATTCTGTGATACGCAGTATACTGTAAGATAATCATCTGCAAGACATGATGAAAAAATATGATGGAATTATGGCCAGATTGCAAAAAAAAATTAAGGAAACCAGCAAAATGTTGAACTGAGGGTCTTTTCCCCAGACAAACATGAAAGAAAGCAGATCTTATTTCATTTTCTTTGTGCACTGTACCACTTGTTTTACCCTTTCAGTGTGAATAAATTTGTCACATTACCACATAGAAATGTTAAAAAGCAACATCAACAAGGCTTTGAAGGTTTCACTAAGTGCCGTTCAGATGGCTTAGCTTTTTATCCCTCCTCTCTAAGGATTGTTTCTGCTATTACACCAGGTTTCATGGTCTCTGAGGCGTTTGGAGTTCGTGGGCATGCTCCGCTCTCACAGCCATCGCTGCTACGGCTGTGTTATGCGAGTGTAAATCTGTGCGCGCGCTTTTGTGTGTGTGTGTGTGTGTGTGTGTGTGTGTGTGATTCCCAGCTGTAAAATCAGAAAGCTAATCTAGGCATGGTTAGCCAGCGAGGCACAGGTTAATGGCGTTGGTCCTGCATGCAGTGATAAGGACGCCTATAGAGAGAATAGGGCCTCCTGAGCCCCTTTTCTTCACCTAGTCACAAGATGGCAGGTGCTCGAATCACATCCTTTTATGCTGAGAATTTCACTGGACCTATGATTCAGTCACACTACCGCTGGCTTTCTTCGAGCAAAATTGATTTCTATTAAAAAAAAAAAAAAAAAAAAAGGAAAAAAAAATCCCTTCCCCTTTTTTTTTTTCCACATGTATTTCTTCACTCGAGGGCAAATGCAAGGCACTTTTATTTGCTTTATAATAGTGAACTCTGATTTTCTTGCATTTGATAAATCTTAGTGAAAATGTGTTTTGTTGCAGTAATTGGTGAACATGTGATCTGTAGATGCATGAAATGGATGCCGGCACCTTTGCTTTTTTCTGCCTCCCATCAACACGCTTGTCTTGTGCTTTGTCTAATTAACCATCATCAATGCAGTTTTTAATCAGGTATTTCGAAACTGGTGTATTCTAGCAACCAAAGACTTTTTATAAGATGATCAATAACACTTAGATGAGAAAGTAAAACTCAACCGCCGGACTCTTTTATCCATGAATTAATTCAGATCAGACGGTGTTTTTTTAGGTATTTGTTATGCTCTTTTCCCTTCCTGTTTGACTTTTCAAGCTCTCTTTTTAACCTCATACAAATGTGGAATTTACATCCTATTTGGGCGGATGCCAAATCCCCAGCAGACAGACAAAGGAGCAGAGAATCTGGAATTTAAAGATTACGTTTTTTTTTTTTTTAATCTATCTCTCCCGGTGTAAAAGGAGGTGTGCGTGTGTGTGTGTGTGTGTGCGTGTGTGTGAGTGTGCGTGTGTTGAGGGGGGGGGGGGGGGTTCCTCTTCCTGTCTGTGTCGTGATGGGAGCAGAGCTGATTCACTTATGCGTCACTGATTGAATGGGTGCCATTCAATCGACAAGGTGAGCTCATGGTGTATAAGTGACTGTGTGTGAATTCCTGTGTTCTGGTTGTATTTTTTTTTTTTTTTTTTCAGTGCAGACACATTACAATAGCATGGGGACTGGCTGTTGAAAAATGTAAAATATATAGGAGGCTGTGTTTTATCATGACATCACCAAATATAATGCAGTGCTGTAAAAAAAAAAAAAAAAAATCCTATGAAAAACCTATAGGATTTATTAGGGGTTTTTGAGGTTTAAAATGCTTGGTCTTTCAGTGGAGGTGCTCTAAAAAAAATGTGATGCCTTTTGAAATGTTTTGGGGTTTTATGTGCAAAGAAATTGTGGGAGAAGGCAAGAATTGCAAAAATAGTTGCTTTTTTTTATACAATTCATGAAAAATCAAATGCATGTGTTCTGGTGACAGTAAAGCCATGCCCTGAGTGTTCTATATCACCTTAATAACAATTTTATATATAGTTTATTTGCATATTTACACTCAGCTCTCTCTCTCACTCTCTCTCTCTCTCCTCTCTCTCTCTCTACGTATATATGTATATCTATGTATATCTATATAAATGTACATAAAACCAGCAAGGAAAGGATTATACTTCCCCTATTTCTGTTTTCCCTCCCTCCCCCAACCAAATATCATCGATTAACCCTCCACACCCACACCCCATCCCCCCGCACACACCTCCCCCAGCTCCTGCAGGTCTGTGAAGCGTGGCCGAGTGAAGCACCGACGTGAGGGCCATAGTGGCCCTTGTAGGCCAACGATGCCGCTTTTTCCCCTCCTTGATTTACAGCCTCTACATTGGGACCCTTTCCCGATGTTGATTTATGTCTGGCTTTCCCTTTCTGGCTTGTCTGCCTGGCTGCCTCCTGCAAGGCACTGATAGGGCAGTGCAAGCAGCCCTGTGAGAATTTGGATGGACGATTGTAAAGAGATAAATAACCCAGCCTAATGAGGCTGGCTGAGGTGTGTGTGTGGACGGCCTGGAACGAGTGTGTCCAATTTTAAGTGGCATACAGTGGAGAGGGAAGCAGACAAAGACGGGGAGAAATGTGACACAACTGGAGGTCAGGCAGGAAGATTTGAACATATGACAGTGAGTGTACATTATAAGGCACATCTCATGAACTTGAATTGGATTCTGAGAACATCCAAAATTCGTCATACCAGCTTGCAAACCTTTCTTTATTTTATGCGTTTAACCCTTTGAAACCTGGATTGATGTCAGGTTCCTTGTTTAAATTCTTATGAAAGGCATTTTTCACAAGTATTTATCCTTTTGAAACCTGAGCAAATTGGCTTGATTCCTCTCAAAAATATGGGAAATACACAATGAGCAACTAAGCAAGGAAATTTCCTGAAAATCTGCAAGAAATTAGTTAAAGTATGTATACAGTATATATAAAAACTAGGAAAATGTCTAATTCTGGGGGGCTTTTCTTGTTAAGTTGCTCATTGCCTGTTCCCCATGTTTTTGAAGGAAATCAAATGAAGCTGATCTGCTCAGATTTCAAAGGTTTAAATGGCTCATTGACCTCAAAAGGCTCTCTAAAAATAACCCCCACATAAGCATAAAGTAATATTCAAAGAGCATTATTATGTAGATGATTCAATTTAAAAAAGTCAGATAAACCCTGGGATTCCAAGCTCACAATCCGTAAAGACAATTTTGACTAAATATATGTTTGTGCAGGGGTGGAACGGGAGATGTGGATGACTTAAAGCAGCATCAAGTAATTTATGACTTTTATCTCCTCCTGTCACTGACTAAGGAAGTGGAACACCTACAGGAGGAGTGAGCTAAGTCATAGACACTGAACAGAAACACCTCGTGCAGAGGTAACATATCACAATGTAATACACTACAATAATAATAATAATAGTGCTTTGTCATTTGCTTATTGGCTTGAGATTTTTTTTTTAGCCATTACAGCTAAAATGTTGCATTCCTCCTGTCCTCCATCAGTGAGCTGGTAAAAGTGGATGGTGACGATGTATACCTAATAAAGACTCTTATGGCTGCTTGTGTAACAAGACTCTTACAGGAATTACAGCTATTAATGCTACAAGTTTTAACCATGACATTGCAGATGCCAGACACCCTTAAAGGGATAGTTCACCCCTTTTGACCCCTAGCTGTTCTGTAGGACAGTAGTGGTGCTCTCTTCCTCTCATTGTTACTGAGTGCTGGATACTGGCTGGATGCTCCAAATGCTAACTGTTAGCCTCCTGCCATTGAGGTGGACTTCCCCCCAGCTAACATTCCTCAAATTAACTGCCTTAAACCACTCAAAGAAATTTTAACATTTTTAACACTTAATGTCACATCCTCAGTTTTGTTACGACTGTCGTCATAATTCTTGTGTTTTCATGTTCATTTTTAAATACTGTGTATGTAAATAGGCCTGCCAGCTTTGTGAAACATGTAATCAAGGAGAGTGGAGGAAAATAAGAAGCTAGCCACAATATTACTTGCCAGCTATCTTTTACTACTTTGGAGAAAGTTATTTTTACATCCAGCAGAAGACAAATGATTGCAAACTTAAATAATCTCCTTCTCTGTGGTGGCTGCTGCTCCTCTGGTGTGGAGTGATATAGGAAGTGCTGAGGTTACCGGATCTCTCTGAATGTCTGTAACAGGAAAAAGAAAATCTGACAGCGACACTGAGGGTGTGATATAAAGGGATGTTAAACCTTCTTTGAGTGGATTAAGGTGGTCATTTTTCAGAGTGTTAGCTGGGGGGAAGCCCAGCTCAGTGGCAGGAGGCTAACAGTTAGCATTTGGAGCATCCAGCCAGCATCCAGCACTGTGTGAGCTACTCTGGTTTACACCTTAGACAGCTAATCAGCATCTGATTAAGACTAGTGCAAACAAGATTGTGCTCTCTTGCTCTCTTTAATTAATGATTAATCAAGTCAGGGAGAAAGGGAAAGTAACAGAACTGCAGTGTGTGATAAGTAGAATTGATGACCTAAAGGAAAGCCAGTGATAAAGACTCCGATAAGGCTGCCTAAGGGACGGCAGTGAACAAGGCTGTAACCATTCACGTCTAATTATACGTGACACCTTAGAATTTAAAATAAAATCATTATATGACAGTCACACCCTGATTTGGATGAGAGACAGAATCTCAAAGCTGGAGAGCTGCTATATAATACCAAATAACATGTAATAAGGTGTACTAGGTGTGCAGCAGGTGAATTTTGGCAGGACTTCTCAGGCTGTTAAATCACTCATCAGTTCTGGTGCTTTTCCACAATACTTGCAATGTGATGAAAACATGTAAATATGGATTTGTGATTCTTCAGGGTGGACCAAAGTTATGGAATAGTAAAACTCACTACTGGAATTGTATTGAATGACTAATAAAGTTCTTGGTGTGTGAGACGAGGTGAGGCAGGTTTCACTGCAGGGTTCTACAGGCCTCTGATGTAAAAATAATCATTAAAAAGACACATTTAAATTTTTTTATGTATTTATTATATTTTTGTTTTTTTTATTAACTGCTAGAAATATCTAAAAATGTATCAAAGAATATTTAAATGTGTTTTAATAATTATGTATTTTTAATTTTTAATAAATCGTTTTTTTTTCTTCTAATTTTGTGGTAATTTTCATGTAATCTTTTTTTTTTTTTCTTCCTAATGTTCACTGACTTTTTGACATGTTTTTGGAAGAGATCATAAAACTGCTCACTTGCTCTGCAGCTCTCTGTCTCCTTGGCTCCGGCTCTGTTTTGGCACGGTCCAGCCAGTGGGCTACCAGCTGTGGGCCGGCGGCAACCTGACACCCCGACATGAGCAGATGGCTCTACTGGCCCTCACTAGCTGTTGCCACTGCCGCCCTTATGCTCACATTGATGTGCAAACATTGCTAGTGGTGAATTCTGTCGGCAAGAGGATTATGGCTGTTGTGAAGAGATGATGATAAAAACAATAATAAAGCAGTCGGTATTGTAATGACTCAATCTGTCATCCTGTGGGAATGGTGTGTGCGTGCGTGTGCGTGCGTGCATGTGCGTGCATGCGTGTTTACCTTCCGTGTGTCTGTTTACTTTCCATGTTAACATGCAGAATGCAATCAGTTAAGCCAGCAATAATGGAAGAATTCAGAATTTGAAATACCTCATTAATCCCTCCCGTTCTCCCACTTTATCCAATACTCCGTCCCTCTGAATCATCCCAGAAGTAATCCACTGTGCATACTCCCCCCCGTATCCTCACTTCACCTTTTGGGTATTGAATTAAAAAGAGAGAGTTATACTCTTGCCGAGATTATGTGTCCAATGATGAATAAATAAGTTTAAGTAAATAAATAAATAAGCCCTAGCGAGTCGCCTCGGCGAGGATATTGATCTGTTTTGAGATGTTTGGATTTCCTAGAGGATGAATTTGTATGAGAGGCAGATCTGGAGGGTACGTATTTGTTATGCTCACAATGCAGAAAAAAAATGTTTAATAACTCTTTTAGGATACAGTAACTGTATTAGGGTAAATGCTGGAAAGCCTGCCAAAGGGTATTGTGAGTGTGCGTCTGTGCGTGTGTGTGTGTGTGTGCATTTGCTCGTATGTCATTGGCTGGTTGACTGGTACTAAATGTCTGTGCATGCGTCTCTCTCTCTCTCTCTCTCTCTCTCTCTCTCTCTCTCTCTGTCTTATCTTATGACAGAAACAGAGGCACAATACAGTGGAAGTAAATTGTCAAAGGAAGTAGGTCAGGATAGAGAGAGAAATAAAGGGAGCGAGCAGAACACGAGGGAGGGAGAGAGACAACAAGTGATCATGAGGAAGAGAGAGAAAAATGCTGAGCTTCAAATGATGGAGCAGACAGAGAGCCAAACTGGAGTGACAGGGAATTGAAAGATGAAGACTCTCTTGCAGCTGTTCGCTCAATCCCAGTGATAAGCCCTATCCCAGAAGTTAGCCTGGTCCCGGTGGTTAGCACTGTCACATTGATGAGCTCTATATCTCAGTGGTTAGCTGTGATAGCTTTGAAAACACACTGGGGGCAGGTGCGCCTCTCAGTGTTTTTAGGAGTAGGTGCTCAGCCTGAAGCACAAAGTAGTCTCAGTCAGCAGAGAGGGACAGCACTCCAAAAATAAATGACACTTCAGGTCTCCATTCTTTAGGTCTTTATTACAACAAATGTAAACATTGTAGTAGCCAACACATGCTGATGCATTTTGGCTGTCAGCCTTAATCAGAGCCTTAAAAACATATTGGCAGAGTATTCAAGGCCAGTGTTTCCTTTAAGTTGATGCATTTAATAATACACTATATGGACTAGTATTGAGCCAAACCTCTAAATCACTGAATTCAGGTGTTTCATTCAGTCCCATTGCCACAGGTGTATAAAATCCAGCAGCTAGCCATGCAGTCTGCCTTTACAAACATTAGTGAAAGAATGGCTCGTTCTAAAGAGCTCACTGAACTCCAGCATGCTGCTGTAATAGTAATGTAATAGGATGCTACCGCTGCAACAAGTCAGCTGCTGAAGTTTTTTCACTCCTAGATATTCCACCATCAGCTGGAAGTGGGATTATTGCAAAGTGGAAGCGTTTTGGAACCACAGCAATCAGCCACCAGGGGGCAGACCACGTAAAGTTACAGAGTTACAGAGACACATAGTGCGTAAAAGTGTCCGACGCTCTGCTGACTCAATACCTGCAGAGCTCCAAACCTCCTCTGGCATCAACATCAGCACAGAAACTGAGCGCCGGGAGCTTCATGGCCGAGCAGCCGCATGCAAGCCTCACATCACCAACGTCAAGCATCGGATGCAGCGGTCTGGAGCAGTGGAAATGTGTTCTGTGGAGCGACCAATCACGCTTCTCTATCTGGTGGGCTGATGTCTGATGGCCAAAAATTCCCACGGACACACTTTGCAGCTAGCTGTTGTAGCTGCAAAGGGGGACCAACTCCATATTAATGCCTATGGATTTAGAATGGGAATCAGAAAAGCTCCTGTAGGTGGAATGTGGAATTGTTCATTAGACATCGAGTTGTTTATGGAAGTGTGTTTGGTTGTTCTGGTGCCAAATTGTGGGCTACTGTATGGTAGCATGATGCATTCACTTAAGAAAATTCCTGACTGGAATTGTAAGGAAACGAAACAAGCATCACAAGTGCCTGTTTGAAGCTGCATTTAGCCCACACCTCCACTGGGAGACCAGCAACCTGGTGCCTCGGACCACTTGGACCAATTAGCCATCTCGATCATTTCCGTGTACAGAGAGAACAATATGCTCTAGTGGAAATACAGAGGTGAAATCATCGTGTTGTACATTAGTCAACTATGATAGCATATTTGAGCCACTGCAGGGGGGAAATGGAGCTGGTGGAGGGGGTGGGGACCATATCGTGAGGAAAAAAAGTATGAGAAAAAACTCACAATTTTATGAGAAAAACTCAAGCTAATATGTCATCATAGTAAACTGATCAAACATGTTTTTTTCGGGGTTTTTTTGTTTGTTTTTCAATATGGCTTAGGACTTAGACCCTGAAGGCATAGGCGGAGTTTGCAGGGGGGCAAGGGGGGCATTGCCCCCCCTAGCGTCTGAAATGTGTCACTACATTGAGTCAAAAATAGGTCCAATATTTTTTTTTCCTGTATACATATCTATAAACATTTAAGCAATGCAATAAAATAAGATTATTTTCAGAAATAAATCCGAATTACATTATGTTTGGTATTGTAATAAATAAAATAATAATTAAAAAAAAAATGTTTGCCCCCCCAGCGCAAATTTCAAACTCTGCCTATGCCTGAAACAGAGTAACCATGGAGTGTAAAGATGACTTGATGCTGCCATTTTTCTCAGCAACAGTCTAATGTTTATGGTAATTCATGCCTCAAAATTAATTGAACACATCAGATCGTTGTTTGACCTTTTTCATTTTCTTTGTCATTGGCAGCTATTTTATGCTGATTCATTACTTCAGGTGTCGAGGTTATCAGAGTACCTGGACCACCGCAAGAATTGCCACATTTAATAAAAAATCCCAACGCCATCAGAGTGTGAGTTTCTCGAGCGCCTTGATACCGCCTTTGAGAAAGAGCGTCTCTCTCGTCCTCTTCACACGCTGCATATTTGATCCATGGGAAGATTATGAGCCTGATGAATAATAAAATGGCTACTAAATATCTCAATGAAAGAAAAAAGATGGATGTTAAAAAAAATGGTCTGAGGATATTAACTCTCATGAGTATTAGAATGACACCGGGTTCATGTGTGTGCTTATAAGCATAAGTGTACAGTGTAAACACACACACACACACACACACATGCACAGAGCAGCTGATTCAAACACACATCCTCCCTACGCCTCTCTCTGTTTCTTTGTCTTTCTCTTTTTTTGTCTCTGTCTCTTCATCATTCATACACACACACACACACACACACGGCCTATGCTCCTGCCATTATATTCACATGAATGCATGCAAACACACGTGTACCCACGCACACACACACACACACACACACACACACACGCGCGCATACATGCACGCACTTGGGGCTAATCTCGCTAAAGCCTTGGCTCCCCTGGGTCCTTTTTGAATCAGTTGATTTATTTGAGATTTCCATTGCGTTGAACTCTACACTCAAATGCCAGCACAAGAGGGCCGCTGCTGAAAGAAAAAAAAAAGATTAGAGAAGATTAAATGCACGCACACACACACACACACATACACTCGCACACTACCTCTCCCAGATGACCGTTTGACCAACTCATTCCATGTTAGAGCACATCTGACACAAGTCCTCGTTTTAAACTGAATTAATACCTCATGCATATCTGATTGACTTCCATCTGCCTGCGCTCACATTAATATCCAATACATGCCCAATTATTCCCTGCTAAGAACATTTAATGGATCTCAAGTCAATTACGTTGAACTTAATTTTCCCACCACTTCATTTAAACAACTAGACTGGCTAAATACGGCTAATTTTTTTTTTTTTTCAATAATCACAAACAGCCGTCACTCTAACGATGCACGCTTTGTGTGCTGCACTTTCACGTGTGGGTCGCAAGTCATTTTTACTGTCGCATCAAAGTCGTGTTTTTTAACCGTTCTGTGTCGTTCTACATGCATCACCACAGAGGCTTTCAAACTTCTTCATGTACCCGGACCCCCAAGTTGACTTGCAATAAGCCGAGGACCCCCATTTGAATTTTTTTTTTCCATTTGTATCAAGAGATATTTGGGTTTGCTGTGTTCAAACACCTTTCACAAGCATTTAAGCACAACTGATGTCAATCCAGCATCACAAATCTGGCCTTGAAATATAGCATATTAATAATTAGAATCAGAGTTTTCTTGTATTTAAAATGACTGTCAGCTAATTTTCAAGTGTTTTTTTGTTTTTTTTTTTCTCTAACTCCTTGGTATTTTTTTGTTATTTGTCTGGAAATTTTCTTGTATTTTCTCTATTGCCATTTCTTTCTTTCTTTCTTTCTTTCTTTCTTTCTTCCTCAATAATGCCCCTGGTAATTTTTTCACTAATCGTTGTGTCTTTCCCCATATTTTTGAATGAAATCGAGTGAATTTGTGCAGGTTTCAGAGGGTTCAAATGTTTTGATGCAGTGCTTCAACACTGACAACACTGAGATTAAACCGGGCAGCAGAAAACAAATGTTGAAACGATCCCTCGTCCCCTCATTCCTCCTTCTCTGCATGCTAACAGTTTCTGGTGAATTTAATTACAATGAAATTAAACGAGTCCTCATTTTGCTGAGAACCCCCTGACCCAGACCAGCTATCAGTATTGATGAATCTGCTGATGGATGGCATATTTTTATTCTGGTATAAAAAGGGGTACAGTAATGTGTCTGCACTGAAACACAATGAAAAGACTGGGAGTGTGTGTGTTTCCAATGTGTTTTCCACAGGAGGGTTTACTGTGGATGGAAAAGGCTTCTTTCTCTTCTGAAATGTGTTACATGTTGTATTATTATTTTTTTTTTCACACAGGATAAAGCCCTCTCCACATTATGGGATGGGGACCAAATGTGTGGTTAAAACCAAATGACACTGTTTAAACTCTTCACTGCCGACATGCATGTGGCTGTGCCCGGTGCCAGCCCCCTGCATGGACTCGAGTGTATAATCAGTTTGCATGGTTGTGTACATGCAAGTCCCAAGAGTGTTTCTAACAGCGGCTTTGTTTGCTTCTTTTTTCTGTCTCCTTCTATTCCAGAGGTCAACAGCAATATGCCAGGTGAGTTTTAATGGAGGGTGAAAAAAAATCAGTTGTAGGAATTATTCATGTAACTTCATGCATGTTTACGCGCAGGCTACGGCTGAACTAGCCACCCATCTTGCTGAATGGTAGTCTGAAAGATCCATTGGATTCACTGTTCCACTCTGGGATACAAAATTTGGTTAAATTGCCACGTTTTAAAATGCAAATATTTTGTTTCACTACAAAAAAAGTGAGTTTTCCCCATCAAGAGGGGATTTCATGGAGGAGACACAAGCAGAAACAGGAAATATTTCCAGATTGAAATAGCACAGTGTAAACATTTACCTTCAACTCAGATAAACTGGGTTGCATTCCCAGTTTCTCTGCCCAGAGTGAAGGTTTCCTTTAAAACTGAGGGGATAGCTCACCCTTATTGAAAAAAAAAAAAGATATTATTTCACTCCCCCTCCAGTTGCTCTGTAGGAAAGTTCCTCTTCCTCTCATTGTTACTGAGTGCTGGATACTGGCTGGATGCTCCAAATGCTAACTGTTAGCCTCCTGCCATTGAGGTGGACTTCCCCCCAGCTCACATTCTGAAAAATAACTGCCTTAATCCATTGAAATTGGTAAAACAAAAACAATAACCACCTTCGTCCACTTGAAGGAGGTTAAACATCACTCTGTAAAACTGAAATGCATATATAATTAATGAGTGCACATGGATGAAAGTTAGTTGCTCAAATTAGGGTTTCTAACATAATATCCAGAAAGATCTGGTAACCTCAAAGCCACAACAATAACTTTCTCCAAATTACTAAAATATAGCTGGCAAGTAGCCTAATGCTGTGGCTTGCCTCTTCTCATCCTGCTCTACTCGCTGTCACATTTCACATTCCTTTCAGACACCTGCCAGCCCTGAGGAAGTGAGGAGCAGCACAGAGAGCTGAGACCATACAGGAAAATAGCTCTACTCTTGATTGATTGATTTAAAAAATATATATATTAACATTTCATGCCATTTTGGGGAGCATCCAGCCAGTATCCAGCACTAAGTAACAATGACATGAGTGTCCTGTGTAACAGCTAGGTGGGAAGTGAAATATCAAATATTTAGCACGATTAAAATCAGCTGGTGGTGTAGTAGGGGCAGCAGACCTTGGTAGACCTTAACGTCTTAATGAAAGATCAGCTGAGTAACTGTCATTGTGATCTTCACTTGTATTCAGTCCAGGGGCTTAAGGGCTTATTAACCTGCATTCAAGCCTCGTCATTTATTATTTGTGTATTTACTTGAACCCTGTCATTTTCAACAAATACCTCCTTCATATTTCTGAGAATAAGGCCTAATGAGTCCTCTGTAAATAATGTATAATGCCATGACTATGTTGCACTTATTCATTAGATTAGTGCTCAGTCCACTCAAATTCAAGGATATCATTTCTCCATGAGGCTACTGTTTCTTCTGAGGAAGCTTTCTGCTCAGCCATGGGAAGCTTTGTAGCACCTGTCAGTGTGTTTTGATGCCATGCTTTCCCTCCTGGGAAAAAGATGTGCCATCACAATACCAAAGAGTATTGGAGACTAAGGGTTTCTGAAGTGCTTCCTTTCTCTTTCTCTCTCTCTCTTATTCCCCTCGTCATCCTCTCAAGGCCTTGCACACATGATGGCAGAACAAGGTATGCCTCTCTTTAACTCTTTTCTTCTGTGTGATGGTTTCTTGTGTTTCGAGTGTAGTGTGTGCTTTGCTGTTGGTGTGAAATGTGTAGAAATGTATCATCGTGCATACATTGCTATTCCAGTGTGATGTTATCATCATTATCTTACTGTTGATGACATCGAGGACTTAAACGTGACAAGTCTTTTGTTGTGACTCTCAAAGGTATTTGCCTAAAAAATACACTCTAAGTTAAATCTGAATTACGGTCTAATGCCTGGTGTGGTTGTGTTTTTGAAGTGTGCCGTGATGTACAACTCATATTTTGTGTTACAGTTGCACTGCATTTTGCCACTGTACATTGAGTTTGCCACCGTGATATGTATTCTTATACATTGATGTGCTTTGTGTTCGCTGGATTTGCTGTTTTGGCTGACTTTTTTCTTCTCTTCTTCCCTCTCTCGGCTCTCTCCAACGCGGGTCCCCTTCTGTTCTCTCTTCGCCTCCTCCTGCTCCTCTAGCTAAAAGCAAAGGTACAGCTTTTTCGCAATCTCTCCTTTTCCACCTCTATGAAAAGCGACGCTTGCTCTGTGAGTGTTTGAGAGCGATGCGGTGTAATGTGTTTGTCTGTTTGTTGCTCTAATGTGTTTACTTGTCTGTGCTCAGCGTCTCTTCTCTAATGGTGTCCCACCGAGGGTGCTCGGATTAAGCGAGTAATTAAGCCAACCTTAAATGAGGGAGTGGGAAAAAAGAGTGTGTTGCTTTGTGTGTGGTTAGTGTGTGTGTGTGTGAACTGCTGGAAGCAAAGTACCGTATGCAGGGATTGTTCTGAGACACAGTCTTGAGATCGGTTTCCCAATCTCCATTTCAGTTCAGGATGTGATCCAAAGCACTGACTGAGGATCAGTTTTCACAAGCAAGACGTCTTCATCTTCCTGAGGGAACCAGAAACTAACAAGCGACAAAGAATTGACCATAATCCTTTACTTACAATTGATTTTACAGAACATTTTGCATGCCCTCACCTAAGACTTTGGATTAATTCACATGGGGATGAACTTGTGCCACAGTTTAGGGCTTTCATCCAGGCTTGGGTGTGATGGTGGGATTTTAAGCTCATTCCTTTGTACAGCGTTTAGGTCAGGTGTGGATTGGACACTCCTGGATTTCCAGTGGAAAAGAGAACATGCAGAAACATTGTGATGCACTTTCCAGTAAATTCCCCTCATCATGCTAAGTAGAATTTGATATGTCCATTTGATATCGCTGAATAGAATATTGCTTTAGGTATAATCCTGCAAAGCCTCAGAGGAGGAGCTGTGGGCACTTGGTGTATATAATGCAGAACTGAGCCCTTACTTGAAGTTTTCCCATCATGTCATTGTGAGGTGTTGTTATCTGAAAGCTGGCCTGACTGGAGATCAGCATCCCGTCTCTCTTTTCAGAATACTCTACACACATTTGAGCCTGGTCTCGTGAAATTTCCTGAAAATAAGCATGATGTATTGTAATGCAAATCCACGCCGTGCATAAAGACTGAGAGAAAAGGATTGTGGACCAGCAGCAACGCTGAAATACAGCAGTGGAAAGTGAGCAGGTGGAGATCATGGAGCCAGATGGGTGGATACATTTACAAATCTGATGAACTGGGCTCAGTTTCCAGTGCACGACAAGACTCTTTGAAGTGAAAGTGACTGAGTGAAGCTTTAACTTTTTGCTAAAGTTTTTTATTTGACCTTGATCAAATCCTTTCCCAAATGTTAACCAGACTGTATTAGTTGCCAAATTTTAACCAAAGATTTGGTTACCTGTATCTGATCATAACCTTAAAGGACAATACCACTGAATCTGCAGGTTTAATGTAATATCTACATAATGTATATAGGGGAGAGTGGAGTAAATAGTGCCAATTTTTACTTAAAGTGCCTTTAAAGCGAGAGGATTACAGTAATGCCTCCAACTAAAATATGCACATATAGTTTAGGATGTTGTGCATCCCTGGGAACAATCACTTTGGATCTAATATAAACTGTTTGAGAAATATAGCTTTCGAAAAAAAAGTGGTTTTGTGGCACAACTTGCCCCCGGTGCGGGGTAAATTGTGCCATTAGAGAGAATACACTGGGGTAAATTGTGCCATTGATAATTGAAGTAAAACAAATCATTTTAATCTGACAAATGATAATGCTATATAAAAGCAAAACAAATTCAATACAAAATTATTTATTTAACATTTATTTCTTATTTTAACAAGATCACAGGCCACTTTTCTATAACGAGGCCCAGCGCCACATGAACACATACCCAGAACAAAATAAAAATTCCAAAATGAGCACCTGCAAATCATCTGAATCTGAATCTGAATAGTTTTAGTGATCAAAGGTAAGAAGACAATGTACAATAACAATAAAATACAATAAAGTAATATATAGTATATAATTACAAGTTGTGCCACTGGCACAAATTACCCCAGGCCCTTTGGCACAAATTACCCCAAGCCCACCATTTTGAAAAAAAAAATGCATCCCCCAGCTGTTTTGAGCTAACATCATGCTAACTGTATAGACTCATGGTGCAGCTTACTAAAGTACTAAAACCTGTGTGAACTGTTTTCAAAGTTTTTTTTATAATTGTTCAAACACAGCAATCAAAAAACCTTGATCATAGAAATTTTACTTTGGAGGGCAAAAAGATGTTTATTGAACTGAAATGTTCTTACCTCTCAAGCCATGTGTCTCCCTTCTTTGCAGGATGAGTGAAATGGATGCCTTTTCAAAAATATGTGGTCACATGACCAACTTCTTCTATGGTTTTCTAGATAACAGGGGTGGCACCACTTTCCCCTTGGCACAAATTACCTCTCCCCTACTGCTAATCATTTTCCCAAAACAAGCAGTCATATTTTAGAGCTCCAATGTCATTTTTCTTCCCTTTTCTCCAGTCACTGGTTTCCATTTACTCCACTATGACATGACAATGATAACGATAATATGAAAATTTCAGAGACTTCAAACTTTCTTCACACCAGTATTCCATCACTATAATAAAGTCTTTCACACTAGTTTCCTAAAAGCAGCAGCACTGTTTTGTTTTGATGACTTGAAATTGGGTGGAGTGAAACCGTCTCTCTGCCAAAACATAGTCCTATTGTTTCAACCAAAAATTTGTTTAAAATTTTGTTTATACCTTGAGAAATCTTTACAACCCCTGCATAATTTGCAACATGATTTGTTGCAATGTGAAATGCAGATAAATATTCAAAATCACTTGGATTCACAAGGATTCAGTTACCTAACCATGACCTAAACCAAAGTTATTTTTCTTGCATAAGCTTAACTGTTAGCTGACCTTTCCACACGCCAAACACATGAGAATGTGTCCAGTCGTTGCCGTTGTTGCATAAACCAGGTCATGGTGGAGGAGCGTGATGTGGACATGAAATTCATGTCCTAGAAAATGTAATCAACGACTACTGACGCCAAATTCCCCAGAGCTGTTTGGGAATGCTGCTTTCTGGAATCTGTTATATACACATTTTAGATGTGCCACTACAAGATGTGATGCCGAGCATGGTGCACTAATGTAAGACGGGCAGGGCATTAAGGTACCAATGAGGCTGAAAAAACAATTCAAAATAAAGCAGAGAGGTGACAAGGACGAGGTAGAGGTGAGGAACAGAGCAACGAGACATAGACGGATCACCGGAGAGATGCTCATGGAAAAACAGATTGAAAGGCAGAACAATGGAAGAAACAGACAGAATGAGAGATGGTTGGTGTCACAGGTAGATGGTCTGGGAGACACACAAGGATAAATGTGCTCTATTTTTAGGACAGGCCTGTCAGTCACACTACCATAGTCCCACCTACCACCTACCACTTACACTTAAACATACATTTACACCCCCTCTACCTTTTGGGGTGGTTTTCTCACCCCTCCATTGTTGTGTGTGTGTGTGTATGTGTGTGTTGCTTTTTTAATGCTATTAGTTTTTGTTTTTGAAGAGGCAGTGACAACTCGATGGTACGTTACAAAGTAAGATGGTAGACCTAAACCCCGCTGTGTTGATTTGGCAAAATAGATAACACTTTTTTTATAGTTTAGGATTCCAAAAAAATGTTTGGGAATTTTGGAAATGATTGAGTTCATAAGTTGCTCCACAGCTATACTCTACCAGCCAGACTTTATGGTAATAAATTTGCATAGAGTATGATGCCATGCTAAACTGTAGCGATGGTGACTCACACAGGCTACAGTTCAGTTGTGAACGCATGTCTTCACGTCATGCTCATGGTGTTCCATCAGAAGCAGAAAGATAATGACTTCATTAAATCTTGAAGAAGTAATGCAGGTTTCACCAAAATATTTTATCATGCATTTTAATATTTGCTGTTGATTTCTTCATAAACAATAGCAGCTGGGGGATATACTTGCATCTTTCTAACTTGCAATTTTTTGTTGGCTGAACACATTAACAAATAGCTACTATTGTCAAAATGAATTCTGTAGTTTGCATGTTTTTTTAAAGTCACTGATATGTAATGTTATGTGGACCTTTTGGATTTTCTATGACTTTTCAGCAAAAAAAACAAAAACAAAAAAAACACTCACAGTACACAAGGCCAGTTAAGAGACCAATGGTTTTGCATGTTTAGCCTAATATCTATCTCATTGTTGTATATCCTACACATTTCTGCTAATCTTCTACCAAAACAAACAGCTGTATTTTAGAGCTCCAATATCATTTTTCTTACGTTTTACCCAGCCTTTGGTTTCCATTCATTCCACTACGATATGTAAATGAAATTACTTACACTTTCTTCACACCAGTATTTCATCACTGTAATAAAGTCGTCCACATTAGTTTTCCTAAAAGCAGCAGCACTGATGACTTGAAGAGTCAAACGGTCTCTCCGCTGGATTATAGTCCTCAGGGAAACCTTTCAAAACAAAACAGTTTTGAACAGTGTAGCTCTGTGGTTTATGAATGGTGATGACTTCGTTAGCCGCAGACACAGAACATGACAAGGTGGGTGTTTCAACCAAAAATTAAAATTTGAAAATCAAAGTATTTTGAGGTGTGAAGCCTTTAGTACCCCTGGATGATTCTCAATGTGGTTGTAGTGTAGAGTGTGGGTAAACTGGTGGTAAATGGGCCAAACATTCAAAATCACTGGTATGGTCCTTTAAGGCAATTAGGCTCAACCTTGATTTTGTATATGATTGCATTATCTTGATCTGCCTGAATGTGTGTTCCTCACAACACGAGCATGCACATAGAGCAAAGAAAATAAAGTTCATGTGCCACACCAAATTGCACTTAATTGCACGTAATTTATAAATGCAGGGTATTGTCGACAAATTGGAGGAATTTCAGATTTTGCTGTATTTGATAGATACAGTGACAAATTGCTTACAGCAGGGAGCAAGGGAAAAATTGTTTTGTACAGTGTTGGACCTCCAAATCAAATTTAAGTACCGACTCAAAACATTAGCAGCTCCAATCCATATTGGTCAGAGCCTTCTATATACACCTATAATGAATTCCCCCATTCACAGAACAAAGCTCGCCTGAGCTCCTGGAGCTTTCTCTCTCTTCTCACCACCTGTCTCTCTTGCTGGTTGCTGTGTCTAATCCCTTACTGAGATGGCAGACATTATTAGGCATCAGGCTCCTTGTCGCCTCCCGTTAGCCAGACAAGAGCCTCCATTCTGGCTCTATTTGCATGGCGGCTCAGTGGTGGCAGGGAAGTAGATAGAGAGAGAAGGGGATAATAGGAAACTGTGTCTCCGCCGTCGAGGAGTCATATTTTACTGTCACAAACCGAGACAGAGGGCTCTTCTCCTCTAGTCGTCTTTCTTTCAAACTCTCCTTTCTCTCTCTCTCTTTCTCTCCACTTTCATATTCTATTGCTCACTCTCCCAAATTCTTATCTCATTCACTCCCTTGACTGTCCCTGCTCTCTCTGCTCCTATTTTGCTTCATTTTTTCCTCCTCATTGACTTAGTAATTATTTGCCCTTTCCTGTTTTTCTCTCCACCTCTACCTTTCCTTGCCCCCCCAACCCTCATTCTATAATATGTGCCTATTTGCCATTTTTCCACTATGGTAGCCTTTTGCTAAGTTAAGTGGCTTTTTCAAGCATTTAAGTAACAAACGTGCACTTATGGAGCTTTCCACACACTGACTTCCCACAGCAAATGACTTACTAACAAGACTTGGTTGTTAGACTGACTAATGTTAAGTGCCAAGCTGAATGTGTTTTCAATTTCAAAAATCCACTCAGAGGTAAAGTTTGTTTGCCGTTGACCATTTTGGCCATTTTGTTGTGTCATATATGTGGCTTTGGCAAACTTAGAGCGTTCAGGTCCTCTCCATGATGCAGACCTGGCCTCCTTTTGCATTTTTCCATGTGGGAAGTTGGATTTATCCAGATTCTGGGATGATGGTAAACCTCCATAAGCTGCCATCAACACGCCACACAACTGGCTTCACATGTAAGACAGAGGAACTTGGGAAACGTCAACACACAATGCTGTGACATGTTAAGCCATAAAGCTACATTTTACATTTTTTCACTTTGAGACAGGGATTGTATTTCTTGTGCCAAACTCCTACTACTCAGTTGGTCAAGTTTCCACCCCGACACTTCTCTCTCATGTAAGCTGGGGCTTTGCTGTGTTTTCGCCCCTCTCTATTTTCTATTGTTGTTGATATGAGTTCCCTGATCTGAGGCTGCAGCAGCACTGAAGGCCACAGCCAGGTCACCACTGCGTTAGGGCTACGGCTACTACCACTGAACCTGAATGGAGTAGAATGGACTAGTGTTGCAAAATTCCCGGAATTTTCAAAGTTGGAAAATTTCTATGGGAATTTTTTGGAAATTAACGGGAATTAATGGGAATAAACGGGAATTTGGGGGGAATTTTCGGGAATTAATGGGAATAAACGGGAATTTGGGGGGAATTTTCGGGAATTTATGTTCACTGCATTCACCCGGTCATATACATGTATACAAAATAAACATTTTGGTTTGTTATAAGCAGATATGCAGGCAAACATGTTACATTATAATGAATTTCCAGGGAATTTTCGGGAATTTTCCCTAGCTGAGTCAAACTGTGTTAATTCAGGCATAGGACTGTGTGCAGTACTATTGTTAAGGTGTGCATATGAAGTGGTTCAAACTACCCATTAAAATGCATAGAAATGCAGGAAATTGAATCGTGATGCTGATGTAGTGATCGTCTGTCTCAGTGGAAGTGCTGTAGCCTAGTGGAGTATAGGCTACTGATTGATGATGATCAAATGTGCTCGAAATTATTTGCATATGTGAATCATGGTGCACAGTTGAATTTGCATTGAATCATGCAACATATTTGTTTCCACCAAAATGCAAAGTTGACTGTTTATATTTAAGTTTTATACTTAAGTTTTATTTCACACACTTGGGTTAGGGGCATGATGATTTTACAGTATGCTGGCATTGTGGCCTTTGGGTTAGAGGTGAGTCCTGAGTTCAGGAGATTAGGGTTTCCATTTCCAAAATGGTGATATTGATGTTGACATTCATTTAATTGATTATTGTTTTTTGCCCCATTCACCTTAAGTTAACAACAAAAAAAACAAAAATTTCCAAAATTCCCAAGCTTAAATTTCCATGGAAACTTTTTAAAAACCTCATTCAAATTGATGACAAGAAAAAAAACAAAAATTCCCAAAATTCCCGAGCCGAATTTTCCTGGAAAAATTGAAAAAAAAAAAAGTGACAGCAAAAATCTTCTGAAAATTTCCAATATTCCAGAGCAAAAATTCCGGGAAATTTACCGGAAACTTTCCACCCCTTTGCAACACTAGAATGGACTTTCCCATTCAAATCAGCATACCAGGATGGTCATTTTTATCTGGACCACTGCCACGTCACTGGGCTGGATTCCAGTGACGTGGACTTTCTGCAAGTTGCTGACTCTCTCAGGTGAGAGGTTTTGCAGCAGGACCAAAGTCGCAGGAGGACATCTTGCATTTCAGCCAATGTCCATTTGCCATTTGAGTTAGGAAATGCTTTTATACCTTGTCACTAATGTCAGATCCCAGTCTAGTTTTAAGTGTTGCCTAAGCACTCACTTAACACAGCAAGAAACACAAATTCAAACCTTCATTGTCCTAACTGTGCCTAATTTTTGATTTTAGGTTACACAGCATTATAAATGTGTACAGTTCTCAAGCAAGTGGGCACACCTTACCGACCCCCTGACTTGTCACCATACTAATTACTCAGCTGAATAGCCACAGCAAACAGTACATTATCCTGTACTCCATTCAACTTCTGTGGCTACTACATAAACATAAGAAAGGGTTTAAAGCCCCAAACAGCCCAGCATCATTTAAAATGCCAGTTTGAGGCAAAGGGGGCATTTAAGCATGAATATCAGGGTCATACACAGACACATGGAGGCATGGTGGGTAGCTGGAGGTAGTTGGAGAATGCCAGTGTTTATTTCTTCTTCACGTTGATGTAATTAACAAACCCAAAAGAATCCCCACACTGGGGAGCGTGCTGCTTAAGAGCAAAAAGAAGCAAAAAGCAAGCATGAACAGGTAGTACTAAACCAAACTGAAACCAAACAAACCCATCTGAGAATTAGCAGAGGCTGTGGCAGCAGGAGCTCCACTACACACACAACCACTGTGCAACAACTGTTCACCTGCTTTGTCTGTGTGCTTTGTATGTGGTTAATTAACTCCACACCTAACAGGCAGCATGTACGGCAGAGCCCTCTGCACCCCTGTCCCCTCAGAGGCCTCTCAGGTGTTGGCCTGAGAGTTTGTTGTGCTTGTTTTGTTTGACTGTGTTCTGGCATCTTCCAAAGATTATGAGCTCAGATGGCCTGTTATCTGCCTCAGTGCCAAAGAGGATCATCTTTTGTCCCCGATAAGCCTTAGAACATTTTTGTTTTTGTTTGTTTTGTTTGACCCACAATACTGAGTTTGTGTTGTTTAGATTCCATCAGTGGAGCTCATAAGATTATTCAAGACATTTACACATACACAACACCCTAAACACATGGTCGGCATGTTTTAAAATGACTGATATGAAGAGAAGGGGGAACTCTATGAAGGCATAACAGAGAGATGGGGTAAGAGGCATAACTGAAAGCCCACCTGGCCCAAATACGTCCATTTTGGTGGAAACTGTTTATTCCTCAATTTTCAATCATTCACATTTCAACTCAGTGACTTGTAATTGTCGTGTTACATGTAGAGTATTAAAGGGGCTGTTCACCCATTTGGAAAAATAACCCTAACCCACATAGTCCCTCTCCCTGATGTAGGACAGTCGAGGTGCTATCCTCCTCTCATTGTTGCTGATCGTGAATGCATAACATGACCCCAGCTAGCATTCTTAAAAAATAACTTCCTTAATCCATTCTAATTGTTAAATTAATAAAGTTTGAGTATGATGATGTGTATCAGTTCAATCTTATTTGTAGATTTTTTTTAAATTATTTATTTTTTTATCCTACTGCTATTTTGCTGCTACAACATCTTAATTTCCTGACAGTGATCATCAGAGGCTGGTGTTATATTGACTGAAACTGCACCAGTGAGCCTGGCAGAATGCCAGATGATCCAGATCCATAAAGTCATGATGGTTTCAAGGTAGACAGAGACAGACAGGGGGGTTGGTGGGAGCTGCTTACAGAAAATAGGAAATGCTTGGACAGTTGTCTTTTCTGCGCTTGACTGAGTGCTGCTAGGACAGCCAGGCAGGGGAGGGCAGGGATTGCCGAGATGTCGGTGAGACGGGGGTAGGTGGGCGAATGGATGTAAAATGGAGGGCCAGGGAACAGTTTCAGGTATAAGGCATATTAACATGGAGTTTGTTAGATGCATTTCAGGACCAAGACCTTACTGACAGGCTTTTGGTCAGCTTTCCAAAACAAATCCTGGCTTAACATCAAGTGTTGCACGGTGAGAAAGTTTGGTCCACTCCCAAATTTGAGCTATCTTATTGAACCCTCTGAGCAAAACTCCTTTTATTTCCTTCAAAAATATATACTGAAAAAAAGCTCTGGCCAACAAAATGCATTTTCTTGAAAGCACAGATTCATTTCTACTAATAAATAAGTAAATTAGAAAATAAATTGTAACCACACATAAATAAACCACACTTTTTTTCTTTTTTTTCTTTTTTTTTTTTTTTAGACAAGACTCTGCACTCTTTTTTAAGAAATAAAGGGACTTTTGCTCAGAGGGCTAAATAAAACCTGGCAAAATGAAAGCCGTCCTCTTGGGCCCTGGGTTTCAGAGGGGGAAAAAAAAGGCTGTTAGCTATGGTTTGCTTGAAATGTCGCCACATAAATGCAACAAGGCGACAACCTGTCCTCTGATTCAGACCAAAACAAATGCGTTCTTGGTTGCTCACACACAAACGCACACGCCCACACACACACACACCAAACACACCACTTGCTTGGCCAGGCGCTGGCATACTGTGCTGAACCCCATGCTGGCAGAGATCATATGCCAACAAGCAGCAGTGACAAGAACAACAACAAACACAGACGGGATGCAGAGAAGGCAAAGCATTGACAAAGTACCTTCTTAATTTGTTACTGTTCGTCCCCCCACTTCCCCCCCATTTCTCTGGTCTCTTACCTGCCAGTTTTTTCTTCTCCTCCAAGCTTGGCGGCTGTGTCACCAGCCATGGTGGTTCAAATAATATGGAGTTTTGAAAGTTGGTGCTTTTTGGACTAAACTGCTTAAAATCGGACATTTTTCCTGGCAATAAATATCCTAAAATATTGAATATCTACATCAATAGCAGCTTTAACTACCTTTTAACCACTGCAATCAGCTATTTATGCATTTTTTTTAATGCATAAAAATCAAGTCTCATAAAGGAAGAATAATGTGAGCATACACAAAATATTATGTTAATGCTGATAATAGAAATTAGCCCATGGCTGGTTTGGAGATAAATATGACATAGCAGACGTCTAACATTAGTTAATATTATGGATCAACATTAATCTTTTTTGGCTGATTTTTACTAAATGTCTTTTATTTTTTTTTTATTTTGTAATATTGTTCTGGTAATTTTTTGGTGGTAAAGATTTTGCTAATTCTTTGCTCAGGTTTACAGGGTCTTTATCACAGATGGAACTCAATTAAGATAATTTCACTGAAAATCACTTCACATCAAGCCATATTTAACATACATTTCACCGAAATGAGAAAATAGGACAGTGGAGTGAAGAGATGGTCACCGCGCGCACACACACACACACACACACACACACACACACACCGGATGGTTAAAAGAGAGTGAGGAATCTAGAGAGGCCAAATGATGAGCCTGGCTGTTCCAACACGTTCTCATTCCCAGGTCATCACATCCTGCAGCTTGGTCTCAGCCCCCGGCGTCGGGACGAGCCACATCACACTTTCTCTCCAACAGTTTATAGAAAGTAGTGAGGAACTTCCAGAGCTGCCCCTGGCCAAATTGGGGCCCTAAGCCAATTTTGTTATAAGGCCCCCCGGTGTACTCTCCTGCCCGCCAAATGTACAACAGGTACAAAATGAGTGCACGTCACGATCTTTATTAATAAGTACAAACAACATCTGAAATAAATAAATTAGGACATCAATTAATAATAACAAAATAAATATCTGGTTGTATTAACATTTTAGCAAATTGTTGGCATTTCAGAGGTGAATGCAGAGAGCAGATAAAGTTGTTAACAGGACTTTTAATGAATGGTAATGTGTGAATGTTGCAGCAGCCTGGACTTCTCTCTGAGCTGAGCTGCAGCTGAAACTGAGTTTTTACTTCAACAACACCCCCACCTTCGAGTGAAGCTCCAGCTTCTTCTTGTTTCAGTTTTTCTCCTCTTGCTTGTCCTGGATTCAGATTGTCTTTTCATGGCCGTCTCTTCTCCCGCACTGCTGCTCAGTGATTGGTCAGATGCTGAGTGTCAATCATTACAGCGATGTCTGAGGTAGTTGACACACCTCATCTGACTTGACTTGGTGTGTGTGGGCCTCACCTGTGTGGGGGGCCTCAGCAACTGATCACACCAGGGACACTGCAGCCCACAACATGAGGCCCCCAGCCACGTGTTCTGTGTGCAGGGAGGGGGACCCTGCTATCTTCCCCAACAGTGGACATGAACCACAAATGACCACCGAGTGAATGTGCAGTCTTAGCTTGATAACAGTTTGTGTGGCTGTATAGGTCTGCGTGTGCATGAATGTGTGTGTGTGTGTGTGTGTGTGTGTGTGCGTGTGTGCGTGTGTGTGTTCGGAGGGACAGATCAATGTTTCCCGGGGGACGACGATGAACTCAGCGAGCGAGTAATGAATTGTGGTGACAGTATGCAAGTAGTATGCTAATTAGCTAATCAGGTTTGATTCGATTGCATTACTGAGCTCCCTTCTCCTCCTAACCTTGAGGAGACATTGATAATCAAATGCTGATCAGCGCTGGGAATTCTCTCCAGCCTTTCACACATACACACACTCTCTCTCATACACACACTTTTCCTGAAAGGTGCAGTCTGGAGTGAGTAAAGCAACAAAACCAAACAACAAATAAAACACACACACACACACACACACACAAACAACAACAACAATATTACAGGTCAGGTGTAAATGTAACGCAGCTGAATCATAGCGCAAAAATCAATTTCATTTATTAATTTCATTTCCGATGAAGATGTGAGATGAGTCTTGTCAAAACAAAAACAAACACACAAAAACCTAAAATGAATGAATAAATAAACAAACTAATAAATAATACTGGATAAAACTAAATTAAGTAACAGTTTCTTAAAACTTAAAGGAATGGTGTGATCACTTTTATTATTGAATTAATTATTGATTGATTATTTAAAAAATAGATAAGTCTTGAAGGCATTCATCGGTGAAAGTACTGATTTTTTATTATTTTTTTGTTTTACCTTTTTTTGAGGGGGGGGGGGGGGGGGGGGGGGGGGGGGGGGGGGTTCAGAGAGATAAATGACAAAATGAAAGGCCTGATGGTGAAAGTGCCCATTCCAGGTTTAGTGTTGCCTGCCCTTGACAAAGTCTCTATGTGCAACTGTTTCCCTCCTGTCCCCACTGGGATCCACTGTCATTAGATTAGCTCAGTCTAATTAGTCTTATCTAGTACTGTGTGTGTGTGTGTGTGTGTGTGTGTGTGTGTGTGTGTTTCTCTGACACGCACTTAAAATGGAGAAAGAGTTCTGCAGTGTGTGATTACCACCTCGTATGTGTGTGAGTGTGTGTGTGTGTGTGTGTGAGAGAGTGTGTGAGTGTGTGTTTGTGTGTTTCATTCGGCCATATGGCAACAGTGAATATTCCCATTGATCCTCATTACTGTGGTCAACAATCACTTCATCAATTAGACAGCACTGCAAACATACACCAACCCAATATGCATCTCATACCTATGATGTGTGTGTGTGTATGTGTGTGTTTGTGTATGTGTGTGTGTGTGTTTGTGTGGTCTACTTATCCCTCCTGATTACCATTGACTGTCAGTGCAGCTCTTTCATCATCTCAGATGATGACACCTTCCCACAGACATCACATCAGTTTAACTTAACATGCTAACACATTACCTGCAACGCCTTGAAACACTTCAGAAACATCACATGCACTATTTTTAGATTCATGTCAGAAAACTGCATTCCCTGTAATCTATTCAAATATGCATTAGATCACATTATGAAACTGCTATGAATGTGGTATGGGATTGCATTACAAGGGTTCTGTGAGAATAGATGTTTTTCAGCCAATATTTATTTATTTATTTATTTATTTATTTATTTATTTATTTTTAAATCGATGCCTCTCATAACAATAACTAATGTCAATATGCACTGCATCTTTAAAGGACCATACCATTTATTCTGACGGTTTGGCCCTTTTTGCAAATCCTGCAGTGGTACGAAATATTTCACAACATATAATCAAAATCCTTCCATTTTCAAATTTAAATTTTTTGGTTGAAACAGCCATCTTATAATGTTCTGCTCCTTTGGCTAGCAATGCCATCTCCATTTATAAACCACCAACCAAAGTGATAACTGGCTGTGTAAAGCAAACTTTTCCCTGGGGACTATTTTCTGTTGGAAGAGGCCATATCACTCTGTCCAGTTTCACAACGCAACAGTGCTGCTGCTTTTAGGAAAACTAATGTGGTGGAGTTATGGAGGAACACTGGTGTGAGGAAAGTTTGAAGTCTCTGAAAGTTCATTTTCATATCATATTGGAATGAATGGAAACCAATGGCTGGAGAAAAGGGAGGAAAAATGATATCAGAGTTCTAAAATATCATGTAATAATAATACTCTGATATCACCACCTGCATATAGAGAGGAAAAGAGTTTGGTCATCGACATATGTGATGTCACAAAGAGGGTATGAGCTGAGAAGGCTGAAGATTTCACTGTCACTTGTATTCACTGGTATTTTTGCTCTGCACCGACTGAACCAAATCTTCCACTTCCCTCATTTTGACCTTATCATGACTCTTCCATTTAATTTTCAAGCTCCAACTTTTGTTCTCCTAATATTATAACTTTATTCTCAGCATCTAAGACTCAGCATCAAAGATTGAGGCAAAGTAATATAATAAAAAGGATTTTGAGAATTTAGAATTGCCACACTGTAACCTTTCCCTGCTCTGTTTTGTCAGCCTGCTGCACACTGCACGGGCATATATGAGTGTGTGTGTGTGTGTGTGTAACAGACAAACACAGTCCTACACATCCTTCCTTCCTACAGTCAGAATTTAAGTAATAAAGGCAGATTTATTTATAGGAGGCGATGGAGTTCATTAGGGGATTACCCTGACTCAGTGCTGGTGTCCTCACCTGGCCCTTCTGGGCAACACCAAGCGCTGTGTGTGATTCACAGTCATAACTGCTCTTTGCCTGTGTATGTGTGTGTATGTGTGTATGTGTTTCTGTGCATGTTTATGTTTGTCACTAACAAGGACAGGCTGATTCTGACCCATATACACACACACATGATCTAAGTAGAACAAAAGGAGGATCCCCCAGTTGTTTAGACCCGTGCCATAGTCCTGTTAACAGCACATTTCTGTGACAAGGATTTTAAATGACATGTTTGCTTAAACACAATAAGGAGATATACAGGGAGTGAAGGGAATATCATTCTCATGGTCTGCCACAAAACCTATTCAGATGTACATCATCTTTTATAGGCTGGTCTACTGCCAAGGCCAACATCCAGTTTTCTGGTATGCATATACGTTAAAGGGACAGTTCATCCATCTTGAAAAAAAAAAATCATATGATTTGCTCCCACATACCTCCTAGCTGTTATATAGGAATTGGCGGTGCAATCTCCCTCTCTCTTTCTTTGCTGAAAGAGAGAGGGAGATTGCTGGATACTGGCTGGATGCTCCACATGCTAACTGTTAGCCTCCTGCCATTGAGGTGGACTTCCCCCCAGCTAACACTTTGAAAAATAACTGCCTTAATCCACTCAAAGGTTCTTCACCAGTTTCCAAGTGTCATTTTCCGAAAGTAAAATGCACCTACAATTGCAGAATTCACAAAGATTATAGTTGATGATGATAGATGATAGATGGATGATAGGTATCAAATTTTTGAATTATAGCCACAGAGAGTAAGAGAGAGGGATATATGCCACAGAGTGACACTTACTCTATACAGTGACTTACTGTCAAACTAGCAACAACAGACAGAAAACCCAAAATGCAGAATAGAGGCACAGATCCCAGTCCAGAGAACAGAGGTGAAACCCAGGTTAATCTCCTCTGTCACTGGCTTATCAGTGTTGCTTTCAGTTCACGGACCAATTGGATCAGGCTGAAAAGTGACATGCTCCTTATGGCTCTGGCAACTTGACCTGGTAACAAGATATTGATGTTAAAGTTGGTGACCTAACCCTGCTGCAACTCATCAGGGGATGTCATCAGAGTAGAGACAAATGATGACAGACGGACTAAAGTAGGAATTTAAATGCACATAGATGCACATAGTAGTTTTTAAGTCAAGTAGGAGAACATAAAGAACATTTTGAGAAAATCACCAGCTATACCCTGTTGGTGTCAGAATAGTGTTAAGCACAGGAAATGTCAAAGTCTGAGTTGTGGTGTTGATTTTTGGACTGAAACTTCCAGTATTAATTAATAATGAAGCCACTGCTGATGCTGCTGATGTTCAGTAACTTTAAATTTGATTAATTTAATGTCCCGAACATTTCCAGAAATCTATTGCTTCCACACTTAATTTTAACAGCCTCTGAAACAGCATTTATACCAGAAATGGGCAAATTTGACAAAAATGAGGACTAAACAAACTGAAACATCCAGGTGCTGTTGGATTCAAACCAGTGTGGCAACCGCGGGGCATATAGAAAACACATAGCAGGTGATTGGTTAACCATGGGTCAGTCAACTGTCCAAATGAAAGTCAAATGGCACAGCACCAGATGTTGCTGTTGCTATTGTGAGCAAACATATTGGTAAGCAAACTGCCAGCTTGTTACCATACCACACATGATTGTTATAGTTTTTAAAGGAAAATGTACATTGATGTACTGTGATTGGCTCCACCATTTTGTCATAGGAAACCAAATGCTTCAGTTGCAGAGTGGCCAGACTGGTTTCGCATTTTTGCATCAGCCTAATGCTGTTTTGATATTGAACAACAAGCAATACTGCTGCTTCACAGAAACAAGACAAGTGGCCTGACTGAGTTTAAAAACAGTTTCTATGCAGTCAGAAACTGCAAAACAATTCAATGAAGAGCATCACATAGTGCTATAATATATCACACAAGTGTTCAGTGTTGCTGCACTTCTTCCTCATTTCTCTCAGTAGTTGTGGCAGGCAAAAAGTGAAAAGTGGCCTTTCGACAAAGTGCGCCCAAGTGGTTGTTGGTGGTAATTAGCCTTACTGGAATTTGGCATTGCAACCAGTTTAATGGAAATGACTACACAATGGCAGATGGAGCTGTATATGCCCTGTATAAGCCCCATATAAGGTTTGAATACCACAATATTAGATTGCTTTGATACTACAGTATGCAAGGCTAATGTATTATAGTAAATGGTGTGTTAGGGAGCACTGGGTACTGGGTACTGAGAACTGGGTGGTCAGTTTCTCCTCAGTTAGTCAAGAGGTGAGGCTGTGCTATGTACAGTTATAGCTACATGGTGGGTGTCAACATGATAATAAAGCCTGGGTTGAAAACCACAGAACCTACCCTTTAAACAACCAATTACTACCAAGAACAAGAATTCATAAAAACAGGAATATTGATGAAAAATGTGTTGCATAAAATATACTAAATGAATTATACCAAGGGTAATTATTGGATTATGGTGTGCATGGAAATGGTCAATGAAAGATGTGTGTGTGTGTGTGTGTGTTTGTACTTCTGCATGCACTTCTAAAGTTATGTGTTTTTCCCGTTTCATCTGGGCCTGCTCTCTGACACATCACACCATAATTCATTTGTTTCACTTTGCCTTCAGCTTTTGGCTAGCATTCCCACTTGGCAAAGTCAATAAGTGAGAGGGCAGAACACAAATGTAATTGATCCAAAGTGCACATCTGCTGTGTAAACACCAGGTATCATAATCTCCAGAGGCCTGATGAATCATAATTTGGTTGTTGATAGTGCTGGGCTCATTTAGCAATGGCCACTAGGGGAGTTGAACAGCACTGAAAGCAGGCGCTCTTTCAGTGCTGTGCTGGTGTGAGGTGCAGACTGCATTCAGTTTCAAAGACTCATCAGGAATAGTGTGTGACGTTACAAGTATGATCTGTGGGAAAACTGCACTAAACTGTCATGGACTGAAGTAATGTCTTTATCTTTTTAGTCTCTACTCCAAAAATCCTGTTGTAGTATGAGAAGAGTCAGCTCAGTTAACCAGAATGGTTTTTGATTGTTAGATTATTAGCCCACTAACACCATGTACAGACACTGTGCATCATGCCTGGGCCTCAAGCAGTAAATCCTATCTTTTCCACTTTTAACATTTTAACTTGTCTATTTAAAGGGATAGTTCACCCATTATTTATCATATTTATCTTCTGTTCATCTTCTGTTCCCGAGGTTAGGGTTGTGGTTCAGTTCTGACTATTTTCTGGGATCTACTTCACTTCTACTTCAGACAATGTTCAATCATCTCCACCCTGCTAAAAACCACTGGAAGCCAACTTTGGGATCAGTGGCCTGAAGGTAGAGGGGTTGAATAGTGGAACGAGAAAACATGCAGCTCTCTCAATTACAGCAGTAGGACATAATTTCTGTAGGCAATGACCAAAAAGTTCCAGATAGGTGGTCGTCAGCGTGATTGGATGGGTGCTCTTTAGTTTGATCAAATGGGTGGTCTACCCACTCGACCAAAGTGACCTATTTCAAAACAGGGCAGCCTTTCCATTTCTGCCATCTGGACTGCCAAAATGTAATGGTCGGCTGTTCTGCTAAGACTGAGGCAATGCTCCCCGCAATATGTCCTAGAATTAATAAAGGGTATATTCTCATTGTAGTGGTTTGAAGGTAGACTAAGAGATGATCTGATCCTGCTGTAGACCACCTCTCTGATCATACTAAAGACCACCCCTCTGATCCTGCTGTAGACCACCACTCTGATCACGCTGACAACCACCTGTCTAAAACTGTTTTTATCACTGCCTGCAGAAATTATATCGATGATTTCGGCTCACTCTCAGTGTCAGTGATTGGCACATTTAATGTGTCATTCCTGTTTGGAGAACAGGACCATATCTTCCCTGGATCTACATCATCATTTGCCTGAACCCCTCAGGATGGACAGCAGTGTTATGAAACTCTACATAACAGCAGGTTGGAACAGTGGTCTGGTATAACAAAAGGACTCTGTTCAGATAACAAATACATGGTTGAGAGCCTGGATGGTCCTGAAACATTTGGCACATGGTGGTTAGTTCAGTTAATCTGTGATAAGTCTGTATTTTTATTTTTTTAAAATTTGTTCATATATTATTTAAATAAAAAGGGAACTGAAATTCTCAAGCTTCCTGTTAATGTCATGACTCCCATTAACATAATAATTATTACATTAACAGGAAAAAATGTGTTACATTAATGGTAGGCACCTTTTATTAGGTTCTGCAGGAACTTTATTACGTTAACTGGATTAATACCTTGTACATTAATGGTTTATTACGTTGGTGGTAAGTTGTTACACTGACACATGTTGTAATAGCTGCCATATACTACCATGGCTGGCAGGTGTCTGAAAGGTACATGAAACATGTGCGATAGAGGGGACCAGAGGAAAATAAGAAGCTAGCCACAACATTTTTGGCCAGCTATATTTTATCGCATTAAGATAACAAGAAAAGCACAGGTTTTTTTAAAGAATGTTAGCTGGGGGGAAGTCCACCTCAATGGGAGGAGGCTAACAGTTAGCATTTGGAGCATCCAGCCAATATCCAGCACTCAGTAGGTAACAGTGACAGGAAGATGGAGCCACTACTGTCCTACAGAACAGCTGGGACAAGGCTATTCAACTTAAATAGCAAATCTGAAAATCACTGGGGCGTATGGCCATGTACAATATTTTGTCAATTAATGGCTATAAATAACTGAGGACAGTGTTAATAAATATATTACTACATGGAATAAACATAGTCACATGGCTCATCAATCATTTCATGAATAAAAGCAGCTTACAGTCTCTGGTTCTGACTCTTCAGTCTGCTCAGTGTCCGGGCTACACATCGGGATGATATCATGGCTCTCTCTTGTTGTGTACAAAAGCGACCAAAAGCCACTTGACTCCGCTGAATAGATGTTAGCCGTCCCTGTACTTTCCTCCTGCGTTCCTCCGAGCCCCCAGGGAAACTGGTAGAAAACGAGTCATGACTTGTCTTGTAATGCCTTTATCACAGCGATGCATTCATTGCACAATAACCACACCGGTTTTGCGGCTGATGAAGTAAATAAATACTTGTCAGCCCTTTCACTCTGGAACTGGCAATTTTCAGCATCAACGTTATGATTCTTCGGCTTTGACAGAGACATTTCGATGCTTGTTAGCCTGTTATTAGCTTGACGCTGGCTAACCCGAGGCCGCGGTGCAAAGACAGCCGGCACGGGGCGATGCGATCACAGCTCGTACGTGCAGAGAAACATAACATAAAGATATATCCAAGACATACAGGAGGTGGTTCAGATGCTCAGTTCAGCATAGATATATTACACGTCTATGGTTCAGAGATATGTACCTGATTCGCAGGTAGTGTCTGGCAGGCCATAGAAAATGAAAAAGGCCATATCCCACCCAGGGGCCACTAATTGAACAGGCATGAGCTCGGGGTAAGTGAAATAATACATTTTTCAAGATGGGTGAACTATCCCTTTAAACAAAATATACAAGGTTTGATTTGGATTTCATATTTAACAAAGTGGTTCAAGTTTTGTCTAACTTAAAATAATATATTTTGCTTCCCTCCCTTTCCTCATCATCCAAATGACTGAAGAAACAAGCAGAGCAGACGCTGGGGAACAAGCCCAGTGTAAAACAGAAGTCAGCGTTCTGTATTATGACAGTGTAGGCTTCCCCACATACACCATGGGTAGACTGAGGGTCAGTCACCATCAAAATGTGCTTTTCGCAATTAATTCCCTCTGATAACAGATCAACGTGGCCGGTGCCGGTGCTCTTCTCGTTATTAATAATCCCACCATTTTCTTTTTTCTTTTTTTTTCCCCCTCCGTTAATGGACATCAAAGCATGCTACAGTGTGCTTTCATGTGTAAAGGCTTGCAGAGATCAGAGTACGACCTTTTTCTCTCTCTCTCTCTCTCTCTCTCTCTCTCTCTCTGTCTCTCTCTCTGTCTGTGTCTATGTGAGACTCTGCACAAAGCAAAAAATATCACATTCAGGCAGCTGTGATATGATGTTGGGGTTTTGCTCACCCTTATTCTGTGGCATAAGTGGCAACGGGAGAGTTACTGTGATATATGTCTGCTGGAATTTGTGAACTGGAATTTTTATTTTGCCCTGTCAGGTAGCAGCGGCCATCTCACAGCACGGTAGAGTTTCATTCATTTTTTTTCTTCTGTTTTCTCTTTTTCTTTTAATATTTTATTGATTTAAAACAAAATTCCTTATAGAGGGAGGTGTTGCAAATTAGCATCAGCTATAAATACTGTGATACTTTGATCGATTCTCAGCTTGTCTATGTATATTGTATCTGCCCCTGTCAAATAACCACATTAATGCATGCATCTCTAATTTTTGGGAGCCGGAGATCACCCAAGTTTTTGGCCAGTTCTTGAAGAGAAGATGGAGTGGATTGGAGCCTCTACATGTGGCACGGTGGTCTTAATGTGGGTCATGTTATTTCTGGTGGCACCTTGTTAAAAGAGATGAAGTGGACGTGGCTGTAGAAGCTTGTCCAGGCCCACGGGAGAGGACACACACACACACACACACACACATGCACTGTTATGTATGAACACACACAAGTGCACTCTCACATAGTGTATGCACAAGGTTTCAAAATCGCATGCACACAGGCCACACAAACGCACACAGCTGATAGATGGTTTAAGTATGGTGTTATGATATGTCATTGCTTTGGTCACATGCACACATGCACGCGCACACACACACACACACACACACGACAGAAGAAACTTTTCATTTTGGGCCAGCATACTGAGAAAAGTGGCTCTCTAATGTTTATATCTCATGGCTTGGGAGCGAGTGTGAGACCGGATACTTCCAGTCATGCTGTGGTGTCAGGGGATGTGACTGCGTGTGTGGAAGTGTTGAAGAGTCACTTCCTGTGCAGTCCAACCATCAATCCACTTTACTCCTTATTTCATGCACCTTGACACCTCAGTAGGTAGTGACAGTATCGTCAGGATCTCTCTTTCCCTTTCCTTTTCCCTCTCTCTCTCTCTCTCAAAATTGCATAGATAGCTAGACAGACACAATTTCTTGGTATCATTTAGATCATTAAAATTTAGCAAAATGGGCAAACAGTAGAGAGCATATATCAGCATAAAGTCTAGAATGTAAAAGTACATGCGATTCGGATTTAATAACTTCATTATTACAAAGAACGCAGAGACATTTATGGACTTGAGTAGCAGTTTCTGTGTGTATTTGGGTCTGGAGGTGATTTGTGCAGTTTTCTCTGTCCAAAACCTTGAGACTTGAGTCTGTGCCCATAATCACCAGCAAGCTGAAAGATACTACAACATCACCCTGTGTTTCTCATTCCACCTACTCTGTACAGTATCAATTCCTTCCTTCCCTCTCCTTAGCTCGTCTGCTTTTCCATGCCAGCCCTTCGCTCCTACAAGATGATTACATGAATATTAGAGGGACACTAAGCCTCTGAGTTTTGCACTCCTTGTTTTTGAGCGCTTGTAATGTCGGGTAATCTAGGAATTGAAGCTTATTTTACTGATGCACTCAGTGGCAAGTGCTCTGTGCAAGTCACCCAGACCACTGCTGCGAATTGATAAATGTACTCTTTTTTTTTTAAAGACTTGCAGCCTATATATCCTAAACCACATTCAACAATGTTGTCTACAAACACGTAACTACAAAACTTGAAATGCTATGCCCACAGCCTATTGTATCCTTTAAGCATGACATTAAAGGGACAGTTCACCCCTTTTTGAAATTTGTATATTATTTCACATCCTCCTTAGCTGTTATGTAGAATAGTAATGGCACTATCTTCATCTCATTATTACTGGATATAATGCTAACCATTGTACTCCAGCCATAGACTCATTGTTATATTTTCATATGTTATATATATATATATATATATATATATATATCTCCAAAATGGTTGAACTATCCATTTAAAACAATGCCATTATGGCAAGACATTGATTGTAATGTATTATCAGTCTATCAGGATAATAGCAAAGTTGAGACATTATCTTGCCCTGTGTCTTTCCTGGCAGCAGCTCGACACGATCTGACCAGACCTAACGCCTCGAGCATGAAGCTGCCACCCAATGCACTAATCTCAACATCATATGGATTAGCCCACCTTCAGTTTTCTGGCAGTTTAGATGACTTGTAGATTGGTAATCCTAGAGTGAGTGGACGCGAGGATGGAACCGCAGCCTTATCAGATCTGGGCCGCTTTCAGGGCCAAAGTGAGACTTGGGATTATTCCCCAAAGAAGGGATTTTCTGATTTCTCTCTGTCTCGTCTGTCTATATCTGTTTTCCACTCTGTCGCTGTACATGTGAATGTGTGTGTGTGTTTTTTTTTTTTTTTTCTCTGGGTGTCTGTCTCTCCACTGCATTATCCTTTTTTATATTTACAGTTTGATTGGCTGCTTTGTTGAGTCATAACTACAGCTGTCTCAGTGACTGGCCATCCATTTACAGTTGTCATGCCACCAGCAAAAATACAGTACTGTCCTGTATTAGGGTAGAACAACCAAGGCTTTAATAAAGAGCTTACCAAACCTATGCAAATGTATAAAGAATACCACATTTATGCAATATTTCAATGGAAACATCTTGGAAAAACTATCTAAATGTAATATTTCTTTGTATGCAATTTTTGTATATGTATACATTACATTCTTACATCATCCAAGACATAACTTGTAACTGTAAGCAGCCCAGTGCAGTAATTGTATCTGATAGAATTCCATTTAAAGAGGACCCACCTGATATCAATAACAGTGTCCATCAGATCACATGTCACTCCCTAAAGTAGTCATTTTGTTTCCAGGACAACAGTTCATCTTGAGCCATGAGGAAGCTGCTATGTCGACAATATGACACCACTACACGACAACGGTGTCATGTTTGGCCTCGTTAACTGTGATGGTAAAGTAGAGCAGGGCACTGGGACACAGCAATTGGGCAGTAACTCTGTCATTTGAGACAAAGGAACCTTGTTTGGGAAATTAGACAGGGGTAATTCTGCTTAGTAAGGCATCTCCAAACCAAGTTGCTGTGCAGGCATTGGGAAATGACACGTCAATTTTGATAAGGCTATTTACTCAAAGATTTCTTGTATCTCAGAGTAGCCTGCTCAATTTTAAGGACCATACCAGTGCTTCTGCATGTTCAGTGGAATATCTACAAAATGAGCATACTTCATGTTTCTGCTAATCTTTTTCATTTTTCAATCATATTTTAGAACTCTGATATCATTTATCATACTTCCAGTCCAACTACTGGTTTCCATTTTTATGCCGCTATAATGTGGAAATTAACTTTCTGAGACTGCAAACTTTCTTTACACCAGTATTCCAGCAACGACTTTGTCAGCCATAGAAGAAAAACATTATAAGGTGGGGGATTCAAGCAAACATTTTCATTGATGATGATGATTGATTGTACATTGTGAAATCTTTAGGAACCCTGCATGATTTGCAAAATAGTTTGTTGCAATGTTATGTGGAAAAATTGTAGTAAATGAACCATTCAGAATCACTGGTAAGGTGCTTTAAGAAGGCTGCTCATTTAATTGAAACTGACTCCATAGTTCCACATATGATTTACCTTCTACCTGGGACTGATTATGAACCATTCTCTGCCACAGCTTGAAACCACATGACTGATCTGGTTTTTGATACTGCTTAGATGCACAACATGGAGCTGCTCTGCTGACTGCTGACAGTGAATTGGAGACTGAGCAAATTCACAGCATGTTTCAAATTTCATTCATGTGGTCGAAGAATCTAAACGAGGAAAATAATCAATTTATTTTTCACTGTAATGCTATTAATCAAGTATGCCTGAATCTTTTCATTTTTGCTTGTTTTGGTATACTGTGCACCATATTTGGTTGCTTAGGCAACAGTTTGACCAACTGAGCCTGATAAAAGGAACACACTGTGAAGACAGCGTAGTAGTAGTCAAACAAACATTTAATATCTGAAGGCTGGGTTAGAGAATGCAGTTTAGTTGTATGAGAATGTAATCTGTAGGCAGGGCTCATCAGTGGTGTGGTGCAGAGCATAACAAAGGCACGTATTGTAAACACATTGTGAACACATGATTTTTGGTAATTTTGTGCCTTGAGATGTACAGCGCACCTGCAGTAGGTCTGGCTTTAGGAACGACCAATCAAATCACCTCTTTTCCTTCTTTGTAAAATCAGTTTGCTGTGTTCCATGATGCTTATCAACATTTGGCTATGGAAGGGAAAAATTGCTTTTTGTGACAGAAAAGTCATGTCCTTGTGTAGGAGGTGCAGAATCACCAAGAAAATACATGGCATTGTAAATAAGCCACTATGGATAGGTGATGATGGAATAAACCTGAGCAGAGAAACACAAATTGTTGCCATGTTCTAGTCCTGGAAAAAAGTCTGCCAGTGAAGACAAAAGTTTCCTAATGAAGCAAACGGTTCAATGATTTCGGGCAAACAGCCAAATACAAGTTGGTAAAAAATGACTGGAACAGTTTGAGTACAAGAGGGAGCCAACCTGTGTCTCATCCCTGACAAATACATTATACATTCTCTATTATGTGTGCACTTATAGTTCTCTGTTGGATGACAGTCACTTGAATGACAGCCACATAATGTTTATTGTTAAAATGAAGAACATTGTAACTCATTTTTGCCCACTTGAGGGATTTATATCAAGCCAAGCTGGCCAATATGTCTCCCACAAAAGGGTTGTAAGCTTTTGAGTAGTTTGTTCATCTGTGTTCTGCATGGCAAAGCCAAAAATGACCATTACTGTGCCATGTATCATGCGCTGTTTACATGGTCTGGGCAGCTGGGAACCTCAGTGTGTGTCACATGCACACACTCTAAAAGTCTACTAAATCAATTGAAATACAGTATGAACCAAAGTCAGTAACTTTAATGGTGTCAACCCAGAGGTTTGGGTCCTCATCCCAAATGATCTATGGAAGAGTGCAATATACAGTCCAGCATGAATCTTGACAACTCCATGAAATGGTCTCTTACTTTCTTGATTTGATTTATTTCCTGCTGAAACAGGATATTTGAGTGGGACATGGTGCAGGAAAAGGATCATTCACAAGTGCAAACCAATAGGATCTCAGTTTGGGAGAGAAAAGCAATTTCACTTGAAGGGATAAGTGGATGAGAGAGGATGTTTAAAGATTTGTGAAGGTTTCATTGGTTGAAATTTCATTTAAACACGCACTGGTGCAGGATGATGTCACCATGTAAGATACTCAGTGTGTTCGAAATCGTCTGCTAACATACTGCCTACTACATACTTAAACAGTGTGGACTGCATACTGTTTACTCAACAAACCATTAGTATGCTATTCCCAGCAGACTGTTCACACTGCTATTACATATCACTAAATATCCCAGAATGCATTTCACACTGACCAGTATGAAATAGGGACTTTAAACCAGGGTCTAAAAGCTGCTACACTTTTCGTTCAAGTACTGTAAACATGGAACTTTTATAAGTTTTAACATTTTTTCAGGCGACACAGTAACCATGTAGATTACCAATATGTAATCTGTTTATCTAAATAATGCCTGTTTGGAAATTTGCTCTAATGTTTTCACAGATGCCAAACAACTCTCAAGCTAGCCACAGTACAAAATAAGTATACCTACGGTTGTTTACAAAATAAAAGCATTATCCACAAATAACCTGCAGAATATATTATAACCAACAGTGGTGCTTTTGTTTTGAAGACAGGATGTACAAGGTCTTTTTCAGTGACTTCTAGCTAACTTGACATGGTAATGTTATATCTAGTTTCAATAAGTTGGCTTGCTCCCAGTATATTAATGTGATGTGACCAGCTGAGATAAGAGAAATATTTGCTAAAATCTTAAATTACGATTGTTTGCAGCATCAGAACACTGATATAGCGTTAATAAATCATTCATTTGCATGGACGCTGCAGCTGGTTGGCATCAGAACTGTCCGCCGTGCAGTTCGTCATCATAAAGTCTGGGTTGATTCATTTTGGGGAAGTTGTGTATAACCAGTAAGCTCACACTGCATACACAAAAAAATTCCAAATCTAGTATGCATCCGGGCATTTCTTGTGTACACAAAATCCATGCACTAAACACTTAACATACTTGACGTCTAGTATGGTAGTTGGCGATTTTGAACACAGCCTCTGTTTTACAAGTAGTACAAGTCATGTGAGGTCTTTTTATGAAATCTTTGAAGCTCAGGATGGCTGCAGCTGGTCCTTCATGCCTTTTAGGAAATAATTATTTACATGTTCCTCAAACTACAGAGGTAGCACTCCTTCAGTCAGCGCCACCATTGAGGTACTTATCTGGGAAGAGCATTGGAGTGCTCTGGCAGAAAAAAAAAACAAACAAAAAAAAACTCTGACATCTTTGAGCAGATTTTAGTTTGAAGACATATGAAACAACCACTTGGCTTTTTGCTGTAATGCTTCCACATGAGTCATGTGCATATTTCTGTGCAGCTATTGGTATAGTGTGTATCAGACAACCTCTAGGAGTAATACAGGAAGAACAGTTATAGATGATTTTTCTCTTGCTGAGGTCCTGTGATACAAGGGAAGTTCTCTGTTGTTGGTCTTCAGTGAACAGGTGATGTCAGGTTGGGTCATACGTTTCATGAAAGTAGTTAATGAACTAATTTCTATACATTATAATGTTTAATCATAATACTAATAAATACTCCATCCATCCATCCATTATCCACTGCTTATTTGGGACTGAGTCACAGGCTGAGGAGTTGAGCCCGGACATCCTTTTCCCTGGCCACATCCACTAGTGCCTCCCAGGGGATCTCAATGTCTTCTAGGGCTAGCAGGGATATGTATTCCCCACAGTGTATTCTGCGTCTGCCCCAGTGTCCCCTCCCAGTTGGTCATACCCTGAATAGCACCGTAGTGAGGCACATGAAAGGCATCATTGTTAAATATCAGAACCACAAACATAAATCAAGCAGTAAATCGAGAACTTCACAATGACTACAATGACTTCAAAACTGCAGCTTGCTGCCCAAATCTTTCTGTCAATCTGCCACTACAGTTTAGCTTTACTTGTGAACAAGACCGTGAGGTGGTTTGGTCCTTGGGGCAAACTGCCTTTTTCTTATAGAGGACGATAGCATTAAACTTGGAGGTGCTTACCCTCATTGTGAGCACTCCACACTTTGCTTTAAACCATCCCGATGCATGCTGGAGGATAAGTTTGGTTAGGCCAACAGCATCACATCATCTACAAAGAGCAGCAAGGTATCCCTGAGGTCACCTTACTGGGCACTGCTCCAGTCCCCAAGTGTTCTGTTCTTGAAAATCACAAGCAGAATTGGTAACAAAGTACAGCCTTGGCAAACTGTAACACCAATGACTTGGTGCAGAGAATGTGGACACAACTCTGACTCCAGTCATACAGGAATGAAATGGCTCATAGCTGTAAACCCTGCACCCTGTACTCCTATAGCAACCTCCTCAGGACACCTCATGGTCATAAGCCTTGTCCAGGGCTACAAAGCTAATATAGACAGGATCGACAAACTCCAAAGACCCCCTCCTTTTATACAGTTTGTCCACTGTTTGTCCACTGCCATGATGGAATCTGCATAAAACCCGTGGAATTTCTCTTGAAACACCCTGGAACAAACTTTCCCAGGGAGACTGAATATTGTGATGCACCAATAATTGGAGCACACTCTATGGCCCCTCTTTTTAAAAACAAGAACCACCACCTCTGTCTGCCACTGTGTGCCAGGCAAGATACCCCAACAACACCCAGAGCTGCAGTAATTTCAGGGCAGAACCCATCTATTCTCAGTGCCGTGCCACTGAAGTCTCCCAACTACTTCAGTGGCTACTGCCTGGGAAGTGGGAGATGTCTTCCAATATCAGACTACCTCCGCAGGCAAGGTTGAGAATGGCCTGGACAAGGTCTTGTCTACTCCTCTAGAGGTGTGCATTGAAGACCCTCTGGACAGGGTGCGGCAGGTCTTCTGGACCATGGCATGGCACTCAGATATAGCCAGGTCTAGATGTGAAGGGGCTGTGCCAGTTGAGCACACCAGGTCCAATGTGTAGCCTCTGTTATGCGTTGGACCTTGCAAGTGGTTTAGCTGAAGACATCAACCCCAAGAGTCCAACTGGCTCAAAGCAAACACATTCAGAAGCAGAGCACTCCTCATACTGTATAAAATTTCAAAGAGGAGGTTGTGGGGGTGGGGGGAGTGAGAACATGCTTCTGGGGAAGAAAAACATGGCACAGATCTGGGAAACGATTAAATCCAGATTCCTACCGACAACATTTCTCAAACCCCTAAGGGGGATGACATGGGGAGCTGGACACAAAGAAGGGGGGTGGGGGGGTGGGGGGCAGTAAGCTCTAAGAGAGAGACAGAAAGAGGGAGAGGGAGAGGGAGAGAGAGACGGGGGAGAAGAAAGACAGAGATTACGACTGAGAATGTGCTGGTTATCTTAATTAAATGGAAGTGCATTTTATCCTCCTCCTATTGATTTGTGCCAGGGGCTCTGTGTGTATTTCAAAGGGAAAGTCTACTCTGTAATGCTGTTTTGGAGGCTATATTTTTTACTCAGGGCGGACGTGACTATTGCAGTCAACTGACTATTGAGATACTTGATTATGGCACTTATTAAAAGGAACAACAAAGTTATCTCTGAGGGAAACAATGCTCCGTCAACAGATTGAATTATGCTCATTCTTTATAGCACTGCAAAACTAGATATACAAATGGATGACATATGATATGCATGAGTGAGGGAGAGTGCATGTTTGCAGAAGAGTATTGCTGTTTGCATGTGTTTGTTTGATTGTGTGTGTGTGTGTGTGTGTGTGTGTGTGTGTGTGTGTGTGTGTGTGTGTGTGTGTGTGTCAGGGGAGGGGTGGGTGGGGGGTGTTGGCTGAGCATTCATTTTGCCAAAGATGATACCATCCCAGTGATAATAGCCATGTTGCAGAGGCCACGGACAAAAGCAATGCATTTTCATTTTCCCTCCTCCCTCCCCCTCCATCCTCCTACCATTCATTTTTATTTTAGAAACCTAATGTTAACAGTTTTGTCAAGCGCACTGTGCTCGAGGCACAACTGCTTAAGTATATCTTTTGCAATTTAAGTGACCTGCTTTCTGGCAGGGGCCTTTTCCCATTACTGGGAGTGACATTTCATTTAGACTCCATCATTCATCTCTCCCAGTCTGGGCCCCAGCTCTTGCCCTCTCCCTCTCTCTGGCTCCCTGCTTGTTCCTTTCTTTCTCTCAATGTCTCTCTCTCCCCCATCCCTCCTTTCTGCTCTTCCTCTGCCTGTAATTTACCATTAAGTTAGATCATAAATGTAAGAGTTATATTGCTTTCAAACCACCAACTCATTAGTACTGACCATCTTGATTGTCAGTATTAGTAATATGCTAATATTTTGCTTAAAATATCTATCTATCTATCTATCTATCTATCTATCTATATATATAGAGAGAGCAATAGAGGTGCTATATTCCTCCTATTGTTACTGAGTGCTGGATACTGGCTGGATGCTCCAAATGCTAACTGTTAGCCTCCTGCCATTGAGCTGGACTCCCCCGGGCTAGCATTAAAAAAAGAAAAAGCTGTTTTAATCCACTCAAATTGTTAAATAAACAAACTGTAGAGCTATTTTCTCAGATGGTCTAACCACTCTGTGCTGGTCCTCAGTAAGAGTGGTGGCTGGCAGGAGCCTGAAAGGTACGTGAAATGTGTAATAGAGGGGAGTGGAGGAAAAGAAGAGACTAGCCACAGCATTACTTGCCAGCTGTCTTTTAGTACTCTGAAGAAAGTTGTTATTTTTGTCCTATAACATGCATACATGTGTTCAGTGATGAAGACAAATGATGGCAAACTCATGAAATCTACTTGTCTCTGTGGTGGCTGCTGCTCCTCTGGTGCAGAGATGCAGGAAGTGCAGAAGTTACTGGTTCTTTCTGGATGATGATAAAAGGAAAATTAGATTTGTAAACAGTAATTTGAACACATTGAGCAGCTGTGTGCACCGGGCAATTGTATGTGCAATTTATTTTGAAAAACTACACTTAAGATGTGATGTTAAACTTTCTTTGAATGGATTAAGGCGGTTATTTTTAAGAATGTTAGCTGGGGGGAAGTCCATCTCAATGGCAGGAGGCTAACAGTTAGCATTGTGGAGCAATGCTGGAGCATCCAGTCAGACATTAGCATTCAGTAATAATGAGAGACAGATAAACTAGCTGTTAAAGGACAGTATCCTACAACAGCTGGGGGAGAAATGATATAATCTTACATTTTTCAAAATGGGTGAACTGGCCCTTTAATCCGACCACACCAAACAGTTTACCTAATTAGACCTAGATAACAACAGGACCGAGCTGACTGAAAGATTGGTAACATTAGTTTACATTATGGCTCTGGAGTGGGCAGCTTTCATATCCTACATCATGCATGTTCATGGATACATCATGCTGTATCTCAAGCACGTACAAAGTTATGTTGGTGGGCAAACATGCATTAAATTAGACAACATCTGCCAACAAATACGTCGCTGCATACAGGGAATGAAAATACAAATTTATCTGTGCGGGTGCGCCATGTGGTTTTTTCTAGGGAATGCATTTCTGTGTAGAGGCTTCTTTAATCAGAGAACGTCTCCCATTACCCTGATCTAGAACACTTGGCCCTGATGGCAACCCAGAGTTTAATTAGTTGAAGGAAAGGATTTCATGGTGTCTATTCACACTTTGAGAAACAGATTATAAAAGAGACAGACAGGGAAAGAAACAGAAGAAGAGAGAGTCAGCAACTGGTCTGGAAAAGTGGCTGTGTAAATGCAAGCTCTCTCTGTTGTGTCAGAGGCTCCACACTGATCCACTACTGTATATATCATGATAGTCTCATCTTATAATGACTCCCAACAAATAATTACCCTTTTAATAGCCTAGTGTGTCTTCTGCGATATGCCACACTGCTTGTGCATTTCCATTTGTGTGTATACTTGTCAGTGGTTGCCATTGTGTAAGCTTGCTTTTTTCCCCTTTCTGTGCCCTAATGTGTTTGCATGCATGTGTGTAATATCCCTACTTATTTGCTTTGGTGTTTGTGTCCATGTATGTGTGTTTTACTAAGTGTGTAGTGGAGAGCGAAATGCTGTTTTAATAGGCTTTTAATGGCCTTCTCTCAGCCAGGACTGCACAATGCTGAAACCTGGTCAAGCTGGCCCTGCTAGAGGGAAATGAGCTTTTATGTGTGATTAGGGAGCAGTCATAAAGAGTAAAGAGTCTACTGGGCAGCGACTGAACCTACTGCCTCTCTATTCATTACCAGATTCATGCGTTTTACATTCAGCTAGATTTGATTGATGCTGCCTTTCATGTAGTGATAATGTGTTAGAAGTCGTTAGTGCAAAAACACATCTATGCAGCTTTGGGTTAAAGGGGAAAACCGCTGAATGTCAGCATGCAAACATTTTTCATTTATATGTAACTGTGGGAGATGATCATTCAATCAGCCAGTCATTCACATCATATATACTGTAACAAGGAATTAGTTCAAACCTGGTTTTTCCCAGATTATCAGTGCAAGATAATGACTTATTTAGCCTATGTTCCACTGGATTCTTTCTTGTGCTTATATTCCAACAATAAATATAGAATATTATATTTATTAAATGCATCATTTCAGACAAAGAAGCTCGGCCATCTATATTCCTTAAAATATTTTTTTTTTCATGAAAATCAACAGTGGTTTTAGCCATTCATATATATTTTGATGAACATTTGGAGAGGAAGTAGCGTCCCATCCATTTTTATTAAAGCCGCTCATTCAACCGAAAACTAATATCCTCTGTTTACTGTATTTTATTTTTATTTACTGCTGAAAGGATGCAATGTTTTTCTCACTGGGGAAAAGATGTTTGAAATTTCTGTTCTGCACAAAGTGTAAACCCTACACAAATCAGATTACAGAGAAAATATACATTTACAGGGCACACAGAAGAAAATGCACACACGCACACACACACACACACACACACACACACACACACACACATACATATATATGTATGTATGTTACATATGGAAAAATACATTAGCACATAAAGGAAATATACCCATATCACAAATAAAAAAGAGCCTATATACATATCACATTGAAAGAATAAACATTCCATACTTACACACACACACACACATACACACACACTCACACACTGTCCTGCATGCGTGTCCTGTTTGTGTGTGTAATCATGAGTGCCATGTTTGCTGTGTATGCACACATGTATCACATCTGCATTTTGGGTATTTGTTGGACTGACTAATAGCTACACTTGTAAAGGCTTTGATGTGCTCTGAGAAATGGATTCTTTATCGTTTTTGAGTTCATGCACATATTTGTTCTGCAGCAACTATGTATCTGCCAGGAGGCTCATTTATAATCACTGTGGAATTATGTAATAAGTACTGTAGTGGGGCCTCAGTGTTTCTGTACATTATATGTACTAGAGTATTTCAATGCATGTACAGTGTATATTTACATATTATTTATGAGTTGATGATAGCATCAGCTGAAATAAACCACTATGAAAATAGGTTATTGATTTAAAGGGATAGTTCACCCATTAAAAAAATAATAATAATAATTTCCCTCTAGCTGTTGTGGTGCTATCTTCCATCTCATTGTTACTGAGTGCTGGATACTGGCTGGATGCTCCAAATGCTAACTGTTAGCCTCCTGCTATTGAGGTGGATGTGGAAGTGATGCGATATCTTGTTTGAGTGGCTAACACTGAGTGAATGTTAGCTGGGGGGAAGTCCACCTCAATGGCAGGAGGCTAACAGTTAGCATTTGGAGCATCCAGCCAGTATCCAGCACTCAGTAACAATGAGAGGAAGATAGAGCCACTACTGTGCTACAGAACAACAATGGTGCTAGAGTAATTAAATACAAATGTGTATATTTTTTTCAAATGGGTGCACTATGCCTTTAATTCAATTTTCTGTGTGCTTGCTATGTGTTTCTTCAGTTACTGAGAATGAGAAAACAAACACTGGGGGATACCTTTCAAGTGTAGTGTGTGACAGTAACAGGGGGACTGCTGTCACAGCACTGTATGGGAGTGACCAGTCACTTCCAACTCACTAAACTACAGTAAGCTTTGCACGCATTTTGTTGATTCTCAGTAATCAACAGTGAGATTGTGCCATCCTGGAGAGCTCTCCCTCCCGTCTATTCCGGCTCTCTCAATGTTCCACTTGGACAAGTTCAAATGATCTCCCCGTGACTTTTATTCCAATATAACTGCTGCAATCATAAGGTTATGACAAAGCAATTTTGGGCTTTTTGAGGAACAAAATACAACGTTGCCTGGCTCTTTGGTATGCTCAAAGTTTGACTGACTGGTGTAGAAACCCATTTCATCCAGAGAGGAATTATCACTTTCAAAATTATTAAATGAAGAGAGAAAGTGGAGATCCAGTGTTTCAGCACTGAAGGTGACCTTCGTTCTTTCAGCAATACGGCTCAGCAAATTATAATGGCAGTGCTATCAGATGGAGGAAAGCTAAGCGGATATACACACCGTCAGGCTGGCTGAACATATGAGGTGAATGCCTATCACTGATTGATGTAACTCCTAGATTACCTTGTCTCGTGTAATTCCCCATCAGCATAATTCAACCCACTAAATATTCGCTTTAGCCTTTCATTTAATGCAAATTCCCTGAGAGAAAGATGAGTGGAAAACATTTGTGCAGTGTATTGTTATTGGAAATGAGATCTTTTTTTGTGGCATACCTCAGGGCTGTGTACCAGGTCCAGTGAGCTATTTAACATTTCTTGGCTGAGATAAGAGAAGTCCATTATGTTTCATGCAGAATGCTTATTATAGAGGGAGATTGGCTTTGATGCTTCATATGCTGAGAAGACTTATTTTCTCAGAGGTCAGAGGAGAGAGAGCGATTGATATCTATGTGTCCTCTGTCTTAGAGCACAGGACGCCGCCGCCTCATACATTTCACAATACTGTATGATTTATTAATGCGTGCTTGCAATTAGATAGAAAATTCAGTTATGTTTGCAATAGTATTTGCTGTATAACCTGCAGTGTGACTTTGTTGGAATATATATGATGCTGTATTCTAAACAATATATCCTTAGGTCTGGCTTAAGTTTAGGGGTTGGGGATGCCATTGACAGATGGAACCAAAAAAAAAAAAATCTTTCATGTTAAGGCTGATGTAATGTAGGTTGTATTTTAGACTCATACTAAATGAGCATTTTCAGAAACTATGCATTTGTGCCTCACAGTTCTTCTGATATAATCCTTTTCATTTTGAAATTGATGGGTTTTAAGGGGGGAAACCTTTTTTGGGGGGAACAACCTATTTGGTGCTCATTATTCAGTATCAGTTTACTATGTAGCAAGCGTTTGTTGGATAATCAAATGTGTTTCCACATCTCAGCTTCAGCCTTCTCTGTTCTCTGGTGAGAGTCTTATTCTCTGTGGATTTCAAGTTCATGGAGTTTAGGGCTGAAATTTTATCGAAATTGCAACGTGTTCAATTACAATACCCAAATCGCAGTAGCTGCATTTTTTTAATAAAGTTAGTGACAAAACATTGATGTAAATAAAGTATTATGGTGCTACAGAGATGCTCTGGCCTGTGAAGTGTATTGTCCAGATGTAAGAAAACATGATTGCTTGATACAGGCCACAGGAAAAATCACATCATCATTTCAATTGCTTTTACAAGGAAAATGAATATCATATTCTTTTTTTTTTTTTTTTTTTTAACCATATTTAACCCTAATGGAGTTAATCTCTTGTGCTTTCTACTTTCCCATCCTGACACTTCTCTCTGTCCAACTTCACCACACCCACCTCACCAAGGATGGAAAAGCGAACCTGACCACAGATCAATGGCTAGAGGCAACCTCGTCCTACTTACAAACTGCGACTGTTGTCACATTGCAACCACAAATGCACTGCTTTGCATTCTGGGACGGTGGCCATTGGCCCAAAGGGATTGGCCGCAGACTGCGGTTGCTTTTAGGTCTCTCGAAAGCTCAGAGGTGTAGCAAGTGAGTGCGAGATAGAGTGAAGTCAACGTTTTAGTTGTCTCGGGCGCCCATCCAATCCCATCCATCCGTGAAACGAGCCGGGCTGCTCCCCAGCTGATAGGCCAGCAAGTATGCCCTTCCATGATGCCTTCAGGGAGAATGAGAAAACTCATCTGCTGCTCTGTTGCAGTCACTTCTTTTTATGTAGCCGATTATGACAGCGAGACAGCGGCAAACGTTGCACAAATTGAAATACATACAATACACAGTCGGATTTTCATCTTTTCCCGAGTAACTGCATTGATGGATTTATAAACCAACAAGCACACAGAGATCGTTTGTATTTGATTTGTACAATTTATTTTTGATTTTTTACTGTTAATGTTTATTCATTTCAGTCATTCTGATTTATTATGTAATGTTCCTGGTAATTTCTGTGTGTAGTCAAAGAGACTATATACAAAATATGTACTTAAAAAAAAGAGCCGATACATACATACAATCAGAGAGACATTGGACTCATTGCTTAACATGTCAGAAAGTGAGGTATTATGTAGTATGACACTGAAACACTCTGGGGTCTGGAGATATTATTGGACTCAGAAGACCTACAGCCAACCCCTTCTGGTTCTGAAAATACTGGGCATGGAAGTTTTGACACCCCAGCTGGCAAAACTAAAAAGATAACACCATGCAAATATGAAGTTACATTAAAAGATCACCGATGTGTGAATAACTCAATCTTAATTTTATTTTTTTATTTTTTTTATTTTTTTTAAAGGCAAAAGAACTTGAAGAAGTGTACAAAATGTTTTGATGTGAACATGTAACGCATCTGAATTGATGAAATGGAATAAGAGCAGATTTCGAGTGCTGCTCATAAGTTTTTTAACTTGTTTGTTGTGACGTCCATATTTGTGTGCTCGCTACTAGCAAGACCTGAGATGCTTCCAACCTCATATTTTTAGATTCAGCAGAAAATGCTAAACAGTTTGCTATGTAAAAGGTCTGTTGGATTGAAACTATGCAGGAATGAACACAGAACAAAGAGCCATTCAAAGCTAGTCTCTGCTGGAAGAGCCTGTCTCTGACATGACGAGGGCGCCTTTTTAAAGCTCATAGCATAAAAAGTAGAATTCATTTCATGTTTAAAACGAGACTCCATTTTGGAACTGGGAAAAAAGGGAGTCTTTATTTCGCTCATGGTGTGATTGACTCCAAGCATCTGCTATGAATCAGCTCAGTTGTGCTCGAGAAGTGTAATGTATTCTATTCATAAGTTTTTTAACTTGTTCGTTGTGACGTCCATATTTGTGTGCTCGCTACTAGCAAGACCTGAGATGCTTCCAACCTCATATTTTTAGATTCAGCAGAAAATGCTAAACAGTTTGCTATGTAAAAGGTCTGTTGGATTGAAACTACGCAGGAATGAACACAGAACAAAGAGCCATTCAAAGCTAGTCTCTGCTGGAAGAGCCTGTCTCTGACATGATGAAGACGCCTTTTTAAAGCTCATAGCATAAAAAGTAGAATTCAAATTGCTTCAACTTTGACATGGTTAGATTCAGGAGACGACACTGAAACACATAAATACAGTGATGGACTAAAGCATTGGCACCCCTGGAATTTTTCCAGAAAATAGACTACACCATTTTTCCCAGAAATGATTGCAATTACAAATGTTTTTGGTATACACATGTTTATTTCCTTTATGTGCATTGGAACAACACAAAAAACACAAGAAAAAAAGCCAAATTTGACATAATTTTACATAAAACTCAAAAAATGGGCCACACAAAATTGTTGGCACCTTCAACTTAATATTTGGTTGCACACCCTTTGGAAAAAATAACTGAAACCAGTTGCTTCCTATAACCATCAACAAGCTTCTTACACTTCTCAACTGGAATTTTGGACCCCTCTTCTTTTGCAAACTGCTCCAGGTCTCTCAGATTTGAAGGGTGCCTTCTTGCAACAGCAATTTTGAGATCTCTCCATAGGTGTTCAATGGAATTTATATCTGGACTCATTGCTGGCCACTTCAGAACTCTCCAGCGCTTTGACTCCAACCATTTCATGGTGCTTTTTGAGGTATGTTTCGGGTCATTGTCCTGCTGGAACACCCATGACCTTTGACGCATGACGTATGGTCCGAGCTGACACTTTTGCACCCTGAGTCTGCAGGATAGCCTGAATTTGTGTGGAAGCTGACTGAGGTTGAGGATGTGCCATTCGAACTACCCTGCGTTGCATTCTTTCGTCAATTATTCTCTTCCGTCTATGTCCAGGGAGATTAGTCACAGTTCCATGGGTTATAAACTTCCTGATTATATTGCGCACAGTGGACAAAGGAACTTCAAGATCTCTGGAGATGGTTGAGGCTACATTTATACATTCTAACTGGTTTCAGGTGTGATTTCCATATTGCCAGCACCTGTTACTTGCCACAGATGAGTTTAAACCAGCATCACATGCTTGAAATAAAATGATTTACCCACAGTTTTAAAAGGTGCCAATAATTTTGTCCAGTCCATTTTTGGAGTTTTGTGTAAAATGATGTCAAATTTGGCTTTTTTCTTGTGTTTTTTTGTGTTGTTCCAATGCACATAAAGGAAATAAACATGTGCACACCAAAAAGATTTGTAATTGCAACAGTTTCTGGGAGAAATGGTCTATTTTCTGGAAAAATCCCATGGGTGCCAATACCTTTGTCCATGACTGTATTCTGTAGGTTTATTCAAAACTGTGGCAATGAACAGAGAGAAAAGAGTGCTAAAAGAGCAAGACATTTGTCTATGGCTAGCTCCAAGCTAAACCTGTGTTAAACAAACTACAAACGGCAATAGAACAAAAACTAGAAGTCACATCGCTTTGACTCTGATGGTGCTTGATTCAGCAGACGACAGTGAACAGACTGATTGATGATGAAACTATGGGAATAAACACGCTAGTTTCTGCTACAAAAAAACTGCCTTGGAAATGGTGAAGCCACCTATCCTGAGGTCAGAATGTAAATCATAGAAGTCAAATTGCTTTGAACCCAGAATCATTATATTGACCAGAGGACGCTGAATGGTTTGACAATATGTGTACATTTGCCATTTATTTCTTACTGTCTCTGGGTTTTTTTGGGGGGGGGATAATGTAAAAGATTTCCCATTGGTATTAGCTAAGCGTGTTCTTACAGTAGATCCCTAAGATGGCACCATATAAACACAGTGATGTCATGCGAAACCCATGAAGAGGCCTAATGCTACCATTTCATGTTTAAAACGAGACTCCATTTTGGAACTGGGAAAAAAGGGAGTCTTTATTTCGCTCATGGTGTGATTGACTCCAAGCATCTGCTATGAATCAGCTCAGTTGTGCTCGAGAAGTGTAATGTATTCTATTCCTGGTGGTACAGCTTAAGGGTTGAGTATGTGGGTGGACACACAGAGGGTGAGCTCCCTTAGGTGCTCTAATGTGAATCACTGCAGTATAACAACACTGCGCTTTGCCAGTTAGGGATGGAAGTTGTACTGTGAGATTGAAAATACATTTTAATTCAATTGTTCCTCCCTTTGTTTGATAGTTCTTTCTTTCTTTCTTTTTTCTTGTGCTTTTCCTTGCTTCCATTTGCCCCTGGCCCACTATCGGGGCGGGGTGGCTCGTCTAATGCCCCTATGTTTCTTCTTCTCTGTTGCTGGCAGTATCTTCCCCCCATTCTGCGGCGTGTGAAAAGCTTTCCTAAGGGGGTGAGATTTCTGCACTCTCCTGAGTACAATAACAACACTCATTTGTGGAGAGAGGCGAGTGATGGATAGGGTCTTCTGTGTCTGGTTGCGCTACGTTTGCTTGCTTCTAATGGAGTTTGTCTCGATAGACGTGTGATACTCAGTTTGAAATTGGACATGGCTTCAGTGTGAACAGGCCACATAGATCGTGCAGCTCACTGCCCATTTTAATGCAACGGTATGATCCAGTTTCACGAGTAGTTGGCAGAAACATGTCATTCAACAGGTAACAGTGTTTTAGCGCTGTAGCAATTTACTCTAAACGTTCCATTGTTGGAGCCATTTTTGCAGTTGATGCCACTGAATGTTTCAAGTTCAAGTTCGAGTGCAAGTTCCAGACCATACCAGTGATTCTGAATGCTGGGTCCATGCACTACAATTTACCCACATTTACATTGCAACAAATCAGACTTAACAAAATACAGAATCAAAATCCCTTGATTTACAAATTTGAATTTCAAAATTGAAACATCCACCTTATAAAGTTCTGCTTCTATGGCTAACAAAGTCATCACTATTCGTAAATCATTGGAACTGATAATTTGCTGCGTAAGACAATTGCTTCCCTGGGGACTATTTTCAAGGCACAGAGACCGTTTCACTCCACACAATTTCAAGTCATCAAAACACAACAGTGCTTCTGCTTTTAGGGAAACTAATGTGGACGACTTTATTACGGTGATGGAATTCTGAAAGTTCATTTACACATCGTAGTGGAATGAATGGAAACGAGTGGCTGGATAAAAGGGAGAAAAATGATATTGGTGATATGACTGCTTGCTTGGTGAAAAGATTAGTAGAAACTTCAAGTGTATACATTTTGCAGATTTGACACCAAACATGCAAAATCACTGGTGTGGTCCTTTAAGGGAAAGGAGAGCATGAGGATACCCTCTGTTTTCCTTGGCTTTCAAACTGATGGTCTTCTGCTTGCAAGCCTGTCTGTGGCATCAGGAGGAAAAATACATGCTGAAGTGACAATGCTAAAATGGTGGTTGTTGCACAAGAACATAATACAGGTATGATCAAATGTGTAAACACGACTGGATGATTTTCTGTAATTTACAGCAGTTAAGTAGCACTTGCATTGGCACTTGAATCGGCTGCTCTACAGAAGTGCTTGGTATTTGTATTAGCTCTGAAAAACTGGAATCTGTCTCTTGCTGTGTCTCCTGAAAACAGTGCGAGTTGTTCCAGACCTGAGTGAATTCATGACTGAAACTATTGTGTTTGGTTGAGTTTGCATTTACCGGAAAAAGGAAGGAGGCATTTGCACTGATATCTTTGCAAATGGGGGTTGTAGAAAAGAGTATAACTGGAGATTATTTTTGCAAATATTACAGGATCATTAGGATTCACCATAATGATGGATACAGGTGCATTACGTTTTTGAAAATTTTATTTCATTTCACAGACTATTTGGTGGGTTTTGGGGGAAATAGTACCTCCACATGTGGTGCTAGCATGGAAAATTGAATTCCTTACCTACACAACAGTAAACAACATATCAGATCATGGGCTTCCAAGCTTTTTTCCTGTTCTGGACCCCCATGTTGACTTTCAGCGAGCCACTGACCCCCCATTTGAAGTGATTCTGCCCTTTGGAAAAAAATCAAGTGAGTTTGCACATGTTTCAGGGTTTAATTGATTGATCCATCATACTTGAAAACTGGCAAATTGTGGTGAAATTAATTTTTTAATGAAATTCCAGTGAGGGACCCCCTGGAAGCCACTCAAGGACCCCTGGGTGTCCCCGGTCCCCACTTTGAAAACCACTATATTAGATGACAAGCAAACAGTCTGCTGTGTTCTGTTGTGTTAGACAAGCTCTATCTCTCTTTCAAAAGCAGCATGAGTCCATTTCAATCTGACACATTTTTTACGCTGCAGCAGAGTGGTGGTATTCCAGGCTGTCCCTGCACTGCAGCACGGGCCGTGTCGGCTTGTTGTGTGTCAGGTTAGCCGAGTGGAGCGTTGGCCCCCACTACATGCTTGTTTGGGGTCACAGAGTTGTTATGTTCTGTCTATCTGTATGGTAGAGGGCTGTGTTGTTTTGGCCTGAGCTACGACAGCGTCGTGTCGCTCTGTTGTGGTTGTGTGTCACTGTTGGGGAGGTAATATGGCGTGAAGAGGAGAAGTGGAATTGGCCAAGTCTGGGATGGTCTCCAAAATCCACACACACACATACACACACACACACACACACACACACACACACACACACACAGTCCCTGTCTCCGCCTTGGAACCCCACCAAGCAGAATAAAGGTGGTCCTTCCCGGAGTCGTATCTTTGCAGTATTTATAGCAAATAAATAAAAGTCCCTGCTGGGGGTTTCTGCTTGGTGCGCTTAACCTCACATCTTCACAACTCAGTTGAGTTGTCATGGATGGACACAAGTGGTTGGCAAGAAAGGCTAGATCTTTAAAAATAGACGTGTTCAGGGGAAATACTGCTAATTTAAACCAAAAGCTTTAAAAATATTCCAGCAGGGTGAGATAACAACTTCAGAAAAAAAAATCTAAAAGGAGCTAAGGTTGGAATGACACTGCATCCCAGACTTATTGAAGTGTACATCAGATTACCATAGGCTATTTTAAGTTTCACTCTTTGATCGTTTCAGAAAGAGTGAGGAATAATGAATAGTGTGGGATTGACTTTAATTACATCAATTGGCTCTCACTATTCCAGGCCAAAGCTTCTCCACCACTGTATTCCTCATATACCTGGCTGTTAAAATAAAATAAAAATGGTGTGGCTTGCTTTGCTTTACCATTTTGAACTGAAATGTATGGATTCATAATGTATATGATGGCTGACTCATAAATACAAGAGGTAAATCTGTGAAATCTGTGTAATTTAGGTCATAAACAGTGCATGTTCCAAGATGAATCTGGACGTTTGATCATAGAAAACTTTTTGAATTGGAATTGAATGTTAGCCGTTGGAAGGCTAATGGTTAGCATGCAGAGCTGAAGTGTTTGCTGTGGTCATTTGGCTGCTACAGAAAAAAAAAAAAAGGCAATATGGTTAGTTGTTATGGTGACTACGTACATCAGCAGGGCCATAAAGTGTGACACACTAGCATGAGAGCTGAAGGCATGTTGTGCTGCAGCCCAGTTTGAAGGCAAAGCGTGGACTAGCCCTGCCGGCCCACCAGGGGAAACTGTGTCAGTGTCACGTTTTGTCACAAGTAGGCTGCACAGTTTGGTGAGGGGACGGTGACGTGACGTGGTGTAAAGTGAACAACAGAGTCCACATACGGAGGCAGGCAGCGTGCTGGGTGAGTCAAACACTTGGACTTTCCTGTCCAAGTCCAAGCAAAACCAGAGTGTGTTTTTAACATGTTTGCTAATGTTAGCTTGCTAGTTAACGTTTCCTCATGTTTCCCCTAACTTTAGCCTGACCTTAACCTTAAGCTTAAGTTTCCTAATGTTTCCCCTAACTTTAGCCTGACCCTAACCTTAAGCTTAAGTTTCCTAATGTTTCCCCTAACTTTAGCCTGACCCTAACCTTAAGCTCTCCTTAACCAAATATTGTTGGCAACAATAGCTAACGAGCTACGAAGCTAACATTCACTCAGCTAATGAGCTAACAGTTAGCTAACAACGAGCCGAGACAATTAGCCAACAAGCTAACCTTGTGGCCTGACAAGTGGTAGTGTTGGCTCCTGTGTGTGGCTGTAACCTTGGCAAGGTATGGCTTCCTCTGGTGCACCGGCGGCTCTGTTACACACTTTGGCATGACACGGGGTGGTGTTGCTGCTCGCTTAAAGCAGTACACAGTTTTAATAACTACCGCCAACTGGAACATGGTGCCCAGTGCAGCAGCCACAGCTCTTTGCAATGGCGACGATGTACGTAAAGATGACCGCTACTCCAATCCTGCTGTGTTGATTTGGATAGGAAAGGCTGTTCTACTCCTGTTTAAGTTCTACATTTTGGTCAAACTTTTTTATTTATTTATTTTAACATATTATTTTTACTCACTTAAACTTTATTTATTTATTCTTATACCATTTCAGGCTGTAAAAATGGTCATTGTCAAACTTTGTTTAACAATTCTAGGGGAGTAAAGTGGTTATTTTTCAGAGTGTTAGCTGGGGGGAAGTCCACCTCAATGGCAGGAGGCTAACAGTTAGCATTTGGAGCATCCAGCCAGTATCCAGCACTCAGTAACAATGAGAGGAAGATAGAGCCACTACTGTCCTACAGAACAGCTGGGGGGGAAATGAAATGACATCACATTTTTCTATTCAGGGAGCTCCATAAAATGCACTGCATCCAAAACATGAGGCACGTTGATTGAAGAAGACTGTACTTGGACTTGCTCGTGTTAATAGCAAGATATGTAGGATTTCCTTTTGGTAGTATGCTTATCAACCCTGCAGTGGCAGTGTAGTGGTGGGTATGGCTGTGTGTGTGAGCCTCTGTCTCTGCCAGATAGCAGCGCTGACAGTGGAAGTAACTGGAAGTAGCTGTCTATTGCCATGAATCTCATACTGTCACTCATACAACTCCCTTACTGGCTCTTTAGGACCCCAAGGGGACATTCTGTGTGTGTGTGTGTGTGTGTGTGTGTGTGTGTGTGTGTGTATGTGTGCTCTGACTCATGTCATATCATGTATGCAGACAACACGCCCTAAGGCTAAGTGTGGCAGTACAGTCCTGCCTAGTTGAAGGCATTGTATAGTAAAACAGCAGACACTCTGTCATTCTTTGATTGCAGTGGCAGGGCAGTTAAAAAAAAAGTATTTAAAACACTGAGATTGTGGGTTTCTGTGTCAACACGGCACCATTCAGTTTTAGTTCACTTTTTTTTCTGAAACAAAGAGCCATTTTTCGTACAACAATCAGCAAGTGTATTGAGACAGTGAGTTACTCAATATGGGCTATTCATTTTCAGCGAAATCTAAACCAGTTTGATAAATGAATCATACCTGGGACACAATAGAAGTGTGACATGTGCAATTTTGATTTTCAGTCTCTAGTTAACAGAAGTCTGAGTCACTGCGCAGCAAAGCAAGCAATTCTTACTCTAACGTGGCCATATAGCAGGAACTGCCATGACAGAATTATTATTATTATAATTATTATTATAAAAACAATTAACAATTACAACAATAAAAACATCAGATGTTGTGAAAAATTAGATATTTTCCCTAATATTTTAAAGTAATATTTTAATTTAGAAGAAACAAGAAATATGAAAAAATATATATGTACCCCACTGAAAAATAGTATACAAACTATACAAAATATTTAATTACTGAAAATGTTTAAACATATGAGCATTTATTTATTTATTTATTTATTCATTCATTCATTACCAGAAAAACATTCCATCCAAATTTGGTTGTTTGCATAATTTAAAAAAAGATATTTCCTATTGTGCCATGCAGTTTTCCATGCACAACAGGCAACGAAAACACTGTGTAACATTTAAAGCGACACAAATTTTATGTAAAATCCATTTTATCTTTCTAAATAAACAAAGCTGAGAAGAGAATAGACAAAAGCACAAATTCTAGGGTCAGTACGGTCACTGGTGGGGCAACGGTGGAGGGCAGGCACATGAAACACGCGCAACAGAAGGGAACTAGAAAATGATAACCATGAGCCTTACCCTGTTTGGAAGAGTAACTGCCTTAATCCACTCAGACTGTTAAATAAACAAACTGGAGAACTATTTTCTTGTGTGGACTAAACTCTCTGTGCTGGTCCTCAGTTACTGTGGTGACTGGCAAGTGTCACATATGTACATGTGTGTAACAGTTAGCATTTGGAGCATCCAGCCAGTATCCAGCACTCAGTAACAATGAGAGGAAGATAGAGCCACTACTGTCCTACAGAGCAGCTGGGGGTGGGGAGTGTGCAATAACATTAATGATAAATAACAATCAAAGCATGACCCCACCTCTCTCCCTCAGCGTGCCACAGTGTTGTGGGAGCTGCTGCCCTCAGTGAGCCCTTTCTGGACAATATCACCAGCTTAATCTAATGTTGACGCCAGCAGACAGGGGAACACTGGCAGGCCAAACGCTTTCCAGACATTATCTGTGGCACATCATGATGCTATATGGCGGAATGTCTGTGTGTGCGAGCTTGGGGGTTAGCAATCGTGTGTGTGTGTGTGTGTGTGTGTGTGTGTGTGTGTGTGTGTGTGGTGGGGTTGTAGGGGTTGTGCTCTCTTTGTCTACTCGCATATGCAGTCTTGCATGCCGCCTTGAAGGGCTGTCCTTTCAAACTCAATCATGTACCACTGTGTGTGTGTCTGTGTGTGTGTGTCTGTGTGTGTGCGTGATGGGAGAGTTGGGGGGGTTGCTAAGGTTGATTGAAGTACATGAACCAAGGAGCCAAATTAGCCCAATTGCAGAGGGCAAACTATAATCAGTGCTCTAAACCTCTGCCTTCATCTCCTATGGCCAATGCAATTATGAGCCTGATGGCGGCTATGTTTGTGTGTGTGTGTGTGTGTGTGTGTGTGTGTGTGTGTGTGTGTGTGTGTGTGTGTGTGTGTGATGGGGTGGAGGATCCCATATGTAGGGCAGCAGCAGCATTATCCTTTGTCATTTTAAAGGAGAAGTGCGTCCATCCCAGTGCAGGTCCATGTGGATTACTGTCACTTCCCCAGTCAGACCAGTACATCATTCACCCTCCACTCACTTCTATTCTATTCTATTCTATTCTATTCTATTCTATTCTATGGAACTCCCCGCTGAGAACCTCAACTTAGCTAATTCCATGTCTTTTTTAATTACTTCTTAAAACTTATTTTTATTTCAAAGCCTTTTAATAGAGAATTTGCAAAATATTTTAAATTGTTATATTATTTGATTTGTTCTCTTTTATTGTGTCATATAAGCCTCTTGTTATTTTATTGCTGATATTGTTTATATTTTCTTGCTCATGTTTTTCACCTGTTCCTGTGTGTATTTTATCCTCTTCGTGAAGCACCTTGTAACTGTTTTGAAAAGGGATGCAGTTATTATGATGATTATGGTGATGATGATGACTATTGTTACATTCGTAGTTCACAGTATAGCTGTGGATTAGTGTACATTTCACTGAGAGTTAAAGGAGAGGAGGATGGTGGAAGTGGATTGTTGTTCCATGTGGCATGCAACAAAAGGAAGAAGATCCATAGAGGGAGGAAGGTGAAGAGGAAAGCACTGACAGATACTAGGAGTTCAGGCAATCCAGTGGACAGCCCAGCAAAGAAGAAAGGACCCCAAATAGCTCTCCTCATGCCTCAACTCTTTATATAGTAACAGCTGAGGATAGCAGGTGCAGTTGAAGGCTGTCAGTCAAATGAAGGAGGAGTAAGAACTGAGGTTGTGTTCTGATTGGATCGTTCCTCTCTTACATGTGAATGTAAATTGTAGTCCCTCTCTAGCAAAATGATTTGGCTCAGAAGAAAACAACAGACAGGGCTTCAGATTCTCACAGTTTCATATACAGCCAGTGATGACAACAGAAATTTCTGAAAAATTAGAGTTTACTCTAAAAAATTTTAGTTTACTGTCCCTTTAACATTATTTGCGTACCTTCATAGCCACAATTTAGTTACATAAAACACATATTTGACTTTTCACAATTATCAGTCAAAATATACTAGGAAAACAAATCCATGATTAACCAAATAAATGTTGGTTTTATTGCCCAGGTGGAATGAATTTAAAACAGTGGACGAGCACATCTCTGGGTATCCAAACTTAACCAGACAATGACCAGCGTGACTGTAGTTATTTAGATTTATTTGAATTTGCGTGTGCATCACAGTTTCGTAAAAATAAAACATGCCACAACATGAATCAACAAAAGGCAAGTAAAAGAATTACTCCTATCACTCAATGTGTAGTCCATAAGCCAGTGCAATTATAATAATTTAATAGCTTCAGAAGAATAAGAATTTATTGTTAACGCGATCAAATGTATCTCTGATTGAGTAGGGGTGGACTTTGCCATTAGGCAAGTTAGACATCTGCCTGGGGGTTATATATAAATAATATATAAGCTTTTTATTTCTACGTTAGAGCTTCCAATCACTGAAAGTGCTTCTTTTATCATGTTTTCAATACAAGACAGTCCAGGAACGTAACCACACAGCAGCAAGCAGGACCAGTCGGCAGCTATTGTCAGGAAATTGTCTGTGTGCTTGCATTTGTGGCCATCAATAAAACATTGTGCTGTTAGGTATTGTGTGTTTATGGATTTAAGAGCTAGTTGCAGGTAGCACAGAAAAGGGAGAGAATATGGAGTGAGGGGGGCCCCACATGTGGGTTTGCCCTGGGCCCCCATATCACTAAGTCCGCCCCTGGTGTTGAATGGTCAGAGCTTCAATGCATCTTGGGTGTATTTCCCAAAAAAACAGCAAATGTAAAAGCTTAACTGGCTACAGGCTGACTGTCTATTGTGTTATATTGAGCAGCAATAGGCTGTAGCAAAAGACATAAAAAATATGGATGATAGTGATGGTGGCATACTGGTATGGGAGCGTGCCTTTTTTAGGAGATTTAGAGTGGGCTTGTCTGTTATCGTGGTGTGGTTCTGTAAATAAATCGGTATGCTTCTAAACCCTTGCTACTCTCAGTCCGACTGGAGAGGGAAGGTTGTTATGGCAAGAAATGACTGGAGTGGACTGGAGTGGTCACAGCAGTTTCACTGCACTCCTCATGTTCCTGATAGTCACTGCTGTTTTGACGGGCTGACACACTTCCAAACCAGACAAAATAGCTGCATTCGCATTTTCCTCTGCCACACACCACACTGCGTGTATGTGTGTGTGTGTGTGTGGATTTCTGTCAATGGGAAATCTCTGGCACCTGTGTGAGACTTGACGTTTTGCTTCAGTATGCTTTGTATAAGAACTTTAGCCTTGCTAGTCTGTTGCACTGAATCTGAGCTGCAGCAGTGTAAACACACAATAGCATACACACACTTGCCCAGTGACAGTAGCGAATCTGACTGTGCTGTTGACCTGTGCTACCGGGTGGAGCTGCTTAGGTGACACATTCCATTTTTTGAGATAAAAAAAAGTTTGTGGTGTGGCTGTGTGGTCTACCCAGTGGTGTTCTGTGTGAGAGTAAATAGCGCTTTTTCATGGCAGCTATGTTGACATGAAATTGCAGGGTAAACACAGGTGCTACTAATGATATTAATTAAGGTTCTATTCCATCTGAGCGTAGCAGAGTCTTTCCAGCAAGCCAGCATGTGACTACAGGCCTCTGTAAACGAGATCTGCAGTCAGAGAAAGGAGAGTGATTCTTAAATGTCTGTTACTATGACAGAGAAAACAGTCTTGTCTTTAGTCTATTTGGGGATTAGGGGACATCAGGTAATTTTGTGTATCACAGACATCCTCAGTGATTTTAGTCCCATTATCTGTGATTATTACAGAGCCTTTTTTCATCAAATTAATTCCATCCTGTCTGAATGGAGGCTTGCATGAAATTTGACAGACAAATGTTTTCACAAAAGTTTGAACCACTGTTGACTACCACAGGCACTATTTGTCTTATTTAATTGAATTTTAAACCCTCTTAGAGCGCAATTAATGTGCCTTTCCCTGAAACATCTGTATACACAGCTGTATACTTCTCCAATACTGTGTGTGTGTGTGTGTGTGTGTGTGTGTGTGTGTTTATGTGTGTGTATGATCGACTCCAAACTTGGCAAGTGTGTTGCTTAGGACCCTAATGTTATTCTGAACATTATTTTGATGGTCTGTGAAAGGTGGAACTCAAATGTGAGGGTGGTGCAGCACCTTGACCGTCTACAGCATGCACACGCTGCAGTTTTGAAACAATTGCAAAACACACAAGTACATTTCTACACTTTCATCCAGATATTAACATTATCGGAGTGGGGAACAGTATGTTTATGAGAGGTGCTGCTGGGATAGTGACACAGTGGTGCTTTCTAGACATTACGTTGTTGTGCTGTCGTCAGGCTTAGGTTTTGCCCAGCCCTGAATGTTCTCTCCTATACCATCAACAGATAGCTCAGAAATGTACCAGTGATTAGTTTGTAGCATTCATATCTAAACCCACATTACAAGGTATCTCACAACTAAGGATAAAGCTTGCATTAACAGGTAAATAAGATGTTTTCCTCTGACTTATTGTAAATGTAAAGAATGTTTAAAAAAAGTATCACACAAAATAAATTAATCAATATTACCATAATGAATGTGCAACAGTTAAATCAGTAGAGATAATGTTTAATGCACAGAAATGTTTCACAATGACTATTGAGGTTTGTCAAATCTGGGCCTTATCCTTACACATTAAATGTCACTTTGACTTCTCTGAGGCCCTAACATTTTCATGTGAGCTTGTGCACCCAAAACACACATATACTCTAACACTTTCGCAAGTGTGCACTAGTGTTAAATTTGATGATTTTTTTGTGATCAAATTGTTTTTTGTTTTTTTTTCAAGGACATACTGTAAAGCCATTAAACACACTTCAACATACCAGTCAGAGAACCCTAGAATATAGAACACAGAATAACCCACAGAACTTATCCTCAGTCCATTTACCCACACCTCACAAGAGATGGAGGAAAAAAAACACCCCACAAGAAGTTTTATTGGACAAAAGATGATAGTGAGGTTTTAGCCTACTCCCAGCAAAGCTGAAGTGTGTGATCCATAAACCAAATAAGTCATGTCAGAGGTTCAAATTCAAATTTCAGCTGTTTCTTCTTGTAGGTCGGGAGCCCATATTCAAGCCAATGCACAGCCAACATCTCACTGAACAAGCAATAACACCAGCTGCATGACTGAGACAGTTGCAAACTGCTTCAGAAATATCATAAATATCATTGCTCGACAAATATTGAGGTATTCTGGTATGAAGGAGATTAGAAGTGAATATTGAATATTGATGAAACTCATTTGGGGAAAAAGGGAAATCCACATTTTACTTCATTTTAGTCAGATGTCCTATATTTTAGGTTGATTGGCATTTGTGTCGACTGTTGATTGACCTGAATGTCTTATAGAGCCTGATGTACAACACAGTATTTTTTTTTTTTTTTCATTTCATAGGTTCATTTCATAAACAAATGCAGCTTTTCTTGCATTTCTTTCCATCTGTCTATATGTCCATCCATCCAACACTTTACTCTAAGACAGACTGACATGAGATTTGGTCCCCAGAGGATGAACCCTGTCAGTTTTGGTGCTCTCAAGTCAGTTCAATTTCAGTTTCCATTTTATTTGTATAGCGTCAGATCATACCAGACGTTATCTCAAGGCACTTTATGGAGATCCAACAGATTCTGGCTCATTCCCTGAACCACTGTCTCTACCATGAGCAAGCACATGGCAACAGTGGTGAGGAAAAAACAGCCCTTTTCACAGGGCAAAAAGCCTCAAGCAGAACCCAGCTCTGGGTGGGCGGCCATCTGCCTCAACCGGAAGGGTAGAGAGATCCCTTCCCTCTAGCATCTAATATACATCTAATAGGCAGATGAAATTTGAATCTCTTGAATATCTTGTATTGAATCTTTTAGATGTAAAAAAAAACAACAAAAAAACAAAAAAACTTTTCAAGTCAAAACTCAAAGTGTGACTGCATTTGTTTTATCATTTCCTGTCTTAAGTGTGATAGACCTCGGTTTTGTCTGTATAATCAGCTAATTTACTTGTTGGAAAAAAAAAAAAAATCAAGAGACGCCTTGACAAGTCAAATCCTCAGATAAATCTACAGTAAATAATACGTTAATTAAACCCTTACTCAAATAAATATCTGAAATGATCATAGCTTGTGTTAATGTGTTAAACTTTATGGATGCTTTGTATAATAATGAAAAAGAAACCTGTAGTCTGTACTAACTTATTTAGTGATTTTAATAAAATAATTTAACATTCAGTAGTCTGTAAATATTAGGTGTACCAGGAAATAGGAAAAATATTTAATAACTGAGTGAGTAATATTAATTACTCTGGGGAGGGGGTATTGGTTGTTGGTTGGTGGATGTGATAAAGCGGCTCTGTTTCATACTGGCAGGTAGCTACAACACACATGCTAACGTTCGTCCACACACACACACACACACACACACACACACACACACAGGCACTGAGCTCATTTTCTCAAACGGCGGTTTATTGGATTAATACCGAAGGTTTACCAAGCGTACAGTTTTTGATTAGCACCTTGCCTGCGTAAACTTGATTATTGATAAGGTGTGTTGTTGTGTTTGAGTGTAAGCGTGTTTGTGTGCGTATGTGTGTGTGTGTGTGTGTGTGTGCGTGTGTGTTTGCAGAGAAGATTACAGTTGCAGGCCCTGGCCCTATCTCTAGCAGCTGGTCTGTTCACTCTGCCACAGCACTCATTCGATGACTCCGACAGAGAGAGAGAGAGAGCGAGAGAGCGAGGTAAAGTGACGCAGATATGCAATCACAGAGAGAGAGAGTGAGAGAGAAGAGCAGGCAGCGTTATCTCTTTCTCTCCAGATCCTGCCCTCTCACCTCCCTCCATCCCTCTCCCTCCTCCCTCTCCCTGCCTTCCCATCACCTCCCGTTATCTGTCTCCTGGCTTTATTTTGTTTCCGCTGTTATTTATGCAAGGTAGTTGACTGACCAGTCTTGCTGCCATCGCAGCTCTTCAATCTTTCAGCCCCCCGCTGCCAGCACTTCCAAATCACAACCATCACAAAAAAAGAGTTCCCAGTCAAAAAGAATCATAATATTGCGATGTCAAAGACGCTTGAATTGTACTTCCCATTCGATTGTAGATACCGCACAACAGCTGAGATGCTGTGATATATTTCAGAACCCATGTATCAGCTGATAATGGAATAAAGAACTGCCAGGCAATGTCATATCAAAATGCAATAAAATCTCTCTCTAAGTGAGCCAGTAACAGAATAAAACAAGTAAATGTAGCAAATGACAATGTAATAGCTCAAAACGTTATACAGTGTCCCTCAAATTAGATCTTTTATGAAAAAATCACACGTGGAATCATGTGAAATAAACCACATGTGGTCTGCAACCACATGTGACATTGTTTTCTTTCCCATGTAAAAACTGGAAGTCACATGTGAAAAGCAAATGACATCTGAAAAGTTCCCATGCAGCATCTTTTTCACATGCAGCATCATTGTCATGCATCATGCTGAAAATGTCATAAAAGCTGTCAGTGTAATTAGTTACCAGAAAAATAATACAATTTGCTGATATGGTATTAATTACTGATATTCCTACTGATTACTATTTACAAAAATAAGTTACACCACTCACGTTGTAATAGCTGAAAATGCAGAATTGCTGTATTTGACAAATACAGAGAGGGAAAATACAGATAGTGTCTCACTCTGTAGGTAGGCCCTTTAAAGCAAAGAGACAGGAAGAGATTCTTGTCACAAGCCTCTGAGTGATGAACACTTTGAAACCCAAAAGCCTCCGGAGGGGCTTTTATGGAATGTTTTATGTCACCCTCAATAATTTTCTTGTATTTTTCTTTTATTTACATCCTTTTTGCTTCTTTTTCATTTTTTTCCACAATTTTTTGGGGGTGATTTTGTGGTAACTTCATTGTAATACAATAGTAATGTTAATATTCTATCATTTAATTTTATATATATATACATTAATATATGCAAAACAAATAAAAAAAAGATTTTTGCTAATTTTCCTGTAATTCTTTCATGGCCATTTCATTTGCTTATCATCTTTGTTGCCATGCTTTTGAAATAAAATCAAGTGAATTTGCTCAGGTTTTGTATGGTTAAAATGACCAAATTACCTATTATCTATGAACATATTTTATTCTATTTCCACTTTGCGGAAAAGTTCAGTACAGGATTTTATGTTACATTTTGACCAGTTCAGATTGACATTTCATTGCATTTTGACAAGTTTTTACAATATCTGGCAGTTATTTAATCTGTGGCTGCACTATGTTGGTGACAGCATGCTCCGATTTACATTTTGTCTGGTTTACATGTTGCATTTTGGTCCCGCTGCATATTATTTTGTCTTCTCATGCCTACTTTTTTGGAATCAGAGGACCCCACATTGCTCTTAGGTCTCACCTGTCTTCCCTTAGTTTTCCATCTCAGACTGCCTCTCTCTCTCTTGCCGTCTTTCCTGCTCACAGAAAGGGAGTGATGGCAGAAGAAAGAAACCAGAGGAGTGAAGTATCATGCTCTGCATTTTCAGAGAAAAAGGGAATAAAAGGGAAAAAATATGGCAGGGGGTGGAGAGCCAATCAAGCTGGACAGTGTGTGCCGTTACACACCAGTGACTGCCACTTCACCTATTTCCACACATGCACGCCAACACACACTTGCGCACACACACACAATAGGATTCATATATCACTTAGTCTCTTCACACACACGATTGACCATCACCTACCCACCCGCACACACCCACATACACAGACACTAACACCAGCATCCATCCATCAGTATTATAGCACAAGCCCATTCAGTCTGGATTTCATATTGTTAAAGGAATAGTTTGTCCATTTTGGAAAAAAATGTAAATATTAAAATACAAAAATATGTAGCACAGTAGTGGTGCTATCTTCCTCTCATTGTTACTGAGTGCTGGATACTGGCTGGATGCTCCAGATGCTAACTGTTAGCCTCCTGCCATTGAGCTGGACTTCCCCCCAGCTAACATTCTGCACAATAACCACCTTAATCCATCAGAGAAGGTTTAACATCACTTTACAATTGTTCTGAAACAAAAAAGCCTATATGATTACTGAGTGCACATTATTGATAGTTCCTCTCTAATTGCTGTTTACAACTGTATTTTTTCCTGTTATCTACATCCGGAAACATCCGGTAACTTCTGCACTTCCTGTATCACTCTGCACGAGAGGAGCAGCAGCTGACAGAGTCGACTGCTAGGATTCACTATTGTTTGTTTTCTTCACTGAAGTAGCTTAGTTAGGCTATAGCCATGTTTTGGTTAGCCTTTTCTTTTTCATCTGCTCATCTCCGCTTTTACATAGCTTTCAAACACATTTTATCAGGGTTAGATTAAAACAAGAAAATAGTTCTACCTTTTGATTTATTATTATCTTTTTTTTTTTTTTTTTTTTTACACTTGCGGGATGTAAAAACTGCTGCACATAATCAAACTTAATGTTTGTTTATTTGTTAATTTGAGTGAATGGATTAAGGTGGTTATTTTTCAGAATGACAGCTGGTCGGAAGCCCACCTCAATATCCAGCACTCAGTAACAATGAGAGGAAGATGGAGCCACTACTGTCCTACAGAACAGCTGGGGGGAAGAGAGATAATATCTCATCTTTAAAAATGGGTGAACTGTCCCTCAAAGGGTTTTGTGTTTTTTTCTTGACCATGCTTGTAGTGATGATGATGGTGGTAATGATATTTTTGACAGATCCTACTGTTTTATATTGGCATTAAATTTGATAGGGTTTCTGTAACAGCCATATAGCCTTGAAAAACTGACTTTGGTGATTAGATGTCATGATGTGGGGGTATTTTGCGGTGTCAGGATATAGTATCAAGTGTTGTTGACTTACTATTGTGTGAACCAGTATTTGTGGTTCAATATTTTATGCTGATATTCCATAACTTCAGCAGTGACCATTTGCAGGGACAAAATCCCCATACAATTCCAAGTATTCCCTGGGAAATAAGTGTTTCCCTGGGAAATCACAGCATTGAGACTATGGGGAAAACAGTCATTAAACTGTAATGGTTAAATATTAAAAAAAAAAAAAAAAAAAAAAGTGCCGAAGAAAAAAGAAAGGATAAATAAGTAGCCTATATATTTTTATTACATTTTACATTCATTACATCAAATTTTATAGCTTGTTTTATTTATTTATTTATTTATTTTTACCAAAAAAAAAACACATCATGCCTTGTCTATATAGTATCCCCATGTGTAGATATGCAAACACATGAGCAATGGTGTTGGTGTACTGTCGGTGTGTGTGTGTGTGTGTGTGTGTGTGTGTGTGTGTGTGAGTGTGTGTGTCTGGAGGGGGTGCTGGTTGGTGGGGGGCACAAAGGAGGAGGTGATTATTGGCAGTCCTAGGGGGGCTTTTGTCTGGGCCCCACGAGAGAAAGAGGTTAACGCCACTTAGCCTCAGGGAGGGCAGCAGAGGCTTGTGTGTGTGTGTGAGTGTGTCTGTGTGTGCCTGTGTGTGTGAGTGATGGGCTCCCCCACTGCGATCCAAAATCACTTACCATTCTCCTCAGTGCTGCGTATACCTCCTTGCCTCTCTCCGTTTCACTCTAATATGCAGACCTATGCGCGCAGAGAAACGGATGCATAAAGAAGAAAATGTTTGCACTTTTTTAAAAAAGATCTTTTTGATGCTAAGGCCGCTCAGTGCAGGCCTGAGGCACGCTGTGGCCTTTTGATGGGAAAAAAAAAAAAAAAAATTAAATGTAAACAGAGCTGAGATGCTTTCCCCCCAGACGTTAATTTCTGCAACCGCTTACGAAATTTGCAATTCTGTAAAAATCACAAGCATCTCTTACAGTAAGCCTATCAACACATTATAATACACACACACACACACACACACACACACACACACACACACCAAAAATTGCTATACAGTCATTAAATTCAATAAACAGGGTAATCAAAGTATGAAATCATCACATCTCATATGTATGTTTAATGTGGATGTTAACTTTTTAGAAAAAAAAAATAAATAAATACCTGAGGTCAGTTGCACCAAACATAGTGCAACCTGCCACATTAATAACAGAGAACTCAAAATGTAGATATGAGTATCATCACAAAATCCTACACTGACCAAAAAAAAAAAAAAAGTGATTACAACTTGAATTTGTGAGGCACATGTATGGAAAGAAAGAACATGTTATTTGGGATATTATAATTTCTACACATTAATGGTGGTAAGGCCATACTGTCTATTTTTTTTTTTTCATTCTCTTTGAATTGATGATTAAATAAGATATTCAAGCTGATTATGCTGCTGACTACAATTTAAGTACGTTATCAGCAATCTGTAAAGGATTACATTCAACCTGTCCTCTGTTATCTCATATAACCACTGATGGAATAATTAGTGAGCTTTATATCTCTGAGCTTTTCATATTACACACAAAAACATATATACATGCTGCTTGATGCAGGTCTGCCTGCTGTGTTCACACTCTGCTGGTGCTTTGACGCATAATTCAGCCTAGAAATACTTCATTACAGCTACATTTGCTGCTCTAAACACTCATGAGGGGGTCTGTCTTTCCAGGGAAAAACCTCTGGTACACAGTTTGTTGGGTAAAAATGGAGGAGGTGGGTAGTTAGCATGAGCAGCCATGCCATGGCTACCATGGATGAAGAGACAAAGAAAAGAGCGCCACCTACAGAAGCTCAAATTTCAACAACAGAAATCAAAGGAAAAAAGACACAAAGAGGTTAATCAGTCAGAGGAGGGCAAGCTGCAAAAAAGGAATTAGCCATCTCTGAGCCAGAAGTGAAAATCAGCATTGCCTTCCAAAGATGAAAAGCACCAAAGACGATGAAGGACAATGAGGAGCTCTTCTTTGGAAGAAAGAAAGAAAATATCACAAGTATTTTAACACAAGACACTAATTTATCCAGAATCACAGATCTGATGTTTAAATATATCATTTCAATAATTCCAAATATAGTTTTATTGTATTTTTTAGGCAAATTTTCAGATAACTTTTTTTCTTGTAATTTCCAGATAATTTTATTCATTTATTTTAGCTTTTTTGTAACAAATTTCCTGGTTGGTTTTGGCTAATTTGCCTTTTTTCCTATGTTATTGACAAGCATCAAATAAATATGCTCAGGTTTCAGAGGGTTATTTATTATGTTAGGCTGTTACAGACACTGACTATCAAAGAAGGTGTTGCCAAAATAAAGAAAACAAGAATCCATCTTCCCTGGCTTAATAATCACTGTAATAATTTTGCAATCATACAAATCATTTTGATAAATTGTGTTTTATTGCTTCAGGTGCGGTATATTGGTCAGACCTCTTGTTTATCAAAGGAGAGGGCAGTTTGCCGTTGCAGGTGACATCCCACAATGCCAACTGGTGAGACTTTATTAGGCCTGAATGTGAATGCAGCATTAGACCTGCCACATCTCATTGTGTGAGGCGGTGTGCTCCAGCTGACAGGCATTGTATGGAATTACTGCCCCCACCTCACAATTGTCTGTCAGAAATGAGTTTAGTGTCCTGATTAATCTGGCTCTTGCATGATCTGTCCCTCTCAAAACGCAATTATGTCCTTGGAGTAAAGGACAGGCTGGCGATCAGACAAGCTTGATTACAAATCAAAGGGAAATGGTGATGGGCATTGAAAGGGGAGGGGGTTCTGGAGGTGGGTATAAATCCATAGATATGTCATTCTGTACTACACAAATATCAATTTGTGTGGTTAGGTAAGGAAGAAAAAAGAAAGAAAGAAAGAAAGAAAGAAAGAAAGAAAGAAAGAAAGAGGGAAGGAAAAAGGCACACAGATAAACAATTCAAACACTGCAGTTAAGAATACGGGTTTAAAGTGAAAAGGTAAAAAGCCTAATCCTGTGTCAACAGCACATGTTGACCTCCATATATACATTGTCTAACTGCATGGGTACAAAGTGGAGGAATGACTGATGACTGACAAGGTATCGTTATTTGGTCAGTGTGATAAAGTACTAGGAGGGAATGACATTGTTTGACTAGTATGAAAAAATTATTAGATGTGTCACCAAACTGTCAACTTAAATCACCTGATGAGATTTATTTGTAGATATCCAATTAGAACTATTTTTGTTTGGCTTTTGATCTTTATAATGTTGGGGTGGACTGAAAGTAAAAACCTGCTTAACAGCAAAGTGCTGTGGTAGTAAAATGTTACCTTGTTAAGCGACTTTATGGTGATTAACACTATATGTGCATAGTTAATGGCATATTGTTAAACTCAGTGTCATATTTCAGTGTTTCCTAAATGATTATATTGTAAGAAAAGGTAATCTGTGCTTCTAAAGGTCTTATAATCTGCTGGTAATGCATTACAATGTGCAAGTGACATTAATTAGTGGATATGCTTTCTTATAATTTTGTAATGCACTCTTCTTGTTTTAAAGGGATAATTCACCCATTTTGAAGAATATGTGTTGAAAAATATTATTTCTACACATCATCAAACTCAAACTTTATTTACGTTTATTTAGCAATTTGACTGGTTTGACTGCTTATTATTAAGAATGTTAGCAGGGGGGAAGTCCACCTCAGTGGCAGGAGGCTAACAGTTAGCATTTGGAGCATCCAGCCAGTATCCAGCACTCAGTAACAATGACAGGAAGATAGCACCACTATTGTCCTACAGAACAGCTGAGAGGAGTAAAATAATATGCAAGGATACAAGGATACACGGAAGTTTGTTGGTCATTATATAACAGGTTGTGTAATGAAATTAAAAAATATATATATATTTTTCCAAAATGGGTGAACTGTCCTTTTAAATTTTCTTTAAAACTTGGTTGGTTTCCTGTGCTCAGCAAACTGTTTTACATATTTGCGTGTTTGTTTGTTTGTTTGTTTGCTACTGACATCAATCCAGGCAGGCTAGAAGCTCTACAAAATGCTGATGAGGAATTATATTTCAACAATACAGTGCTTGTGAATTAGGCCTGTTGATTTTGCATCTTTCCCTAGTCCTCTGCCATTTTCACAGCCTTTATTAAAATGTAATCACTTAATGCAATTTGCCTCTATTTTCTCCAACTTGCAGAGAAAACAAATAGATCGAATTGTGATTTTTCCACTGGTCATCCCCCCCTCCTTGCCCCATTCCCCTTCCATCCATCTGTTATTTTCTCCATCAGCGATTTCCCTCTCCTCTGTTTTAAATACACTCGCTCCCTTTGCCTCCTCCTCCTCCTCTCCTTCCCTCCCACCCCTTCTCCTCCTCCTCCTCCTCCTCCTCCTCCTGTGCTCTCCTGTAACCATGGTGACCGTAGTCAGCTGAGAAATGGCAACCGTGGCCCTTCATTAGGTATCAACACGGGCGCCGACAGCCCAGATAATAGCCAATAAGGATGTGTGTGTGTGTGTGTGTGTGTGTGTGTGTGTGTGTGTGTGTGTGTGTGTGTGTGTGAGTGTGTGTGTGTGGAGGGGTGGCATTATGTCGGGGAGTAAATGAAAAGCCCCCAGGGACGAAGCCAACCTTGCTGTCATGCTTCAGGGAGTTATGGGTGGGTGGGGGACATCCTCTTTTGCGCGTTTGCATATAAACCCATGAAAGGCATGCATGGGAAGATGGGCACACATGAAAATACACACATACACGAATGCCTCATATGCATACACTCACACTCATACACAACTTATGAGGAGAGAAAGGCCTAGGATGTGTAAGAAGATTAGAGTGCAGTTGGTACCGTAGGGTGTTTTTCAGTAAATCAGTAAATATAGCCCACTCAGTGTTTCAATATTAATATGAAAGAATTCTGAATTGGAAAATATATCATGGGTTCTTTTTAGAAACATTATGAGCAGATTTTATAATGTGAGAAAGTATTACTACAGAAAAATGAAGATGACATCTGGGACAGAAAATTGGCTTACAGAGGGATGCTGTAGGAGAACTTTTGCTCATTCCGCAAAGAGCCTTTCAGACCATGGTGCTTGTAAGAACCATTTTTCTGAAAGGTTCAAAGGTGCCATAGAGGAACCAGCAATAGTTTGTCAAAGAAGAAGAGAAAAAAGGAGAAAGCAGAGAAGGTACATGGAAATAGCAGTTAATTCTTATTTCTTAAAAGAAAAGTAAAGATGTCAACTGGAACCAAAAATAATTCTTCATAGAGGTGCAATACTAGAACCATTTCTACTATTAGAAATAAAAAAGTAAAGTAAAAAAAAAAGTAAAAAACAAAAAAACTTTCAGACCATGGTTCTCTAAAGAACCATCTCTTCAAAAAAATCCTCAAAAACACCACAAAGACCCATCAGAAGGTTGGGAATGTAGCTCCTGGTAGAGGAACTGGTTCAATTACAAACTATTAAAATGTTTTTTTGTTTTTGTGTTTTTTTTTTGTTTTTTTTAATGAAAAAACATAAGTGGGTCTTTACTACTTGATAGTTCATCATGGAAATTTTAAAGAACCATTATTTTTCTGTGTGCAATGGGCTGCACATGAGATAAGCTGCTAATCGTAGCTTGAAATGTGTCACACAATGAAGAGAATCACACAGCTCTTCAAAAAGACTGCAGCAGCTCTTCTCAAACATTTTCAAGTGACAGATACCCGCCTTGTGGTGGACCGTGGATTGATTTAGTCCCAGAGAGAAAGTATGGCTCACAGCTGAACTGTGGAACTCTCTGCTCTGCACATGCAGAGCTAACTGTGGCAAAGCCTGGACTAAAATAGTCATTTTTGTAGTTTCTAATTGAGATAATCTGTCATTAATTAAATTATGGTGAAATTTAAGCACTCCTCAATTTGTTGAGGACACTCTAGCACCCCTCAAGAAAATACTAAGACCCCTGAGGACATCTCAGAACCCTGAAACTCCTTTAAGGACTGATATTGACCTTCAATATCAATCAATGATTGCTATCTATTAATGGCTTTGTATTGAAAAACCAGTCACACACTTGGATTATCATTCTTTACCAAGTGTGTGTGTGTGTGTGTGTGTGTGTATGCATCTGCAGAGATGGCAAAAGCCCCTGTTGGAGCGGCTCAGCCCTTTCGCACTCTAGACCCTGTCAAAATGGCTGCCAGTAATTCCACCCCTCCTCTTACTCTTCTAACGCAGTGATAATGTATTATAGGCTCTTCCCATTACTCCCACCGAGCCCTTCCCTTTTAACCCCCCCTCCTCACCACACACTCACACACACACACACACACACAACCCTGTTTAAATTCCACATAGCCGCTCGCCGCCGACATCCCAACGCTCCATTGGTCAAGGCACTGAACAAATGGAAATCCGCTGGCGCACTGAAATTACTGATGGTTATCTTGCTTCCGTCTCATTGGACTGTTCGCCCCACCCTCCCCTTTCCAAACCAGCCCCCTACCTCCGCGCCATCTTGGCTCGCTTCCTCCCATCATCCCCTTCTTTTCTACCTCTGTCTCTCTCTTCCTCTGCTTCAACCAGACAGTCTTCAGTGCAGAAGAGGGGCTGACATTTGTCACCTCTCTCTGTCTGTCTTCTTTCTGTTTTGCAAGGTGGATAACCCATTATGGTGAATTACAGCTGCTCATAATAACACTGCAGGGTCCCCACTGCAGAGCATTGTACCAGTTCACATACAGCAGAGGACTGTATGTAACATGTCAGTAAGGACACAGTGACGAAAGCCTCTAAGTGGAGTTGGTTGAAACTCAAATTCAAATTGAAAGTACATAAAATATCTAGAGAGAGTGCTTACATGTGTGTGAGAGAGATATTATCAACATTATTTAATAACTTGTGAAGGCATTTGAACAAATCCCAAACCTGGCATCATTCAAAACTAATACTTTCATTTCACTTCCATTATATTTATAGATATATATTTGTCAACATCATCAGCTTAATTTGGCATTCGTCGTAATCTTCAGCATCTCCCGCTTATTCGTTTTCTTGCCATCTGAGCACCAGAGGCCATCATGTAGTAGGTGTGGAATCATAATGCACTCACTGGGGCGTGTAATAGTCCTTTGCTCTGTGTCCACGCCCGTGTGTGTGTGTGTGTGTGTGTGTGTGTGTGCGTGCACAAGCAGAGGGGGAATGCTGGCTACATGCCCTGTATTGATCTACATCAACATCACCCAATGCAACGCTGCATTTTGCTGCGCTGAAGCTACAATTTCCCCACAGTTGCTGTTTTGTGGTACATTCGCCACTCAGTTGTTGTTGTGGTTCAGGAGGCTCTTAGACAACATGGCTTTGATGTGATATGAATTTGTTGAAGGCTGATACTGATCATTGTTGAATCTAGCTGCCTAAGCTGACAGGTATTCCATGATGAGCTGAATTGTATTCTTGTGGGAGGGTTAGGGTTAGGGTTAGGGTTAGGGTTAGACATTTTTGTGGTTCCAGTCCTTAGACCATCAGGTGACATTTAAACTCCTGTCTGAGACACAGGACAATGCTACGACTATGACTAACAAGAAGAAGGACAATAACAACAACAACAAGAATATTTACTATTGTGTTAAACTATACTCATGTATACTTGAATGGAATCTTGTTAAAGGGACAGTCCACCCATTTTGCTTGTTGGAACTAGCGAAGCAACAGTATGATAGCAAATGTTTTCATATATTTTAGAGTCTTTCAGTGGCAGAGTTGATGTGAGAAAGTCCACTAGCTAAGCTGCACATTTAAATGGAAGCCTTTCCTAGCCCTTGCCTCTTCTTGCCTTTGACATAATCCAGGGTGTGCTGTGCTAACAAGCTAACAGTTACTGTTACTTTCTATTATTTTTTTAAAGTAACACAAGAATCAATCAACTAGGGGCAGGAGGAATAAAAACTGAGGTTGTATTTTTGGTCATGTTTGATTGGATCACCCCACTTGTGTGAAAATCTCCAGCAAAATCATCGGACGAATGAACTGGCCTATTCCTGTATGGAAAGGACTTCTCACGGTTTCATGATGACTTCTGTACCCAATGATGACAATAAAACACATTGTAATTACATATTGGACATTTAAGTTTACCATCCCTTTAAGAAAGGGCAACACTGGCAAATCAGTGTATCAGTCTAACCTTGGCTAAGAGATGTCAAGCAAGTGCACATACAGGTGCTCACACATATGCACACACACACACTTGCTCGCTCACATGCAGACACGCAACACCAGACAGAGGTGTGATCTGGCGTCGGCTCAGGATAGAGCGCTCAGGAATTCCCGGGTGGACCATCTGTTGGCCTTATTCAGGACAGAGAAAAAAAATAATCCCATTCACATTCCACTGAACAACCCCAATACAGTGTCCACCCCCCACCTCCAACTCACCTGACAAGGATGGCGTACAGGAAGAAAACAGATTGCTTTGCAAAGGGGAAATTATTCATGCACTTGGCTGTATTGTTAATAAGAAGAAAAGTGTTATTCAGCGAGCTCGAGAAAACATTAGTTAACATGCAGAGGAAGAGAAGGAGACAGAAAATGAGGGAAACTCTATCTTTGGTTCTGTTCAATATGAATGGGATCGCTGTTTTTCCTGTTTCTCTGCGGGTAGGGAGAGAAAATTAGGGTGGGGTGGTGGGGCAAAGAGAAACAGATTTAACAGGCGATATGGCATTTCCACTGTATTCCTTCCACTGCATGCTAGTGGTGTATCGAATGGAGCTGCTCGCCCACACCAGTGAGGAACAGGGCTCAAGCAAAAGCCATAATATATGAAGCAGGCACACTCAAACGGCACAAAATGGCAGCCGTTTTCATCTACAACATGTTCTCTCCATTTGGGTTCAACCGATATTGATTTGTGAAGGCCAGAACGATGCCTTGTGTTTTTGGATTGAAGCTGCTGCTGATTGTGAATATTTTGTGCCAGTACTCAGTATCTTTCAATTTTACCATTTGCATGCCAAAGACAGTGCAAAAACTCCAAGTATTCAACATTCACCCTCGATTTTATTCTTGTCATGGAGAAAATGCTTCTGCAATAGCATTTAGGCCATCGCTAGAATTATATTGTTGCATACTTGTGCAGTCCATTGTCAGAATCAATTCGCAGAGACAACCAATGTAGAATTGGCTCTGTCATAAATAAGTAATCGCTCAATCTGCATCATTCTCATCATATCAGACAACACTACTGAATCAGATCGCATTTTAAGGAAGTTCCAACATTGGAAAATACAGAAGAAGCTACTGTGCCATTTGATTATGTACATAACTATGTAAAATGGGGGGAAAAGTTAAACGTGCAGTGGCATGGTGTGGTCAGTGACAGAGAAAGAGAGAGAGAGAGAAAACATAAATGATGGTGAGGAGTATCCGTTTACAGCCCCGCTCTTTCTCTCTCTCGCGCTCTCTATTTCTCTCTCCTCGGATGAAAATTGTTATTCCATTCTTTCAAAGCTGCGGGTTACTGTTTCAGAGCCATCGCCAAGCAGCCATCCAGTGGAAGCAATTTCATAGCCAGCTAATTTGAATTTGCCAGCTCCTTTTTGATCTTCTGGCATTAGCAGTATTTCATTAATTCCCTCATCTTTTCAATTACAGGTTCACTATGACAGGAAAGGTGGCGAGATAGAAGGGAGGTGTGGGAGGAGGGGGTAGAAGGGTAATACCCAAACACCCAGTAAGTCTGTCACGTATTACCATTTATGTAGTGGTACATATAAAACCAGGTTCCTGAATGATCTCCAATTAGTGAACATGATAAGGCAATAATAACTAGTGTGAACAAAGATTTTTTTTAAAAATCCAGAAAACAGTTAATTAATGCTTTTCCTAATACCTTACCATTAAATAACTTACATCAGTTTGATGCCACTTATAATTATAAATTCTGTACATTTTGTAATAAAGGTTTAGATCTAAAAACATGCTTAAAGGACCATACCAGTGATTTTGAGAATTTGGCCCATTTACTACAATTTACCCACATTTTACATTGAAACAGATTATTTTGTAAATCATGAAGGGGTACTAAATATTTCACAAAATATCATCAAAATCCCTCTATTTTTAGTTTTGAATTTTTGCTTGAAACACCCACCTTATAATGCTCTGATTACTACAGTTACATACAGTTGTGAACATGAAAATATTTCATATTCAGCATCAGATTACATTATGATATTATAGTGAATACTTAAAAATACAAATAAAATAAAATTACAAAATGGGTCACAATTTAAGATTCTGAATATACACACAAAATATCAGCTGTCGGCAGCTTCAGCCCAAATATACCAGTATTGGTGCTTTCCTGCAAAAGCAAATTTCATTTCAACTCTAGGTTTAGATGAATTTACTAGTTTGTTTTTGATACTGCATCTCCTCGGGCAAAAAACAACCTCATGGCTTGTTTGTACAGCAGCTTATTACAACCAGCAGCTGTGTTTTAGAGGTAAGCGACCTCTAGTGGCCCTGTAAATAACAACACTGTGGTGTAGTATGAGGGGAGCAACAAAGTGTGCATAATGAAGTTGACAGGGTGTGGATGGATCCAAGCTGCAGCACTGTTCTAGCTAATATTAGCAAATGTTTGCTAATATTAGCTAGCTAACATCAGCTAATGTTTCGTAACCTTAACCCTGAACTTTTCCTAACCTTAACCTAACATTAACCATTACCACAACCTTAACCTTAACAGTGACCTTTCTGTAACCTTAACCAAGTATTGTTTGTGGCTAACTTGCCAGCTAGCTTTCTCAGGAACCGGTCCTGAGGGTCATATGTGCAACTAATTCAGAGGATGCTCCTGCTGGTCGTATTAGAGATGCTCCTGTGGGCCCTATTAAAAGTTTGGAACAAACAACCTGTATTGTCATATGGGTTGGGGGGCCTGTTATTTTGGGGGAGACTGGCTCTCCACCCACTAAGTTTGGTGTGTTCATGACCTCAGCCCAGTCACTTCAGAGACAAAACACCCATCCACACCCCTCCGACATCTTAAATGTAACCTCTCTGAATGCTCAATAATTAAAATGCGCTCTAAAAATAATCACCCCGCTCTACCAAGTGATGTTGCTTTTTCCTCATATAAATGAGTCATGCCCTTTGTGAGTTGAACATTGCTCTCCTTGAACTGAATATTCGTAATTAACCACTGGAGCAGAGCTGAAGACAGGCTGGTTTCGTGGTTTTTTCAGGTGCTTATGGCAGAAAAAAAGAAATGGATAAATGGAACATTTTAGTTACACTATAATTACGTGTTACTGTTGGTTACTTTGAGGACAGCTAAATAGGAATCAAAGTGGACAGAAATAGCAACGATGACTTATATTCTAGCAGGATGAATTGGGAGGCGTTGGGGATGAGTGAGCTAGAGTAGATGGAGTGGGAGAGAAAGAAGTGCACACAGCTTATTGTCAGCATGTAAAAGGTCTTTTATTCTATGCAGGGATTGCGTTTTTCACCCTCTCTCACCACAAATAAAGCACTCTGGTGGACAGTAAAGGACTCCGACCATGAGAAAGTGGCAAGATATTACACACATGCACACATTCCCCACCATACAGTGATGCATGAATGTTTTCAGTGTTTGCAGCTTTTCACTCTGGTTTGAGAGGGATTGCAATGGAGTGAGTGAGTGAGTGAGTGAAGATGAAGAGGTGGCTGGAAAGGTGGAGTAGAGTGACAGGTAGACAGGCCAATGTCAGGAGGGAGGCTGAGAGTAAGATGGAAAGAGATTTAGTGGTCACAAAAAAGACAGAGGGAATGAAGCAGTGAGACACAGTGAGAGGGAAGAGTGTCAGGGACTGCAATTAGGATAGAAACAAAAAGATAGACAGATAAGAAAAGGGATCAGCCACATGAATAGATGGAGGAGTTCTGAGATGGTGATGCACGATTGAAGCCAGACACACTCTCCCCTCTGATGGCCAACCAACACTTCATTTATACCTGATACTGAAAATGGAAATAAGTACCTTTTTTCCTGCCCTGCAGCACAAATAGCCATAATTAAGCTGTGGGGGGTTGATAGGATTAATAGCAATGACTCAACGATAATTCGGCCATGCACTGAGATTTCTGGCTTTTAAAATATGCTTTCTTGGCTGCAATCTGTCTGGAGATAAAAACTCCCCATCCACTACAGGTTGAGGACCATGATGATAATGACGTATGTTGATGACATTTCTACATGTGGTAATGGCTTTTCTACCAACGGTGATAACGTTTCTACCTGTGATGATGACATTTTTGTCCAGGGTGACGGCGTTTCAGCGTGTGGTTATGATGTTTCTACCTCTGGTGATGGTGTTTCTACCAATGGTGTTAACGTTTCCACCTGTGACAATGACATTTCTGTCTATGGTGATAACCTTTCTACCTGTGATGATGGCATCTCTGTCTGGGGTGATGACCTTTCAACTTGTGGTGATGATATTTCTATTCATGGTGATAATGTTTCTCCATGTGGTGTTGACGTTTCTAGTTTTTAGCCATAGGCATAGTGATAATCTTTCTTCCTATATTAATGAAGTTCACTGTCACCGCTTGTGGTGATGATAGTGAAAATATTTCTACCTGTGGTGATGATGTTTACAACTATCGTGATAAAGTTTCAACCTGTGGTGATAACATTTCCATCTGTGGTGATTACGGTTTTACTAGTGGCAATGCTTCCGCTTGTGATGATGAAGTTTCTACCTGTGATGATGATGTTCATACTTATAGGGATAATGGCTCCTTCTGTGGTGATGTGGTTTCTACCTATAGTAATGAAATGTTTGTTTGCAGTGATAATGTTTCTGACAGTGGCAGTGACATTTCTGCCTATTGAGAAGAGGTTTTTACTTGCAGTGATGACCTGAAGTAATAATCTTTAGAGCCAAAGTGATGATGTTTCTACCCACAACAATGATCTTTCTATCAATAGTGATGTCGTTTTTGCAACCAATAAAAATGACATTATTAATGTAATGACATTTCTACACCGAGTCATTGATGGCATTTCTCTCTTTGAAGTTAGCTCATGTGTCTTACTATTGTGGTGGCATTTCTACCTGATTTCAACCTGTGGGGGGATAGTTTTCACTAATGTTCTTCTCCTCACTATAAAGTGATGACGAGGGTTTTACTGTATTTAATGTATACAAGTGACACAAAAACTCTTTACTCATTATCCTTGCCCTTCTAACTCCAGACATTGATTCATCACGGTCAGTCATGCAGAAATGTGCAAGAAGATCTGCACATCATAAATCATTATGCCACTCAATTATGCATGAGCCAATGACTTATTCATTGCTGATTCATATTTGGACTATAACCATTACCCTGGTGCCACTGAGGCCTGTCGTAGCATTAATGATTCATACAAAACAATCCATATTATTCATTCATCAGTGCTTTTCTAGTCATTCATCATGGCCATAGGCTCAACAGTCACTTAAACTTGTCAGAGTTCAAGGAACTTTGGGGTTTCAGATGTATCTGTGTTTATGTAATGTGAATTTTGTGATAATTTGAGGTGATGTTCTTATAGAAAAGCCAGCCAACAAAGGTAAAAAAGAACTTACAAAACCGCCTTTATGTAAACGTAGGTCAAAATGCAGTTCCATATAACATATTGTGCTTGTAAATTTGCTATTAAAAACAGTCTGAACAGAGGACAAACTATGTCATAGTTTATGCAAGGTCCTATTGAGAAGTTGAAAAAAAAGCCAGAGCTAGTTTCGATACTTTGCCACCCAGGGCGGGTGGCGTCCCGTTGCCTTCCAAACATAAGGGAGATTTACTGGGGCCATAACTTTCCCTTCTGCCATCTCTCTCCTTCTGACACTTTTATGGATGACCCCTAGCTTGACTTATCCAGGCTCATCCATCACATGGAGGCTCGGAATGGAATGGCTTACGGACGCCATTAAAACCATTATGGGCCGATAACAATCTTCTCACTTCGTCCTCATTTCAGTCATAAAGAAGTTTCATTCATTTTCAACTCATTACCATCCCATATTTCAGCAAAATTGCTATGGCTACTTCTCTGGGTGACTGTAATCATGTGTTGAACTTGTTGCTGTATATCATCACTCAACAAATAGAATATGGTGGCATGATTTTTACTGTTAGCTGTTTATACTACCAAAAACACCCTCTGTCGCATGTATGGATTTAGGTGATTATACAGCAAAATACATTTCAAAACCTGTCGATGCAAATTTGTTTTTACACTTAAATTCTGCCAGTCTAGTGCTTTTCTTTCAGATTTGAGAGCCTGTTTGCCATCTGAAACGGGATGATGTCCTTATTCTGAAGGTTCTGTTCTCGTCCCTGCAGGTGTATTTCCTCACGGGTGAACTAGCGTGGTTCCTCTCGGCTTCCCAGGGGTTTTTGCATTATCCATGCACACTGATAAGGCTTGTTTGCCCTGGCGGTGGGCCATAAATGGAGAGAGAAGCAGGAATGCTTGCTCACCTTGGGGTAAAGACGTTGGAGACAAGATGTAGTTTGACTTTGCCAGCCCCTAAGGTGGATGAAACAAAATTGGAAAACTTTACTTCGAACAAAGGAGGTTTCATAGCTGGTGGATGTACTCAGCATTAGTGGTATGCTGTTTTTAGGCCAGCATCCCCTTTTTGTATCCCAGTATATAGAATATTTTATTTAATTAGATACTAAAAATGACTGCATGCCTATGTTTTGTTAGCTTCACTATGGCGTCCTTCTTCCTCTCAGGTATTAAACCTGAAGCTACAAACTTTCCATTTTCCTTATTAGATATTTTACCACAGAGCTGGTACCCCCCACTTCCCTAACTCCTCAGTCCTCATCTGCCCACACTCACATCATATGAGGAGCAGCTTATTCACTTAATGTAGGTTCCCCATCTCATTACATTATTAAGAAGTTGGTTGGGAAGGGTCTATGAAGGCCCTTTGTTGGAAAAAAAACACTCATTTTAATTAATAATTGATCACTGCCCTCTCATTGGAGGTGTTTTTTGGTTTGGCTTTCTGCAGTGTCAGGTTGTCGTGCCAACAGTGAGATAAGATATCAGGGTGTTGTCTTAGGAGTGCCTCCCTGGGGAGTTTTGGCAAGGTCTTGTTTCTGAGACAGTTTGTGTTTAGAGTGATTACCATACCTATGTTACCTTGCTTACAAATGGCCGGTGCCAAGTGCCATCTTGTGTGACATATTGACAGGATTATGGCTGATGATGATGTTTGACAGCCAATACTGATGCTGATTTTTTTTTTTTTTTTTTTTTTTAAAGAAACTGCTGATAGCCAATATTTTGTGTATTTAGTATATTTGACCACAAGTTTAACCTTAAAAAATTAAACATCAGTAGAGTGTGGAGTTATCTAGGTCCTTGGATGTTAGCTGCGTCCACATGGTGGTGAAATATCCGCTGTAGTTGCTCTGTGCTCCTCTGAACTGATAATCCACAATACTGTATTTCTGTCTCTCCATTCACTTCCACAACATAAATAGCACATAAATGATCATGAACAAAGCGGATTATGCCTGTATAAAAAACAAGTCCTGGTGCCCATTTTGTGAGGAAATTAAACAGCTCTTTTTTTTCTGATTTGAATTTGAAAGGAGATCCAGCAGGTAGGCTAGTGCATGCAGGAAACTTTTGCATTGTAACCTTGTGCCAGGAGGAAACAGACTGATTGCTCTTTCACAAATAACTGCAATTACATGAAGAAACTGGTTACCAAGACTTTTTTTTTTTTATGCTGACCTCATCCACTTTGTTCATGTTCATCCATGTGCTAAAAGTCTCATTTTGGAACCTGTTTTACCATGCTGTAGAAAAAAAAGGAAGCCTAGGTAAGAAGATGTAGGCCTAAACCCAGAATGAGTCTGAATGCGTCACACTGAGATAGTCATCATTCTTTTTTGTTTTATTTATTTATTTATTTATTTATTTATTTTCAAATAGAGTCCTCTGCTCTCAGGGCCCTATGTTCCCATGATTTATATCCTAGGGTCCTATGTTACGCAGCAACACGTCCGTGGAGTTTGCATGTTCTCCCTGTGTTTGAGTGGGTTTCCTCCGGGTGGTCACCATCAAAAACAAGTGTGTTAGCTTAATTCTCCTGTCAGTGCCCTTGTCCTATGCACTGGCATAGAACTGGACTTGGTTCCTGGGTGCTGCATGTCGGCTGCTGCTGCTCCTAATAGTTCCTATTTTCCTGCTCCTAATTTCCTTACGAGGATCAATAAAGGTTAACCCTTACTCCTTGATCTGTTCCCCAGCTCTATATAGCAAATAATGGGAACCTGAAAAAGATGTTCCCCAACTCTGTATTCAGGGTGTTAGGGTTAATGTGTGTTGACAGAATATTGAACTGGGGAACACAGGACCCTGGGAACTTAGCACCATGGGAACACAGATACGCCCCCATTTAAAAGCTGCAGAAAACACTGTACTCAGTCACTGCATGTCAAAATGGTAAATATTATGTGGGATGTAGTCTTCTTTGAGGAAGTGATGCCTGAGGTGTCTGTGTTCAAAAGATGAAAGCAGCAGCCATTTTGTTTCACTTTTTTCCCTCCCTTTTTTTGGTGGGAGCTTTATTGAGTATGCAGAACACAAGACTGCTGCTTTTGCCCAGGGCCCAGTAGTGTTTTAGCAGCTGATGGATTCAGCTGTGGTGTGGCTAAGCTCACAGTGTATAGCATCTCTGCTTAAGAGACAGCGAGTTAATTGAAGATGATCTTCCTGATAAGTACTCCAGGCTGGACTCTTTTTTTCTGTTCTCCCCCATAGCTCTCTTGCACCCTTTCCTATCTCTTTCTTACTTTCTTTCTTAGTTCTGTATTTTCTACTCCCTTTCCTCTATCCCTGTCACCGAGGCCCCAAATGCACAACTCATCCTGGCTCTTTTTGTTCCTTTTTTCAGCTCCTTCCGTAGCCATTTCTGCTTCTCTTTGCCTGATCACAAGCATAACCACTGTATCACAGGCCGGCCATTCGACAGGAAATGGCAATTTCACTGAGAAGATTAGGCCTTTGATGTTGTTGGATGATAGCTATCAGCAGTTTCATAGCCAGCATTCCTCAGTGTCACAGTGTCTAATATTTTTGATGGTCCTGCTTATTTTCTGGACAACATGACTCTTTTGTTGTTTGTGTCACTCAGAGTCTGGGGAAGCCCTACTATATGAGAAAAGGCACAAACTTCCTTATGTTCTGCCAGATGCCTAAAATCACAGTTTGAGGATAATAATCATAGTAATGAAGGGATGTGAATTCTAGGCTTAACAACAATTCACTAGGGGGCAATCTGATTGCAGAGTGATTTTTTTTTTTTGTTTTGAAAATTTAATTCTATTTTATAACCCTCAATTAATCAATTCAGCTGAGTAACCTTTACCCAACCATTAAACATGCAATAGTTTTTAAAGGTAAAAAAAAAAAAAAAAAAAAAAAATCTGATGACAGAATTATCTTAACATTTACTTTGAAAACAAGTGAAATTAAATGTACTTACTTATTGTTTACCATGTGCATGCCATACAGCAGTCTTGTTTGTAAAACTACATTATGCATTGTCCATTCTTTATAACTGAAGCAGGCAAGAAATGTATCATGTCTAAAATAAGCAACTTGCCCACCTGTCAGTTGTTACACAGTCAGCTTCACAGAGCAATCTCTTCACTTCTTTTTTAACGTCTTCATACATCTAGGGAATTAGGGGACTCCACCAGTCCTAGGTGTTATGGCTGGATAGATTTGTTGTTTCCCAAGTCCTTCTTTTCCATTTTGCAAATGTTACACACTGCAAAACTTTGGTCTAGGTTGCCATTTCTCTTGTGGGAGCCAAAGTTTTTCCCAGCCTTTGGATTTTAGGTTGAGCGGAGGTGAGAACATGTGTTATGTTGTGGCTGGTGGCTAGAATAAAAGGAAATGGGCACCATACAGCAACTTGCACCTAGTAGCCTATAAGAATCAAGAATAAATCGATTCAAAGCATGTTTTCTTGATTTAGGCTGACAGTAGTGCAGTTCATTCTAGCAATTTTTCTTTGTTGATCCACTCATTTGAAACCACATAAACATTCACTGAGACAATGAATGAATTGTTACACTGCCAATACCAAAGTGATCTCAGTAAGATGAACTCAATAAGATGAACCTGAAATGCACTTTACCCAACAGCTCTTCTTCAATTTTTTGTCTCATCACAGCGAGGGAAGAGAATGTGGCTACTTTCCGTGGCTCCGAATACTTCTGCTACGATCTTTCCCAGAACCCCATCCAGAGCAGCAGCGACGAGATCACGCTGTCTTTCAAGACGTGGCAGCGCAACGGCCTCATCCTCCATACCGGCAAGTCGGCAGACTACGTCAACCTGGCACTGAAGGACGGCGCCGTGTCCCTCGTCATCAACTTGGGATCTGGAGCCTTCGAGGCCATCGTGGAGCCAGTCAACGGAAAGTTCAATGACAACTCATGGCATGATGTCAAAGTCACCCGTAACCTCCGACAGGTAAGTCATCATGGTGAAGGTTGGAAGGTGAAGACAGAATGGTGTGGTTAGATGCACAACTGTTAATCTTTATGAATGATTTTGTGATGTATAGTGTTTGGCTGTGTCCTAAAATGGATTTATTGACTCCTTCATAATAAAACTGTATTTTTCCACCTCCCAGTTAATCTGTAAATTAACCAACTCAGTAATGATTATATGCATTCCCTGGGAAATCTGCATATTTAGCAACTCCCAACTGTGGCAAATGCTCATATTTGCCGATTATTATCCACATTCCCTGTCTCACTGGAAAATCTGTGAGGCACTCACATATTGATGAAATGTTGAGAGGCCACAGAAGTCACATGTAACATTGAGTGCACACTGTTGCCCAGATTGCCATGTCAAAAGCATTTTCTCAACAAGAAGATAGCCTCTAAATTTTGGAGAACAAACTCTATATTTTCCACATTAAGTAGCATGTGTTCAAACAACTCATATCCAACTCATATCTGATGCTTACTTTGACCTGGCACTGAAAGTAGAGTCGGGACCAGTCCCATCCAATATCGGTATCGGAGGATGATACTGTCAATACACTCATCGGATATCAGATTGACACTACTGTTCCACTATTCCATAGTGTGATGTTTATATGAATTATAAATATGTAATAATGTAAGCCTATAGCCAAAATGTTTTAGCATATAATTAGTAATTAACCATTTGTTTGTGTTTGTTTTTGTGTATTAAAATTATTCTAGGTTGCTAATGAGGCATAAAAACACCTGGTTTACAAGTATATATACAAATGTACAAAATAATAAAAGTATAAAGTAATATAAAATGACACTAATGAATGGATTTATGTGTGCAAATACCACTCGATAGTGGCATTTGAACAGATAATAGCTAATTAAAAAATAATAAGTTGTTTGTGGCTAACCACTTAGCCATTAGCGATTTGGTTTTTAAAAATACACCAGTAGCTTTAAGATGATAAAAAAAAATAGCAAAATCTTTCTTTTTTTTCCCATACAAACAAACGTTCAAATGTTAATAATTATTTTGAAGGCTTTGGGAAAACTGCATTCATTTCTCTCGTAGACACTTTATTTTGTGATCCGGATATTCTGAAAATGCTAATAAATCAGAGACAGATGACGACAGGACTTCTGAAGCATATGCGAATGGAAAATGCCACAGTGTTATAAAGCAATAAGTCTTGCTGCGTGGGCGGGTGAACAATCAATAACTTATAAAATCAATCCTAGATCAGTTTCTTGCTCGACCATATGTTTAACACATTTAAGACTATTAGAACAGATACACATTATCTTTTCTACCCATTGCAAGTGGAGAAATGCACACATTTCCAGTGAGTAAAGTTCCAAGATTATGCAGGATGAATATCGTTGTAAATAATGTGACACATCAAATGCATTGCCAATGACTCAAAAATAATCACACATCTGAATGTTTTTAAAAGTTGCACATTTTGTTCCATTAAATAATTGAATCAGATTAGAGCCTCCACCCCCAAGTGTTCAATAGAGCCTTAACAGATTAGAGGGCGTCTGTCTCTTTTTATGCATGGATGATAATGAGTTGATTTCAGCACCCACTGTAGGACCAACCAACAGAATCAACCTGTCATTAATTTATTCAGCAAAATCAACACACAGGCACATAGCCACATACTTGTCCAGTGTATGCAGAAAATATACACAACATGTATCTGACAATTTGGCACAATTACAGTTTAGGCATGGTAAAAATTTCACCAAATGCTGATCTGACAGGTCTCTGATGCCTCTGTGGAGAGTTTCAGCTGGGTAGGTGTGGAAACCTAGGTTACCTCATGTTTTTGTAGGTAGTAAGGTGCGCATGATATTACATCTTTGGGTCAAATCTACTCATTATCATGTGTGTGTAAAAAATGCAGATGCGCAAGACCTGTGATTACAAACGGTGAGACACATTAAGCATTTCATTGGGAAGTAAGGGAATGCTTATCAGAAGTCCTGTCTGGCTGGGGAATATTGGTAATAACTGGTACATTGACTGCAGAGTTGGTGAAGATTCAGATTTCCTTGGGAATGTGTATAATCACTGCTAAGTTGGTTCATTTAAAGATGGTCCAGAAAATATGTACAATCACCGTTTTCCAACATTTGCCATAATGCATAAAACTATCTATCTATCTATCTATCTATCTATCTATCTATTATTATTATTATTGTTAAAGCTGCACTTGGCAATATGTTAATGGAGAAACTTACCCTACTTTCAGTTAAACTTTAAGGTCAAGCATGATGGGGAACCTGTGTAGCGACTCTCCTCACAAGAAGTGATATCATGAAACTTAAATGTAGTGTAAAAGTCCAAAAGTGTGTTATAGGGATGGTTCACCCATTTTGGAAAAAATAGATATTATTTCACTTCCCTCCTAGCTGCTAGGACAGTAGTGGTGCTATCTTCCTCTCATTGTTACTGAGTGCTGGATACTGGCTGATGCCAACATTTTGGCTCTTTTCAAAACTTTCCTTAATATTAGGAAAACAGTTCACTGAAATGCAATTCTAAAAACATTTGAGTGACAAAATAAATCCTGCATTTGCTGAATCTGTCTTCATTTTAGATCAACGATGGTTTGTTTAAAAGTTTCGTGGGAAAGCAGCGGCGAGTCATGCTGGACGCCTGTAATTTGAATAAATTAGCCTAGACTTAAACTTAATGCAAATGAGGAGACGCCAACATGATGCCCCATATCTCGAAATGAAATGCAACACTACCAGAATGCATCATACAGCTGCCTAAAGAGAAAATGAATGAGAAGCATGGAAATTATTGATCCTATGGACACAGACAATCACACAGATGAATCCTAATTTGCTTTTGCACCAAAGCAACTTCATAATTTTTTCTCCTAAATTACATGCTGCTTGTCCACAGGGGTACCTCAAGGGTCAGTGCTTGGTCCCATTCTCTTTTCAATACACAACTCCTTCCTTGGTGCAGTCATCTGCTCACATGGCATTTCATACCACTCTTATGCTAATGATACCCAACTCCTCCTATTATTCTGGACGGACGACCTGATAGTCTTGGCACGAATATTGGCATGCCTCACTGATATCTCAACATGGCTGAAGGAAGGCCACCTTTAGCTCAAACTGTCAAAGACTGAGCTCCTCGTCTTCCGGGCCAGTCCCTGTGTAAAACAACAAATCAGTATTGAATTCTACACAGCTCATTCCCACAAAATCTGCCAGAAACTTGGGTGTTGTTATTGATGACCAACTGACTTTGAAACATTTGGGACATTTGACTTCCGTGGCTTGCTCATGCCAAGTTGCTCTGTTCAACATCAGGAAAATCAGACAATGCCTGTCTGAATATGCAGCACAACTCCTGGTATCAGCACTTGTGATTTCACACCTTGAGTGCTGCAACTTCTTCCTGGTAGGGCTTCCGGCAGGCACACTGAAACCTCTGCGAATGATCCAGAACAGAGTGGTGCGTCTGGTATACAACTAACAAAAAACTGCCATGTCACTCCGCTGTTCACATCCCTCCACTAGCTCCTAGTTGCTGCTTGCAATAAATTCAAATCCTTCACACTCATGTGCAGAGCAGCAACCAAAACTGTTCCTACCTACCTGGACTCCTTCTTCCAGGTTTACGCTCCCTATTGCCCACATGGTTCTGCCATGAAGCGGCGGCACAACGAGGCCCTAAATCAGTAGCAAGACCCTTCTCTTCTGTGGTTCCCTGGTGATGGAACAAGCTAACTCGATCTGCAGAGTCCTCCGTCTTTAAGAGAAGGCTAAAACCCAGCTCTTTGGGGAACACCTGCTCACTTAATGGATTGTGGAACCCAAATTCTATGTTTTTTTTCCTAAACTATAATTTTCTGTGCACTTGGTGGCCACATGTGCATTTTAGCTTCAGAGAGTGACACTTGTAAAACTTTATTTTAGTGGATTAAAGTGGTTATTTTTCTGAATGATAGCTGGGGGGAAGTCCACCTCAAAGGCAGGAGACCAACAGTTAGCATCTGGAGCATCCAGCCATAGCACCACTACTGTCCTACAGAACAGCAAGAGGGGAAGTGAAATAATATAATTTTTTAGAAAAATGGGTGAACTATTGCTTTATCACAGCAGCGAGTGAGCGCTCCATTCAGAGACAACTGCCAGGTTGGCAGCATGTGCATGATATACATTTACCATCATTTTTATAAAAACATGTTTTTGTTGCTTTTTGAGAGATTTCCCCAGTTTTACATATATATTCTTAATTGGGAGGGCACCAGTTTCCGGATGTGATTTTCATGCTGTCCATCATCTCAACTCCCTCTCCATCTGTCAAGAAGTCATCACACGTTTCATGGTGTTAGAAGGCCATTTCCTTCCTCTCTTCATCTTCTCTGCTCCTCCTTCCCTCTCTCTCTCAGTGGGGAGACATTTTATGGTATGATCTGTGGGAAAGGCTCCAGTCAACTAAAACCCCTGTTGTTTACCCAAGACTGATCTCACTTCAGCTGTACAATTTCCCGCCTGCTGCATTTTGAGAATATGTTAATAGGCACACTTCCTTTTCCACCACTCCACCTCTTGACTGGAAGTGTGTGGACCTTTTTTTTTTATGTAAAACTGGATAGTCAGGCAAGGTTTTACCTTACTAGTAATGTTTGTGGAAATACTAGTTGAAATTGCTCATATTTAATGGATGGAATACAACATTTGAAATTTCAGGGTGGGGATATTCTTCGACTGAAATGAAGAGGCTGACTCATAGAGATCTCTTTATCTGAAAGGGATTCCAGGATATGGGTTCATGTGCATTCCTCCAGATCTTCCATAGTTTTGTAAGATTTTAGCTGACTAAAAATATGTGTATAAAACCATGACCATGTATGGTATCTGTTCTCTCTCAAGTATGCCGAAGGCTTATTAGATGAATACACCACTACCTCTCCTTTTATCTTTCACATCTTTCTTTCAACTTTGTCTCTATTTTTGTACTTATTCTCTTTTTTTGGAAATAAAGAAATTGTAATGAATCATTTTACTAACAAATGTATTTACTCCCTTACTTACCATCACTGGTTTTCATTTAATTTGCTTTAATTTATTAACAAACCCCACTGTTCACTCTTCTAAATTCATTTCTTCCCTGCCCCACTTTTCCGCAAAGCAATCAGGCATTGGACACGCTATGGTAAACAAACTCCATTGTCTGGTAGATATCATTCTTATTGTTATTTTTTCTTCTTATTTTTTTTTCCTTTGGTTTGCTGTGTACTCCCTCCCCTCTTCCTCTTTCTTTGACTTATATCAAGATGCCATTCTCAAAAAATTAGGAAATGGGGTTGGTATTTCCTGGCTTTTCACAATCGCATAGTTCCTCTTCTCCCTTTTTTCTTTCACCTGGGTCATCCACTCACAATGCTTCTATCCTCCTTTTCTGCTTCCCTTTTTAACCTCTTCCACTTTTTGAGAACTTTTTCTTCTCTAGGGTGTTCCTAAAGTCTTTGTATTTCTCTGATTTTTCTGTCTATTTTTTGATGATAATGTTGTGGAGGCTGGCAGAAGCTTACCACACCTAAAAAAGAGAAGGAAAAAGAAAAAGAACAATTCAACATGGGAGCTCTGACAATTGTTTCCTGTGTAATGTGCATGGCTTAATCCATGGACTCAACTGTCCTTGCATCTGTCACTGCCATGTTCATACACTTCCCTGAAAATGTGAAAATAAAATCCTGAAGGCAACCCACGATGCAGGAGAAATAAAATCAAGCTGGATAGCCAGCAGTCATACTAGAACCATGCACAAGTTTGGCACGATCTGTGAAATTTTTCTGACTTTGCAAATGGCAGTCTGCAAAGTCCATCAGGCAACATGCAGACTAAAAGCAACTGAAAAGGACAAAGAGATAATGGGACATTGAGAATTTGAATATCTCACTGGATTGCCCAACAAGTACCTGTGGAGGTATGAGAAAATATCAGCTAGCATGATTCCTGTAACAGTCATTAATGGCAAAAAATGTACCCAAGATTTCCCAGAAACTAACAAAACGTAAATCCCTCTGCTTCTTTTCTTTAGGATATTATGATAAATAGGATTTACACAAATGCTCCAATTATGCTCCAGCAAGTTCTTGAAAATAATGTAACTATTGGAAGTTATACAGTTAGTCCAGTTTATCAAGTAGTAAAACATTGGCCAACAAATCATGTAAATATTAAATAATAATCTTGATCTTTATAATACTTAAGCATTATAAAGTTACACGGTGGATACTTTAATATCATTGCAGAAATATTTCTGATGGCAATCATGGGTAAGCTGGGAGAAGGCACATTTTGTTAGGACATCCCACCATTAAATGTTAGAATTTTCAGTGTGTTGCCTGTATTACAAAGTAAATGTGTTTCGTTTAATTTCTACTTATTCACTTACTGAAAGAGGAATGATTTTCTTGATTTACAGCTTTTATTCCTTGCAGTCAATTTTTGGGGGCTCTATTTGCGGAAATCATGCACAGTAACTTAGCGCAGGCAACGTGGTATTTTAGGGCTCAGGTGGGAAAAAGTCCGCCTGCACCGGCTTGGTAATTTTGTGCCTTGCCAAGATATTGCTTGCACTGAAATGGGCAGGGAGTACAGAAGAGGAGGGTGCCTGCAGATTTGTATCAAAATCTGCAGGCGTGGTGCAGTTTTGGTGTCCAAAAATCCACTTGCACTTCCACCTCTTCAAATCAACTCTTAGCGCAGATGCAGGCGTTCTGGGCTATATTTGTGGCTTTTGTTGGAGGAGGTGCACTGGCATGGACCACAGGCTGGAAAGTTAGTTTTGACTGCCCAAGAAATCATTGGTAATTTTCAACATCCCTATCAACCCCCACATTATGGTAATTCTGAGCTATGGACAAGATGAAAAAAAAAATGCCTTTAGTATTTACATTGTCAAAAGTATCTAAGGATCAAGATTATGACACAGTATTTCATGTGTGTCAACTCATGGAGATCACTGCCTGTACTTCAAAGTTATACCAAAAAATGTGTAGAAGATGATCAAGCCTGTAGACTGTCATGGCGATAGTTTGGCTGTTTTCTTTATAATATTGTGTTTAAGTTTCACATAAAACATACAAATGTAGCAATGCTCATTTTAAAACATTTAGATACACTACTAGTACAGATATTCCATATAACCAACCTTTGGTGGAAGCTATCATATAACATAACTATGCTAGCAAAACTCTTAATATAAACAGTGATGGGCCTAATGGAAAAAAAAATAAAAACAAATCAAGTAAAAAGGAAAATAGTACTGCAAACGGTAAAAATAGTACCAATAGTACATCAGCCTACAGTCTTTTACAGATCTACTGCATCAAGCCAGCAAAGTCATTTTTAAAAATCCATTTCCTCTTTGCAATTTATCTTAAGGCCTTACCTTGTCCAGATCCATATATTGGTCACCTTTACTCTCGATAAAGAGGAGAGCAAGTTGTGAAATGGTCCTTGATACTAGTGGAGTGCACAGTCCTCTGAAAGAGGCTGCTGCCTGCGCACCGCCTACACCTGTGGACATTTACAGAATGAATTGGTGGTGAAAAATTGCAGTCCAGAAAGCATTCCAGCTTGGCTACTTTCTCAACTGAGTACAACATCTACAGCAGAAAGAATATCAGAAACAGTGAGAAAGGAAACAATTAAATTAATAATGCTGATTGAACCATGTCCAAAAAATTGGACTGGATTTCCCATATTCCAATTTTGAAAAATGTATTTTTTACAGGCAAACCTGTAAGTAGGCAAAGCTGTCTCAGGGTTTGTGACAGTGCTGTTGGCTGGAGAATGGATGATATTGGAGCAGGAGCATGGAGTGAGGATATGGTTTCAGTACAACTGTTACTTAAGCTACCCAGCAAGCTAGTACAGTTAGGGCCCTATCTTGCGCCAGACTCCCTAAACCCGCTATTTGCGGATTTAGGATTTAGGAAGAGGCGTTCCCCCGTAAAAGTTGCTATCTTGTGCACCTCCCGCTATCCGCAAAACACCTGCGCTACCCGCTATATTATGCATAGGCGTGTTTTGGGCATTACGCCAGTTAAACCAATCAGTGTGCCAGGTGCCATTGCCTTTAAGGGCAGGCTGCGCTATCCTAAATCCTAAATCCTAAACCCGCGATGGAGAGAGGGAGGTAGATTTTCTCAGGGCTTCTACTGAGGCTAAAGCAAGTTGGCTTTATATATATACATATTATATATTATATTATAGGCGAGTTAATTCGGGAGGTGGAGCCACATGTGTCCAAGTGGACGTGTCACAAGGTTGTACTGATTGAGTAAAATCCCCGGGTCACACCACACACACACAAGAGGCAGAGGTGGAACTATGTGTAAACTAATTTATTGACAAGGTAGACTGGGCAAATAAAATATTAAAAATAAAAATACAGCACAGCTGCTGGCTTATGATAAAACAATAAAATGTGCTGGCGTAAGTGTCCAATTAAAACAGTCTTTCCTCTAAACAGTCTATATGAGTAATATACTCAGTCCATTCCGGCGGCGTCCCGGTATCAGTCCGACCGTGTGCGTGGCGAGGCTCTGACGGGGCGCGCATTGAAGCCGCCTGGGTGCGCTCTCTAACAGCCCAAACTTTAGGGAAAGCGGATAGCGGGTGGTCCTGACCACCCGCTATCCGCTTTCCCTAAAGTGTGTGCGCAAGATAGCAATTTTAGGGATAGCGCATGAAACACGCCCACGGGCACACCTCCAGGCGCAAATGACGGAGTCGGCATAACGGACAGCGGGTAGCGTGGGCGCAAGATACCGTTTAGGGATAGCGGAAGTTCCTAAATCCGCAATTTGCGGGTAGCGGGTAGTGGCAGCGGGTAGCGGGTGGCACAAGATAGGGCCCTTAGTCTGCAGCCTCAGCTAAGCCTGCTCACCCATTTTGTTTGTCTTTCTTATGGCCTTAGGTGACACACAGTGCGGTTAGCTCACAAAAGGGATTGTGCAGCTTTTTCGTCCGTTAAACCTGCAAATAAGAGAAAAAGAAACCATGTGATTCACAAAACACTGACAATGGATGAAATCTGTGCATACCTGTGCTGCCAAGCAACTAGCGTCACAGTACACCATCACTATTTATGTGTATTTAAAAGATGTAATATGCATACACATGGCACAAAATCACTCGCTCTCTATGCAAATGAGCCTTCTTGCAAAAATAGTCAAATTCACAAAGATCAGCAAAGTGCATTTATAAGGAGAATTTCAAGTTTTGATTTAACCAAGACTATTCACTTACCAAACAATAACAATAAAAAAGCAATCAGATAAATCAACAAAACCAGGCAATTAATAAAAACCAAAATAAAACACAAATGTACTTGAAATGACAACCATAGTAATAGTAAGTATAATAATAATACTTTATTTATATAACACCTTTCGTAAAGAAGATGTAGCTCAAAGTGCTTTACAGTAACATGAAAAAACAAGAGTAGAGTACAAAACAGGCAATTTAAAACAATAAAACTGTGATCAAATTAAAAAGAGTAGAGGCAGTTAAACATGTCAACAAGACATTTAAAAAATGGAGATAAAACAAATTAAGATATAGCATATAGTAAAATATGTTAGAAACAGAGGAGAACAAAAAACAATAAAATATGTTAAAAGAACAGAATGAAAAAGTAAAACCAAGGAAGCGTGAGTTAGTTAAAAGCAAGGTTGAGTAAATAAGTTTTCAATTGTCATTTAAATAGCAACAATAGTAGTAAGACTAGATAAAAAGGTAAAAAATAGTAAAATTTAAAGATTATGAAAGCCTTCGCAGTACAAGGGAGTTTTAAAAGATTGTACTGACATTGCCAGTCAGGTCTTTTTAGAGTCAAAGAGCACTGACGGCATAAACCTGGTCACCTTTGGTCTTCAGCCTGGACACAGGAACAGTCAGGAGATTTCAGGCTGTTGCACTGGCTTGGAATGGGCCCAGTCCAGAGAGATATAAATGTCATGTCTGAATATACTGTAGCCTACATAGGTCAACCAACCTCTCTGATCAATACGTAATGCTGTTCGAAAAAGATTCAAATCCATGCTAAGAAATGTTGCATTCATTGGTCTCATTATTATTTTGGCTTAATAATTCAGCACCATGGACAGCTCCATTCAAACCAGGCTGAAAAATGGAATCACACTGAAAAACAGCATCGCAAATTGTATTCAATGACAATTTTTTAGGTCATGGAAAGTCGTGAAAAAGTCATTCATTGCACTGTCAAAGATTTTGTCCTCCAATAAAATATGACTTTTCAATAGTCCATCCAATATCCTGGCTTTCAGATGGATATCCTGCAGTGTGGGTCTGTTTTTACTTCTGTCCTCTGCCATCTTTCTGTGTGTATTGCATGTTTGCTGTAGTGTTTTTTTTTTTTTTTTTGTGATGTGTAACCCTCTACTAACTCAAACCACTGTATTTTGTTTGTTCATTTTTGGTTTGGTTTGTGAGTGTGTTTCATTTTTTTTCTGTCTGGGCCTGGCCTGGTCCTTTAGGTTGATAAAGGGCAGTTGCCATGGTTTTGTGGTTTCTTTCCTCCTGCATTCAGTTTGATTTATTTAAAAGGCAAATCACAGAATCTAGTAAATACCACATGGCTTGTGTGTAAGTAGTGCTAGTTGAAGACATGAAAACTAGTGCATGTTTGTCAGTGTCTGGACTAATAGTGTGTCACTCCAGCAAAAATCACATAGTAAGCATCTTTGTTTTGACATTCTACTAACCCTTCATACCTAGCGAAAATTCAAATTACCACACCAAATAGCATCTACTAACCTGCATCAAAGATAAAGAAAATGTTGGACTGGCAGATTTTCTTTATCTGCTCTGTCTGATCCACTGTGCCACCATAAAACTGGTGAACACAACCTGCCAGTTCAGAGATTCAAAATCAGATAGACCTGAGTGAGATACAAAAAAGCATCTTCTGCAGCACTGTAGGCCTCCTCCTTTCCTTGAAGTCCAGGAAAATCAAAGTGATATTTCCACTCTCACTGTTTGTTTTCACCGTTTACTTACCTACTCTCAGGTGACAATATCTGTGGATGGAATACTGACCACCACAGGTTACACCCAGGAAGATTACACCATGTTGGGCTCTGATGACTTCTTCTATGTGGGTGGAAGTCCCAGCACTGCTGACCTGCCTGGATCTCCAGTCAGCAACAACTTCATGGGCTGCCTCAAAGAGGTAAAAGTGCCTCTCTTTGCTGATGACTCAGTATTTATGTTTGCATGGGTGTTGTGAATCTTGAATTTTAGCAATGTGGGATGGTGATTGCTTTTGATTGCTAAGCAGATCTTCATATTGAATTTAATTTTCAAACATGTAGGGGAATTTGTGTTAAGCTTTCAAGTCTCAGCTGAAAACGTTTTGTTTTTGTTTGGTTCAGACATTTTTGTCCATGCTAATAAGCAGTTTAAAGTTTTTGTAATTTTTTGAAGATTGGATTTATTCTTTTTATCTTAATTATGGGATATCAGTTTTTTCTAGCATTCAACATAGAATGCTCTTTTAAAATTGGTGGCTAAAAATAACTATATGAAGAGATGTATTAATTATAAATATGTTAATTAATAAGAGTGACATAACACTGTTGTTACCATCAAACGATGACTGTGAAAAACATTCATGAATATTTATGGCCATTATTTTTAATTTGGTCAGTTATGTCCCTTTCCCTGAAAAATTGTCTGGGATATCTCTGTAATGACAACCTGACATTCATTTATGACTCTTGTCATAAATGCTAAATCATGTCACTTCCTATGAAAAGTTGACATTGTTTGGTATGCCAGGGCTCAAAATACTTTTTTTTTTCCTTTCAAGGTTTTAGACAGTTATCCAGTACTATAATCAATGTGTTTGGAGCAAAAATAACAATTTTAAACATGCACACACACACACACACGCACACACACACACGCACACACACACACACACACACACACACACACACACACACACACACACACACACACTCATGCACACACTATGGAGTTTAGCATTGGAGTTACCTGTCAGCATAACAGAAGTGCACCGGTGACGACGGCACATTTAAAATGATTTCAGACTGTTAATCAGCTAGTAGGTAGTAGATGTTACTTACCCAAACCACTCTTCTTTCTGTTGTCGTGTCTTTGGGTCTTTGGGACACCAGAAGCTGACAAACTTTACAGTACAACACGCCCCCGCTCTCATAAAAATCATTGGCAAATTCATATGCCCTATCTCTGGCAGTGATCCTTGTCGCTAAATGACGGCGCCTTAGCTCCTCTGCTGTATATTTGATTTTCGACATCTTTTAGTTGTTAAAACAAGTTGTTTTCTTCTCTGTTGTTCCACCTCACGACATAACATAAGCCATAGACAAAGGGGTGAGGGGCGGGATGCGTTTAGGTACACTGCAACGGCTGCTGCAACACTGTTGTGTTCAAATTCCACGGAATTTCAGCATAGTTTTTGTCAGAGCACTACGGGAGCAGATTCTGCTTGGGCCTGCAACATCAGCATACCGGGAAAGAGAGCTGCTCGTTCCCAGGGAGTTTTACAACACGGAAGTGAACATGTGTACCTGCGTCTTCCGCACCAAATATTTTACGGGTATTCCCAAATTTTATTAGGAAGAAATCACACTGAAAACTGTTTATAACCATCTTTATTCTTTATTGGACCTATTACAAGCCGGATTGGGTGGAAATGGGTGGAAAAGGACACAATTTTTTTGCCTGCAAAATTGCAAATTGTTTTTATTTTTTTTCTGCAATCTTGAAAAATTTTCTGCAAATTGCAGGTTGCAGGCAGGTATTTCAAGTTCTGTATGCTGTTGTCATGACAACTTAGGATTAGCACAGACGCTGTAGTCTGTCATTAAAGTGACACAGCTGGCATACTTACAAAGTCATTGGGCAGTATTGTAGCACTTGAGTCCAGGGCTTGGAATAGCGAGTGAAGCACTGGAATTGAGCTTGAAAACTGACTCAGATGTGTTGCTTACAAGTAACTCAAACACTGGTAATATGGCCGTGGCTTACAGCAGGTACTCATATTATTGCCTCAGACATGAACACTCAGGAATTGAAGTTGGACACAAAAATAAGACTGCAAGTTGGTGTTACCATAACATTGACGTTAACTTTTAACTCTGTGTGGCTGATTTTGGCTGTTATGCAGCCAACTGAACATGCACTTGCCTTCAAATACAGCCGTATAATTTTGTGTGTTGTGTCACTGAGTATGATAACACTCTGAAATGCTTTAAAAAACTAGACAATAGGGTTGTGCACAACCCCAATTGTGCATGGTCAACTAATCAGCGGGTTGCGTGAACGAATAACTGATTATTCTGTATGTGCTGGCATTCACAAAAGCTTTAATTAACTGCGGCCAAAACATGAAATGCATCAGATGAATCTTGAAGACTCATTTGGAAAAAAAAACATTCTTACTCAGCTGTCAATCATTAATTTCTTTGGGTTAATAGTTTGCTTAATTTAACAGAAGAATCTAATGCAATATTTTGGGCCTGAGCAGTCTGCAGTACAATGCATATTGCAACAACTGGAATAAATTAACAGAACAAGAAAACAAATGCTCCCCAAAGACATCCACATTTTCCTAAATTTATTTTTCTAAACTTCTACAATCAGCAGCAACAATCTGACTGAAAATAGACCTGTGGATAAAAATACAGTCAACCAGCTGTGTTAGCATGCTAATGGATAGCAGGCTAACAAGAGCTGGATTGCATTTGAATGATGTTGTCATGTTGTGCTCAAATAATACAGACAACTGTTCAATATACTCATCAATGCATTGGTCATTGAACAAAAATAAAAAAATGTAGTTCCAGTGGTGCACCATTCCAAGCCCTGAACTCAACAGCACTGCCAAATAGCATCTGTAAGTATACCTGCTGTGCCATCAGTTGTAATGCTTTGGCTAATCTTAGCTAATCTTTGGCATGACACTAACATGCTCAACAATGTCAATTTTTGAATGAATTTGATTTAACTGACTGAATGACATTTAATGACAGCAGTCATAAATACTCATTAATGTTCATGATGCCATCGTGTAATAGTTATGAAAGTATTCAACCACATCAAATGAAGTGTTTGGTATTGTTTTGAGAGATGATCAAACTAAAACAAAGTTGCACAGGTTTGTGGAATCACCCATTGAAAAGAAAGTAGCACCTTGATGGTGAGGATGCATTTTACATATAGATTCACTAAACCAAACCTTGGAATTTGTTGTGGGCAATATGATATCAATTCTAGTCACTGAAGTCTGAGTTTTAAAATGGAAGTGACATTGAATTTTCATTGACAGAAGTGTTCTCTTTACCGCTATGTCTATACATTATGTCTTTGGGTTTGCTTGGCAACAACAATACTAGGGAGCTGACATTAATCACTTTATGATATGGACAGCAAAGTAATTTTTGCAAAGCAATCAGAAGAGATTGCTGACCAGTTCCATATGGATTTCAAAGCCCATTACACAGGAATTCTGGCAAGCGCTGTACTGTGCTTTCATTGTTGACAAAAACAGTTTCCTAGTCTGTTCTTAATGGGAATAACCAACAGATTGGTCCCTTTGGGCTGTCCCTCTATCTGCCATGTCCACTACACCCTTGTCTTAAGGAACGCAATGCTGATGTTTTGTGCCTTAAATCTTTGTAAAAGGTGTTCTGCTCATCTGGAAGCCTGGTGGTCCTGTTGGTAATTCCAGATGGTCTTGGTCTGAAATCTGTAATGTCCGAAGAATGTGTCACAAGTACTGGAAGTTCATGTCAGGGCCAACTGAAAAGCTTTCCAGACGCTTTCCGTATTCCCTCTTTGTCAAATTATTTGTCTTCATTAGATCATACCTAGATTTCTTGTATATACAGTATCTTTATTGCCAGATTTCAGTGCAGTAGTAGGAGAGTATAAGTTTGTTCTGGGCATCACTGTTTATCCAAAGTTTTTGATTTGGTTATGAGCACACAGACTTAATAGCAATGCAGGTGCCCAGAATTTGATGTGAGCCAAGACTGTTCTACGCACCCGTGATACTCTGAAGTCAAGTACTGTGTTAGTGATTTTGAATGTTTGGCCTAATTACTGCAATTTACCCACAGTTTACATTGCAACAAATCAATTTAAATCATGAGGGGGTACTTAAAAAATAATATTCCTCTGTGGCTAAAGTCATTTCCATTCATAAACCATAGGCCTGATGGGTAAAGTACTGTAAAAGTTTCGTTGTTTAAAGTAAATGTCTTCACGTGGACTTTTGTCTGCTGGAGAGTTTTGATTGTCACTCACATAGTCAAAGACCAGAGACCAGAAAACAACACAATTTGTAGTGGTAGTACAACTATTTTGTGCCATAGCACTGTCACTGTATCACCACGCAATGGCACTCTGGTCTCTTAATCAACCTACAGCGTGATAAAGTAGTATAACAGACAGCAGTTTTGCTATTTTGAAAGCAAGGGGGCTGGAAAGAGTGTTGAAAATGAAAACAAAACAGTCATAGGTTGTTGTGTATCCTTGTATCACTACTCAAAATCCTGCTGTTTTCTGGACTATATATTTTGGAGCAGAGCATTCCCAACAAAGCTCTCACTCTTGCTACAGGGAAAGGTTTAATTGACTAAACTTGGTGGATGTATTACACATGCATTGAGCAGAAAATACCACTATATGGGTAAGAATCCAAACAATCACTTAAAGTGTTGAAAAGGAGACAAAGACCTCTGGCTTTAGCTTTCCCCATCAGGGTCCATCATGTTCAGGTGGTGCAGAGTGAAACCCTGTGGTTTCACAGCCACATCAGGAATATTTTAGCTCAGCCAGTTTTCAGCGAAGCAGAACACATTACAGTCCTTGAAATCACGTTGTGAATTAATACAGCATCGCAGCTCATCCATTTTATTGTCCATCATCTGCATATTAGACAGTAGAATGCTCGGGAGAACGGGGCAGGAGGGTTGCCTTCTCAGCCTTGCCAGCACACCTCCACGTCTTCCTTGCTTCTTGGAGCGTCTCCAGCAGCAAGGTAGTGTTGGGGACACTGCCACAGTTTGAAAGGGCAAATTAACCCCCATTTACAAACTGTTGAGGTTTGTAATAGTGGATTTAATAGGACACTTTGATGATCACGCGCTGTTGCAGCAGTAACATGATGGACAAATGAGACTTGACCATATTTTGTCACTATCTATCCAAAAATATTTTCTGGTGAGGTCATGATTGAATCAGATTACCTCTGAAAACAGTGTTACAATTAAAATATTTTGTAATTCAAAATGGGTCTGCAACTTCATTTTACCGTTAAAGTATGCAAGAATTTTATGCAAAGCCGTCTGGATTGCAATATGGGGCTGCGATAGAGGGGAGTGTTTCATTTCCACTAATTGAGACAGTGTACACTATTTTGGTGTCAGTATGAATACTGGTGGGAAATCTTCTCCAGGTAAGAAGTGATGAATCCAAATTTAAGTGAGATCTTAAACAGCAGTGAACAAGAATTTTCAAAATTTACCTCATCATTTGATGTGGTAAATTCCTGTAAGTGTTTTTGCGTCTTATACCCTTCTGGCAGAACACGCCCCCATTCACCAGGCGGCCTTCAGCAGGTTGGAGGGTGGAAATGAATGGAGTTGACCGAGGTGGCATTGTGTTTATATGTTCAACATTTTGACCCTAAAACCCTGAAGTATGGCCAAGGTCTTGCTAAGTAATAAAATATTTCTTTTCCCCCCACTTCTTTAAAATTTTAGGGTAAACTCATAAAATTAACATGTGTTGTGAGGTTACAAAGCCACAGGATTACCATGCACTTGTATATATGATATTATTACTTCACCAACAGAATTGAAATGGAATGGCATGTTTCACTCCATTGTGTTTGTTTGTTTGTTAGCAGGATATCAAAAATTTCTGATTGGATTTGCACAAAATTTTGTGGAAAGGGGCCATAGTGGTAGGCATTGCTGATCACAGAAAGTCATATGACTTTGGAACAAATTCATGTAACATGGTAAAAACATGGTAGCATGGTAACATGGAAGCTCACATGGTAGAGTGTGTACCACTTGTTAAGGCTGAGTCCTGATCGCAGTGTCCTCAGTTCGAATCTGACCTCAGACCCTTTGCTGCATGTCATCCCCTCTCTCTCCCCTGCCTTTCCTGTCCCTCTCTACTGTAACTGTCAAATAAAGCAGAAATGCCAAAAGCTAATCTTATAAAAAGAATAAAAACGAATGGCATCTATTGCACTCTATTGAGTGTCATCTTTCTAATTATCCTTGTGTTGATATGCTACACCTGCCAACACAAAATCAATATGAATCGTAAAGTAGTCTGTATCTAGTTGTATTTTTTTTTTCTTTTGATATTCGTTTCTGGCAAATTCATAATGAAAAGGCTACACTGTAAAAATATTCAATATTCAATATTTTGAAAAAAAAGAGAGAAAGAGAGAGAGTGCTGGTGTCTCCATGCCCTCCCTATACCTCCACATTAGCACAGGGTGCACACTCCACTATTTGGATAGTAAAATGACACAGCTGTCAGGCTTGGGTAATCTTTGAACTTGAATTATTTCTATCAGAAAAAGGGGTATCTGCGACGAGAAATTCCCTTTAGTTTGTATTAGCGTGCCGTGCATTGTGTATGCGATTCGAAGCAGTGCAGTGCCATGCCTGGAGGATCTGATTCAATCAACACAAAATTCAATAAATCTATCTGACAGTCAGAGACAGAGTAGAGGTTTTTCTATTGTCCGGGAGCATATTTCACGCCCTCTAATGAAATTCACCACAGTAGTACATTTTCGCCCAACACGGGGCTGGTCTTCGGGGTATTTGATTTTGTTTTCCAATTGTCGATAAATGATACAATTATGGTTTTGTTTGCCTGGGTGCTGCAGTAGTCTGGTTTCTCCAGCTCAGGTGAAGTCTTATAATAGGGTTTTGGGGGTGAATGAAAGTCCGCACCTGAGTGTTGATTAGAATAGACTGATGGATAGAGAGAAAGAAAGAGAATATCTCATGACCGCCTTGATTAGAGTTCAGAGTACACAACCAAGTGCATTTTGTTATATCATTACCTGGCACAATCATGACATCATTTACCTGATTTAATGAGCTAGGAAGTAATGTCAGTCCTGCTCCCTTCACATACACAATAAGTCACTACCTCCATTAAGTCCCTTGTATGAAAAACGGTGGATTTCAGATTCTGTTTGTTGATGATTACATTATTACTTGGCAAGGCATGAGAATATAAACTGTTCTACGGCACCTCTTTCGCTTGGAGTTATTTTGATCGAACCAATTTCCAGGGTGTAACAATTGCCCCAACATGCACGCACACACAAACACAAACACACACACATACACACACACACACACACACACATTGTTCCCTGGAGCTGGTGATGTCATTTCTTAGCGCTTCACTGGAGCCGGTTGCTGCAGTGTGGCAGCAGGGACCTGGCTTTCTCTGTCACTGTTGAACGGCGACACACACAGTACACAGCATCATATGGGCCATTGGTAGAGGGAGGAAGTGGTGCAGTAGCCATTTAATCCCCCCTTGGCCTACTTCCTGCTCTGTGGCATGCTGGGCAGACTTGCAATTTGCTGTTTCGCTGTAGCATATATACACAAATAAACGTCCACACATGCAAGTGGGCATGCGCGTAAGTTGAATCCCTTATTTAGATCCACATCATTATGGGAAACACAGAGATAGAAATGATAAAGATGCCCTCAGATTGCACACACTTTACACATGCAGTACATGCACTTTCATACACAAAAATAAAGGGGTAGTTCACCCACTTTTAAAACAATGATATTTCACTCCCCCCAGTTGTTCTGTAGGACAGTAGTGGCTCTATCTTGCTCTCATTGTTACTGAGTGCTGGATACTGGCTGAATGCTCCAAATGCTAACTGTTAGCCTCCTGCTATTAAGGTGGACTTCCCCCCAGCTAACATTCTTAAAAAATAACCAACAGCAAGAGGGGGGAGTGAAATAACATTTTTTATTTTTATTTTTTTGATGAGTGGACCTTAAATGCAGGCTATCGCACACTATCTGAGGAGGCATTTTTGCAGTATTTTGAATCTTTTTCAGTCATTGTATCTAGTGTTTCTGTGTTGATTTATGGATTCAAAGGCTTAAGCTGTCATGTGCTAATTCAGCGGCACAGGACACAAAACTTCCTGGGAACATTTTGATTATAATTATAATTTTCATTGAAATAAATGTCAAATTTTGCCATTGTTTATTGCTGTTATCACTGAGTGATATAACACAACAGTGATTAATCCTGCTTATCATAGCTTTTATATTTGTCATTCTAAACACTAGGGGCTCTAGTTTCGCAGACCAGGCGAGGCGGGGGCGTAGCGCAGATGCGCTTCGCCAACTGGGTGTGGCCAGGCGGATTTTCCAAGTTTGGCACGCCGTTCTCGGTGGCGCAAGTACTCCGCCGTCCCTCCTACCGGCGCAAGGGAGGAGAGAAGGCGTGGAGTGGGTTTGACACAGCCGATTCACATTTAACCAATCAAATGAGCCCCTGTCCTCGCCTTTAAAATGCGCTGCGCGAAGGCGTAATGAAAGTTTACACAGCTGACAAGGAGGTCTACTGCCGCAGGCGGAGCGGAGCCCAGGAGACCGGCGCGGAGCGGAGACCGGCGAGCAGTGCGGACACGTCACCAAAACCTCACAGGCAGGCTTCCGGGATGTCAGGCACATGAACGATGCAATAAATACCGAAAAAAACACTATTCAATGCTACGATCACAATCAGCACATACATATATCTCCATATCAACTGTCCCGTCACAGCTGATGTCAGATCAAAGGAGATTGGCACCGTTTGTGCTGATTGTGAGGTTTTGGTGATGTGCGCCAGCCAGCCAAACTTCCACTGCGCCGGCTCCGCTCCGCCTTGCGCTGAAAGTAGACGTGGTTTCAGGAGGCGAGCTTTTGGCGCACCTCGGCGAAGCCTTTAGGCACAAAACTGTCACTGCGCCAAGCCGAATCTGTCGGCACCTCCCCCTGCTGCGCCACCACTCCCATCTCCGCGCAAGTCCGTCTGCGAAACTTGGACACTGTCCGCCTCTGCCGTTTCGCCGGTCGAAACTAGCTCTGCGCGGGGTTCGCCTCACTGCGCCACCCCGCGCTGCGCCGGGAAACTAGAGCCCTAGGTGTCTGGTAGCTATTTCTTAAGAAAAACACTGTGCAACACAGGAAGCGATTCACTTTACATTTGTGTTATTTTACAATAAACAAGAAGAACTGGGTAGTTAGCATTAGCATGAACAGTGACACACACCATGGCTGCACAGACAAAGAATAGAGCAACACCTACAGAAACTTAATCAACAAAAAAAAATCCAAGGAAATAGACATCACGGTACCAAAAACAAATAAGCAAAGCCAATAAAAATAAGTTGCCTATTTCATGGGCTGCTACTGTAATCCAGATGTTTCTCTTGAATAAATGAAGCCTTTCTGTGCCTGAAAGTCCAATGCTAAATCACATTATGTCTCACCTTTTATACTGTTGCAGCATTTCTGGCTTTGCTGACAAAGTGACTCCTTTGAATGAAAAATCTTTCTCTGCACAATTTATGGTTTTAGTTTTATATGTGTCAGATTGTTTTATATCAATTACACAAATTTCTGATGTATCTGGAGCCCATAAAAAAATTTAGTCATGGAATTGTTTGGTGCGTACTTAATGTAAACCCTCCTTGATTTGTGGTTGGGATAACAAACACCACGTCAGTGAAACACCGGTTTAAAAAAGGAAAAAATGAGCAAATTCAAAAGGCGTAAGGTTAAAAAAATCATTTGAAAGGCCTGTCCAAGAAGGATATTTCAAACACAATTAACCCTATAAAGCCATTTGTATCATATATGATGCACATTTTCAATTCTGTTTTTCGTTTTCAGTTTAATAAATACTACCAAAATACTGTTGTATACCTTTGAACACTTCCTCTGTTCACCCTGGACCATACCATTGGCACTTCAAGTACATATCATATATCATACACCAGAAAGGTCGTGTAATAACATATTTTTTTATTTATTTATTTTTTTTATATATATATTTTATTATAGGACTAAATAAAGGGTTCAATTTCAAAAAAATTGAATTTTCTGCCAATTCTTTCATAGTTCAGGCTTTATAGGGTTAACAGTACATAAATGGTATATGTAAAAAGAAAAAAAAAAAAAAAAAGTTCCTCAATATAGATTGTGATAAAATCTGCTGAAAATCAATTCCCTTTCAATATTAAGTGAAAGTTCCTGGTATTTATATGATTCAGGACTGGAAAAGCTAGTGTGTGGGTATATTTCCTTCCCCTTAGTGGTCAATTTACCAGCCGGTCATATTGGAGTTAAATGATCCATTTACTGATTTCTTTCTTTTATTGATAGATAGGTTCATTTTTAATGAATTTAACAATGATTGATGATTACGGACACATTCTGGGTCCTTGGCAAATGTAAATGCAAATAGTAAAGGAATCCAAAATATGCTGTTAAATGGATTTATGAATCCAACAATTTATGTCAGCTACAAAAAACAAACAAACAAAAAATGATCAAAATTGATTTACCAACTCTAGTATTTATTTGGCTTTTGATTTATTTGGCACCGTATTCATCCCTTTTTAAATTTCCTCTTCTTGGTGGAGTGACTTATTCATTTGCAGATTTATTAATAACTCCTTTTGTTGTTAAATTAAATATCTATTCATGAATTGCTCAGTAAGCATGAAGGGGACACTGTGGGTCCTCCATATGGTTGTTTGTGTGTTGACTTTGTGTTTTTTTCTGGGGCTCTTCCTGTCCTGGAGTGAATTCACTGTTTCTGGTTTATTGAGTCAAATAGATCTGTACGCCTTTCATTCTCCTCTCCATCTGCACTCCATGTCATCCAATGGCATACACACACGCACACGCACACACACACACACACACACACACACAGCATATGTAGACATGCACGCACAAACACGCATGCTTCCACTTGCTTTCAAATAATACATAAACACACATAAATACCCTCTCTGTCTGATACCCCGCCTTCCATCTGCAAAGACACACATCACCCTCAACCTCGCACACACACACACACACACACACACACACACATATGCACACACGCAGACACCCATACACACCATACTGTCTGCCATCTACAATCATACACACATAATCCCCACCTCATTATGAGAGGCCCACCCACCCACACATCACCCAGCACCCACCAACTCTCCCTCTGTCTGTTGTCCAGCATCCTCCCCTCCTCCACTCCCTGCCATTAGGGCTAATTTGCCTGCCGGTGATGCTCTTGTCCCTGCCATCCGCTGAGCAGTATTACAGATAAATGTTTTGTTACCATGGCACCAGGTACCGGTCGCCCCTGGAAGCCCTTGTGTTTGGCTGGCCCATGATTTTATGCCTTACATAAGCCAGCAATTACAAAAAAAAGCCTACATCGTAGAGCCTACAAAATACATAATAGCCTACAATAATACATAATTGCCGTAATTGCCGTTGTCATTACACCCCCATCGGCCAGTCGTAAGGAGTCTTTTGCCTTTGCCTCCATGCCGTATCGAACAAAAAAAAAAAAAAACAGGAAGGATGAGAGCAGAGATGAAGAGGAATCCAAGAACAAAGGTGTGTTGTGCCAGAAAGCGAAGTTTTAAAGCAATGCACCAAGTTTTTGCTATTTATCTCAAATCATCCATATGTCCCCAGCAGACTGCTGGCTCCCCTGCTCCATGCTAACACCTTAGCATACACTATATAAAATCCCAGGTTGCTTTATTCTCTCACTTTAGCACAAACTGTGCTGGATAGGCTCCACACTAACACTCTTGTACTCTGATGTCAAATCATGTTGCAGTTTCTAGATTAGATTAGATTAGATTGTACTCGTCAAGCACATTAAACAGACAGATCAACAGAGGACCATTGTACAAGCAGCAAATGGACAGTTACGCAAATAGGCTGTTGCTCTTCAGTGTCCGTCGAGGGTACCACTGTCCTTTTCATCTTCCTCCCAGACATCCATCCAATGTTTTGTTTAAGTTTTATCAATTGTGGAACAAAAGAATTCTGAATTTTAGGAGGGGCTCTATCAGCTGTGGAAGGCACTCTGTTCAGTCTGACCTGTGCAACCCTGACCTGCTTCTTAAATGGCAAAAGACTGGATTCCTTAGATGAAGCATGGCGTGGGTCTGATGGAATAATAGCAGCCAGGGTCTACATTCTGTTTGTTTATTCAGCCTGAAAGCCCGCCTCAAATGTCCGACCAGGGGCGGACTTACCATTAGGCAAAACTAGGCGGTTGCCTAGGGCCCCAAGTTCCTGAGGGCCCCATAAAACTCCTCATACACTTATGGTTAGTACAGTTATTACTTATTTGCGCACATTAATTATGTTTTTGATTAAAATCCTTTCGCTAAAATGCCAGCAGAATGCTTATCGTATTATGTGTGTCTCGGGGCCCCTGTTTTGTGTGTTGTCTTCTCATTCCAGAGGGCCCCATGCCTGCCTTTGCCTTGGGCCCCAAATTTCTTAAATCCGCCACTGTATCCGACCAATAGTCTAACACTTTAGCAAACCCCGTGTTGGACAGGCTTCATGTTAACACGAGCACACGCTATGCTGAGTGACAGCAGGCTCCATGTTAACACTTTAGCATATACTCTGTTGTGTGACAGTAAGCTCTGTGCCATAGATGTGCTCTGTACATCTATGGCACAGAGCTCTGTACATAGTAGTGGATGCTATATCTGGGCTTGTGAGATGCATCTGTGCTGCTGCCATAAGGGGTTAGATAGATAGATTTACTTTATTGATCCCAAACTGGGAATTTCTTAAATTGCTTTTTAAATCTTAAAAAGGTTCTTACCTGTTCTGGTCCATTCTGGTCTGACCTGTGCAACAGAAATGCCAAAACTAAGCAACAGGGCATAACATTTCCCAGGTGACAAGTTATTTTACATTATTTTACTATTACAAATGTGTTGAATTTCATATAAGCAATCCTTCTTTTCAGCTAACATAAAGTTACTTACTGTTGAAGCTAATGCTGGCGTATTTCAGGTAAAGGGAAAAAGATGTGGAAAAGGTAATGTGTCAGTCAGCTATGCTCTGCAGCTAAATGATCGTCACTCTGTTTTGTTAATTTGATGCATTTTATTGATATTATCTCACCCAAATTCAGAAAACAGATGTGAAGATTAGAACTTCTAGTGTATTCTATAGTCTGAAATTTTGCCAAAATACTTCACCTTGCTGTACCAGAATTCTCAAGCCATGAGAATTTAAATGTGATTAAATGAGAGATGAAAATTAAGGCCTATATACCGCATATTATCCAAATATTTGAAAATAGATGAGTGGACCACTTTCTCACCAATAGGCTTGCATGATTGTTGATGTTGCTGTCTGAGCTGCATGTTTGTCACAGTAAGTGTGGGCTTCTAAGGTCAAGATTATCTGCCAAGATACCCCAGACTGTCTTTTTGTGTCCTGTTATTATGCTGTTGTCCATTAACTGTGCTCTGTGATGTTTACACACACACACACACACACACACACACACACAGAGAGAGAGAGAGGAGTTTCATTATTTGCGTCTGTTGAAGTGATATTTGTGATTTTCCCAGAAAGTGTTTCACACATTCATATGAGATGAAAGCTGAATTCACTTTGTTCATCTCTCTTGTATAAGCATGCGGCCCTGAGGTATTTATTTTGTACATTTGTTTATCAGAGTGTGCATTACATCACAACCCTGATGACACACTGGACAGATTTTATACATAGTGTGCGGCTTGAAATATAAATTGGTATTTATTTGCAAAAATATAAAAAGATGACATCATGGTAGCCAGTCGACATACATTAAGAAAAAAAAAAGGAATATACTCATACTATAACTAATTATGTGGAGTAACTTCATAGTAAATTTTATAGAACTATAACTCTGGATGTGTGGCTGTTTGGAGACCTGTTATGCATGTTGGCATCATATCTGACTTATTACACCAGACATGATGTCATCAACTCAGCAGCAACATAGATTCATCAAGTAGAGCAAACAGTTGGACGACTGAAAGATGTTTTTGAGATGTTTGAACAAGTCAGGTGGCACATTACAAAACAGAGCTCAGAGCATCAGTGTGTTCCTCCTGACACGCTGTGTTTTCACAATCTAGATTGTGCAGGATGCCAACATGACTCTGCAGAGGAGACATTACAAACTGTAAGTCAGAGAGAAGCTGAACTGAATGTGGCGATGGTAGAGCAGACCAACGTGACATGAACCTTGTATATTCTTTAACAAATTAGTTACATTCATTACTTTATATAAGAAAAATATATATAAGAAAAATCAATAATGTATTGCATGTCTACTTGCATGTCTAATTGCTTGTTTACTTGTTTATTCATGTGACATAATGAATTTTGGGGAGAAAATAGTTAATCTCCAAACCCCTTTAATGCATTAAACAATTCCCAGCCCCTTTACGCTTATCGGCCGTACACTGGAAAATAGCGAGTGAGTTTCAGTCTGACTAGGACTTGAGCTAGGATGCAGTGCTTCCCACTAGCCGTTGTGATTGCAGAGTTAAAACAGGGTCCCGTGTCCTCTTGGTTTGTTAGATGTTGCCTAAGCTTTTGCACTTGCGATCAACCTTTGTAGCTCTGTCTGCACTACTTATTTGTTTGGACTGTCTGCTGTCTGGAATTTATTGTGGTATTTGTGATACTATTAAAATGGAAGAAAGCAAATGCACATGGCTATTTTGTTTCAAGTAGTAATAGAGCTATTAGCGTCATACTGTGAGAGTAAGAGTAACCTGTAGCCAGTCATTGACAAATTATTCTGCGTGGCCCACGAAGCCCAGATGGATTTCCTGTTTGGCCCACTTAATGCTGAAGTTGAATAGCCCTCATATACATTATCCCTGCATCCCAGCTGGCAAAAATGCTTCCTACTGAGGCAACATCCTGCTTTGGGGATTGGCGTCATTCAAGCCGTAACTCTTGAAATACTGGTTTCTTGAGAAGTCTATGGGAGAAGTGACTTGGAGATTTATTTGTGGAATGGCTGCTGAAAAAGTGGGTGTTCCTGGCTAACATTTTAGCATACACTACGATGAACAGGCTCTTTAGTATACTGTATATGCTGAGTGATTTTAGGCTCCATGCTAAACTTTATTATGGGGTTTCATCCCACAAATACCTGAACTTGACTAAAATGGTAGTTTACTATTTTATGCATGTAGCAGTGAGATAAGCTGCTAAACAGCGGTGTTTTTTACACTGCTGTCCATAGTCTATCAAGACCATGAAGCTGCAACAATTACTGATATCCTGTATTTTAACACATTTGTACCATTTCTGCATGTTTATTTCGCATTTCTGTAGTGGTTTTAACAGTAAAAATTGTGATTATTGATTTGTTTTTATTCCATTATTTTGAAGACCTCTCTCCGTTCCTACCACACACAAGCAGAAGTAACCGGCCATGGTTAAAAAGGACGGTGACTTTTTCAGAAACATCCAGTTTGAACGGGTTATACAGACTTTAGCCGAACTACTACTGGGTATTCACTTTCAGTGTAGATACTGGGTCAAATTCAGACTGGCTGGTGAGGACAGGGAGCAAATTTCTCTGGGTGAGCTAGAGAAATGGCAGCAGTATGCAACCTCACGTTTTCAGAGCTTTTATTTTACACTTTTGAATTAAAAACACACAAACTAAACACATTTTTTATGGTATGAGACAAAGTCACTGAGGTAAGATTTAACTTTTTAAACTTAACTAACTAATGTGGAATTGCACAATTTAATGGTTGAGTCTTAACGGGTCTCCTCCATTTCTTCCCTCTTGTTACTGCTGGATTTTTGGGGGGAGTCAAATGGTTTTGTCCTGTTTGTTGTCAACTTGTAAAGCCCTTTGAGACTGGTAACGGTGATATTGGGCTTTAAATAAACCTGAACTTGAACTTGAAGTCAGCACGACCGGCATGTCTTTGTTTGAGAGAAGTGGTGTGTGTTTTCAGAGCACTGTGCAGTTAGGCACTTATGATTCAACAGGTACTGAGATGAAGTCATGCAACCAGCACCTGGCTCCTACAGAGGCACACAGACCTGTGTGGTTGTGTACACCAGAAAGTGATTGGCTATAGCATGAAGTTTATACAGTGGACAACATCATCCCAATCCAAGAACAGCAGGCTTCCGGACAGAGCCATCAGGCCCTCTAGTTAGATAAGGCCCAGTGCCCCACAACCAACCAACAAGCTCAATGAACCACTTGAATCCTGAGCAAATTCACTTGATTTCTTTGAAAAACATGGGGGAAAAGGCAATGAGCACATCAGTGATTAAAAAACAAACAAACAAAAAAAAAAAACACAGCAACAGCAACAGAAAATTAGGGAAAAATCAACTGGGAAAATTAACCAAAAAATAAAAAAATGACAAGACAGCTTTATTTCTAATTATTAAACTGATGGTCAGATCAGCAGTGCCGGATCAGCATCAGATTTCTTGTGTTTAAATGCTTGTGAGAAGCATCTGAATGCTGTCACAAGCATCTAACCCTTCGGAACCTGGGTAAACTCACTTGGTGTCTGGAGAAAAAAAAGAAATAGCCAGACAATTATCAAAACTAGTTGAAAAAAAAAAAAAAACATGTATATTTGGAATTATTATAATTATGTATTTAAAAATATATTACCATAACAGTATCCCCAAAATTGTCATAAATAAATAAATAAATAAATAAATAAATGAATAATTCCGGTGTCAAAAATTGCAAAAACAAGTTGACCACAATCAGAGAGGATGTTGCAGGGTTTTAATGCCTAATGCCAGCACCATGAAAACAGGGCCCACTGAGTGTCCTGACAGTTGCATTAGATTTATTGTTCCCATTTAGGCGATCTCACCACACACTCTACTGATGGAGGCTGAAGAAGGTTTTTCTTTTCTTTTTTCTCTCTCTTTTTTTGTTTTGTTTGTTTGTTTCATACTGGTTTGTTTGTTTCATACTGGATTGGGAATTCTCTTTCATAGATAAATAGATTTTTAAATTATTTTGTTTTTTTGCAGTGTAAAAAGTGCAAGTTAATATATTAGTCAGCTGTACCTTTTGAAATGTCTATGACATGTCTGGTCTGCTCAGGGAAAGGCTCAGTCATATCATGTCACACTCTGTCTCTCTCTCTCTCTCTTTCTCTCTTTCTCTCTCTCTCACACACACACACACACACACACACTAATACACACATGCATACACAGGGAGAAAGGCAGTGGAGATGGGAATGATTAGTTAGGACATCTCCGGCCCTCTGGCTGCCCTGCTTGCCTCTCTCTCTCTCTCTCTCTCTCTCTCACACACACACACACAAACACACACACATTTACATGCACCTTCCCTCAGACACATTTTACATCTGACCAAACTGAAACTAATATTCATCCAAACAACTCAAATCAAAGTCAAGCATACAAACACACTTACCAGCCTCAGTCTGAAGATCGCCTCACGTCTTTGAATGGAGGTGGCTCCACCACTGCCTGAGGAAATGACGCCACCCTGTGGGCTAAATGACACACTGCAATGGCTGCAGTCTCACAAAATGCCTCACCGAATGGGTTGGAGCAAGACCAGACGACAGATATAGCATTCAGGAAAATGTATGGTCAAAAATGGAGTTTATATCGTCCTTTTATTAAAAAATTAGATGCCCACTCACTAATATGATGGATATCATCATCATTATTATCATCATTATTATTGGTAGTAGTATCCAAGGTTCTTGATGAAAATTAAAGGCGTTTGGAAAATGTATAGATGGATAGATGAAAGTTCTAGTGTAGAGCTTTAGTGTACTATGGTGGATTAAAAGATACTGAATATGGGTATGAAATATGAGCTCTCAGTCAAACCCTTGGGCTCTGTCTGCATGATGCCTCTGTGTGTCTCTATATGCTGTTTACCTCTCTTACCATTCTGTCATGTGTTGTTTTGGCCACCACTTGACTGGCCACACTCTAAATGGCAGCCCTCCAGTGCATGTGGTGTGCACTCACTCACTCATTCACTCACTCACTCACTCACACACACACACACACACACACACACACACACACACACACAGACACGCTCATCCACCCAACATCCAACATATTTCCTGCAACGAGGCTGTGGCTTTTATGGCAGTCAATGCCATCCTAGAGCGGTGTTTGAGAGTCTGGGCTACTTGCCTCTGTGACCTGGCAGCCAGTCATTCCTGGAGAGCCTTACACACACACACACACACACACACACACACACACACACACATACTGGAGAGCTGTGGGCAGTGGCAGTAGGCAGAGATTTATGGGAAAGGCAGACAGCTAGGGATGATTAATGTTCGTGTCACCCAGTGCCTACACACACACACACACACACACACACACACACATGCACGACTGGGACACCTAAACCCACAGAATTACACTGGACACATACACATATCCACATATAAAAACACATGTGCAGACATAGAAGCTGTTACGAGCTGATAGTAGATGCTAACACTGACCTTTTTTATTATTATTATTTAGGAGCACATGTGCAGCTGAGTTAACATTTCAATTTAAATTTTACAATTTTGCTCCTTGGATGCATTGTGTTTAACCAGGGCATCTCTTTTCATGGCCTGCAGCTTCTTTTCCTGCAACATCTGCACAACATTTACTGAATTTGTATTGTTTGATGGTCACACTGGACGTATTGTCATCACGTCTGTCGTCAGCGGCCACAGCCTGACAATTTAGCTGCTCAGGTCAGGGATATTTTCAATAACTCGCAGGCTGTCGTGGTTTAAGAATGAAAGGACTGTTAATTGTCCTCACCCGCGGTTACAGCAGTGATTGAATGAAAACTAATGATGAACAACCTTTTGACTGTTTGACAGCTCGTGCATTTCTGAAAACTTAAAGACACACTCTAAAAACGTTAAAAGAAAAAGAAAAAAGAAAAGAAGAAAAGTGATTTCACTTCTCCCCCCAGTTGTTCTGTAGCACAGTAGTGGCTCTATCTTCCTCTCATTGTTACTGAGTGCTGGATACTGGCTGGATGCTCCAAATGCTAACTGTTAGCCTCCTGCCATAAAGGTGGACTTCCCCCCAGCTAACATTCTGAAAATAACAATAATTTAAGAAAAAACTATCATGTATGTGAGTTTAGTAATTGTATGTGCAATTGTTTAGTTTTACAAAGTGACACTTGTTAAAGCTTCTTTGAGTGGATTAAAGTGGTTAATTTTCAGAGGGTTAGCTGGGAGAAAGTCCGGCTCAATGGCAGGAGGCTAACAGTTAGCATTTGGAGCATCCAGCCAGTATCCAGCACTCAGTAACAATGAGAGGAAGATGGAGCCACTACTGTCCTACAGAACAGCTGGGGAGTGAAATAATAGCAAATTGTTAAACTTGGATGAACTATCCCTTTAATCAGCTTTTCATATTTTTTTCCATTATTTTGGTGGTGCACCATAGATAGACCAATTCATAGGAAACACTGTAACATTTGGCAGATTTTTTTTTTTTTTTTCTGATCAGTGGTGACAGTAGAAAAAAAAAAAAAAATCACTTGCATAGAACCCCCCCCCCCCCCCCCCCCCCCCCCCTTTTTTTTTTTTTTTAAACTCAATGGTATACAGGATTTTTTTATTCACAAGTGAAAGGCTAGCACTGTAGAGGCCAGTATGAGTGGAAGTACAGTGTATGGATGTGATGTTTTAGATGTTTTACCACAGCACACACACACACACACACACACACACACACACACACATACACACACAGCAAGGGATAGCTTGGTCTTGTAGTTGAAGTATATTTGCTCTGAGGGTGTGGGAGGCCAGCTCAGTTATATTGTGTTCCACTGCTCACTCACAGACACAGATGAGTGAGTGTGTGTGTGTGTGTGTGTTTGTTTTAGCAGAGGTCTGGCTGAGGAGATAAAGCACTGAAGGATTTCGATCATCCTCCTGCCATCGTCAAACATTTTCAGTTTCCCCTCTCACTTGGCTCACACGTGCGCGCACACACTCACACACTCACACACATATTACCGCGAGGCAGTCCAATCTTTGCACCTTACACTTTACACAAAAATTTGCATTCATGCATTCGTCCAGTGCCGTTTGTGTGTGTCACCATATGGATGGGTGCTGGTGTGTGTGTCCATGTGGACTGTGTGTTGGGGATCTGTCACCCCCCTATCAGTCCCGACTAATGCTTCATTCTCATGTTAACCTGCAGCCTGTGTCTGCAGCACACTGATAAAGTGCCCTTCGCATGTTGAAAGACCCTTTTGTTATTGTGGGTTGGAGGTGGCAGGGACCTGAAAGTGACTTGTCATCTTGTCAGCTGTCCCCCCACCCTCCGTCCCTCCCCAAAACACACACACACACACACACACACACACCATACCCTCATTCTACCCCCATCACCAACCCCCATTTTGTATGATGTATGCACTCTTTTATCAGCAAGCAAATCGCAATGGCGACACGTGTACAGTTACACTGTCAAATACTGTGTGCTTGAGTGTATGTATGTGTGTGTGTGTGTGTGTGTGTGTGTGTGTGCATGTGTTTGTGTGTGTTGTGCTGCAGATATAGCTTAACAAATTCCATAACAGCTTTTTTTCCCCTCCTGTGCACCTCTGAACTGCAATCAGTCAAAAAGACAGGCCTGTTTTGAAGACAGGGTATGATAGGAAAGGATAATGGAGCAATAGTGTGTGTGTGTGTGTGTGTGTGTGTGTGTGTGTGTGCATATGTGTATGTGCAACTTGTTGTGACTTGTGACTAGAAGTGTAAAAATAAAACCTTTTAATAATTTTAATAATAATCATTTCAATATAAAACTGCATAGATGACAAAGAAGGTGCACGTAAATTTGGAATGAAAATGATAAATGCTGCAATATCCTTTAGCAGTCCCTGCTTTGGCGTTATGTAGTCACTGTAGGAACTGGCACAACACACTGTAAGAGATCTTCTCATATGTATTCCAAACAATTCTGTGTTGCTGCTGAACTGAAGCATAAATCGTATGACTTCCTGAGCAGCAGAGGATTTTTGCACAGAAACAGGCTTCTTCTCATGTCTCAGTTTTGTGCCTCCTCACCTCTTCGCTCCTCTGTCCTCCAGCCATGACCTGGTAATCAATTTAGGTGTGTAACCATTGAGAACAGCCCAATTCCTTAATTAAAATGTATCTTCAGGAGAGAGGAGGCTTGCCAGAGGAGCTTTGAGCGAGGTTGCACAAGTGTTTGCTTTGTGAAAGTCATGAACTCAGGCCTTTACAAGACATGTAGGCTAAAGGTCCTACTTCACAGGACTATGGCGGGAACATTTCTGAATACAACATCAATGGATGATCAGTTGTACTAAATAGAAGTCTGTGCTTGAATTTTAATTGAAAAATGTCCCATTGGAATGTCCACTGAGAAATGATAGAACCTAATCCAAAAGCAGTAAACAATTCATATTTATGAGAGAAGCTGATGCAATAGGTACTGTTTGATGATAAGATCCATCATTATGTTAAGTTATGGAGCAAGGACATCTCATTGCACGGATTGTTTTACTGGGATTCTTAGATCAATGTTTTTTTGTTGGTTTTTTTTTTTTCCTTTTTGTCCTAAGACTTACAGAAGAGATGCAAGGAAAGCAACCAAGGATGTACAAACTGAGAAATGAGAGGAAAGGAAGGACCTCCTGAGAGGTGCTTAGAACAGCAAATGTTAAAGCTTGAATCACTATTCCATGGAATTAATCACCAATAGAGATTTGCAAAAAAACATTTATTTGTATGAAAGGCATCTAAGGGCAAAGAGAAGGCGAGTGAGAGGAAGATGAGAGGGAAATGTCAGGCTACCTGACGCCTCATCAGCTACCCTGCGAGAATTGGGAGCCTGACATTTTAGCCTGTTGTTCATCAAACTCCGAAATGACAATGTTGCTCGGTGGCCAAATTGCAAAGTATCTTTTTCTATTTGTGTCACCGTTATGATGTTTGACAAAATTACTAGGGGTGGAAGAGGAGGGGGGGGCAAGACAAACTAGATTCAAGTAATGAAAAATGCATGAGGGGTCAGCGGTGGTCAGGATGAAAAAACGCAGTGATGTGGCAAATAATGATAATCATGGAGCGGCGTTGTTTACAATATTGATTGAATGGCTCAGATTATTGGAATTCTGTTTTAGATTGGAGATGGACTGGAGGTCTAAGGAACTGAAAGCAAATAAGTTTAGTTAGCCTATTTATTTAGAGTCTGCGCTTTGACATATGTTTGACTGGAGAGTGAAATTAAGCATTTGCATTCTTACCCATATAGTGGGATTTGATCCATTAACTCGTTCCCTGCAAGAGGAGCTTCACTGGGAGTGTTCTGCTCCAAAAAGGAGTGAAATTGATACACACAAACCAGAAAACAACATGGTTTTGAAATGTGACACAGAGCTGAAAAATATAGTAGCAGTGCTGCGGCAGAAAATAGTCCCGCCATTTTGGAGACCATGGGACTGAAAAGAGCGCTGAAAGTGAAACCAAAATAAACGTGTTGTTGTGCATCCTTCAAAACATTTGTTCTGCTTTGTTTTCCAGTCCATGTCTACTTCATTAATTTTGGAGCAGTACACTCCTGGTGAAGCGCTCATTTTTGCAGGGAAGGAGTTTATGGGCCGAATTCGGTGGATGTATTACCCTCACATCGAGCAGCAAATACAACCATATGGGTAACATTCTGAACCACCACTTTAAGGTTTGAATGTGGTGCTTAGTAGACTCTTATGGTCAGCTACTGGAGTGAAACTGAAGGAATGTGTTTCCTCTGCTGTGTGTGGGTAGTCTACAGTATACATATATTTATATCTCCCCATTGATGAATGGCAAAGACTTCCAAGTTTGAGATGAAATCCTCGCTGTTGGCAGATATTTATGACATTATTAGAAAAGAAAAAAGGAAGGAATATGAGGGGAGGATGGGGGAGGGAATGGACGAATCGATAGAGGTAAAGGTGTGGAAAGCAGAAGATAAAAACCTAAGGTGTGCTTGAAGAGATGAATAGGTCTGATTCTGAGATCGATGCTACTGTGTGTGCAATTCGGTAATGCTACATTTATGTGTGAGATACAGTGTCCACATTAATGGATAAAAATGTGTTAGGGGTGCAAGAAATATATGATCTGGATAAACAGAGTCTTCCACAGTTTTCAAAGTGACATATAGAGCAGTTTTTTTTTTTCCCATAGAATGTAAAATAATTTTTTTTCAGCGGCCACTCAAATACCCAATGATGGTAACTTGATCAAACAATGAAATAATTTGATGATTCCCTACTGCTAACTGCTGTCCGTTTAAATTGACACATTGCGGGTAAAGGTGATGATTGGATCTGGAAGGATGAATTTTAATTGTTGTAATATTCAGCTTCTATAACTACCACAGTTCCATATGTACAAAGAGCCTGAGGAGGTTAGGTTATTGAGCCTTATCCTAAATGTCACAAGTAAATGGATGGATGCTTGGATTTACATGTTCAAATCCCACTAACAGGGAATTCTGTAACCAGTAGTAATAAGGCTGACTGGGACACAACAGTGGTATAGGCACCTATTCAGACTTTAAATCTTATTTGAATGTCAAATTTTAAACATTGTTTATGTTGAATCTATTTGTTCACTCTTCAACTGTTTGTCATTGGAGCATCAATGTACATGTTTTTGATTATAAAACAAAAAGTATGAAAAGGTGGGTGGATTGATGGATGGAAAACAGATGTATGAAAAAGTATGATAAAATAATTAATATAAATGAGTTTAAACTTGTCAAATGTAGCATTTGGTTTTCTGTGAATGGCCGTGGGAATTAAAGGAACTACTATTTAAAGTATTGTTCTCTCATTGGACAATCTGGCATTAATAGCACAAACTGTCTTAGTTACTGAGCTGATCTTGCCAAGAGTAGTTTCATTCAGCAACTACGTTGGGCCACAGTCTAATTTTTTTGTGGTGAGTCTTTGACGCTGGGACTCCTCAAAATTGGTACAGGCTTGGAGGACTGTGGCTCCCAGCATGCTCAGTCTCTGACTCCTCCAGCTCCTGTATTCTGATGTTGCACCAGTGGAAGTTGGCACTGATGGAGTCTTTGTGCTGGTTCTTTGGTCGGCCTTGATATCTTTTGGCAGATGCAAGCTTTTCATACAGCAGGCGTCTGGACATGCGGTGCTTCTCCATGTGGATGACATGTAATAACCTGCTGTACAAACAACACATGGAGTTGTTCTTTGTCAGAGGATAGTCTCCATTTGATTCAGGTAGCAGAACTTACCAAAATTTCAATTTTAGAGAAAAAGAAAATCATACACCTTTATGGTCAATACATTTCTTAAATGACTAAACAAATCTTTTGCTAAATTATTAAATATTTTGTGTTTTGTACAATGTATAGTAATACATCTATTCACTGTGGCCTCAGGTTTGGCATTTTCAAAATCCCTTCACAACTTTTCATCAATATAGCCGAAAAACTGTATTTTGGTAAGCATTAGTGGTAGCATTTGAGGTTAAAATTTCAGAGTTAATGGACTTAATTTTGCTCAGTACAAACATTTTTTAAAAAATGAGAGTTACTGGAATTCATAATTGACTACAAGTTGCAGTGAGGCAGTTTCATCACATACAATGCTTTGGTTATGTACTCCTTTAATGGCAGTCCTTACTGGTTCAAAACGACACAGTATCTATAGCAACACTGTCCTGAAAATAACCCATCCAAAGCTCAAATCATGGACTTGTCCCACTCAGATAAAGCAAGAGGGCATGATGGCCAATCTGGCCGCAAGATTGGCAAAATCTTAAAGGGTGCCAAGGTCAAATAAGAGTGCACCACTGGCCACAGCCATATAGCTGCTTTTTTTTTTTTTTTTTTTTTTTTTTTTTTTATAATTTTGTTAATAACAAAACAAGTTAAAGTCATAATAAAGCTTAACACACACAGAGTTACTATTTGTATCCATTTTCAACATATATGATATAATTCTGGTGAAAATGACAAGAAAATTTCTCATCTTGTCTGATGTTAAAACATATATATATATATATATATATATATATATATATATATATATATATATGTATATATATTTTAAATTTCATTCTGTTCAGAAAATGTGATGGCATATTAAAACAGTCTGCTCTTCACAGCTTTGGAGAAAAAAAAAAAAAGCATTTTGCTCCTGATTAAGTGAAAAAAAAATCCCTACCTTTTTGTGGGTAGACAGCAGGCTTTCAGTCCATACTGTTCCAGAAAGCGTGATAACGCAGCCTGAGCTGTGGAAGACTGTCAGCTATGGTGAGGAAATTAAGGATGTCATGTCTGAGTGCTTATACCAACCGCTTGGTGACAGAGAGAGGCTTTAAGTCTGGCTCTTACAAAGACTCTATTAATGTCTGGTCATAGCATCTCTGCAGGATGTGCGTGTGTGTGTCTGACTCTCTAGTACAGTACAGCATATGTGTTCAAACATATGTATGTGAGCGTGTGTGAATCTGAGGGAAGAGTATTTTCCACAGTGCATGTAAATGAAAAGGTTTAACTCCCACACACCATCCGCACCACAGCATGCCTTTTATTTATGCAACGTTTCAGTACATTGACTTTCCTCTGGCATCGAGAGAGCTATACAACAGCATCAAGTGTCTACTATAGTACAACCCAGGATGGAATGGAGCAATGGAAATCTGATCTCTATTGGAAAAGCCACACCACAGACCAATTAATAAAGATTAATTTGGGTCACACAGAATTAGGTGACTAATAAAATGGTAAAGGTACGGTAAACGGTAAATGATAAAGTAGCCTAATGGTCAAACCTGAAGGAATAAAGAGGAAAAAGCAACAATACACGTTTTTTAAATCAGCCATTTTGACTTGAAATAGCAGGATAAACACAGGTGTTACTAATGACATTAACAAAGCCACTGCTACACTGCAATGAAATAGATTCTTAACTTATGTCATTAGTAACACCTGTGTTTACCATGCTGCTTCATGTCAAAATTGCCGATGTGAGAAAGTGCTGTTAGGAAAAAAACACAGAAAGTATCAGCCATTATAGAGAAAAATACAAGTAGCCAAAAAGGTAACATTTCATAGGAAAAATACTTTGTAAGTATTGAATACTTTTGTAAGTTATTTAAAGAGATAAGTAGGCTCGGTAAAAAAAAACATCCTTAATATTAAATACACATTAAATCAATGCTGAAAATACAAGTATATCAATCACTTGTATAGAGGGACGTCTGCACTGCAAATACAGAATATCATATGCAGTTAAACACATTTATCATAGTCAGTATATAAAGCGATAAATCACTAAAATACAGCATGAAAAGAGATCTGTAAATGATATGGTTTTATTTTATTTCATTTATTTCATTCTTTTATATGAATACGAATGAATATGAATATGGGACCACATACAGTTATATGAGATGTTTGATTCTCTATACAGAGATATAGCTCATTTTCATCCCCAGTCCCTAGGCAAGTTACATGTTACATGTTTGTATTTATTTGATATGGACATCACAAATACATTGAGATTGTCCCAGTGGACAGACCAGATGTTTTTGCTTGGGTGATTGTAGCACACATGCTAATTTTCAACACCAGTCCATAGGCGGCTTTTCTGAAAACACAAAGCATATGATCGACAATGATAAAACATACAGAATTCAGGTTCGCAAGTGAGCAAAGGTGCAGCAAACACACAAAATAACATTTACATGAGCCTACATTTTGCAATCTCTATAAAGTTTTCAATTTAAAGCAGCACATATTATAAAAAAGGTTAATATATTGGGCCATGAAATACTTGTAAAATGGTTGCACTTTATGTGTGCAAGTTTGATTTCCTTTCAGTCAGATTTTCAGCATCTGAAAACCTGTGGAAGTCTGAGGTCATTTTCATATCTGAAAAGTAAGCTTTCCAATATGTACTTGCCTTTATATAGAAAGCAGTCAGCGCAAATGTGGTGGACTGATAGGGACAAATACAGTCTCTCACTGTGGAAGATCTTCTCATTTTAAAATTATTTTCTGAACAAAGCACAATGAAATTCATCAGACAGGGAGCAGCCATATTGCAAATAAGCTTGTAAACTAACTTTACATCAGAGAGAAAAATGAGATTTTCAAGACTAGGCAGATTATAGAGGGAAAGAATATTGTAATAGTGATAATGTTGGGGGTTTCTGTCCAAAATTGTAATACTGCAATTAAAATGACAGAAGACCATTGAATGTAAAAACCCAAGAGCAGCATCTCTACTTAAACAATTACATTTGCTCACCTGGAGGTTCCACAGCCTGAGTGTGAATCGGGCCACATAGTTTTGACTGAACCTGTCCCGAGATGGAAGCATAGTAACCGAGCCCGACTGGCACTGACAGGCATTCTTTTTTGGGGTCCGAACCAGACCGAAGAATTTGCTTGTCCTCCATCACTAGGTTACATTTACTGCCTGAAATAGCCTATGTGTTGCCTTTATTGTCATCACATAAACTCCAGCACTATACAGAAACCCAGCCCAACCTGTTGGGTCCTGACAGTCGGGTATCCACACTCTAGTATCCACTAAGCTTCTCTTTTACAGACTAAGTCTTGGTTGTGTCCTCTGTGAGGAAAAAAAAAAAAAAAAAAAAAAAAAAAACCTTCTCCTATAAAGCGAAGAGTAGAGTTGAGCCCATCATTGAAATGGGCTTTTCTCCTAGTAGAGTATTTATGCTCATTGATACATGGTTTTAGTTTTCTGAATGTCTTCCCAACATATATACTAGAGCACAGGTATCCTGTACAAAATGTAAAAAAACAAAAACAAACAAACAAAAAAATGTGTGATAATATTTATACATTACTGCATCATGTTTTTCATTTTAACTGACAAAAATAGTAAAATGAGGATGCTGTGTTTTTTGATGAGATCTGAACCAAATTGTATACTGTCACCTTTAAACTTAATAAAAAAATTTCAGCTACTGTGTTTTGGATATAGCACCTCCATACTGTGATTTTGATTAATTGTGCAGACTGAAAAAGTTGGCCTAACGTGCATTGCTGTCCAATGTCAATGTGGATAATTGTCATTGCCTTTATTTGTTCATTATCGCCATTGTTCCAGTACAGATGTGCACAATAACCTCTTTCTTTGTTGTTATACAGTGCATGTAAGCAATTACATATGTCTTAGAACACCCTAGTTGTTGAAGGGAAACTGATGATAGACCTTACATGGCAGCAGAAGTTGCTGCTACTGTTCGAAATGAATAGCCTCAGTAATGTTGAGGGGATGTGTTACATCTTAGAAGAACCTGTTATAAATGATCACAAAACTGGAATGTGGATACTAGACTGTTGCATGGAGTTAACCTTCTGGCGCATAGCAGTCACTACAATGGACAGCTGTTTAAAAGTCATTTTCTACTAAATGGTTTCTATGGTGGAATTGCATATCAGCTGTTAGAATGCTCTCTCCATTGAGGTTTATGCAGAGACTGTCAGTTCTTGTTGCTGAAAACATATTAATACTAGTATAATGACATGGTAATACCAGTCCTTCATCCTTAAAGAACTATGGAGACTCACAAAAATGTTCATGCCCTAAGAAGAGTAAAAAAACACATAAGAAAAAAATCTTGACTCAGGCTTTCATAATTCATGCATCAGAGGGTTAAAAAGAGAGGGGCAGGCGAATACAGTTTGAAAGGCCAAACTGAGAAATACCTCCTAGTTTAGAATGCATAAGGAAAATACGGAAAAAAAATTGACTGAAAATCAAAATCAGAAAAGGGTGTGTTCTAGCCAGATGAAATGATTATGCAGAAAGTAAATTTGCCACTCCTTAAAACCCATAAAAGGACAACAAGAATGAACAGTCCCTAAGAGAACTGACATGGGGAGAAAAACAGCCTTCAGTTGAAAGTGATTTTATGCAAAACTGATAGAGTAACATCAGGGTACTTTTGAAATGCCTTCCAAGTAAAAGTTTAATGGCCTGGGTGGAGAATAGATTGGGGAAAGACAGCTCAAAACATTTAGCAGTAAACTGAACACCAGCAACCAAACCTCTCATATACTGAGGTTTAAAGTGATGGACATCCATGCAGTAGCAAATAAATGCGTAAACAGTATGATAAGGACAGGTTTTAGTGGTAAACCCAAGGAGTTGAAGAGCATGGCAAACGTTTTCTTAGCAAAAGAAATAGGATTTGAGAGTGGAGGCAGCTAGAGCTTTTGTTGAATGAAACCTAGCAGATTCTAAACATGACAGCATGGAGAACTGGTTTAATAGAGGGCTAGTGCTTTGAGAGGGGAACTGGTACGGGCGATGAACTGTCTTCTGGGCATAGGCTCTTGAAATTCTGGAAATTAAAACAGGAGACAGAATCAGCAATGACATAAGCCCGCCTGTTGTACTGTTCTGCAATGGATTTTGGTTGCCAGAATTGACTCCAGACATAGCAAGCTACTGTAACAGGATCAATTTAAGAGAACACAGAGGTGGAATTGAGCTTAGAAGAACAGTGAGGTCATTTGTTGGTGAACCACTGGCCTTGACAGTATTCTTCAAATGAGCCAACAGAATGCACTTAATCATCATAGAAAAAGTTACAGTATTTCTGTGATTTAGCAGATGAGACCAAAGCTCAAGTCAGAGTGGCGACCCTTTTCCAACAGAATCCCATCATGCAAATTAGGCACTGACAAAGCCCCATCTAGCAATCATCTTAGATGGCCAAGCAGAGAAAGTAGTTGCTCCTTGGTGATTTCCTTTGTTGAAATAAAGGACTGAGTTATTTCACAAATACACTTACATACTCTTGGCTGCAAGAGGAGAGGCTTTTATCTTGACTGTGTCAAGAATAATGGTTAGAAACTCAAGGGCAACTGCAGGATCTAGAAAGAATCTAGCAAAATGTTTCAGAAACCTGACTGAAAATTAAGAGACTGCGCTCCTAGCCAAATGTGAGACATACTGCCAAATACTATTTGGATTCCTACTTAAATCCAGAAGCTTTTCACAGCTCAAAATTTCAATTTTGCACACAAGATAGGCTTATCGCAAAATTTAATTACTCAATTTCCATGACATTTCTTGAGTGCATTCAGTCAGTAACCACCGCACCAACTGCATGGTTCTCAAACTGGGGGTCTGGACACTCAGTCTGGACACCCAGTCTAACATCAAAGTGTGTAGTAGCTACTTTGATCCACAGCGCAAGATGTTTTGGTTTCACAATAACAGCTCTAAAATTGTGACATGTCCACATTTTTTTGGCCTATTCTTTTCTATTGGCCTGCATCCACATCATGTGATGTTAACTATCATTTGCACATGCACAAACGTGTTAGCTAACCAGTTGGCTTTAGCCAGAAAAAAGGCATTGGTTAAGGTTAGAGAAAGGTCATTTTAGACGTTAGCTTTACGCAGCAAACACAGAGGTCATGGTTAGGTTTAGGCAGCATAACTACTTGGTTAAGAGTAGGGAAAGGTCCTGGTTGATGTTAGAAAGCTAATGTTAGCAAGAAACAAACACTGGACATGGACTTGAGCTCAGGGCTCCTGAATGAGACCTACCTCCTAATGTGGACTTTGTCATTTGTTATACTACCCAGTGGTCAGGGACGGTTTTTGCTATGGGCAATGTGGGCAATCGCCCAGGGCGCAATTTATTTGGGGGCACACGAGCGCCCTCCAAAAAAAAAAAAAAAAAAATGAAAGAAAAAAGAAGAAAAGTGTGTCCTCAAAAAAAAGAAAAAAAAGAAGAAAAGTGTGTCCTCAAAAAAAAAGAAAAAAAAGAAGAAAAGTGTGTCCTCAAAATAAAAAAAAAAAAAAATCGCCAGTTTTCTAGACTACCATATTGACCCGCATATAAGACGACCCCTCTTTTTCAAGACCTTTTTTTGGAAAAATTAAAAAAAAAAAAAAAAAAAAAAAAAAAAAAAAAAAAAAAAGCCACCGGCCTGCATCAGGCGGGCCAGCCACGGCACCGGTCAGCATGCCGACTGTGTTACTACTCCTCCCGAACGGTAGGAGTAGTAACATGGAAGGGCGCAAGCCAGTAATTTCGCCTAGGGCAGCAACATAGGCAGAACCGCCACTGCCAATGGTACTGTGCTTTCATACAAAGTGGGTTGCCCCAGGGGGTCACAAGATCATTCTGGAGGGGTTGATGTTGATTAAGACATAGGGTAAAGAAAAAAACATTTTTAGTATGCCAAATCATGATTATTATCATTATTATTTGTTGTGAAATACTGTGTTTTAAAATGTGAAGCCTCCTCTGATAATTAAGCAACATGGGGTTGCGAATAAGCATTGCTTTGTTTTAAGACGTCATGAGCAAAAAAACTTCTGGTCATCAATGGTCATCAATAGATTTTGAGCTGCACTCCTGTTAAGAGTGGCAGAGAAACTATGGCAGTGGACCATGAAAAACCTCTCTCTCGGGGCCCATGTATTTGCCATTAGATATTACATCCAGTGCATCATGAATAATACCAAATTGCATATTGAGAAGAGGTCCAAGTGTTCAGAACAATTCAAATAAAAGTTTTAATGAACTGGCTATAGGCTGAAACACTACTGTTTTGAATTAATCAGCAATAGAAAGCGTAAAAAATGCCCATTTATCTTGATATAAATATCACTGATTTTTATTTTAATACTTTCTGCAATGCCGACTGCCAAATGATAATATATACAATATATGAAATTTGAACTTTGGTTTCCCTTTTATGTTTTTGGTGTGTCTGTTACCACTGTTGGGCTTTTCTTTTGGAGGAGGGAGAGGCAAAGCTGCCCTGGGGCCGAAGGTATTTATGATCAGTCAAAGCAGGGAAAAGGAATTGGAGCTTCTGCCCTGCAAGCTCTTATAACGAGGTCAGGGGATGGGTGGATGAAGGGAGAGAGAAGGATGGATGTAGCAAAGAGAAAAAGAGAGGCGGCAATAGAAAAAGAGTGAAAGAGGGGGAGAAAAGGAAAAAGACAATCTTCTATCCAGTCCCTGGGCACCTTAAGGGATGAGTTGATTTACTGTCAAATCTGCTGGCGGATTATCGATAATCTCAGCCTGGCCCCTCAATCTACCCACACAGCGCTGGCTGTACACTCAGACAAAACCCTAGGCAAGGAGAGGGGGATACGTTAGTATGAAAAGGAATATGATCGAAAAGTGAGGGTGTGCGCGTACAGTTTGCGTGAATGTGCGTGTTCATATATTTGTCTTGCCCCAAATATAACCAGGGAGAGGGGTTTCTCTGCCCAGAGAATTAGTGGGGGGAAAAAAAGCCTTCAATTTTCCACTCCAGCAGATTTCAATTTACACACACATCCCCCTCCGCGATGCCATCCTCCCATTGTTATTGACAGCATTTAGGGCTGCTGTGATAAAAGATTGGCCACTTAGTGTTTTTGCTCTCTTGTTTTCCACTGTGGGGAGGACACTGGCTCATACAGGAAACTGCACTTGACTATAGTATACCACTTTTATCACACGGTAATGTAAACTATGAATTTGGGGAAGTAAACAAAGGTGGAAAGATTTAGATTTGGGTGGACTGTGCAGTGCACAAAAATTGACTCGTTTGTCCAACATTTTTGGACGTGCCAGCTTTTTCCAAATGTAGTGTACCCCCAGCATTTGTTCACTTCACTCTGAGGCAATGAACTGAAGGTTATGCAAAACAATGAATTACCATGACAAAGAAAACAGAACAATGAACCAAAGGTGCCACAATCCATTAATAAGGCATGGTGAGAAAAGAAAATGAAGAGAAAATTAAAAAATGTTACATTTGTAAAACAAATTAGTGAATTTATGTGTGTGTATATATGTGTACATAGCTTTATGAGATAAAATTATGGAATTGATCGAGTGCATGTGCACTCAAACAACTAAAGCAAGATCCAGGCCTGTGTATGTGAGCTGTGTTCTCTGGTTGTGCAGAGGTAAAATGAGTGTCTGTGTGCATTTACACACTGTGGCACACGGATCCAGTGCCAAGGTAGTCTAAAGGTAGTCTGTGTGTGTGTGTGTGTGTGTGTGTGTGTGTGTGTGTGTGTGTGTGTGCCACTCCTTTTGTCAAGCCATTAGTCTGGCTATCAGGCAGAGCAGACCTAGATGCATATGTCAGCTCCCTGAGAGTCAATTACCTCTGCCTCAGTCAACTATTATGTTTCTTCAGCCTGGCCTATTGGTATTCAATACAGGCTTATTAATACAAGCTAGCCAGTGATTTACATGAACTTTACCAGACAGTGAGCATTACCAGACTGGGTGCTACAAAATATATATATCATGGAGTCCTCATGAATTGTGGGATATCTCTGAGGAGGCAGTGAAGTGTCTTTTTTTAGTGTCTTGCTTTCCTTCTCCTACGTCTTTTAAATGATGAATCAGCATCATAATAAGAAATAATAAAAACAAAAATCTTGATATGCAAGATGTTTTTTCTAACGATAAGGAGGAAATATCTCATCATAACAAGAAAATATATTTATAAGAAAAAAAAGAACAGCAGTGTGAGATGTAGGAGTCACCACACTTTGGGTCCAAGTCAAAGCTCAAGTCACCGCTGCACAAGTCCACATGCCATGTTGGCAGCACAAGGCTAAGGGCCCTGTCTTCCACCCGGTGCAAAGCAGTGCCAGGTCAGATGCAAGTGTCTTTGCTAGTTTACAGCCAGCGCAGATGTCATTTTCTCATCCAGCAACCATGTTGTGACAACAGCAAAGTCACCTGTGTCCATCTGAGCGCCCATAGGCATGTTGGTCTTAAAATGTGCTGCATTGTTGCTGCATTACCATCTTGAGGCAGTTGAAAGTGATTGTGCGATTGTCTTACAAAAAACAGGTCTGAAGTCAATGGCACAGTTTTCACTTCTTTTTTTTTTTTTTTTTAAGGAGGCATTATGAAGATGTATAAAATGATGTTAAGTAATGCACACCTACATAGGTGGGTGCCAATGCGCTTACACTCTGCTCATTACGCACACAGAGACGCTTGCTTCACCTCAGTGAGCTTTGTTGAAATCCTGCTGTCACCATAGATGATCTGCTCAGGCATGAAGTCAAAGCACCCTTTCCCTCTGCAGACAATCCACAATCCTATCTGCAATCCACCAAGGTGCAAGCACACCTGGCTTTTAAAGGGAATGGGAAACGGCACTCTGATTGCTTTATTGCATGTTAGGCCCAACACACACATATGATTATTTAAAAGACTAAGTACAACCCTTTTGAACATGGCGTGATGACCTGTTAAAACAGCAGAAGTGGACTTGGACACGCCCTGAATGCACCTGTGCCATGTTCTTCAAACTGTGCGGTTCGATCATTAAAATAGAACCGTACGAGTCTAACAGCCCAGCTAGAGGCCTATCTACAATCACTTGTATGGGCTGTCCGAGCTAATGAGTGACTTAGTGATATAGACATGTTTAGAGGCCTGTGTTGTTGGCAATAGAGATAAATACACTGATAAATAAGTTTGAAGTGGTGGAGGATGTTCATGCCAGACTTCATTCTCCCCAGAACAACTGAATAATGCAGATACCATGCTTACCTTACATTATAGTGTACACATGATATGACATACAGAAACTCGGAAACCTTTCTACAAGAGCGCTAACTCTGCAATGCTTTAGTAAACTGATATTGGTATTAAAACCCTCCTTTGCTTTCTCTACTTGGGCCTATTACTGAGTTACCTTCAAAAGGACATTACATGTGAGCTTTGCCATGATAAAAGGATAATAAGATAGAGGTCAATATTTACTGTTATGCCTATATGTTTTTCAGTGTTGAGATTCCTAAAAATGACATTCTGACAATTATGTCATTGTTTAGTTTGTGTTTAAATAACTGAAAATACAGTCCAACGCTGATATTTGGCTAGTAGCTATTCTGTGGCAAAGCTGGAGAAGTAGTAATCAGGTAAACTGACAAACCTGTAGGTTACTATACTGGATGAATCTAAATATTTTGTTCATAATTAATGGTTGTACTACTGTGTAAGGGATGTAATTTAAAATTTGGTCAAAACATAACTAGATAAAATACTCAAAAAGTGGAGAGCTGACTAAATTAAAATTCTGTTCAGTTTTGTTAACAAGTTAAGGAATATAAATATTAAACAGTTGTGTGGTTGATTTCAGGAGGATTTCTGTTGCTGGGGCCATGCACCTTTTGGTGAAAGGCCACGCCCACTGTCATGCCTCATTTTAGCCAACCGTCATGAAAAGTTAATTTGCTCTTCTATGGCGCATGACAGATCTTTCAACAAAATCTTGCAGCTTTATGCGAATCCACTCAGAGGTTGTATACCTTTTTGTGATGGCCGACACCCAACCCCATGCCCCCTTGATAGCTTTTTGAGATATCCTGCTAACAAACAGACAAACAAAGAAAATGGGGTGAAAACATAACCCCCATTCAGCTCCTTTGGCTGAGGTAACTACTTAGTACAGTAACAAGAGTAAATGTATGCCTCCATGTCAATGCTGTATTATCAAATCAAATCAAATCAGTCATTTTTGTGCAATCTTTGTGCATTCACAGGTGGTGTACAAGAACAACGACATCCGTCTGGAGTTGTCCCGGCTAGCTCGCATTGTGGACCCCAAGATGAAGATTCAGGGTGAGGTGTCCTACAAGTGTGAGAATGTGGCCACCCTGGATCCTATTTCATTTGAGACCCCAGAGGCCTACATCAGCCTCCCCAAATGGAACACCAAGCGGATGGGATCCATCTCCTTCGACTTCCGCACCACAGAGCCCAATGGTCTCATCCTCTTCACCCATGGCAAGCCCCAGGAGCGTAAGGAAGCCTCCCGCAGCCAGAAGAACACTAAGGTCAGTTGAAGAATAAGCCAGCTAATTTGTTGTGCATGTTTGAAATATTACCACAAAGACTAGAAGCATTGAAGCATAAAGAATTTACCCGTAAGACTGACAGGAATACAGCTGAAGCTGCCCCAGACATTTACCACAAATATTGTCATGGCATCACAGGAATCATTAGTTTTGAAATACTGAGCTGAGACGTGTGGTTTCTGCTGTTACACATTTTATAAATGGAACAGACTACAAACTCAAGAAATTAGAATTCTTGAAACCCCCACAGACAATTTTAAAGCAGTTTACCAGTTTTTCTATGACATTTGCATTTCTTTTTATAAGTCCCTGTATGTTGCTCACTGTATGACTCTTGGAATGTGTGGATGAACCGAGTTGTGTGTTTGTCATCTGCATAATGCTGTTGTTCTCAGCTCCCTCTTGAAAAGTGAATATTTTAGCATTTTGACTAGTCATGCATAATATCCCTCTCATTCTTCAACAGATATAGGCTACGGCTGCAGTTTGTAGAGATCTCATCTATTTCAGTATAGAATTTTGATCAATCCTTGCAATTTTACAAAGTAAACACTGAAAAGACTGCAAGCAGCAAATTGTATCACCAGTGTTTCATTAAAGGAGCTGGTATATAATAATTTCTGTGTATATGTCCTCTTGCCCTTGGCCAGGTGGATTTCTTTGCGGTGGAGCTGCTTGATGGCAGCCTGTACCTGCTCCTGGACATGGGCTCAGGGACCATTAAGGTGAAAGCCACCCAGACCAAAGTCAATGATGGTGCCTGGTACCACGTGGATATCCAGAGAGACGGACGCTCAGGTCAGTGTCACTACCAGGCCTGAGCCAACCATGTTACAGTCAGAATGAGGGGCAGTATTCACAATGCATTTTATCTTACCACTAAGACTTCTCAAGTATCACTAAAAATTCCCAGCTAAGAGTGCTCTCTTAAAACCCATGAACAAAGCTGACAGAATCAACTTTTGCTGGGGAGCTGGAAGTACTCCGAGGGTAAGAGAAAGGGCGAGGTTGATTTGACATGTTTCATGAACGAGTCATTGCTCTGTTTGCTGAGGTCATTTAGGCTGGCACATGATAAAATGTTGATCATAATTGTTTTCTATGATAACAAGTCAGTGTGTCACAGTTGTTTGAGAACAGTTCAGATACTGTAAGCAAAAATTACTGAAAGAACTATCTGTGTGAATATCTGTGGAGTATTACACAGGTTAACAATAGCAAGATTGTGCTTTCTTATTAGCTCATACAGTCAGCATCTGCAAACCTAGCTGGTCAGCATCATCAAATATATCCTAATATAACTCCTTAAAATACATCAAAAGAAGGGATAGGAGCTTTCTCTCAAAGCTGCTGTGCTGAGAATATGGATCCATCTTTTGAAGGCCACAAGTTTATTTAATAACATTCTGTAAAAACGAAATTATGAATTCTGTAAAAGTAAAATCACCAATGTAAACAAATCTGTGTTATTTATATGGAAACCTCTGTTGTTCATCAATAAGCCCATGTCCAATATAATTCCATTTGACAGAATAAATGTGGAAAAAAAAAAAATCAAATCACAGCATGAATGGAGCAATCCACATAATTATGTAGTTGCAAATTATGTGAAAGAGGTCCCTTGCAAAATTTCTCACTGGTATTGTTCATGTAATGTCACTTGACTGTACATTTTTCATGTCCATTTAATATGCGGTCACAAACCATACGTTTGTGAAATATGATTTGTAATGTAAAATGCAAACTTCAGGTTCATGCTAGGTGCATTCTGATACTAATTAATGAATATTTGGTTTGTCATAAGATCAAATGCACTAAAAATCTCAGGGTACCCATAAGTTTAAAGCATATTTCTCCTTGTTTTATTTACAGTCAATGTGATAATTACTGTATTATTATTGTAGAGAATTATTATATATTTATGCTCAAGCATTTGGGGAAACTTATTGGATGGCTACTTATATTTATAACTGCTTATTTTCACTAAAATAATATTTTTTTTCTTATTTTTTCCCCCTAGTAATATTAATTTCTTCAAATCATTAAGATTATGTAAAATAAAACCAAAAGAAGCCCCTCCAACGATCAGACTGAAGAAACTGAATTTTGTATCATTGAAACTATAACTGGAAACTTGTGTTGTTGTCAGATAAGAGCAAAACTGAACTTTGTGGCGCCATCAGCATGGTGTACATGGTTTGGTGACAAAACACATCTGCATATACAAAGGATATTTTAGGCCAAAACCTGGATGCCTCTTCCAGGAGGTTGAAACTTGGCTGCAGATGGACCTTTCAGCAGCACAATATCCCTACACATACAAAATAAAAGAAAAAAATGTGTTTCGTCTCCAAACTTGAACCCTATTGAAAACCTATGGTCTGACTAGAAGAACAGATCCAACATCCTCAAAAGTGTCTCCAACTTTGTCAGACATTAGGAGAAGAGGTGCTTGTGATAAAATAAAAGTGTCTATATGTTGACAGAGGCACGTTGTATGATTCATGATAGGTATTGTTAGCGTTTGCCCTGGTGACAGGCGGGGCCCATTGTCTGCTTTCATACGCCCAAGAGGACAACGCTTCTTAATTTTTGTGACCTTGAGAACTTTCCTATAGAACTACCTATAGGCCAAAAAAATGTCAGATTTGCACATAAGATATCCCAAAATCTAATCAGTGGAATGCCATGGTATTTGATGATTGCATTCATACTCCCCAAAGGAAGATTATTCTTGATTTTGGTGATCCCATCACCATTCCTCCAGCACCCCCTTAAAGCCAAAATTGGATGGGTTTATTATTATGAAATTTGGAAAACACTTTCATGCTACCTAGATGATGAACCTTATCAACTCTGGTGACCTCATGATCTGTCCTGTGGCACCACCCTCATGCGAAAATATAGAAATCAAGCAGCAGAGGGCCCATGCTTGTTTACAGTCATTTTTGCTCATTTTCACGATGGGAGCCAAAGATTCTTGACTTTACTGTAGTTCTGCCTGTTGAAAATGACAAATGCGTGTGTGTGTGTATGTGTGTGTGTGTGTGTGTGTGTGTGTGCGTGCGTGCGTCCGTGCATGCGTCCGTGCATGCGTGTGTGCGTGCACTGTTACTGGGGGTAAGATCTGGGACACCTTCATGAATGCAGACAGAAAGCCAGGTATCTATGTAGGAGACTGGACCACTGTCACCTTAGCCTAGCTTACTGCTATTGATTACCTGTCAACAATACACACACACACACACACACACACACACACACACACACACACAGCCAGTGGATGTAGCTAAGACAGTGTTGAAGAGATAACACACACTGTAGGGGGGATAAAAGCACAATATCCACTCACATGCACACAGGCAACATAAATAACGATAAACCAGTCATACAGCAGTAATGGCACCATAAATGCTTTTCCTCTCTCTCTCTCTCTCTCTCTCTCTCTCTCTTACTCTCTCTCTCTCTCTTCTTTTCCCTTTTTCCCCTTAGCACTATCATAGCAGTCCCTCACACTTCTTAACAGCTTATCCTCACTAAACTAGCTATACAGTATATAGTGAGAGAGTCTCATCGCCTCTGGATGGCATACATCCTCTCTGTACCTTTCTTAATAAAAGAATTAGGATGGATTGAATTTGAAAAGCTTAATGGAATGACAAACTTTGTAAAAAAAAAAAAAAATACTCAATATCACGTTTTGTGCTTGTGGCAGAAAACAGTTTTGTAGAGGTGTGATGAAAAGCGGTGTTTGTCAAATAAATAATGAGGTAGGCTTGATGTCATTGGCCTGAGGAATGGTTCAGTCTCATTGACAACAATTCAGAAATTGGCTTTAGACTTTCTGAATTGTTGTCTGCTAAATACCTGTCCAGCACAGCACCCACAAACATTTGTGCATTTAGTTTGGCTCGGACCCTCTGTGCATAATGATGATTTCTCAAAATTATGATGTTATGAAAAACATATGAAAAAAGTTATCTACACAAGCTTTAAATAGGCAGTCTGTTCTGAATCAGTGCTTCAACTAAACATTGTAGGTTTACATAATTCATAGAACAAGAAATCCAAACAATCCTCTCTTTATACACAAGAGCGATCTAACAGCATTTCTTTGATTTTTGATTTGTCTCTTGGTCTTGGTATGAGTCTAAGGGAACTTTTCAGATTACATATTCCCAAGGGTGGAAAGAGAACCAGAAAATAAGCACTGTTGTTTAGTCAGGTAGAAATGAAAGTACTCCTGGAAAAATCTCATTATGGAAAAAAAATGTGCTCCATAACTACTGTTGAGGTTCCTTTGAGCAAGTCAGTGAGCCAAAAACTACTCCAGTGGACCCTCTCAGTGACCAGCAGTAAAGGGTTGTGACTGTACTGGTCAGCTCTCAGTGAAATGTGTGGAACTGTATGATTGATTGATTGAAACCTTTATTTATTCTCGGAAGACAGTTGAGGTTTCCCTCTTTTACAATGCCGCTGAGATTACACTTTAAAATACATCAACAACAAATACCTCATACATTATAATGACAGGAAATACACATGAATGTGAAAAGAACATGGAGGTCTTTCTCTGGATAAATTAAAAAAAAAAAAAAATAGGTAAAAGATTAATGTATTCAGGAACTTGAGCATACATAAAATTTACTTTAAAAAAAGAACAAAAAAGTAGACATGATAATGAAGCCACACTAAAGGTAGCTGTGACCAGAGAGTTACACAGTGATACTAGAAAAAGTAAATGTAACTTGATACTTCTACCTTTGCATATTGAATTTCAGCCTTAGATCACCATGATATATTGTACCAGGAATGATTTAATAGAACTCTAAGTCTGTTCTATAACCCCTGTACCCACCACAGGCACCATCTCAGTGAACAGCAGGCGGACTCCATTTACCGCCAGTGGTGAGAGTGAGATCCTGGACCTGGAGGGTGACATGTACCTGGGGGGCCTCCCTGCTGACCGCACCAACCTCATCCTGCCCACTGAGCTGTGGACGGCTATGCTCAACTACGGTTATGTTGGCTGTGTCCGTGACCTTTTCATTGATGGCCGAAGCAAGGACATCCGTCAGATTGCCGAGGCACAGAATGGTGCTGGCATCAAGCCCTCGTGCACGAAGCAGCCGGGCAAACAGTGCGAGAGCTACCCATGCAAGAACCGAGGGGTCTGCAAAGAAGGCTGGAATCGCTTCATCTGCGACTGCACTGGCACTGGGTACTGGTCCCGCACCTGCGAGAGAGGTATGTCTATGGGTGTTTTCATACTTTCTTTTTCAAGGCACTACTGCACGAGTACATTGTAAGACTAGGGGTGCAGGAAAATATGGGCCAATTTACAGCAGATTTGCCTGTACCAACAACCAGAAGAACATTCTGAGGCTTGGGCAGGACTGACCATTGGCAAAGAATACCTGGTAAAGTGAGGAGTTTAGAGGTTCTGTCTGAACAGACTGACAAAAGCCACCATGTTGGACATTTAAGACATAGCATCTACAGTGCTCACACTACATACTGTCAGTTGTCAACAAGAGTTTAATTTACAGTGAGGTGAGGTGCTGACTCTGGCTGACCATCTGCGCTGTTGTTTTAGTTGGAGTCACATTAGATAATGTGAGATGACATGACCTCATCAGCAACATAATCTGGTAATACTTAATGTCCTCTGCTGATCGTCTAGTGTGGGCGTACGACTAGCTGATGTCCATGATGATTTATTTTGTTATCTACATCAGTTAGGATTTTAAAAGATCTAGGGTGTGACCAGTCTAAGACAAAGGTCAAAACTATGCCCAATAGTTTGCAGGCTTTCACTGCAAAAACAACACTACGGCAGGCGATTTCACTTGTTAGTTCCCCCTCTCTGGCTGAAGGTGTGTTAATGAAATTTTTCTGGGAACAAATATAAAAATGTTTATATGAAACAATGCAGATCAGCCCACAAAAACCAAGGAGATGACACAGAAAATTCTGCAAACAGGTAAATTAACATTGGAAACCAGTTGGATTAGCTCATCCTGTGATGTGAGACTAAATGGTTTTTTTTGCAGTGTTTTGAGATTAGTCAGACCAAAACACAGGTCACCCTACATGTGCAGGTCTCCAAAGTGGAATGTAGTTCTGCTTGGAGTAAATAGTGACTCTGACTATCATTAACTAAGAACATCATATATTATGAAGGTGAAGTGTTCTAAATCTGCATAACCTGTTGACAAAACCATGATATCAGTGTGAATTGGAGCCGATGATTGACAGCTCATCTCTAGCCACATGTTGGTGTTCCCTGAATGAGATCACATTTGGTGTGTTTGATGCACTGTTTACCACTTGTTTTCCATCATATCACTACAGCTGGGTGTGTGCACAGTGCTGAGAATAGTAAGAATAGCTGAGTACAGTGAGTGACCTAGTCCTGACTGAGGCCTGTGTGCAACACACAAGAGAGCAAAATATGCTCAATTTTTAATCCCTTTGGTGCCAATACACGTGCTTTCTTTTCATGCATAAATCTCTTTTGTATCCATAACAGCACTGCAAGCATTTCACATCTGCAGGGCACCTCCAAAATCCTTATTTTGCCTGATTCAAACAACAAAATGAACAAAACAGTGTATCTCTCGGGTCTGGGTTCAGTCTGCCACCATGTTGACAGACCTCAAAACTATGCCCTACCTCCCACCTAGAGCTTTTATTAAGCGCTAGATGAGCTCTGACCATGCTGCATTTTTCAATGCCAGGTAAAGCTCTTGAGATTGTTGTGGGGAATGTTGTATTGTTGACTTTGCTAAAAGATTGATGAGCTTTTTGATTCAGTTTTTCTCTCCAGACTTCAAGCTGCCTTTGCCAAAGCTCTGTAGATCATATCATGCTTTGCTCCACAATACCAAAAGGAAAGACATTTGGGGGTTTTAGATTTGGGTTGATGATTATTGAGGGGCTTACTATGCCAAGAAGAGAGTGTCCCTGTCACCATATTGCTTTATGTTCTGATTTACTGAATTTAACAAATGAATTGTGGCTATTGGTGGAGGGGCTGAAAGGATGTAGTAGTCATTAAATCTTAGTTTTTAATTTTCTAAACCTTCTAAACTTTCTAAATTTAAGGTCCTATTTCAATTCACATTAACATTAACATTCACATTTACATTCATGTTAACACCTATGAAGACAATAAGATTCTTGTTTTTGAATGGATTAGAGACTCCATTTAAAAAAAAAAAAAAAAAAAAAAAATCTGTTGACAAAAAATTGGTTGCAAAAAATTGCACCATGAGTTTAATAATTCATAAATTAAATTATTTGAGGCGGCTCTATGTAGATGTAGAGAAGTAAAATGTATTCTGTGACAAAATAGGTGCAGCTAATCTATATATCTGTATATCTAGATACATAGATAGATACATAGATACCGATACTACCACATAGTTTGTTCCTATCCTCTAAGCGCCCTCTACTGGTGGCAAGACAAATGCCACCAGACGTGTTGCACATGCATTAAAATGGTTACAGTCTGGCACCAAAAGTACCTGGTTAAGGTTATGGTAAGGTTGAGGTTAAGGTTAACTGTGTTGTTGTTTTTTGGTGGAGGACAGTCTCCACTAGAGACATACAGAAAGACTGGGATGGAGAAACCAGTAGGGAGATGTTGGTAACTATTTAGAATCACATGCAGTGATCATTTTACAGCATTTAGCCTTTTAGACTGCCATATATTCTACTATGCTTAGCAAGTGCTCAGTACTGCCCCTGATGGTCAAAAGACTGTACTGCACTGTTTTTTTCTCCCAGTCAATGGCTTTGGTTCAGCTCTGTCTACTATGGGCTTTGAAGAAACATTTTATATCCAGTAACATGTCAAATCACACCACTAGCATTCATATCAATAAACAGTTCCTACCATGACGCAATTCTCCACTTAGAATAGAATAGAGTGCATACAAATTGACAGAAAGAGCAGACACTGAGTCATACCAAGTACAGTCATTCTGACAGTCATTCAGAATAAAGAAAAAAAGGCACATCATGGCTAGCCACAGAGGTGGTCACACTGCAAGAAAGGCCAGATAGAAATAAATATACACTTCCTTCACTGATTGTGAAAATGTGCATTATTCAAAGGATTATTTCAAGACAGTACTATAACAGAAATACTACACATAAATGAAATACAAAAAAAAACAAAAAAAAAAACAACTGGCATGCTTATTTGGAATGACAGCCCCTAAAACAGCCAGATTACATCAGGCAGATTACAGCCACTTGCAAGCAAATACATCTACATCTACTCTTGATTTTTTTTTTTTTTTTTAATTCAACCATTTTCCATATTTCCTCTTTCTCTGTAGTTTTTGAATAATCCCAGAATCTACATATACATTTTTACAGATGACAACAAGTTGCATACACTTAATCTATTGATTCTCACAGTGAAATAGAAGTTTTGGACAAGAAAGTTGAATATGCAGCAACCCATTTCCACCAATAAAGACATCATTAAATGCACACAATCATAAAATGCATACTGATCAATTATTTTATTGTATTTATTACTTTATTGTGAATGTAATATGTTACTATATTCAACATTTGGACTGAAACTTTAGCAAAATTGTGGCTTCATTCATTCATTCATTAGAGAGCCAGAGAGGTAGGGGCAGAAGGTGTGTGAGTGAAAAGTTTATGTCCGTGTTTAACTTGGGGTTACTTTCATTATCACCTTGGCCAGTGATGGCACATTCTCACCTGCTTACAGAGAAGAGGTAAAAGAGGAGGAAGAAGGAAGGAAAGAAAGGAACAATGAGTGAGCACAAGCGGATGAGATAAAACAGAAAGGGAGAGAAAGTGAGAGAAAAAGAGAAGAATGAGAGAGAGCTTGTTTTCTGGAGCCAGAACTGGTCTTGTCCTCTCCTGTGAGTTGTGCAAATCCATTATCTTCTACTGGCAGCAAGGCCGCCCACAGGACACACACACACACACACACACACACACACACACTGGCAGTATTCCCTGGTACATTTTGACAGTGCACTGGCCTGAACTACTGTATACCTGTAAAGCAATGTTATGCTTATTGTAGGGACAATGTAGCTGTAACGTAGCATGGTCATGTAGGTGTAATACATACACAAACGCATACAAATAGTTATTAGGCCTGAGCAAAAATAGCATGTAGGCAGTGTCACAGGAAAAAGGACATAACATGTTTGGATCGCCTCCATGACTGAAAAATGCACTGCCTTTCCGGTTTGTTAATGTTGTTTTTCTAAAGCCTGGTTTGCCATGCCATGAATGACACAAGTTAGAACATACATACCCCAAAAATTCATGACCAATGGCACCTTGCTTTCCCTGCATTTCCCCATCTCCATACAGCTGACAAATCATTCACAGGAATCCACTTGCTTCCAGCACAGTGCCTTAACATAAGCACAACCTACAAGTTATGTAAAGATGAAAACTGACTTAACATTTTTAGTTTTCAGGCATTTGTTTAATGTTCAGATTGATGAGACTTGCCACTGGAGGAATAACTGAATAATAAATTTAAAAAAAAATAATAAATGCATGAGGCAAAATAGCTGTTAATGTTTTTGTAGCTTTTATCAGTAAAAAAAAAAAAAAAAAAAAAAATCAAACATGACATTAGCAAAATGAAACAGCACACACATGACCCATCATCAGTTGTTTTACTACATACTTAAGCTACTAGTTAACAGTTTGATTTCAATCACTGAATATGTGCACTCCAATAACAAAAGGGATCAGCAGAGGGGATTTTTAAATGTGCTACATAGATGAACAAACATGAAGTGAACACAAGGCAGTGTTCCATCAGCAAAGACTGTGTTCCCAAAATAAAAGGAGTATTCTTTTAATGAAAAATCAGTATAAAAAAAGCAGTGTATTCCATTAATAAAGGTGTTCTATCAATAAAAAGGCACTGTTCCATCAACAAAGACTGTGTTCCCTCAATAAAAGGAGTATTCCTTTAATAAAAACAATATACAATCAACAAAGGCAGTGTATTCCATTAATAAAGGTATTCTATCAATAAAAAAGGCAGTATTTCATGAGCAAAATCGAAAGTTACATCAGTTACAGTTACAATCAGTACAGTGTTTCCTCAACAAAAGGAGTGTTCCATCATAAAAGTGGAGTTACACTGAAAAACTGCTGTTAACAAAGAGAGTAATAGATAGATAGATAAACAGGTAGACAGACAGACATATATACAGCATCCCTTCCTCTCAACTTTGATCCTGAGAGAAATGCAGTCTCTCCCCCTGGGGCCCACAGGCTTACTGAAACATATTTTATTACATGTCTGGTGTTCCTGTCTGAAACTACGTGTAAATGCAGAGCCAGAAATATGCATATGCTTTCTTTTTGTCAGATTTATGAAGCCGTGTATACGCAGGCCTCTGTTTTATAAATCACAGTCACTGAGGAACCGGCCATACATGCACAAGCCTCTTTTCCACTCCCACATACGTTATAAATGTATAAAGATACACCCTTAACTAGAAGTTTTTATTAATACCAGTGTCTGCTCTGTCTGCTAATGCCTGTTTTTTGTGCATATGCATTATTTATGCATGTGCCCCCTCATCTTAGTCTATAAGAAAATAACAGGAAATAATAATATCCATTACAATATCTACTTTCCTTATCGAGGAGGGAACAGATTCCCTTGTCGTGTCTCAAGGGCGTCAGTGTACAAATACAAGAAGCTGTGGGGGGGGATTTGAATCTGAGCTCATGCTTGAAGACAGATTGTGATAAAGTGAGTGGAGGCATCTGGTGTTTCGGGACAGTAATGGTGTGACCCGCAGTCCAAAGACACTGTAAGTTCATACACGTACAACACAGGCAGTTTCAAAGCATTTTGTCGTGGGGTATGGTGATGCTTCTTTGCTGGTTTGAGCAGAGAAAATGTGTTTTAAAATTTAGAACACTGGGTGTGAGAATATGTGCCTGCATATTGTTATATCAAAGACATGCTTATGAGTTTGGAATCTCAATCACAGCAACTTAATGTTGGGATTTAAAGCAGTGTTTGGTGTGGTACTTCCAGCTGACTGAAGTTAGAGAAATATCCCCTTTTTTGAATGAGCCTGCTGGTAGCGACTGAAATATGTTGCTTGAACTTTCAAAAGGAACCTCAGCAGTGCTTGGTGCACAGTGAATTAGTAACAAAACAAGGATTATATTATAACTGAATGCTTTCAGGTAATGTAATACACCCTCTGGCAGCCATATTGGGCATTCTTAGCTGTTATGCTGCAATAACTGAGAACTGATTGCATTTCTAAACGTATAATGCATATGCTGTTGCTTGGATTTAAACTTGGGTTGACTGAGTGAAACTTCCTTAATAATTGAGGATCAAGGTCACTTAACTTGAAAGCGTAATTATAGATTGTAATGAGCTGCTGTACAAATGCTGTATAGAGTTGTTTTTCGCCAGAGGACAGTCTAAAAAAATACATAAAAATGACCAGAAAATGACCAGAAAATCCTCCTGGGTTTCAATGGGAGCTGACTCTCATCACACAAAAAATTTTGTAGTCAAGAGTTCACTGTGTCATTATAACCAATATTTAGAAACCTATTAACTTTTAGAATATTAATGAATGGAACTCTAGACACACCACACCAAGCTTCTCCAAATAAATGTCCTTTTCTAGCCTGGCTGATATATATTTAGACATTAATTACACACAACCAATTCTTCAGTGGACCTCCATAATGGAGCCTGACCTGATTGATGGGAGACTTAATGACACAACTGCAGAGTCTCTATTGTCTGTAGGATTATGCATTCACTAGCAAAAACCGAAAAAAGAACATGGTCTAAAAAAAAAAAAAATGTGATTATATTGGTAATGTGTGTATGCCTCAATTTACCGAGGCATTTATGGTAAGAAAGTATTTGTTCCAGCTGAGTATTGAGTGTATGTCTGGTGTCTGGTGTTTGTTTAGTGTGGAGAAGTTGGCTGCAGTGCCTTTGTTTATATGTCACACCTAGCGGGCTGTGTAGCTGGTAGCTCGCTCTAATCGGTGTTGACTCAGGCACTGGCCAGGTCACCTATCCCACAGACATGGGCCTCAGCCAGGACCCTGCGGCTCAATGGGCAAAACAGTGCAGTGCATGAGAAAGTATAAAAATAGCACCTCACACATGCACACACACAGCGCTTGCTCACTCTTTGAAGCACATTAGCTAAGCCAGACATTAAAGGACTATACCAATGACTTGAATGTTTGGCTCACTTGCTACAATTTACAGCACCCACATTTCACACTGCAACAAAACACTTTGCAAATCATGCAGGAGTATTAAAGATTTCACAACATATCAAAATCTCTCAATTTTCAAATTTGATTGAAAGACCAACCTTACAATGTCCTGTTTCTGCAGCTAACAAAGTCATCACCATTGATAAACCACAGCACCGATAACTGGCTGTGGAAAGCAAGCATTTCCCTGCGGACTATTTTCTGGCAAATTTCGAGTCCTGAAAACAGTGCTGCTGCCTTAGGGAAAACTAATGTGGATGACTTTATCACAGTGATGGGATACTGTTGTGACGAAAGTTTGAAGTCTCTCAAAGTTCATTTTCATATCGTAGTGGAATCCAGTGACTGGATTAAAGGTAGGAAAAATGATATTGCAGTTCTAAAATACAACTGTTTATTTTGGGAAAAGATCCGCAGAAACTTGAAGTAAATACAATTTGAAGATATGCTAAATATGCAGAATCACTGGTGTGGTCCTTTAAATGTCACCCATACACTTGGTAAACAACACTCTCTAGATCTCTGCTGCTTATTCTCAAAGTCTACTTCACTGTCACTCTGTCTGCCACACACACATGCATGCACACACACCAGCACGCGCACATACACACGCACACACACACTGATTAACCTCTGTTTCAAGTCAGCTCCCTCCTCACCAGACCCTTACCTTACAATCAGGATGATTTCACGGCCAAATCAGCTCTTCTACCCCCCCTCTCTTACTCATGGCTGTCTGAAATCCCTGCTGGGGAAGACAGGCTCCAATCAGGCTAACAAGCTAATCACATTATGTAGCCAAATATGCTTGGAAATGACAGTCTTTTGGCATTAGCACCAGGGTTAGACCACTATATTGGTGCAATATCAGTCTTTCAGCCAGACAATGCATTATGCATTGTTGCATGTGCAATGTGTTGTTGTTGTTATTGTTTAATATTGTTGTAATGGGTTCCCAGATGCATACTCCCCTGAGAATTTTGTCCTTGTCAGGGTGGAAAGCCATCAGAAACAGGCTTTAGATCATCATGGGATACTAAAATTCTCCATTTCAAAGCCATGTTAATAAAAATGCTTTGGAACTTGAGCTAATTCTCTTTTCTTTCATTTCTTTCAGCAGCATAGGGGAAAATGTATGAACAAATTACCAGGAAATTAGTTAAACAAACAAAAAACAAACAAGCAAATAAATAAATAAATAAATAAATAATTTTAAATTACAAGAAAATTACCCATAAATGAATGTACAAATACATAAAATGCATTTGTATAAAATATGTAAGCAAATTACTAGAAAATTTGTTCAATAAATAAATAAGTAAGTGACTAAATAAATAAATAAACACACACACACACACACACACACACATACACATTAGCAGTATTCCCTGGTACATTTTGACAGTGCACTGGCCTTATTGTAGGGACAATGCAGCTGTAACGTAGCATGGTCATGTAGGTGTAATACATGCACAAACGCATATAAATAGTTATTAGGCCTGAGCAAAAATAGCATGTAGGCAGTGTCACAGGAAAAAGGACACATACACTAAAATTAAAAGAAAAGAGAATTATCGTGGCTTGGTGGCTTGTTCTTCAGCAGGACACATGGCTGTTTATAGGAAAGGACTGTTTTTTGGAAAGTGAACTGACTTCTGAAGAACACACTTAGCTCTCCAGCACATCCCACTGTGCCTCTGACCAGTTTTACCATTCTAGTTTCCAGACAGTTTAATAAAAAAAATTGTTCAAAAGTATGAGTTGAAAAAGAAAACTGATCAAAAGTATGAGTTGAAAATTTTAATTATCCCCTCCCCGCCCATACAAATTACTCCTACCTTATTTTAGCATATCACATAACAGCTTGGAGATGATATCTTTGTCTCTGCAGCAGTTTCCCTTTCTCTCTCTTCATCCACAAAGAAATAAAAGTTCTGGTCCCATAGCAGGTCAATCTGATAGGATGGCGTAACATTTCACCTTGAATTATTCTGCAAGGGATATTAGTCTCCTGAAATGTAATGATCAGGAGCTAGAGGTAGTAGGTATGATTTCATAATATCTTCTTCATTGACACTGTTATTTAGGTCTCTATTTCAGGGTGACAGTGTGAATATTGCTGCCCCAGTCTTGCTGTACTTACTGTACAGAGACAATGGCACATGGATGTAGGGTTACCTTTTACCAGGCCTTTACCATTAACTTTCAATCTGTAATCATGCCTCTGCTGTTGCTTGTGTTTCTCGAATAATGCTTAATGAACCTGCCTTTGGAAACAAATTAAATCTGGCTCTTAAATCTGTTGAGGCTTTGGACATTTGAAACAAACATTAAAAACAAAACAAAACAAAAAAAAAACCTTCAAAAAGATGAAAGTAGGAGGGTTAATGGGACAAGTAATCCACAAAGTAAACAGAGCTTCCTTGATTTGCTCAACGTATGTATGTATTTATTGAAGTAGGGACCATTCACAACCTCAGTCTTAAACAAATGCTCATCTTTAAACAGTGAATCAAACACTTGGACAAAGAAAACATAATGCATTTCAACCGCACGGGTCTTCCTCAGACCCCCAAGGAAGACCTATGTGGTTGAAAGATGGACATTTGAAGATTTACATTTGTTTGAGACTGAGTCTGTGACTTCTATAAATCATGAGGCTGTGAAGTCATAGCTTCTATAAGTACATACATATTTTGCACAAATTTAACAAGTATTTTTTTAAATGCCAGTTGGTTCTGTGAAAGTGGCAGGGCACACAGCTGTCATGGAAATTCGTGTTTGGGTAGCTCTAGAACGGTCTCTGCTACAAACCTGTTTAAGCCTGTTTTGTTATGATGATGGCCTAAAGGACATTGATTCCAAAGATGTCTGCATCATCAGACAATTTGAGTCCTTATTTCTTCCCTAAAGTATGCAAATTTGCATGTTCTCTCCCTGTTCCGTAACTATTGACTCATTTCCAAATTCTTTATTCCAGCCAAAGTTTTTGAATCCTTAAAGGATTTGTTGAGTTGAAAATGACATTTGAATTGTTCAATCCAACTTCAGGTAAGGGCACAGTACCACGACCACTGTTACAGCTGTGACATGTAACATTATTCATGCAGTTGATAAAAAAACATGTTTCAAAGGCATTTGATTCAGTTAATTACAAGCTGCTGTAACTGAAAACTTGTAACACTGGCATTTGTGAGAGGGCTGCCAATCTTGGACCTTTACTTTTTGGAAAATGTCTATCTATTAAAGCAGTTGGTACATTAAATGTGAAGGGAAAGAAACTGATGCTGGATTGATTTTATAGGTTAGTTCTACTGTCCCTGCATAAAAAGATGTAGACACATGTGTAGCACTGTAGTGTTTTTCATCCACATTGACTGATTTGTTTGCAAATATCAGAATGCCTCCCACATTCACAGTCTGTTTGGGGAATATACTGTACATTCAGAGACAGAGGTTTTCAGCGGAGTCCATTCAATGTTCCCAGGCCCTAGGTTCCTTCAATACGATGTTACCTCAATAGAAGAATCATTTTCATATCCCTGTTACCTCAGTAAAAAATGAACATAATCTGTCACTACTTGTTCAGATAATAATAGGCAATTGAAAAAGGTGTGTTAGAAAAGTACACTGTAGGAACATAGGACCCTGGGAACGTAGAACCTTTGGAACATAGGGCTCCAGAAAAATAGATATTCTTCCCTTTCAGCTGTCCACCCAATACTGATCTGATGCTCTGATGGGACAGCAGTTGTGACACTTCAAGGTCTAACCAAAATAATGACCCGGGCACTTGCTTTCTGTGTGTTTTGTGTATATGTGTGTGTGTGTGTGTGTGTGTGAGCATGACAAAGCAGCCATTACTCCCCCGGTGAGGGATATCTTGGCACCAGTGCTGTTTACCCAACGGACATTTGCTGTTCTGCATGGTGTTACCTGCCATTCGTCTTCAGCCCCGAGCTCAGCCAATTTGTCCAGCAGAATAAACTGCCAGCAGTACTGCGATGGCACTAGTGCAGTGGCAGTAATGATGTTGAGGATATATGATGGGTTAGGAGAATATTTCAGACCTCTTACTCTTGGCATCTATTTGAGGCACCTATCTGTCTAATTACCATTGACTTATGTTGGATGGAAGGGTACCCCAGTATACCTAATCTTGCATAACCACCCCTCCAGCTAAAACAATGAAAGTCTGGAGGAATTTACACACAGTAGTGGGTAAGAAAAAAAGTGGTGACACTTAAAATGTAGTAGCAGCAACAACAGCCCTTTTCACACTACACTTAGCCCTGGGCTAAGACCTCCTTTAACCCTGGGCTAAGAGTGATCTCACAACTGCAACTTTGAATGTGAAATATCCCCCACTCTAACTCAAGGGGTTATCCCTGATTTTTGGAGGGATATCTTCAAAGAGCCACAGCTAATGTCCGCAGTGTGAATCGAGGTAAGAATCAAAGTTAAAAGAAAAGCAATGTCCAATCCAAATGGTGTTACAAGTGTCCTGAAGCTCTTAAATGTGAATCTTTAAACCAGGGTTTGCTTACAGAGGTATGTCCTCAAAACTAAAAGGAAAATGCTCATTTTTAGGGGTCTAAGGTTTTATTGGCATGGAAGTTTTGGCAATGTAACCTTCCTCTGCATGCTAGCATGATAACCTTAGACTCCAAAAATGAGAATGCAGTACTCTTAGGTTTGAACGTACCTGGTTCTTTAGGATTCAGTACACATTTAAAAGCATAATCCCCTTCTGGAATCAGGCACATTTGATTTTTTTGCCTAAAGAGTTATAACAGTGGACAATATTAGAGGCTTGGTGTGGTTTACTAACCACATTCCAGCAAAACAGAAAAATAAATTTTGAATGCATTAATTTATATCTTTCTCATTTGTTATGCAAAGACTTCACATATTAACTCATTTATTCAGGAAAGTAGCCAGTGTTGTAATGAGACTAATTTACTTTTTATGACAAAAATCTCTCCATACCTTTGTTACTCAAGTTGGAGGCATAGCTACACAAAATGACAGGTCACCAGTCTTCCTTGATGATGATGTGGAACCGTTACAGTTACAAACAGTTACAAAAATTTAACATTTTCTGAGAAAATAATGTCATCATATGATGTTCATTATTCAGTGTTTCTTTAAAAAAATATATTCTCTGGCATTTCTGCTTTATTAGACAGATTCGCACCCAGACTGCTGTAGCTTAGCCTTAGCATTACAGGTGGCTATGCCACTGGAACACCCCACTATTTTGTGTTTCTAGCACATAGATTACTACTACTTGTTAATTAGTCTCATTCACATGTAGGCCATATTTGATTTCTACCATATAGTTTGTATTGTTTGTCAATTTTGATCAGTCCAGGCAGTACAGGATTTAGAAATGAGGACTGTATTCCATGCTTGACACTGACCAGGCTTGGAAATGCTCCTTGTGATGAACTTGTAAAGGGTTTCCTGTTTTATTTGATAGAGTGCAGTGGGGAGTTATTGAAAAGATAACTTAAACAAAGATCATCCTCCAGATTCAAAACACGCACATTGTTGTATGTTGTTTGCAGCTGAAACATTTACAACTTTCTTTGCCAGAAAGCGTGATTCTCAATCCAGCTTAATCTATGTACCTGAACCTACTGAGTAACTAGGCTGAATAACAGCAGTACACAACTGCCACAGGACATACTGTTTACAATGTAAGTGGTATGTCCTGCTGGCCACCTCACAGGAGGTGTAATCGTCTGGCAAGATGAATCAAGTGGCCCTCTAGTCATTCAAAGTCCTCCAGTATCTTCATATCAAACATAACGCATTATGGTCTTCTTACAAGTGGTTAAAATGTGGCAAGGTCAGTCAGCTGAGGCTGAGTCAATCCTTTCGACACACTGCACTGTAACCCTCTTACATGCAGGTCAGTACACATGTGAGCACATACACACACAGACCCACACACACAGACCCACACACAAACACGCACAGTCCATCCCCAGAGAGTATGATATGTCAGAGCTAATCTGACAGTTCTAGCTCAGAGCTGTAATGAGAATTTAAATGCTGTTTTTTATGCCATGCTGCAATGTAACACCTTGTCAATTAGACATCAACCGCAGGCATCCCCAAGACCAACCATGGCCATTTATTCCACGTGCACATGGACCCAAACAGAAATATACTCAAACAAACACAGGCACGATGATATTTATTCTGTCATTTTGTCACTGAGTTTGACAGATATTGAGAGATAATTGAAATTTAAAGGTGCATGATGTAACATCTGATCTTAGCAACACAAAAGTAACAGAAAATGAAAGACAGGACTTTTAGTACTTGGTACAGTATTTTTTTTATTCACTGACACTTAAGTTATCATGCAAAGTTACTCATTACTTTCTACAAACTGTAATCACACCACTTTAATTACTAATATACTTTTGCATTACTTTCTAAAACCAAGATCAGCCCTTACCAGGAGAAAACAGCACTGGACACCAAATCATGAGTACTGATCGAGGATCAGTTTTACATCATCATACATAAAAGTTTGTAAATAAAAATCTGATCGTAGACCCACACTCTCGGTAGCTGCACTTACAGAAACAGATTATCATCATTTAACTTCTAGTGTCTCATCTCTTTCCCAAGCATTCATGTATTTGTGAGATTTGTCTTCACTAGCATACATTATCCTATGTTCTCTAAGTATTTCATGTGAAATTTACTTTTACTAGGGCCTCATTTGAAGTGGTTTTCTGGGAAATTATGTGATAAAAACCAATGTGTCAAGTGCACCTGGAAACTGTTTCAAGTTATGCAGTAGTGTATTGATTCAGTGCACTAGACACAAGAAGACTAGTTGATTGCTTATTGATGTGAGTTTTAAAGTGTTAAATTTTCAAGGAGCTAGGTGAGGTCCCATGCTCAAGTAATGCAAGTAACATATTTTTCTTAGAATAGTAATTGTGTGGTGAGTACTAAAATCTGAAATATAATTCTGTATGTTACTGTATTACTGTGAAAATGCATTACTTTGTAATAGATAGATGTTTATGAAGCCTCAAAGACACACAAAGTATTTTGGTGAGAAATTTGTGTGTTTACATGGAAAGCTACATTGTATATTTAATTAGGTTTTCCATAATCAGAGATTGAGCTTAACCAGGTTCTTCTAAGTATGATGTTGAATAATCAGGTCAAGAACTAAATTCTCTATGTATGGAAACATCATCCATTGCTAATAATAATCTGAGTCTATAGCAGACCTCATATAGGGAAGTAGGTTGGTTGCTTCATCCGGGCCATGTGCAATGTTAAACATAAATGTTACCATTTGATGCATGGTAACAGATTTAGATTGTGGACATATCTTTTAATATTGCTTGGAATACATGGATTTCCAATACATCTTATTAATGTGATAAAAACAGTGTAGAAACAACCTAAAAAGCTACACGCAGAAAAATCTCTGAGCCATTTCTAGTAACTAGAGGTACTGCTTAAGGGTGTCCCCTATCACCATCTTTATTTGCATTGACAATACAGCCACTGGCTCAAAAGATAAAGCAACTGACATTACTAAAAACACTATAAACTTAGTTTAATGGCTGATGATCTATTTCTATATTTCTACAATTTTGGGCTAGCAATTTTAATCACCCCAATTTTATTTGGGCTAATAATGCACAGTGGATAAATAGGAAAGTTCTGCAGTTCCTTAATGAGAAAGGAGGCCTCAATACACCAAACTTGGAGTGCTATTATTATTCAGCAAAAATATATTGATTGCAAAATTAATAACTTGAACGAAGAACAATGGACAAATATTGATGACCATCAGTTAAAACCGTAGAATTTATTATTTACCCTGTTACCTTATTTACCCTTAAACTTATATGAGTCTCCTGCAAAACAAATGTTAAAATCTCAGATATGACCAACACTAACTAGACTAGGCATGCAGTCAGCCTACTGTAGCTAACATTACAGAACACAGCTCTAGCTAATGTTACAGTGCACAGTTGCAGGCTGACAATGATATAAACAAATTGAGAGATAAAATTACGGTTCATATACATCAACAAGTCTCTGGCTTTGATGCACACGAGGCTCTTCTCCAGAATCAAGAGTCTGACTGGAGCTCAAACATGAAAGGGGTCTTTAAAGTAAAAAATATATATATATATATATATGTACATACATATATAGACGGCCATACATGTGACTGTACAACATGGTATAGGGCAGTAAAATTGTACTTATTGGTTTTTAAATTCAATCCGCATTACACAGACTTAAACATGCTCATCAAATCTACAGCACACAGGCACATATACACAGACACTCACATACGCACACACACACACATACACATACATACAAACAGTGAGTGATGACAAGATGGAGGGCCAGGATAAGTGATGCCTGCATCCCACCGTTGCCATAGCAATCTCTGCCAGCCAAAGCCTGGTCTGCCTCCTCTCTCTCCCCTTAGAAAAGTTGAAATGAGCCATGAAACAAAGAGAAACGAAGGGAGCGAGAGGGAGAAACAAAGAGACTGAGAAGTGGTTTGAGTCTGTTGTGTAGAAACAAGGGAGATGTAGGAGAGCTGCAGGAAAGGGGAGAAAAAAGGGAAATGGTTCTTGGGTCAGGTGTGAATTGCTACAGGAGTGTATGTGTCTGCACAGCTCCTCTTTTGGTCTATTTGAGTATGTTAAATTGATTTGACATTGCCACGATGAGAGACGCATGCAGTGGCAATGCTATGGCAGCCACTTTGGGGCTGAAAAGAGCATTGAAAGTGAAACCAAAACAAATGTGTTGTTGTGCATCCTTCAAAACAAAGTTTCAGCTTTGTGTCTCGGCATTGTCCCTCAAAACTGTGTTGTTTTCTGGTCTATATCCACTTCATTCATTTTGGAGCAGTACATTCTCAGTGAAGCTCTCAAACAGTAAAGGATTTAACAAGCCAAACTTGGTGGATGTATTACACTTACATGGAGCAGCAAATACAACTACATGGTTAAGAATCTGAACTATCACTTAAATTCCTGCCTGTCACTTAAGTACTTTCAGCTGGGACTTACTGATGCTGAAAATCAAACTGTGAGGAAAACAAGCTGAATCCAATTAAACCACAAACATTTGTCATCAATATCTAGAGTTCTTATAGTGAGCTTGCTTGGCTGGGTTGAATTTATATCACTTTGCTGCAGGACAGGTCAGGCTCAGGTTTATTATCATTTTGACACAGGTCAGTCTGGGCTCAAATTTTTCCTATTTTGCCACTGATCCGGGAGGGATCAGGTTTTTTCCATTTAAAAATGAGAATAGCCAGGACTACACTTGCCAGACCATGCCCTAACAATGTTTAATTGTCACCACAGGGTTACAGTCCAGTAGGTTGTGGTTGAAGCTAGCACCTAAGCAGAGGTTAAAGGACCAGTTTTTGCAGCAGTGGCATTATGATCTTGAGTGTGTCATCATGTGATTTATATTGTGAATTTTAAGAGGACTTTAAGTTTTCCAATTATCTACTTAGTAAAAACAGACTCCCTAAAATAACAGAAAGTCTGGAAAGGACTAAAGAAGGAGTAAAAACAGAAGCATTGTAGAGAATAGAAATGTACCTACCAAAATAATTTGTAAACCATCTGTCAATATTTAAACTCAAATTAATATTAGATCAGATAAAGCAAGAATAGTATGTAAATCAGATGTCTTTTTAAGTAATATTTTGCCTCAGTTTAAATAAAATAACTTAGTTTATTTTAAAGATCTATCCTGGTCATTTACTAGTGTAGTGTTGTCCTTTTTTGATGTTTGTACTACATGTAACAATGTGTCGTCTACAGTTACTAAATCTAAATCTTAACCTATTTCTTCACCATCCCTTGCAATGTTTAATGTTGCCACTAGGAGGTTTCACTACCTATGACAAACCAGTTTCTAGTCGAGGCCTTCCCCACAAAAGGGGTTCGGCAAAACAACTCAACTTTGGAGCTTTTTCTTTGGTGCTGTGACTGCGGTCATTAGTGCTTGACCAAAGCACTGCTTTGCAGTTTATCAAGGTTCTTCCATCATCATAACCATGTGAATGTCATACCATCCAACCAAACTGAAATTATAGGTATAAGTAACGGGATATATCCAGAAGTGAACTTCGGGTTTCAAAAATGTGTGGATTTAAAACCAGCCATATTCACAATAGAGCGACAACGACTGTAATTAAAATTTCAAGTGAACTTTGGTTTCAAAAACGTTTGCCTTCAAAATCAGTCATTCATAAGAGGGCAATACTAGATTGCCACTAAAATTCTTTGTCAAAATTTGACCAAGTGTGTAGCCAAAACATTGTTTTCCCAGAAACTGTACAGGGGCATGTTTCATACCAATCCTAGTTGATTGTTGACTGGATAAGACATTCACTGACCAGTTGATAAGAAGGATTGAGCTCGTGAAACTTTCCATGACATCCTGGGATGGATTTACTTCAATTTCATTTTTAATTAGCCTGTTTTCCAGATCCCATGAATCACACTGTAATTCAATGGATTCTAGCCATGTCTCGCCATTTACTGAAGACCTGAAATGCTTCTCCCACCTTTGGGCCAGTTAACCCACTTTGATTGCTTTAAAGCAATCATAATAGGCTAACTGACTGTGTTACCAGGCATCGCTGCAACAACAGCAACTTTTAATCTGACAAACAATTAGTTTGTCTCTTAATTTCGATGCTGTAACATTTCTTGAGAGCAGAAATGTAGCTTGTTGGTTGCATCACATCTCTTCATGGTTGTTGCCATGTTTACTTCTCACTGCATTATCAGAGAATTTGTTGACCGGCCAATCAGGCATCTCGTACAGATTCTGTTCAAATCTATCCCAAGGATTGAAAGTGGTTCCAGATCTCAGAAATCGCCATGTAATTCTAAAATGTGGGCATGACGATTCACAAGGACTGAATCCAGGCTACTTAGAGCTTCTGGAGGGAAAATGTTTATGCTGTAAAGAAAAGCAGCAGCATCTCAACAATGAATTGCTGATGCCTTTGCAGCTGCCAAATAAAGAATAATAAAAAAAATTTAAAAAATGGCTATTTCATCTGTGCTATAATAGTAGTGTCGTAATAGTAGTATTGTATCAGTTCTGTAGATTTTTGTTGCTCCTACCTGTCTGCATATGTTGTTGGACTCAAAGAAACATGGTATCCTACTTGCAAAAGTGTCTGGACACTGGCACTGATCACTTTGAGAACAACATGTGGACGACTGACTCTTGTTTCAGACTTTTTTGATGCCTGAAAACCATGGCTCTTTCATTCATTGTCAGAGAAACTCTTGCCCCTTTCTGGAATCCTGATCTCTAAAAGTGTAAGGTTGAACTCAACTGAACTGTCAGTCTCTCACCTTCCCTGCTACCTTCACTTTCCCATTTTCCATTCCACCCTCTCTCACTTTGGCAGAGATAGAGAGCCAGTGCCAGATAATGGGCTCTGTCTCCACTCTGTGGCCATTTGCTAGAATTACAGGCTCCCACTCCGAGCCACACTAGAGGGAATCAACAAAGGACACTTAGAGGGCACGTAATGTCTCAGCATATTATTGGTTCATTTATCATATTTGGTCCTCTATGGGCTGTGGCACAACAAATAACCTCTGATTGACAACAGAGGAGTGCAAAAAAATGACCAGCAGTCAAATGGTCTAAAGAGAGGAGCATTTATGTCAGTCCCGGCTTTTCTGATTAGATGAAATGCAAAAGAGGACGGACAGGGATATGAAAATAAGAGTGATGAAAACAACATCTGCCATTATTTAGAGGAGATCTTAAAGGTACCCTGGCTGTCAGGCTTCATTCTACAAAAGTCATGGTTAAATATGGTAATGCTTAATTTCTTCTCATCTGTTGGCACGGAATCAGGTCCTTGAAAAAGTCAAGATGGATACAGTTGAAGTATTTTTCTTGGGCTTTGAAATACTGCTATAAAGTCTGTAAATGCTGCAGTTGGATGGCAGCAGATGCCAGGAAAGAAAGCGAGGTCAAGGATGAGAAAAAACCTAGACAGTGTGTAAGGAGGAGATACAGAACGAAGGAAAGAGGAAGGATATTACACGTTTCCTGTACACACTGACATACATTAAGTGCCTGATCTTCATCGACTCAAAACAGCTGGTTACTATAGATATACTGATACCAATTAATGTGAATTATGGGTAAAATGTCCCATTAATACTCTGTCAAAGTTATTTGTGCATTCATTATGTATATATGTACTGCACAGTCACATCATTTTTATATAGCATAGGGCCGTTTGATGTGGAGATTTGCATATATATGGAATCAAATAACATGAGATTATAGTCAAATTGTCCATAGCAAATGAACAAATTGTCTAAGATTTTAAGACATTGCTATGGAAAGTAAGAAGAGAACTGTTTTTATTTTATTCATTTGTCACTATTTCATAGCTAGACATTCATTCATGTGTGCTTCATATGTTAACATGGAATAAAGAAGAATAAACAAGACATATTACTTAGGACGCAGAATGCTAATTTTAGTGAAAACGTGTATGATGCTAAATAATATACCAAATAGTGGAATTTTATTATGATGTCTTGAGAAAGGCTCTTGTGACTGAAATGTCGACTTCTCTTAATACATCAGTGCAGAGGTGAAAAAGTGTGTGTGGGAATTGACTTTTTTCTTTGGAATTGGATTTTCTGGGACATCGATTCCCTGCACCACATAAGAGAGCAAGTGGTGTGCATGTTGCCTTCAACTCATCCTACCTTTTATCCAACCACTGGTTTCCATTCATTCCACTTTCAACAAAAAACTCAAATTTGAAAATGTAGGGATTTTGATTATATATTGTGAAATTTTTGCAGCCTCACATGATTTGCAAAGGATTAATAGCGGTAAATGGGCCCAACATTCAAAATCATTGGTATGGTTCTTTAAGCACCAAAACTAAAGCCTATAGAGAGAGGAAGCCAAACTACAGCCATTTACTGCAAGAAGACAAAAAAAAAAGAAAAAAGAAAAAAGAAAAAAAAAAAGAAAAAAAAGAATGCAGTACAATCTTTTGGTCATCGGGGGCAGTTCTGAGCACTTGCAAACAACGTCGAATATATGGTGGTCAGTGGGGCTAAATCCTATGAAATGATCACTACATTTGATTTGAAATATTTACCAGTAATTGGAGTGTTACTGTCATTGTTACATGGTCCTACATTTATAATGAAGACATAATAAGGTGACGTGAAAACGATGGCTATATAATACGGTCACTTTCAAAAGACTTCCACTAACACTGAGGCTATGTGCTGTTGACTAGTGACACAACCAGAGGGAAAAAAAAATGCATTTTTTTTCCTAAATGGTTGCAGAATTCATTCGTCTAAACACATAGAAGATTTTACCACTCTACATCGCCCCCTAGAGTGGCCTCACATTCTTGTTGGTGGAATATCTGCCTGTTTCCAAAGCATTGTTTGTCAAATGCTTAGCGCCTGTCTGTTCAGTGTTCCATGTCATCTTGTTAGGTTTTGGATTGGATGATAAATGTGAGTGCGTATCTCGTTCTCCAGGTTTGCAGGGCGCTTGTTGTTGGTCATGAGTTTGTTCACGTAAACCCTTCAACTAGAGACCCTCTGAATGTTTTTCCCCCAAATGACACCTGCACACTTCCCACTGCAATTTGTCAGGTTATTATGCAAAGTGGTACTGTCGATGGAATCACCCGCTTCCCTGTGGCTGCCGTCCTCATCATGGAAGGAGGTGATTGTTACCGCTCTTGTGCACGCATTCACATACGAGCAAACACTCACACACACACACAAATACTCAGAAACCTGTGTGTGTGCATCTGTCCGTGTGTCCCAGAAATCAGCACTCTGTGATTTCCCAGCACGCACCACTATCAACATATCCACATGTCTTTGAAAGCACTCAATTTCACACCAAGGGCAGAATCCAGCACAGAATCACAGTGACAATGTGTTTACAGTTTTTACGGTCAGGTAAGGACACAAAGTACACAAAGTAATCTGGGATGGCCAATTCCCAAGTCCTGGTGCCAGATAATGGAGGTATATTATGTTCTCCTCCACCACATGTTGGCCAGGACTCAGTATTGTTGGCAGTGGTATCCGCTTCTGTGAAAACTTTGTGTAATAGCAGCTCTTTGTGGCGGCTGTGACAATAGGCAGCGCACTATAATATATGTTTGCTCGTGTCAACATAATACACACATCCCTGGTTTTCAAACACACAGAGCCATACACATGCAAACACATCGTTATACTGTCGTCATGAGGATGCTCACTGGGTACATTCTTTCCCTGATTCTAACCCTAATTCAAACCTAGTTGGAATTCTAATTTTCAATTTAAATCCTAATCCTAAACAGTTAAATGGATGGTTCAGATTCATTTACACAAGGTTATATGAGTTCCTCGCCAGTATACTGACGGATGATCTTAGGTCCTGCAGTGAGCCACTTAAAGAGGGGTGGTTTAACAAACCCTGAATGTAACCCTGGACTTTGAATAAACCCAACATAGCATTCCCTGAGTTTTCGGTTTCGTAACATCTGATTACAATGAGTTCCAGAAACTCTGAGTTAGTTCAACCTGACTGAGGCATGTTTCCGGTGAACTTAAAAAGCTAGCATCAGTGGAGCAAAGATAAAAGGATTCATCATGGCAATCAACAAGAAGAAAATCAGTGTCATAGCCACTTGAATCGAAAGCTTTACTGTAATCCAAAGCAGAGTGTGAGCATATCCCAAGACAAAAAAGCATATGGGCCTCAATGTTGACAGGAGTGCCAAAGAAAGAGCATGCCATGCTTGACAACTATCTCCTGGGTAAAATTCTTCAGGCTCGATTTGTTTTCTTACCAATAACTTGAGGTTTGTGCAAGTGAAGTGCTATAGAGGTTAGCTTCAGAGCATAATTTTCCATGCTGATTTACCTGGAATTAATCTCATCTCACTTGGAACCAAAAATCCAAGAGTTCCCTTGGAGGGATTTCCAACCCTGATCATTTTGGCTTATGTAGATGTAACCAGACATACTGATTTCAATTAGCATCCAGTGAATGTAAAAAAAAAAAAAAGGGACCATTTTACCACTGAATAAGAGGCTGACATATAAGACCATTTCTATTTGAGGTATAGTAGTATACAGCAGTATTACTACGTAGTAATACACTACACTGCGCACTGTACTGAAGCCTGATTATCATTACATCTATCAACTGTTAGCTGTCTCTTCCTTGAAATCCCATTAGATGTCGCAATATGCTAATTGGGTCCAGCACATAGTAATACTGATATGTTCTGCAACAACCAAAGGGGGAAAAAAGAGAACATGGACCTCTGTCTACTTTCCTTGGATAAAAAAAGGATTTAGCTCACATCATCACCCAGTCATAGCAGCAGCCACTTCCTGATTAGGCATTCCACAGTACAATGATAGGATGAACTGAATGTCAATTAAAGGTCTTTGTTGATTCAGTTGGCTGGTTTCCCAGGAGCTTTGGTGGCTTTTCACCTCATTACCGCCTTTAACAAATACCGGCATTCAGGCGAGGGATTGGATAAGCTCAGTGTTTATGAGGAGGCCAGACGGTGCAGGGAGATGAGCATGGAATACTGAGAGTGGAAGCCACAGGGTTTTGACAGCAGGCGGAAAAAAGATCTGTGATAGGACTCGGTGGCAGTGCAAAGAATGTGGGCTAATTTTTACTGTTTTAGCAGAGAGTGAAAGTCTATATGCTTGTGTGGGAGTTCAGCTGTTATTAGGACCAAATCTTCTCACGGGAATTACATTTTTGGGGAAAAGGACTTTTTGTTAGTCCGTATTTCTACAACGGGATTATTTTAGGATTAGGACTTGAATTTAGAGTTAAAGTTGCAATTTGTTGGCTTCCCATTTTATTGAAAAACAAGCCACACTTAGATAAAACCAAGATGCTCAATTATTTTGGAAGGCAATAGATAAAGAAATGAGTATGCTGATGGGGCAACAACTGCTCCCCAGCCCACTTTTATGTCTACTGGGAAGTATACTAGATTCTTTGAAGGTGCACAAAGAAACTGTTCAATTGCTTTTAATGTTGGCTATAAAGGCTATAACAAGGAGGTGTGTTGGAAATGGCTCTCTTTCTTTGTGCATGAATGCGTTAAATGAATTGCGTTCATTGAACGTGCTCCTGTTTCTGGTGAACGGTGAGCCAAATGTATCCATTAGCAACTAGTGCATGTAAACATTGCGTTTCACAAGAGTTACGCTGGGTTTAGATGGGATGCAGAAGCACCATGAAGTGTTGCACGTTTTCTTTTGACGCCCATGTTAACCAGTTGGGCTGTTCGGGCTGAGCAGCTTGTGATTTCAAGTGCCAGTTTCAGCATCTAACTCCACAAGAAAACAATGGAAATGTATATTGTAGATGGTCAAATATGAATCCCATGCTTACCAATTCTTCTGATTTTCTTACCTCTCTCCGACTCTTCTCCTAGGGTTTCATTTCCCCAGACGGTCTCCAGTAGTTTGATGAAAATTTCAGAATGTGCCCATCCACTATATTCGTTAGAAATAGTATACTGTTTCTGAACGGTCAACAGAATATATTAGACTACAGTCTGCATGGTTTCCTTATTGCTTTGGTCTCTCTTCCAGTTACTTCCATCTCCACCAAAAACCACTCAGCCATTAAATTACATACTTATTCCACATATTTGACAGTTGTGTCTAAACTGAGAGAAAGCTCTGGAAGAGGTGGGGAATATAGGAATATTTTGTGCAAATTGTGCCCACTGTGTCTGAAAAACCTATTCAGAACATCAGCCACATCAGCATTAAATGTTAGAAGACACATCGAGATTCCGGTCTTGGCAAATATAAGTGATAAATGATGATCACAAGAAACCATTAACAAAGGCTAAGACCAAGTAATCTCTGTCTGTGATTTTAGAGAAGTATACAGCAATTGATTTAGTTTGGGAAGTGGGCAGTGGCAATGATTGGAGGCTGGGGCAGGATGAGGTTCTGAAAAAGAACAGCTTAGAGCAACTCATTTTGAAAATGGACATGAATGTGAACTAGTTCATTTTTGGGACTGTGAACTTCAGAATTCAAAATTGCGAACTATATGAATGAACTAATATGAACTATATGAATGAACTAGTTCATTTTAATCTGTGTGAACTGAACTTTGAGCAAGTTCCTGTTAAGTGTGAACTTGAACAACACTTCGCCTTCTGGAAATTGCTGATATCTGACGTAATTGCTGGTAACAGTTGGTTACATACAGTAACCAACAGTTCAGTTCAACATGGAGAATCTTTTTTTGTCTGATGGAAATATTTCTATACACTGCCATATCAAGTTAAATGTTTCGACTTCATTCCTCAGCCGATGTGATTTCTCTCAAATGGTATGCAACTGGTGATTTCAGATAACCACGTTCAAATTGGCAGGTCAGCATCATACTTCACTTCCTATGCTATGCATTTTTTTTGCAACAGCTAAGAGAATCTCTATGAGCTTTCTAGCACAGACATTCCAAAGAGTTAAACTAGTGAAACTTCCCAATGAGCAGATCTCAAGGTCCAGCAGGGAGATAATCCTATATATCTTGGACAACATATTGCATACCCACTCTGCCAGAAGCCCTGAAGTTTGTGGCATTGCCGCGTGGAGTGCAGGAATGTCCCTTCCTCTGATCTACATCTGAAGCAGAGGGGTGAGATATTGGGGTTATTTTTGTGCAGTTTGGATGGGATAAAGTAGAGCTGATGCAGGGAACTGAAATGAGCCAACCTGTATCTAGAATTAAATGTATAAGTCACACCATCTGTACGTGTGTCTCCCCACTGCTCTACATCCAAGCTGATTCCTGAGTAATTTTCTGATCTACATTTGGAAGTGTACTCTCTCTTTCCTTGTCTCATCTCTGCCTTCTCGTTCTCTCAGGCACTTACACGTTACATCACACACACTTATACACACACACAAACACACATACTCCACTTTCCCTCTCTCTTTTACTGTGTGCTACTTGCCATTCAGGCTATAGAATAAAGCCTTTGGACTTTAGCCAGAAGAGGGTGGAGAGAGTGGAAGTGTGTGTGTGTGTGTGTGTGTGTGTGTATGTGCTTGCACGCATGAGTGCGTGTGTGCAAAAAGCATCTAATCGTACATAATAACATATTGATTGGTGTGTAATTGTAGAGTACATCAGCGCTTTTCTGTAGCGATGCTCTGCAGGAAACGGGTGTGTGTAGGGTTGGGGGCTGGTACTTGGAGTGAGTATGTGTGTGTGTGTGTGTGTGTGTGTGTGTGTGTGTGTGTGTGCGCTAAAGTAAATGAAGCAGGAGAGTGAGGACTAGATGACAAGTTGCAACTGGAAATCTTGTGTGGCTGCAAAAGAAATGAGTGGGGCTTTTTTTTTTTTAATTTTGTGTGTGTATGCGGGTGACTTGTGAAGCATATATGATCGAGGCCCAAAACAATGCATAAGGTTGCAATAGAGCTTTTTCACAGCAGCCATTTTGACATGAATAGCAGTGAAACACAGGTGTTACTAATGACATTAATTAAAGTTTTGTTCCATTTAGGTCTAATAGAGCCATTCCACTGAGGCAGCATCCACAATACCAGGGCCCTGGCTCTGTTAGACCTAAATGCAACAGAACCTTAATTAATGCTATGTTTACCCTGCTATTTCATGCCAAAATGGCTGCTGTAGAAAATGCTTGTCATGTGTCAGGTTTCAGTGATTTTGAAGGGCAACGTAAGCTACTCCTCAATGGGTTGCGACACTTGAACCTTTTCGTCAAGACTGTTTTTTTCTTGGTTCATGAAATTCGTCCCAATGCCGTCCCAACACAGGTCATTCATGTCAGGTCGCTTGTTTTTTTGTCAGTACATTTTCATAATTTTGATATGTGTGCATGCATACTCGTCCATGGATTTATTTCTTCATGTCTCAGCCTCATATCTTATATTGCCTGCACCAATGCCTCCATGCTGTGTTTGTGTGTGTGTGTGTGTGTGTGTGTGTGTGTGTGTGTGTGCCTTTTCCAGCCCTCCTCCTTGGCTGTCATCTCAGTGTAAATGACTAGTGTTAGATCCGCCACAGGGGACTCAAACTTGCTGCTGCTACACACAGATGTGCTGAACATCTGTTTTCCATTTTTAAAAAAAGAGCCAAGAGCAGTAATAGCGAACCAGGAGGAGACGTGTGTGTGTGTCTCTGTCAGTGTGTGTATGTGTGTGTATGCGATGCAAATGCCTGCCGCCTCACCACCTGAACTAGATGTGTCACAGCAGGTGGCGAGTTTGATTCACACATTTCAGCTTTGTCACATCTCTTGCCCTCCTTAACATTCACCCAACTCACTCCCCAGGTCTCTCACATCTCTTTTTCATTTCTTTTTGTTCAATGTTCCTTTCCCACCACTGAAAAAAAAAAGTATTTTCTAGCCCCTTCTCACGAGGGTTCATAGGATATGGGACTCCAGTATTTTTTTTTACCTGAAGCTGCTTGATAGCCATTATTTTTGTGCCAATGCATAATAAAAATGCAAAGTAAAGTGGCCTAAGAGATAATATCAATTTTCTGCCACAAATATATGCCAAAAAGCATGTTTTTCCTCATTTTAAAAGTTTGGACAAACAAACAAAAGTAATTCACTTTTAAATGAAACCACTGCAAATGCAAATTACAGGCGACTTTAGACCTGGATCATCAGTTGGAAAAAGCAATCAGTGTGTTGTGAGCGAGAGGGAGCACAAGAGTGAAGCATGGATGCTTTTAACTTCGGCGGTGTTTTGATAGGTAGTGAATCGCCTCATATAGTTAGCAGAGCAGCTAATGCATGGTGTAGGGGACCACAGTCAAGAGAGCAATGTCTCGGAAAATCAGGGCCTTTCCGGCCTCTCTTTGTAGATAGATAGATATAGCACTGCTGATTCACGGTAATAAATAGGACATGGCAATAAAAATCATACAAAATTGTCATATAATTATCATAAAACACATCAGTTAACCACATCATTATCAAGTACACTTAATCCTAACAATAAAACTCATTCCATCCTTCATTAACCACTGATCACATCACTTGCACTAACCCAGGAATACAGTGAACAACCCCCATGGCTCCTAGGACCTCTGCCTGTAGGTATGATGGGGTTATTATGGCGGTTAAATTTGCACCTGGCATCCTCTCTTCTGCCAGAGGGAAGATGCGGAATTCCTGAGCTGAGGGCATGAGTAGGGTCGGACACAATCCTTTCAGCATGTCAGATGACAGACTGCTTGTAAAGAGTCTGAAGTGATGGGCAGCCTTTTAGTCCCAAGAGTTTTAATGCAGACCGCACCTGGTGGGTGATCCAAGATTTCAAACGTCCCGACAAATTACCGAACCATGCTATTACTTCATGTCACAGAATGCTTTCAGGTAGAGCCTTATAAAAGATCTACATCAGCCTCTGCTCAACACCAAATACCCTGAGCCTGTGCAGAAAATACATTCTTTGATGCAGACTTGAAAAGATGGATTTGAAAAGGTGGATTTGCTCCAGGAGAAAATGCCATCAATGAGGACCCCAGTATATTTGTATGAGCTGACCTGTGTGATGGTTTCACCACGGCTGGTAACTAGTAGATGCTTGCACATGGCTCTGGGGTTGGTGAGCATATCCTTCTTTGCAATCTCATCATAATATAACGATTGATTGACTGTAAACTAAATATGATAGTTGTGCATCTAACTGTGTATTTTCAATGCTTACTAAGTTTTGAGTCAAAATAACATTACTGATTAATAATTTTACTGATCTTACTGGTCTTATTTACTGATCCTGTGTTGCTGACTACCAGCTGCATGGTCCCACTCATGATAAGAGCCGATGATTCATCACATATTCTCTCTGAATCAAGCAGTTGAAAAGTGAAAAAGGCTCTGAGCAGGACCACATAGCTCGTCCATCTTCTACCAATAAAGTTACTTACACTCGAATTACGTATAAGGACACCATTTGACATCTAACAAATTGTTAATAAAAAGAGGCAAATTTTCAGCAGTGGTAGAGATACTAACTAGCACTAATTTAGCAAATAACTTGAAAATGCCTTGCTCATTGCGGGCTAATATCACCTCTACCAGCACTGTTCCATTTACCCATCTCATGAAGTGCAAATGGCCATGAAAAAGACAACCAGGCTTCATTTGCACACTAACATAATACTATGAAAAATATTCTCTTGAGTTTTTAGGTTTCATGCTAAAGTTTATAGCTAAGGATGTGAGCTACAGGTCTATGAAACCCATGGCAGTTTAGCCAGGCATCATTTACATGTTTAAAGCAGCACTGCACTTTGGGTTCATGTTGCTGTAGGCTTGTCTAGTTCCCTTGATGTGATACGAGTCCACATGGTGAAACATCCTCATAGTTCCTCCATGCTCGCCTGAATTACTAATCCACAATACTGTATTTTTATCTTTCAATCCACTTCAATATAGTGTGGCAAAACAGGTCCCAAAATAATAGCACGTAAACAAGCGCAAACAAAGCAGATTATGTAAGGGATAATCCACAATGAGGGATAATCCACTCTGTTATTGAAATAAAATGACGTGGACGCAAACAACCTCCATCGAGTTTCTCCTGTCCCCCCACATGGAACTGGTTATTTTTCAATAACAGACCACCTCAGAGTGGATTATCCCACTTATTACACAGCTTATATAGCGGCCTACATACCAATGTGACAGTAGTAAAAGCGAAGAAATTACAATAAAACCTTTTCCGTGAGTGGGTGGTGCCATCCTGTTTACGTTTCAAGGTTGCCAAGTAGCTAAATTAGCCAACAACAAGCAGGAAGCTAGCTAGGAGAGGCACTCACACTTAGGCACTTTTTCCTGTCTGCAGTGGTTGGAGCCGCAGATTAACAATCGTAACGTCTACCGAACTGACTTCTTTGTATGCATGTAGCTGGCTTGCTAACCTACAACACACACAGCAGCAAAACCTTCTTTGGTGTAGCGCATTGATTTGGCAAGAACAGGTTCAAATTCAAATACGAGAATAATGAGAAAAGAGCCATAAAATTGCCTCAAAACATCAGCATTGGAACTAGCTGTTTTTTTGTTTTTTTTTTAAATCTACATGATCCGCTTTGTTTATGTTTGTTTATGAATAAAAAGTGGTAGGGGAGAGTGGGGTAAATAGTGCCAATTTTTACTTAAAGTGCGTTTAAAGCGAGGGGATTACAGTAATGCCTCCAACTAAAATATGCACATATAGTTTAGGATGTTGTGCATCCCTGGGAACAATCACTTTGGATCTTATATAAACTGTTTGAGAAATACAGCTTTCCAAAAAAAAAAGTGGTTTTGTGGCACAACTTGCCCCCGGTGCGGGGTAAATTGTGCCATTAGAGAGAATACACTGGGGTAAATTATGCCATTGATAATTGAAGTAAAACAGATCATTTTAATCTCACAAATGATAATGCTATATAAAAGCAAAACAAATTCAATATAGAATTATTTATTTAACATTTATTTATTATTTTAACAAGATCACAGGCCACTTTTGTATAACGAGGCCTAGCGCCACATGAACACATACCCAGAACTAAATAAAACTTCCAAAATGAGCACCTGCAAATCATCTTCATCTGAATCTGAATAGTTTTAGTGATCAAAGGTAAGAAGACAATGTACAATAACAATAAAATACAATAAAGTAATATATAGTATATCATCACAAGTTGTGCCACTGGCACAATTTACCCCAGGCCCTTTGGCACAAATTACCCCAAGCCCACCATTTTGAAAAAATGCATCCCCCAGCTGTTTTGAGCTAACATCATGCTAACTGTATAGACTCATGGTGTAGCTTACTAAAGTACTAAAACCTGTGTGAACTGTTTTCAAAGTTTTCTATAATTGGTCAAACACAGCAATCAAAAAAACCTTGATCATGGAAATTTTACTTTGGAGGGCAAAAAAATGTTTTTTGAACTGAAATGTGCTTACCTCTCAAGCCATGTGTCTCCCTTCTTTGCAGGATGAGTGAAATGGATGCCTCTTCAAAAATATGTGGTCACATGACCAACTTCTACAGTTTTCTAGATAACAGGGGTGGCACTACTTGCCCCTTGGCACAAATTACCCCACTCTCCCCTATATTGGGAGACTTTTTGCAATGAAAGTGAGTGCAGAGATAGAAATACAGCATTGTGCATCAGCAGCCCAGGAGAGTACAGAACAACTAATGAAGATATTTCACCACCATGTGGACTCACATCACGGCCAGGAAACTACAACTCGTCACCAAAGTTCAATTTTACTTTGCAGGCCAGAAATAACAGGGGCACAAATATCGATATTGCCTTTCCAAAGTCAAACACTTACTGAAGTTATGAGTGCCATCTCTCTTTCTCTCTCCCTCTCTCGTCAGAGGCCTCCATCCTCTCGTACGACGGCAGCATGTACATGAAGGTGGTGATGCCCACGGTCATGCACACGGAGGCGGAGGACGTCTCGCTGCGTTTCCGCTCCCAGCGAGCCTATGGCCTCCTCATGGCCACCACCTCGCGTGACTCAGCTGACACGCTCCGGCTTGAGCTGGACGGGGGTCGCGTCAAACTCACGGTCAACCTAGGTATCGTATGACCCACCCACCCACCCTTCTGCCCTAACCCCCCTCACCGCCACCGTGAGACGGTTTCCCGTTGAGCAGTGACTCCTCCTCCCTTGTCACTCTCTTTATATCTTTTGTGCTCATTCTCTTCATCACTTACTCATCGCTCTAATCCCTAAACAATTTATGAAAGCTGTAAGTTGTAGATGAGACAGCTGGTTTCTCTTATTTGCATGGATGTTAATGCAGTTTGTGTACAAAGATGACCATAGACTGGATAACGCTCTTTTTAGTAATCAACTTATTAGGCTACTCCATTGTAACTTTTTTTTGTCATTTGTAAACATGTTTGGCCCATCTTTTGAACAGACACACCACAGTCATGTCCATATTCCTGTTTAAAGAGCTTTTGAGACAGTCACAGCACAATAAGCACAGCATATAAAATGACAGTTTCCCAGAGATACTGAGCTTCAAAGTGTAATCTATATTTAGAGCCTTTTTAAAAAATAAAGTGTGCTGAGACTTTCTAAGAGGTGACTTTCCCCAAGTATGCCAAGTGATCTTCAATCCATCATTCTACAGGAAATTTCAACAAAAAAAATCAACTCTTTCCTTTTTCTTTTACTAACGTCACTATTCTTGTCTTTAATTGCGTTGTTTCTTTTTCATCTTCCTGTTTTCCTCGGTGGTTTTCTTTGCTGGTGATAGTGTCTTTTAAGGGAGTCTATGCTTTTCACTGTGTTTTTTTTCCTCTTTTTTTTTTTTTTTTTTTAGCTGTCAACTCCATTTCTCATCATGCTTTGTCAAAAGATGGTATTCACCCCTTCAAAGGCCTTAAGCCTGCGGCCCGTCAGGCGAACAGCCCGAGAACAGAGCCCAGCAAAACCTGCAGCTGGCTGCGACCCCAAGACTACACTTCTCTCTTTTTTACAAACACTCCCAAAGTGTTACAAAAAGGAAAGAAGCATACCATAATGGAAATGAACTCACACACCTCAACTCATACCTAGCATAGAGTGCATGTGGTAAGAAAAAAAAAAAAAAAAAAAAAAAAAAGAAATCATACAATCTAACAGTGATAGATGTTTGAACATGAAATAGTTTGTGTGTTTAATCACAGATAAACTGTACATCAGTTGTACGTGAAGTAATGTAATTCACACCTTAGTTTTCATTCAGCATGAATTTAGAAAAAAAAAATTCTACGTATAATTGGTCAGCGCTCATATATTTTTTCCTTAGCTTGTATTTATTTTGCATTTCTAAAGAGCTTTTGTGAATAATAGTATATTTTTAGATTTTAAAGAGTTTAAAGCGGCTATAGCCTCTAAGAAACAAGTAGGATTAGGATAATACACCAGATTTGATGGTTGGGGCTCCTGTGCCTCTGCATGGTACTGGTGCTGATTGGATCGCGGCTGTTCGCTCCCACTTTTCTGTTGCGGTTGACGACACATGAAACCACCAGCCACATGGTGACCAACCCACAGTGTCCCTCCTGGGCGCACATGGCAGCTTTGCTGGCGTCAGAGGGATGACCTAGCTACTCATTATGCTCTTTTGCCTTACAAATTAAGTTATTGTATTTGCTCCCCCTGCTTTTAATATAATGTCAATATGTATTAAGCCATATTTCAAAGATCCATGGCTCCAAGATGGATGGCTACCACCACCTTCTTGCTAAATATCAGACATATGATTTTAATAGCCTGTTTAGCCAACAAGTTGGTGCGGAGGCTCTGGAGCCAGTGACTTTGACTCCAATCTGGGATCCAAATCAAGGTCCAAACATCAATGCTGGGTTTGAAAACCGATGTGGTTGGTACTACAAGCGGTCATTTTACTGTATATGTTCTGCCTAAACAAATAATGAATCTTAACAGAAATAACCCCCCTAAAAAACATCTTGCAGTTCTATTTTTGCAATACATGCTCTTGTTGCTAATGTTACCAGTGCATTCGTATAAATGACAGGATACATAATTTTTTACAGGATTGACAGTCCTTTTAGAAGTCTTAAAAATATTGTCTATAAATATTATCACTGAATAAACACTAACTACAAATCAAAAGAAATAAAATGGCCGCCGCCCTGCATGTGGACGTCCCCGGAAGGGTGGAATTCTTGTTTTTGGATGTCTGCAGCTGTAACCTTGAAGGATGCAATTTCATCTGTCATTTATTCTTCCCCATCTAGACTGTATCAGGATAAACTGTAACTCCAGTAAGTTAACACTCAAGTTTCATTTTGCTTTCTATGTTGATGATATGTTGATGCTGCTTTAAAAAAAAAAAAAAAAAAAAGAAAGAAAGAAATGTGTTTTCCTGAAAATCCCTTCCCGCTTTTTCTTATCCTTATGGTGTGGAGGATGAGATTGTCCGTTCAGCTGGTCTGACCACCAGAGGTTCAACAGGAACCAACAGTCAAATGGAATGAGTGGTGATTTGTTAATCTTTGAATTTTGTAGTAGATGTCCAAACGTCCTCAAGCCAAATTGCATATGAACATTTTTTCCTGCTGACAGTGTTTATATTTTACATGTATGAAATCAGAAGAATAGCTGGGGAAAAAAAAAAAAAAAAACATTCTCAAGGGATTCTGTTATGTTGTCACTGTATCAGTGCCTTGATATGCTAAAGTCTCTCACCACCATCTCTCATTGGACAAAAAGAATTTCCAGAATGACACCATTATCATAGTATTGGGAATGGTGCACAGTAGTAATTGTTGAAATTTAAACAGGCTCTTGTAGGTTGCACGTTAGCACCTTACTTTTCTGATTAGTGTATCACCACTCATCAGTTTTCATTATAACTAATGATATTAAGTGAGACGGTCTTGTGAACAGTCCCATGCAAACAGAGTTTCATTGTACTAGATAAGAAGTGGAGTGCTACCGTAGCATACTTTGCAACTTTAGTGTGTACAACAAGTGCAAGGAGACAAAAAGTTGCATTGTAAAATCATTACTTGGTATGTTGTAATAACTGGTTCCAGTTATGTCTTAAACAACAGTAAACTTAAAGGGACAGTTGACCCATTTGAAAAAAAAAAAAAAAAAAAGATATTATTTCACTCCCCCCAGCTGTTGTGTAGGACAGTAGTGGTGCTATCTTCCTTTTATTGTTACTTTATTGTTACTGAGTGCTGGATACTGTTAGCCTCCTGCCATTGAGCTGGACTTCCCCCCAGCTAACATTCTGAAAAAATAACTTCTTCTGGCTTCAATTAGACTGCCTTGCTCTCATTTGTTTTCTTAATTTAAGTAGCTACACCATGGCTAGCATCTTGGCTAGGGCCTGATTATGCCAGTTATTTTCCAGAATGTTTAATGGTGGGAATTTCACTTCAGTGGCAGGAGGCTAACAGTTAGCATTTGGAGCATCGAGCCAGTATCCAGCACTCAGTAACAATGAGAGGAAGATAGCACCACTACTGTCCTACATACTGTAACAACCAGAGGGTAAGTGCAATAATATCATATTTTTCATAATGGGTGAACTATCCTTTCACATACAAGCAAAGTTTCAGAGACCACAACATATTTTGCCGTATATTTTGTTGTCCTACAGTTTGCACATGAGAACAGGAGTGATGATTCCATGAGCTCTGTTTGCATCTACAAATTTTTACAGTGTGTCATTGCATTACAGGCTGTTAAGCTCCCATTGTACACCAAGGATTGCTTTTACTCATGAATAGGCCATGGACGTCTATGCATTAATACTCACACCTGTTGTTGACAATGATGATGATGATGATGATGATGATGATGATGATGATGATGATGATGATGATGATGATGGTGGTGGTGGTGGTGGTGGTGGAGAAAAAAAAATAACAATACAGATTAAAAGGAGGAACTATTTTAATGATGATGTTTTATTACCGGCTCCCTTAAAGCTACAATATGCAACATGGTCAAGTTACCACCCAAAAACCTAGCTTGATGAGCTGTCATCTGGCCTGAGGCTGCTGTAACTAGTACCAGTGTTGAAGAAGCAGACGGAGAACACAGCTCATGTACAATAAAGCAGAAGCACTGATGTTCACCATGTTTTTGAACATTTAGCTATGCTGTGCTTTCTTTTCTTGCATCATTGAAAAGCCAGCAGTGAGGCTTTTCAGCGATGGGGAAATAGATTCAAGGGGTACAGCCTGAACACAGACAGATACTGACAGAAAGTGTGCAATATATCAAATTTATTGTTATTTCAATGTTTAAAAAAATGCATATTGCAGTTTTAAGAAGCTGAAATGTTAGTCTCAGTCAGTCGCTTCATTGTTAGTTTTTTCCTGGACATAATGCATAAGGTAATGCCTGTAGGGGTCAAGAGTTTTTGAGGTGCTCAGCTCAGAAATGTCGGTCTATAATATCTACTCTCAGACACAGAAAGGATAAGGGCACTTACAGTGCTGAGCGAACAGTCTTTAAGCTTTGAGATCGCAGGTCACTTGAAAATTCTTATGTAAGATACAGAGGTGAAGTGAGGCTGAGGAGAGAGCTCAGGGGATGAAAGGACAAACATCTTTATCTCGTGTGTTACAGTAGCACGGACAGTAATGTCTGAACAGGTCTATGTAATGCTTTTACAGCTTTCTGAACAATGTAGCAGATCACATGGACAAAAGATTATCTAAATCAATGAAATATCTCGCTTCAGGGTTTTTTCATTCTCTGGTGTGAGTGTGTGCAAGCCCACTTGTGGCTTTTTATCCATGTAGATGTGCGAGTACGAATCTGCATGCCCCAATCTATTCACAAGGGGTGAAGTTAGAAGGAGGCGGTTTTAGAAAATCAGACATATCTCTTTAAATTTGTTTAACATTTTCTCAGGAACCACTGACTTTCAAGGTTTCATTATTCATAACGGAAAAGCAACTCGAGTTAATAACTTTAAACTTTATGTGTTGAACCGTTGAACCACAGGCAAATTCAGAGACAACTCTATAGTGCACCTCCTTCTAACTTAGACCACAAACATGTCAGTATGTCACTGAACCTCTTGACAGGGTGAGAATCACGAAAGTGTCTTGCACCTTACATCATCACACAAGCCAAACAGGTGGTGTTGATTCTTGGGATGAAAGACATTTCCTGGGGCACCCCAGCAGCTCACCGTGTAGAGTGCTAAGCTGTAGTGACCTGGGGTTGAATCAAGCCCAGATGCCGCATGTCATCTCCTGTCTCTGCCCCTGTCTTTCCAGTCTCTTTACACCTTGACTGTCTAATAAAGTAGAAATGCCAAAAAATATCTTTATAATAGACATTTCCTGAGGCAAATGAGGGGTTATGGTTAAGTAAATTTTAACTACAGACCAGTGAAGTTTAATGTTAGTTTGTGATGTTTCTGAGTGGCTGCAGAGGAGGGGAAAAAGCAAGGGAAGAGGGATGGTAGGAAAGAAGGAAAGTAGGGAGTCAAATGAAAGGATTTTCCTGTCCTATGATGAGTAAAAGCAATTCACTTTTTCTACTGATGCAGTTGCTTTGTCGCTGCTCAAACCATTTCAAAGATTACCCAAACCTATGTATTGGTCAAATGTGTTTAATAAGAATTACAGATGTTGTCACAGAGCTATTGTATAATTTTTTAACTTTGTATTTCATTGATTAAACCAAGCCTTTGTTTTCTAACAGTGTAAGAAATTTATTTAAAACTAAAATTCTCTAGAATTTTGTAGAAGTACTGCTAATGGTCAGAGGCTCACTGATGGGAAAACAAAGGTTTGGTTTTAGGCACAGGATGACTTTAACTTTATGATTGACCATCATTCTCAGGCAAGGGACCAGAGACCCTGTATGCCGGGCAAAAGCTCAATGATAATGAGTGGCATACGGTACGCGTGGGCCGCCGGGGCAAAACCTACAAGCTAACAGTTGACGATGATGTAGCAGAAGGTATTTAACTGCATCCCCTCGGTTTATTTTTGAGAGAAAATTGAATTTAAATTACAGTTGTCAATGGTATTACACCATGGTTTGGTGTTTTGGTGTAGAAGTTGACATTGGAAATTTTTGCATCCAAAAAAAAAAAAAGAAGAAAAAAATGTTGGCAATTAGTGACAGTTTGCACCCATCCAATATCTTTTATGTAATTTTTTCCTTAAATTCAGCCCTTTTGTGTTAGTGTCAGACAGTGTTCTCTTTTCTTTTTGTTTTCTTTTTGTCTTTTTTTTCAACCCGTCCCCTCCACCCTCCCCCTCTTCAGGCCAAATGGCAGGTGACCACACTCGTCTGGAGTTCCACAACATCGAGACAGGCATCATGACAGAGCGTCGCTTTGTTTCCAGCATTCCCTCCAGCTTTATTGGCCATCTTCAAAGCCTTAGGTACTCAGTTCACTTCCACAGTATACCTTCATACGTTAATGTACCTTGATTTTCTTGCTGAGCCACAAATGCTTTATTTATTTATTTATTTATTTATTTATTTATTTTGGGGATTAATGTAACTGTCGTTCAATTCACCCAAGTCCTATAGATCATATAGCTTCTCAGCTGATCTGTCCTGTGCCTCCACTTTAGCCCTCAGTCATAAAGTCACACATAGTCTGTATTATTATTCATTCGATTTGATTTTGCCAAATGAAAAGTGAAGTAATCCACAATGCTTTCAACCACTGTTATGATCTTCTATGGAACAATATTATGTAATATTACATCCAATTCTTTCTTTCTAAAAGATTTCAAAATTGCTACCAAAGAGGCATTTTTTTAGGTTGGAAAAATCATTTTCATCCATGGTCAACTTCAAAGAGTATTTTTTTTTTTTTTTTTAAATCAACATTCAAGACATATCTATATATGTATCTATCTGTCTGTCTATCTATCTTGAAAGTGAAAAAAGAAAAAACAAAACATATACTTTCGCAGGTCCACCTGAACAATCTAATGTAGTTCAGGTCAGCAGCTCTGCCATAAATTCTACTTTTTAACAAAGTTTATATATATATGTTTTTGTTGACATTGTGCAGAATGTGTAAATGTAATTTCTGTGTTTATTATTGAGGTTGTAGTTTGCTGAAGTCTTGTACTAGACTACATTATGTTGAGAGGTGTTTCTAATTTTTTTGTCCTCCCTATATACATATACATGAGGGGGACAGAATATTGGAAACAGCTGTCAGTAAGGTGCAGTCCAGCCCAACAGCAGCACTAACTATGAGCTCAATGCCAAACACAGAAGTGAATGAACACCTCTGTTACTGTGACAACAAGAAAACCTGAGCATTATAGGCATCAGGACAGGAAACTTTAGGGCACAACAGTTGAATTGGATTGTGTTAGATTTTGCAGGTGGACCTAATAAAGTGTGTGTGTGTGTGTGTGTGTGTACATGTAGAATGTGTGTATGCATTGTTGTTTTTGTACTTTTTGTACTGTAACAAGGTAACAAGGTACTGTAACGATGTATTTATTGACTTTATATATTTGTCTTTATAGACTTTTAATGTTTGTTTTATTTTTATTTAATTTATTTCAGTTATTTATTTACTTTATAAAAGCATTTTCAAACTACTGTTTTCACTTGTAAACAGCAGTTTAAAATAAATGTGCTGTATTAAATAGCTGCACTTCTATTTTCCTGACAAAGTGAACTCACAATTCCAATGCAAAATTGTGCTGTGGTCCACTTTTGGACTGCGACCCACTAGTTGAGAACCACTGCTTTATATTAACACAATGACTTCCATGCGTGCCTGTTCCCTCCCTTTTCATCAGATTCAATGGCATGCTCTACATAGACCTGTGCAAGAACGGTGACATAGACTACTGTGAGCTCAACGCCCGCTTCGGGATGCGCTCCATCATCGCCGACCCGGTCACCTTCAAGTCCAAGAGCAGCTACCTGAGCCTGGCCACCCTGCAGGCGTACACCTCCATGCACCTCTTCTTCCAGTTCAAGACCACCTCCCCTGATGGCTTCATACTCTTCAATTCAGGAGACGGAAATGATTTCATCGCTGTGGAGCTGGTTAAAGGGTGAGTGAGACTTGGTACTACCCAGGTACAAACTTTTGAAGTCCTCTTTCTAGTCCAGGCTCTTATGCTTTTGTCACCCTGTACACTTTGGAGCCTTCAAGACTGACTTCACCTTCTGAAGCTATTAAATATATGAAATGAAGAGTCACAGAGGCCATGTGTTTGAAGATTTCAGATGTTTTCAGATGATGGAAGTGTAAATGTTGTGTACAGCTGTCTTTGCCCTATTTGCTAAAATTGAATTCTGGTGTCAGTTACCTATGAAGAAGTGAATAAATATGAATATAGTTTTATAATTGTAATATACTTTACAATTTTCTCGCTTTTTTCTTTCTTTTTACATTATTTGCAATGTGTAAATTTTGTGGTAATTCTTTCTTTCTTTCTGTTTTTCTTTCTTTTTTCATGTTGTTTTAATGTTATGTTGATTTTATGATAATTCCAAGTCAAATGTATAATGTTTTGTCCAGCTCTCAGTAACCTCTGTCCCTGCAGGTACATCCACTACGTGTTTGACCTCGGTAACGGGCCCAACCTCATCAAGGGCAAAAGTGAGCGGGCTCTCAACGACAATCAGTGGCACAATGTGGTCATCACCCGGGACAACAGCAACACACACACACTGAAAGTCGACGCCACGGCCACCAGTCAGAGCATCAACGGCGCCAAGAACCTTGACCTGAAAGGTATGCGAAGGATCAGCCAGCTGTTACAGTGTGTCATATTTTAAATTTGTGTTGTGTTGATGTCAAATTCAAATTGAGCAACACTTGAAACATTTTGCCATGACAGCAAATTTCATTGTGGACAAAATGTTTCCTGGCTGTTTTTTTTCCATCTTCACAAGGTTTGCTTCCATCACCTATTCCTGTTTACATATAAATTGTTTTCTGTACAGCTTCTTTTTTCTTTTTTTCCATCTGGAGAAAATGTTGTCCCTTGTAACAATGAATGTTACTCTGTTCTCTCTTTTTTGTCAAGTCACATAGCTCAATTAGACCATAAGTAAGTACTATTAGTACCATTCAGTATCATGTATTTAATGTAAACTCAGCTACAAGTGTATCTCATGATGTCAGGTGAAGAATTTATAGACATTAGTAGCTCAGAAGCCATAAAACAGAAAACAAATTTCAAAAATTCACACACATTTATTAAAAATATGTTATTTATTCTGTTACAGTGGTCAGCCCAAATAACATCAGCACTTAATAAAATTATAGATGTTGGAGGAAGCTTAAGTATATAGTATGAGATCTGGTTGGTTATACACAATAATAGTGACATGAATTGCAAGTGGTTTTTTTTTTTTTTTTTACAAGTAGATCACATAGATACTTATTCTCTATTTTTTTTTTTTTTTAATTCTAACACTTCCAGATTGCAGAGATATTTCCCAAAAAGGGAATTCTGACCCTAATCAGCTCATCCAAATCCATCCATTAGTTTAGTCAACAAAGACAAAAACAAAACATAACCTCCACCCACCTCTGATGGCAGACATGATAATCCATCACACTTAACATGAAGCCTTCATTTGGTTTGGTCAAACTTTCTGTTTTATCGTCTTATCTGTGTTGCATTACATTATAATCTGCTTACTGTGTTAGGCAAGTCTCCAGTCAGTTATTCCTTCAGATTTGTTAATAATGTTAATTTCCCATGCTCACAGCAGTTGATTTCATGCTGAGTGTGACCCAGTGATGTTTGTAACATCAGTGGCTCATTAATTATTTCACATTTGATTTTCATGTTGGTTTTTCCACGTGATATGAAACAGCATGTTAGTATTTCACATGTGAAAAAGCAAAATGAAAACACATGTTTTCCAAAACCACGTGGTTTAATTCACATGTGGTTTTCTACATGTGATCTGCAACCACATGTGATTATTTCACATGTGAAAAGAATGCGAGAAATGCATGTGTTCCAAAACCACATGTGGTTGTTTTCACATGTGGACATTCTAGTTCAGAAGCCAATCGCATGTGAAAATGGCAAGTCCACATGACTTTGTGCGACCAATTTCATTTTCACATGTGAGAACATCTAGTTCACATGTGACATTGTTTTCTTTCACATGTGAATATTGCCAGTCACATGTGAAAATGGTAAATTCACATGTGAAATTCAAATTTTCACATGTGAAAAGGCATATTTCACTTGTGACCTTTTCATAAGGGCCAGAAGAAAAGGCCACGACTAATAAAACTGATATTCTTTACTGAAAGAAACATTTTCTTGAAGGTGTATGTGTAAGTAAGTCAGTTTTTTTATGTGTATGTGCCAACGCACTCTTCAAGGAAACACTCTGATTTCATCCCACCTCCATCCAGGTGATCTGTTCATTGCCGGTCTGGGCCCAGGCATGTATGGCAACCTACCCAAACTGGTGGCTTCCAGGGAAGGCTTCCAGGGCTGCCTGGCGTCGGTGGACCTCAACGGTCGGCTTCCGGACCTCCTCAGCGACGCGCTGTTTCGCAGCGGGCAGATTGAGCGCGGATGCGAAGGTACACCCTCCCTCAAAACCATGTCTGACTCAGACACCAGCTACAACCAAAACTACAACTACAACTACAACTTCAACTCCAACTCCAACTCCAGCTCAGGGAGCCCGTTCTTCCTGCTCAATGCAAACAGTAGCTCGATTGCCCTGCGCCCATACGGAAGCCCTTCCGTCCTATTAACTGTACTGGTCGCCTCTCTCACCTACTGCTAGAGTGGGGCCAAACACCAAACATCTCATCACCTACACCATCATGTTATCGGCCATATTGGTCACCCATTGATGATGCCGTCACCGTCATCATCACACCACTTTATGCCAGCAGTAACACAACTACTGCCAGGTGCTCCTTTTTATCTGTTCTCCTTTATTGTTTAACTTTTTAGAATTTTGTGGATGTGAAGAGTTCTACACAATGTTATCATGTAAGGAAAAGCTCCTTAATGGTAGCTAGATCAGGTGTGTTGCTTACAAAGACACTTTGGACTTGTACAGGTATGTTGTCATTATGAAGCTGTAGCTACAAATGTCAGCCCTGTGGTACCATGTTTAAACCTACAGATATCTAATTATAGGGAGAGTTAAAAGGCACTCTCAAAGTACCAAGAAAAAATGCAAACACTTTCTTTAGATCATGCCCTGTAGATATTCAGCAGAATGTCAGCTGATGTATAAGTTAAATAGTCAGCAGGTGTTCAGTAAAATACATTAAAAATAAATTAAAAGCATTATTATGGATCCCACTGGACTTCTGGGCATGACACGCCCACCAGCCCTGTGATTGGCCATGGAATTTGTTGACCTGTTGACCATTCAGCAAAACACACTTGAAATAAATCCTCACCCAATCAGAACCGTAACCATAACCATAGAGGCGTTTCTTGCCCAGAACTCTGGTGGGCTTCATAACATCACAGTGTGTGATATGCAGTATTTTGTTGAAATATAATGTTCAGCTGTTGATATTCTCCTGAATTAGCATTCTGTGGAACATCTACACGGCACTATTCAAAGAAAATGTGACTGCAAAAGGCTTTAGACATCTTGTAAATCTAAATCTGCAGTTTGAAAAGCAGCATTATGGACAGTGGAAACAGAAATGTGTATCAGGCCATATTTGGAGCCCTGTCAGCAAGGCACCGTGCAGTATGTACACAAAGCAAAACTTGCCAAAGGTTTTAATTTGTTTTGTGTTGATTTCCAATTGTCTGTGCATTTACTGTAGCTACATAGATACGGGCTGTTGAAACATTTTGCACTCACAGCAAGTTTCATTGTGGACAAAATGTTTCCATCTTACTGTGCAAGTCATGCATTGTTGTGCTGTCATTTTTTCTGTCTCGACAAGGTTATGGGCCAGTTTCTGCCGCCTATTCTTGTTTGCATGTAAATCATTTTCTGTACAGCAATTTCTTTCTTTTTCTTGTGAATGTTTTTTGCTCATGATATCATTAAGTTGAACATTGAATGTATTTGTTTTCTTGTTCTTTCTCTCTTTTTTTTGTCTTATGTTAAGTTAGAGAGCTCCGTGATAAAGCATTCACTGTGTTAATGTGGCAGCTCAATGCCATATTTACAGAAAAAAAAAAGAAAAAAAACATTTATATGTACTTCTGTCTCTCCAAATCTGAATGGTTTGGGATGGAAGCAATGTCCTTTATAACACTGTATGTGCTGCAAAATATGATAACAACAATAATGACAACAGCAACAACAATAGAAATGGTGGATTTGTTTATTTTTTAAAAAATAAAATCTCATCAATCACAGTTTGTTGGTTTTGTCTAGTATCATGTCCATGACATTCTAATATCTCATTTTTGCATTTGCCTGTATGCTTTCTTTCACTCTGTGTACCATGATCATCTGATTAGTTGCTATGGAACAACAAGTCAGTCATGGAAACTGTACTGCATTTACATTGCAAGCTTTCATCACATCTAGTTGATTTGCACTTTGTCCAGCACTACAGTGATCAGCCGGTGCCCATAAATGATCCCTGAGCTGGCAGCCTACAGGTGTAATACATGCAGACAGTCACTAGATGGCACTAGGACACTGTTTGGTTCACACTGGATGTACAGAGCAGTTCATTTCTAACAGTGACGCTCAGAGGGCTTGGAAAGCACATTTCTGTTCCTCAAATTTACCCTGAGCATGACGAGGGGCTATTTATTCACTCATCTGATCCTTGAATCTGAATTTTAAGGGAAACAAATCTGTGGTAACTTTGCAGTTCCTCCAAGACAGGACAAAGATAAGAAATAAAAGATTTTGTTTATTTATTTATTCATTCATTTATTTATTTATTTATTTTACAGTTTTTCCAGTAATTGGTATTTTTTGGCTAATTTTCTCATAATTGTATTTAAATTAAATTATTTTATTGATCTCAATCTTTTTTGCTAATCTTTAGGTAATTCTTTCTTTCTTCCATTCAGGTAATTTATTGCTCATCGACTTCTCTTCCCATATTTTCAAAAGAAATCATATGAATTTGCTCAGGTTCAAACAGATTTTCCTCTGTTTACATAAAGTGTGATCAAAGATGAAGACCATATAAAAATGTTGTTGGAGTTGTTCAATTTGACCTCACTGCAATTTCGAAAACTCTCGCTGTTTTTCCAGGCAGAGTAGCGGTGCCGTTCCATGGCAGTTTAAAGCAGGCCGAGCTCCATCACCTGCCACGTGGAAGTCACTAAAATTCAGCCAGGGATTTAGCTGTTTTGTTGATGAGGAAGAGAGGGGGATGACGAAGGGTCGCAGTTGGCAGGAGGAACTCATTGACATTGATGAAATAAAAGCGTTTCATGTTTGCAAACGGCTGAGCTGTCAAGACCACAATTGCCTTGATGAAAGTTCTCCAAACCAAAAGATAAACACAAAAGCATCTTCCAGGTTTGCCTGGATCTGATGGAAATGAACTGGTGGCAAATGTGCATTTTGATCATTTGACACTGGACCTTTAGTCTTTAAATTCATTCAGCTGAACTAATTCAGCTTTTCTTTTAACCAAGCTACATTTATCCTCAAAATGAAATGTAGCTTGCCTGTCGTGAACCCAGTCATGAAAGCTGAATGATACAGGACCTTGAAAATTAACCAAAAACAACAAAAGCACGGCAAAACTCTTAAACTGTTAAGTCAAGTAAGATTTATGTATTGAGCACATTTCACCTAAAGTAAAAATGTTGACCAAAGTTCTATGTGTTTAGTTGGGCAAAAATGGTGCAGATTGTTACTTTAAAGGGGTAGTTCACCCATTTTGAAAATTTTAAGTCATTTCACTTCCCCCCCAGCTGTTCTGTAGGACAGTAGTGGTGCTATCTTCCTCTCATTGTTACTGAGTGCTGGATACTGGCTGGATGCTCCAAATGCTAACTGTTAGCCTCCTGCCACTGAGGTGGACTTCCCCCCAGCTAACATTCTGAAGAATACCAACCTTAATCCACTTAAAGAAGGTTTAACATCACTTACATGTGTTGCTTTCCTAAAATGCACATATGACTTCTGAAGTACACAAGAAAACAGTTCTACTAATGGTAACTGTTTTGGGTTGTGTTGTTTTCAAAATTCTGCTGCACATCACTAACTCGAGCAAAACTACTGTCCTTGTGCACTTGGCAGTCCACTTTTAGTTTTTGTCTTTTTTTCTCCTCTTTCTCTGTCAGATTTGTCTGTCAGGCTGCCTTAGAAACATGAGCTGATAAGCCTCATCAGATATGATCCATATGGTATATTGTATGTACAAGATTGTGGACTTCAGTGCTGATGGATTGAGTGGTCTCAGGTGAAGTGTGTTTTTTTCTTCAGCTGGGATCATATTCCTATTGGTTCACTGGGTTGTGCTATAGAATACTTTTGCTGCAAAGCTTTCTTCATGCCTGAGGAAGATCAACACACTGAAAGGTTGCACAATAATAAATAACTGTAATGATAATGATAATGATAGTGATAATAATAATAAGAAGAAGAATTAGAATAAGAATACTAAAATATTCTATTGCAGATAGGGTGTGGGAGTGTAACCTTTATGCCCACAGTGCTGCCACTCTCCCAGCACCTGTCATTCAGGTATGGAGAGGAACCCTTCACTTCAGTTTTGGTCAGTGACACTTGTAAAGTGATGTTTAACCTTCTTGAGTGGATTAAGGCAGTTATTTTTCAGAGTGTTAGCTGGGGGGAAGTCCAGCTCAATAGCAGCAGGCTAACAGTTAGCATGTGGAGCATCCAGCCAGTATCTAGCACTCAGTAACAATGAGAGGAAGATAGCACCACTACTGTCCTACAGCACAGCTGGGGGGAAGTGAAATAACATCTCATTTTTCAGAATGGGTGAACCGTCCCCTCAATCAAATCTAATCTTCTCCAAAGTTCAGTGGCCTGTGACCTCTCTGATCGATCTGCCAAGGATAATTTGTTCATGTGTTTGGTTCCTGTTGGGTGGTAGTTTGTGATGTTCAAGGTAGGCACCTCAAATTCCCATACCAAGCCTGGAGTGTGTAATGCTGCTGGTGACCTCTTTCTCTGCACATGCTCAGGCACATAGGCACAACTCACTGCAAATGCGACAAGCTATTCTTTAAGGGGGAAAAAAAAACCATTGTCTTGCTGTGCATTTGGCAGAAAATGGCTCACTTCTCGCAGAGAGAAGTTGAATACACCACCCTGAGCGATTGCGTTGCCCTCGCCAAAGGCGTTCAGGCAGGCAGACAGACTAATGACGGCAATGGAGAGTGTTTGCATAAATAATACATTAGCTGTGGCTGTATAATTATGCAGTCCTTGTTATTGCTGTATTGGGCCCATGTATTTTGTTTTATGCTAATGTTGCTTGACGGAGAGCAACGGCATTCACATCTGTCCAGACTCTGGGTGCTGAAGAATCCATTAAGACACACATGGCGCACGCACACACACACAGACACACACAGACACACACACACACACACACACACACACACACATTTACTTTAAAGCAGCATGTGTAAATGCCCGGAAATTGGTCAGAGTGATTAGCTGCCTAATTTAAGGAGCGGCTGCGTAAATTCTATTAGCGATCCCACCAGTACAGGGAGCTCGTTTGATCAATTAAGGTGTTAAGGCAGAGCTTTGCATGCAGTCAATAGACGCTCGCCGGGATTATTTTTACTCACGTTAGCATGTCCATTTGACAGGCCTCTTTAAGTGTTTCCACAAGGCTTTGGCTCGCCAAGTGTGCTCACATAAAAGTCTTCACTTGTAAATGTGCGTGTTACATTTAGCCCAAATTTCTGCGAGAACTTACAAGCAGAGTAATTTTCATCCCCCGCTGTTGCTCTGCTAATGGCGAGCATGCGGAATTGGATTATATAGGATTGTGCAGCATTATTATGATAAACAGACACTTGATAATGACTACTCCTTGAAGAAGTGCATTGTTTTATCATGCACAGAGGCTCCTACCATCAGAATTTGCATTGCAAGATCCAGTGCCTTATTAGCCGCCGAGGAGTTTTAGTGTGATGTCTACTTTATTTTCATAAAGATTTAGTTTAAGAGCAAACAGGATTAATCCAATAGCAGTCTGTAGAGGAGACCAAACTGGCTGTATCGGTAGATTATGGCTAAATTATGCAAATATCATGCTTGCCTTGCTGTAACATATTTGACATAGAGAAACTATTTCACAACTTAATTGTTCCACTTAACTCTGCAACATTTTAGTCAAGCAGCACTGCTCTTTTTAAACACTATTTATCTGCTGTATTGTATCTATATCTATATATTATATTATTATCGTGTCACTGGTGTGCTTTTACTGAGGGAAAAGCCTTAGGGCATCATTTACTATTGCACTATTGACTAAACAGTCATAGCTTTTAAAAGAATATTAATAAACTTATTATAACAAAGATTTAGGCAGAATATAGAATATAGCCCAAGGTACGACAGTGTATAGGGCCACTGTTGGGGAGTGAAATGTATGGAGCTGGGGGAGAGGGGTAAAAGTCCAAGAAAAAAAAAAAAACTGAATTTCTGAAATTAAAGTCAAAATTTACAAGAAAAAAAACACAAATTTTTGAGAAAAAGCTTGAATTCTGAGATAGAAAAGTCACAAATTGGCATGAAAAAAAAAGAAAATGTGCTTTTCTGAGAATATTTACGTATTTAGTACGAAGGATTTCTTTTGTACTAAATCCCACAGTAGAAAAACTATTTTTCCAAGTTTTTTCTTGTAAGTCTGTAACTTAATGATCTCGGAATTGCCAAGTTTCTTTTCTGAAAAATGTGTTGAAAAATGAGTTTTTCTCTCATAAATTTATGACTTTAATCTCAAAATTTCTGATTTTTTTTTCCTTGAAAATTTACGAATTTGATCTTAGATATTCTGAGATGTTTTTCTTGGAATATTACCCCCCTCCCTAGCTCAGTAATTTTTTGTTCTCCCCATCATGGCCCTAATATGCCGTCATACCAAGGAAAGGCCAGAGAGAATGGCGTTTTTCCACAGTACAATTGATGAATATTTCATGGTATAGAACTGGAATTTCACCTCCTAATTCTTCCTCACCTGCTGAAGTTGGACAGGAGGGACTTCAACTCGACCCCTGTCACAGCAGCCATTTTGACCTGAGAAAGCAGGGTGACACAGGTGTTACACAGAGCATCAGTGAAGGCTCCATCCCATTAGGTGTGAGTGAGCCAGGGCCCTGCACTTGTGTATTCTGCTTCACCGGAAAGTTTTTGCTGAACTTAAATGGAACAGACCCTTAATTAATGCCATTAGTACCACCTGGGTTAACCTTGCTGGTTCATGTCAACATGGCTGCTGTGAAAAAGGGTCTGTTGTTGTGCATTCATCCATTCTGTTGTCACATAACTTCCAAATGGATGCTTGGATTTACACCACATTTGGGGGGAAGGTTGGCCATGGGCCAAGGAAGGAGTGCCAAGCGCGCCGTGCCCCCTGGCCAAAAGGGTGGGTGGCAGTGGGTGTGGAGGTGGGCGTGGCATACCACAAACAGGTTCAAAGTTGTGGAGGGATTCATAATTTACAAGTCATCAAAACTCTGAGCAGGTATGTCCTGGGCCACAGGGGACCTGATTAATTTTTCAGGTCATTCAGTCAAAAGAGGGCGTGGCAGTGGATGTGGCATACCACAAAAACTGACATAACTTCACAGTGGATTAGCATAATATCACAAAACCTTTACACTAGGTTTGTCCTGGGCTAAGGAACAATATGTTAACATCTCACAGTGATTAGACCAAGTCCACTTCTGTTTTTGCAGTTTCTCTAAAAGGGGCCTGGTGGCGTTTCCTCTGAACTGTTATGTTTAGTGCAGTCCAGGAGTGATGCCATGAAGTGTTCTTTTCTGTTTTCTCTGAGTTTTTGTTGTATCCATTTTCCCTCAACTTGCCGTCCTCAGTTCTCCTTCATTTAGTCAGTTTTTACATTTCCCATAATGCCATATACCAACCCCCAGAGAACTCACCTGGAGCTGCTGCATGTCTTTACATGAAAGTGGGGGAGAAATAAAGACAGCTATAGTAACAGCAGCAGAGTTTCAAGCTGAAACTATTCAAAACACAACATGTTTTGCAGCTTCATTGCATCTGATCTAAAGAGGGTACTGGAGGTGGAGAAATTGTTATCTCAGCCTCTTCACAATGGGCTTCTATCTGTATGGTTGTTGAACGAAGGCTAAAGGATGAGGCTGGAGAGGCCCTTTTATTCTGGGGACTGACATCAATCCCTTAGTAAACACCTCTGGCTCAAACAACACAGCTCTGGAGAAATTCTCTTCTAAAATCGTGGGACAAAAAGATCATGTTGAGTCAAGCACAGCTCTGGCTGGCCGTCTGGAGCAGGATTCTTGCAAAACACCCCAGAAATGGTGCCATTTTTCTGCTTGGGCACAAGTTGGGAACAAAAACTCTTAATATGCCAACTCATCGGGCACATTGAATTAAATGAGGGATATTAAAATGCATGAAATTTTTGAATCAAGATGTTCTACCAGAACTATACCCATTTCACCAAATGGAGTCAGTGGAGCTTTTACAGCTTGTGAGCTGAGGACTCTCCTCAACAGAGGTGCTGCTTGTTTACCGGCATGTTATGGTAAAAGTCTGATCTATTACACCTGACTCACAAGCTCTGATGCAATACATGGGATGGAGAAATTTGTCTCTCTAGCTGCTCATTGCCATTCATTCTGCCATTCATGAGTAATGTATGTTGTCACTGTAGTTACCTTGTTTTCATGGGGTTTCAAATTATGTGTATGGGAAATGCAGCAAATTTCTGCATGGGCTTAGAGCTAATCTGACAGTCCCTTAAAAAATGGACATTTGCTGTGGCTGGTTCCCCATAATCTGCTCTTAAGTAATGCCAGTATCAGAGTGAGTATCATCAGGTTGCACCTGTACTGGTTGACAGTGCCAGTAAAGTCTATTCAAAACAGGCTTTGTGGACAGGTTAGCAGTATGCAGGGAAATTACTGTGAATCCACTGTTGCATGAACACATTCACATCACTCCTTGAGATTTTATTTTCAAATTTCAGCATTTGAGTAAATGATATATTTGTGCTTGTGATACCTGGTCAGTCAAGACATTTTCCCTCAACTTTAAGACTTTAGCAATATAGGAAGTTACTCTAGTCCAAAACAACCCACCCTCAATGCCTGAAAAGTATACAAGACAAACTTAAATTTAAGCATCATCATCTGTATTATTTGCACATTGTATGACACAAAATGAATCTATATGTGTGGGTGTGTACACAAACTGACTGATGCACACTCCACAAATGATGCCAAATATCCTGCAGCCAAATAGTGACTCTGTAGACAGCACACACTCCATAATTTATATTATTTCCATAAAAAGTGAAAAACGTGCAAAAGTTGGTTTTAATCTGAGGGCATTTTCAATCCTTTAAAAATAAACATCTGACGGATTACAGCCTTTTTTCACGCCCCTGCAGTCGTCACACCTGCACGACACAGCTTAAAAACAATTTGATGATTGTTTCTCTTCATGAATTTTCTTCTGAACCCTATGGGGAAATTAGTAAGGGGAAACAACCATCAAATTTATTCATGTTAATCTTCAGCCTCCGCCACAGGTACATAATTTGCAGTTTGATAACTGAGATCCTTGTTGACTTATTTATTTCAACACTGCAATCCATCCTGCTTGAATTACTTAGACGCAAGCCGAAGTCTCATAGCAATGGAATGAAATGCTAAATGTCTAAAGAAAGACACTTGATAGGACGTCAAGAGGCTGGTAATGCCTGTGGGCTGCAGAGAAGTCATGTACAGCCATAAATGTTGATGGTATGCAAAGAGTTAGTGCTCTGTGGGATATGACCTGAGGGGGGAATGATTTGCAATGATCTGCATAGATGTAATTCACTTTGTTTGGATACTCAAGTGTCCAGCATTTTTTTCAGAGTGAAGAAATCCATGGCCTGTACAGAGGAGGCATTTCACCTTATCCTGACTCCATATTTGCTTCATTTTCTAATGCCTTCCAAGCGTGAATAATGCAGCTGTCAACACCTACAGTATCTCTACCCATGAATCTTTGTGTTTTGATATTCGTGTTCTTTCCTGTACCTGCTTACCTCCACTAATGGAGTTGAACAGCGATTATGTTTTTAGTTATGGGCTAAGAAAGAGCTGGTTAACTTTTCATGCAGATTGGTCCAAAGTGGGGCATGGTAGTGGGCGTGGCCACACACAAAACAGGTATATACTTCCCAACAGATTCATGAAACATGGCAAAACCTTGTGGAAAGCTTGACTATGGGGCAGGAAGAGCTGGTTAATCTTTCATGTTGATTGGCCAAAAGGGTGTGTGGTGGTGAGTGTGGCCCATCACAAAAACATGCATAACTCCAGCAACAGAAATCCTCCCTAAATCAACTACACACACATAAATGTTTAATGCTAGAATTTATTCAACAGTAATAATCAATAACAATCAATGAAAATATATAATATACATAAGTGTAATTTGGTTAACTATGTGATGTTTAAATGGCATATGTTGAGAACTGCATAGCTTTGGTGAAGGCATGCACTTTACTGAGTGCCGTATTTCCACTGGTGAGATGCACCATAGTTCCATTGCTGGAAAAGTGAGAGTCACACCTGCAGGTATTTCAGTGTGGTTATTTGGTGCCACCAGGATGGAGTCAGAAGACTGACAGTACAAAAAGCATTGTCACGCGAGGGAGCTCACTGTTTGTGCAGGCAAACCCAGCCAGAGAGCCTCCCCAGGAGAAGATGACAGTCACTGGTGGAAAACACATAACGCTGTGAGATGCGAGCAGACAGACCACAGGCTCCTTCGTCTGAATGGCAGTCTGTGGACACTGAACAGCTTCTCTGAGAAACCAGTTTGTGCCATAATAAAATAACCTGTTGCCACTCATGCCCAACATATTCCACGTGGCATAATTGCAGAGAGAGCCATGATAAGAAAAAAATGTTACTTTATGAGGTAATGCAGTTGAGTCTGCATTACCTGCATTACAGACAAAAACGGTTGAGAAATACGAGAGACTTCATGACGTCAGTGCCTGGTATGACTGGCTTAAAGGACCATACCAGTGGTTTTCAATGTTTGGCCCATTTGCTACAATTTACTCACATTTTACATTGTAACAAACCATTTTGCAGATAATGTGGGGGTATAAAGATTTCATAACATAAAATTCTAATTTATCGCTTTGAACTTGAAGTTATGGTTAAACACCCAACTTATAATATTCTGCTTCTGTGGCTAACAAAGTGATCATCATCCATAAGCCACAGAACTGATAACTGGCTGTGGAAAGCAAACATTTCCTCAGGGACTATTTGTCAGAGGGACCATTTCACTCCACCCAATTTCAAGCCCAATTTCAAGTCATCAACACAGCAGTGCTGCTGCTTTTAGGAAAAAACTCATGTGGACGACTTCATTGTGGTGAAGAAAGTTTTTTAAGTCTCTGAGTTCATTTTCATATCGTAGTGGAATGAATGGAAACCAATGGCTGGATAACAGGTAGGAAAAAATGATACTGGAGTTTTAAAATTTGGCTGCTTGCTTTGAGAAAAGCAAGAAAGGTAAACCATACACAGTTTGTAGATATTATGCTAAACATGAAAAATCACCGGTATGGTTGTTTTAAAATGCTGCACATGTTCCAGCCAGCTGTTTCACTTTCACTAATCCCAATCCCAACAGCAGCACCTCTCCTGCTGATGCACCAAACACATTTACCTCACAGAACAGAAGCACTGCCAATCTGCCACCTGAACAGTTTTATTGTAGAAATCACCAAGACTAATAATTTAATAAGAACAGACACTAAAAGCCTACGAGCCTAATTAACCCTGGGATTACTACTAACCTGACTGCATGGCACTCACACCTTTATATGCATGGACAAAAACCTTTTTGTTTTTTTTTTAGTGTAGAAATAAAAGAACTGTGTGTGTGTGTGTGTGTGTGTGTGTGTCCTTGTGCGCATATGGGGACATTCCCCTGTAGGTCCCAGTACCACCTGTCAGGAGGACTCCTGTGCCAACATGGGCATCTGTATCCAGCAGTGGGAGAACTACACCTGTGACTGCTCCATGACCTCGTACACCGGCACCCAGTGCAATGACCGTGAGTACCACCTCTGCTTATTTCCCAGTGTTTCAGCTCACACATGGACGAGGGATATAGAAATCACAGAAATAACACATAGGGAAGCACAAGATCCTCAATACTTTTTTTTTATTATTTTGTGTCCATCTGTGGTGCGAGGATTCGATTGCTGTGGTGTTGTTGCACTTCACCCAAAGATTAGTCATTCAAACAGCATTACCAGAACGACCAGGTATTTTGGGATTCTTGGATTTTCTCTTGAGGAAGTTAGAGCTTCAGGGAGTGGTATTCTTTTCTTTGTCTCTTCAGCCACAGAGGCTATTACTGCGCATGTTAGCTACAGATTTTCTTTTATTTATTACAAAAAATCATTTTTTCCCCCATAGGAAACATGTGTCTGACACCAACTGTGTAGAACAGCCAAGAGATAAGCTTTCATGAACCTGCTAAATCATGAAAACACATTGTCCTAAATGGATAGTTAGTTGTGCAAAAATGTTGCAGATTGTTACTTTAAAGGGATAGTTCATCCATTCTGAAAATTTGAACTAATTTCTCTTCCCTCCTAGTTGTTATGGAGGACAGTAGCAGTACTATCTTCCTCTCACCAGGCTAACCATTAGCCTCCTGCCATTCAGGTCGACTTCCCCCCAGGCTAATGTTCTTAAAAATAACCTCCTTAATCCTTAAATAACCTCCTTACTCCAAGCTGTTAAATAAACAAAGTTTATATCATGTCCGATCATTTTTTAACGTGGATGACTATCCTTTTAACTTTACAAGTCATACAAAGTACAAGACCAGCTTTTAAAGATGTTTGAAAGTCAACACTTTTCTTCATCTGGATATCTTGCCAGCTATTTTTGTTATTTTGTCCAATCCCTGTACTTGCATACATATATTATATAGACAGGCATATGTACATAGACTAAAAACTTTTCAACTGTTCTGGGATCACACACACATGCTCAGACACAATCATCTATCTACCCCCTGCCAGCCTTTTTTTACAATCACAAATACACATAAACACACACACACACACACACGCCGCTCATATGAGTGCTTTATTTTCTCCAACACCTGCCACTTAATGCCTCAAAACCCTTGGATGCACACAAATAAACACAGCTAGAAATTTTCCGTCCCACAAGTAGACTATTTTACCAGTCGCGTCAATGTACTCAGTGTGCATCCTTAATTTAGTTTGTGACACGTAACTCCCTTCAGCCTAACGGAAGCTTAACCACCTGCTCCCCAGATGCTGCTTTAATTCAAATAGAAAGCATGCCTCCCTCTCATGCTGGATATTCACACAGATCCAGACGATCCCATCCCCATCCTCCATCCACAGCAACGTCTCTCTGACCTCGACTTTATTTTTAAATGTTGTTGATGTGAAGACTTTGGAATTTCTCAGAAGGTAAGTGCTTGCCATGTTGAAAAGTGAAATTGCAGAAGGATGATTTCATTGATGCTTGAAAGAACATTTTATGTGCGTGGAGAATGATGAATGCAAAGCCGTACTGAATGGTCACATTCTTCTGGTGAAATATTTCTAACATAATGAGACAGGGACACACATCTTCCACTGTCTCAGTTATCAGTTGTGTAACTCTTAAGGCAGATTCTGGAGATTTAAAGATGGAAATAGACACTATCAATTGCAATTCACTCAGAGGCAGAATTTCTGGTGGAAAAATGCTATTGCATCTCATCATTAAAGTTCCACACTCTTATGGAAACCAGGCCAGGATGTCTTAAAGCTATTCTGGTGGTATGCGCTGGCCCAAAGCCCTGTTAAGACATGTTATGTTGGTGCTTTACCTTGCCAGCTTCACATCCCACTTGCAATTACTGGCAGAAAAGCCAAAGCTCATCTTTTAAAAATACAAAATATTAAAACACAGCATAAACCCTGATGCAGCAAGGTAAAATTATAATCAAATCCCCATAGACTATACTAAACAATGTCACATAAATGCACACCCATTGTCTGTCTGAGTTAGTGCAATACTTCACTTTGAACAGGATCCAAAGCCAATCAGCTTTCGTTTAGATGCCCGTGCCCAACCTTTGGGTGATTTCTCTGGTCATCACATTGAAACAAATGGAACAAAAACTCTCCAGCAGACATGGAATGAAATTCAAATGCTGAGCTGGTGTAAAACACATTGCCAGGGGGCAGTCTATAAGCTGTAGTGCACTAATTATGGGTCAGTTCTGAGGTATGTGCGAGGTCACTCAATAACAGCTACACTTAATGGGCCAGGGAAAGCTTGATAGGTGTGTTTAGTTGATGGTGTGTGGGATCAGGTTCTCCATGAAATATGGAAATGGAGTGTTGTTGAGGGTAAAGGTCAGATGATCTTCCTGTAAGCTGTGAAAAAGCCCATATGCATGTGCTCGAACAAATAGCCTTGTGTAGTAGAAGGGTTATACTAAGATATGGGTTTGCTGATATCTTATGTGAGAGATGGTAGTTAGTGTCACCCCTGTGACATGATGGATATAACACATTTCAAATGATTGCATATCCGGAATACATTCTAATTCCATTTTAATTTCACATAATAATAATAAAAATGAGAATACTACTACAGATATTGCTACTACTACTACTATGAGTAATAATAATAATGTTCTTGTTATTATTAGCACCTTCAGATTGAGTTGAAAAGTTTAATGTTAAAGGGACACACACACACACACACCTTGAAAAATGTGATATTATTTCACTTCTGCCCTACTGGATACCGGCTGGATGCTCCAAATATTAACTGTAGCGAAAATTAACTCAGACTGTTTCATAAACAAAGCTTGACTTTGACCATGTGTAGCAGAATCTTTACAGTCTGAAATGGCATTAAAAATATTGACGTTGTTATTAACCTGAAGGTCTCTTTGACCCATGGTACAACTATTTTCTTGTGCGAAAGAAGCCACAAGATCATAATCTTTTGGTACTCTGTAGAAAGTTGATATTTTTGTCCTCTAACATGTGTACATGTTTTTTATGAAGAAAACAAATGATAGCAAGTAATCTACTTCTGTCTCTGTGGTGGCTATTAGAGTGTGGACCCCCATTGGGAACCAACAGGCCGGCCCAGATTCAGACAAAAATTTTGAAATTATGTTCAGGTTCAGTCACATCGGTGTTATTTTAATGAAACTCTAGTGTAAAATAAATAAAAATGATGGACCTACTGTCTGTTCTGGGCAACTTCCTGTATGGTGCTGGAGTTTACGTGACGACGCTGAAGGCAACATGTAGACTATTTCAGGTGGTAAACGTAACCTAGAGATGGAGGACAGGCAAAATCTCGGGCTCGGGTCGGGTTCAGACCCAGGAAAGAATGCCCGTCGGGCTCGGATCAGGTTCGGACAAAAATATGTACCCACAAATTTTTTACTCTCCACACTAGTGGCTACTGCTCCTTTGTGATACACAGGAAAAACACAGGTTTGAACAGAAATTTGAGCAAAACTATCGTCCACATGCACTTGGTTATTGATTCATCACTCATTTTCCAACCTGTTTATCCTAATTAGGGTTGCAGGGTGCTGGAGCCTATCCCAGTGCTCACTGGGTGGAAAGCGGGGAAACACCCTGGACAGGTCACTGGTCCATTGCAGGACAGACACACAGACAGACACATTCACACACACATCCACACCTAGGGGCAATTTAGTATCTCCAGTTCACCTGACCTGCATGTCTTTGGACTGTGGGAGGAAACCAGAGCTCCGGCAGAAACCCTCTTGGTAATCCTATGTACATGTGAGTTTCAGAAAGGATTTGAAACAGCTCCCGTCCTTCTGTCTTCACCGTCAGTGACACTGAAAGTCACAAACAGCGGCGTCCCTCTCAGAGCGTGCATCGCCGTGTTCTTGCCATGCGGCCGCCCAGCAACAGCCGCGCTCCTTCCTGCGCATCCCTATTGATCTCTGCTCCACACCTCCACACACCGGTGCAATCAATCCCCTCCGTCTGTTTCAATTAGCATCACAGGTGTCTAGTTTCCCAGACCTACAGCACTACCTCACTACTGTATCTTCAAAACCTCATATCGGTTTATCCTTAATTAGTAGTGTAATCATCAGAGAGGAGGGTGTCTGACTGAAAGGCTACCGACTGAAATCTTTGGAAGATCTGATTTGGAGAAGAGTATCACCAGCACTGTTCCGTTCCTCAGCTGAAACACACTTCTCTCATCTGTCTAGCTGTCTGTCTCCTTTCTTGCTACAACTTCAACAGTCAGAGTGACCTTTTGGAAGATTGAAGGCTGACAGCGGAGATAGTTCTCTTTTGTTGACTCTATCTGCTGCCGCTCGCCTCCTCTGCTGCCTTGCACTCGCCTGACCCCTGACAGATAGAGAGACTCGGCCTGTCATACTTCTCCAAGTCGGAGCACTGAATCAAAAGCCTGTTAGGGCTGATACAAAATGACTTAATTGAATAAAGGCAGGAGACTAATGTGTGTGTCAAGTCTGCAGCTCAATAGAGATATCAGCCTTTGGTGTGTGTATGTGTGCGCCAGTGATTGATATTTGTTTTCCGCTTACTACTCGGGTGGATGAAAGAATAAAAAAGCGATGGTTCTTATAGGCCCAAGGACGGCTCTTTGTGAGCCCGGAACGCAATGACATGAAAAGGCCAGAATTCTGAATAAGTGATTATTATGCGTTCTTTGACTATAATTGTGAGCCTATTCATGGCACATCCCAACATGTTCATTTAGAAATTTAGATTGCTTTTGCTGCGCGCAGAGAAGGTTTGATATCACTTTACAAATGTCGAAACTCAAATACACATACGACAACCAAATGTACACAGATTATTAGAGTGTATGCAGATGACTACTGAGTATATGCAGGTGAAACAGCCGAGTGTACACAGGTGATAGTGAACAAAGTTTGATTCCGATGATGTGCACCAATACGGTAAAGATGAGAGGACAATGTCACCACCGAAGGGGGCAGTGAAATAATATCACATTTTTCAAAATGGGTGACCTATTCCTTTAAGCTCATTATCTGCTGTGGTGTCCACTTTTGCCTGATATGGTCTAATAAAAGTATCAGCATGAATTACAATGTTGTGTTATTATATAGTATTTTCTTTGGACCATAGCCTCAGTGAGTGCTCAATTATGACATTTTCATTGGATCCCTGTGATAACCACAGTGTTCTTGCAAATATTTGAACTTTTCAGATGTAAAAAGGGCAAAGAGAGAAGACTTCATCCTGCAACATATGTCAGATTATCACAGCGTTTCCATGTTTAGCTGCAGGATCTGTATATGTGGCTTTGTGTGACCACATTTGTGTGTTGTGTTAAGCTGCGTTGATTTATTGATTTGAAATGCTGTCGACAGTGACTAATGAGAGCCCAGTGAGGCAATTAACTCTTCTTTCTAATATAATTACTCAAAATGGCCATAATGATTCCACTAAGTGCCTTTGTTTTGGGTGCACTGACTCTGTTGGCCACTGGGGGGCAGAAGAACATCATCAGCTCAAGCCCAGGAAGACACACACACACACACACACACACACACACACACACACACTCACCCACCCACAAAACACAGACGTGCATGCCAGCAGACAGACGAAAGACAAAAACATTGTTACTTTGTCTCCGTTTGTTCTTTTTAATTCAATGGCATGACTGTTTATCAGACACACTGTTGCAGTCGCAGTTCAGAAAATGTAAATTTTCAGTTTATTCTTTCAAACTATATTGAGATGATAAATTACTTGGCTTGAAAACATGTGCCATACAATATTAAATAATCACAATGGAAAATGGTTCCAAATTGAGAATGTGTAGTTATGCAAATCATTCAAAAGCCAATTTGTTATATTCTTACAATGCGCTTTGTTCCATGCACTCTCTCATAAATACACACAGCACTAAACTTTGCCCGCTCAATAACTCACCTCAAGGAACAGCTTTTTACCATGACTTTGCCTGAAAAGAAACTTGGCCATTCCTTGGCGTCGATCCGCAGAGAAGGGTTCATGTTCAGCTCTGAACCCTGGATCTTTTCCAATAATCCCCCCAGCCTCGCAACGCCCTGCTGAGTTCACCAGCGCCACTCGCACTGATGAACCTACGGTGTGAGGTAACTGCCTCGGTGCGCTTAATCGGAAATAGGACAATAATAGCCTGTTCTCCTCTGCTAGGGATTGGCGACCGACTCAAATCCAAAGAGTCGGCAGCTAGCGTACACACACACATCCACACACTCTCTCTCTCTCTCTCTCTCACACACACACACACACATGCACATGCACACACAAACCTAGCTCTTCAGAAATGAAGTCCCCGGGAATGAACGTTTCACTGAAAAGATTAGCCTGGCAGGTTTCTCCATTGCAGTTAATCCACGTATTGTGAGGGGTGATAATCTAGGAGATGGAGAGCTTTGGAAGCCCTGGCTATCTTATTCAACTCTGGGGAGAGTTAGAGGTGTCAAGGCTTTTTTTGTGTCCAGGTAAAAGTGCATGCATACAGGCAAGGGAATTCAAAGAGGCCCCACATGCAAATGTCTAGAATGTTTTAGTACGTCCTTTTTTATATATATAATATCCTTTTATTGCCAAACGTGAAATCAGCAAAACAAATGCATAGGGAATTTTTTAACATATCAGTATTATGCCCCAGGCAATCCCCCCCATGTGAGCGCTCTCCTCCTCACACACACAAACACACACATATCCACATAATGCACAAATACACATACGTACACAAAACCGCAAAAATATCAATATGTAAGTTAGCTAATCGACTCAAAAGGGCAACAGTGCAATGCATCAAGTACTCTAGCGACAGTGAACAATTGCGACTGTAGCAAAGTGCAACAAAGGAAAAGGAAACATACAGTTTTTATAAAAATAGCAAAGATGAAAAAAGAAAAGTAATATAGATTCATATTCACGGTTCCTGCTTTTCCAAAAATGAAAGAAAGGGTAACCATAGATCATGAAAAACCTTTTTAAAGCTTTTCTCTTGAATGGAAAAAAAAAAGATAATTGGTCGATCTCAAATGTCAGAGAAAAGCTCTGGCATGGCATTTCATAAATAAAGACAGGTGCTCAACAGTAGACTTTGTGAAGGTGTGCATTGACTTTTATCTGTCAGCAGGTCCCAATCCCAAAAAAAGATGCATAAAAGTTCCTCCTCTAGTTTTACATTTAGTGCATTTAGTGCATGTGCAAGCTACTTCAAACATGCAGACGCACACCTTTTGCATTTAGAAACAATACTGCTCCCGATGATGGCAAACAGAAATACAGAAGGCTACACAGAGCCTTTTTTTTTGTGAGTTTGTATGAATCTCAGTGCGGCGTGTTCATTTCAAGGTCCTCTGCACTTGGGTGTTATTCTGAGAGCCGTAGTAAAAGCCCGTGCTCCGTTGACAAGTCTCATTACTCAGTGGTTGTAATTGAATTAGCTCTTTGCCATCATTTACCCCTCCAAAGGTCACCCAGGCTTTGTTCATAGATAAGAGAGGAAACGCTCATGCAAAAATCAACAACAGCCATTCCCAGGCGAGCCCATCCAAGCCGAGGCAGGCAACCGGCAGGAAGGAGCGCTTTTCTTTTCTGTCTACCAGTCTAGACCCTCCCTGCTCTTAGTTTCTCTTTTTCACATACAGACATAGAAAAATATAATTTCATGATCACGGTGATCATAAATCAGTTTGGATTGAGATGGAGTATTTCAGCTGGAAGCAGCAGCATCACGGCAGCTTTTCATCATGACTCAGATTTATCACCGCTAGTTAATGTAGCCGCACACAGCTTGAACAAGAGGCGCGTGAGTCATAAAAGGATGCTGGTCACTGTGTTTGTTTGTGTGTGTGTGTGACTGTAAAGTACATTCCTCTGAAATGCACACAAGTGACAACAAGCTGGATGACAGCTCCGTGCTTGCCAACTGTGAGTGGCTTGTCAGCTGAAAGTACAGTAACAATGCTAATTTAAGTTTCAACACAGTGCTGCAAGTGAACAATTACCCCACAGCAAACCGAGTAAATTCACTTGATTTCTTACAAAAACTTGGGGAAAAAGGTGCAAATTAGCAAGACAAGACCTGAAAATGAAATTGGGGGAAAAAAAAAAAAAAAAAGCCAAAAAAAGAAAGAAAGAAAAAGCAAACAAAAGCAAGACAAGCAACCGCCAGCTGCCCTGAAGAAAAATACAAAGAAACAAACTCCATGTTGTTAAGAGGGTGAGAGAAAACCTGTCAGAATGGTTTCAGAGTGTTAATATCACTGCTATCATAGCCAACAAACAAACAGGATGAGACAACAACACCAAGTCAAACAGTTTGATGTTGGAATATAATACAGTTTAGACTATTCACAAACCAGGGAACTGCACATAAATCTACTTTCTTATCAAGAATGTCTTTCTCCTCCAGGTAAATGGGGGCATTCTGAGAGAAAAAAAAAAAATCAGAATTCCTGAGATTAAAGTTGTGAATTTATGAGAAAAAAACACAAATTTATGAGGAAAATACTTGAAAATTCTGAGATTATAAAATGATAAATTACGAGATTTTCTGTGCTTATCTTTCTTGTTCTCTTATTCTTATGAAGGAAGCGCATGGCTTCACTTTGCAGAGAATATTGTGATTCTGGGCTCAAATCGCCAGGAGTTCCTTCTAGCTAAATCCCATAGTAGAAGAAAAACTATTTTTCTGACGTTTTTTTTCTCACAAATTTGTGAGATAATTTCATAATCTCCAAATTTTCAAGTTTTTTTCTCCGAAATTTACCACTTTAATCTCAAATGTTCTATGCTTTTTTCCCCTCTAAATATTACCTCTGTAATATTCTTTGGCTCCATAATTTTTTTCTTCCTAAAGTGGCCTGAATATGCCATCATCAAGATCTGTTTAAGAATAATATTACTGGGGATTACATGGATTTGTCTTTTAAGGTTTTGATTTCCAATGTTTGGCTATCACCTCACACATAAATGAGTTAACAGACATTATGAGTGCTATAAATAGGTATTTCCACACCTATTATTGCATCCATGGATGCAATAATGTCTTTGGCGTTGTTGGAGGGCCTTGCCAGTGTAATCAGGAGAGGGGTATTACTGTGGTGCTGCCTGAGCAGCTCAGCTCTCCTCCATCTGTAACTGTTACACATGCACCATGCACACTGATGTGTCTTGGCCTTGCACTTGGAGTTGCATCACTTCTTTTTCACCTCTTCCAGGCTTTGAGCTCAGAACTGACTGAATGAATGACTTTTTGCCATTTGCCATATTTTATCTTGCAGTGACGCTGACGTTAATACCTGACCAAATCTCTTTTCAACCTTGCATCGCATTTGAAGCATCCAGCATCCAGCAAGCAGCCAGCGCTCAGTAATAACTGTCCTACATAACAGCTGAGGGGAGTGAAATAATATCAAATTTTTCAAAATGGGTGAGCTATCCCTTTAAGCCATGAATATTTGGAAAATTGTATTTGCTGTTGGTATCCGCTGCCACCCAGAGAGAAATCAAGCCCCTCCATAACTCTTCTTTAAATTCAACTGCTTTCAATTTATATGGTGTCTGCAAGCTCAACACACACACACACACACACACACACACACACACACACACACACCTCTTTCTTTGAAATAGGCGGCTGTCTGTCTATTGACGTTGGGTTGCATCATTGACGTGGCCCTAGCAGAGAGGTGGAAGACGGGTCTTCCGCAGGGCATGCATATCCGTCCATAAACACCTACTCTTTCTACAGAGCCAGAGTGTAAGCCAGGAGACTTGGGAAGAAATTGATTTGAAACTAGTTTAATTGTTTGAGGTTTGCTTGATTTATCTTTCCATCCCCTCCCTTGAGTGGTGGATGCTTGAATACTTTTTTTTTTTTTTTAAAAATACTGTATTGTAAGTCTTGCCCATTAGGCACTGAACCTCAAATCCTGGCAGTGTCATGCTCTATATAGTGGGCTGCAGTTCCACAAGTTTTGTTTGAAAACTTGTAATTTGCTTCGGTCCACCAGCAACTCTACTATCTAGGGCTCTTTCATTGAACTACACTAATAAATGACTTGTTAGCAGGCCCATTGCCTGGTTAATGAGCTCACTTCAAATGAATGCGGCATATTTAAAGAGACTTGGGGTGAAAGCAGTGTGGGCAATGGTCAGCAGAATCACCTGGGAAGCTGCACTATGCAATATACTATATAATAAACACTTCAGTGCAAAGCCATCAATTAACTACCCCCATGCTATGGATGGGCTGATTCCCTGCATAGCCTGTTATGTCATTTCCCACCACAGCTGGCAAACATGCTGCTATAAATAGACTTTATTTGTGCTGAGAACTGGAGAAATGACTGATGAGGAGGTATTATCATTTCATCAGTGGGATGAATTGTTTTGTTTGTTAACTGTATCAGCTTATCCCCTTACATGTTAACACCCAAAACCATATGTTTTCAAACTAGCAACCTCTACCAAACAGATTAGATGTCAGTTAGTTGAATACAGTTTTCTCAATAATAATCTTAGGTGAAAATCAACTGTTTTATCTTAAAACTCCCACTAATCCTGAGCAGTATTTAACATCATTAAAGAACTCATTCTTTAATGAGCTCTCAACTCATTAAAGAAAAATCTTAAATGTAGTCATGTAACTAACTCTGCCTTGTGAGGTGACCTTGAAAGGCACGCATAAATAAAATGTATTATTATTGTTGTCATTATGTAATGACGCTCAATAACGTCCCTAAACCTTTGTTCAAAGATTAAACACTCCTTGCAGATGATGCCACATGTGCACGACAGCACCCTCTGTCAGACGTTTGGCGTATAGCATATTTCAGTGGTAGAGATTAGAGTGTGGATACCCGACCTGAGACCGGCAAAGCTCAGGAGGTCAGACTGGGTTTGAACAAAAATTTAGAAATTACGGATAGGGTCAGGTTCGGTCACATCGGTGTTTGGTCAAGTTTTAGTCAATTTAAGTTAAACTCTAGTGTGAAAAAAAAAAATCAAAATGATGGAGCTACTGTCTGTTCTGGGCAACTTCCTGTACAGTGCTGGACCATTTAGTTCTTGTGATCCAGAGTTAGCAGGTAGGTTTCACTTTCACTTTCAGTTTCACTTTCAGCTGGGGGACTAAGTTTCACTTTTAGCAGGGGGGGCATCTTAATAATAAGTCAACAAGTAATCTGGGTCGCTGAAATGTAGCCTGTTTTCTCCAAGATGCATCTTTATGGTCAGAGTGACAGGCAATATGTGGTCCCACACAGAGGGAGAGAAGCCCAGAGACACACTGCCAGTACTGTCACATTACCCCTATTGTAATTCTATAGCACCTCTGTTACTGAAAATACACTCATGTCATATGAGTATTGCTGAAAGAAAAAAATAGGGAAAAATACTAGCTACGCTTGCAAGCACACAAGAAACCAGGATAGATACTGTGAGAAATCTTGATAATGTGTTTAGATGTGTTGTGTTTGACCGATTCCTCAAAAATCCCAGTTTCCTCACATTAAAGTTATTCAGGCACAGTGTTGGAGAAGACTTCCACCAGTGCTGGCTGCTTCCTTGGGACCATATTTCTCTCTTCACTGGAACCATAAGGAATAGTCAATGATTTGTAGATAAAGCGCATATCCGTGCTCCACTATCCGCAACAGCTTCTGCCTAGTGCAAAATGGATAATGGAAAAAAAAAACAAAAACAAATAAGAACCAAAGCTTGTCTTGGAAAACAGAGACATGTTGTTCTTCCACACAAATTATTCCTCCCAAATTTAGTGCAAAATTTAGCGGCCTTGGCGGTACTTTGCGGCATGCTTAATAAATCCCTGAGAGTCTAACAGCCCCGCTGGCATTCTGTATAAGAGACCAAACTGGTTCCATGGACCGTCTGAGCAAATGACTGGGTTAGTGACACTGTCATTTTGGAGGCCTGTGTTGTAGGTGATGAGGTTAAATGCTAAGTCTGTTGCAGTGGGAAGACAGTCACATCAATGTCAATTCCTACCAGAGTAACTAAACTATATTTCCAAACTTTACACTGAACTTATGATAAGACATAAATGTCTTGTATTGATATATTTCAAACTGCACTCGTCCAGCACCTAAATGGAGCTGTAATATGACAGAGCAGAGAATAGCGCCATCACAGGATTAACACCACGGCCGGTAATATTAAGGAACCCACTGCCTGTCACCTCCGACTCAGCCATCACTAATGTTTCAGTGTTGTCAGTGTAGTAAATGGCTGCTCTCTTTCTATTTCTCTTGTCAGACAACTGCACAGCCATAAATGGGAAGCACTTGAAATGCTTGATGTCCTGTCATAATTATCATGATATATTAAACATAACCATTTAGGCTAATGAGGTAATTAATTAAGCTATTTAATGCACTGCTTAGCTAATGTTTGTATGTCAACAGTTGTCTTCGCATTGCTGATGTGAACAACGTAAAGCCTTATAAGCAGTTACAGCAGTCTCAAGAAAATCTGTTTTCCTCACTAATGCGCAGATGCATGCAGCTTATTTTTAGGTTTCTGTCATGCATGGTTCCATGCTGTCGGGTGGAAAAAAGTTAAATGAGTCAGGGTCACAGAGTGCCACTAGGCCAGGAATTATGTCACTTGGCATAGTTTTCTTCTTCCACTTTGACTTTAATTGGAAACCAATGAATTTAACAATTCATACTGATCCCATTGTCAAGGACATCCCAATCATATCAGCAATCCGCTCAAAGCCAGAAGCCAGAGAGCTACCAGGTCATTACTACAGATGTAAAGAATATTAATGAATATTCGAAAAGCACAAAAAATACGTTTTAAACAGATATGGATGTTTATATTTGGATGAGCTGGGAAAGATGCCATGTTTTTTTTTTTTTTTTCTCAGTCTTTCACTCTGGAAGAGAGAGTGTGCCAGATAATCAAATTAATATGAATTCTTAATTCCTTTGAGTCACACCTCCGTGCTACTCACTGCTGGCCTCTGTGATGACAGTATTTTCTGTCCTGGGCTTTAATCATCCTTTCATTACACTAATAGGTTCATTGGTTTGAATGGGAAACAGATAACAACCTCCGGTTTTGCTATTAATCTCCATCTTTCTCTGTTATCTTATTGATTACTTGATTTTGTAAAGCAAGAGCCATTGGAGTATCACAGCAGTCAGTGATGGACAAACACACACACACACACACACACACACACACACACACACACACTGGCAAAGCAGCGCTGACTTTGTGTGTGTGTCCTTCATTCTGATGAGTTTTTCCTTTCTGACAGTTCCTGTTGTCAAAACCTGCATCTTTAATGAATTCATAACTGTGGTATTGTCGGCTTGATCACTGAGGCATAAAAATAATAGCCTAGTCTGTATGTATTCATAAAGAGATGCAGTGTTTTTCTCTTAATTACAGGACGATTATACATTTTAAAGGACCACACCAATGATTTGGAATAGTTACAGTTTTCCAACATTTCACATTGCAACAAACCATTTTGCAAATCATGCAGGGGGTACTAAAGATTTCACAATATTCAATCAGGATCCCTCAGTTTTTAAAGATGATTTTTTGGTTGGAACACCTGTGTAAAGCAAACATTTCCACAGGGGAAACATCCAATTTCAAACCCAGCAGTGCTGCTGCTTTTAGGAAAAACTGTTGTGGAGGACTTTATTACGGTGATGGAATATTGGTGTGACGACAGTCTGAAGTCCTCTTGGACTGATGGATCTAGGATGGATAATGATGTAGGAGTTCTAAAATACTAAAACGCTTCCAGAAATGTGAAACATACACATTTTATTAGATATTACATTAAACATGCATCACCGGTGTGGTCCTTTTTTAAAGTTGCCCTCCACAGCCACATGTAAACCTAAGAAATTTCTGAGAAAATATTTTGCTAGCTGGTGGCATGCTACATGAAAAAGGACAAGACAGAGATATGTAATCATTGTGAAAATATGGGAGACATCAACATCAAAGCACCTTATTTATCCCCTGAGGGCAGTTCTGTTCAGGGCAAACAGCAGCATAAAATCCACGGACACATCAGACACACATGAAGACGGAGTAGCAGGTGGGAGTGAAGTACAAAATGGACAAGAGCTGAGACCAGCTCTTGTCCATTTTACTGAATTAATGATATCTCAGAATTAATTCAGAAAAATGGAAGATTTTTACCAAGAAAATATTTCTCACAATTCTGAGTTAATTAAATCATTATTCTTAAAAAAAAAAAAAAAAAAAAAAAAAAAAAAAAAAAAAAATAGAATAAATAACAGAAAAAATAAGGGGAAGAAAAACAGGGCAGAATTGTTTTTTCTTAACTTGAAGCATTATGCTTCTGTTCATTAGTATACAAAATAAAATGGGCGATAATACGTTAAATTGTACATTAAGGGTTACAATATGATATACAGTTATTACTTTTCCTTTGTGTGAGCTGAGAAATCCAATGCTCACTGTGGGTCTGCACAAAGTCAAGCAGAAATAATTTCATTCTTTTGTAGTTTTCTGAAATTTTAGCTGTATTTTAGATATCAGTTTCATATCAGCAGAATGTCTTTAAAAAAAAGTCCCTCCATAGTATCATCTAAATTTAAGCTTTTAAAAGTATTAAGATGACAAAAATGCATTTTTTTTTTCTCCCGTTTTGGTCTTAAATCCAATTCCAATGGCTTAGAAAGGGGTATTTTCATCTTTTTCCTTTTTTTTTTCTTTTTCTTTCTCTTTTTTTTGGTCCATATTTTGACAAACTGTTTAAAAAAAGCAACTGATATTTAAATGGAACTGTGAGCATATATATTAATATATGTTATAATAATTTATAATATGTGTAAAAAACATATCACTCATATTCCAGAGTTTCTCTGGCACAAGAATCTAAGAAACTTTATTTTATTTTTTATTCATTGATCATGAATTGTAAGCAGCATCAAATAGAATGAGTGCCAGTGTCTTTAGAGGAGCGGGGGCCAACATGGCGCCGTAGAGCATCGCGGCCTGGCTGCACAAACAGTATGCAGAGCTTTCAGACACTTTTCTTTTAACCTCCCCGCTCTAACTATGAGTTTTTCCCACCTTTCCCAATTGAAAATCAGAAGGATTTTCTCCCCCTGCGATAGCCGCAATTTCACAAGACAAGGTGATGAGTTCAGCTCGGCCCCAGACAGACAAAATTGCTGTAATTTTCTCTGCTGGCCAGAAAAGCACAGAGCTGGCTGGGAACTCCTCCTACTAACTCCATCTCTCTGCTGTTAACTCTCTCGCTCTCTCCTTCCCTCTGATCTTCCTCTGTTCCCCCCGGTGGACAGCGGTGATCAGGTCTTGTCTAGACCGACTACTTAAGACCTCAGCGCTTTGAAGTGGGTAAAAAAAAAAAGAAAAATATGTAAAAGAGAAATTAAGACCAAGTGTGTAAAGGGGTTTTCCCTCTTGTGTTCTATTTTTCTGCCTGTACTCTTCTCTTTGCTTGACGGCTTGACGGGGAGTGTGTATTTTTGTTTGAGTGAGGGAAAATCAATTGCTGCGAATAACCCCAAATATTACTCCACTCAGATGGTACCCTGTGGCTGTTTTTTGCTTTGCCTGTTTTCTCAAGCATGTGCTTTGCATTTCCAGTGAGCAAGAGAGATGACTACTCAAAAAGGACAGAACGGTAGCTTTTCCTCACTCTCTTATTTCTGTCTCCATCTTTCTTTTCTTTGAGATGTGGCTGTGCCACATAGACTTCCATCTTTTTGTCGCCCTCAGCGGAAAGCACTCGGGACATGCCATTGACAAGACCGAGAGCTTCTCGAGCTTTTAAGTGCTCTGAATGCCAAAGTCAAATTTGTTTTAGCTTTTAGAAAAATTGGCATCATTTGGGGTTTCAGAAGTTGCCCCACCATCAGCACGACAATTTTTTGTATAGAAAATAAAATTGTCCTTTGGTCTTAACATTTTGACCGAACAAGGGGAAAATAAAAAGAAATCATTTGCAGTTTTATTCTATTCTGCCACTCTCTCCCTCAGCCTCTGTTCAGTAGATCAAAGGTAACATGGCGGAGGCTCTGAGGTGGCGGGGGTGTTGAAGATGGATCTCTGGAGTAGGAGCTCATATCCATTACAAGCCTGTCACGGGGAGACTGACAAAAGATGAAGTGGCGCGATAAGAAAGTAAATGACCTCCCATGACAGAGCAGCGGCGACCGGGAAATGGATTTGAATACGATACAGGAAATACGATGGGGCATCTCACTTGTGATGAGTGTGGTGGGTCCCACCCACATGCGACTGGACTGGAATTCTTCATTATTTTGTTTTGAGCTTCCTGAATAGAGAGAGAAGTTGAGGATCCATCATAGTTGTGCTTCAGGGGAAGAGGAATGGCCCACTTAAGATATATAGCCCAGCTGATTGAAGCTGTTTAAGGTCTTTCACTTCTTTAGATTGGCCATGTGGACCTCTTTATTCATACAGTTGAATGGAATGTGTTTGAGTGCATAAACGCGTTCGTACCATTCAAATCATTTTCTTTCCCTGCCCAGATTTTCCAGACACCCCATGGATTTGAACCAGAAGCCTTCGAGTGTCAATTCTAAAATTCTCTACTGTACCACAGCAATATTTAGAGTAAATGTTTTTATTCCAGGGCTTTTGAGGGCTTTCAGGTGATGTAATCACCAGCAAGCCATCTCCTGATGGCCATACTGGAGGTAATTAGCTCTTGGCTGTGAACAGCTTGCAACTTGTGTCTTGGCTTTCTTTAAAGAATTGAGTGAAAATGACTAAATTCTCTCTGTTTTTGACTGGGAATTGATCCTTTCATTTGATTGATTTTATATAGATAATATTAACTAACCATAGTGGTTGATCTACTACACATCGCTGTGTTGCTAAAGGGGTAGTTTGAGAAGATAGATTCTTTAAAACTTAGGTTAGTAGCCAAGGCTTTTGTTATCTTTAATCAGAAAAAGAAAGCAGATTGTATTTGGGACCTGCATCTACTCAGGACCTGCCTCTATTTACTGTTACCCAAAAGTTACAGGAAAATTAATAATATAGAAAATCATCTCTCAAAGCCCCCTGAGTTTAGCTTTGTCTCCTTCTTTGTTCTCCTCTCTACCTATTTCATGCTATAACACATTAGACCCGTGCTTTGGAGAGCCATAACCACGATGTCGCATGTGAACTGCCTGCCCGCTGTCTGCAGCACATTCCTTTTGGAATAATGACATAATCTGTGCTCGACAGCGTCCAGTTTGAGAATTATAAAGTCTAAAAAAATACCAGTACCTTAGCCTCTGTGCTGATTCTGTCCTGGGACCACACGAACAGGCCATGGCTATTTGGAGATTTGCCTTTGTAGGAGTAGCCCATACTCTCCAGGGAAACACGCTACATCGTATTTATGAACTTATGATGGCAGTATGGCATGTTACAGAACTTTCTCAATTGATGTTTGTCCCACTCTGGACTGAAGTTGGGCATTAATCGTGTCCTGTCCTCCCATATCCCTTCTTGATAAAGTCTCGCTTGTCAGGCTTGTTAAAATGGCCCTTCTTCATCGCAGTTGCTGTTCAAAATGAACGTTTCCAATCGCTTGCCATCAAGAAAATATAGAGTGCTAAAAAACCCATTTGATTGTGGGGACTGAGGTCACCTTGGGAGGCTGGGGAGGGTTCTTCTTAGGAGTGCAAACGCTGCCATCCATCAAGAGCTGTTGCCACAGAGGATGAGAAATTACGGGCTGGTCGGACCCATAAATGTGGCATATTGATAACTTTGTGATCCTGAAAGTGGCTTTAGTTTTAGGTCATTTGGACTCCAACTATAACACAGCCTACTGCATTGCTGCACGTATTAGCTTATGTAGGAATGATTGTGAAATTCTGGGCCAATACTGAGGTTTAAAATGACAATTTAGCTGACAGCTGAACTTTTTTTTTATTATTATTATTAAAGTCTTTTAGGCCGTCTTTGTACTATATGTGAGTGAGCATAAATTTAATTATACAAATTTCTTAAAAAAAAAAAAGACCTCATAACCACTTTAAAAAGATTAATTTTGTGAAAAATAACTGTTTCAAAAGCCCTTGTAGCCTGCTATACAGTTACCTACTCCCACTAATTTCTCCGTCAAACAAATGTAGCCTATTCTAGTTTCTTGCTAAAAACAAAAATTTGCAAGACTACATTGAACACATCATGATACTACATACCATTAATTTATCTTTTATCATTATCACCTCTAGTGATAATGAAGTGTTGACAGCAGCGTGGGTAAGGCTGCAGCTTAGTGAGACCTGAGTCTCAGAAAACTGTGACCCTGTTCCACCTCAGGATCAGATATTGATCCTCATCCCTCTTCAGTCCTGACTTGTGGGCCTACTGGGATCTGAAGATGTTCACAGTTCACTGGTCTAGGTGGTCGGTTTGTGTCATCTGTGACAGTGCCTCCGTTTACTCTCTCTAAACAGCACAACATGTTTTTGGGTCAGTACTATTCGACATGTCACAATCATATTTTCCATGGTTCTTGCACCTTTGTCAGCTGAAGTGACAGCCAGTGATTACTAACACTAACACTGGTTGTAATTCTTGTAGATGTGCAGTCGATCTGATTTTTCATTTTCTAAGTGACAGGCAAAATTATAATGAAAATAAAATCCCAGATCATTTGTCTCAAGCCCTGGACAATAATGGACGGATATTCCACCAATAAATCAGTGCATCCCTACTTTTGTGTGAATTACAACAGTCATTTTAAAATTTTCGTAGTGTTTATAAATATGTATTTGCTATAGCAGAAGTGTTAAAAGTGCTCATAAATAAATAAAATGAATTAAATGTAAGATCAGCAAAATCAAAAAAACAATGGAAGCGAAGCAAGAAATATGAAAGTGGATCAAAGAAGAAAATCAAAGGTTCTTCAGAACAGTGGTATTTTCAAGGCGATTAAGAGCCTTTTGGAGGCTCCAGAAGCCAAAAACCCAAACAGTATTTATGGGATGTTTCCTTGTCTGTGGCTACAGTATGTTGCTACAGTTTCCTGTCACTACAAGGAAAGGAGCCATCCTTTCAGTCATAGCAGCATGAAGTTAATCTGACCCAGGTCTGAGAACGGCCGACATTGATGATACTGGGACAGATGAATTCGGAATGACTTTTCATAGAATTAGGGATTCGTTCCAATCACAGACCCTCCCCATTATTGCCTTGGCAGTGAAAATGAAATTACAGATGTTGCAAACATGCTGCTGAAATATGGTGTTACCCACAAGCACTGTCTCACACCATATGGCATTTTTTTGTGCTCTGGAAACTGATGAATTTAACCAGCAGAATGAATTGTCATGTGGAAGCTCACAAATACATACAAACACACCTGGGAGCTGTCCAGTAGTAATGGAGTCTTGCGCTGTTTGTAGCAGTATGGCATATTACAGAACTTTCTTAATTATGTGCCAGGACCTTTCCAGTTTGACGTGGGCCATACTGGGATTAGATCTGCATGAGGCTGATATCGGCCTTTTATTAAATAGCCTTTCAGATATTAGCCATTGTAATCCACTGATATGGAAATTCCTCCCTGACCACAGCTAGAAAAACACAGTCTGGAAAATCTGTAATGAGAATTTATATTATTTATTTTTTGCATGTTTTGGTAATCTGAATTTCATTCAATTGTTTTGTGTGTGTGTGTGTGTGTGTGTGTGTGTGTGTGTGTGTGTGTAAATTCATTCTTATTTTTGCTTCAGATTAATGTATCCTAGAGTTTTCCTTCCAGTATTCCTATGCTTTCCTATATTTTTGTGTAGTAACCACAGTTTTACCATGGTCCTAACCCTAACCCTAACCCTAACCCTAACTATGATTATGACACTCATGGTAGTATCACCGTTTTACTATGGTACTTTATGGTAACTGTCCTAACCATAGTGCTATCATGGTTTCTTAAGGTATTTCATGATTGTTTGATAGTAATAATATAATAAAATTGTGGTTAAAACATAGTCAGACCACGGTTCAGAAACTATGAATTTACTTCTGCCAAGAAACCCATTGGTACCAACATATGAGGAGCCAAAGACATTCAGATTGAAAAACATTCTGTCTCCTTTTTCTCTTTCCTTGTCTTTGCTACCTTGTCTCCCTGCCTTTGCTCGCTTTGTTCTGGAGTATAAGTACTTACGTCCCTTGCTCTCGCAGAGTGGCTGCATGGTGCCACCACACCACGACACAAACATTATTAAGATGTATTGGGCTTGGCGACTCCTCATTATGGTATATGTTGTTAGCCAGGCTGGGGATGAGAAAGTGACGGAGGGAGCTGTCCATCGTATGTTCTTCAGCTCCTCTGAAAATAATTCTGTTTGAGGAGAGGCTGGATAAGATAGAGGCTCAGATAAATCACATTAACTAAAGCTGTTAACTCAAACCCCACCTCCCACTGGCACCAAGACTGTGAATGAAGAGGCCACCTCTTGCTAAAGCTAAGTGTCTGCTGTATTGGAATAGAGAATACAGGGCAGCTGTTTGAGAGCAGGTCTAGATGAAATGAAGCTGTTAGCCGCCCTTGCCACTCGGTATCAAAATTAGTCTCTTATCTGGATTGTATCTAGATCCAAGCAAATGTAGCTGGATTTCATTTACACCAGGCAGAAAAAGGCAATTGTCACACGTCTCATTTCTTCTGGTGATACTTACGTTTGTTACTGATATGATTTTGTTTCATGAACAATAGTTCTGCCTTGCCAGTGCAAAATGAACAGGTTGATTTGAACCATTTAAATCTTTGATTTTCTACAAGTTATGCTGAAAATTCTCTGGTTGCTTTCCATTACCAATACTTAATTAGCACTTGCTTGCTAGCTAATTATGAATATGATATCAAAACTATGTACAGTAATGAAAGACAAACCAAAACAGCAATAAATGTGTCCGTGGGTATTTATAAAAATGAGATGGACACACCAAGTTATTCAAATAGCTGACCTGGTGCTGGGTCCTAATGAACCAAGACTATGCCAGATCGTCAGCAATTCTGAGATAGAGCTAATTTTTTCTTGTATTCCTGCCCATCTTTCCCTGAAATGCAATAGGTGTTCAAATTGAATGTAATAGTTTTGTTTCTTCGATGCCTCCATCATCTCCATCTTTCCCTGTCGAGTAATACACACCCACGCTTGTTGTTGACATGAATCCCACTTAAGGTACCGCTGGTTCTAACATTCCATGTTTCCAAAACCAATTTATTCTTGGTTGAAATGCTTACAACAGTTCAAAATTATGTCTGTGTTAATTCCTTATTGGTGGAAAACAGCATTAACATAGGATTAGGGGAGGATGGGAATGGATGTGTCAGGACTGAGGCACAGTTAAACGTGCATCAGAATGGTATGTGTAGGTATTACAAATGTCTGTGTGAGTGCTGCCAAACATGATCAACACTCAGTACATGAATCCACCTTATGAGGACAGAACATTCAGCAAACGTCACCTAAACCTGGCATGTTACCACATACACCAGCCCTGTGTGCTGGAACAAGATATACTGGATGGTGACATTAACCTCTAGACACTCTGACATGGTATATTGATGACCAGGTGTCCAGGGAGTCAGGGCCTGATGATGTATCTGGATGCAGACCCATATTGAGTTTTACACCCTCTTTAAGTCACTGTCAAGTCAATTAAGGTGATATTTCACTTTGGTTTGTTTTCCAGCATGTTTACCTCAGCATGACTTCATGGATAGTCAACCTCCAACAGGAGCTGTCCTCCTTTTTCTGACTCTTTACTGCTAATTAGAAGCTGGCAAAAAAGAACACCCCCCTCAAAAAGATAACAAAGAACAAATTGCATGATAATTTTCAGACTTAAATCACAGGGTAATTTACAGACTAAAATGTTTTAAATTATCTGTTAAAAAAAAGAAAAAGAAAGAAAGAAATATCTTCAATCCAGAGATGAGCTTTTCCCACTATGTAATGACAACTTCGTTTTAATTAAGTTTCATTCAAAGGCATAAATATTATTAGATAGTGCTACTTACAGGGTGTTTACATTTGGTGACATTTAGTTGAGAAAGAGTTGGCAAGTCGGTCTTCTGAAAAAAAAAAAAAAAAACAAATGCTATGAACTGTGTAGATTCATGAAGGGAAAGCAGCGCTGGTGATGACTTCTTGTGGTGGATATTACTGCACTTCTCAGCTGACCCGCACAACTTCCTACTCAGCAGTTAACACAGAACAGGGTTAATACAACAGGACAAATGTTTTGTTCTGATGACATCTGCTGTAATAAATAAAACTGGACATTGTGTAGATAAACTGATAATGGCCTCTGCTTTGTCAGTTAAATTGGTCTCAAATTCAATTCTAAAAGGCACTTAAAAAAATCTTTAAACGGTACACCTACACCTAAATGGCTGCATTAGCACAGTGTTGCTGTAACTAAGAGAATTGTTGCTCACAGCTAGAAAATCACAGAGTTACATCCCGGAATGTGGCAAGGAGCACATAAAGAGGGAAGGGCCAATATGTCATGGTGACAGTATCCCAAATTTGCACCGGTGCCAGACGTTGGTGCCTCTAATTTTGATGTCAGTGGGACAAGAACGGAAAAAATTCCACTATAAAACACTGTAACTCTGCCGTTTGAACTGTTTGACAGGACAGAGATTCGACTATATAACAAAATGCATGTTACATAATGCCAACAGCTAATTTTTGTCCAATGTGCACATTAGTTGTCCTTGCTACTGATGTCAACACATCAGTCCAGCAGCTGCAGAAAGCCTACAATTGTTAACATCAGTGGTGTTGTTTCAGCAAAAGCCAAGATATGGCAGTGTGACATGGCATCCCAGAAATACACAGTGATGAATATGAACTATGAAAATATGAAAATAATTACCTTTTAGTCCCTTTTACTGCATATGATAACAAATACGGGCCGGTCTCATTTACCTTCTTATTCAAATAAACAATTTGATGATATTTCTCATCTTTTCTGAGCAAAGTTTTGTATAAAAGAAGTCAAAGGCAGGTCTCTTATAAATCCCTGTCCCAAATACAGGCCGGCTGCAGTGACTGAAGCAAATAAAAGCCCCAGCTGTTAATTAAAGTTTCACAGTACAAAGGCCTGACTACACAGGTGGATTTCAGTCTTCAATAAAATGTCTGAAATCATTTGTCACTGTAAAAAAACACCTACAATCACAGACACTATTTGTTCAGGCTGTTGGGCTCTTAACTAAAGCAGCTGGGAAAAATTCTTCCAAAAAACACTGTCCAAAATCATGCAGGAACCAACAAATTCACTCACTGACACTCAAATTATAGACCTATCAGAGGTCTGTTTTTCTCTCATAGACAGATAAGCCTGAAAGCGTGTATGCTGTGTGTATAAATCTGATTCCACGGTATGGCAGCTGTGATAGCTTGCCATTCCTAATGGACGACTACGGCCGACATTCACAAAACAATGCTACTGTTTGCTAGATGCAAGTTTAAAATATAAAATCCCATATCAAATATGAGCTAGTAGGGTTGTGCCAAAAAATCGATACAGTGATATATCATGTCAAACGATTTTGTCAGGTGCCTTGACAAAACTGAAGGCAAACATATGCAGTATGCAGGATGTGCACTTAAAGTCCAGAGAATATGCATTATTGTTGCACCAAGGCATAAGAGAAAACAGAAACACTTTTTTAAGTTAAAAATAAAAATAATAATAATAATTTGCTTCTATAACCTGTGTGTTAAAAAACGTAATATTTTATTTTAGTTTATTTTTAAGATTTCTGTGGGTCTTAATTGTTCTCATTCTGTTCAACCGATAGACATACATTCTAATAAATAGCTGTTGTACTAAATTTTGTGTGGGACATAGTCAGTGTTCAGTATCAGTGTGTTTCAAAATATTATGGCCTCTGTATTGTGTTATGTATCATATTGTGAAGTTGTTGGCAATAGACAAATTAGTCATAATTTGTGTCTCACTTGTGCTTACCCTGGCTCAGGACCACACTCTTTAGCACCACTATTTGTATTTGTATTTGTATTTGTATTTGCAAAATAATTGGGATTCGGAATCAGAGGAAGGTGTTTTGAGTCGCATTAAAATATATGTATTATATATGTTCTGAATGCCAAGGAGCTCCCACTATAGAGCCCACAGCGCCCCCATGAGATGAAGCCAACAGTGTTAATGCAGCAGAGATAAGTTTCATTTTCAGTGTAGACAGCATGAGGTGAGCAGTGCGACAGCATGTCCACTAGTAATCCACTCGTAATTTAGTCAGCTTAGAATGTTAAACTGTGTACGCCCAATGACAAGTAAGTGTTGAAGTTAATATTATTAGGGGAGACCGGGGACGGTTGCAACACTTTTTACATTTCTCTCTGTTACTCCGGGACTGTTTGGACTAGATCAACCAAATTTTTATATATTTAACCTTCAACTGTCTACTAACTTCCCATACCATTTAAAGTTGGTTGCATAAAACATGTTGTTCACAATAAGCTTGGTGCAGTGTTGCAACCGTCCCCGGACTGGCAGCCATGACAGAACAGCATGTGCTAGCTACACAGACAGCCACTGAGCAATGCTAACCATATCAGCTCAAAGACAACATAAACACGTTGCAAACAAAATAAAGATTGGATCAATTCACATAACATATTGATACAGTATCACTACAAAAGTATTTGTGAAAATTACTTTCATACCGCAAAAACACGTTTTTCCAAATAAATGAAGAAAACTGCCTCCTGCTTTGTCTTCAGTGTTCTTGCTGAGTTGAGGATCTTACTGAGCATGTTCAGTGTGAGTGTCATCACTCTAGCTTGTTTCTGATTGGCTGAACCAGCTCTGTTGCAACCGTCCCCCTGTTGTAACTGTCCCCAGTCTTCCCTACATCATGGGTGGACTGGCCATCGGGCACACCGGGCATTTGCCCAGTGGGCCGATGTGCTACGTGGGCCGACAGTCCCCCGAAACTTTTTTTTTTTTTTTTTTTTTTTTAATTATTATTTAAATAGCTGGCCTGCCCATACAACCAGTAGATCAGCGGCCCGATTGACACTGGGCTGGCCCAATCACATTGCTAAACAACCCCTTTTGCGTAGTTTGGTCCCGCCTGCATAATGATTTCGGCAAATAAAGTCATTGCAAGAGTTTGTTTACTAACCACCGGGCCAGCCCTTGAGACACGCTGCTCTGCGGCCCATTGGTTATTCTTCTTCACTGACACGGGGCTGGCCCAATCACATCACGAGCCTGTGGCTCGGTGCGCCGGTGTGCAGTGCAACGCGGGTCGAACGTTATCTCATAGGATCTACTGAGATGGAGAGAAAACACAAAAGTGGTGCAGAGAAACTGCGAGAAAAAAAGCGGCTGTCAATTTTCAAACCGATCAGACTTTTTCGCTTTTGGAGTTTTTCGTAATTTATCAGCATGAATAAAGTATGAGCCCAAACAATGTGAGAGGGACATAATCCTGATAGCAGAGCGGGTAGTGTCTCCGTCTGCCGTGCTGGAGTTCAGGGGTTCAATTCCCCCAGACAATGGTGCATTTTTACTTTAGTACCTCACTTTGTTGTTAACCATGACAATGAAGTGATTCTTATTATTCTGCCTGTCATTGGCTAGATAACACACACAGTGGCATTTAGGGTTTCTGTAATTTTCATTTCTGTACTCTTTGTGAATTTGTTTTGTAACCCAGGTGCTAAATTATTATTATCATTATTATTATTGTTAGTATTATTTTGCCTTGTTTTTTTTTTTTTTTTTTTTTTTTTTTTGCCTTTTTTAATGCCTTGTTCTAACTTTATGGGTAGATATATATACCAATCGAATCAGATTCAGATTTAAACACGGATTTGTGTGGTATACTTTGTCACCATGACCTTCCTATGTGCAGTCTGGGCTCATTCTCCATTCATGTTGATAGGCACCTGCACTTACTAATCTGAAGTAGATGCCCAAAAGGCGTTGGCCAGTTGTGGCTTGTTCAATAGAATAAAAAAGTTCCAATTCATCTATTGTATTTTATTGTTCCACTATAGTACTATAGGCCAGTATGACTGGGGCAGCCAAGTAATTTGACATATTTGAAAAATTTTTTAAAAAGTAACGTAATAGTTGATTTTCCTGGTAATTAATTACTTTTTAGTAGAAGTAACTAGTAACTATAATTAATTACTTTTTCAAAGTGACGTGCCTAACACTGCTGATGACAGCTAACTAATTGTATGGCATTATGGCTTTAAAGAGTTGCACAGTTGGTATAAGAGAGCAAAAAGACCGGAAAGGTGTGCGTGATCGAATGTGGTGGGCCGGTCTGGTCCAAAATGCCCGGGCCGATTTTTTGTCCCAGTCCGCCCCTGCCCTACATCACCACTTTATTACACTAATGATGCAAGTCTGAAGTTGTAACGGCTAGAGGGCAGTTAAGTGTTTGCTTGCTATGAAGACGGTGACTGACGGTGAGCTTATGACTGGTTGCATGTTAATATGAGTGTATATCATTGATAGGTCATTGACTTTTAAAATTTTTATTTGATGTAACTGTTTCAAATCTTTACCTGTGTAATTTAATATTATTATGTACTTTCAGAACTACACACCTCAAAGTGCAAGAATTGTAAGAATCGTGGCGAGTCACCAAGTCAAAGGGACATTACTGATCCAAGATCATGTGCATTCTGAGTGATCCCTCACAGTGATCCCACCACTGAATGACCAGGTTTAACCAACTGTTCCCATAACAATTTATATTATCTAAAGTCGAACTTAAAAAAACAAAATGTTCGGTAGAGTAATTTATGAATCAGAAAGCCGTAATTCGTTACTTGCTGAATATGGCTTCAGGTTCAGGTGCATTCCTAGTATTTAGTATTTAGTTTGTATCCAGCTGAGTCAGAAAAACTGATACAATACAAAGACAAGAATCCAAAACATTGTACCAGCTTTAACATTGTTGAAAACGACCCTGTCCCACATATAAAACCCAATGTGAGTCTTTGCAAAGGTAAATCAGTGAGAGTAAGACAATTGGAAAAGTAACAAATGACTCTAATTTCCATGCTTCCAACAAACTTCCTCCTTTGCCCAGCCTCATAGATCGTTGGCTGTGACAGTGAACTGATAATTGGTTGTGTCTGAGAGACCTGAAGCAAACTGATCCGGCACAGGCCAGGAATAGTGCATGCTAATAAGGAGCAGTGAGGAGATGCTACATTAAGCATTACATTGAATAGTATGGGAACACAATTAATGATGTCAGTGTTTCCAACCGGCCGACAGACGTCTGCAGCTTACTTATTTATTTTTTCTCTGCGCAGAGGAGATGCAGAGATTTTTATGGTAATATCTTTTCCCTTTTACGTCTTTATTCAGCACCAATTTCATCAACATGGGACCTTGATGTTTGTAGGCCACTACAAATCACCCCCAAATCTGATTTTTTTTTTTCCAACTTCCCATGAAAGACAAAAAGTAGTCACTGGCAAAGCTTTTTGGACCACAGAAACCACTGTGATTCATCACAATGCAACAGCCCCTTCACAACACAGCAGCTTTACATGATTACAAGGTAAAAAAAAAAAAAAATAAATAGTGATTGCATCACACAGGTTGATAATACAAGATCTGAAATAAAACATGCATAACCCATGCATAAACAGCAGTCAAGCACTCATTTGTCAGCTCAATGTTTTCATCAAGACAGAAGAGAGGCATGATGCTGAACTCAGTGATGAATGAGCAAGTCTTTTTAATATAGTTATTCATATAATACTGAATTAATGGTGTGTGTGTGTGTGTGTGTGTGTGTGTGTGTGTGTGTTATGATGTATGTGATGCATGTGTTAGTAGTACTCTAGAAATCATATTTAGGACACATACAGGTGGGCTATAAAAAAAAAAAAAAAAGGAAATTAATAAAGATTTACTGGAAAATTAGCAAGAAATTAGGAAAAAGAAATGACCAGAAAATGACTTACAGAAAATTACAGAAAATGACAACTGTTCAAAATATATTATAGGAAAGTTACCATACAATTAGCACAAAATTACTCCAAAAATGTGTTAATAAAAAAGCAAGAAAATTATCTTTTGAAAAAAATCAATTAGATGATAATAATAATAATAATAATAATAATAATAATAATAATAATACAGTGAATTTTGTTAAGAGGTTTAAGAGGGAATTTTCTACTTTTCAATTGCCTTTCCCCACAGTTTTTTTTTTTTTTTTTTTTTTTTTTTTTTTAAGAAATTAAGTGAATTTGCCCAGGTTTCACTTTCTAAGGGTTAATGTCGGCGTACTTTCACTCACTTCCAGCATCCACACCCCCCCAAGCCAAAGACCTACAAAGTGCTAGCCCACAAATCATAATGCCACAGATTTTAATCTCTCAGAATCCTCTTTGTATGCAAATGAGCTCCACTGATGTTAATTATGAGGGAACTTGTGAGTTTCCATGGACTGCTGCCACACAGTGATGTATATGGTGGTATATTGCTAAACCTTTTTACGATGGTACGATAACACGGCCACTAGATTTTATATCATATTCCAGCATATGCAGTGCTTCTGTATTATAAACTAATTCAGTCGCTAACAGTAGCTAGCAAGCCAAATAATTTGCATTACGGATTAGAATCTGAACTTGTTTGGGTCTGGACCTTGCTGTAACTGAAAAGTGAGCAGTTTGGGAGGCGGAGGACAAGATACCTGTTTCATTGCTTGCAGGTATGCAGTCGCCCACTTCAAGGTTTTCCTGAGGACAGATTTATGTCTGGCAGTAAAACGGTCATCCCCTCCAGTGTCGGGGCCCTATAATGAGTGTGCCATCATTAGTTGAGCTCTAGTGAGCATGTTCACTAAAAGGCCAACTGCTCAGACTAATTAAGAAGGTGTCCAAATCCGCAGAGTGTCTTGGCTTCTGAGCTCACCTTCTACTTACAAATAATCCTATTATTATCACCCTCTTGCCCCGTAGAGTAGAGAAGTCATGTGGCTTGCCTGGAAGTGTTGTGATTATCATTATCAGCAACGAGTTTTCAACTTAACAATATGGCCTGTTCAGCGCTGGCTCTATTGTTGAGCCCGTGTTAACCAGCATCAGGCGCTAACTGGGCTTTTCATGGTCTAATCTGAACTCGCCTGCGCTGCGATGGGTGGAGTGGCACAGCTGAATGTGTTTCTTATGCAGATCAGCGGCGCTGTGCAATTTCGGTGCCACTTTGGCGTTAATTATCACCCTCACCAGCCAAAAGCAGCTCTTAGCGAAAGCAATATGCGCCGTGCCATTTTCCTGGCTTTAGTTGAGGGGGGCGCAGTGGCACCGACCTCTCCAAAATGACGCGAACCCCTTCATGAATGATATGCTTGCCTCTTTCACACTGATACAAATGCTCCAAGCAAGAGAAACGACTACTTGCATATCAAACCTATGATTTTAATTTGATGAGGGCGCTAATTAGAATCAGAATCAGAAATACTTTATTGATGCCTGAAGGGGAAATTGGGTCAGTTGCAGCCACTCAAATTCTCAAGAACAGAATTAAATTATAATAAATAAAATAAAAAAAAAAATAAGTGCCTTACAAATTTGTAAAAAAAAAAAAAAGTGTGTGCATTATGTATAAGGTTGAATCAAATTGCATTAAGTCTAAATATATGCATTAATCCCACAAATATTACTACAAATATTACAACAATAAATACAGAAATAAGAAATTGAGCATATGTAAAACAAACCAAAAAAAAAAGCCTCTCCGTTCTTTACCATTACCTAACATGCCCAAACACAACATTTTCTCTTGAGCTGAAATTAAACCACAGCAGTTTCTTTATTTTTCTGCTCCTGTTTGCTCTGTGCCTTTGAACTTATATGTACGTGACACAGAGGTTTTCTACCCAGACCTCATGGTGAACAAACATTGTGAATTGGTTTACATCCTTCAAATGGCAACACTACACTTCACAAATATGAGAAAACTGAAATATGAGATCAGTTATGAACTGAATCAGAAAACAGCAGGCCACTCTTGAACAGGCAATATTTTTACATTTGAGAACTGCTAAATATATCCCAGTCCTGTGAAGAGGCTGAATATCCAACTGTCACCACAGCTTTGGGTTTCTTCTAAGTTACATCTGCCAGTGTACCTCTTTTAGGTTGGCAGAGGGATGCTTTAAGATGAAAGCAGTAGAACCCCCTGTCTAGGATTATGTCCAATGAATAATTCAAGAAGAAAAATGGGAGCTCGATTTTGTGGGGCCTTGTAAGTTATTTATTGTTTTCAGACAGCTGTCGTGTCTCGCTATCATCTTGGTTGGAAAAACCATGAAAAGTCTAAAACGGGAACTTTTCAGTCTTAACTATTTCATCTAGGGGACATTTTATGTGAATACTGAAGCAGTAATGGCATGGAGATAATGTATTTCATTTCCCCCCATGTGCACCTGTTACTGTCGCTGTCATTCAAGCTGAAGTTAAAAGATGCTTGGCCTGAATTCTTGTGGGAGGACCCATTAGAAATCTTCCATTTTCTACAATAAATGATGCCAAAATTCTGAGGTAATGTACAACGTCTCCATCCCAGTCAGCAGGTTCATTTTCTGAGCCTAAGAACATGATAGCTGATCCTTTCACAGGGCCGTCCTAACTTGTCACCCTTGTATCATGTAACAAAGAGAAGACAGCAGATCGCTTTCTCTCTGATTTTATGTCAGAGACATTTTAACACGACCTGCCAGACAACCTGCTCTTATCGAGATAGGGCCTCCTTGCATTTTGTGCCAAACATGAAAGTGCAAATAGTTGAAAGCATCACACCAAGTTCAATTTTCAGTCTGAGGTGGGTTTCGTTTGAAGCTCTGAAACACTCTCTTCCTCTCCAAGCCATCCACTTCTTTCCTCTCTTCGCCTTCCACCCTCATAATAGAGGTCTTCCCTTAGCTGCTGGAGAGAGGTGAGAGGCAGAGCCCTGACAGATGGTGTCTTTTATGCTTGGGCCGCTGCTAAATGAAATGTGATATGAAAGGTGAAGCAGACACTCTGGCAAACAGTTCAGGGTTTAACAAGAAAAACCTAGGGAAGTGATAGAGATAGCTGCCACGTCAGCACGACTCTTCATTCAGTGTGGTGTAAAGACACTAACAATCGCTCAATGGTAGGGTATGAATGGGGGAGTGATTCATGTCTTCATCATATATGCAGTATGTATTCATGTGCAGTCAATGTGATTTATGAGCCCAGTCTGCTTACATTTTGTGAGAACCATAATGCGTTAGGACTAGAAACAGGAAGGACTCTTACATTGTGGAGGACGGGTCCAGATGGGCAAAGACGTTCACCTTCAACAAGTGTTCAGTTCAGCTTCTAAAAAAAAAAAAAAAAAAAAAAGGTTTCTATTGTGATGGAAGTCTTAATTTTCAACCACTTTAACTTCAGTTGTCCATTAAATTTCCATCAAGTAAGTCAAATATATTAAATCCGAGATGTTTAATGGCTGCAGCATTGCATCGAATCTAAAATATCTTCATGTCATGTGCATCATTTTATACACATTACCTCTGTGATTCAGCAGGACATCATTCGGTGTCTTTGGAAACCTTCAGGTCTTCACTAGAATTAAAAATAAAGTTCTGTCCTTTAAATCCAACAAAGCCTGGCTGCACAACACAAACCCACCCATGGGAGCAGTGGAGTTGAAGACAAAATTTCCTAATTAACTGAGACAAATACTTTACCAAAAACTCTGTCTTAAATGAACTACAAGTTGTTTTAGTTGCCTAACCTTAATCATAAGCTTAATCCAAAACTTAACCAAAGTTATTGTAGTTGCTTATAATCTTACCCATAAACCTAAACAAGTTGTTTTTCACCCCTAATCTTAACCATCTCATGTGAGCAAGAAAAATGGCATGTCCTGAGTGTGTTCAGGTGCCTTTCACAAGCATTTAAAACACAAAAATTTGGATGTTGAGCCAGCACTACTTATCCGATGTTTAAATTTATATTTGAATAATTAGAATTTTAGTTTCTATAATCACAAATATAGATTTTCTAGGGCTGGGACAATATGTTCATCTCCTGATTTGATAGTATCACGATACTTGGATTCTACAAGTATTATGATTTGATATTTTGAATTCTCCTCTAGCTTGTGGCTGTAAAGTTTCATCAGGCTATTATTATCCTAGAGGTCACTATAGGTCATTTTATACAGTGACATCAAGGTTCAAAAAATGCTCTGACTACAGTGATGTGGCTGTTATGGCAGCTAACATCATCAAGCATTGAATCCACAAGAGTCTCAGCTTTCTACTCAAAGCCAATTGATGCAGCTCCAAGACTGTTGAGGCCCCAGTCTGCACAAACACAACATGTGGACTGTATGTAAAAATTTGCAAAATTAGTAATAATGAGTGATATATGACATTTTCTGAGCAACTTTCCCAACACCAGATATGAGCTGGCGCTGAAGTAATGCTGGTGAACATTTCAAACTGAAAGACCCTTCCAGACTTTACAAAGTTGGAAAGGAGTGTGTGTTGTCCTGACTCATCTTATCGATGGTAAACCTTTTCACAGTAGCACAAGGGCACTCCATCAGGTCCCTGCAACTCCATTTCTAAGTTTACTCCAAGTCCACTATATTTCCTTGTCTGGACATCGGCCAGAGTCGAGGATAGCAAGAGCAGCAGAGAGAGTAGTAGTCACTGGACAGCTCACAAATGGAGGAGGACCGATGAGGAAATTGAGAGGGAGAACTTGGGAAGAGAAGCGGGGCGATAAAGAAATCTGGGTGTGATTTACAAAGCACCTGCTACTGTTGTGATTTTAATACTTAGGACAGCGAAGGTCAAGTGAGTCTGGATTCCCTGGCTTGGCTCCCGGAAAAGAGAGTAGGCAAGGCTGCATTTCTTGTCTTCCTCGAGCTATAATTGAAATTCCCACTGTGTTTGCTCAAGGTTGGCCATGTTCAGCAATGCAACTCTGTTTTCAGAACAGACTGCATTGTTTTTTTTTTGGTTTTTTTTGGTTTTTGTTTTTCCTCCTTCTTCTTCTTTTTTTTTTTGGCTGCAGTGGTTCAATGTGACGGCCTCAGCTTTGTTTTGTTGGAGATGTCAGTCAGTGTTCATTACTGTGTAGCCTGTGCACTGATCAATAAGAAGTGAAGAGGTGAATGTGCAGTCCCCATTCTCTCTCTCTCTCTCTCTCTCTCTCACATTCACACACACACACACACATACACACACACTGAAAGGCATCATAAGCCTTTTCTGCTCTAATCCTCAGTGTAGCCCTATGGCCATTAGATAAACCTTGGTCCCTGTGGGCAGGTGAGGCAATGAAGCCTATTGTCTCAAAACCCAGTGTTTGTGTGTCTGTGTGTTATCCAGCCTCCATCACACACACACACACACGCACACACACACATATACACATCATACACACACACAAAATCCACATTGGCTGATTTGGTGAGACAGCCTCAGTAATTCTCTCATTGTTGTTAGCTTTTTATTCCCCCTGCGATCGACCGGCTTGTCCTCTCCTGCTCTGCTGAAGAGCTCTGATACCATGCTGTCCAACTGCTCTCATCCCACCCTCCTCTCTGCAGTCTCACTTTACTTTCACTGCATCAATGTTTTTTTTCTCTGCTTCTGGTGATAGTTATATTTTTAGTGCTCAATTTTACATTCAGATTCACATTTTGGTCTTGTTTTCTTTTAGCTGGATAAACTGAATAAATAGCTGGGGGCCTCTCACCCACCTCCTCTTCAACAGCCACCACTGACCTGCCCAAACGTCCTTATAGGGATGTTTGGTGTATCATTTCTTTGCCCTCCAAGTCCACTCATTCATCCAGCTGCTCCTGCTGGAGCTCAAGTGGAAATAGAGTCTCAGCTTCATGTTGAATGGCAGTGTTTGATTGTCTGCTGCGACATGCTGCACTAGGCTTTCACTTAGTGGTGTCATACCTGTCTAATGTTGCCAAATAATATGTTGTTTAGGACAGTAGTGGTGCTATCTTCCTCTCATTGTCACTGAGTGCTGGATACTGGCTGAATGTTTCAAATGCTAACTGTTAGCCTCCTGCTATTCAGTCTGCTCAAACTGATAAATAAACAAAGTTTGAGTTTGATGATGTGGAGCAGAATTTTTATAAAATGGTGACTATTTTCGAAACAAACATGTTCAACAGTAGAACTATTTTCCTGTGTGGTCTAAGTTCCCTGCAGGTGCTCAGTTACAGACTGGAAAATGTACATTAGACGTACTTAGTATTTGTTATTTTTGTCCTCCAACATGCATACATATGTGCAATGAAGAAAATAAATGGGGGCTGCTGCTCCTCTGGTGTGGAGTGATACAAGAAGTGCAGAAGTGACCAGATCTTTCTGGATGTTGATAACAGGAAAAATAGTTTAAAACGGTAATTTGAGTGCATGTACATCATTTTAGTTTTGGAAAGCGACACTTGTAAACTGATGTTAAACCTTCTTTGAATGTATTAAGGTGGCTATTTTATATTAATGTTAGCCTCCTGCCTCCTGCAATAGTTAGCATTTGGAGCATCCAGCCAGTATCCAGCACTCAGTAACAATGAGAGGAAGATAGCACCACTACTGTCCTACAGAGCAGCTCAGGTGGAAGTAAAAACAGCAAGTTTTTCAAAATGGGCAAACTGACCCTTAAATTAATAAAAGATGTGGCCTTTTGTTAGTGTCTGCCCGATTCTCCTTTTAATACTTTATTGTTCTCTTAATCCTTTTAACATTTTATTGATCCTTTAATCTTTCTTCTTTCTCCTCTGTAGCACTTTGAGATTGTTAAATGTAAAGTGCGTTGCAAATAAAATTTATTATTATTATTATTATGAAACAATCACCACCAACAGCACTGTTATCGTCATAACCACAGCCACTACTGTCTTCATACACCTTTTAAAGCAGTAACCTTGCATATTCTGAGCCTCCATCTGGCCTCAAAGTAAACATATACCGCTCTTAGGTTGACGTCGAAGCCTGTTGAGTTGAGCTGTGCCAGCTCATGCCCTCCGCCCGGCTCATTTGGGCGTCCTGTGTGGTTTTGCGCTGATGCTCGCATACCCTCCCTGTCCACTCCACTTTCCGTAAGCCCCATTTCTAGGAGGACAACTTGTAATGTGACTGACACCAAAATAGATTAAGATGTTTTTTTGCCCCGATGCAACCATGCTTCACAGTGTGGCAGCTCGTTGATAGCAATGATGATTCCTCACTGTTGCTGCAGGGGGCAAGCCATATCAGATGAATATTACAAAGTGTTACATTTGATGAATAAGATCTCACCGGCAATCATGTTCAACATCAGATCACTTCAGGCAGAGTGTCGGAACATGACCAGAAGGTGCAGCGTTTTCAGCAGAACTGATTATCGTTTGCTCCCTGTGTATCAGAACATACACAGGAAACCACGGCCTTTGGAGTTCTCGCCAGTGTTTTCCAGTGAGCATCTCATCAAAATTAGAACTTCACTCAAAATGCAAATGTTAATCGTGCATATTTCAATGACAATTAGCCTCTGAGATTCTCAAGTGTGACAGGACATGTATAGTGGCATATATTCCCTCTCTCACATCCACACACACACACACACACACTCACCAAGTAAGGATAGGGAGGAATTGGCCAGATCCCCTTGGGCTGCAGAGAAAGTATTTTTACACTGTTCTTAACAACGCAGTTAGCTCACTGATCTGCTCACTGAAGTCTTGAGTCTTTACTCCTCATTAGACTGAACTGCTTCAGTCGTGTTTTCACTTCATTCAGTTTTCCAAAGAAAAAAGAAGAAGTTAAAAGCTGTTTAGAATTCTTTAAAGCCTAACATTTGAAATATTTCAAACACAATGTTTGCCAGGTAGTATATAAATTATTCATCATGGTACTTGAAACGTGGAAAATGCACCTTTCAATTCTAAAACTCACAGAAAAAAAAAAAAAAAAAAAGAAACAACTGAAGGCTCCCCCAAGCCAGTCATCACAATAGATTAAATATATGAATTTAGCTTTAATCCTGTTTTATGAACCAGGAAGTCCTGTCAAGCGACACTCATGAAAGCTGTGCCGTTACTGACTAATCTAACATCACTGTTATTCATGTGAAGAAGCCATTTCAAGTTGATCTTGCTGTACTTTTGAAAACAAACCACGAGCAGCCATCCAGCAGCAGCAGCACTGTGACCAGCGGAGCTGCTGCTAATGACATGCCAAGCACCACAGCATCAGCTGCAGGTACTGGCTCTCCTTTCAGCAGAGGACTGTGAAAACACCTCTCTGGTGACAAACACTGAGCGGACACAAGGCAGGGGAGTCAAGGTCGAACATCTTAGGGGACATAAACATATTTTTTTTCTGAGAAAGTTCCACTTCAGATGTTGTACACTTAAGTTTTAGCCAATGCCCCATATTTACCAGCCTTCAGGTCTATATTTAGTTTTTCGGGTTCCTAATGTTTGTATATACCAGCAAGTGATGCTGCAACATTAGAGGGGCTCATTAACCTGTAGGAGTAGGGTAAGAGCATGCTCCAGTGTAGTGTCCAGGCCAGAAACATGTCCGTCTCATGCAGCACTTCCAGCCAGTCCATCCCACATACCACACCAGTGCAAATGCTGGCTGACATTATCCATCACTGTAAATGTTTGACATGAGTTAAATGAGTTTCTCTCATTATACTGTAAGTGCTAGACTTGTGGGAAACAATGAAATTATGTGCAATACCCACAATCATGCACTGAATTTCAGGCCCTGCTTATTTAATGTGTATGTAGTGCCACTGCTATACGCTTAATGGACTTTATATTGTCTCCGTGAAAGTGGATTGAGGAAAGAAAACCAACCAAACTATACAGAGAGATACTATTTCACAATTTTGAACGTGCAGTATTTTTGAAAATACATTTTGCAGGATGCAGGAGGATTTTCACTACTATCTCATAACTCTGGTGTGATCGCAGATCACGGGGGAGTGTGTGTGTGTGTGTGTGTGTGTGTGTGTGTGCGCGCGCGTGTGTGTGTCTGACATAAAAATTCATCCTCAACCACCAAAGCTACATACTTCCATAAAACACCCACAGGCAAGCACTCCCTTTTGTCAATATTTTATTATGTGACTACACACAGTTGAACTCGCTGTGTGAACACTGTGAAGAGGGGGGCTCCTGGGTGAAGTTTCCCATCAACGTTGATCCAAGATCAGATTCTGATGTTTCTCCAACCTCAAACACACTGTTACCTAACCTTAACCTTCTCCTTCACCTCACCTCAGTGAGACTGCCTGACTTGCCTGACTTAACCTCAGTGCTAACCTTCACATCATTAACTGTAAGTGTTACTTTGAAGACGGGCTGAGTCAGACTAATGAAGCAGCTGTCTGCTGTATGGGGTCAGTAGTGTCCTCGAATTTAAAAATAGGATCTGGTCCAGTGTGGTATGGATATGATGCAGTTTGATGGATATGATGTCAGTGGTTAGTATTGTTGCCTCACAACAAGTAGGTCCTGGGTTGGAATCTCAATTCTGGGTTTCTGAGTTTATCAATTCAATTTTTCAATATTTATCAAGGCGAATTATTGTGGTCCCAGCCCTAGATGAAAATGAAACCAAAACAAATGTGCTGTTATGCATTCTTCAAAACCAATTCTCAACTTTGTCACTGCTCAAAGTTCTGTTTTCTGGTTTTGGATTAGTGTACCCCCAGTGAAGTACCCCCCTGTTGTTGTGGACCAACCTGGGTGGATGTATTACACTCACATTAGCATAAGCAATACAACTTGATGGGTAAGAATCTGAACTCTGATGATAACTGTGCTGCTGTTACTCATGCTAACTTGAGAGAAACTGTGTAATGTTTTGTGGAGATGAACCTGGTTAGCTATAAGCAACATGTGAATCATGCTTCTCAGGTCATACTCGTGTAAAAAGGTAGCTGGCGGCTAGTGAGTTGCACAGCACCTGAGTCTTCATCACTTTTTTCTCAAGAGAGTCAACAGAGTTCTCTAAAGTGTGTGACACGCTTAATGGCCCTATACGTGCATTGTCACTATTGCAACTAACCCCAATTGCCATTTTATTGAGTACTAGCCAAATGTTCAGTGATGATGCTGCATGGTAATATTCCATTTTTCTGGAAGAGGCTTTAGCCATTTTTTTTTTTTTTTTTTTTTTTTTTTAGCAAAATTACATTGTTTTGGGACATTCTTTACAAACAAATGGAGAGTCAACACTTGGATTCCTCTGCATGAGGAGTTTGAGAATGTGAAGCAGATGTGATCATATGCTTTTTGCTGGTGTTTGTCCATCAACTCTATTCTAACAAATGACTGCAGTTTTTGGAACCTTCCTTTTCTGCAGGCTATGCAATTAAAACATTAAAAACCTAAAACACTCAAGGCAACTCAGGGTGAATAAATGATATAAAATATAGTATTTTGCGGTGAAGTATTCCTTTAGTATCTATCTGACACTGAGATAGTGCAATGTTAAAAACTATAATGGCTATTAGCGAACCACACACTATCTCTCTGTCACCCTCCCTCCCAAACACACACACTTTCCCTCCGTCTTATCTGTTCAATGCCTTGCCTTTGACCTTGATTGTGTTGCAGCGACCTTCAGTGTGTTCATCAAGTTTTCAGCAGCAAGTCACTCTCAGCGGAGCCCTACAGGCAAGCTGTTGGAGTTTTGGAGAAGCAGGCTTTTAGATTGCAAGTTAAATCTACCTTTATGTCCCATTTGCTCCATTGAACAGAGCTTTGTCACGCACGCACACGCGCACACAAACACAGGCATGCATGAGCACACTTAAGCGCGTCTACAGCTGTGACTCTAGTCGAGTCTGAAATGAGATGTTTAACTTCATCTAAGACTGTTGCTGGCGTCGAAGTCACACTCTCACACTCGCAGGCTGATAACATCCAGACTCTGCAGGAGGCACCTTGACATTGGAAAGAATTAACATTGAAAACCGTGTGTCATGGTTGTAGTGTCAGCCTGTACAACATGCTGCCTATAAACAGGAAATAAAGAGGCAGGCATTAGAGGAACTTTGCAGTGGTGGGTTACCTGACATGGTATTAATTACTAGTGCTGTCAAGTGATCAGTATTTAACATTACAAGGCAATCCTGAATTAATTATGATTAATCACATATTTAAAATGTATAAAATTACTTGCTTATTTACCCTTTCACTGTATGTATTTTGTTGCTCTTCAAGGGGGTTTATATGATATGTGTGTGTTGTTGTGTTGATATATTTGCCTCTTACGCACTCCACAGCTGCGGTTTGACGAGCCTGTCTGACACACTACCGGCATAACTGGAAGCACTAGAAAAAACGTTTGCCATTTCGAGGATGCTTTGAGCTGTTTGTACACTTTGGCACTCGGGGGAAATTAATAGTGACACCAAAGATGATAGGGTTCATTCCCTGGGAAGCATGAGTATACTCAGCGTATTACTTACATTTAGGGCTATTGCAATCATATGATTTTTCATATGTTGTGTTGACATTTTGGTCTGAGGGTGACACTCGAGGAAAGATCATGAGATTACCAACGTTGATAGGATTCATCTACTGAGGAGCATGAATTTGTTCGCCTGATTTCATGGTCATCTGCCCAATAGGTTTTGAGATATTGTGTAGAAGCCATAATTTTGCCTGATTGTGGTGGTAAAGGAAAGGTTATCAGATCACCAAAATATACAAGGTTCCTCAGTGTTTCCAACACGTTATACTAGGGCGACCCGAGTGTGATTCCACCCATTCAGGTTTTCCCATTAGCACCACAGTTTCACCCCACCCCCACCCTCACCCCCCTTTATGGTCACCGTCACCGTCACCATGTAACCAGCTTTGATTTAGCATGACACAGACACACACAGGCTGGTTATCAATATAGTTACAGTTACAGTGTCATTCTGTGGGAAAGCATGAATGTGCTCAGCAATTGCATGGCAAGCTACCCACAACCAGACTGGTTGTGGCTTTAAAGGCCCCATGGCCTGAAAAATGCAATTTTGGTTGTTTTTGCGTGATAGGGAAGGTCTCGGGGCCACAAAATACTGTCCCATGCATTAAAGCTGTGATAAATGGAGAAGTGCACACAGCCCGTTTCTTGAAACTCTCCCTTTAAAACGAGCAGATGCCACTTCCTCCTTTCTGTGATGTCACACATACAGCGACTCCGCCCACTTACACTTGCCAGCCCGCCTCCGCTCCCCAGGTAACAAGCTAACAAGTTCGTGACATGCCGAAGAAATGTTGTTGCACCACAGACGGATGCAAGGAGACTTATGTTTCACTGCACACTCTTCCAAAAGAAACATGTTACAGATCAGTGGCTGATGGTCATTTTTTCCCGGGTCCAACAGGATTCCCATTTACCGGTGAGTACCGTTAAGCAGCATAGGTTTCACTTACTTGCCTGTGATTGGCCCGACCATATGTCACTCAGAAAACTGTCAGCCAATCAGTGGAGCGGTGCTGACTCTCTCTTCTGATTGGCTAAATGAACCGTGCTGCCAGAGCTCTGGGAGAAAGGCAAGAGAGAGGAGCTGTGAAACTATATTTAGCAGACCACAGGTACTCAGAACCACAAATACATCATGCAAGGATATCAAGAGTTAAAATAAACCCTGGGAAAGTGGACAGCATGGGGCCTTTAAAAGTGAGTGTTAAGGCATACATACTACATGTATAAGTAGCTAATAAGGCTGAAGAAACACAATTAGCAATATAGAGTGAACATTTTCTCTTTCTGACACACAAGATGAGAAGCACTAAAGAGCAATCACCGAGACTCCAGACAAGAATAACTCAATCTATTACGACAGCAAGATCTGTCATGTCAAATACTATGATTAGCTCACAGCACTCTGCTCCCATAGCGACATCATTACTTGGTTCAATCTCTCTGAGAAAACCCAATTTCCCTACTATGAAATTTAAGAAAACCAGACAGAATTTTATCAAAAATAAATTATTTTTCAGTCTACTATCTTTACAAGTGGATTTGACACTTTAATGGCCTTTTTTTCTCCCAAATTTTGTGGATAAAAGAAAAGGGCTATCATGCTCTGATTATGCTTTAGGTTAATGATGACCCACAAGCCTCATTAAGAAAGTAGGAGCAAAGCGTGCCCACGGTGAGTTCTCAGTTCTCATCCAGATGTTGAAAGGAATCGTCTCTCCCGTCCATTTGTCTCTCACCTGCCTATCTGCATCAGGGCGACGGCGACGTAATACGAAGTCAAATAATCGCCTCCTTCATTCTTCCATCTCCTCTCATCATTCCTGTCCACCTGTATTGTTTGCTTGATCGACTGCGGAGCAACACTCTGATGCATTGTCTCGATATTTGCTATTTATCTTGAGGGCAAGCATCACATACGTCAGATTTATGCTTTACAGAGACTTAGCGGTAATCATTTCTCTCTCGCCTTACTTCAGACCCGGCAGGATTATGTGTGTGAATGCGCAGTGATGGACAAAGTAGCTTTGGCGTCACTGCTGTATTGGGATTAGGTGCTATTGTCTGTTCTTTTATTCCCCCTCTGCATGCTGCTGAAATGGTTCATATCTTTTGGTCCTGTATTCAGACTTTCAGTTTATCGCACAGAGCATAAAAGCTCTTTATTATTTTACATCAGGTCATAAAGAAATGTGAAATGTTGGCTGAAGAGAATCAGATGGACCATTGTTTGACCACGAACCAGAGTGAATTCACTTGATTTCTCTAAAAAAAAATAAAAAAAAAAAAAAAAAATATATATATATATATATATATATATATATATATATATATAGGGAGAAAAAGATGTGCAACTTACCAGAAAATTATAGGAACATCATTAAAAAGTTATATTAAATATTTGTACAAATTAAAAAAAAAAAAAAAAATTGGCAAAGCTACAAGACAGTTACCAAACAACAACAACAACAATAATAATCATGATAACAAAATACAAAAACTTTTTTTTTTTTTTTTTTTTTAATTGCCAGGGATGGGTGGGGTTAAAGTTTTCATCTGTTGCTTTTTATCAGTTAGTAAGAGTAGCACAACCGTCATGAAGTACATAACTGGCTCAAGAGAAAGATTATTCCAATTAACTAATTAATTAGCTGGTCGGGTAGAAAAGCGCAGTTGAAAGCTGCACTATGATAGTCTTCAAAATAGAAGCACTGCTCTCAATGTAAGAACCAAATAAGGTGACAGTGCACAGGTACACTAAAATAAAGCTTGATTCAGAGCTCCATCCCCTCTGTGTCTGCTCTGTGTTGCACTGAGCAAGGTGAAAGTCCTCCTCCTCCTGTACCAGGGATGGAAGATAAAGTGAGGCCAGTGTAATTGAGTAGACAAATGACTCTGTCGTCAGTCCGGCCACGTATAAATTACAGGTAATTAATGAGCGTGTGGGATTGCATATTTAGAGCAGCAAGGCGGCAGGGAATAGAATGAATGAGGCTCTCTGAAAGTGATAGCTGAGAGATAAGAGGAAGAGCCAGGGAGTGATGGAGAGAGATAGGGGGGGAAGGAATGGTAACAGGCCAAAAAAGAGAAATGGGCTGCTGTAAAGGACTGAAGGTAAACAGTAGACGGGAGGTTGCGAACACAGTGTTTAGAGAAGCAGACGTTCTACTGGTTAGTGCCCAGTGTGAATGTGAGCCTGGGACACAGCATGTCCATCCTGTGCAGGAGGCTGTGGCAGTGGCCTTGACCAACCCACGCTGAAATTTTTCTGCTCATGTTCCTCCCTACAACACAAGCACAGTGAGGTCTCTGGGACGATTCTGTACAAAGTTATGGCAAATAGTGTCCACTGATCTGCACCGACAATGTTTTTATTAAACAAGCCATATCTCAGGACCATCCCACCAACTCACACCCTCAAATGACAATCTGAGTCATTGGCTAAAATGTTACAGGCCACGCCCACCTGAAGTAATCCACCCTCTGCTGTCATGTGCTCCATGAGCTTTGGTCAAACCAATTATGTGATATAAATTTGTGGTGTTTGTAGCGCCCCCTACTGGTCTATGTTGTTCTGCTGGTGCACACAAGCTAATCCACATTCAATGAATGTTCTCATTAATTTTCATAACAATCAAACAAACTTTCATGAATTTAGAACAACATCTATCTGATTAGCCATTTTTGCCAATGTTAACATGGGCATAATAAAATTTAAAAAAAAAAAAAAAAACATGACTGTATTTAAATTTCCTTGGAAATTTGAAAGATTGACAGCTCTAGATAATACAGACAAACCATCTTGGAGGAGTATGAAAAATGAAGTTCTGGAAAAAAAAATATGGCAAAAAATCCAATATGGTGGCTCTTTGGTTGTATTTGCAAAATCAAAATTGCTCAGTATAGCTAAAGAATATTTCTAAATGGAACTATAGGACCACCTACCATAGTATAGGTGTCCATAGGTTGCTGATTGCACATGGCTGAGTTTTCAAATATGGCAATCAGGTGAAAAATGAACAATTATAAGAATGGAACAAATGCAGTAGGGTGCCTATGCACCTGCAGTCCCCCCCCCCCTTTAATAATATGTTTAATAATAATAAAACTATGCCGTATTGATTGCAGTTCTTTTTTTCTTATTCTCAAACACGACTTTGCAGAAGATTATGGAGAGGATTAAAACAAGAAAAAGATGAAGAGGGCTAAAAATTCAGCCGTATTTTTAGAATTAGAATGTGTTAGGGTTTGCAAAGTGCGATGGTGAGAGGATGGGGAGAAAGGAGGCAGAATGAATGACTGGACGGGGAGAAGGAAAGCAGCGATGGGAGGGAGAGGGAGAGTTTTGATCGATGCCAGCAGGATCTGAAAGAAGTGCAAGACAAGAGAGAGATTGAATGGTGCTGCCTGTCAGAGTCGGTGTGAAGCTGTGTTGCCGTTGCCAAGGTTACATTATCATTGTAACCTTGAGTGGCATTGGGTGTGGGGCGTGTGTGTGTGTGTGTGTTTTGGGAGGGTGCATGATGTCATCCTCTCTCCCAAACAAGTATCACTCAGGCATAACACGTGCATACACACACACACACACACATTGCCAAGTCAGCACTGACTCCAACACCGGCCAGACTCCCACACACAGCACGGACTGGCTCGCACACAAACACACACACACACACACACACACACATACACACACTGCCCCCCTTCTAGTGTTCATGCCAGTGTACTTGTGCTAATGTGCAGGCTAGTGACGCAGCATGCATAATGAGTTCCGATGGTGCGATAAAGCCACTGCTAGATTTTTTATTTTTTTTTTAAACACATCAAAGCAAGCAGCCGGAGTAAAGGATCAGCTAGTTATCCATGCAGGTCTCTTTTGGAACACGGCAAGAAAAGAGAGAAAGCATAGGTGTGTGTGTGCAAGTCTGTACTCTAGAAATGTTTCTGGTACATTTAAATGGGAATTACTGGGTTAGTGGTGATTCAGCTTCTGCGTGCTAAGATATCTAATCCTGGGGGGAAAAACAGATTCAATGTACAGCCACTAAGATCATGCCCATTTAAATTAAACGGGCATATTGGCGTGTTGATGTAATTGGTGGGGGGAGGCATGAGAGGAAAACAGTGTATTGCCTGAAACACTACTTTAACTTGTCAAATGGAGCTAAAATAACAATAACTTACTGACCTGATAATAGAATATGAAAAAAGTCAAAAGATCGTAGGTTTTACATGGCTCGAGCTAACTGGAACATATAGTTGAGTTGCAGACCTTTGTTTTCATTCATTAACAACCTCTTGGTCAATCTGTCCTCCTGCCCCTCCACCACAGAAATCATCTCATTGGCTGGCATCTTGTAAGGATTCTACAGTTGCTAATGGGCCAACTAGCAGCCATCTTTAGAGAATCGAATGAATAATCTATTTCCATCCAGGTTCCATCATGAAAAACAACCATTAAAATGATTTGTAATGAAAGATATCAAGACGGGTGAGCTGAACCAAGATCAAACTGATTTAACTCCGGCAGCAAGATGTCACTGTGGCCTGGACGGCTGACATCAGAAGGCTCTAAGTAGCTACTTGGGTCTTGTCACCAAGAATGCAGCTGAATGACAGCAACCTCTGCCATACTGGTTTGGTCGGGTACAGTTGAGGGTAAAACCATCAAATTCAATTATTCATCTCTGGTGTCAATATTAGCTGCATTTCTGTTAATAAAGCAGTTACATAAAGTTATGACAAAATCACCAACTTGCCAGCTACACTGAAGTGGAACTGCTCCCAAAACCCCAAACTACCCAGTTCACAGTGCACAGGTTAGAGATAAGAACGCTCACCAGTAATTAGCCACTGACCCAGGATATGGGGTATCAGCTGACTCCAAATTTAGTACAACATTTTGGTACTTAATATTGGGTAGATTATTTCTGAATAATAGATAGCTAGATCACATCTATTCATCTTTGCATTGATATGTTTAAATACACTGCATGAAAAATTTGTTCTGAATTTTTCTGTATATATTGTAATAGCATTGCAGGATTAATGCACACATTTTTACATGATGCACATTTTTTCCTCCATTTCCTTTTTTCCCTTTGTATTTCTCATCATTTTACTTATGCTTATATTTATTTTTCTCTTGAGAATTTGAGCAACTGCAACTGACCCAGTTTTCCTTTAGGGATCAATACAGTATTTCTGATTCTGATTCATTTCGAGATAAAACATGAAACTCGCCAAAAAGGAAGTTTCAAGGACTTTATATCACATTTCACGTGTGTGTGTGTGTGTGTGTGTGTGTGTGTGAACAGAACTTTTGCAGACTGGATGAAGAGAACTTGAATCATGAACTGCACCCCCTCCTTGCTGGATCTATATTTAACCTCATATTTTAACCTGCTCACAATTCCCTAAACTGTTTGTTTGAACCAAGTGTCCACCGGGCCTGGAGAGATAAGAGTTTGCAAATTCATGTTGACATACCATGTGAACTACAGGCCATAGTCCGCTGAGGAGAAGTGAGGCATTTATTTGTGGTGTGGGCTTCAATCTGTTGAAGCCCCTCCAACAGAGCAGTGCTACTTCTAATAGCAGAGAATGTCTCCTGTCCTCCGCTTGCTGGGTTATTCAAGGCAGCCACATCATATTCAGCAGCATATTGATAAGCCACCTACTGCACTCTGGAGGAGACACATTTGCATCCAGATGGCTGGTCATTTCAAAGGATCACTCCATACCCAGGGGGAAACACAAACCTCATCTATTTGCAATAACCTCATATGCATAGCAATCCACAACAGCCCTCATATTGCCAGCCATTTGAACTCCAAATTGCACGAGCCCACTTGAACGAGAAGTCATCCTGTTTTATCACCGTAGCCCACTCAATGTAAAGAATCCATCCCGTTCTTTACCAGGTAGCTGCATTCAAAGAGTGATGGAGTGCAATGCGTCATCCTCGTCTGCATTACACACCACTGTGGACAGCTTTTACACAGAAATGTGTCATTCCTCAGTATTCCTCGATGCAGACATGGCAGACAGCAAAGCCTCCTAGCTGCTTTCATTAATTTATTTAATTTTTTTACTTTTTTTTTTTTTTTTTTTTTGGAAAATTTTAACATTTATTTATTTATTCATTTGTTTGTTTGTTTAGTCATTTATTTTGCAAATTTGCAGATAATTTTCTGTTAATTTTTTCTGGCTAATTTTCCAATGTTTTTTTGTAATTTTTTTCAGTTTTTTTTTTTTTTTTTTCTCATTTTCTTGTAACTTTTTACTAGTTTCTTGTTAATTTTTGGGTAATGTCTTGCTAATTTGCTCATCACCTTATTTCCCATGTTTTTGAAGGAAAAGTGAATCGACATCGAACCAGCATCACTGATCTGACATTTAAATATATCGTTTTGATAATTAGGAATAAAGTTTTCTTTTTTTTTTTAAGTGCTATTAAGAGCTTTTTGCATTTTTTTTAATGTTCTACCAATTTTTTTACTAATTTGCAAATCAGATTTTTCTGCATCTCTGAAAGAAATCAAGTGAATCGTGCAGGTTTCAGAGGATTATCATCAGGTGAAGCATACAGCACAGACATAGGCAAGCGAAAATGAAATCATGTGCTTTTCGGCCATGAGGAAAAGCAGCATGACCGGCATCCAAGTAATCAGCAAATACATTAAAACACAGAGGTACTCAGATTATCAGACCTCCTGCAAGCACACTGAAAAAACAGAGGGTAATTGGGGCCAAAATAAATGCTGGGGTTGAGGTGGGAAATCACTGACATGATTGCTTTGGACGGGATTAAAATGAACAAATCACTCAAGCAGTGATTACAATTACCCTACCTACCTTGAAACTATGTGATATTCCCCCTACATTTACCTCTCTCCCTCCCTCTCTTTCTCGAAAACAGCAGGAAGAGTCTTGTATGGAGCCTACTGTATGTGTTATTCATTCATGAATTCATTCCCAATACCTGCTTGGTCCTGATCTCAGCATACATCAAGCAGAAAGCAGGTAGACACCCTGGACACAAGACTACAGTGACCACTTCATTAGGTCCACCTGTACAAATCTAAGCCAGTAAAAGTCTTCTGCCATTAAGTTTACTTTTATGATGCCTATAAATGTTCATTTTTTTACACTGTCATAGTGGTGTTAATTCAGTTATATGTTTAACACTGAGGTCATAGTTAACAGTGTTGTAGTGGACTGCACTTGACTGAGAGCTGTTTCTAATATTCTGTCCCGCCTCATGTATATACATAAGGAGGACAAAAAATTAGAAACACCTCTCAACATAATGTAGTGCAGTGCAACACCACTGCATACTGCAGCCTCAGTAATAAACATCAAATTAAATTTGCACACTGTCCACAATGTCAGCAAAAATGAATCATGATAAACTTCATGCAGGTCTATTTATTTATTTATTTACTTATCACCCAGTAGTGGTGCTTTCTTCCTTTCATCCAGGGTGCTGCTAGGACCTGAAGACACCAGGAGCTTGGCCCAGTGAATCACTGCTTACTGCTGATCACCACTCAGCATGCATTAGCATCAGAGCAGGAAACAGTGAAATAGACGCTGCACAGTGGGAGCAAAAGTCATGTCATGACAACACTGAGAGGCACAGCTCAGTGCTCTGAGGAAGACGCACCACGAGCAGAAACATCAGCCTCTTCAGCAAAGAAGTTTACGCTTCTCTTTAATGCTCCTATCACAGCGTGTATTTTACTGTTTCCTATTGCAGTACAGTCATTACTGGACTTAATGCCTAAATGTGGCCCAACCAGTAGGCTGTCAGCCTTATTATGCATATGAAAATAGAATATGTAGGTATCATTTATTGGGCCTGTACATTTTTTATTCTGCTAAAAAAAGAACTACTAGGCCTATATACGGATTTCCTTTTTTACAAACCTTCATAATTAAAGATGTGTGAAAAGTGGTAAGAGGTCAAGCAAGTTATTGCCAAATTTATTAATGACAGTCTGTACCTGTAACAGATGGGCATATGTCTACAGCAGTTTCTGGAATGTTCTACTGTGTGTCACAGCAAATACAAACATCAGCAATAAGGCATATGGCTCTATCAGAATCAGAATATTCAGCTTATTACTTATTAAAAGGCTCTGGATGGAGACACACACACACACACACACACACACACACACACACACACTCTGCCCCACACCGGAGTGGTGATCCAAAAAGCAAGTTTAACAGCGTGTGACCCTAACCCTGAGCCCAGGGCTGGTTAAACCAGCCTCGGCTCACTCGAGGTGAGCTCTTCCAGAACAGCTGATTACAAAGAGTTCAGTCAGCTCTCATTTGGTTGAATCACTTTTTGAATTCACATTCACACACTTGCTGAGTGATCAAACTGCTTGGCTACCATTAATCTTCATCTTAAAAAAGTTGAAGAGTTGCTTGATTCTTCATCCTTCCTCTGTCCTTGAAGCTATAGTAGTGGCAGCTAGTGTTAGTCTTTATTATGTCCACCTCTCTAAACTTCCTCCCTGCTACACTGAAGTGCCAAACGAAAGAAACATTTAGGGCTGGCATTAAAACATCTGAGGCTGAAGGCCCAGGTGCCCAGGCCTCACTACACCACTGCTTTCAGTGGGTAAACTATCCCCTTAAAACTTACCGTTTGGCAACATTAGACAGGTATGACACAATTAGGTGTTACCATTGTGACAGCCTCGTGCAGCATGTCGCAGCAGACAGTCAAACACTGCCACTGAGCATGACGCTGGGACTCTGTTTCCACTTGAGCTTCAGCAGGAGCAGCTGGATGAATGAGTGGACTTGGAGGGCGCAAGGGACACGATGGCTGCCGAGTAGTATTACAGCGCATGTTGTTTCCAACAGGAGGTTCAAACACATGCTCAAAAGAAAATTACAATAATTAAAAAAAAAAAAAAAAAAAAAAAAAACACCTACTAAGACAACAGACTCCCTCTGAGTTGCCAATTTTTCATTTGATTTCATGAATAAACATGTTCTGTTGATTGGACATTATTATCATTCCAGCCAGGAAAGAAGTGGCTACAATGCCAGATTCTCCCCCATTACATCTTTAAATAGCCAAGCATGTCTGGAACCATTCTTCACATAAATCAAGTTAACATTGCACAGAAAGTGAATTAGCAGCCTTGCTTGTCAAGATAATCTTATTTACCGGTAGTGCTCCTAATAATCTTTATTTTTTCAAGTTTGTTGGTCCGTCAGCTCTTCTTAGGAAGGCAATATTCATGTTAGGAAAAAAGGTTATACAAAGTCAGAATAAACAGCTCAGGGTTTCTCCTCCAAAGCCAATCGCATGGCATGAATAAGCAACTGCAAACACAAATCAAGTTCCCCCTCTCTCCTCCCAACACACACAGCCCCCTTCCCTCTGTCTCTGTGCTTGTGTTTTTGCAAACTAATCTCAGGAATAGAGGATTTGGTGGAGGGAAAGGATTGGATTCCCCTGCTGTGTTCTTAAGCACAAACACCTTTGATGTAAGGAAGTAGGAGATGCCGTCAAAACATATGTTCATCCTGCTCCACCTGCGCATCCACCCGCGCTTCATTGAATTAGCCGTAGAATTAGCTGAATTAGTGTTTTATGCATTATACAGTGTCCACCATGGTGATGTCTCCGCTGGGTCGTCCCGTGCCTGGCAGGCAGTCTGGTGGCATTGAAGCGCAGCAGGGCAGGCACCTCGGGGTGTAAAACACTGGGTGCTCAGGTGGCTCTGCCTCCAGCTATAAATCTCCTGACATAATCCAACATTTGGTGGACGGCTGGTAAAGCACTTTTCTCGAAAATTTTCTCAGTGTGCTTGCCACCGTGCCTGAACTGTGGGGGTTTGCTGGGCTGGTGCCCAAGGGGGCCGTACGAAAAGAGTTCCCAAGCCTTTTCAAGCTAGGACCCAGTTTAGAGGTGCAATTTGTCTCAAGACCCACCGATGATTTTGTGAAGAAAAAATCAAGTTGTCCAAGATGTTGTTAAGCATCAAAACATTTAAATCCATGATTATGTTTGATTCTATATTTCATCAATATTTATATGTGAAACATTGTCTTATATTTAATATGAACAAATCGATAAAAACCTATTTATTACTTATGTCATTTATATCACTTATTATTTGTTGGACACTACATGTCATTTAAAAATTGAGTGAATCTAACTCTCCCGGGCAAAGACGACATCATCAGTCCTTGACAGGCCACAAAGTCATAATCAATATATGAATAATCATACATTCTATGTGTTGCCTTTTTGTTTTGGAGGGTGATCCTTCTTGTTTTTCCTCAGCAGTGCATCGTGGTTTGAGGTGCTTAATGGATGTAGAAACTGTGTCTACATTACACAATTAAAAAATTTCTATACTTTTGTTATTAAGAAAAAAATGCAGGCTTTTCATGACCCATGTGTCTCTCACCTATAGTTTAAAAATCATCGCTATAGAGGACATGTGTGAAAGTCAAGGGCCACAGGCCACATCAGGCCCATGGCACAATTACATCAGGACCACGACATGATTATTGATTTTCTAATACTGCTGGCCCGGTGCACCGCGACGTCCACGAAACACCTGCATGCCCTCGCCCCCCCGTCCTGCTGACGAGCTCATCAGAAGCCCAGATCGCCTCCATCAAGACAGTTATTATCTAGCTAGCTCGCTAGCAAGGCAAGCAAAACAAAAAGTGGAAAACGGGTGTCTTGAAGAAAGGTGGGAGGTTGTTTTTTGTAATCACCAGTCAGCCTGCCTCTATTACGATATTTGAAATACTTTGGCATATTTTGGCCAAATTTCTGGTTTAACATGGAAATATTGGATTCAATAGATGAGCGGCGGCAGCTGGGTTGCCCCTGGCTGGGGCACCCCAGCCATAGAGGAATGCATTATGATATAAGTGATTCAAAGATATAGTTACAGTACACAAAGATATACATAAGTCTTGGTGTGCTTTTAAATGACATCTGTTAACCAGATCACTAGTCCAGTAGCAGAAATGTCAAACATGTCAGATCTACTGAGAAGATTTCCATGAATCTTGAAGAGCTCATCGTGCTACCAAAAGCATGCAGTATGTCCCTTTGGTGTCACTGTAACTTTTCATTTAGCGCCACCTCTAGGTCACTATGTCAAACTGATGTTTTACAGTCTCAAGCAAATTGCCCGCCAATGACTGTGATCGCCAAATTGGAATTTGGCGATCACACTCATGCTACTCAGAGCATGCACCCTTTCTACTTGGTGACCTCATGACCTCTCCTCTAGCGCCACCCTCTAGGCCAAATATTTGACTTCAGTGGATTGTCATATAATTTGCTGAATGGATCTATGCTCCCCAGAGAATGAACCGTACTGATTTTTGTGAGCTTATGCCCCAGTCCACCATGATAGTATATGGAATTAAAATACCAAGATTAAATTTAATAACTAAATTCATGGTCCGCAAAGACAAGTCCTATCACACTCCCCATTTTACTCACCCTGTCAGTTTGCGTGGCTTTATAAAGTTTCCACTAGCATCACGGTCAACCAAATGTACATAACCTCTTCTGCTACAATCTGCCTTCCCTCGTCATACGCCACACCAGCAAAGAGAGGACTGCTGGGTCACTTACACATACCCAGAAGCACTCACACTTGCTTCTGCCTTTTTTTTTGCCTGCAGATCCCAGACTTTTGTGACAGGGGGCTTTTGATTAGATGGCAGCATGCCAGCTAACGCTTCACTGTTTCACTGAGAAAACAGATCAATAAACGGTGCCAAGCAGCCCATCACAGTGGCCAAAGGTGTTACTGCCAGATGAGCTGAATTGAGTAGATAACAGTTGCCTCCGTTCTCCCAAAGATCATTATGACAGATGCAGTGTATGGACAGTAGCAGATCACTAGTAACTGGATTCAAGTAATCTCATTGCAAAACATGGTAGTTGTAATCTGCTCGATGGAAACAACACTGTAGTTAGGTCACAACGTGTATGATTTCATTTTATTTAATTTTTGAAAAATCTTTTTCCAAGGAAAAGTGGATTTTATGAGTGCCGGTGAAGGCACTCATAAAATCCTGAAAATAGCACTACTAAATTTGCAGAGAAATCAATTGTCTCTCAAACCACAGAGGTTTGTCAGACTACAGCAGTGATTTAAAATTCAATACAGTGGATTACATTACTGAAGACAGTTATAAGCAGGCAGTCCCTTTGTTGTTGTTGTTGTTGTTGTTTTTTTTTTTTTTTAGAATTACCTTCCCGAGCCTTTTCGCATCATTTTTCACATTTCCATATCATTCATCAAGATGAATGGCACAAAAACAAAGCAAAGAGACAGTTCATAAATAAGTACCTCCCAACAACCCAACATTCCACTGCCCTCCACTGACTTTATATTGTGCGCCCATGTCTTCTTGCAGCTTTGGTTTATTGACATGTCAGGAACAATGTCCAAATGCTGACGTATTGAGGGAAGCACTAAAACCCAGCTAAGTCCTTCAAAGTAATTAGCTGAGTAACGTTCATCAGCTGCACACAGACTGTATGTGGCTCTATTGATTGTCAACTGTAACGCTGAAAAATATTTATTAAAAATAGCGGACTTCAAATATACTGTATTTTAGTTAAGGTTTATTTTGTCTACGTGACAAAATAAAATAATCAGACATGGTACAACTAGCTAGCTGTGGGTATACTGGTAGCTGTTTTATATTTGGTTGCATTGATTGGCACTGATTGTTTTCCCCTCCATGTTCTGTTTCATGTGCCTAAACTCCAGTTCCTCTAATGTCACAAATGTATCTAGTAATTGTTTTCCCCACATGCCCAACGACAGAACTGCAGCTCCGGTCACTCCCGCTTCCCTCCACCAGCTGATCGATGGGCACTCTATTGGTTAGCACAGATGTTTGATTCCCTCGACCTTTCAGATGTGATTTGATTTGAGGTTTGGGTTACTGAGTCCATCTAATTCTCCTCACCTCAGGGCCCCTGTTTCTCTATAATTAAATCTTAAACAACCCGCAAATGCCAGTCAATACTGCACTTATGTGCAATATCCCCATTGCATGACTTTTTCTATTAAATCCAACTGAGTGTTGGTGTAGTGATCTTCCTTTTCTAGACATAGGATGTAAGGGTTATATGGAACATGACTGCATGCCTGGAGTGGCAACATTATATCTGCTTAACAGCTGTACTACGTGAATGAGAATTTACTTTTGAATCTTTCATTGGAAGGGTAATAATTGAGATTCACCCAGATTCATCCAGTTGACCAAATCAAATTCTGGTGTCTGTGTAATGGAGGCAAACTCTCTCCAGAGAGTAAATGACAAAAAAAGTGAAATCCAAAAGTGTCTCCTAAACAGCAGTTGGTCGGTGCTCTGCCTCGACAAAGCTGGACTCAGCAATGAAGTTTAAACCTCTTCACCACAACATGCCAAGAGGTAGAAAATTGTGTTTCCTTACATCACTTTACAAGATGTCCAGATAGTGAAGTCCTTCAAAGTTTCAAACATCCATCCACCTGCTGCTGCCACTTGGGGCCACCAAAGCACTAAGTTGCGTCTTTCGGTTATGTCTTTCATGGTCGCTATTGCGTTAAGAAACATATTTATGCACCCATCCACCCATTACTAATTCAAAAATTAAGTCATCACAAATACCTAAAAGCAGTGCGCCAACAGTAATGCAGCAGTCATACATCCTTTTGCATCACTATAAGTGAAGTATTGCTCAATTAAATCCTCTCATTACAAACTTGGCAGTCATCCTTGACAGCTGCGGAGGTGTCTGAGTGTAAAATTTCCACATTTAATGTGTGTGCGTGTGCGTGTGTGTGGAGCTCTTACTACGTGTAGGTACTGAATGTAATGATGTTGTTGAGTATGCATGTGTGAGTGTCTGTTTCTGTACTTATGAGGACCGAGAGCTCTCACAGCAGAGTGACCGGACATCCCTGTTTTCCGGGGACTTCTCCTGATTTGATGCTTTTTCCCACACTGGAGCTGTCCTGGGAATGCCCTCAGAACCCATGGATGTTTATATTGTCAACTTGGGATAGGAAGAAACCCAAAGATCTCCGAAGAGAATACCAATACTTGGCAAAATTAGCCAAGTTAGTAGCAGAATGGTGTGCAAGTAAAGCAATACACTAGAGGTGTGAACGGGGTCCAAAATTAACATCATTTACCCACCAAATCTACCCCTAAATGTGGGCAGATTTTGGGCTTGGCGGGTATTTTTTATTTGTACCCGCTGAAACTAATGTGACCCACCGTACCTATCATGGCACCAGCCAAACAAATCAATGCTGCTGACTGCTATTGCTTTCAACACCATGTCTGTCCATGTTTTTGCTGGACAAAACATCTGCATGATACGTTATTAGAGATGTGGTGACACATTTCTAACAATATAATAAGCTACCAAACAGAGAACATGAAGGTGAAGAGGAAAGTCACAGAGGTCAGCGCTCTTGCTGGAGGCGTTGTCTGAACGATGCAGGAGCCCGAGATCCTGTCTGAAAATATGAAGCTCAGTATCTAAATAATGCATGGTGCAGTTTTATGGCTGATCACAAATATTTTTGGCTGGTAAATTTTCTCAGTTTACCATTGGTAGATGAGCCAAAATGTTAATTTTGGACCCTGGGTGTTACTCTTTGGCTTAACACCAATTTGATTTGATTCATGATTCACTAGCAGGCAATTATGTTTATTTTTTTGACTATTTAAATCAATTATGGGCCATAGGCCATGGGCCAACATGGGCCATTATTCAATTAATCACTTCAACTGAGTAACCTTTTCAGTTTACCTTACCATTAACCCCTTGAATTCAGAGTTTCCCTTAAATTTCTCTAGCCTCAAAGTTAGAAATTGTTTTTTATTTTGTTTTAATTTTTTTTTACATCCTGTATGACAGTGTCACAAACATATTCTGTATTTGTTGGTTGCAGCGCTTCAGTGGAGCTCCATCACTGTTGTACTAAGTGAAATATTCAAGACCAAGATGCCATTGTTTTATGGCTGCAGTATTACATCAGATAGAAAATATCTAGATGTCTTCATCATTTTATACACATGTCCCTGGAGTTCACCAGCGCATATTTGGGATCTTAGGGAATACTGGGTTCTCTACTAGAATTTACAGGTTTGTACACAGCAATGACAAACTCATCTGGGGGGCCTATGTTGAGGAGGTTAAGAGGTTTTTATTTGTAAAATTAATTAATTAAATTATTTTAACATTTATTTTAGAAACAAGCAAAACTGATCTTACTTATTTTGATCCCTACCAAGCCCATACCTGTAGGGGTCATTATGACTGTTAACACCCTTTCAGTGGTGTGAGAACAGTCTGCCTATCTACGGTTTGGCCCTTTCCTTTCCTGAGACAGTTTGCAGCCTCAGGTCCTTAGGGAGGACACTCCTGGCCTTTCCAAAGCTCCATGCTAAAGAGCAAAGGTGACTGAGCTTTCACTGGAGCTCAGGCTGGCAAAACCAGTTTTATCTCCTCAGTCACTTCTGAAAGAATAAGCCTTTAATAACTGCCAATTTTTATAATGGACTCTTTCATTTCATTGATTCTCTTTCACTTTTGCACCCATGAGCAGATATCTTATAACTGCGAATGTTTAGCATTTGTCTACATATGTACACTTGGGTTGGAGTTGGGTGTAATTTAATATCTACAATTTGCTGACTTTCTTTATGTACTTGTACTTTGTGCTTACTGACTTTTTGTCCTTCCTTGTGCTGTAAAGCACTTAGAAACATTGCTTTGGAACAGGGTTGTACATATACAGTCTGCTGTTGATGTCTACACATGTCAAAAGTGAAAGTAAAGAAATACCACTCCAGTTTGGGATATAATCAAGAGATAACTCCTTCAGAAGCTTAACTGAAAATGAAGCTTGACAGCTTGAACTGACAATTAGTTTTGGACAGATAGGTTTAGAGAGGTTGGACAAATCTTGATTGAGCTATCCAAGATTATAGTATATCACAGAATTAATTTCTTTTTGAGGTTTTTCATTTTTTTGTGCTATTTATTTCTGTTTCCTTTGATCATTTTTGAATATGGGGTCAAGCAACTGTCAAATGTAACCAGTGCAAGACTGCTTTTGATTTATTTAGTGTGTTTTTCCTTCACTTGTGAGAAGGTGCGGTCTGCTGCTGAGAAGATCACTGAACTGAGCAGCTTCAGTGGGCTGCTGGTTTGGAATCACACATTCCCTAAAAATTTAATTTAGACTTCTGACTCATCCTCAGAACTCAAGTTTCATGACTGGGAAGGAATGGCAATGTAGAACGAGTACAAAAATCCAGCCATTGTCTGTCAGGGAGGTCAAATACACCACGTTTACAGTAAGGAATGGGTATCGTGAGGATTTTTATCAATACTGCTCTACTCTTATTGATACTGCCGATCACTTTGGCACTTTATCAATATTCTTGTCAGTTCTTTTTCTGTTTTTGCACAAAAAATGAAGAAAACAATATATACGTAATGTGAGTTAGGATTTTTTTCAGGATGGGGGATTAGGGTTGGATCATTTTTGACAGTTCTGGTTATGATTCCGGTTCTGCTCATCGATTCCGGTTCTTACTGATTCCCGATTCTGATTCTTTTCATATTATTTGAGTATAAAAAAATCTCATTGGATTTAAAAACAAACCAGTTTAGTGCTTTGCTCCTCTCTGAAATAAATTATGTGAACAAATCACGTAACTACAGTTAGATGGCTATATACAGAATCTCAATTTTATCTGCAATCATAAAAATACAGAGCTATACTATATCATGGTCATTTATAACAAAACTCAGCAAACGCGCAGGAGCAAATTTGTTACAGGAACCAATAACTAAAACTGAAGGTCGTGTTTCTTGGCAATGTCCCAGGTCTTCAAAATTTGGAATCAGCTCCAACTACTACTAGCTAAGCGTCAGTGAACTCCGTATGCTGCACCTGAGCAGTGTCGGCTACGGCATACTGGCTGTGGACGAGGATGAGGATGGACCGTGAGAGGGTTACGAGGGGAGCATATTTCTGTATTTCTATATTGTGCTTGATCAACAGGTGTTTTGATAAATTGCTAGTGTTGCCTTCCCTAACTATCCTCTATACTATCCTCACCAACTCGAGTATAATGAACCCCAAACTTTTGGATGTTTAGTTCTTTCCACCATTGTCACTAAGAGCATGGTTTGTGTGTGTGTGTGTGTGTGTGTGTGTGTGTGTGTGTGTGTGTGTGTCGTGCCTTGGCTCACACATGTGACTGGCTCCAAGAGGGAAAGATCTCTCTTCTGGGTTAGGAATAGTGAAAATACATCATAGAAGAATTTCTTAATCTTACTGCAAATTAGAACCACAGTTGGTGAGATAGAAGGCACAAGATAATGTTTACATAGCATAAATATGTAGGATATGTATTTTTTTTTCCAATTCTCCAACAACAATAGCAGAACTGTTAACACTGGAGTTAATCAACACTATGGTGTTTAATAATGTAGCCTTGGGGCCTGTCATCCAATCATCCCTATTTACAGTAAATGAACTTCTTTCTAATACGATATGATCATATTTCCTTTCACATAGAAGAAGGCAGTGCAGTAGTAATATATCAGGCTGTGTGATCGACAGACAATAAGATACATCTCATGAAACGTGACTATAACACTGGAAAATATGTAAGGGGTTGAATACTTGTTGGAATAACATTTTTTGATGTTTGCTGATTATGTTGTAAGGAATGTTAAACTTTGAATTAGGGCAGGGCGGTACATCAATATTGTGCTAAAAGGCTGGATATTTTAAGGGATTTTCTGAGATAATTACCTTGTTAATTTTGAAAAACAGCACAAATGTTTCCCCCCAGCTAATACTTTTCTCAGAGCTCTGTGATAGTTATCTCATTAACTCACAAAAACAGCAGTTTTTTCCCCCCATAAAAACCTTTATGATTGGATTCATTCATAAAATCATCAGATATATTTTTTCAATGAAAACTTTTCTCAGAAGTTGGAGATAATGATCTCATTAGTTCAGAAAAACAAAACAGATTTTTTTTTTCCTCAAGTGAATGCATTCTGCTTCCATAGGGTCAATCTCATCCATAAAACCCACATTCCAACAGTTTCTTGATCGAATGACCTGCCAGTGAAGAAACACAATTACAGCGTTGCCATTTTATCCCAGCATATTTACACTGAAAGACCTTCTCTGGTGTGGTAGTTTTTGGTTATTTTACTTTTACCAGCTGATGTTGATTCTAGCCCGGATTCTGTTTCTTGTCAAAAAGAACTGCCCACTGCGACTTAACGATGCTTTCTAGGCCTGCAACACAAAATAACTGTGGTGACAACATAGGAAGATCATACTGATGCCAGAGGCTGTTTCACCCAGAGCCCAAAGGAAGCCGGGCCATAAATCTAACCCAGTAAAGAAAATAAAATGGGTTATTCCCTTGTGTGTGTTTGTTTCACAGAGTTTACCGATTTTGCCTCCATCCATAATCATATTCCGATCAAAACAATACCCCTCGGTGTGCATTACAATGTGTAGTTGATGTTGCATTCTGCCAAGATGTACTGTCACTGTCTGCTCAGTGAAATGCTGAGATGGTTTTCTTTGTCTTCCCTCAGAGTGAGACAAAAAAAAAATAATCAGATTGAGGTCGAGCCTGCACGAGCTCAGCAATGAATGGTCAAAAAAACAAGACCCACCACCTTAACCCTATAATCATGACTAACCAGTTGAAACTTCACATTTCTGCTAATCTTTTCCCAAAGCAAGCGGTCGCATTTTAGAACTCCCCTATCAGTTTTCCTCCCTTTCCTCCAGCCACTGGTTTCCATTCATTCCACTACGATATGAAAATGAACTTTCAGAGATTTCAAACTTTCTTCACTCCAGTATTCCATCACCGTAATAAAGTCGTCCACATTAGTCTACCTAAAAGCAGCAGCACTGTTGTGTTTTGATGAGTGAAATAATCCCTCCCCCTGAAAATAGTTCCCGAGGAAACATTTGCGTTACACAGCATAACCAAAAACCTAAACCAAAAATTCAAATTTGAAAGTGGCGGGATTTTAATGATATGTAGTGAAATCTTTAGTATCGACGTATGATTTGCAAAATGGTGTGTTGTTATGTAAAATGTTGGGAAATTTGAGAAGGCTACATGGGCCAAACCTTCAGCATCACTGGTATGGTCCTTAAAAAGAGACGGTCCATGTGGCTGGTATGCAACTGTGGATTTGGTGCCCTTCAAAAATGTCTGGTGTCAGACACAAAGATTGCATGGAATGTTGATCTTATTTTTCCTCAGGATGTGCTTAGAAAGTAGAAAAAGGGGTGGTATGCTGATTTTACGCATCAGAATGTGTTTCCTCACAGGAAGCAGTATATCATGTGCAAAAAGTAACAACTGATTTAGACAGCCTGAGGAAGGTTTTAGAGACTGCAGAGTGAGGATTGAATGATATCACGATATATGTATTGCGATTCTTAAGTATCACAACTCTGCAAGTATTGCTATTCAATACTATGATTTATTGTACTTCTTGTTTTTTTAGTTATCCCAGAGGTCACTGTAGGTCATTTTATACAATGAAATGGCTCCTATGGGGGTTAACATCATCACACTTGAATCAAATGTGGCTCATTGAATCGACAAGAGTCTCAGCTTTCCAATCAAAGCCAACTGATGCAGCTCCAAGACTGTTTAGGCCCCAGTCTGCACAAACACACCATTTTACAACAGGTCAAAAGAACACAATTGGACTGCATGGTTTGTGGCCCAAACTGCATGGGATTAGCAGAAGGTAGGCATGTCTGCAAAGAGGAGAGCCGTTGCTGCCCAGAGAACCCATTTTCATTCAGACATCTGGAGGTCAGAGGTCAAGGGACCCCAGTGAAAATGGCCATGCTAGTTTTTCCCTTGCCAAAATGTCTTATTATTCATTGATTCCTTTGGTCATCTAGTTTCATATGATACCAATATCTTTACTTTTATTCATCAATTAAAAACTCATCCCCTCCCTCTCTCCTACCTTTCCTGTCTCTCTCCACTGTGACTGTCAAATAAAGCACGGAATAGCAAATAAATAAATAAAATAAAATAAAATATATATTGTCTATCTGTGCTCTGAGAGGAATCTATCAGGCTAACCAGAATGACATCCACCATCATCAACACGTCCTTCATCACCATCATTCCCAACATACTTTGGTGTCCCTTTCCACCTGTAAAGCCAAACTCAGAAGAAAAGCTGCCGGGGGACAGAACTCTGAGTGGAGCTGTCTCTTAAGAGAACGGAATGAGACATGGCATGTCAACAAGAGGAAAATGGGGGGAAAATAAATAAATAATCAAAAGTTTTGCAGGGCACATGTCTTGCCCCCGTCCAGGTCCTTGGGGCCCTTATCTGATCCAGTGATAATGGAAAATGCCAGATTACAGGCCCCAGCACCCGCCACTTGTTGAGCAGCCTTATCAACTTAAGCTGCATAATTATTCTCCCTGTTCACCATGTTTTGCATGATTAATAATTCCATTGAGGGGGATTGTTTTTCTCTTGTACTTGCTCCCCTTTTTCATTTTTCATTAGGGGGGTTTTGTGTGTCTTTGTGTGTGTGTGTGTGTGTGTGTGTCCTCTCTGCTGCTACAGTCGGTAAAACTTACCAGTAAGGCCACATGTTCCTTTGTATGCGTTTTCTTTTTTCTTTTTTCTTTTTGTATTTAACTCCATTTGTTACAATTCATCAACAGTTGGGAGGGAGTGTAGTGTAGGGAATGATTTCAGTTATTTGTCATTTATATATTTTTTTTTCTTTTTAGGTTATTTTTGGGCATTTCTGTTTTATTTGACGGTCACAGTATAAAGAGACAGGAAAGGCAGTGGAGAGAGAGGGGATGACATGCAGCAAAGGGCCTGAGGTCAGATTTGAACCCAGGATGCTGCAATCAGGACTCAGCCTTGATAGGTGGTACACGCTCTACTAGTCCACCCCTCATTTATTACATAGTTAAAAAAGGTGATATATTACAGATGCAAAAATGTGTCTATTTTCCTCATAATCTGGAATGCTTAGACTTGTAGGTTTAAAGACTTTTGAATAATCATCATGTAAACAGAATATTTGTCCAAAAAACATGAACTTAAGTGAATTAAATATGGACCAAAAAAACACCTTACAAAGTTTGAGCGAAACACTTTACATTAATAAATAAAACCAAAATGTGTTTTTATGCCCTTTATTGGTAGTATTCACTCCCAGAAAGGCTCTGCAGGTAGAGGGAAGGTGAAGTGCAGCATGGGGCAGGCACTGGACTCAGAGCCCTGCTGCAGCACCTTCATCTTGACGGTATGCCCCGTATCAGCAGAGCCACCATGGCACCCCAACGCAAACTAATTTGACACCTATGGAACCAATGTATGGAACCAATTAAAATCTCTGCATGCAAAGATTAATAATCTAAGAAACCCACAGAGATCTCACATCAGGTTAAAACTGATCCCAAACCACTAAATGGTCACGGGTTTGTAGTCTGCTTTTCATGTACCATATGCCATGTGCCGTATTTAAAGTCCCACTTTAGCGCTGGTCAGTGTGAAATGCATTGTGGGATACTTAGCAATATACTTCAGTGTGAACAGTCTGACAGCAATAGCATACTAATGGTGTGTGGAGTAAGCAGTGTGCAGTCCATACTGTGTGAATATGTAGTAGGCAGTATGGTAGTAGGCGTTTTTATATGCTCTGTGAGTATGCTAAAGTGTTAGCTTAGAGCCTAGTGTCTCAACATAAGGCATGCTAAAATGTTAGCATGGCGGCTAATCTAAGTGGCGGAAACACTTAGGCTATCTCTTGTTTTGTGGTTCTTTTTGTTCTTTTTTTTTTAAATAATTATACACATTTTTATGTTTACAGACTCCTGCCCACAATATTCAAGTAGTAAGATTGAATTTGATCCTTTATTCCTTATCCTTCCTTGTGAATATACGAAATCCTTTTATATGTCCTGATTCCATCCATTAGTTCCACACAGATGACAGCGTCCTCATAGTGAATGAAGAAGTCTGGGAGGAGCTACAGATAGATAGATAGATAGATAGATAGATAGATAGAAATCATCACTTTTGAGCAACTAACAAGCAAACACCATAAACTTTTTGAATCCAGAGCCTCCAGCGTGACTCCGTTGTGATTCTTCTAACTTGCTCAGAGTGTAAAAGTCCAGCTGATCTTGTTCTGGGTGGAGCAGAGGTTTTTTTTCTATCGCTGCTGAGATCCAGACAGAAAAATGAGAGGAACGGGACCTGCCGCTGTCTCATCTTATGCCACATTCGCTTGCGCTCGGACAGCGAATTTTCAGTCTTGGAAATTTCCAGCCAGTAACATTTATTTATTTATTTATTTATTTATTTAGTTCTATCAGATTGCCCAAACTGGGTGGCAGCTGGGGTGGCAAGGCCTGTTTTTAGGGTGGCAGCTGCCGTCCCAAGCCACAAAGGTAGATCCGCCCCTGGTCCTCAACACTCAGCTTGACCAGTGTGATGGCCTGCCAAACCCTCACTCTATTCACTGTATTCCTTCAAAGGAGGCAGCTGACCTGTGCTTTTTCTATCAACCTTATCACCCCTGAATCAAACGCTGCCCAAATCTAATATTTTCATTCCATTTGCCTCACCAAACCTCACCACTTTACACCTTCTGAACATCCACACACATAGGAATGTTCTCGAGGCCCTCACTGTTTCCTACTATAGACCATGAAGGGTAAATGCTGTTTTTACTGTACAATGTCCTTCATTGTGTTTTGAGAAGCTTTGCCTCATTGTAAACCATATTATAATGTAATGGGAATTGGAAGTGGATACATAATGCATGAGTGTGTTATTGTCCCCAGGAAACCAGAGTTAATAAATACACGGCTGGTTTTAGAGCCTACTAATATTGAATGACGACAGTCTTGAGAGATGCTGGTAGCTCCCTGCACATCAACCAAAGTGCTGCGTGTCCAAACCCCATCCAAGAGTGTTCATAAAACAGTCATTTGAATATTTCATGTTTTTTTGCAACACATTAATTTTCACAGTCTATTCAAGCTGTCGCTAAACTTAGCACACATTGCCGCTGATGGAAAAGAGTAAAAAAAAAAAAAAAAAAAAAAAAAAATCAACAGCTCACTTATTTATGCAGGATGCAGGAGTTTGATTCAATAATGAAGGAAAAGGTCAAAGATAAAACGCTGGAATGAGATGTTTATTCATGTTCTGGACAGTCTGGTAAATCTCGTGTCCTGACAAGACTAACTTTTTTCGAGACTTGGAAAATTTGAAAGTAGGCGGACTTCAGCAAAAGGCTCTTATTGGAAATGTGGCATGCCAGATCCAAACCCATTTGCGCTGCATCTAGCAAGCTGTTAATCTTATAACCTGTCACACACAATCACTGCTGCCTTTATTGCAGCACAAAACACACACGTTTATTCATAGCTACTCATCAGATGGTGGCGACTATAGAGGAAGCTTCATTAATGTTTTTAATATCTTTTTTATTGTGTGAAATCATGCTCAGACACTGATTGCCATGTTACGTTAAAAGACGCATTTTGCTATCGGTAATGCAAACCAGACGGCATGTTAGGGCCACTGTAGGAGGGAAAAAAATTAAAAGTCGGGGAGAGGGGAGTAATATTCTGAGAAAAAAACTTAGATATTTTCTGAGAAGAGGAAAATTTGCAAGAAAAAAAAAGACAAATTTATAAAAAAAAAAAAAAACCCTGAAAATTCTGAGATTGTAAAGTCACAAATTCATGAGAAAAAAATGTGTTTTTGTTTTACTGTTTTTCTCATAAATTTAAAACTTTAGTTTAGTAGAGAATTTCAGTTGAGTTTTTCTCACAAATTTGTGAGTTTACAATCTCCAGATTTTTGACGTTCTTTGTTAGAAATATGTGTTTTTTCTTGCAAATTTATGAGAATAAAACTTGAATATTCTCTGACATTAAAGTGGTAAATTTAGAACTTTACTCCTTAAAGAAATTCTGAGGTGTTTTTTTTTTTGTTTGCTTTTTTTGTTTTTTTACACATTACTGCACTCTCCCCACAATTTTTTCCCCCCTACAATGGCCCTAATATACTGTTGTAGATCATGGAAGGGGACGGGGTTGGGGGTGTGTGTGTGGGGGGGTTGGAGTGAAATAATTCCCCATTTATCAAAATGGGTGAACTTCCCTTTATGTTGTCCCTTTATTGCTAAAATACAACAGAATTTACATGAGCATCATCTTTGAGTGGTGTTTCCTGCTGTTGCGGTACATGCCATGTGATAGACATCGCCCTGTCAGTGCAAAGAGTAAGGGCGGGGACGGCCCTTTGTCACTCTAAACAGACAACACATTCCCAGGAAATCCAAGAGCTTATCACCAAATATCACCAATGCTGAGATTCAGGCCAGGCAATGGACATTTGGGACTAGCTGGCGAGAGACAGGCCACATATTGTCGCGCCAGGCCTATCGGGGAGGTCTTACCAGTAATCGCAGGGCATTGATGGGGGTGGTACGGCGAGTCTCAGGCGAGCAGGCTGGCAGGCAATTGGAGCAATCGGCGGGGTGACAGAGAGTCTATTTTCCCCTTGACTGGTCTTTATATCTGTCCTGCCGTGTGCTAGATCACTCACATCGATCCCCCCCTCTCCAAGTCTCCCCACCCCTCAACCCCGACCATCACCGCCAACTGCACGCTATAAAGCTCTGTCGTTATGCACAGCAGCCCCAACTTTAATCACGGGCCCTGCTCTCCGTTCATTTTGAGTGTTTGCGATGGGGATGGGTCCCAGGGCAGCGGGACGGCGGGGCGGCGGGAGGCGGTAGGCAGGCGCGGGGCATGAGATAAACCTTAATTTCATTATATAGTTTTCGGCTTTTTACTCGCTCACTGGGTGGCGCAGATATGAGGCGGCAGGAGGAGAAGGAAAGGCCGCGCGCTAGTGAATTCATCTCGACGCGAGAGGGGGATTGAACTGTGTTAATACAGTGTTGATAAGTGGAGGATAATGTGTTCGTTGACCTTCACCTTGCCCGCCCGCCCGCCCGCTTCTGCCGCTGTTTGTGTAAGCTTCCTCAATGCGCCTCACTGTTCCACCTCGCATAAATCTGGTGCAAGAAGGTAAAACAGCGAGAGAGCAAGAAAGAAAGAGAGATGGAGGGGGGGGGGCAGGATGGGGTGGTTTGCTTCGGTAGGTGGGGAAAAAAACAGCCATGCATCACCAGGGACAGGTCATTTGAACAGTGCAATGCTGCGTCTGAGTGTTCCTGAGATTAGAGAGGCTAATAATTTCTGAGGGCCATGCTTTATGTTAATGTGACAGGCTGTGCTGTATATTTCTGCTGAGGCGCCGCCTTTGTGGCGCTTAATTTTGCTTTAATGGAACTGTTGTGTTAGTATCAGCAGCCGGCGCAGAGATTTAGACCCGCCTGGAATTAACAGGCTTTTATTGCAGAGGACGTCCTCTGATTATTTATCGCGTGTCTGTGGACATCACCAAGGACATGTCAAACAAAGCAACTCTCTCCCAACCCCAAAAAAAAAAAGAAAAAGAGGAATATAATTTCAAGATGTTGGTCACTTTGGAGAGAGGGAGTTCGGTTTGTGGCTCACCTTTCGCTGGGAGGTTAAAGAAGCGCTACTTTCTTGTGGCGGGGTGTTTTTCTTTCCGTCAGTTATTGCTTTCTCATCGTTGCCATACTCCTCTCTGCAATCTGAAGTTGTTGTTAACTTCATGATTCTCTCTGCTCGGGCTGCTCGCTGTGTAAACTCGCAGAGACACTACCGTGACACTCTTTTTCAGAAACCACTGAGGCAATGAAAAACACAGCCACTGTCTGAGCTGGTAATCAGCGCCATGTACCGAGGATTGGGTTCCAAAATAGCGGGGGGGAAAGCGGCCGTTGAGCCGGGCGCGGCGTTCTTCATCTTGAAATTAAACAAAAAGCAGAATAAGAATAAACAGCTGCATGTTTTGTAAATGAGCCGTTCCACCGATAATCAGCTTTATCATTTTGCCGTGTCACAGCGTGCACCTGTTTCCCCGGCAGCCCCCGCTTCCTCCGACAACCCAGATGTTCCGGCGACTGCTTAAACAATTCAGAAATCAAAAACCGACTCGACGCGGGACGAGAGAATTCAGAGCAGTGTCTTCTCACCGAGTTCTTGTGAAAATGAAGCCTAATTATGTCATGTAAATCCTGCAGTCGTCCAGCGCTCTGCCTGCGCCCTCAACAGCCATCGCAGAGGCATTTGATTGATGCACGAGGTGGCACAAATCAAATCAATGATGCTAATTGTTGAGTAATGCATGTTGATTAAAGTAACGCCTTTACTAGCTTGCCAGTTGTATTTCATGTCTTTTCTTTATTCTCTATTCTTCTTTCCTCCACTGGCTGGGCTTGTTGGGGAATAAGGGAATGCATAAAGGATCACTGACTCTGACTAGATAATTCTGATTTTTTCCAAACTTCAATAATACATCAGCAGTGAATAAGACATAAGACGGTAAGAATAACAAACCTTTGTAGTTAATCAGTGAACTTATTTAGCAGACAGAGTTAATTCTCCAGAAACCCTCCCCCCCCCTGTCTGAATACATGAACAGGATCGTCTTATGTATTAATTTTAGGTGTATTTCTGAAAGAAGAAATAACACTTGCATACAACTGATCATTTAGTGGACTCACATAATAAATACTTATCAGACATTTGTAGACATGTTGTGAGCTTTGAATTCTGAGTGTTGAGTTATTCCCATGTTCTTGATGTTTGAGCGTCACTTGAATGTGAAATGTTTGATGCTCCATCACAGAATGTTTGGTTTAAGGATCGATCGATTATCGGAGCCAATATTAAGAATTTTTCATAACTGGTATTGTCATTTTGATTTCCATGATGGCCGATTTTAAAACCACTCAGTGAGAGGGCGGAGCAATGTTTCTGAGCATTGTCAGTACAACTAATAATAAAAAAATTACAATTTTCATTTCCCTTATAGTTATAGTTACAATTAAATTAGTTTTACAGAAAGGAAAAAAAAAACAAAACAAAAAAAAAACAATACAAGTTGTGGCTGTTGTCTCATCTGACCTTTAAATATAATTTTCTCCTAATTTTTTTGACAATTTTTTTGTACCTGTATTTCTTTTCTTTTTTTGCCATTTTCACTAATGCAATAATGGTAATTACATATTTATTCATTCAAAGTGAGGTTGGTGTTCCTAAACTGTAAATTTTGACACTGCTTTTTTCAAATTTACTGCAAATGACTATCAGCCATAAATATCAGTGATCAGTGTTCTGTCACTAAGAATTGGCTTTGGCATCGGCCCTGAAAAAACAGTATTGGTCGATTCCTAGTTTGATTACGTTGTAAGCTTGGATTTGTGAGTGAGGAGACTCAGTCCGAGTGTGGATGGATCATGCACACCTGAGCTGCATACTGCAAACTTCATCAGTTAACAACGGGAAATTTTAAAACGCTAAAAATGGCAGCATATCAATGAAAGACACCCCATCAGCCAATCAGGATTTAAAACAGATCCAACAACATCAGCGCTGCAAGCCCAGCCAAGACTGCCTGACCATGAACAGAACGGGGAGGGGGGGTGAAATAATACCACATGTTTTGAAAATAGTCAAAAAAATCCCTTTAAATGGATCTGCAGTGCAATATGTAACCCAAAACGTTCATGTTTAATGTATGTGAACATGGATGTGAGGCCACAAAGTCAAAATATTTGATAGCAGCGATGGCTTCGGGTTTGCGGCAGATGGGGCGACCACTTTTTACCTGGCGCTGCAGCAGCGTTTCATCACGGTAAGCCCGCATTTAGAGCAGAGATATTTCTGTCGAGTCAAGGAGGCAGCGGAGCTTTTTGTGTGCTTTTGCAGCAGACAGTCTGCTTTCCCTGGCGCACGCGGCTTTCCTGCTAGCCAGCTCACAAATGTTGTCAAAACTGGCACAAAATAAGTGTGGCGAGGTTTATTTTTCATTCAGGACTGGCACAGACACCTTGTCTGGAGCCGCTGCGACAATCAGCCTCCTGTACCCCACCCACCCCCGCCACCTAATCCCTGCCCCCCCCCCCCCCCCCCCCCCCCCCCCCCCCAGTCGGGAACTGTCAGCTTTTCAGCGGGGCTGCATGATAAAGGTCTGCGGAGCTGAGACCGTTTCATTAGCTACTGAACCAATATTGCCTGTTTAATTTAAATAAATGGAAAACTCATTATAAGGGCCACCCCAGGTTTGTCCCTTTACCGCTGTTGTATTCTAATTCACATGCAAATGCACCTTCAGGAAAATGCATTCAACAGTGACTAAATGCAAAATGCAAGCAGTGGCCATTTCTTTCTCTCTTTCTCTCTTTCTCTCTCTCTCTCTCTCTGTGGGTTCATTACTGTGTTTGCTGTTGTGGCAGACAAGAGGGGAAAAAAGCATTTACGTTTAAAAACTGCAAATGGCTCTGAACTTCAATTTGTCCAGGTCTTTATCGGTGGAGTACAGATAGTGTTAGGCGGACAATGACACTGTTTCAGTATGACAGCCTGGTGTGCTGCTATGGGCAGCTACAAATAAGCAAGCACTGAGGGCTGAGGGCTTCTCCCCATGAGCTGCTATGAGTTGCATTTATTTTTAATAATAATTCCGTTGGAGCCTGCTATTGTGCGTGAGACGCCGGTGGTTGGTGGACAGGAGGAGGACCCGTCACCTCAAAGTGAGCAGTGCGGCTGAACTGGTGGGTATTTCAGTCACACCTACTTTCATCTTGGCCTTATCTTGTAGCGCAGCTTCTCTGCAGGTGATGGCCAGGTGCTGCTGAAGCTCCATGTGGAAAACCACTTGGCACTGGAAGAACTCCACTCAACGTAACACAAGTTCACTGAAGTCACTTCATCAGAATCATCAGATATGTTTTATTGATCCCCGAGCGCAAATTTGGGTCATTTGCAGCTGCTCAGATTCTCAAGGGAAGAATGTAATTATTAGAAATAGAAAAAGATATAAGAAATTTAATTATATGTGCCCCAGAAATTTGAAAAAAGTGTGCATTATGTACAAAGTTGTAACAAAAGAATGTTCATTATGTGCAGTAAGTCTAAATATGTGCACTGAACCAACAAAATAACAAAATATTACAAAACTAAGAAATTGAACATAAGTAAGAACAAAAAAAGTGGTAATAACCTGCAGATTCTAACAGCTTCATGAGCAGACAGTATAAGTGGTTGCATGAATGTCTCTGAGCCAATGAGGGAGTCAATTACATGGCCTTGGTTAGAAAACTGCACTGCTGGTGGTAAAGGGGCTAAATACTAGTTTTGCACTGGTGGGCTGCAACTAATGATTATTTTTACCATTATAATTTTAATTAATTGATAAATCTAATGGAAAGTGACCAGAGCCTAAAGTGAAGTCCTCAAGTCTTCACATCACGTCCTTATTCTGACCTAAGAATTGATTTTATAATGATACCAATCGAGCATATGAAGCCAGTGTTACATTTTAGTGGTAAAGATGGAATCAGCAGATATTTGGGCTTGTTACGTGAAGAATGACAAACGACTAATCGATTGTCCAAATTCTATTGGCTCTTCAGAAATAAGAGATGGAGCGTACAGCAGACACACACAGGGATAAGAGAGCTTGTTCATTACGTGGTCATAACCCTGAGAACAGCTTCGTGAGCAGTTTGCAGAGGAGACCAAAGTGCGTCTCAGCAAATGAGTGAGTCAGTGCCAGGGCCATGGTTAGCAGACTGCACTGTTGGTAATGGGGCTAAATACTAGTTTTGTACCGCTGGGAACACGTTCACACTCGGGCTGCAGCTCATGATTATTTTTACTGTTCATTTTTTAATTCATCTGTTAGCTGTTTAGTGCAAGAAGAGGGAAAATATAACAAATACTTATAGAAAGTGATCAGAGCCCAAAGTGAAGTTTCAAAACAACCCAAAGAATTCTTTTTACAGTGCTACCAATAGAGAAGATCAAGCCAATCTTACCATCTTATGCCTGGTACACACTGCAGGATAATCAGGCCGATTTTTGTCCCGATCTCCCCCTTCCGATCAAAGCCAGCAAAGGCCCGATTGTCTGATGTTTGCAAACGTCATCGGGTCTGATGTTCCTGTGGTGTGTGTGTGTGTGTGTTAAGAGTGATTTTGTTCGGTCCGATCCGCTCGGAAGGCCTCGGAAGGAGAGATCGTAAATAATGATCATGTTTAATATTTGCGACTAGAAATCCTGTAGTGTGTGGGGCGCTCCGAGAGGGGCCTAGCACGCACAGTGTGGAATGTCCAGTGATGGGAATAACGTCGTTATAAATAAATGGCGTTATTTTTATCAGTAATGAGTAATCAAAAATATTTATATATATATATATATATATTGTTTCCCCCGTTACAATGCCGTTACCATTTCTGACAATAAAATGCACCGTTACTAGGCTATAACTGAGCTCACTGATGCTGGCTTCAACTGAGCAGGCTGCTCGGAAAGCTTTCTGCACACTACAGGATTTCCACACACTAGGCTACAGGATTTCTAGTCGCAAATATTAAAAATCTTTTCATCCCTTTTTTTTAACCTTTATTTTTTGTTATTATTATTTCTTTTTTTTATCCTATACGAAAAATGTGCGTCTTGTGGAGAAAAAGCGGTCAATTTGTCAATTTTCAAACCGATTGGACTTTGCCGTTTTTTTTATCAACATGAATAGAAAATAATAGTATATAATTCCTGATGACAGAGCGGATAGTGTCTCCGCCTGCCATGCGTGAGACCAAGGGTTCAATTCCCTACCCGGACAAGAGGGCACCTTGTTGTTAACCAATGCAATGAAGTGATTCTTATTATTCTGCCTGTCACTGGCTAGATGACACTCAGTGGCATTTAGGGTTTCGATAATTTTCATTTCTGTATCTTTTTTGTGGATTTTGGCGCCGGCGTTTGTCCGCCATGTTTGTTTACACCGAAGTCACGTTTGACTACGCGAGATTTAGAATATTGAGCGTGAAGAACCTGATGCTCTGCTGAAGAATCTTATAGTGTGTGGTGTGCTCCGTGGTGCACACCACACACTATAAGATCAGAGGAGACAGACCTTGTGCGATCTGTCTTTTGTTATCATCAAGTGTGTGGTCTCTAACTCTGTGAAGGTTTGAAGAATCCTGTAGTGTGTGCCAGCCTTTAGTGAGGGAATATTCTGGAATATCTGGGCTTTGTACGTGATAAATGACCAACGATTAATTGATTGTCAAAATTCCCTCGGCTCCTCATCAAAACCAAACTTGAAAACCATATTTGTGCTCCTTCAGGCATTGGGGCGATAATCCAATGACAAAGTTTCATGGTGATTTAGCCTGAATATGTGCCACGTTTGAAGCGCACCCAGTCACCGGGGATGCAGGCTTAATCCCACACGCGTCTAAAATACAGCTAAAACTCTTATTAAATTGAACGCATGCACAGGTGTTCAGTTCTCGTCTCAGTTAGTTATTTCCGTCTCTGCTCATTTGGCTGACAGCGCTTTAATTGTGAATCGGATCACACTCGATGTTCCAGTGGCGCTTTGTGCCTGTCAGTCCGCCTCCCAGCGCACAGCTCTCCACAGACGCCGGCATCGCTCGTCGCTGCTCCCTGGAGGTGGGCCTTGACTCGCCGGAACACGCAGAGAGGCTGCATTTTATGTCGCTTTGCAGATTTGTTCTATGCAGAAATTGCAGTGGAACTTGTGTGGAAGTTGGTGTTTGACAAGCGGCGTCCCTGTGCATGTCCCGCACATGCAGCATGACAAGTAAATGGTCTCTGGAGGTGCGTTCACTTGTCATAATCAAAATGTGAAATTTGTTGTACCTAAATGTAGCTTAATTTATTGTTCTCTACCAATCCACCTGAAATGACTAATTTTAAGATCTACAATCGCGTTAAGCTCCTGCCGGGAGCTGACAGCCAGGCTGGTGCAGCAGATGCAGACTCCAAGGAAACAAAAAGCCACACAAACACCTTTGTTGTTTTGCTGCCTTTTCTCGCTCAGCTGTAACTTTACAGCTCAACAACAGATGGAAATGTGTACGGGAGGAGATGGAGAAACAGGAGGTGGGATAGTCAGGAGACAGGTCAGAGCAGCAGCCTGCCTTTTTTACATTCTGTGTCTTTACCCTGGTCTGTGCTGCTTTTTAGATTAAACACTTTTCCTTCACATTATTGTCATATTTTCGTTTTCGTTTCTGTTAAAAAAGCAAAACACTCACATGCAGAGGTAACTCATACAAAGCTAACTTTGCAATAAAATTGGGAATCTTCAGCAGAAAGCAGCAGGATTTTTTGAAAAATGCATGGATTATGCAAGGGGTTACATAAAAAAAAAAACAGAGAGAGGGGGCCCTGGATTTTCAGTAAACGTGAGACCGCCATCCTACACCAAGACACGATCGAGACATGACGCTCTGAGACCTGAGCTAAATTAGTCGTTTTCCGTCCAAAACATGAAGAAAAAGCTGATGAGCAAATAAGCAAGAACAGGAAGTGACTGAAATAAAGTGAAAGCGAGATATCAATATTTAGCTCTCCAGAATAAACACGGGACAGCTGGCTGAAGTTCAGCGCCACAATTAAATGAAAAACTTTTCTTTGCTTAAGCGCCTCCTGCTCTCTCCCGTGCAGACAGATGCCTTCATACCGCAGCCTGTCCGGTTTTCTCAGGCTCCATCTTGAATCTGCCGGCGTTGTCCAATTCCCCCTGGCGGAGGGCGAGGTAGAGCCGGGGCCCCATGGTTCAGTGGCTGAATCAATTTCTCCAGCGCTTGTTTGGATAGCCCTGTGCTACTTTGTGGCCTTTGTTTGCCACAGAGACTGCAGTGACCAATCAAGGAGCTCTCAGGGCAGAGTGAAGCCTTGTAGGTAATAAGAGGGCACCGGGAGCCGCTGGATTGAAAAGGAGCGGCACAGTGTTGCTGAGATTGCATCCTCAAAGAGACTCGCGCGCCAGTTGATAAGAGGAAATGCTGCCTTTGAAGAAGTTGTTACAGATGAAATTTGATTCATTCCGCTAAAATAGCCCTGTGATCTACACCAAGGGACAGGACTGAGGTGGTTTCTCTTGTATTTCCCTCAGCAGAGACAGATTTCTCCACTGGTGATTGGTCAATTAGGAGTGACACAGCTGGCCCGGGAGATGTATAGTCCACTCGATGTTAATGGGACACTTCCTCTCCATCCAGACTCAATTTCCTGTCATCTTTGACAAATTTACACGCTTCCAAAGCTGTTCCAGCTCCAGCTAATTCTTTATCTGCTCCATCATTCTTTTGCTGTCCATTGAGGCACGCTGTTTGGGTTTCTGGATCGAACAGAAGGACAGTGATTTGATTTCGCCCCGATGACACTAAAATGTTAATTATGCTCATTGGCGGCGTAGAGATTAATTGTCATGTAGTTTTGATTTTAAGCATGTGAGTGGCAGAACTGCTTGACATCCCGACAAGTCACTGGAGGCCTGAGGTGATGACGGCATTACGGAACAGTCCTGACATTTTAGTTGATGTGGCAGTATCATCTGCAAGAATTCACTTCTACACACTTTCTTCTAAACATGATTCTAGTCAAGCCGAGCTTTCTTTCAGCTTCATGTCAGAGCTGTTATATGTGTGTGTTAACTTTTATGTTTTGTTTACTGTGGAGTTGTAATTTTCTTTGTTATTCACTTTTTTAACACGAGAACACTTCATGGTAGTTACATCAGACAGTTAAGATACTTCTTGTGTTCAGAGCTAAATATTGTAAATGAACACACCTTTTCAGATTTTTGGAATTTAAGTTTTGAGGTTGAGTTAACCCTTTGAAGCCTGACCAAACTCATTTGATAGCTTTCAGAAACATGGAGAAAAAAAAGAACAAGAAAACTATATTTACAATTACTAAAATTATATATTTAAACATCAGATCAGCAATGTTGGATTGATGCCCGATAACTTGTGAATGCTTGAAATGACCTTAAATTTACAAGAAATTATTAAAACAAACAAACAAAAAAAGGCCAAGAAAATGGCTAGAAAAATGAGCAAGAAATTGAAAGTCAAACTCTTACCCAAATGTGGTTGCACATTTGCAATTTGCAATTTAATTTAAAGTATGATGTGGGATTAACTTTGAAGGTTTACCTTTGAACCCTTTGAAACCTGAGCAAATTCACTTCAGTTCAATTCACCGCAATGCTTTCATAAACATGAGAGAAAAAGTGATGAGCAAATTAGCAAGAAATTAATTAAAGTTATTCGTAGATTACCAGAAAATTACCCAAAAGTTAGTATATAAAAAACACTGCAAAAAATAAATAAATAAATAAATAAATAAAATTAGCACCAAAAAAGAGAAAAATATAAGAGAAAAATAATAATAATAAATAAGCATAAATGAAATTATAGGAAATAGAAAAAAAAGAAATACAAAAATATGCACCTTATGAATTTATAAAAACAAAAAAGGTGTGCATTATGTAGAAATATGTGCTTAATCCTAATTTGTGCATTAATCCTAAATAATAAATAAATAAATAAATAGGTTTAGTTTAACTTTAACATCCAGATGCCTGCCAGAAACATTTAACCCTTAAGACATGATCAGATTCACTTGATTTCTTTAACAAAAAAATAAATAAATAAATAAATAATGCTGCATTCAGATGCCTTTCACAAAATTTCAACAGCCATGTGTGCGGTTTGCACCTCATGTACAGTCAGTGTCAGCTGAGCACAATCAAAACCCTGCAGGAGAACATGAGTTTCCCCTTGTAACCTTGCGGTTCAGGGTCGAATCATGAAGCATAAACGCTGTGATGCACTGAAGCACAAACTGCGGTGAAACACCGAAAACACCTCTGTGTGCAATACGGTGTGAAACAAAGACGTTAAATATGCAGCTGTCCAGCTTTATACCCTTTCTCAAGTGTTCTTTGGGGACGCAGCAGAATCAGATGGCACATGCAACATTTATTTAAGCTGCACAGCTTGTGCGTTCACATGTGAGGCAATTAAGGACAGGTCTTGTGAAGTTGAGGTGGTGTGTTTTCAACAAGGCACCGGAGACAGATGAGCGATGAGCCCTGCAAGCTGGGTGAAGGCTGCTGGAGGACAAACGCCTGAGCGGTCACAGCAGTGCAGATGTTAGTGTGTATAAGACCATATTCAACATTTATAGTTTACTGTAAGCATATGTATAATTCAGATACAGCCATCAATGTTTAAGACCAAAGCGCACAAGCTGCTGTTTGTTTCTATCTCAAACATCATTTTAGTAGTGGTCAACTTGATGTTGGCATATCTATCCATGTGCATTTTGATATTTTATATTCCTGGATGATTTCACCAACCTAAAAGGCATAAAACCCACTTTAAATTTATTATTAGCCTGATTAAGTGATAGTTAATCCTAAAGCAACATTCGGCCCACAAAACATCTTGAACCCAAGAATGTAGGTCACACAGATCATTTTTAACCACCAAATTCCTTGTAAAAAAAAAAAAAAAAAACATGGAATCCACGGAGTCAGAATTTTCAGTATTTGCCACATTGTTTGATGTGGTATCCTAAATGCTGGACAAATTCCAGGAGGTATTTATTCTTATACTTTATGTCAGAACACGTCCCTTCTTAGCCCTATTCAGCAGTCAGTCTGCAGTGGGGTGAGGGTGAAGCTGAGTGTGTAGTGCAAGGCATCATGGTTATTTGAGTGTCTATGCACCTGATTTGACTGTTCTCACACACTGAATTAGCATTTTCGTAATCCGCCCATAGAGCGGGTTAGTAGGTGCCTACTGCACCTTCTGGTGGGTCAGAGGCTGTTAGCATCTAGTCCCATCACCAATCTGTCTCAACCAATCAAACAGTAGTTTTAGCCACTTTCGATAGCTTTTGGTTAAGGTAGGAAAGGGCTTGATGTGATGGTTAAGATCAGGAAAAGGTAATGGTTAAGATTAGGAAAAGGTGATGGCTAAGGTAGGCAAACTTTATGCACATTTTGCAAAAATGAACATGGTTCTTGCTTCAGTCAGGACTTGATCCCAGGTCTCTGGAGTGAAGATCCATGTGATTGACCCATCCAACACCCCAACCACCTCCGTCTGTGACCGACTTCATCGGTCTCTATATTATGTCTCGGTATATCTGGCTCCATGGGTCCTGTTTGATTGGATCAGACAGACTGAAGCTAGGAATAAATGCTTACAGCTTCTGACCCTCTTGATGGTGCAGTAGGAACCCAAACCCTGAGGGGGGATTATGACTGATGACGTTTGTTCAGAAGTGCGGTAACATTTGAATCATTTGGTTAATGATTCTGTAACCCTAAAACCTGGACCAAACGCATCATTTCAGAATTAAGTCATATGGCAAATCCTTGAAGATTGACATCGGCCCAGCCATGGTCAGACCAGGGATTTTGCTGAGATGTACCTGACCAAATCTCCACAAATGGTAACACCCAGTTTTTCAGTGGCCAAGTTTTGGAAGTAAATTCCCCATTCATCTCTCCCATGGAGATTTAGAAAAATCTGTATTTAAAGAAGGTTACCATCTGAATGTTGCCAGTCCCCAGCACGATGGATTATGACATTACTTAAATGGATTCTGAGCAAAAAATATTCAAAACTTGTTCAAAAAGGGCAAGGTACCATGTTATTTTGAAAGGGAAAAAAACAGTTCATCCTTAAACTTCACTGTCTAGACAATCAGACACTCAATGCTATTCCTATGACCATGGTAGCAGCTCTTGGTAGACGTTCTAGTTAAATAATTGTGGGTAACATCCTTTGCACTGAAAATTAGATCTCTTAGCTGATGGTAATTGTAACTTGGTCCTATTTTACTGCCAACAGTAAATATGAATGGGAATTTTACTTCTGTAATCCTACTCTTGTGTCTAGAAAACTAAAATGCTAGCCTAATTCTTGTTTCTGCTTCTGTCTTTCCAATACAGAAAAAAAAAAATCATCAGGGGAAAAAAAAATCAAGCTGTATTTTTGTTTTATAATTACAAATAAGGCAATGAGATAAGGTCAGTATTCTTATTTTTGTCCTTCTTATTGGAATAAGGGACTGGCATAAGGAACCGTATTCTTGTTTCTGCATTCCCATTCTGATGTGGACAAACAAAACTTCCAAAAAGGGAGAAACAAGGACTTAAGTTGTTTTTTGTATTTATGAAAGATACAAAATCAAGCCATTCGTTTTCTTAAAAGTGAGAAAACATTGTTTTTTTCTGCTTTGTATTTCATCAAGGAATGGAAAGTATCAAAATGCACATGGACCCACATGGTGCAGACAGGTTTATCTTTTTGTTTTTGTGCGATTTCATCACTGACTTTCAATTATTTGGTATTCTACTTGAAAAACTGACAGGAGTTTAGTGCTTGTTAGGTATTCCAATTTCAGCACATTGTAACATGCTATCATAAACAGGACAATGTGTTAGAAAGGTAGGAGTTGGAAGACTTCATCGGGCAGCTTGTCATATTACATTTAGCGAAATCTGATGTGTCAGATATTATATTGTAAAAACAAAATTAATCTGTGTTTACAATAGTCGAAAATAGTGTAATGCATCACAGCTGACTGCAATAAAGTGTTTTTCATGGGCAAAGCTGAGAACTATGAATTAAGGGAGCTAATTTTATCTGCTTGTCTTTTTTTTTTTTTTTTTCAAAACCGCACCAGCAAACAACTAGTGACTGTTTCCCTGGCAATCCCCAAGTCAATTTGAAAGGCTGCATCAACTCTGTCAGATCCATTTGAATAATTTGGAGAACACTGCCAGTGAACCGCATGTGAGGGTCAGTACAATCACAACTTTTCTCATGCTGCATTCTCCATTGTCCCCAAGCGAAAGGGCCCTGAAGGTGTCTTTCAGTGTGGAGCTCATAGGGAAATCATTTGATTGGCACACATGCATTATGTCTTTTGTTGGAGACACTGCTAAATGTTAGAAAGGTTACTAGGCGATGTGTATCTCTAATTGAAAAGAATGAAGTGATCTCCTTCTCTTACACACATACACACACACTCCGCCCGCAGAGCTCATGATGGCTCCTTCTCCAACACGTCTGACAACAATTAATTGCTTTCTTCCTGTATGTGAGACTCAATCAAGTGGAAAGTCATTATGTTCCTGGTATTATTTCATTATATGGGGCAATGGGAGGAGGAGAGGGGCAGGAAGTAGGGCGGTGTTTGTTCTTATTTGGTTCTGAGTGTTGACTTGAGAAACAAACTAGTTTGTTTTAGTCAGAGCGGGTATCATAAGCAGAGCATAGTGGAGGTTTGTACTGGTGTTACTGGAGCTACAAGACCAGCTTTAGCCTTGTTTTTTGTTTGGAGGCAGATGTTGTTGGTTATCAGGCTAAATGTTAAGTCTGTAGTGGTGGGAAGATGTTCACACCGGAGTCAATTCTCCCCAAACAATGAAATAATGCTTGCCTTACTTTGCAGTAAACTTATGATATGACATAGAGAAGCTACACTCATAGAAAATAAAGCACATAGTTGTACCTTTAGGGGTCCAGCTTGTCACATGGACCTCTAAGGTGCAGCTTTTGTACTCTTGACATTGGGAACTTATTTGTCCTCTTGAGGTTTGTAGCTTACAGAGCAGTTTCGTTCCTATATTATAACTACAATATTGACTGGAGAATTATATGACCATATCCATCATATTCATCATATCCACAAATCTACAAAACTAATGCCATTTCAAGGTGACTCAACAATAGCCTACAACTTAAAATCTACCTATGTATTAACTGATTGTATTGGGCCTACCAAATGCTATCTCTTAATGTTGTACTTTAACATTTAGAGGAAACAGTACACATATGTACCTTGTGCCACTTGGGAACATATATGTCCCTTTGTGGCTGTGAAAAAGGTTCACATAATTACCTTGAGGGCCAATAATTTAACCCTAGGGGGTTAAATTATTTTATAGCACTTAGCCTTACTGACCGTTTTATATTCTACTCTGTTTAGCAAGTGCTCAGCACTGCCCCCTATGGCCAGATGGCTGTACTGAAGTCTTGACCCGGCCTAGATGCTTTAATATCACTGACTATGCCACTGCACTACCTTTGTGAAGACTAAAAATGAAACCTAAAGGGGAAACTGTTGACAGTTGGTCAGGTTGCACGAGTGAGCAACCAACAAGAACAAACTAATGGTGAGATCTACAATCAAGCAAAACAATTCTTTGTGTTTATTGAAGCTGCACTTGGCAAGATTCATATATATGAGCCCAAATTAAATTATGCTGTCTGCCTGGTCAATAGAGTGAAACGTTCACACACTAAGTGACAAATAAAAACTCGAGAGCAAAATACAAAAGTGTCTCTTAACCAGCAGTGAGCAAGCTGGACTCAGCCACCATGATGAACCTGCTAACCACCTGCATACTAAGAAGAAGACATGTATCTCCTGACCTCGCCATGCAGGAGTTCTGAAGTCCTTTGAATTCAACCAGCTACCTCTCACAGTCATCCGGGGCCATCAAAGTGTGAAGCTGCCCAGTTCCATGTAAATTATACACACGTGCATATCAAAAGTATACACACTCCTTCAAATATGCTAGTTTTGCTGGCTTGAGTCCTGAGATGAAATCCATTAATTCAACTTTAATTTTGGCTGCAGCAAGCAGCAAAATCATCATTATGATAATGCCTGAAAAGAAAAACAGTTAATATTTTAGTTAAAGGCAGTTTTCACTTTGATAAAAGTGGTAACTAGATTTCGAAAGGTCTTATTTTATTTTATTTCATTTTTTTTTTAAGAATTATCTACCATAAGGAGTTCCTTAGAGTTCAAATTTACCCAAATTGAAAGCGGACCTCACATGTTCCTCTTCATGTCAGTCTGAGGACTGTCATAACCAAATCCAAACTTGCTTAAAACAAACAAACAAACAAAAAAGTATGCCATAGCCTTCTGCAGGTATTGTACCTGCTCCAGTTGTGCAAGGCTGATGCTTTGAAACCCAGGAACCAATGGGCAGGCTTTTATTTTGAATTTTTTTTTTCACCCTCCTAACAAAATTGACTTTTCTCTCATGTTTTCTCTTTTTTTGGTTGACTCATTTTTTCCCCCCTAATTTTGGATTATTTATCTATTTATTTATGAATTTCCAGCTTATTTTTGGGTCAATTCTTCCTATTTTGCCTGTCACATTTTTCCCCATGTTTTGGAGAGAAATCAAGTGAATTTGCTCAGGCTAAGGACTAATAAATAAGGAGCTTTCCAGTGGATCTCAGTAAACAAGCACCGATGCTACCAGAAAAGCAACAAAAAACAACAGCCCCACTTAGCTCTGGTCCGTGCTTCTCTATATTCTCCTCACTTGCAGAATGATTAACCCCGCTAAATAAATCACTGCCAACCACATGGTGAGGATAAAAAATGGATGTGAAATTGAGTCTCGGCACGCTAATATTTCACCGAGTGTGACAATTCAAATGGTACATATTATGACTGAAATTATATATATAAAAAAGACCAAGATATGAATCGGCTGCCATAAACTGGAGGAAAGGTATTAAATGCTTTTTTGCAGTTGACTTACTAGAGTTGAAGCAAGGGTTTGAGGGCACATGGAGAGGAAAGAGCGTGTGTGAGAGAGAATCCCTTGCTTAATTGAAACCTAAGCAGTAGCATAAAGGCAGGCCAGTGAAGCAAAGAGAATTCTCCCTCAAACGGTTCTTTTTTTTTTTTTTTTTTTTTTTTGGTGAGGAGCTTGTGTGCAGCGGAGCTTGCCCGCCTCTGTGAAAACATAAGGTGATTTGCTTGTGAAGTTTCATATCGCTGCCAAATGGGCTGTAGACACACTGCATTTTTTTTTTTCACTTGCCAGGAACTTAAATGTAAACAAATCTCCCCCAACCCCACTACTAATTCATTATAGAGGATATATGGAGATTAGGTGCTGTGTAATTGCTGGTGTGTGTCCTTGTGTGTGTTAAGGTTGAAGAAACAGTTTTTGTGTGTCTGCACTTGAGTCCATACACTTGCATTGTGGCAATCTGTGTGTGTGCAGATGCTGTCATTTCCCCGCGTCAGGTATCAGATTAGAGGCTTGTCTCCCTCGCTATCGTTGTTTCCCTCTAAAACCCCTCAGTGCTGAGTCAGGTGCATGCTGCTTTGCTATCCCGAAAAAAAGACAGAAATAAAAATGATCCAAAAAAAGAAAAAAGAGGGTGTACGAGATAAAGGCGGCGTGGGAGAAAACAGCGAGTGGAGGGGCTCTGTCCTCGATGAGGATGACCTTTTCCTATGGCGAAGGCAGCAGTACGCAGCAGTGGCACGCACCGACAACAATATGAAGAACGCTAATAGGATTACCCCGCCGCCATAATCTCTTTCCCAGAAAAAACTGTCCTCTTCCTCGTCTCTGTGTCTCCCGTGGTAGCCATAGAGGCATTTATAACCTCCCGCCCCACCACCAGCACCGCCACCAACAGCTCCTCTCCTCAGCCCTCAGCTGCATTGACTGGTAGCCAGTGTACAGTACTGTCTTGGCCAATAAATACTACACCAGTCAAATCACTTTTGCTTATTTCGTCAATGTGTTGTCCAGCCCCCAACAAAAAACCCGTTCCAGGTGTATTCTCAATCCTTAGAGAAATACTGCCAGGATTTAATAATTGTTTTATATGTCTATTCCACAAAAAACACCTGACCACCTGTAGGAAACCCATACAGAAATTGGTAGATGGCCATATACCACGCAAAACCACAACCACAGTCGTGTTAATTGTTTGTGGTTATGCATATATTCCATGTGGAGTGACATTTCCTCAGTCAATTATGCCTATTTCTCTCCTACATAAAACATGCTATTTCTTTTTCCTCCAACAAGTCGTTATAGTCTGTAGTCAGGAACTGTTGTGAATGAATGAATGAATCTCTTTATTGTCATCATATTGAATACAGTGTATTTATATGACAAAATTGCAGTGCTACTCCGGTCAGTGCTAAGGACACAATAAAAAAACACACAATAAGACTAAAAACTAGGTAGGAAAACAGTCTGTTCACAGCAGTTATACCGCTGTAGCAGCAGCTAGATAAGTTTACTTTTCTCCTACAGGCAGAGAAGGGGAAAGCTGCCCACTCCCCGTGGAAGAAAAATGCTGTAAAAAGTGTCAGAGGCTGATATAATCCATCAACAAACACAGGATAGCCTGATGCTTCTCAGCTGTTTTGATGCAACTGACTTTTAGTATGGCATCCAGCACACAGCCAAACTGTGGGAAGCATGAAGTTAGAACTATTTCTACGAGTGGTTCTGAGACGCTTGATAACTATGAACCCTGGTCTGTTTTGATATAGGTTGGATACAGTCAATGTATTATTTAGTTCAGTACAATGTGCATGTATTTTGGTTGGTGTCAGATGGTGGCTGGCAATTATTAATATTTGAAGGATGGTCCTAAATGGGATCACTCCATCACTTCCATGCATTATTATCTCATCCTTTATTTAGCGAGATGTAGCCGCCTTGCCTCCTGTCTCACGTCCGGCTCTGTTGACAACAGAAGGCCTGTAAAAGAACGAGAACTCCGCTCACGTTGGCCTGTTCTCCACTGTTTTCAGCAGTTAACATGAGTAAGTGGAAGGCAGAGTGAGGAAAGGGACAGGAGCAAAGTTAACATGCGGCTCATGAAATTTGGAGTCGTCTGTAGATGTTTGAAGTTGACTGGTCTTGGGAGATGAACAAGCAATTGCACTTAGGAGGCTGTCTAACGCGACCGTGAAGCGACCGTTTATTATGCAATGCCCTGGAGTGCTCGGGAGTGCATACAATACAGATCAAGGCGTGTTTGTGTTTCATGTTCTAACGTGAAAGAAACTGATTCAATAAATGTCCGGAAAGGTGAACACAATTGGGGCCAACCTAGGCTTCTTTAAATAGTCGGATTCTGGTTGCAATTATCCCGGTGACAGATGGGCAAGGACTTAACTTTTGAGACACTTTAATTGGTTTCATTGTGCCAGGCTGTATGAGCCAAACTCAGAAAAGATTTCAAACAGTGCATGAGGATTGAAATCAATCTTGCTGTAAATGTATTTGAACCTAAGAGTTCATTCCAGAATGAGATGGTAAAATCAACTTCTCCAACAAAAGGATTGCTGGCCTCAAAGCAAAGCTCAGTTTGGAATAATAAGTGGGTGGCGGTGGTGGTGGTGGAGTGGTGTGTGTGTGTGTGTGTGTGTGTGTGTGTGTGTTGGGGGACTATGTAGGGACTATATAGTTTCTCGACACCCCAAATGTGAATGAAAATACAGAAATGTATAGAAAATGAATGAAATGCCAAGCTAAACAATATTTTCCTACCAGTGATCTATCGTTACTTTCTGAATAATGACTGGAGAGATTTCAAGGCCAAGGTTTCTTGAATTCCATGTGGAGGATACACTCCAAGTGTTTTCTTGCTTTGAAAACAGTAGCAGTAGATGTGTCAGTAAGTATAGTACAATGTAATTCAACATAAAAGTGCATTGTCTAACCAAAATAAAAGATATGTGCACATGTACGTATACATGTTACGTGTTGTATCACATAAGTTTCTAGGTTTTACAGCAAAAATGAGAGTGTTGTATACACTATACAGAGGGCTGTAGAGTTATCTGGTGCTATGAGTCCACATGGTGGTTGCTCTGTGCTCCAGTGGGCTGCTGATGCACAATACTGTACTTCTGTCTCTCCATTCACTTCTATACCTCTGCAAAATAGTTCCCAAAATGATACTTTTAGCACATAAAATAACACGAACAAAGCAAATTATGCCAATATAAAAAAAAATAAGTCCAGGTACCCATTTTTTGAGGAAATTAAACGGCTCTTCTCTTGTTATTTTCCAATTTGAAATGCAGAGTAGATCTGGCAGGTAGTATCTACAGGAAACTTCCACATCATAACCTTGTGCCAGGAAGAAATATATTGATAGTACTTTCACAAATAATTGTAATTACATGAAAAAGGGGTAGCTACTGGGACTTGTTATTATTATTTTTACATATAATACCATAATCCATGTTCACATGGATTATTCACGTGGAAACAGCCATGTTTATGTGCTAAAACTGTTATGTTGGGTGCTGTTTTCAGGTCACAAGCTCATTCCCTTGTCTTGGGACATTATGTGAATTTGTTTATAGGAGCAAAAATGCAGGAAGATGTGAAAGTTTGTAGTTACAGATACATTCTCACAACAATCCATTTGCATTATTTTTTAATCAGAAAGACTCCATGCAGTCTGTGTCCCTGAACGTCAAATTCAGAGCCTGAGGCTACTTTCCTGGACAAGTGAGACCGGCCTGGGAGGAGGGATGGAGCTTGGTAATGGGCAGGAATTGACTAGCCTGTATTTGAACCTTAAAGATGACAATGTCTGAAAAGCTGGATGACATTTCGTCTTCTAAGTTTTGTTCCCCACTCTCTAAAACTTCCAGCTCACACAGCACCATATTGCCACACAAATAAAGCGGGCCCAGGGAAGTCTGTTTCCGAGGAGCGTTAAAGCCAAAGCTCATCCCGTCATCTCATCTTTGTCCTCTCTCTCTTTTTCAATCTGTCCACACTGCGGTGTTGTCGTGATAACCATAGTTTCAGTACTGCTTCAGTACAGTTGTGAAAGATTGAATTCAATATTGGATTTCACAAACGTTCGATACTTTGACCAAATGCGTTCTCCATGCTGAAATTCCATTTTAACGTCACCAGAGGGTGTATACGTGTGGACTGGAATAGTTTAAAATGCGAGAAGAAGGATTGGAGGAGACAGAGCGTTGGAGAGTCTGTCTCTTGACATAAAACCTCTGTGCAGAAGTTGCTGCAAAGCTGTGCAAGTCAGTGTGGAAAGTAAACACAAGCATTTTAATTACTCTGCTGTGACATTGCTGAAATGTTCCTCTTGTTTGTTGTTGCTTTGTAGTATTGCAGTGAAAAATCTTGTAGAAAGACAACACTTGTCCAAACTAGATTAATTTTACAACTATTTTCAACTAGCTTTCACTTTTTTAATTAACTAAAGTTTAAAGTTTTCAGTGTGTTGCTAATTTTATTTTAAAATGACAGTTCACCCACTCTGAAAATTGAATAAATTGATGATATTTAACATAACTGTTATCGTAGGACAGTAGTGGTGCTATCTTCCTCTCATTGTTACTGAGTGCTGGATACTGGCTGTTAGCCTCCTGCCATTGAGGTGGACTTCCCCCCAGCTAACATTCTTAGAAATAACTGCCTTAATCCACTCAAAAAAGGTTTAACATCACTTTACCTGTTGCTTTCCAAATATAATTACTGAATGCACACAGGCAATAATTTACTCAAATTACTTAAAACTAAAGCTAGGAAGGGAAAGTGAAATATTATCATATTATTCAAAATGAGTGAAGTATCCCTTTAATTTAAAAAAATGCTAATTTCAACTTTGGTGTAAGATTAAGTTGACAAAAACTTGGACATAGTCACACACTCAGCACCTCCATTCTCTTGGTTCACTTGACCATTGATTAGCACCAATCAGTGCTCCTTTCAGTCAAAGACTGAAAGACTGAAAAACTCATTAAAGCAGCAGGTAGTAGCTACACCAGCCTGTTTCTATAGTGATCCCTGCAGCACCTTGCCACCCCGGTCCATCCACTCACACCCACACTGGGGGTGATACTACAGCTTTGCCATAATGACAGCTGGCCTTTGACTGGAATAAGATTGTGTTTGTAACAACGTTCCCTAAAGAGAAAAGAGCTAGGGAGCCCTTTCTTATCCATTCGGCCTGTAAATGTGATATAGAGAATTTAGTGATGATATCATTTCTTGTGAGGTCGCAGATGGTCACTTATGGTTAAACCAATATGCCATTTTTTTCCCATATATGGGGCCTATATTGTCCTTTTATCAAATTCACTGTAAATTGCAGTATGACCCTCCTTTCTTTAGCCTCAGCTGTTTAGACAGGACTGCATGGCATGCAAACATGCAGTTTATACAAGGCAGCAGTGGCACAAAGGCAACTTCCATACACGCTACACTGGATTCAGTGTAGAATGAGAAATATGTGCGCTGGAGAGAGGAGAAACAAGGGCTCAGTGCCAGAAAACGTTTTCCAGTGTCAGGGTTGAGCTCCAGCACCCGTCACCACTGACAATAAATCAATTTCTATTTAGATCAAGGGGATTCAAATGTGAGGGCACTTAATGCACGGGCCGCAGAACAAACAGGCCGAGCGGGTGATAAATGTGGCCAGACGAGGTGATGGGCGGGCGGACTGATAGCCCGCTATCACCTACATCCATCTTCCTTTATTCCTGGGTCATTTTACCAGTTGCCATCCAGTGTGCTAAAAACAGGAAGAATGCAAAGGAGTTGCCTCAGCTTTGTTCTGTCTGAGGACTTTTCCCTGTACCATAATGCATGTAAATCTAGTGCTTTTTATGATCAGTTAGTGTTGGAGAAACCTCTCTTCCCTGGAGTTAACCCTCCAGGTGATGGGGAGTTTTTGATTTGATAGGTGCTTCATTAGTTTTCATCTCAGTATTATTCTTCCTGCCCTTCCTGCTTGTAATCAATCAGTAAGGGTGTGGGTGGGTTTGGAGGGGAAGGGGTGTTTAGCAGTCAGTTGGTGCTTATAAACAGCTAGCTTGTATTGCACCTTGGGCAAACAGCCCCTCTCCCTTTACCCAACAAAAAACAGCAACGATGTTCTGCACTAAACTGTCACTTTTATTCAGATATTTGGAAAAACAAATGAATAATCCCTACATTTACAACTATATAAATATAAAAATATTTACAAAATAAGACTCATAACTATAAAAAAAAGAAGCAACAAAGAAAAAAGCAAACACATTTTAGCACGAAAATACAAATAAAGAAGAGAATGAAATTATTACACTATTACTCAAAAAATAAAACTACATGTCACAAATCCTTTATCTCACAAATACACAAATGCAACACACTCATAAAGACAAGAACCTTATTATTACAATATTGAACTTCAAACAAGAAACTCAAACCAAATTGAACAACCTCTAGCTAACCCAAATAATCCCAACATTTACAACTAAATAAATATAAAAATCTGTACAGAAACAAGACTCACAAATATCAAAAAGAAGAAAAAAAGATCAACAGAAACACATTTTAATATACAACACAAATTAAACGCGACTAAAATGATTACACTATGACCCTATTTATATTATTTATAATATGTTTATGAAACTATATATTCACAGTACTATAAATGTATTGCGGCTTATTTGGTAGCATTTTGTGGTGTGATTGATTTTACTTGTACAAAATTAGATGTGTGCTATTTTTGATAGATTCATCATTCCCCCACCCCTCTTCAAATGGGAGTCTGCAGCTTACTGAAAGTCAGCTCTGTGGTCCAGAGCTTGAAAGTGTCTGAAAACCCCTGGACTACAAAGACAAATGTGAATACCCCCTAGGCAATGGGTGCCAGTAGGTCTAGAAACAATTGTTACAAAAATATACACTCACCGGCCACTTTATTAGCAGGTTGGACCCCCTATTGTCTTCAGAGCGTCCTTCATTCTTGGTGCAGGCTGTGGTATGTAAACAACACAAATCTCCGCCACACCATCACACCAGCAGCAGCCTGAACAGCTGGTACAAGTCAGGATGGAGCCATGCTTTCATGTTGCTTACACCAAATTCTGACCTGACCATGGTGGCAGAAATCGATTCATGGATCAATTTTGGTGAGCCCGTGGGAACTGCGGCCTCAGATTCCTGTTCTTAGCCAACAAGGTTCCATGTGTTGTGCGCTCAGGGATGCTCTTCTGAATATCTCGGTTGGAGCAAGAGGTTATTTGAGTTCCCGTTGCCTTTCTGTCAGCACGAACCAGTCTGGCCATTCTCCTATGACCTTTGGCATCAACAAGGCACCCTCACCCAGAGAACCACCGCTCACTGGATATTTTCTCTTTTTCACACCATTCTCTGTAAGCCTTAGAGATGTTTGTGTGTGAAAATCATCAGCAGTTTCTGAAATCCTCAGACCAACAGCCATACCACGTTCAAAGTCACTAAAATCACCTTTCTTCCCCGTGCTGATGCTCAGTTTGAACTTCACCAGATCGTCTTGACCATGTCTACATGCCTACATGCACTGACTTGCTGCCATGTGATTGGCTGATTAGATATTTGTGTTAACGAGTAGCTGAGCAGGTGGACCTAATAAAGTGGCCAGTGAGTGTGTATTGTTTGGGTAAAACCTGTTCTCCTTAACATCTTCATAGTTTCAGAGGTGGCAGCGTTAAGTGCAAAACATTAATAGCAGCCACCACATGTAAACACCAGAGACCAGCGGCCAATCTTTTACAGTGAGAGTCTATTCAGTTACTATACACAAGGAGACAAAAGGAGCCAAAGAAATCAATTAGGGCCCTTTTTGTTATCTGACTTTTGTCCGTGCAGAGATAACAGATGGTATCGCCAGGGAGTTTGTCTTTGTTTGCAGGTTCACGGTGGCTCCGAGGCATGTTATTACAGTCAAAAGCAGATAAATATCTCTGTGGCAGGGGCAAGAGAGCGAAATATGACAACCTTTGATACCATTTTGAGGCAATAAAAAGGTCTGCTCTGGTTTGCAATTGTGGTCTTGTGGCACCTGCAAGTAGAGGAATGACTCAGACAAAGAAAAAAAAAACAGATGAGAAGAATAGAAAGCAAATGAAAGACCCAGAAAAAGATAAACTATAAAACTATAGTTTCTGCCACTTGGTTATTCCTTAAAGACTCCTGGCTCTTATTTCTGACAGTATGATCTTTGTTCAATCTATTTTGTGATTGTTTTTTATTCCCTCTCCTCTTCCATGCAGTGCTCCTCACAGGTATCCATTTCTCTGTGTTCATAAAATACCACAAACCCCTGTGTGATAATAACCATTACAGCTATGAATCAGTTTCAGTGCAGATATGCAATCCAAAACGGTCCTTTCCTTCTCCCTGCTAGATATTTACACCACGTGAAGGCACCACTCCTTTGTCCCACTCAAAGACCAAGAAATGTGCATCTCCACCAGAAAACAGACAATGTGGAGAAGATTGTTTTACGAACTAAATTGAAACATCCATAACTTATGAAACATCACTGATGTCGTCCTTTACACTTGGATTTTTCACTTCCATTGGAGATCACCACTGACCATACAGAAACCAGGATTTATTTGGGAAAATAGGAATTTAGCTTTATGTAATTAGCGTGGACGCTGTTCTGTGTTGCAGACACAGACACAGCTGGATTTTTACATAAAGATGTTGTCAAAGTGCAACTTCAAGTAAAATAATGTAATCCTCTTTAGAGCTGAAGAATGCAAATGAGCCAGATATTCTGATGAGGAATTCCCTTTTTATGCATAAAAGAATAACTAATCAAGTAGCGAGATGCTGTATTTGAGCCATCTATATTTAATAAAGTCAATACAGTACATTAGTTAATAAGAGAGGAGTTTCACTCAATCACACCAAGTGAGTTAACCCAGTGGCTTTCAAAGTGGGGTCTGGGGGACCCCCATGCGTCCTTTTGGAGCTTTCAGGGCATCCTCAGCAAAATGATGAAAAATTCTGTTTAACTATATTCATTTGAAATTATTACTGAAAAAAGCATGAGCCTGACATTGGAAATGATGTTTTAATCTAACCAATTTCAATTTATATGTCAGTGTTCAATTATGACCTCTAAATCAAGTTCAAATTTAATTAAAGCCCAGCATCACTGTCAACAGCCTCAAAGAGCTTTTCACTTTACATACCCACAAGTTTACAACAAACAGGACCACACCCTGACTTAATCCTCATGGGGCAACTTGAGCTTGAACTGGAACTTGACATCTAAATATAATGCAAGACATCTAAAAAATAATTATATTACTCATTATTTAATAATTATTCCATTTCTTGTGCATTTTTCTCTAATTTTCCAGTAATTGTCGTGCTGTTTTTTTTACCCATCCTTGGTAAATATAAAAATATTTGCATTAATAATTTGAAAAAAAGTATGTGTTATGTGAGCATTAATCTTATCAAATACCCATCCCCATTTCTGCCCATTTCTGTATTTATCAGCAATAAATACAGAAATATGAAACAGCGAATATGTAAAAAGTAAAATGCAATATGTCAAAAGTATACTCGTACACAACCCAACATGACATCCCCATGAATGACCTATAGACCTTTTCAGCCCAATATCTAAACATTGGATATCAAATTCTGTCAGTGCATATTGATGTTTTACACATTAATATGAAATGTACAGCACTCCAGTGATGCACATGTAATGACTGAGTGCACCTATTCAAATCCAGGCAGAAGCCAGGGGCTTCACATGCAGCCTGCTAATAAGATCTTCCTCTTATTATGTCGTCTTGGAGGCACACTTGGAGCTCCAATAATTGTATCAGTCTTTGGGCAACAACAAACTTCCTCCTCCTTTTTTGATTCAAGTTTCTAAAGATATCTTGCTCTCAAGTGCCATTGTGAAACTGACAGAAACTTCAACAAAGCCAAAACAAGAGAGGGGGGACAGCGCTTGCACAATTGGCGCCGACAAATTAAACATAAGTTCCCATTTATTCTTGTCTCGCAGCCTTCATTCAGGTCAAGCATCTCACCTCATTTTGAGACACAGCATGACGGCGGTGCCATACAAGGATCAAATTAGGTTTGGGAGCAGTTGAAGAGGCTCAGGCGGATAGGCAGCCTGAAATAATTTCCTGTTTTATACGCAGCAAAAATCCGGTTTGGAGCTTGTCATCATTCGCTTTGTACTTTGTCAGTCAGACTTACAGTGCATGATTTTGTATAGTGCTCCATGTTTTAACTTAAACATGGAGGGACATTATAAAGGGAAAATCCACCCTAAAATAGAACGCTTGTCTTCTATCCTCATGATGACCTTGGATAATTTAATGTCTCCCAAAGCTAGACACAATAGAGACATAATTAATCTTTTATAGATCTGCTCCATTGACAGTGAATGAGAGACTAAAATCAGCCTGGGCTAACTGTTCCTACTAATTGTCAGTGCAGCAGCTCCAGACTGTAGCATCGCACAGACACACCAATGTATCCTTGTGCCCTCTCATACACTGGCTCCAGGCTGTAAGGAAACACATTTGGCATTAAGGGTCAACCTTGACATCTTCCTCTTCCTAAACATAGTTGTTGTCAATGGAACTGCTCCAGATTGTAACATCACTGTTAAAACCTGCTGGCTTCTCCTGTTTCTAGGCTTAAAAACTGTTACATAGCTGATGAAAACTGGATTTTTACTCACCAGTAAACCTAGGCTAAATATAGATTTTCCCTTAAATAGTCAGTGTGAATAAAACCTTCTAATGTGATCACACAGAGGGGTTCATTGTAGCAACACTCCAAGATAGAAACGTGAACGTAAACAAAGTGCAGTATTATTCTCACTTCTATAAAATCCAAGCGTGATTAACTACTGTGGTTTAGAGAGGCCATTTTCAGAAAACATACTCCTGCAAACATTAATTTTCATCTGTTACATTAGTCAAATTGCTGGAACACTTGCTCGCAAGCATAATGAAACATGGAAGTGTATATCACCAGTCACCAGTGCTGGAACACCCAACGCTGCTATTGCCTTTTAAGCAGGTGGGAAACGATGTAGGCAATCATCAATGCAGAGCAATTTATTTTTACAGTATTTCTTTGACACAGGAAAACGAGCCCAACATAATTTAGTCTGTTTGTGGTAAAGGAGAGGGAATAATTGCAGCAGAGGCAGTAATAGGCATATTTGAATAAGAGATTATGTTTGTGTATTTTATTTGAGCCCAAAAGAACACATGCAACTGCACATAAAATGCATAAAAATACTTTTATTTGGCTGTATACAGTATCCCTGCAAATCAAGCATGATACTATACATTGTGTATATTCTGAACAGGGCAATATCTTTGTATTAGTGTAAAGTGTTCTTAACATGTGCACCATAAAACAGAATTAGTAGGAGACCGTTCAAATGGAGTGAGCTCTCTACCAGCATCTCTGCTGCTGACGTTCCAGGTTGTCATTTCTTTCTCAATGGGATGCATGACTCCTGTTAGACCCTGTGGGATCGCTGCTGTCAAAAGCAAATTAATCTCTCATTATGGCCCTGATAGGCTCATGCAGAGACGAAGACTGATACATGAATAAGCCAACGGCACAAAATGAAATGTCTTCAGGAGATGATTCAGTGATTTTGGGCAAAGTTTTACACTGAGTGGGGATGTATAGTGTGTCTAATACTGGTAGCTGAGTAATAATTACTTTGACAAGCAATGTTCAGGCATTTTATTTATTATTTTATTTATTTATTTATTATTGTTGCTGTTGTTGTTACTGTTATTTATTTTATTTTATTTATTACACATTTTTATTTTGGGGGTAAATTTATCTTGTGGGGTATTTTTTGGTAAATTTATTTTAAACTAAATTATAAATAAAATAATTATTTATAATAATTATGTATAGCTTTCTTGTAATTCATTTTTGTAATTTTACAAATTTCTGAATTAGCCAAAAAATATTGTAGTTATTGTACATTTTCTGGTCTTTTTTTCTTTTTTTTTTTGTAACATACTCATTTTTTTGCTAATTTTAGGGCCATTTCTCGATCATTTACCCATCACCTTTTTTGCTGTTTTGGAAAAAAATCAAGTGAATTTGCCCACGTTTCAAAGGGTTAATTCTTCATGCATGATCAGCTGTTATGGTGGCATCTCTTCTACAAGGGCAGTGCTTGAAGGAGAGGAATAGTTTTTTAACAAAGACAGACAAATGTAAATTTGTCAAGCTGGTGTCAGACTTGGCCAATGAAAGTAATGGCTGTTCGACTGACATTTGATTTTGCAATAAAAGAGGCAAGTCAATCAGTAAATCAATTTCTGTTTATCTAGTCCATATAATCCAAGGGAATAATTTAAAGTTCAGAAACAGACTGCACAGCAACATTTCAAATATTGATTTTCCAGTGACAGTTATATGGAGCTGACAGTGTTAATTGGAGACTTGTTTGTCCTCTCAAAATGATATGATATGGCTCAAAATCATCTGCTGATCATGTCTTGAATTTACTCCAGTGGGGTGTGAACTGACAAATACTCATGCATATCAATATATATCTATATTTATATCTATCTATCTATCTATCTATAGATAGATAGATAGATAAATAGATATGTATTCTTTTTTCATTGTCAAAGTAAAACTTAACTGAGAAAGAGTACAATAAAATGTTAAGGATTAAAAATAAAAGAGAAACAACAGGGCACTACTTATAGAATTCAGTGTTACAATCAGAAAATATTCTATTCTTACTTATGTCACACCCAGCTCTACGTGTAAGACTGAAGTTTAATTAAACACTTGGCACCCCCATCATCCAAATGAGTTTTTCTCATAATTAGTCATTAGCCTAGACGCACAAAGGCTGCAAGTTTTATCTTGTTTGGATGAAAGTATCTCCACTACTTTGGTTTTATCAAAAGGTTGTTAATTGTAATTTATGTGTACCTACAAAGAATGTTTCCACTGCAAAAAGACCTGAAAGTACGACTACAAAAGGCTGTCAACAGCAGTCATAGCATTTAGGGAAAAATAATGCACGCACAGTAAGGGTTCTTTTACACCTGTAGTTTGCCTTCTTTGGTCCAGTTGAGCCTTGAAGTCACTTTGTTGTATATTTCATTCGGTCTGGTCAGCGTTCACACAATCCTGTGCTAAGCCAACATTTGAACATAGGGTTAGGATTAGTTGAACAGGTCATTCATCTATTGGACTGAAATTATGTGAGGGAAACTTCAGTCATGGACATCAGCATATTGCAACAACAGAACTATGTTGGAACAATATTAGAGCAATGGAGCAACAGGGTTCAGACAAAGATTTTGAAATTCTGTTTGGGTTCGGGTTGGTCGGGCATTATTTTAGTGAAACTCTAGTGTAAAATAAATAAAAAGAATGGATCTGCTGTCTGTTCCGGGGCAAATTCCTGTATAGTGCTGGAGTTTACATGACGACACTGAAGGCAACACAACCTAGTGATGGAGGACAAGCAAAATCTGGGGCTCAGGTCGAGTTCGGACACAAAAAAAGAATGCCTGTCGGGTTCAGGTCGGGCTCGGCCACTATGCTCTCGGGCTCAGGTCGGATTTGGACAAAAATATGTGGCCTGATCCACACTCTAGTTCACATGGATCTGGACAATGTCCCAGCATTTTAAGGCATTTTCACACCCATCTTGTTTAGGCCAATTGAATCAAACTCAGGTGCATTTACCCAATGGTTCCTTTGGACAAGAGTGAAACCAGCAGTCACAATCGAATATTATATTAGTCAAAAGTGTTATTGTACAACAGAGTTAAAAACATCATGGAGGAAAACATCCCTTTGACCATCCTTTAATGTCATGACATCTGTCAGACCCTGACCAATGAACGGGCTTTTGTTGATATGTTTCACTTTGTTTGAATTTTTTGCCGTTCAAAACCAAAGTGAACCAAATGTACAATGCAACATAGTACCACCTATTTCACTTAATCAAAGCACAGCAAACAACCTTGAAAACAACCTTAGGCAGATCCTGGTAGACTTGTTTGGTCCACATCATAGAGTGAATGCCCATTCTCACTAGGGATGGGCATTTCAGGCAAAAATACTATTTGATAATCACGGGGAACTATTTGTAAATTTCTGGACCACTGTTAAAAACAAGGGATTTTAAGAGAAGACATTAGCTGCCTAAAGTATTACAATTTTTATTGCATTCTATTTTATTTATTTTACAATTATGTGACTATTCAAAAATTCAAAAATTGTGAGCCATTCCTCGCTCTTACCCCTGCAAATGAACTAAACTCATACAGTCAATACACCGCCGTTCGATTCCAACAGACCAACATGGTAGATGTTAAACCACCCTAACAAATTAGGGCTTCCAATAAGTAATAAATAAAATAATACTTTTGCAATGAGTAAAGGATTTCATACCAAGCCCAGCACTGTGTGCTCACCCACATTTTCTGAGTGTGCATGTTTGACCTCAGCATCCCAGTTGTTGTGTATGTTGGAGGCTTATTTGTTGGCAGTGCTGTACTCAGTGCAGTTTGAGCAGGCCTCCACACCATGATAGACACATGTTTAAGATGCTTTTAACTTTCTGTCAGCTCTCATAAAGCTCAGTGTCTTCAACTGCTCTGCAGCAAGAGAGTTGACCAAGTCAAAATGAAATGATGCAACCGCTTGCAATGTTGTTGAAAAAATTATTTCTTTTACACTATTCCCCGTGCATTCATATTCCCAAATTCCATAATGAATATATACACTTGTTTTCTTTTTTTTTCTTTTTTCTTTTTTTTTTTTGCAGACATCATGATTTAGTGGAACAGACAGTGACAGAGAAAAAAATACTTGAGCTGTTGCTGTTGTGCTGCACCACTAACTTTCAACATCACGTCTGGTTTTCTGTACCTTTCAGAATGGAGAGCAGGATTAGCATAGTTCTTTCATGTAGCTGATATGATATTCAGCTTCCCCACTTTATCCCCTCAGGCAAAAAAAAAAAAGAAAGAAAGAAAAAAAAAAAACAGTCAAAGACATTCCTCAGCTGGAGCCAACAAACTTGAAATACAAAATGCCCACCACAACGTTGAGATTGAAGCCTCATAAATCACAAATGGAGTCTTGTATCATAGAAGCTATAGCAAGGATCTATTGTGAACTCTGTGCCTCCATATTATCAGTTTGAAAACCCGACACGAGGAAGCATTTAGAATGTGATACATCTACTGAAACTAATATAAAAAAATTAAATATTAATCTTTTGAAGTGCAATTACAAGGTGAGTGCAGGTAAAATCTATTATCTATTAGATTTCCCTTATTAAATAGATACTAATCAAATAAGACAATGCCAGTAAAGAGAACCATAATTTGTACCTGTAAGTGCACAGGCCAGAGCCTTGAAATGGACTATAATGTGGTTGTTTCTCTGCAGGACTCAACTCTGGTCAAAGTTTGTGATGAACCTGGAATGAACTTAGAGCCTAGACAGGTAATTACAATATTCTGGTCAGGGTTACAATTACAAGTTGGACCAAATGAAAAAGGGGAAATATGAGTAGTGGATTTGTCCAGATGGAAAGCAGGGCAGTGGAATGGTTTCAGAGACCGGACCCGCACCGTCTCGGGTTTGATCCCAGCAACAGTCATGTACTGAACCGCAATCTGCTCCCTCATTCCAAGTCGGTGTGAGTAGGAGCATCAGCTACATGTCTAACATCATGAATTCATTTGGACAGAGGGATGTGCCAAAACACAAGTTCTTGGATAAGGTTAGGGTTAGATGGAACTCGATATCTCACGCCAACTTCATCTCCAATTTCGGTAGTACAAGCGGCATAGTTGTGAGTTTTCGGGTTAAAAGGCACTGGCCCTCGCACGTTACTGGACTGCCAAAACCCTGAAGAACAACACACCTTGACCGAGGTGCGGTGTTAGTGTGATACCATGTGGCAGAACCTGACGCCCGGTACTGGGATTCAGGAACTGTCAGACTTGGTCCAGCCTTATGGAGTCACTCCCTACCCTCAAGTCGTTACGTGTTGCAACAAATTGGGCGCCTGGTCCTAATCATAAGTCTACGGCTGAGATCGCTTTCTGGGGTCAGTGGGGGGATGGGTCCTGTGTAATTAGGCCCCTGTCCCTCCAAATTCCCCAGCTATCGCAAAGGTCCGATAACTTGGTTTGTTATTGTTTTATAGACGCTCCTAACCCTAACCCTAACCCTAACCCATAGTTCTTAAAGGGTAAACTATTCATTGAAATTTTTGGTTTTGTTATCATTGAGTGTAGCAAACTTCCAACGTCTTTCAAAGCAGAGAGAGAGCAATCCGCTGGTTTCCCCTGACTCAGATGGTTGGATTTTTCAAGAAAGATTTAAAATCTACTTTCACATGTAAGAGTGGAGTGATCCAATCAGAACACCAAGTCGATTTTTAGTCCTCCCACCCCCTTTGATTGTACCTGTTATCCTACACTGGGCACAACCAACACTGTGATGGAGTATTGTCCAATGTTCCCACTTCCGAGTTGGCACCTTTGGACTCTGACCATGTCACAACCAACATGGATGCTAATCTTTAGCTAACTGTTAGCTTGTGCCATAGCTCGTTATCTAATAATCAGTTTGCAAGCCAATGGTTACCTCGTATTTTAGGTTGTTAGCTAAGCGAATGTGAGTTTCTTAACTCGGCTGTTAATTTTAGCTAAAATACTGAGTTAAGGTGAGGTTAAGGTTAGGAAACTTTAGCTAGCTAGAAAGCTAACATTCGCAAACAAGTTAAAAACAACCTCTGGTTTTGCTCGGACTTGGATGTGAACCTTGGCTGCGAACAACAGAGTCTCTACCTCCCCCGTTGCTCCCATTACACCACGTCATGTTACCGCCGATTCATAAAACAGTACATTTTTCACACCTCGGCAACGTAAACCATGACACTGACACACTTTCCCATGCTGAACCAGCGGGTCTCTTACACGCTTTGCCTTGACACTGAGCTGATGTGTTTATTTATCACAGTTTGAAGGATTCCATCACCCAGGAATGATGCAGTGATGTCAGTAAACCCAATCTAAATTTATTCTACGTCGTGGCTTGTATTAAAAGAGAAGCCGTGAAAATAAAAATGATTAAAAAAAATGGAAGGAAGCGTCTTCATAGCCACGGCCGGTGAGCTCAGCTGTCTCTTGTTGTGCTCACTAGCGGCTGTTCTGGATATTTAACTTTATTTGCTTGTACTGTAAGTTTTGATAGCCTGACAAACCGCGGCTGGTTGATGAAAGCGTGATGAAAGTGCATGCATGTATTTGGGTGTCGGCGAGCGTGTGTGTTGATGTGTGTGTGTGTGTGTGTGTGTGTGTGTGTGTTGCGGTGACTGGCTGGCGCTGATGGTATCCGCGTGTGACGATTTGAGATCAGAGCTGTGAGCGCGAGCCGGGAGGGTTTGGAGTGTTTGCGTGTTTTTCCGAGCCTTGTAGTGTTTGTGATGTTTCAACTATTGACAGTCGACACGTTGTGCACAAAAGAGTCGGCGGCTCGGAGGCGACGCGCGACAGGACCCCCTGCTGTCTCGCTGCGGAGCGAGACGGAGGTGGAGAGAGTCGGAGGGTTACAGTAAATGGAAGGTAGAGCGCGGGGGGGGAAAGAGCCAGATGAGAGGTCGGTGGTTGGATGAGGAGAGGGATGAGAGGCGCCGAGAGACGGAAAGGGAGGGAGAGGGGAACACAGAGAATAGATGAGTAGATCGCTACTTACGTGACGTAATGTCGGAGCTGAAGTTTGATCCAAAAGTCTCACATCACTCAGCCACAGAAACTGAATAATGTTCAACCAGCCCGTCTGACATTACTGCGTTTTACTCCACGTCATAATGAAAGCATAGCACACACACTCCACCTGTTTTAACACCTGGATAGCTCACAGAATGTCCCGATGCACAGTTCATATTTAAAGAAGTCGTCTCGTGAATTTGCGGTGAGCCCGATGTTCTCTGAGAAACAGAAAAGTCGAATCTAAATTTGCACGTCGGCGTCTCCAAACGGGGAGATCATGCTTTATATTTTCGGTGCTCACAAAATCCTGTAGGTGACATCAGTAAAGTGCACACCACATGCTCTTGTTTGCCAGACCAACAAGACTGTGATGCTTGATACCATAAAAGACGCCGGCGGGGATGAGAGAGGCAGAAGATGGTGAGTCTAGCTTTATTTGGCTGTGTTTACATGCAGCTGTTCAGGAGACACTTTTGCACCGCTCTTTTAAAGGGATGGTTTGCCACCGGGATTTAATTTAGGCAAACAGGGTGCATCTCAGTTCATGGGGACGTGACGCTGCAGCCCAACTTTGTGAGGTTGACAGTCTTTCTGGAGTTGGCCTTAAAATATTTCCAAGGCATCATCTCTGTCTCTGTGCTATTCACATCCTTGTGTTCTTTGTATGTGCATTTGTGTATGTTTGTCGTTATATAATTCTTTTCTAATGGTGCGGTATGCAGCATGTGTTGTAGAGACAGAAGGAGAGTTATTACAGAACCGATAACATACACTGCAAATGACAATTTCACTTAAAAATAATGACGGATGGATGGCAAAACAATTATTCGCACTGGCCAGATGAATAGCAAAAGGTGCAGCAGGAATGCAAATGATTCAGGTGATCCATTAGTGGCTTTTAGCACACATTGGCAATCATACCATGTATTATTCAAATGTAAGGATGATTTCTCGGTGGCTTACATGTTTATGATTGGGTTTCATAAATCATCTTCCCAATTCACCGTTCCCCTAATCAAAATATTTTCCCTTTCCTGCAGTGGTACAGAAACCTGTCTCTTGGCATTGCCTGGATCCAAATGCATTCAACAAAGCAGTCGTGTCTGGACTTAATGGAACTGAAAAATAGCCATTTTGATAAATGAGCACCTTTCGAGCTCTGGTGGTTGTTTTTCGAGATACTTAACCTGCACACTTACTGGCTTTCAACCCTTCTTAGAGATGCAATTTTTCTTTCCCTTGCCTTTCCCACCATGGTGTGGCACTGCATACATGAATGTTATCATCAGTATTAATGCCAAAAGACTTATGTTTGGATTCATGTTGGGATTTTGCCCAAACTATGCCCAGCTGACCTACTTTGGACAGCAAATCTGATGCTGGTGCAAGATGTTGCCAACCCGAGCGAATTCACTTGGTTTCTTCTACAAACTTGGTCAGCAAATTAACAAAAAAATCATCCAGACATCAGTCGACGGCAGATTCCTTGTGTTTAACCTGTAAAGCCTAAGTGGGTTGTCAGTGCACAAAATTCCCTTTAAATTTTCTACATTTATAAACTGATGCTTCAGCCTATGAGAAAGCATTTTTTCTTTTTCTTTTTTTTTTTGAACAGATTTTTTGTTAGATTAAAAATAAAAAAAATAAATAATAAATAAATAAATGAATAAATAAAAATACACAAATATTCAACCAGTTCAAACGTAAGGAAATTCACGTGATTTTTTTAAACATGGAAAAAATGACCAGTTTTTTTTTTAGTTTAAAAAAAAAAGTAAAAATCTATCAGAATATTAGCCATAAAAATCCAGATGAATACAAGAAAATTACTCAAAACTCTGAAAAAAAAGAACAAGAAAAAGCAGAAAAGAATAACACAAAACTCCTCACAACAACTATAATAAAAAGAAAGGTGAATTCTGATGAAGGGGCAAAACACATCCTTTCAAAATAAAATGCCCACATGGAGTAGCCCACCTAGAGGATTCAAAGGATTACAGCAAAGGTGTTAATGTTGAATGAATAGGCCACACCTATTGCTTGCGTCGCTTAAGTATTTTACATGAGAATGTCAAGATGAGATCAAAAATGAGACAGACTCCCAAAAATCTCCTGTCCACAGAATTTGCCTGTTCAATAAATCTCGATTTGCATGCTGCACACCCTCTCAACGGTTTCATCCTCGCACACTGGGGGAGTAGTTAGTGTTCCAGAGATGAACAGAGGTCTGAATTCCCTGGCATTTTATTTGTATGCTTTTCATCTCTGAAATGCAAGAAATATTGAATTATGCATAGGCACTACATGTCATGCTTGAAAAATTTTTGAAATGTGAAAAGAAAGACCTGAATTGAATTAGCTTCAGGTTTGGAGCGGCGGAGCTTCTTGCCCGAGCGAGCCTGATGTGCTCACTGTCACTTGTCCCATTGGCTACTCGGAGCACTCACAAATGGTTACTCAAAATAGCTTCAGAAACACTGTCCTAATTTGATTCTGTAAGCCTTGTTCTATTACTGGCGCAAGTATCAGTGGCTGCGTTCTACCTTAAGCTTGTTAGTTTTGGTAATTTCCTATTTTGGGAGGCGCTGGGACACGCTGGTGTCCACAGACAGCATGTGATTTGTCTAATGCGATGGCAGGGAGACAGCAGCTCAGTAAAAGCAGCAGAAAAATCAAAAGGTATTCCATTTAGATCATTCCCCTGTCAGTTTGGTTTTCGCTGCTATAAGCTGTACAGTGCAGCGTCTCCAGCCATAAATCACATTGTCTGCCGATGGCTGAGCAGCCATGCACTTCCACTCTCCACCCTTCTCCCCCTCTCTGTCGCTTTCCGTTACTCTTTGGCTTTTTCTCTGTTTGCCTGCGTGTTATTCCCCCACATTAAAGGACCATACTAGTGATTTTTGATGTTGGGTCTATTTACTAGGCCTACAATTGCCCCACATTTTACATCACAGCGAACCTTATTGCAAAGGAAAGATTTCGCAACATATAAACAAAAGTTCTGCTTCTGCCATAAATGATGGAATTGATAATTGGCTGTGGATAGCAAATGTTTCCCCTTGTTTCTGTATCAATCCTCCTTATTTCAAATCATCAGAACACAACAGTGCTGCTGCTTTTAGGAAAACTAATGTGGACGACTTTATTACAGTGATGGAATACTGGTGTTTGAAGAAAGTTTGAAGTCTCTGAAAGTTCATTTTCATATCATAGTGGAATGAATGGAAACCAATGGCTTGATAAAAGGTAGGAAAAAGGATATCAGAGTTGTAAAATACCCCTGCTTGGCTCAGGAAAAGATTAGTGGAAACATGGAGTACATACATTTTGTAGATAGTATGCTAAACATGCAAAATCACTGATAGGCTAATACTTTAATGTGTGCCATTTTTACCTCTCGGTCTCTGCCCCTGCCTTCTTTGTCTCTCTTTCATTCCCTCACTGTCATTTTTTCATATTTTTTCATTTCTTTCATCCACTCTCTCCCTCCCAACTGTCAACATCAGACTCAGCATTCGGCAGTCCAACTGCTCCCTCCCTCTATCCCTTATCCCTCTTTTCATTTACTCTCCCTCTCTCTCTCTCTCTCTCATTCAGGATTTGCATTAGGTAGCCCATTTGTTTCTTTCCGTGCTGCTCCATTCCCCCTATTCCCAATGCTTCACCCTCTCCTTCCCTTTGCTATCTCTCTCTCTCCATCTGCCTCAGCACCTCCTCCTCTTTCTCTGTCTCTCTCTCTCTCTCGAGCACCTCCTCCTCTCTCTCACTCTCTCTCCCTCACTCTCTCGCTCTCTCTGTAATACTGCTTGCTGTGGCGCTGCTTTAGAATCCAGATCATTGCTGCTGTCTCTGTTCAGGTGCACGAGGCAGACTGTGAACTCACTTCAAAGAAGGGGCCATAACTGAAACAGAGAGACAAGAAACAAAAAGAAGGAAAGAGAAAAGAAAGAAAAAAGGAGAGAAAAAAGGATTTTCCTTGTTGCTGTTGCTTTTTGATTTTCCGGATATTTTGAAAATCCTCAGGAGGTAAAACAGGAGGCAAAAAAAAAACAAACAAACAAACAAAAAAGACAGGACGGGACAAAACAAGGTCCAGTGGATATATTCCTTTTTTTTTTTTTTTGCCATTCCAAGTTACTCTTCAAGTTGCACTGCATCGCGCAGTGAGAGTCTCTGTCTCTATGGCTTTGAAACTCAATGCAAGATTGCTTGTGAGTGTAGAATGAGAGAGGGAGAGAGAGAGTGAGAGAGAGAGAGAGAGAGAGAGGGACAAGCACTGGTCTGTCTGCGGGACTGATAAAGACACACGCAGCGTAGCACGTCGGAGGTGAAGCTAGTCAGCTGGCAAGCGGTTGAACAAGCTGAGCGGTGAGTTGTGTGCAGAGGCAGGAACGGGAGCTGCGTATTCATGTAGGGTCTTCACGGTAGATTTCCCTGCCGGGCAGAAGGCAAGCGTGCATTGAAAGGAGTTCCAGATCAATTGGAAGCTCATCATCCACAAAGGGCAACCATGAGAACAAGGAGGACTCTTGGTTATTGACTGATTCCCTCCCAGGACAAAGTGGATTGTGAAAGTGAAATTAGAGGTTTCTTAGTCGAGCTTTGTCTTCTCATCTGGTGGTCTAACTCTGAGCCCTATGTCCAGTTAGAGGCGAGTGTGAGCGGGAGGACAGTGGGCTGAGAGGCTGATGCTCCTTATTATGGGGTTTTCTCCACCATGAGACTGGCACTCTGTGGAACGACACCCTGTGCCGTGCATCTGCGTGAATCATTCAGGCTTCGATTATGGGCCCTACGGGTGCATTACCTTTGCGGGGTCCCAGGAAAGGGGGCCTTTCTCTCCTCCGCCAGACTGCCTGGATGTGGTGGCTGATTCTGGGATGTATCACCGGCTCTGCGAAGGGGAGGTCCGATAACTCTGCGGCTCTGGCCGGACCCCCTCAGGGGGAGGCGGCGGCGTACACTCACCCCGAGCAGCATCCTCTGCATGGGACGAGGCATCACTCCTCAGCACCCATCTCTATCTACAGGTCCCCTGCGTCGCTGAGGGGCGGTCATGGTGAGTGGCTGAGAATTAAAGTGTGGTCAGCCTGACTTCTCTGTGCTCAGTGAAATTCAGCCATTCAGACTCTGAAATGTATGAAGACTTCAAGAATCTGACAAGAAAATGACAGGCAGATAGTGTGCTGATGTTGGGATTAATGTCTCAATATGAACTCACTGAAACCTGAGCAAATATACTTTTATATTTGCTTATATTTATATTTCTTTGAAAAACATCATATATTTATAATGTAATCACGAAAAAAATACCATTTAATTCAAATTACCACCAAGAAAATGACCCAAAATTAGGATTTTTTTTTTTTCAAGAAAATTACAAAAAAGAAAAAAATGCAATAAACTCAAATAATAAATAAATACATAACAAGTACATTACCAGAAAATTGACAAAAATGAGTAAAAACTGAAAAGAAAATTACCGGAGAAGTATTATAAAGCATCGTAATATATAAATTTGTTGAGAAGGTGTCTTGCTCAGAGCTGCCCTGGTTGGCAGCAGCAGTGCTGTGGTGAGGCAGAGCCAGAGAGATGGAGGGATGGATGGCTTTGAAGAGGAGGAGGGAGGGAGGGAGGGAGGGAGGGAGTGGTGAGGTAGATGGGGGGTGTCAAAGCTCTCAACAGGGCTTTATTATCTGAAGCCAGGATCTGGGATTGCTGTTCAATTAAAGGGCAGTCAGAGATAATATTTCACATTACATCTGAAAAAAAAAAAAAAGCTTTTCATAGTGTGCTGGATCTGATAAGTGTGCAGCACTTTTGCAATCACAGGGCAAGCTTGGTGCCCCCGCTCCCATGATACTGAGGTAATTATCCCTCCATTGCAGGGAAATGCTGAAGAGGGGGAAAGCTCCAAATTGCAAGGACTGTGTATGTGTGTGTGTGTGTGTGACTATGAAGGTATTCATACATTTTGCATATATGTAATAAAAAGTGGTATAGGAAAGTAGCTGCAGTTACATGACTATTTCCTCAACCTGATTGAAATCATTATGATAAGAAAGTCTACATGGAGGCTAAGTGAAGTGATTTTATTGACCTGTGCAAAGTGGCTCCGCCTGCTGGGAAGCATCTAATCTGCTGAAAATGTAAATATAATCCAGGCTAAGTCATGCTGGCCAGGAGTGGCGCCCCCATCAGGTCATCCATAGGACTGTAAAAATAAAACCTGGCTGGGTGCTTTGGGCTTGGAAAAGGCAGCCATCAAACTTTTCCTGCAGCTTTTTGATTTGCTCGATGGTTCGGTGAATTCTGGCTTCGTTCATTTTTTTCAAACTCTTATTTGAGCAACCTGTGGGTTTCCAGCGTTTTGACCACAGAGGCGTTCAACAATCCTTTAAAGATTTAATCTTTACTTCGACAAAGTTGGATCAGACACAGCAGTTGGGTTTGGTGCCGCTGTGTTTCTGTCCCTCTCAGAAACCCGTCACGTCTCCTGATGTCCCCCCCACATTGGGCAAAAATGCACAGAAATAATAGATTTATTCCAGCCAGAGAGAGACCATCAGATTAAGTGTTTACATGGGTATTAGGCGCTCTTGAATGAATTATCAAAGGTTTGTACGAGCCCTCTCAACCTGATTGAAAATTCCTTCTGATCGGGCTAGATCGGGACAGTCTTTTGCGATTGAGGTGGTTACATGAAGGGTTTTTACTCTCACTGGACTATTATACTGATTATTAGTAGAATATTAGAGTCCATGTAAACACAGCTACTGTCTCATTGCAGTAAGACAAGCAAAATCTGCCTCTCTCAGACTTCTCTTCGCTCGCTCTGCTTCTGACAGCTTTAGCTCTTCATCTTAACCCATCCAGACTCATTTCCTAAAACTCAGACATTATTTCTCCCCCTTATGGCCACCCTGTTGTGCTCATGTGGGAAAAAAAAAATGACTAAAAAGAAAAAAAAAAAAACAGTTCAGAGCAGAGAGCGGGAGATGCAGCACAATAGGGGAGAGTCTCACACAGAGAGAGGCAGACTGCAAGTAGCAACGCAAAGAAAAAGAGAGGAAATTGTTTTGTTTGTTTGCAATGAAGATGCTGAATCAACAGCACGGCTGCATTCAGCAATACTTTTAATTACAAATTCAGCAAAGACCTTGGATGAGATGAGGATGCTCGCTCAGGCTTAGCCACACGTTGAGCTTCCCGGCACCTGGGGAAAGTTTTTAAGCCAGGATTTGTGCCACACTTGTGCTGTTTAATACAACACAGCAGCCGATCTTTCACCGGTGCTTCCACAACGAATGAAAAGAAACGATAATCACATTTGTCCTGTTGCAAAAACATTTATGGAGGAAAAATACAAATATCTTACTTGCCTAAATCTTATCCTTAATAACTGACTCATGCTTTCTTCACATTAATTAGATTCTGGAGTCCTCAAGGGGTGACAGAAAATCTGAACTTTAAAGTGACATCTGATAGTCTGCTCCATCCAGAGAAAACTGGACTGATGGACCTGAATAAATAAATAAATAAATAAATAAATAAATAAATCGAATTAAAACATTACTGGAAAACTAGCAATGAATAAAAGTTTAAATAAGTAAAATAAAAAAGACAAAAAATGATGTACAATTATGATAAATATACATTTAATATTAAAATGCAAGAAAGTTACCACTACATTTTGTTAAAAAAAAATGCAAGAAAATTACGAGAAAATATATGAGGAAATAAAGTGAATTTTGTGAAAAGGGTGAAATGAAAAAAATAAAAGCCTGCACACGGACTCCCGGGTTTTTCCTTTTCCTTTTTCCTCTCACCTTCATTTGGTCTCGGCGTAAAGCATCGCAGGCCGGCCGCTGCTTTGCCACTTTACCGAGGACACCTCACCTTATTTTACCGACGGTCAAATTCATGCTGTCCGCTGGCATTTGGAGCTGCCAATATGTGGAGCCGCCTCGTGCAGCCTCGACAAACAAATGTGCGCCCTTTGACGAGTCCTACAACCTGCTTTGTCTCTTTCGATGTGACAGAGTATGAGGTCTGAAAAGAAAGCCCCGCAGACTCTGAGCTCGTGAGGCGGACATTTAGTTTGCTGTGACTGGCGGGCGGCGAGGGGCAAAAGGGATAATGACCCACGAGGAACAAACCACAGCGGGTCAGGGATTTATGGCCGCGGGGATGACGGTTTGCGCGTGGCCTCCGTCCACGAGTTCCACATTAATTAGCTGTGATGGAAGAGTAAGTGCATGTGCCACGTCGCGTTGCTCTGGAGGCATCCGCCGAGCGTATTTGCTCAACTGAGGACTGCGCTCGGCTTTCACCACGTGCTGCAGGCAGGAGCAATTACCATGCCACACGTGACACATGGCCATGTTCCTGCAGCTCATCGACAGAATATTAATTTTTTCCAGGGAGGGATAAGCAGATGAGTATGTTTTAATGACTGCGTTGGCTTTATGGGCGCTTATTCAACAAATGCAAACTTCCTCTCAGTTTGCAATGAGGCATGATATCTGTGAGCGCAACTGTTCAATCTGATGAGTTTGCCAGTGACTCATGCTCATTTGCCCTTAGACCTTAATAAACAAGACATTTTATCCAGTGGTTCAAAGGCTCAAAGTGCAAAGCGGGGCAGCTTGTAATGGTAGAATCTGCCAGCAGCTGAGTATTGATGCTATGAATAGTCATTAGGAAAAGGCAAGAAGGAAGGCAGACTGGCTGTGTCCTGACCTAACCCAACCCAGCCAGACAGCCAGTGGATACTGGACACCTGTGCCTCTGCACTATAGGGCTCGCTTGTGAACTTGTACAAGGATAGGTCAGACCAGGGCAGACAGACAAGGAAGTCATCAGACGAGACAGAGAACAGCATTGTAAACAAAGAAATGTACACCTAACACTGGGATTTTCTTTTTTGAAGGATTTGAAGTAGAAAGCCTCCTGGGGTGTTCATGTGGCCATTGAGTTTCTCTTGGTGTTCCGCTGGATCCATCTGAAGCCTGAAAATAGAGTGTAGCCTGATCCTCCCTCATCTCTCCCAGTTGGCGTATCAGAAGATGGCTTACGAATTGGCTGAAGTCTGAAACTTGGGTACTTTAAGTCGCAGCAACTTGTTTTATTTTTTTTTTTCTTTTCTTTTTTTCTCATAGAATCTACCCAGTAATGGAATTTATAGCTTCAGTATTTCCCAAAGACGTATAGCATATCTTTAACATCAAGACCAGTGGGTCTCAGCGGTGGGGTTGCAGATATCCAGTACAGCACATTTATTTTGAACTACCATTTCCCAAGTCTCAGAAGCTTTATCAAAAAAACATTTGTAGGAAAATAAGTATTTTTTAACTTAAAAAAAAAAAAGTAACAAAACTTAAAAATACCTCCTCACAGTATGAAAGTAAGAACAACTAAAAGTAATACAAAAGTAGTACTAGTACTAGTAGTAGTAGTACTGCTGGTAGTTTTAAATATTTTTTCTAAAGAAATGAGAGGGGATTTCATTCAGCTTTCATTTCGTTTTATTTTTTAACAATGCATGAAAACCTTGTGGGTTACTGCACTTTTCATTTTGCTCAATCAAACTGATTGGCTTTTAAATTTGCCTGTGTGGAACTGGACTTAATGACTAAGGACAAATGTGGAGCCTGAGGCTATAACACTTGAGAACCACTGATCTAGATGACATACTTCCCGGCAAACCCTTTAATGTTGACTGGACTGTGACACCGCCGACTGCACCAAAGTAAAAAACACAGCAAATGTGGTGTGAAAATGAGAGGACGCGGTCCCTGTAGTCATCTGTAGCTTTTACCTGCATCATTTGGTGAAAACAGGACCTAAGTATTTTTGAAACCCAGTCCGGCAGGAAGGTAACAATTTCCAGAGCCATTTGTAGAAATCTTTCCTGTGCTGTAATATCATACTGTGACAAATATGTGTTTGTTTGGGATGATGTTCCACCTGCATGTTGCAGCCTCTTGTACTCCGGGACCAGCACTTTACATCTTCCCCAAAACTTCACACTATATTCATAATCCATGCTGTTCAAGTTCAACGTTTGATAACCATCCTGCATAATTTAATTACTCACAGACTATTCATGTTCTACTGACCAGTCACGGAAGAATTATAATTGGTTATGATTATAGTAATAGCTCTCTATTACCATTCAGTTCAAAAGAAAGTTAAACACACTGCACAATCACCCCAAGTTAATTCCTGTAATTTGCCATAAATCCACTACCAGGAACAATACAGCGAAAGGGGCTCTGAAATTGCTTTTCCTTTTCCCTTATTATCTGCCTTCTTGGGAGACTTCAATCAGTATAGTGTATCCTTAACATTCTCTTCCAATCCCAGGCTGTTTGATTAACTGTTACATTTGACTTGAAAGACGGACGTCTGCGATGGTCTGGGCGAAAGTAATTGGCTTCCCCAATGGACAGCTGTAATTTGGTTACATTAAAATGGACGTGTGTCTGCCGCTCGTAATTGTCCAACCTGCGAAGTGGCCCCTTTTCTTTTGACACTCAAACCTTTGACACGTTTCGCAACTCCGGGGCTTTCATAAAGTTAGCCCACGTCAAAATACTCGGTTGAGATTGTTGGCCGCAGCAGCTCTGATTGAATTTTCCCGAGCTGAGGTTAAACTTGGCCGAAATCCTGAAATTGTGGCACAACAAAATGTGGGCTGGTTGTGTTCACCCTCATACACATTACATACACATCTGAGGTGTCTTCAAGCCTCCCTGTCACATCAAAACTGACTAATGAAGTGACATGCTGGCATGGATAACGAACTGACTCCGCAATTACACAGCATGATTAAAAAGAGAACTCAAAGGACCGTACCACTTGTATATAAGGTTCTACCCGTCTTTTCCCAAAGCAAGCAGTCGTATTTTAGAGCTCTGATATCATTTTCCCTCCCTTTTATGCAGCCGTTGGTTTCCATTCATTCCACTATGATATGAAAATGAACTTTCAGAGACTTCAAACTTTCTTCACCCCAGTGTTCCATCACCGCAATAAAGTCGTCCACAGTAGTTTTTCTAAAAGCAGCCGCACTGTTGTGTTTTGATGACTTGGCGAAGTGGTACAGTACCTCTGCCAGAAAGTAGTCCCCGGGGAAACATTTGCTGTACACAACAAATTATCAGGTCTGTGGTTTACGAATGGTGACGACTTTGTTAGCTGTAGAGGTAGAACATTATGAGGTGGCTGGTTCAACCAAGAACTTAAATGTGAAAATGGAGGGATATTGATTTTATGTTGTGAAATCTTGAGTTTAGTTTGTTGACATGTAAAATGCAGGTAAATTGTAGTAAACAGGTCAAACATTCAAGTCCACTGTTCTGGTCCTTTAAAGATACCATGCAGTCTGCTCATCCTACAACTCATGGAATAAAACACTGGGATCAAAGCAGAATATGAAGAATTCATCATGCACATCTCAAGCACTGATACTTAACAGTACAATATACCTGACAACATCCAGCCAGAGAGCTGTGTCAGTGTATGATTAAAACAGAGGCTGCAGAGGCTTTTTTTTTTTTTTTTTTTTTTAATTTGGCCACTTTGGAAAGGTCCACAGAGGTGCAGAAGCAAGAAGCTGCTTCACATTCATACAGTTCTACACACTAACAACACAATAGGAGCCCACATGGTGGTTAAATATCCTCATTAGTTGCTTTGGCTCCCCTGGGCTGCTGCTCTGTATTTCTATCTCTCCATTCCCTTCCAGAGCACGGCGAAACATCTCCCAAAATAACACTGTTAGCACATAAGCAAACATGAGCAAAGCAGATTGTGTCAATATAAAAAGCAACAGTTCCTGGCACCAAGTTTTTAAGGAAATTAAATGCCTCTTTTCTTGTGATTTTCATATGTTAATTGGAAAGTAGATGTGGCAGGTCGTGTCTGCAGGAAAGTTCAGCATATCAGCCTTGTACCAGGGAGACACGACCTGATAGCACTCTCACAAATAATGAGAATTACATGAAATAAAAGGATACTTCACTATCATGTGGACTCAAATCATGCCCGATAACTATACAACACTACAGTTATACTTTAATTACCAATTTAATGCTACTTAGAAATGGACATAATACCAATTTGACCAAAATTTTAAAAAGTGAAGAGAGGTGCAGGCTGTTTTCCAGGCAGATCCTGCTTCACATTCATGCAGTTCCACACATTCACAGCAGGAGCTGTGCGATGCAGACAGTCTTCCATTGTTTGGCACTGGGCAGTGCCTTGCCTAAGGGCATAACGATGATAGCTGCTGTCGGAGGTGAGTGTTATTCATTCACTTCCTGAACCGTTTTCCCCCAATTGGTCTGGGGATTCAAGCCAGCGACATTTTGGACACAGGCCCGCTTTTTTTTTTTTTTTGCCAAGATATTGACTCAATCGCCAGGCTTTGAGTTGTAGAGCCCTCACTGCCCCGTGAGTGTACGAGAGAAATGAGGCACACATCAAAGGGACATTTGGGCCAGTATCCTCAGGATAAGGATTAACATGCACAGCGAGCTGAGGGAAGGAGCACGTCCTCACAGGAATTCCTGGGAGGGCAGAGAGCAAATAGAGAAAAAGGTAAGGAGAAAGGAGCGAGACAGGTGAGAATACAGAACGCAAAGAGGAGGAGTGACAGGGATGGTGAAATATATACAAGGTAAGAGAGGACGTGTGGAAGAGCCGAACAAGCAAAGGACATGGAAAGGGTAAAATCTTGGATGCATAACTTTATTGTATCACATGGCTTTTCTAATATCCACATCTATATCATTGGCGGTGTTTATCTTTGAAGGAAACAATACAGTTTGCACAGGCCAAGAGATGGAATATTTCACTGTTACTGTCACAGATGTCTAATTGTACAACAATTATTCACTGAGTGATATGTAGAATGTTCAAGGTCAAGTTCAAGGTCAAGTTCAAGGTCAAGTTCAAGTTTATTTAGAGCCCAATATCACAGCTTACAGTCTCAAAAGGCTTTACATGCCCACAAGTTTACAGCGAACAGGACGACACCCCCGACTTAATCCTCAGGCTTTCAAAAAACCAGCTGAACTTAGAAAAAAGAGAACATCATGGCCTGAGTGTCAAAAGATGAGTCAGGGTGTCTGTGAGATTCAAAAAGACAAATGTACATTTAAATCAAAACCGAACTTTGGTAGAAAACATGTTTGTCGCGTACTTTGGGTCGGTTTGTCCTGTAAAAACATGAAACATGTCAAAGCAGCACGGCAGCCCAGGTACAACAGTAACCTGTGCTTATGTAGATTCAAATCTTCATGAAAACCTTGCTTTTTAAATGAATAAAAAGCATATTCATGAATATTCCATCCCATTTCTGTCTTCAACTCAATTAAAATCTGCTGCACTATGGCTTTAGCACCCAAACAAACACAAACAAAGTGTATTGTGTCAATTTAAAAAGCCACAAGTCCCGGTACCCATTTTTTGAAGATTTTTTTTTGTTTTGTTGTACAACTAAATGGAGAAATACAAATCCAGTATTGTGGATTAGCAGCTCAGGGGAGCGTAGAGTAACTAATGAGGAGATTTCCAGCACCATGTGGACTCATGCAACGATACAACCCAACACCACCAGGTTCAATTTTGCTTCAAGGACTGAATTAAAAAAAAAAAAAAAGAAAGAAAAAAAAAAGTAAAAAATGTATTTATATAGCGCTTTTCACAGAGAGAACTCACAAAGTGCTTTACAAGTTAAAAATACAAATGCTCTAAGCTAACAATATACAAATGCAATTCAAAGAAATGAAAATACAATAGACGGTAATAAAACAATATAAATATAAATATATATATTCAGTATAAAAAGGTGATGCTAAGGAAATAAAAATGCAATAAAAAAACAATAGAAACACAAAGGCAATACAAGGAAATACAAATACAACAGTGGCATAATCTAAGCCTGTCTAAATAGATGTGTTTTGAGCCGCTTCTTAAAAATGTTGACAGAGGTCACGGCTCTTAGGTCCGGTGGAAGCGCATTCCACCATCTTGGAGCCACGGACTCAAAGGCTCTGTCACCCTTGGTTCTAAGCCTAGTACGCGGGACTGCTAGTAGGCCCTGATCTGCAGACCTCAGGGACCTACTAGGGGCATAAGCATGGAGCAAGTCGGACAGATATGCAGGTGCCTGACCATGTAGGGCTCTATAAGTCAGTACCAGCACTTTGTACTGGATCCTGAAACTAACAGGAAGCCAGTGTAAAGAGGCCAGGACCGGAGTAATGTGACAGTACCTCGTAGAGTGGGTCAGCAACTTGGAATTGCATTTAAGATCAGCTGGCCACCAAATGAACCTCTTGTAGATATCTGTGTTCAGTAAAGCAGATAGGGTGCCAAATCATACAACTAACCTTGTTGGGGAGTTGAACCTATTATTACACGTTGAAAATGTTTTTGTGCCTGGAACCATCAGTGACTGGGAGGCCAGCACCATGTCATTACTGAGGGGAGTTACATTCGGACACTCCCTGTGCATGATTCACAGCAGCCAGCTGAAGCGCTGCCAGCTGGGTTTGAAACAGTTCCCTTCCATGAATAAAGAATGTGAAAGGCGTCCTGTCAGATCAGGCCAGGCATGAGATGAGTTCGGTTGGTGTGAAGTCACTTTAGTAACTGATGATGGCTTGTCAGTGCAGAGCCATCTGGTGGCACGCCTCCAGCCACATTTGACTGGCTGATGACTTTCTATCGCCCTGAACCGGCCAATGAGAACGCTGCATTGCACACGTAAATGTCACCGAAACAGCTATGGATGAGAGTATGTGAACACACACACACACACAGACACATTCACTCATGTACACTCATTCACTCAAAACTTGAGACGCACTTGCATGTGTGTCAGCATGGACACACTTATTCATTCACACTACACAAACACACACACCAACACACACACACACGATCCCCTGAAATATTTTCCTTATGTGTGTGTTTTGTCAGTATGGCGGCGTCCCATCCCTGTGCATCGCAACGATGACGCATGCTTTATCGTCCCGACTTCACCCTCTCTCGCTCAAGTGGCCTGACAAGAACAATAGGGTGTCAGAGTGTGTGTACGTGTGTGTGTGTGTGTACATGTGCGTGCCAGTGAATCAGAAAGGTGATTCATTTGTCCGTCTCCACACACCCACTCAAAATCCTTTTCATTCTTGTCACATAGCTTGGTTTGGTTTCTCTTGAATCTCTCTCTCTCTCTCACTCTCTCGCTCCAAGCAAGCTCCAACCAAGCACACAAGAGAAAGATAATGGGCTTATTTTCTCTTTTTTTTTTTCTTTTTTTCCCCCAGTTTTCCTGTCTTTGTCTCATTAAAGTCATTTATAATTAATGTTTTTAAGATTCATTTTTTTGTGTGTGTGGGTGTCTTTTTTAATTCAAACACCCAGACCTTGCACCATTCTTTCCCTAGCTGCTTGTAATTTTTGATGATGTAGGAATTTTGGCTTATTTTAATGTTGGACTCGTTTAGTGTACGTCCAGCTGGAGAAAAGTCTCTTAAACCTCCAAAAATGCAAAACACAAAGCCAAAACTGCTGTATTTATATTTATTTTACACATGCTGCATGTTTGATATCAGCAGGAAAACACTGGTGAATTGTGGCACACAGAATGACTCATTAAACAGCTGGGGAAAAAAAAAACATTAATAGCCAGGAGAGATATGAATAATGAAATTTTCTTTTAAAGAAGTGATGGACTTGGATGAGCATTCAACAAAATGTAAGAGTTATAATTGCAACTTTGGCGTTAAAAGCCATTTGCTACCTGCTAGTTGCCAAATTGATCACAATTAGTGGATGATTTTTTTTTTTTTTTTTTTTTTTTTGCAGATGCAGAAAGTAAATTATCATCGAATTTGCTTTCACTCCATGAATATAAAGAATTGAAACGGACAGCTTTGGTATTCAATGAATGTTACTGAACAGGGCATTTAACTGGCATTTATTTGTCAGAACATGTAGCCACACTTGGCCAATAAGAGGGACTTGGCACGTAATTGGGAGTGGGCGAGCCTTTCTTCAGAACATTACCTGAAAACGGACACACATCCAGCAGTTACCATGTTAATTTGCAGTCTTATCAACACCAACTGCACAACACACTGAATTTAGCAGGGAAGTTAGCTAGCTAGCTAACATGGCTAGAGCTGATGGGACAAATCCAGTAATAAATAAAAAAAAATGTGAAGTAATGTTCTTTGGGACTCTTGAGATCCAGTGGTTTCTGATGTTTTTTCAGTAGGGGTGGGGAAAAATGGATTGATCTAAGTGTTGTTGTTTTTTTTTTTTTTTTGGTTTATTACAATGACTTCACTGATTTTTTTTTTTTTTAAATACTTAATTAACAGTAAATGTGTTGGTATATGAAACTAGACAACTTAAGGAATTGTTGGTACCAAGCATGTCATGCCAGAATGTTAGCAAATGTAATATCACTAAATATTGTTCACAGTTCCACAGTCGCCCGTTCATTGTAGTGAGACCATTTTTTCAAACTTGACGTCCTCTCATGAAACTTTACAACCACAAACTAGAGGAGACTTAAAAAAAAAAAAAAAAAAGAAAAAAAAAATTGCAATAAATTGTAATAGTGAATTGTAAAACTTGTAGAGTCACAATACATATCAAATTGGCACACAAATATCATAACAGTATTGAGTCAGGAAATAAGCATACCATCCCAGCACAATTTTTCAGAGTGAATGTGTGAAATGAAATGTTGGTGTGATGCACAAAGCTGGCTGGACTTGAGGCGGTGTGTCCCACTGTGAGTTTTCAAAATGGCTGCCAAATGAAGAAGGTTGTGTTAAGTAGCTTTAGGCGCTTTAATAGCTCCTTATGGCAGGGGGAGGCAGGGGCCATCGCAGTTTTACACAGGGACAGACTGGGACCAAAAAAAAAAGTGGCCCTGGACTTTAACTGTACTCCACTGGCCTCAAACTGTCCCCCACATGTACAGCATATGTCCACTGATGTACAACCTCGCTGAAGCAAATGAGGGACTGTTTGAACAGAAAGCACCAGATGGAAATGAAGACTCCACTTTCCCCACTGAACAATCATCAGCCTTCATACCAACAACAGCAATTATGAATGGAGTTTGATTCTTTAGTTACTGTAATTAAGTTTGCTCACATTTGTATTTTTATAAACATGATTTATATGGTAAAAGAAAAAAGCCATAGATTGACCCTGTGATCATGATTGATGATTTGCATTAAAAAAAAAAAATCAGTATTGTTTGTTTCTGTTGATGTTTATATTGTGACAAATTGCAAGTTTTAATCATTCGAAGAGGGAACCTGTGGTGTTGTGGCTAATTCCTGCAGTATTCCCTGTGGTTTCCTGCAGTTTGTTGGAGAAAAATGCATTCAAATGGTACTATTCTATCTTTGATGTCATTTAAGGACATTTTCAAATATTAGTATGGACAAGTAATGTTAGCTGATAATGGCTGGCGTGGCACGTTTTTACCGAGGGGCTTTATGAGCATATAAAATCTTCAGTGATCAGGATCTTAATGAATAAAATGCACCTACTTAAGTGGTTGGGCAACAGTTTGGCTGGCAGTAACTGATTGCTAAACAAGCTTTCTCTTATCTGTTGAAATGATAAATCACGTAGCCTGCTGCCCTCTCTTTGTGGCAGCTTGTGCCAGTGTTGCTGGGCGGAGGTGGGTCAGCCCGGGAAGCTGAACCTGTGTAGGGCCGGCTGATGTGTATCCCTCCTCTTCTGCGGCACTAGCTGCGGCGGTAGAGGAAGCCAACAGGTCGGAGAGTCTTCCGCATTTGGGCTTCAGATGTCTCAAGAGTTAGTTTTTCTGCTCCATTAACTCTTATCAGCATTTGCAAAGGCGTCGCTGACTTCCCCGCTCTGCCTCTGCCAAATGTGTCTGAGTGAGGCGGGGTGGGGCCACGGGGGGCTGCCCGCTGGGCCGCATTGAATGACAGCTCGACCAAAGAGCAGTACAAGGAGGGCGAGCACTCAAACACACAAGTGTAGTCATTACAACTGGACTATTTTAACCCTCTTTTTGTCTGGGACATTGGAAAAGCTTAGTCGAAAAACTCATTATTATAGGCCAAGTTTAAGGGGAAAAAAGTTGGCTAGAAGCCCCACCCTAAGGATTACAGTCATTCCAAATAGTTCCCAGCAATTTAACTTTATTTTTTTCTCTCTCTATGCTTTTGAGGCAACGTGCTTTCCAAGTACCCCTGTCCCATCCACACTGAATTGCACTTCATTAAAAATCGGCCATTTAGAGTCAACAAGTGTTTACATCGATCTGGCTCACTGTTTTTTCAGAATGCTAAGTGTTCACTTGCCGTTGCAAAGGCCGTCTATTAGCTGATGTTTGTGGGTAAATGAATGTTTCGGTGATTGCAGCGGGACACCTTTTGATCCTCGTTGTGATGTGATTGCCGCAATCAGGGTTATTTAATGAGGTGGCGAGTGCGGCCGCACCTTTACTCCGCCGCGCTGCTGCGGTCGCCCTTTGACTCGAAGCAGCCAGGTGTGTGCGTCGGTGTTTGCGTGGTTTCTGCATGCACCTTTATGGGCCCGTCTCCATTTTTGCGTGTCTTTGTGAGACGTCCCGTGAAAATGAATTTGTACAAATGCTCGCACAGAGATTCATGCACAAACACAAATCATATCAACAGCATCCAATTCAACGAGATTTTTTTTTGTTGATGTTGTTGTCCTGAATAACACATACACACACACACACACACACCAGAATAGCCCTCCATCTCTCTATGCAAAACCAAAGTGCCCTTCAGTGTGCAATGCAAGCTATACGAGCAGCCTGCTAGATTGTTGTCACTCTGTTGAGCATGTTAAACTCCTCTCTCAGGCCTAGTGAGCAAGTGGACGTCCATAACATGACATCTAACCCCCATTACTCCACAATACAATCGGCACTAAACAGTGGCAACAGACAATGGTGCATTGTATTCCATATCCTAAGGGGCAAACGCATCAGCCGGTTTCCATATTTCTCTTTCTGCCGTGGCAAGTGGAGAGCCATGTGGCGAATAGTGGGGGGAGTGAGTTTTGGGGCATGCAGCTGGAATTAGCACACCCACATAGTATTAGCATATTGTATTAGAAGATGAATAAACAGTTCTCCAGTGGGCACAAGGGGGAGGCAATATTTTCATAAGGGCCTTAATGTGTGCGGGCTAAATCGGCTTGGGCAGAGAGGGGAGAGTGGGGGTTCTGGGCCCTGGCGATGCAGCGCCATTGTGCTTGGCGTTATCTGCCTCCGCAAAGAGCCTCCTCATCCGCCTGCGCCTGCTCATTAGCATTAGCCAGGCCTCTTTGTATGTGTGTGTACGATGTGTGTGTGTGTCGCAGAGAGAGATTGTGTATTTGCATGAGAGAAAGTTTGCGCATATGAGAGCATGGGTTGCGTGGGCTGGTGGTACAATTACAGGAGGCAGGAGAACAACATGCCCTCACACACAGCGACACACACACACACACACGCACCTATACACACACACACACACACACAGGCACGGACACAATCATGCATCTATCAGCGCCTCCCAACTTCCCAGCAATCACACAGAGCAGCATATGGCCACACAGTCAACGTGTCGTGGCCAAAAAAGAAAATTACCTACGCACGGAGCTGGTGTGTGTGTGTGTGTGTGTGTGTGTGAGAGAGAGATAAAGAGAGAGAGAGAGAATAAAAGGCAAAGAGACCCTGTTGCACTTATATAACATGGAATGATTTTTCTTTTTATTGTTAATACTGTTACTCCTCAGTGTGTATCCATATTGGGATGGAAAGACTCCCATTTACACTGATTTAAAAAAAAAAAAAAAAGATTTTCAGCGAGGGAATTGTTGTTGTGATGGACAAGAGACAGGAGAGCATGATATTGACAGTGCCTTGTGCCTTTTGTGCTTATATGTGCACATATTTTGCATTACTATACCAATGCAGACCCTTCCAGTCGTTACATTCATTCAGTAAAACCTTTCCTAAATGGAACGAGGTAATGCTTTGTTTTTGCAGTTAAAGGGGTAATCACACATCCTGAACTGGAGTAGACTTTTCTGTTCAAATCAGCACAGCAGGATGGTCAGAGCATCTTTATATGCATCATTGCCATTGTAAAGAACTGTGGCCACCGCACCGGGCTAATTTCTATATTCCAGTTGGTAGAAACAATTCATGTCTGGTTGCTGCGTTTAGCAAGCAGCCACAGCACAACGGATCCTCTCAGGTCTCAAAGGAGGGACACTTTACTGCTCTTTGCACACACTGTCACTGTTGGATCTAACCACCATCACCATTTTTGCTCTGAATGAGCCAAATGACCACAGCAAACAGTTCCATGTCCATTCTACTCCATTCAGGTTCTGTGGGAATAATTCACCCATTTCAAAAGAATATAATGTTGTTTCACCTCCAAAACAGCTGTGGTGCTCTCTTCCTCTCATTGTTACTGAGTGCTGGATACTGGCTGGATGCTCCACATGCTAACTGTTAGCCTCCTGCCACTGAGGTGGACTTCCCCCCAGCTAACATTCTGAAAAATAACCACTTTAATCCACTAGTTCCTTTCCTAAAATGCACATAGATCTACCAATAACAAGTGCATATGCACAATAGTGTTGCTCAAATTATTGTTTTTGACTATATTTTTCCTGTCATCAACATCTGGAAAATTTATATTTGTTATAATTTTGCTGCTATTTTTGGATGTAAAACTTTTGCTACACATCATCAAATTGAAACTTTGTTTATTGAACAGTTTGAGTGGATTAAGGTGGTTATTTTTCCGAGTGTTAGCTGGGGGGAAGTCCAGCTCAATGGCAGGAGGCTAACAGTTAGCATTTGGAGCATCCAGCCACTATCCAGTACTGTTCTCATGACTTAATGCCTAATTTGGGACAATCCTCTCACTATGTTCCTTTAACTGTCAAACCCCAATTCAAAAATCCAGCCTTTGTAGAGGTGTGTACCAGCAAACTAGCCTGACTTTACAGGATCGTCCTCATCTTTGTACCCTTGGTCGGACATTTGGCACTAACACAGGATAGAAGTGGGAGATCACACATACACAGATGCATTCACACCCACAGACACGACTTGGAACTCGTTATAATGCATCTCAGATACACATGTAATTACTATTAGTGCAGTGGCAGTCCTCCTGATCAAGCACCTATCACTGAGAGAGCACCAAGTAGCCAGACTTGATCAAACGCTGCCAGTCTACCGCCGATCTGAATAATGAGCTCCATCCGAGCCTGCCGTCCTGCTGCCACTCATACTCCTACTCTTAGTCTCTCTATCACGCTCTTTTCTCTCTCACATCATTATTTCTTGAGAAGCTGCAAGCAACCCCACAGATGCTGGTTTTGTATGCGCGCACACACACACACACACACACGCACTGTGGATGAATTTAGTTTTTAGGGTTCTACTGAGGGGATTTGGAAAGTGATGCCGGTATTTTTGGATTCAAACTGCCAGTAGACGATATTTCTTGCTGATTTTTAGTGTCTGAAATTTTAATGGTGTGGCATTTATATCCTCATGATACACTAAAACTTCATTAACACCTCTACCTCTAATATGATAAACGTTGTAATTTATAATTATGTCTATAATATCAACCGGAACCACATTTCATTGTAATAAAAGGTCAATAGTGGAGTGGATTGCTTCCAAACAAAGTTTTGTTTTGTTTTTATGCAATGACAAATAAATAAATGTCTAAAATATCTTAATATCTGAGTATAAACCCCTTCTATTGGTATAATCCCTCTGTGAACATAGACACACATGCTTCAAAGGCACAGTGAGTAGGATTTGTTGGTGTGGTGTGTAAACGCAACATTCAGAGTTGGCCCCTCCTCCCTGGCTAACCCTAACCACCAGCAGTGAGTTTGTATTTCCTCAGTTCCTCAGTCAAAGTTGTTGTTTTTTTTTTTTTTTTTTCCCCTTGGACGGCGACAAAATGTTTTATGTTTCCTTCCATCGCCATCCTAGGAAAAAAAAACTGGCAACAGCACCTTGCTCTTCATCGTCGGTGCTCGCCAGCGGGCGAAAACCAACCCCAGACTCGCTTTCTCTGTGGTATGAGCTTTGTCCGCTTGGCGTCTCACCCTGTTATATTTGCTTTGTCTGTGGTCAGCGTCTGCGATTTTCATAGCTTCCTATCGATCTGGCACTGTGCGCTGTGATTGGCTAGAAGCTTCACACCCGAGGCCCTAAGGCCGATGCCCAGAAGAGTCCCGAGCTCAGTATATGTATATGAGTCTGTGCTGTTTTTTTAATGAAAATCCTTCTTCTTCTGCCCTCAACAGACAAACTTGTGGTTATTGTAGTATCAGCCAGACAGCAATGTAATATTATTTTCTGCGTGTCCTGCGTGTGATATTTTCCCTCAGGGCAGCCTAAAAGATGTTGTGTGATCTATCCTGGCACACACAGCACACTGCAGTGTTTGCCAACTGCTCTAAAACTATACACACATCACTGCACACAAACATACGTAGTGTACATAAAAAGAATGGGAAAACTCTGTGTTTCCTGCCATTCCATAGTACTCATACATTAAAATATACTATTACTCCTCCTATTCCACTCATTCACGTAAAATGCTCATTTAATGTGTACGTGTGTGTTTGCATGCTTGTAGTTATGTGTGCAGCTGGAATATAAGTGCTGCTGACATAGCCTGCTGTGTGCACCTGCAGCGACACAGACAGACAAACACACACACATACACTCAGACTTACATGGCAGGGCAAAAAAAAAAAAAAAAAAAATACATTAGCGAGTGCCTGTGGATGATGAATCACCCAAAGGTGCTTCCTGGTTGTTCCATGGGACGCCTGGTTGACTCACGCTGGGACTTGACAAGAAGACGGCGGGGGGTGAGGGTGGGCAAAATTCAAATAAGAAAAGTGGAAGTTTTTCTAAGTGGATGCAGCTGATCTTTTCACGCTTGTCTTAAATCGGGAGCGGTCGTATTCTGCGTGACATGTCTGTGAGTAGGAAAACAATATCCGGAGTATCCCAATATATAAGAAAATGTGTTGTCACTTTGCTGAGGTTTTGCTTGAATACAAGTTAAACAGGCAAGGGCATTTGAAACTGCAACTGGTATTTATTGATTTTCTCTTACAGTACTGTCCTTCACCCATGTAAATTGGACTTCATGGTGCAATGCTAGACGGGACCAAGGCCTACAGTTTGTTTTTTGTTTTTTGTTTTTTTACTGTAACAGCTGTGCAGTTGGAGTATACTTTGTATATATCGGTATGCACAAAAGTATAAAACTTACGTGAAACTATACTTAAGTTGAAGTACAGACTCAAAACTAGAATAAAAAAAATATATGCAAAAAACTGCTCATTACAGTAACTCATACTTGTGTCTTCAACTTTTTATTATAAAACAGCCAAGAAAAGATTGTGTAAGAAATGTTATTGACTGACTGACAGCTGAAAACTAATTCTGAAAAATGGATGCACAAACTTAAAACTTAATTCATAAGAACCTGAAACCTATCATCATTGCCATGAATGAGGAAGTAAACTAGCTACTGCAGCATCTTTGCAGTAAGGGATAATCCACAAGCATCAGCTTCTGTTTGGTACCATATGTATATTCTGACTTGCATGTGACATGTTTTCATGTTGATTATGATCAGAGTGGCTGACAGAGTGGCTTTCCTACTGACTTTTTTTTTCATAGTATGGTGACAGAATGTCTAACATTTTGGGTGGTCATTTTGGCTCAGTGGTTAAGGTGAGGGTTAAGCATAAGTTTGTTATGGCTTAGTACAGAGGGGAGGGAAAGGGTAGGGAGTAGGGAAAAGCTGACGAATGAATGTAAGTCAATTAGTGTGTTCCGTCACCATCCTAGGAAAGGAAAACTCTTGTGCTCTGCAATTCTCTGGTTTATGAATCAAATGAATCGCACATCCATCAGTTCTAAAAGGATACAAAAACATGATATTTTTCTATTTCTGATTGCAGCATATTCCCAGTGCATTTTTAATGGAATGTGACTTACATTATTGTCATATTGCAATACCCAAAAGCTAGCTTAAAAAAACAAACAAACAAATTCTCCACTTGAGGAAATCGACTTGGGGGTTTCCAGTGGATGATTCGACTCGTCTCACGGGGGCAGCCCTATTTTTTGACACTGGGTGCCTCCAGGGAGCTACTGAACTGACTTATGTAGCTAGCTTGCAAACCCACAGCATACACAGCAGCAAAGCTTTCTCTGGTGAGGTGCAGTAATCTGAAACAAACGGGTACGGTGATGAGGCCACAGCTTGACTAGGTCTGTTATTCATAAAAATTGGACTGCAGAATGCTTTACCTGATCAGAATCAAGTATATATAATAGTTGTGTAATGTGTCTGTGACATATGCACTGCCATCTAGTGTCCACATATTGCAACTGTACTCACCTGCTGTTTTATCTCACACAGCCTAAATTTGATAGGAGATTCGCCCACCTGGTTATGGATGGGGCTATGGATGGGTGAGAGCTTAAATCAAGACTAGTTTAGTGTATTTGTCTGAGCAATATATTTTAAAAATGCCCTCCTGTCTAATCCTGATATAGTCCACACTGTCCCCGGCCCTGAGTGTCAAGTTCGGACACCCAAGGTTGCTTTCAGCATCAAACTCCTGATGCCTCGGATTCCTGGATTTGATGAGTTGGGAATGAGACGAGCCTGAGGAACCCGGTGTCCAAGCGTCCCAAGAGCTTTTTTTTCCCCCTTCTTTTCCTTACTGTTGATAGTCTGAATAATAAATCCATGTGGAGAATTTCACTCTGCAGTTCCCACAGGAGCCTGCATGCACACTACACTGTGTTTCCCACCGTTTTGAAGTGGCAACATCCCACAACATGAAAAGGAAAGCTGAAATATGATGAGCATATGTTACAGCAAATAACAGCCTGGCTTTGGAATAATAACGTGTTCAGGATTTCTGTCAGCCTTGAAACATCAGTTTGTTTGTTGTTCTTGGCTGCATGGTCCAGCTTCGGTCCAGCTTTCTTTGTGTTGCAGAAAAGTCCCACAAGAGGTAGGAAGAAAAAAAAAAAAAAAAACTGTGACAGCAAGTATCAGCCTTGCTGTCGTATCCTTGACCAAGACACTGGATCCCTCTCTGTTTTGTAGCTGACCCTCTCCTCCGGCCAAAAAGAGAATTTGCCCATTTGAATTGGAAAGTAGATCTGGCAGGTAGCATCTGCAGGAGACTTCCACACAGTAAACTTGCGCCAGGAAGAAATTAGCCGATAGCACTCTCACAAATCTTTAAAATTACATGAAAAAATGGGCAAGGGGACTTGTTCTTTATATTAACAATCATGTTGTTAGTTGATGTTTCCTGCAGCTGAAACCTGCCGGATCTACTGTTCAGTTCACATAGGAAAATAACTGGAAACGAGCCATTTAAACTCCTCAAAAAAAAAAAAAGGCTACCAGAGCTCGGTTTATATTGGCTTTGTTTGTGTTTGCTGTGTGCTAAAAGTGTTATTTTGGGAGCTGTTTCGTTGCACTGTTGAAGTGAATGGAGAGATAGGAATCCAGTATTGTGGATTAGCAGCCCAGGGGAGCACAGAGCAGCTAATGAGGAGATTTCACCACCATGTGGACTCATCTGACACCCAGGGAACTAGACAACCCAACACTTTATACCAAAGTTCAGGTTTTATTGACTTGCATTACTTTTAGCTTAGGTTTAGATTTTAGGGATAGGAATCATTTGAAGATAATCTAAGAAATGACATCACAATAGGCAAAAAGACCAATGTAGACATTGGGGAAATATTTGAAGAGTTCATTTGCAAAAACAGATAAAAGCCATTCTTAAAATGAATACCTTTTTCACTGATACTGCTTGGAGTACACACACACATACACACACACACAAAGCATGATTTAGGATAATAAACATTATGCCAGGCAAAATAAACATATAAATAATAGAAATAAACAGAAATAAATCTAAAGCAAATTTTAATAAAATTCAAAAAAGTTTAAAAAGTTTTAATAAATTGAAATGGAGATACCTGTTTTTGCAAATGAACTCTTCATTTCTATTGCAGAGGAAACTATCAAAATGATCTTGCATATCTCAGACACTAAAAAAAAAGAGCAGAGTTCCAGTAACTCATGCAGTCTTAAGAAATAATTTGTTCATGTTTCCACAACCCAAATTGTTTTTTGTGTTTTATGTATTTTTGTATACTTTATTATTATTATTATTATGGTTTATTGGCTTACATAACCTTTTGGCTTAGGTTGTATGGATTTTAGGGATACAAAAGGAGTTGAAGATACTCCAGTGACATCACAATAAGCAAAAATAGCAATATCGGCACCCGCAGACCATTTCTACTGCAGAGTTCAAAGGGTGTGTTTGTGTTTCCGGGGGCATTTGAAATCTGAAATATTTATATGACCTGCAATCTGTCGTGACGCTGAACTTTATTTGGTCTGTTGTATTCGTACCATGTGTTCCTGTGTTACAATATTGCGGGCTCTGCTACTGTAGCTCGCTCTGTCGTCGCTCTGCCAGCTTGCTTCCCCGTTCCCAGATGGTGACTCGTCGTGATGCTGCTCCAAACTGAAAGGTGTGTGGGTGGGGGACAAGGAAGCATCCTCGGCTGTGTGTGCGTCTGTCTGTTGGGGAGGAGGGCGGGAGGGAAAGGGAGGAGGGGAGGGGGGGGGCCGTGTTTGTGCCTCTGAGAGCTTGTGTGGGAGTATGTTTCAAAGCCTAAGCGACACGACAATTAAGCTTTCCCGTGGCTGTGTATCACATGGCACATAATTACAATGATACACAGGATGTCAGAGCTTTTATCATGTTTTACAAGCGACCACAATAAACCATTTGGCAATTTGGGTACAGTTTTCACCGCATCAAATCCATCTTTACTGTGCCTTTTTTTGAAAGATGGACGCCATTTTTATTCTTGCCCTCTCCGTGTCGTGACAGTCATTTCACTCACAGTTTGACGTTGGAAGAGAAAGTACCTTGGTCATATGCTCTGCGGTAGCACTTTTCGGAGCTCAGGCAGTATGCATATTACACCATCTAGTGTCTCTATGGGACTACTTTACAGTGTGCCATGCCATAAAGTAGTGCCTGTCTATGTACAAGTCCAAATTCGACGTCATTCCATTTCCTCCGTAAACTGTGGCTTGTGTCTCCTCAGTTCCCAGCCCGCGTGTGTGATGCCGTTCGTGCGTCAAACTGGTGCTTTTGTTTTGTCAGTTTGCAGTACACACTGTGAGGCAGTGCGTGGTGCCAAGCTGTTGCATGACTTTCCTCTTTGGCTTCCTCAGTTTGCAGAGTGACTGCACTGCTGCTTTAGTAATATCAAACGTGCCTCGCAGCCTATTGCAGACTAAGGAGTGAACTAAGTGACACATGAACAAACACAGGCTGCTCTTATTTAAAAGCTTGGCCCCAGCATGGATAAAGGCCAACCAATCTGTGACTCCCGATTCTGTCCAAATATTGGCAAATCAGTGGCTAAAGGGATAGTTCACGCATTTTGATAAAATGTTATTATTCAACCTTCATGACAGTTCATTAAGTTTCCTTGGTCACGCAGCTCTGAAGGAATATAAAGAACTTTCTGTGATTTGTTGTTAGTGCTCACCGCATGAATACAGGCTAATTTTCTTTCTTTTTTTGTTCTGTAAATCATAAAAGGTCAACTATGCAACCCACCTGCTTCCAAAAAATTTGCATCCCTCATTTACTCAGATGTTCTCTTTTATGGCATGAGGCTGTCTTTCTTTATTCTGTCAGCCCACTTTGAGGTGGGCTGACAGAATAAATCTAGGCTTATTTATTTTATATATTAAACCTTTTCTAACAAAACAAGCCAACTGATAACCTGCTCTTGTTAAAAATGATGATATGACTAAAAATGATTATTTTTAAAGATCTGCAAGGATACTTGATATGTGTGCTGTAATATTCCCTGGCTGGGGGGGTTTCCGTGTCACTGAATATACAGTAGAAACACACAACAGACAACTCTAAGGCATCTGTTTAATGGCCATTTTGATTCATGCTGTAGCAAGATTTAAGCATTTCATTAAAACCATAATCTGGCTAAAATGACTGGAATATAATCAGCCAGTTATCTTTAAAATGGCAATTACAGCTTATGAATGCAGCAATTTAAAAAATTATAGTCACACTGTGCTTGTCCAAGCTCAAAAACCATTTGAAATTTGCAACTGCGGCAGCTGAATGTATGTGCAGAGTTTGTCTCTTTTTTCCCTGGTAATTATCTCATCGCAAAAATGAAGAGCTCAGACAGCAGATTTGTACTCACACATATTAATGAGCAGAAAAAAAGTGATTGGACTCAGTTGCTTTCAAGTACACTTTGAAAAAAGTGGCTGATGGAGACAGTCGCAGTGCTTTAGTGTCAGGCGGCGACATGTCAGTGATGTGTCCCGCCTGGTGGGGACCAGGGCGAAGAGGCAGACACTTAGCTTACTTATGTCAGCACTGCTCACAACTGCTGGGTAATGAAGTGGAGCTGTGAAAGTGCGGTGGCCTAATGCAGGGCTTTTCAAACTGAGTCTGGCTCTGGACCGCAAGTTGACTCTCAGTAAGCCACAGGCCCTCATTTGAACTGATTTTTTTCCTGAAGTGACTCATTTCGAACATTAAAATTACACTTATCTTGTAATGTTTTATAATTTTCAGGTAACATTTTGCAAATTTTCTTGCAATTTGTCATTGCCTTGTGATTTTTGAAATGTTGTATTTTGTTACTAATGTGCAGATATTTTTTGCTTATCATCTTTCTCCCCATGTTTTTGAAACATATCAAGTGAATTTGCATGTTCCAAAGGGATAAACTGTTTCAATGCCTTACTTGAACACTGGCAAACCATGGTGAGATTAAACCAGACAGAGGAAACTGGTAAAATGATCCCTCATACATTTTCTTTTTTTTTTTTTTTGCATTCTAACAATTTCGAATGAATTAGAGTGAAATTAAACTCTTCCTCATTTTGTCGAGGACCACTTGGAAGATTCTCAAGGACCTCTGGGGGTCCCCAGACTCCGCTTTGAAAACCACTGATCTGGAGCACCTTTAAGACGTGACTTTTAAAACATATTTCAGTCTTTTTTTTTTTTTCTTGATTTTTCCCCCCTTTTTTTTGATAGTAATGTACAGTGACAGTATCAAATTTGAGCTCACCTCAGCTGAGGGACCTTTTGAAATGAATGGGAGGGGTGCACTGGAGGAAAAAAGGGAGGGCCATGCTTTTTTAATTTCAGTCCAAGGGAGGGTGAACTGTTTTTAATGAGTCCAAGGGAGCATCATACAAATTTGACCAATCAACCAAATTTAAAATAGTATAATATTTTACAACTTCGATAACTTATTTCCTGCCTTTTATCAGCCATTGGTTTCCATTCATTCTACTATGATATGAAAATGAACTTTCAGAGACTTCAAACTTTCATCATACAGTATTCCAACACTGTAATAAAGTCGTCCATGTTAGTTTTCCTAAAAGCAGCAGCACTGTTGTGTTTTGAACTCTTTAGTACCCCCATGGGCCAAACTTTCAAAATTACTGGTATTATCCTTTTAATTGAATTGAACTGAGTGTTATACCTTGTTACACCCAGCTGACACCCATGGACTCAAAACACAGGCAGAGTGGTTTGGTCAAGTTCAGAGTAGGTACTGATGACCACCGAGTTCCACTAGAGCAGCTGCTGGGGGCAGAGGTGGCCAGCTGTGGAAACACTGTGTCATCATTAATACAGATGTAGCTGGTGTTTTCTCCTGCGCTGACAGAGGTGTGAGTCAAGGCTGCGAGATGTGTGTGGGGTGTTTGGAAGGGTGTGTGGGTGGGAAACATGGCCTGTGCTGTGTGTGCATGTGTACCAGCTGTGACAGGGGCTTGTTGATGAGCTGCGATGAAACAGATGGTGTGATCAAACCCGTCACTCTACTCCCATGACTAAGGCCACTGGAAACACCATTGATGTTGTGCTTGTATGTGTGTGTGTGTGTGTGTTCAGTGTTTTCGATCGGCTATGGTTGGCGCAATCTGTTTACTCCTGCAACTTCTCTCAAAAACACCACATCCCCATGAGGTCTTTTTGACGGGACGGTCCTCTGGTAAGGAGCAAGTTAATGATATTACCCTCTCACTTCTTAATGCAGGACCTCTTTTTTCCTCTTCGTTGCCTTACAGCACCCTCTCAGTTTCCTTTCTTAAATGTTAACTTCAGCCTAATGGATGTTTGAATATGCAGAGAGACACTCCAGCCCTTTGCTGCTCTCTCCCTCTCTCTCTCTCTCTCTCTCTCCTTCTCTCACTCTCCCTATTTCCATAAATTACCATGCGTCTCGCCAGTCCTTGGTCGACGAAGTGCTGAGGCACAACGGACAGGCAGCCACTTACATCTGTCTGTCAGATTCATAAAAGCGTCACTTTACCTTGATACCTTTCCCGTTTCGACTTCTGAAGACTGGTGGCGAAGTTAAATTTGTCTGCTTATTCTTGTCTCGGAGATGCTGTAAAAGGAAGAGAAGAAGTAGCGTCTGATTTCAGTTCTCTGACAGAGAAGAGGCTAAAGGGGTTGAACGCTGGGACTTGGTTGAACTTGTCACTACGTGGCTTCATTTATTGTTCTCGTTACTACTGCGTTTACTGCTTTCACCAAAGATAGACCTGCTGGAGGTTTTGTCATTAGATTTTTGTTGCATGTTGTCTTGCAGACAGTATAAAATGTTTCTCTAGAGTCCTTCCTGCCATGAATGTTACAGAGATTTCCAATGAGCTCAGAACAATGAACTCCAAGTTGGAATCAGGGACCTGAAAGTTCTAAGTTTGCTAAAATATCCATATACAATGTCAAAAAGGTGCACAACACAGTCAACAATTAACCCTATAAAGCCTGAACTATGAAAGGCAGAAAATTCATTTTTTTTTAAAAATTGAACCCTTTATTTAGTCCTATAACAAAATATATATATATAAAAACAATAAAATAAAAAAAATATATATGTTATTACACAACCTTTCTGGTGTATGATATATGATATGTACTTGAAGTGCCAATGGTATGGTCCAGGGTGAACAGGGGAAGTGTCCAAAGGTATACAACAGTATTTTGGTCAAGTATTGATTAAACTGAAAACGAAAAACAGAATTGAAAATGTGCATCATATATGATACAAATGGCTTTATAGGGTTAAAAAAAGAAACTTTTTCTCTGCCTGTTTTTTTTTTTTTTTTAAGAATGAAAAGACAGCCTAATGCCATAAAAAAGAGAACATCTGAGTAAATGAGGGATACAAAGTTTTTGGAAGCAGGTGGGTTGTGTAGTTGACCTTTTATGAAAACATGGTCAACTTCAGTACAAAGTTATCTGTAGTCTGTATTTTGTCATGGTATAGATTTTCAGCAGTTTATTCTTTTACTTTAATGAAAGAACCCAGCACTGCCAGTGAAGATGACAGCTATTATCACAGACTCTTGTTAGTGAGTCATTTGCTGTCAGTGGACAGATCAATGTTTTTCCATGTTCCTGTGGGCGTCCATGTCCGTTGCCATGGAACACATTCACCACTGAGGTGGGAAGTCTGTGGGATGAAGGAGGTGAGAACCTCCGATAGTCGGTGGAAAGCTCCATTAATATTGCCTATAATTAACAATGAGAAGCAAACCAGCCCTCTCAGTTCCCAGAAAGTTGGCTCTTTGCTCAGGGAAGGTCTCAACAGGCGTAGTGATATCCACACCATATTGATTGTTAAAACCAACCTAAGCAGAGAGTCAGACAAAGGTAAAAGTGGAGATGAACTCATGTTAGAGGGAAAAATAGAAATGGGGAAAAAATAGGGTCGCAAAAGAGACAGGGTGATGGATACTGGATACAAGCAGGAGATGTGGGAGCAGCATAATAAAGTGCATTTCACCCGTCTGGCCTTCTGTCGTTAAAAAGTCAATGTGAGACTGAAACCTATGATCTGGATTTAACCGATTGCTGTATCTGACAAACCTCCACTAGTATGGACAGAGGCTGCACAAATTTGTCTTTGTTTTAAAGGGCTAGTTCGCCCATTTTGAAACTTCTGACATTATTTCCCTTCCCCCCAGCTGTTCTGTAGGACAGTAGTGGCTCTATCTTCCTCTCATTGTTACTGAGTGCTGGATACTGGCTGGATGCTCCAAATGCTAACTGTTAGCCTCCTGCCATTGAGGTGGACTTCCCCCCAGCTAATAGAAGAAGGTTTAACTTCACTTTACAAGTGTTGCTTTCTGAAGCTGAAGTGGACATATGATTAATGAGTGCAGATAGAGAATAATTTTGCTCAAATTGCTGTTAAAAACCACTCAAATAGAAGCAGATGGCTTGAATTTGCTAACGGTTGCCTCCTTCATTGAACACATGTTAGAGGGCAAAAACAATTTTCTCTCCAGAGTGCTAAACCGCTGTTGAACTTTTTTTTTTTTTTTTTTTTTTTTTTTTAAGTTTTCATGCCATTTTGGGCTGTGCAACTTTATTTTAGTTAACGTAACAATTTCAGAAGATTAAGGTGGCAGGAGATAGGAGATAGCACTACTGTCCTACATAACAGCTGGAGGGAAGTGAAAAAATATCACATTTTTCAAAATGAGTGAGCTATCCCTTTAACCTTTATTTTAACCTATCCTGGCACAGTCAGAGCTCCAGGCTCTTTTCCAGCAGCAAGTTGCTCCTCATTCATCCATTTCCACACGTTCACGAGTGGAGCTGCCCAGGACAACCATCGGCTGGTCAGCGAGCCGCTCCGCTGGAGCAGCTGCTGCCCAGGCATTTTCCCCACCCACATTTTCTTTTCACAAGCCTCCTCCTGTAAGCCCTAGTCTGCTGCCACCCCTATGACACACACACACACACACACACACACACACACACCAACAACAACCCTTGCCTCACCCGTTACCTCTAGAGAAACTGGAGGTGCCCTTGAGCAGCGAAACAGCAGACCCAGCCTTTAGAAGTCCGCTTTGCACCACATTTCCTCATTACCCCGAGTCAAGAGGGACGATAAAGACAAAGCATCTTGCCATCTATCTCAATTTGGCTCTTTGATCCCTGGACAGCGTGCGAAATTGAGCCCGACCGCCTCTCTACTCCTCTCGACTCCTCTTTCTCTCTAATGGTGCCCTTCTCTCTTAGATGTTGTCAGAAGCAATGTTGACACCGTACGCCTGGGCTTGTTTGCCCTGTTTAGCTCCGACACAGTTGTGTCCAATTACTACGACAGTTCTGTCTGTTTCTGCGGGCTTTTATTTTTTTTACGACGCGCTTTTGGCGCACGCTCGTTGACATAAGTCGGCCATTTCACAGCTCCTGGCTCTGACATTGGCACTCTCCGTTCTGAGTAATGCATGTCTTACCTGTCTAGTTTTCTGGCCTTGTAGTGTTGAGCTTTTTATGCTCCCAGGAAAGGTTGCTGTCTGACGGTGAGGATTCCACGGTGTCTGTGAAGAGAAGGTCTTATTAATATGGTTAATATATGGAGAATTCAATGCAGTTCAATTCAATAGATCTCTACCGTCCACAAGTGGAAGTTTGTCTTCTGCTTCTCAAGCTGTTAAGAAATAAGTGAAAAGACACTGAACAGCAAGTAAAAACATGGCATAAAATGAGAAAAATCGTGACATACAAGCAGCAAATAAAACAAAAACCAAAATAGAACATCACAGTACAACACAGGAGCAGTACACTGCACTTTTACTTAATTGTAGCACCTCCCAGAGGTCAGCAGCTCATAAAAGTGGATGTGTTGGGTCAGATGCAATTTGTTGTGACCCGTGTCTGGTCTGGTCCTCATGAATGTAGCACCATTTAGTAGTTTAGTTTAGTTTAGTTTAGTTTAGTTTAGTTAATCAAGGGACAGTGCATATTAATAGAACAAAAACAATTGTAAATATGTCAGAGTTAGCCAGAAGGCTAGTTTTCATCTGTAGTCCCTATGCCAAGATGTCATACACGGCTTCCTGAAATTAAAAATACATTTAGCAGGGCTAAACAAGGACATAGCAGGGTTTTAAAAAAGTGTATATTAAACATATGTGGTTAAGAGCGTACATACTTACACAGTAAGCACACAGAGCAAGCAACATAGAATGTCACACAATACAATACAAGTAAGACATGGGCAGTACGCAGACATATATAGAGCATACAGACAAGACATGCAAACACAAGACAGGACACTTCAGTGTTGACACGTGTGTGTGTGTGTTTATCATTCACTGTTTGAGATGCTTGCTAAAAGAACGAAAAATGTCCAACTGTTTGAGATGCTCTGGAATCTGATTCCATTCTCGTGACCCTGACTGACCAAGCAGACTGACTAAAAGAGCTTTTCCTAATTGGAATGATGCAGTTTCCTCGAGTACCCCTCTTGTAGTGCACAATGTTTGTCCTGGTTGTGAGATGACGGTGCTAAGTGGTGGTGGAGCTCGATGGTGGATGGTTTTGTAGACAAGACAGACGTTGGCATAGATTTTCATGTTGTCTAAGCTTAAGATGTTGTGTTTCTTCAGTATTGCGCAGTGGTGAAACTGTCTTGGTTTCTTGTCCAGTGTTTTGACTGTTTGTTTGTATAGTGACTCAAGTGATATGCATGCTGTGGGGTTTGCCTGTGACCAGCTTGTTATACAGTAGTTGATATGTGTGAAGATCATGGAATGGGCATACATGGTAGCTGCCTCTGTTGACATGTAGTCCCTAATGAAGCGAAAGTCGGATATGTTGAATCTTATGGTTTTACAGGTCTTGTAGCTGTTCACCAGAAACTATGGCATGTGCATCTTCTATAGAGTGGTACGTTTTGATGAAAAACATGCTCACCGTCTTAGAGACATTAAGTTGGAGGTGGTTATGGTTAAACCAAATTGTCACTTGAGCTATAGATTTGGTGAGCATAGCAGCTACCTCAGCTTTGGTGCGTCCGTGTACGTATAGCACTGTGTCGTCAGCATACATTAGGACCTCAACATGATGGCAGATCATTGATGAACATGTTGAATAATATCGGCCCTAATATGGATCCTTGTGGAACACCGGTGGGCAGGTTCAGTGGCTCAGACAGACGCCCATTAACACAGACTGACTGAGAACGAGCAGAGAGATAGGTTTCAAACCATTCCACTGCACTCTCTGAGAAGTTAAAAGATGGATAGTAGGATTTTGCGATTGACAGTGTCAAAGGCTTTTCTAAGGTCAAGAAACACTGCACCTACAACACCACCCCTATCCATGAGAGATTTAATCTTTTCTATGAAAAAAAACAGCATGCAAGCTCACAATTATGAAGAAAGTGTCCAGTTACTGTCTGTATCTCCAACAGACCAACCAATACCGTATATTCAGCCAGTTTGTAGAGGTAGAGGTCCTTATCTGCATTTCAATAGTGGCTGCAGACTTCAGGAGAACCAAGGGGAGAGTCTCCCCAACCCTGTTCATGGAGAAGTAGTTGAAAGTGTGGAAAGCTTCCTGAGCTGAGAAAGCTGAGAAAGGCCCAGCACCCACAGAACCTGCTGCTAAATTTCTCCAGCAGCATCACTCAGAGAATCCTGCATGGCTGTGTGGTGTGCCAGCTGCACAGCCGCTGAGCTGAGCAACCTGCATTGTGTGGTGAGGGCGGCCCGGCATGTTGTCGGAATGGAACTGGACACCATCTATGTCGGTGGGCTGAGGAAGAAAGCGAGCAGTTTTACCAGGGACACCGCACGTCCTGCTGCTCTCTGTTCAAAGCACTGCTGCCGGACACACGGCTCAGGACACACAGATCCTCCACCAACAGGCTGACACAATGCAGGAACTGGGAGCACACACACACACACACACACACACACACACACACACATAGACACACACACACTCACTCACACACACACACACACACACACGCACACAGGCACGCACGCACGAATGCTACTGCACACAAAGTTTAAATACTAGATTTAATATCTGTTAATTAATATTTTTATATAACATGTGTTTTCTGGTACTTTTCTGGTGCTTTTATTTCTTTGTTTTTGCGAGAAGCCATGCAGAAATTCATGGTACATAAGTATAATGACAATAAAGATTGTTCATTCATACAGAGAAAACAGTGACAGCATACAGCCTTGTGGTGCACCTGCATTCAGCACAGCTTATATGGCCTGTTTACTACAATTTTACTCACATTTTACACGGCAGCAAATCATTTTGCAAGTCATGCGTACACATATAATCAACATATAATATACATATAATCAACATATAATCAAAATCCTATGCAAATTTTTGTTTGAAATGCACAAAGGTTGAAACACTTCAAGTTTGAGGTCTCTGAAAGTTCATTTTCATATTGTAGTGGAATGAATGGGAACCAACGGCTGGAGAAAAGAGAGGAAAAAATGATATCAGAGTTCTAAAATATTATTATTATTATTATTTTTGCTGTGGGAAAAGATCAGCTGAAATATGAAGGTTGCACATTTTGTAGAGCCTCTTAACCTCTTAAGCCTCTTGACCAGGGTGTGTGTCATCATACAGTTAATGACTGAGTAATAGAGAGATTCATTGTCAGTGTCAGTCAGAGATGTACAACCCAGTGGCTAAATGTGCAGTAAACGGCTCACACTGACCTAGTGGAGGATATAAAGGCACCAGACATCTGGACAGCACTGATCAATCATCTCCTCATTTAGCCCTGTAAAACTCACTAATTTCACTTGTTGCTTTTAAAAATCAAGAGATTTTTTTCTTGGCATATGTTTTGCTACTGAAGTGAAAAAAAAAATTCTCCAGGAAACAGCTTGTGAGATTGTGTTTATCGACTTTGAAAGCCAGTGAAATTTGTATGCTATCAGGCTTTGGCGGAGGTAGCTTTCATAGCTGCAGGGCTGCGGGTAACAAAAAAGACACCTGCTAAGATTTAGCTGTGAAGCCTGCCGCTCACAAGGTGTGCAGCAGGATAATGGTCCTCCTTTGCCATTGAAGGACGTGAATAACTTCGTATTTTTCCTTCCTGACACCTCACTGCTCGGTGGATTCAGGAAGGAAGAGCTGCAGCGGTGGCAGAGAAGGAAGCCATTCTTAGCTCATCAGACCGTTGCCCATTTTGGCATCAAAGCCCCACATAACACGGATATCCTTATTTGCACTCTGGACCGGGATCATTAGGGAGACATGAGCGCTGAACACAGCATCCGCTTCATTCTTCAAAACAAAGCCAAACTAATTGTCTGGGCCGCAGTTTATGATAGCCTAGTTTCACCAAGAATAAGTCAAGAATTGCCTTCACCTCGCCTCACTCTCTGCTGATGGAGAAAGAGCTGAATCAGAATTGGATGTTTTATTGCTTTATTGGGAAAGAACCATGGGGGAGCAATGACTGAAGCCATACTGGAAATCCTAGACCATGACTCAAGTGGTGAATCTATCCATCTATCCATCTATCTATCTCTGTGTACTTTTGTTGTTTTATTAGATGCAAAAAACTTTTGTTGTTTTATTATTATGATTTACCAACCCCCTTCTTGTATTTATGTATTTGTTTGTTTGCTTACTTGCCTGCTAGTTTCTTTGTTGAATGAGTTTCCATGTTCTTGTTCCCCTGTTGTAGCAGCCATGTGCTTCCAAACCTTAGGACCCCCCACGCTGCTGAGGACCCGGCCCTCAGTAACATGAGAAAAAGTTCAGTTTCACCAGAATTCAGTTCACTCGAAATTGTATTAGCAATCATTTATACACACGAAATCTGACAAGAATCGCATTCTGCTACATTATAGTGTTCTTGTATTTATTTTTTTTTGTTTTTGTTTTTGTTTTGCTAATTTTCTGTTAATTTTCATGTAATCCCTTTTTTTCAACCTGTGTCCCAGTAATTTTTTTGCTACTTTGCTAATCACCTGTTTTTGTAAGATTTCACGTGAATTTGCTGAGGTTTCAAAGCGCTACACAATTTATCACAAACCAAAATATCATTGTTTCATATCACACTGCAAAAACACAAAATCTTACCAAGATTATTTGTCTTATTTCAAGTCAAAAATGTCTTATTTCTAGTCAAAATATCTCATTATACTTAAAATAAGACATGATCACCTCAGAAGTAAATTGTTTTTAGACAATTTTCACTTGTTTCAAGTGAAAATTCACTTGAAACAAGTGAAAATTTGCTAGAAACAAGAAACAAATTTTGCCAATGAAACAAGCAAATTTTCACTTGTTTCATTGGCAAAATTTGCCAGTGGAAAAAGTGAAAATTCACTTGAAATAAGTGAAAATTAGCTAGAAACAAGAAACAAATTTTGCCAATGAAACAAGCAAATTTTCACTTGTTTCAAGCAAATTTTCACTTGAAACAAGAGACAATTGTGTAAAAACAAGTTACGTCTGAGGTGATCATGTCTTATTTTAAGTGTAATGAGATATTTTGACTAGGAATAAGACATTTTTGACTTGAAATAAGACAAATAATCTTGGTAAGATTTTGAGTTTTTGCAGTGCAGGGTCCCAGGGCAACATCACTTCAATGGCCTGGGGGTCCAGAGCATGAAAAAGTTTGAAAAGCCCTGCTTCATAATGAAGAGGCATTAAAACGAGCAAGTTGGCCCTGTCCTACTTCCTGCAGTTATTTTGACATGAAGCCCACCTCTGATCACCTGCATGGCCTCCTCAAATGTCATCCCTCGTATTCAGACCAGCTGTTGTCTAGCTCGCCATCCGCTCAGGCAGAAAATCACCTTTTAATTATGATGCCTGTGGAAAAAACTGCTCTTGCCATCTGATAAAATGGGGATATATGGGGCTCTCCATATGACTCCTTGTGGCCCGCGCTGATCTCCTCCAAACAGAGAGTGTGCTGTCTGGGATGTGGCTAGGTGTGGAGAGACTGCCTGGCGGTGTTGATTAGCTCAACCGTCATTCCAAACAAAGGGAGCCGGCGCCGCTTTGTGCTTTGTATTTGTCTTTTTGATGTGCTGCCTCACACAACACTCGCGTTATCATCACAACAACACTTTTTTTTTTGGAGGCGGGGTGGTGGCGAGGCTGGGAGGACTGCTGCTTTTTGCACTTGTGCGTTCTTCTTCGGATTTGTTTTATTGCGCTGTGCTGCAGCCTGCCTCGCTCGGTTTTCTCTCTTGTGCCTGCCTTTTACTCATCTTTGTTTTGTCACTCCTCACGTAAATGTCTCCCATTTTGTCAAAATGCAATTAGTTGGTGTTTTGTAATTTTTAAAAAAATTATTTATTTCTTTTTTTTTTTGGGAGGGGGAGCCGGTAGTTTTTTGTCCTCCCAACTTTACAAGCCAGTCAGACTTTCTTCCGGTTGCTACGTCACAACCAATAGAATTGAGCCAAATGTTGCATAACCAACCAGGGGGTCAAATTAACTTCATGGTCCACCTGCCATAGGATCTGGTGGATGCCCAAATTCCACCAGACACTTTAAAAAAAAAAAAACCATCTCCATTAGAAAAGGCGTGCTTCATGGCCTGTGGACTTGACTCACAGGCCTTAAATTCTTGTCCTTAAAAGCGTGTGAATGCAGCCTACGCAAGAAATCTGATGCGGATCCAGTGTCAATTTTCTGCTTCTTTTCTTTCTTTCTTTTTTTTTTTTTCTGTGGTAATTTTTCACCACCCAGAGATACTCTGATTTGCCGTGAACCAGAGGCCCACGCCGGTTCTACCCATTCAATTTCTGTACTACCACCTGTCATCAATATGACTCAGCAGGCATACTCACAGTGCCTTTTGGCAGGGTTAGAGTACCTGAGTCCAGGGCTTGGAATTAAAGACTGAAGAAGCAGAAGCCACCATCATTTCTGATATTTATTTATTTATTTATTTATTTATTTATTTATTTATTTGTAATTTTTATTTTTGATCAGTATGTTCCTGTGTATGTTAAATGGTGTATGTCATCATGCCAAGATGATTCATAATGCCAATGTCACAACAAAGAGATCCCAGACAGTCTTACATCTGTCTTATAAAAGCATAACCATATCATTCACTTACCAGTTTGCCTACAGAAGCACTTGTGATGCTTTGTATTGCTTTATGAGAGGCACTCCAAGTAAAACACCCTCTTCCTCTATCTGATTTATGATCGCTCCTCTCTTCGTACGCCCGAGGATTAATATGTGTTTATTATTGCTTATCATATGCACATTTCATGTTTGATGTTGCAGTCTGGGATGGCAACATGTTTAGCTTCGGCGGAACCATCCATGTTTTGTCGCCGGTCAAACAGATCATATCGACAGCTGAATTATTCACGAGCAAGTGAGCAAGGATTGGCCGCCGAGCCGTGCGTGCGCTCGTTACGGTGTGCCTCTCCATTCATGGCTGAAGTGTGGGAAATGATCGCAGGCGCTTTGCTCTGTGCACTTGTTTTTGTAGCGGGGTTGTAGCCACATCATGTACCTGGAAATCTGGGTTGTTTATTTTGTTGTGTGATTTGTGTGTGTGTGTGTGTGTGTGTGTGTGTCCTTCACCTTCCTTTTTTCCTCCCTGTCTTTTATCTTAGTCTCCCTCTCTTTTTTCCCCTCCCAGTTCTCCATCTCCAAGCTGTCATCGTTCAGTTGAGAACTTATTGCCTTTCCCTGCAATACATAGGCATGCTCACACACACACACACACACACACACACAACTAGGAGATGGATGAGGAGGCACACCCATAACTGACTTATTCAGTTCAGGTGGGCTGGATGACTGATTATGTCATAAATTTCAATGAATTATATAAATGTGAGTTTTCACTCTCAGCTTGCTTGGCATTGTTGGTAAAAACTCATGCTTCATTTTAACAGTCTCTCTCTCTCTCTGCCTCTCTTGGTACATTTTCCTGTTGATGTGGAGAGAGTGTTGAAACGCTGTCGATACCTGTGACCCGCACCAAACCTCCTGCTGTGTTAAGGTGGAGGCTGCTGGGAAATTTCCAGTGTGTTCAAACATGAAGCGATAAAAAGACACAAACAGACATGATTTTGCACTGGGTGATGCAAATGACGTGAATTTCCGCGTTTGTGTGTGGGTTTAAATTTTTCAACTCCAGCAAAAAATTTGCGACCCTATTTGCACTAGTAATAATATTTCTTCCATTAATATATATACACTACTCACAAAAAGTTAGGGATATTCGGCTTTCGGGTGAAATTTCAGGATGAACCTAAAATGCATTCTAACCTTTACAGGTGAACTTAATGTGACCTTCTATAAACTTTTGAATGCACATGTCCAACTGTTCAATGTTTCAGTACTTTTTGCACAAGTTGCTGTTCTCTAACAAGGAGGTTAACGGCAAAATTCACATCAGGTGTTTGATGCTCCAGCTCATCGAGGTCGTATCATTAGGGAACAGCTGCTGGAGACTGGGGTACCTCAGATGGAGTGGCCTGCACTTTCTCAGACCTGAATCCCATAGAAAACCTATGGGATCAGCTGAGTCGCCGTGTAGAGGCTCGGAGCTCTGTACCCCAGAACCTCAATGTCCTGAGGGCCGCCCTTCAAGAAGAGTGGGATGCCATGCCTCAGCAGACAATAAGTCGACTTGTGAACAGCATGAGACGTCATTGTCAAGCTGTAATTGATGCTCAAGGGCACATGACAAGTTATTGAGACATTGACATTTTTTGTTGTGGTATACCCACCACTGTTGTTGGCTTTTGTTTCAACAAATTGTTTGAGATGAGGAAATCACCAGTGTATGCTTCTACTTAAATGCCCTACTTTCATGATATAATATCACTGTAGCATGAACTTTTTACATTTTCCATAAATTTCACCCAAAAGCCAAATATCCCTAACTTTTTGTGAGTAGTGTATAGATAGATAGATAGATAGATAGATAGATAGATAGATTGATATAGACAAAAGGTTAGATGCTAATTTAACATGCCAGAATGAAATCCCCCAGCGCTCATTACAGTGTGGAAGCCCAACCCGAGCCTGCCAGGACCCATCAGGACTCGTCGGGACCCAACAGGTTAGACCTGGTTTGGACAAAAATTTCAAAATGATGTTGGGGTTTGGGACAGGTTCAGTCACGTCAGAGTTATTTTAGTGACCTGCTGTCTGCTCTGGGCAGCTTCCTGTATAGAAAGGGTGGTTTCAGGTGGTAAATAAAACTTAGCAATGAAGGACAAGCAAAATCTTGGGCTCAGGTCAGGTTTGGATACACAACAAAAGAATGCCTGTCAGGTTCGGGTCGGGCTTGGTTACCATGCTCCCGTCCCGTTTCAGGCTCAGACTAAACTATGCAGCCTGATCCACACTCTCCTGTGGATAGCTCAGCCAGACGTGCCAATCCACGTATCACAGGAGTGTGTTTGACACTCGCTGTGGCGCTGATTCCCAGCTTGGGACACTTGATGGGCATGGCCACTTCTGATGATTGACAGCTGCTCTGTCCTATAATTCCGCAAACACTTCCTAGCTGCACCTGATTGGACGACAGCTCCAGTAGTGGGCCATCCTCTCCTAGATTTCAAACCGGACCGGCATGGCAGCTCTTTTGGAAACGTTCTTTCATCTTATGAAAATAGGTCTCTGAAATGTGTTTCTGAAAACATGTGAGCCAAGAAAGAAAGCCTGCAGTTATTGAATCTGCCTTCGTTTTGGATCGATGATGGTTAGTTTAAAAGGGATTTTTCAGAGGCAAGTCACGCTGGATGACCCTGAATAGTTCGGCTCTATGCACAGCATTAATACTGAATAGAAAATAATTCATCATCAAATAATTCAACAGCTCAACTTGCTGTCCTCATAAAAATAAACAGACTGCAGTATGTGCACACCTGTCAGGCTAAGAGAACAGTCTTGATGCTCTGAAGACAGACTTGTGTCTTCTCCTGCTCTCTCTCTGTGGAGGCTGAGCCGTGATGCGTTGCCCCTCTTTCCCCCACATCTGTGCACATCTGTGGGCAGGGAGGGAGGCGACCCCTGCTCCATTTACTGCATCATCACAGAGCCCAGACGCACTGTCATCTCTGTTGTCACTCAATGTCAAGGCCATTTCTGACTTTATTGTTGCTTGCACTGTAGACTCTTGAACACTTTGCTTTGATTTTTTTAAACAGCGGGTACAGTTTTATCCCTGCTGAGGACAAAAATAAGTCAGAAGAGGCAGGGATATAGGGGAGAGTGAGGCAATTTGTGCCAAGGGGCAAGTAGTGCCACCCCTGTTATCTAGAAAACCATAGAAGAAGTTGGTCATGTGACCACATATTTTTGAAGAGGCATCCATTTCACTCATCCTGCAAAGAAGGGAGACACATGGTTTGAGAGGTAAGCACATTTCAGTTCAAAAAACATTTTTTTGCCCTCCAAAGTAAAATTTCTATGATCAAGGTTTTTTGATTGCTGTGTTTGAACAGTTATAGAAAACTTTGAAAACAGTTCACACAGGTTTTAGTACTTTAGTAAGCTACACCATGAGTCTATACACTTAGCATGATGTTAGCTCAAAACAGCTGGGGGATGCATTTTTTTTCAAAATGGTGGGCTTGGGGTAAATTGTGCCAGTGGCACAACTTGCAATTATATACTATATATTACTTTATTGTATTTTATTGTTATTGTACATTGTCTTCTTACCTTTGATCACTAAAACTATTCAGATTCAGATGAAGATGATTTGCAGGTGCTCATTTTGGAAGTTTTATTTTGTTCTGGGTATGTGTTCATGTGGCGCTAGGCCTTGTTATAGAAAAGTGGCCTGTGATCTTATTAAAATAATAAATAAATGTTAAATAATTTTGTATTGAATTTGTTTTGCTTTTATATAGCATTATCATTTGTGAGATTAAAATGATCTGTTTTACTTCAATTATCAATGGCACAATTTACCCCAGTGTATTGTCTCTAATGGCACAATTTACCCCGCACCGGGGGCAAGTTGTGCCACAAAATACTTTTTTTTTTCAAAAGCTATATTTCTCAAACAGTTTATATAAGATCCAAAGTGATTGTTCCCAGAGATGCACAACATCCTAAACTATATGTGCATATTTTAGTTGGAGGCATTACTGTAATCCCCTCGCTTTAAAGGCACTTTAAGTAAAAATTGGCACTACTTACCCCACTCTCCCCTATAGACCCCCTGTTGGGTCAGGGTTAGGGTTTGGTCTGTGCTACAGGTTTACATCTGTGAATGATCCTCTCCTGCACTGTGTCCCGCCCAAACATCCTGTTTCAACAGGAAATGCATCAAGTATTATTACATATATTTTAGAGTGGTTGTAAAAAACACCGGTTAACACTGATTAGTGTTTATAGGCCTGTCATTATCTGAGAGCGCTTACAGATTGTCTGAATCTTTTGTCAACTAATTTGCCACTAGGACTGAACAATTAATCAATATTTTATCGAAATTGCAATATAGCCAAGTGCCATATCCAAAACGCAGGGATTGTGCTGCTAATGAGATGCTATAGCCTGCAGACTGTATTCATGGTTGTTTAATACAGCCCCAGCAAAAATCGCAGCAGCATCATTTTAACACGTTTTCAGTGAAAAGTAAATGCAGAAATTCCCATTCCGACTTCATTGTGACTCATATCACAATTGCAACATCTGTCAAAATAATTGCTTTTTTTTTTTTCAGCCCTACTTGCCATCTAGTGTAGCATTAATTTAGCAGCTAGGCTAACAGCCAATGAGCTCATTCTCTGCTACTAAGATGGTGTGTCCAACCCGTTAATGACACAAGCTAAAAAGAGCAAGTTATTTTTTTAAGTAGGGAGAGCTTTTGTTCTGTCTGTCAGTCTGTTAGTAATGAAGGTAAATACAAAATCTGGTGTGTATTTTTCCAGCAGTGCACATAGCTGACAGATTGTATCATGCGATCACTGGAAGGTGAACACCTCAGCTGAGGCTGACGGAGCTCCACATGATAGATTTAGGGATCTGGTATAACAGGTTGCAGAGTTGGCTGCACCAAGACGGTGGCACAGCCGCTTCACTTCTTATTTCATCATCAGCAGTGCGGTTTTTTAGTATACACCAGTTTGTTTACCACCCATCCACTCGGTCCCTCGAAGACTTATGCGTGACAGTCAATGTATTATTATTCCAAACTCAGTGTTTTCCTCCTTTCTTTTATGTGCCACTGCAAACTGCCAGCCCTCCTCTCTTTAATTTGCCATCTTTCTCTTTTAAGCACATCTTCAAAGGTGGAGGGGTTTAGCAGAGCGACTGCCTTCAACAGCCTGACATTTGAAGCGAACTGACGAGAAGTTGTGGCTGTGTGGATGCACACACACACACACACACACACACACGCACACTTATTGCTGTATGTGTGCATGAGGCCACAATGCAGAGCAGTACCTGCTATCAGTAGCAGACATAAAAATACACCAAAGCAGTCCGACCCCATCTGTATAGCCGATCCTTTCCTAGTCCAAATACCACAGTGGTGTGTTTGTGCTCAACACACGCACACACACACATATATGCACAGAGAGACACACACAAACGCATTTTACCTATTTATCAGTAGCGCTGATACTCTTTCAGCCTGCCAGAGCCTGATCCAAAATTCCATAACATCAAACCCAGCCGCTGCACAGATAAATGGTATGCAGCATCAAGTAGAGAGACTGCATCACCAGCATGTGTGTGTGTGTGTGTGTGTGTGTGTGTGTATCTCTATTCTGAGTGATTTTCATATTTTAGCTTACTGTCCATGCTCCTGTAAGGGTTCAGATTCAGGAAGTTATACAAACCTTTAGAAAATGAATTATATGAACTGAAAAATGTACAATCATCAGCCTAAAGACAAAACTGTTTTTCATAGTTCATTAGTGCTGAACCATATGGTGAAAAAAAATTGCGATTCTAATTTTACAGATATTATGATTGTGATACGATTCACGATTTCAGTAGAGATTTTAGTTTTTTCATCATCATTGTCATTTTCACTGATAAAGCTATTAGAATGATAAAGGTGTTATTTTTGCTGGGGTCTGTACCAAACAAATGTGTTTTCTTACATCTGGAGAATAGACTTTGTAGGCCAGAGCATCTCTGTGGCATCATAATAATTCACTTATAATGCTATTTAGTCACATGTTTCAGCTTTATCAAAAACCTGCAGCTCCTGCAATTTGGATATTACATATGGCCATACTGCAGTTTCAGTTATATTTTAATTAATTGTTCAGTCCTATTTTTCCTTAGTTTATCGATTATTTTTTGTGATTTATCAAATTATTAGTTTATTATTTTTTTGGTTATACTGTAATTTTGCACATTGCCCACATCTATGCACATTGTATACATCTATGCACACGGTTTTTTGCACATTGGGTACTTAGATCTCTGGTGTCATCTTTTATTCCTTATTATTTATTTATTTAATCTTGTAATCTGTGGATACTGTTGAAAACTGTGAATTTCCTTCGGGATGAATAAAGTATCTATCTATCTATCTATCTAGTTTTTTTTTTGTTTTTTTTGTTTTTTTTTTTTTGATTAATCAATTTATCTTTTGATCTATAAATTGTTAAAAATGATGACAAATGTCTGTCAGAAGTTCCCACAGTCCAAGGTGGTGTCTTTAAAAAGTTTCAGTCAGAGGTCTTCATCGCGCACACGTGAACAAGCTCACCCAACAAATCAGGCGGCATGTCAAACCGCTGATGAAGAGGCTGATCGTTTGCATTGTCATGCGCCATATTTGTGTTCTGCAAGTTGCAGCAGAGTGCAGGAGTGCCTCCTTTCTACATTTGGTCTGGGTTTGTTCCTACACACCTGCACTAGAGCTTAACAATTCATCAAAACATTATTGAAATCACAATGTGGCCAACTGTAATATCCAAGATGCAATTTGTGGATAAAGCTGAAATGTCTGACTAAATAGCCTTATAAGTGAATTATGATGGCGCTACAGAGATGCTCTGGCCTATAAAATTGTACTCCCCAGATGTAAGAGAACACATTTGTTTGGAGCAGACCTCAGCAAAAAACACACTATCATCACTTTAATAGCTTTTTCAGTGAAAATTAAAATAGAAAAGTTATCACTCCTACTCATTTCTAATCATCTCACAATTTCAATACCTGTTAACTCGACTGCAAGATGATTTTTTTTCTTTGTATCATTCAGCCCTAACCTACATAATGACAACTCAGGTGTGCTGAAGTTGTTCATTTGCATTTTGTAATGATATGAAACTGAGAACAGCAAGAGATTCTTGGCAGTTATGAAGCGATAACCAGCAAGTGTTTGGTGTTTTTACCTGATAAATGACTGAAGCGATTAATCGATTATGATTATTACAGCTGATTCATCTTCTGTCTATCGACTAATCAATGAATCGGCTAATTGTTTCAGTTCTGATGGTATGTTGAGTTCTTGGCGAAGGTACCGGGCACCGAAACAGACAGAGAGGGAGAGACAAAGAGACGCAGCCAGGCAGTAGGTGGTAGACTTAAGCATGGAATTTACTGGAGATAAATTCGGATAAACAGCCGCTGGCCCAACATGCTACGGAGGAGGAAAGATTTGGAGCGAAAAGACTGCGAGAGAGGGATGAGAGAAAAGGCAAGAAGTGAGAAAGGCTGAAAAAAAAAAAATCGAGGTATGATTGCATTGCTGCAGTCTCTGTGACTCACACCCAGAGGATTACCCTATCCCCATTGTATTATCTCTCTCTCTGTCTCTCTTCTTCCTCCATTTCGTCTCCCTTTACTCCCTTTTTATATTTCACTCTTTGAATATCCCCTGCCAATCTGTCTCGCTCTTTCTTTTTCCCTTTCTTTTTTTTGGTGCTCTGTTCATCTCTCCCTGCACAAATACTGTCCCAATTACTTCCTCCGCAGAGAGCTCTGCAAAGTCTTGATTGCATCTGTTCATTTTGGGTGTAATTGATGCCGCTAAGCAACCCGTTGTCTCTCTGGGGGCGGCGGGAGGTGGTGGAGTCAGGGTGGGTGTGTAAAGGAACTGGAAGTTGAGGGACAATCATTGTTGAGCGAGACCAAAGATGCTATACTGCACAAAGATGACATGCACATGACAGCTGCGTGTGTGCATTAGCTTTTGACTAATATGTTTTTTCTCGATGTAGCAGTTTTACACTTAAGCTGCTGATAGTTATTCCATGTCATGAATGTTCACCATTTCCATGGCAAAATAGGACAAAAACCTCCACACACAGAAAAATAGAGGTGCTAACGGAACCAAAAATGGTTCTTTGGAGTGAATCCCCGTAGGTGCCTCAAAGAACCAACAAAAATTGTTCCTTCAGTGACCAGAAGCTTTTTTAAAAATGGTTCTTTAGAAATTTTTCAGACTAAATGTTTCTTGGAGCATTTTAAATCAAATTGTGTGCAGGTTGAAAACCAACAACATGTTGTTGGCCGTTTTTCGACGTTCCTTTTTCCTTCATTGGGTTCCAGACGAGCTGTGACGCTGTAGCATTTCTCACTGTTCTCTGATGGTTGACATGAATCCATTCACTGAGAAAATGCTCTACAGATTAATTGATAGCGAAAATAATTGTTAGCTGCAGTCCTAATTTCATGCTACTGCCACCAAATAACTCCAATACGAATGAAGAACCTGTAGTCGCTGAAGGAACCACATACAGTGTGCTACATTATGTAGTTATAACACAGGAACAAGACTGCTCTCTATCAGGTTCCAACCACAAGGGGGCAAATAAGTTGCCAATGTCAGGGGTACAAAAGCTGCACCTGAGAGGCCCCAGTGACAAGCTGCTGGACCCTGAACGGTTCAGCTATGTGCTTTATTTTCTGAGAGTGGACCAAGGATTTGATTGGTTACCAGTTGATGATGTAACAGACCGATGAACCTATATGGCCTGCGTCTATCCTGATTTCTGTTGTAGCGCTTAGACCACCATGGAGCAAAACAATGCTCCATGATAATATGATCTCATACATCACTATAGCAGTGGGCCTTTAAAGATCACACGCTCAGCCGGCAAAATCAGCATCAACACGGTCCTGACCCACAGAGCACATACAGTCACACCTGATCTGGTGCGCCCCCCCTCCCCAGCATGTGACCCTGTTCCCTTCAGGCTGCAGGCATAGACCATGTGTCGGAGAACGCCACAGCCCAAACACGCTTTGAACAACCAGCTACTCAAGTCTGTCATTTTTTTTTTCTTTTTGTACTATTGCTCTGTATGCTTTTGTCTTTATGGTATTCAGTTATTCTTTTTTTCAGTTTGTGTATGTAATGTAGTTGCTATTTTTGCTGTGTCTGTGATATTGTTGTTAGGTTTGCGTTAAAGTATACATGTACCAAACCATAGATATGAATTTCCTCTTGGAAGACAAATGAACTATATCAAAATGTCTCATTAGAATCTGCTGAGAAAAATCATCCAGAAACTGGATTAGTGGCTGAAACGTAGCGGTGGTACAGGGCAAGGAGGAAGAAGAGAAGAAGAAGCAAAAACAGACACAACAAAATGTGCTCAGTGGCAGGTTGTTGTTTCACACACTGCTGGAGCTGGGCTGACCCTCTGCATAGAGAATTGTTTTCTACTACTACTTTTTTTTCTTTTTTTTTTTTTTTTTTTGCACTGGTCAGGGAGTACTTGGCTGAAAAAATATTTCAGAAGGGGAACATTATTTGAGAAAAGTTTGAGAACCTCTGCCACAGAGAACCAATGCAGTATTGATCAGTCTAACTGTAATGTTTTTGCGTGTGTCCATGCATGATGTGAATACACCAAAACCACAAAGATCCATTACAGACTCTGGCAGCAGACTGATCAACATTCATGACACATAGTATAAAGAAGCCAGGAGACAAGCAGCAAGTAAGGCAGACATGCCACACACTGCAGATTTTGACCTGAAAGCTATGGATGTTTCCTCTAAAAACCTCATGAAAGAAGTTATAGCTGGATCTTATTGTTACATCTCACTCCCGGTTAACATTCTTCTTTATAAAATGAGATACAAATAAAGAATGTGTGCAAAATGCAAATGTATTCATTTATTTATTTCTTTTTCGGAACGATGTCTCTCTTGAAAGCACGGAGCATTCACTGCGTCATAGGCACCTTGGAGAAATCTCTCTGTTTCCAGCCCTCATACAGCGGAAAATCACTTTCTATTTGACGGCTTCTTTTTCAAATGGAAGTCATTGGTGCTCTTTGACCTGGCCTCTGGTCCCGCTGTCGGCTGGGGGAGATGGCTCTGAACCTGCAGCATTCAAAAGCTGTTCTGACTGCAGGTGCACCACACAGTCTGGTCTTTTACAGCAATTAAATATTTTACATTAAAAAAAACTGAGTGGATTACAGCATTCTGATCATTACTTGCACACTCAAATGCATCAACATTACGTGTTTGATTCAAACATGGAATAATGAAATAATGTCAATTTGGCTATGCTTTCTTCAAGACATCAATCCAAGCAACAAGGAACTCAAGGTATAACTCTTTACTTTTGAGTAAATGCAGTGATACTTAGTTGAAATTAGTTTGGCCTGTAAAGTTATTGTTCATGGAAAGGGTTTATTAAACTTCTGAAAATATAAAATCATATCTGGAATGACCCTGCAAAATGTCTTGAGACCACATGTAGACCACATTGATTAGTTTTCTTAATTTTCTTGGTAAACACTTCCCTCTCTATGGAGATGCTTGAAAAAATGAAGTGCAAAAAAGAATAACTAAATAACTGAACACATAAATAGAGTGCACTGCCATTGAGAAAGTGTGATATGTAAATTATTTAAATCCATATTAGTCATTGAATATTTTACTGTTATTTCAGGATGTTATTTTTTTTTTGTTTTTTTTTTGGTGGTAAACTTAATTTACCTTGAATATGCAAATTATGTAGATGTCAATCAAACCCTTCGAGGCTGTATCAAGTTTGTGACTGGCATGTCTATCTACTGCTCGGTGTTATAAAATGATCAGCCAATCATTGGTAATCCATAGGGGTTTGATTGCCATCCCAATAACTGAAATATTCAAGGTCCAAAAAATTAGGCCACACCATGAGGTGAAACATGCTGGAAAACTAATTCTGTGCAAGGAGGATAATTTCTATCAAAGGATTCATTATTTATTATTTAGGCTATTTCTAAATTTTTTTAAGCATTTCATTTATTTGTTAATTGATTTATGTTTGGTCCTCCATACCAAGCTGACATAGAGCATGGATTTCTAAAGAAGTCTGGTTTGGCCCACCATCGATGTGGACCTCCATAGTTCTTAGGGTAACTGCAACAGGAGGCGTTTCCCAGTTTTCCACAGTTCCTCTCCTGCTGCTGGCCACCGTGACTTAATCATCCCTTCGCTTATGTCAGTGCATCTTGGTTTCCCTGGAGAGCAAAGTGCTGACGGTGTCCCTCACCCCAGACAAAACCAGCTACAGCTGGCCTTGAAAGGGCCAGCGCCACGGCCTGTTTGAAGCCAGCTATTGTTGATTAGAAATGTAATCTGTGACCGTTAGGGCAGCCCTGACCGCGGGAAGGAAAAAAAGCATCAAGACAGCAAGTGAAATGGCACACAGCGCTGCCTCTTCAGTAGCAGTGGCACGGGTCTGACTCGCCTCCCACGGTCCTGGCGGCCATTTTGTGCAGATGGCAAGGCAAGCTGTTGGATTCATGACTTATAAATAATAGAGAGCGGCTCACCACACAGAACAGCACTGTATTACAAAGCTTGTGTACAGTCACTGATTGTGCTTCAATGAATCCTTGATCCGACTATTTTTCTGTAAAGCCTATCAAAGACTAGCTATAAATCTCAAGCATATTATTTAAAAATGAACCTGAGAGGAAAAATGATATGTGCAGCAAGGAAAAACAACAGCCAAAGAGATGTATTTAACATAAAGCGCCATTTCCAATGTGTCAAAAACTTACAAAAGAGAAATGTTTCAATGAAAAGTGGGAAAAGAATTTGAACACGAAAAGGCACAGCCACGATGAACCCACTTTTGTTCAAAATTTTGGAAAAGGAAATACTCCAGCTTCAAAAAGTCACTAGCACACAAAGTTCCTTTTCAATTCAGCTCGGTCTGTTCATATTGAAGTCTAAGAGATGTGTGTCTCAAACAAGCAGGAGGCAGTATGTTGTGGATGTTTCATGTTGCAGTCTGATTAAACTAAAGTCTAATTTCTCATGCATTAGCCTTTTGATTGAAGCTGCTGTTGAGAGATGGTGAGTGAATTCTGTGGAGCTTTTCATTCCCAAATCATACACCATATGGACAAAAGTATTGGGCCACCTAAAGGAGCTTTTCAGACATCCCATTCTAAATCCATAGGCACTCCACCAAACATGTCACTGCTTCAGAGTCCACCGCGCCACCCGACGCCTGGTGTTGTGTTTGGTGATGTGAGGACTGCGTGTGGCTGCTCGGCCATGAAGCTCCCGGCGCTCAGTTTTTGTGCAGATGTTGATGCCAGAGGAGGTTTGGAGCTCTGCAGTTACTGAGTCAGCAGAGCATTGGCCACTTTTACGCACTATGAGCCTCAGCGCTCGGAGACCCCACTCTGTAACTTTACGTGGCGCTGCCCCCTGGTGGCTGAGTTGCTTTGCAATAATCCCACTTCCAGCTGATGGTGGAATATTCAGGAGGGATCAAACTTCACCAGCTGACTTGTTGCAGCGGTGGCATCCTATTACATTACTATTACAGCAGCACGCTGGAACTCAGTGAGCTCTTTAGAATGAGCCATTCACTAATGTTTATAAAGGCAGACTGCATGGCTAGCTGCTGGATTTTATACACCTGTGGCAATGGGACTGAATGAAACATCTAAATTCAGTGATTAAGAGGTGTGGCCCAATACCTTTGTCTATGTGGTGCATGTCACTCTTACAAAAAACACCCACTTTCACAAATGGGGAAGGATTCCTACCTGTAACATGATATAGGAAAGGCAGAATGAGCCTATTACACTGAGGGATCTTGAATAACAGGATCTACACAGAATAGTCTTTGCTTGATGTTTTTGGGTGCCAAAAATGTAGTACCAAAAATGTAATACCTGGAATGACCCAGACCCATCTATTATTTAAAAACCTGGTCCTAGACCCCTGCAGAACCCAGAAATGGCATCTAATTATCCTAATTTCAATGCACAAGCTTTCATTTAGTCATATTAACAGTGAATTAATTCAAAATGTGTCACAGTGTCAAGGTGCATGTAGCGTTCACCATCCCTCCGTAATGTTTCTCACACACGCATACACACATAGCGACTCCAGGGATGCTGTGAGAGGAAAAGGTTGAAGGGTTGCAGCAGTTGTGGGATTTGACAGCCATCAGTTCAGCAATTGGGTTCGAGCTCCTCTAAGATAAGAGACTGATTGCGATGGCGTGTGTGTGTGTGGTTTTTATCTATTTTTTGTCTGTGTGTGTGTATGTGTGTGTGGGGGGGCCATGAAATGCCAATAGCTGTGGAGTTTTTGCTTTTAGATAGAGGAAGAGGAACTCCACATATTGATGCCAGTGCCCTCACATGTTTATTTATCATAGCACATGTTAAAGGGATAGTTTGCCCATTTTGAAAAAAAAAAAAAAAAAAAGATTCTCTCCTTTATTTGTGACTATGCCTACAATTACTAATATTGCCAAGAATAATAAAGAATTTAAAGGGATAAGTTATTAAAGGCAATTATTTTTCTGAATGTTAGCTGGGGGGAAGTCCAGCTCAATGGCAGGAGGCTAACAGTTAGCATTTGGAGCATCCAGCCAGTATCCAGCACTCAGTAACAATGAGAGGAAGATAGCACCACTACTGTCCTACAGAACAGCTGGGGGGAAGTGAGATAATACAAACATTTCCAAAATGGTTGAACTATCTCTTTAACACAGCATTTTGACATCGAGTCTGTGTATGTGTCAGATATCTAATGAGGAATGAATTAATCAATTAATCTTTAGCATCTTCAAAAAATAGGTTCTGTGTCTGATCATATGTTTTATTGTTGAGTTTGGAAACTAGAAATCTCTGAGCCTGGCCTGGTGTATTATTTTATTATGATATGTTCTTCCTATGGGGCAATAAAAACCTTACTTATTCTACCTTTAAAATAAGCACAATAACATAAGTTGTGCAAAATTAGTCATCTTTCATATTGTTTTCCAAGATGTTGGAACCTGTGGATGTTTCCATGCTTTGTTCACCGCCCCTGTAAATAGGAAGAGGGAAAACATCCATTGTTCTACAACATAGTAGATAAGTTCAAAATCTTACTTTTTTGTATTTCCTATTTATTCTCCTGGCCTGTGAAGCAGTTTATCTGCCAAGACCAAAAAAAAAAAAAAAAAAAAAAAAAAAAAAAAAACAGGTGGCCAGGCTATTCTGATGCCAGGAATGACAAATCAGAGTGGCTCAGCAAATTGCACTAAAATTCAGTTTTGAGGCCTAACACAATGTTTCACCCAGACAAAAAAAATACCAGTTACAGAGTTGTTAATGGATTCTTTGTCACATTTCATAATAATCAAGACAAAAAGGCATTAATTGCTCTGGTGCCTACATCAACATGCTAGTGAGTTTTTGATCTCCAACAGGGGTTTTAATGCTATATTTTGTGTAGCATTGTGAAGTATTACTTTGATATACAAATCACTGTGTAGAGGAACCTGCTTTGTGGAGCCTTTTATCTGCTCAAAATGCTGTCATGTTATACATTTACTCACCTACTGCAGCAAAATGCTTCATCTGAAAGTGAATTGCATTAGATGTTACTGATGTTGAAATCCATAATGACGTCTTTTCATATTGGCTCACTAACCATCTGTGTTAGTTGCTGTCTTAGTTAAGACTTAGGGAAGGAAAGACAGTGCTGAAATTATTAATTTTATGCCTCTTTCATAACATTCTGCAGGAAAATCAAGTTTACAGTGTAGTTGTGATGGAGCTGTGGGCTGGACATGGGTGGGGGGTGAGGGGGTCTGGTGGTAGGGGACTTGCTCAGTCAGGCTCATAGGCTGGATGCTGTGTCTTTTCCCCATGACCATGCATTGCTTTAAGAAAAATGTCTAATTTGCAGCTGCTGTCTCTCTGTTCTTACGACGTCATAACATCAAACACCGGATCAGGCACTATTAGAATGAAAAAGACAGTCACAGTCAGCAAATTATGTGCAACGCTTTGAAAGAAAACACCCCTAGTAAGTCTTAAAGGAAGATTCAACCATAAAACATATTAATAGTTTCCTTACACCTTACATTCTTGTTAGCACTTCAGAATTATGATGACATAATTCTGTGGAAGTAGAATCTATGAGACTGAAAGGGGATGGAGGGGAAGGACAGGCGTGGCAGAAACCAAGAACTTCTTCCAGTCTGGCATAACACTTACATCCACAAACAGCACCTCTTAAAAGCCTCATTTCTGCGCAATTGATACGGACATGGACATGGACGGAGTCTTCTGTCCATACTCTGCGTTCCTTTCGTCTGCATTTGTGCATGTTTTCAGGAAGCTCACGGATATGAACAAAATGAAGCAGCACCACCAGAAACTGTGGGGGCAGCATAGCCAAGAGTTCAAGAGAGACCGGTCTGTAAGCAAGACATGAGGAAGAAATTTTATTCATTGGTAATACTAGAGAAAATAATTCTCCTTCCCTTTGTCAGAATGTATTAATGACCTCAAAGACCACCGCCATCCACAACACCGCCTTTGCTTTTGCCTCTTTGTAGCAGGTCCATTATTATGATCTCCACCATCGCCATGTTTGCTGTTGTCGGAAACTTTGGACTGTTGCCCTCTAGTGGATCTACTGTGTAACATCCATGCCAATGTAAAGGACGCATGGAAGCATGTGAGCAGAGACAGTTGCATCGTTTGTGGCGGATGTGGCTATTTTCACATGTAAAAGGAGTTTCAATGAGGCTTTAAGTAAACTCTGCTGTTACATAGCTCACACACCAAGTACACACCTTTCCAGTCACCATTTCCCGGGACTTTTGGAAATGGTGTTTTCCGGTTTCCAATAATGAAATTGTTTCTTTATTCTTATGAAATGGTTAACTAGTGCAATTTTTTGCAGTCGTTAGATGGCAGTTGTAACCAGTATATATGGTATCATCTACCTAAGCCTGCAAAGCTAGCAAGGTTGCGACTTCTGTTCTCTGTGGTAGATCCCAGGCTGTGGCACAGAGGACAGCAAAGAATACTGCGGTTGTTTCCTCCAAATTCTGCTGAAAGAGGGCCGCATATCTGGGCCGCATTCAATGGACACTTGCACTTGTGGAGCAGTTATGATAAATGTGGTCTTGAAATGGGACCTTCAAAAGACGCGGCCCCTGAACTGGAACGCGGGTCAAAGGGAGAAAACTTTACCAAACATCCATGATTCCTAAGGAGGCCATGTCACCCTGTCTGTCCATCTATCTGTTCAACTCTTAATCTGAGCATCATATCTCAAAATCTATTCCACAAATTGCCATGGAATTTGGAGAGCACGTTCATGCTACCCAGAGGATGAAACCTGTCAACTTTGATGACCTTGTGATCTTTCCTCTGGTGCCACCCTCAGGCCAAATTGTACAAAGCCCATTATCTTACTATTTGCATTCGCCCCACATGCACTGAGCCGGTGGGACACCAGCGGTAGAGATGTGCGCTTGTTAACGCCGGCTTTGAACAGAAAGACATTTGAGAGAAAAAAATCAGCCCTCAGCAGCTTTTACAACAGGGTACATCATGTAATTCTATACAAAATCCCTCCGACACACTGTTCTGTTCTTAATGTTCTTATTAAAGGAAAACTCTTAATTAAACAACACCATGAAGTCTGGAAGCTTAATATCTTCCTCCCCCATGCACAGATCACATATATTGATCAATCCATCCATCTTCATCTTTCTCCCTTTTGGAACTGTTTCATCTCACCTGATAGCTCTATCCCTTTGAGGTGAGCACAACAGACATGAGCCTCCTCATTAATTAATTGAGTAATGATTACATACATTATTCAGCACTATAGTGGAACTCGATGCCTCCCCTGTTGAAAAGAAAGACAAACAAAGAAACTCAACCCCGTTTCTATAGAATTTTCAAATTAGCTTAGTGAGATTTTGTTGGATTTGATTAAGGATTAATGAAATGATGATAAGCAAGACAGATGCTGTGGTAATTAAGATCCTACATCGCCCTGGAAACTATATTGGTGTAGTAATATATGTGGGTAACCGTGGCTTTTTCCAAATGTAGGATATCATTCTTTCAGTTTGGTCTGTTTCTAATGTGATGGAGACAGTGCAGTTTCATTGTTAAACTGAATTGATTCTGTCTTCATTTTTTGACTGGGTTCCACACAAAAAATATGATTTTGTGTTGTTATTATTGGTAGGATTATTAGTAGTAAAAGTAGTGGTGGCTACAGTGAAGTTTTAGTTTTCAGTGCTTGGTTTCAGGGGGATTTCCACCAGTAAAAGTACAAAAGAAAAGTCATTGAGTCATTTTTTTTTTTTTTTTTTTTTAACTTTTTGGTTGGATCTAAACATACTGAATGCCAGCACACAACACCGGATATCCAAAACTTCCGTACAATAACATTAGTATCACAACTGATATTGGCCTAAAACTCCACATAGGTGGAATCATTATCATTCTAGCACACACACTGTACTCTCTACATGTATCTACATTCAAACATGTAATACCTGCATTGGGATGCTGTGTAAATATAGAAGGAAGTGAGGTGGCGGTGTATCGCCAAGGCATTCCTAGTGGCCGTGTTCAAACTCAACGCCAGATGTTCCACTTGACTCACAACGCAAAGGGGATGTGACAGAGCCAGCTGGCCTAAAGCCTTGAAGCAAGTGAAAGTACTTGCACATCACAAGTACAAATGTGCACACACACACAAACAAACACACACATGTACAGACACAGGCACACATACACCCACGTGGAAGCATCAACTGTCAAGGGAAACTGTCATGCACTATAATACCCTTACTCACACTGTTTATTATGCATGAGAGCACATGCATACACATACATACACTGTAAACATACAGAGCCATACACACACACGCTGAATTTCAACTGTCATGTCAGCCTAAATACACAAGATGTTTTTTCTCCATCAGAGTTAATCCAAACTTCAGCTCTGAAATTGATTTAGTATGCGTTTGTGTGTTGCTAAACTTGTTTGGATTAATAGGGCTTTCCACGGAACTCAGAACTGGGATAAATCCAACTGTCCATGTAGAAAAGTGCAAAGGGAAGGCAGTTCACTCTGACTTAACTGCACCCGGAACGGCGGTCGTTATGGTAACCTGACTGCAAGACTGAACGACAGTCATTAGGATCACCAGACTACAGGGGTGAACGACGGTTGTTACGGTAACCTGATTCCAGAAGTGAACAACGGTCATTTGGGTCACCTGACTCTTCTAAAAAAAAGTCCAGTTTACCTTGACTCAAACTAACAGTTAGTTTACCATTTTAATGAAACCACTCTCAAAGGAGCCTTACTATTATTTTATTTTATTTTATTTTATATTATTATTGTTGTTGTTGTTGTTGTTGTTTAGTATTGTCCACCAAGCAGGACTGAAATTACGTTCCAGGAACTTTATCTGGAACTGTCTATCTGTGTCGTAGTCACAGAAATAAGTCCAGAACCCATGAAACAGGCTTCACAGTGCAACGTTCGCATCTAAGTTCTTACAGTCAAAAGGGGCTATTTTTGACTCAAATGTGACCTTTTCAGTTTAGTGCCACCGCTTGCCTCGATTGTCATTCTCCTAATGGTTGTGCACATTGTGTATTTTCAGAAATGGGATGGGGATGGTGCTTCTTGTAAACAGTGGGGGAAGCAGGGAGGAGCATATATATTTTGGCAGCAAACACTGAAGAGGAGATTAAAAGGGCATAAAAAAAAAAAAAAAACGCAGCGTGGCTGATCCGTGCGATTTGGTTTTGGTTATCATTCAGTCTCAATCAACATTCACACTCTCCGTGGTACTTTGTTTTATACACACACACTGAGCTCATCTTTCAAAAATCTCTACTGTTAACCAAGGCAGGTAGTTATATTTACTTGACGTAGGTCAGAGCAATGTATCAGATTGTGAATTATGACTTTTGCAACCTAGATGTGACCATATTATTCATACTTATCCTCTTTGGGATACTGGAGGTGCTGTAACTTGGGAGGGATCTGAGGTCTTTCCTTATTCTGTCCTACTTGGCTTCAGGAAGTGGTGTAATGCAGTTTTCTGTCTGCTCCATATTTTCACCCATGGAAAGCTTCAGTCATGGCTGCAAGGTGGGAGGGAGGGGAAGTTTTACAGCTACTAATCAAAAAGAACATCCCTTTTCTTGTCACGCATTAATTTGTCAGTGGACTGGACAGTATGCTGCAGCTCATTCCTCATCCCACTATCATTTTTGTCAGTTGTGTTTTCATGAGAGAGAAGAGGGAGAGATAGTTTCATAATAACATTAATGAAGCGGAAAACCATGCGCTCTCCATTAAAAGTCACATTTATTAAATACGGAGGGTAAAATCATGATGTTTTAGCCAAGAGGCCCTCATCAGATAACAATCAACAAGAAGATGCAGGATTATGCACACCAAAGAAATGCTAATGCTAATGCTGATATTTATTTATCACCTCCACCCAAGGAGCTGCATTATTTCTAACACAGATGCCTGCTGGTGGTGCTACAGGGAAGGTCATTGGGTCATCCAAATTGCCCAGTGATCTTGTGACCTTTTGACAAAATTTCACTGCTACCAGTGTTACAACATTTTTACCTTCTGGTGACACTAGAGGAAACATTTTTTGGGGAAAAAAAAGTCACTCCCCCATGGGCACTGGCCCAAACAGATTGGTTCAGAGCAAGTGTTTATTTACTTGGTTGAGAGTATCATGATTTCTCTAATAGACTCATGTATATGTAATCATACAGTTGTTCTGAATTTCTTAAGAAATCAAGGTCTGTTTTTAAGTATGCCTACTGGTGCATGACTGGCATTCCCAAGTAAAAAATAATGGTGTTCAGATATAGGAATACAAGAAAATAGAAATGTTTTTTGGATGTTATTATTATTTTTTTAATTCATATTTGCTGATATAAAGCATTGCAGCTAAAAAGTGAGAAAGCTGTTTTTCTTTTTTGAGTTTAACATGAACACTGTTATTTGAAACCTTCTCCAAAAGCATAAGTTGTCATTTAAAAGACCAAAGGAAGTCTGAAGTGTTTATATACCCTAATTATCTGAAAACTTGAGTCAAAATGTAGGCGTGTTAATGGTGTTCCACTGACTGATAATGAGCTCTTTTCTGTTAAGATAATCATTTCATACTAATTGGTTTCAGATCCAATTATTCAGGTTCATATAAAGGAACATCATGACAGACTTGATGATGGACTTAAGTTCCCTATATTGCATTCCCACCCAACCACGATGCTTGCCGCTGACCTCGCTCTTCTCCTCTTCCGCTCTTCCTTCAGCTGGGACGACGTACATCTTTGGGAAAGGAGGAGGCCTGATCTTGTTCAAGTGGCCAGCTAATGATAGGCCGAGCACCAGGACCGACCGGCTCACTGTCGGTTTCAGCACCTCCCTGAAAGACGGCATCCTGGTCAGGATTGACAGTGCTCCGGGCCTGGGGGACTATCTCATGCTGCACATAGTGAGTACTGCAGCGCTTCTTCTTCAGAAAGACACTGCTTTGTTTTGATAATCTTTCCACTTCTGTTTCCTGTGTTCCCCTCTCCTGTTATATTTTTTGCACCACTTTTATCCCTTGTTTCCTTCTTTCAATGTCTAACAGGGCCAGTGGTAGTCTAGCAGATGGTTTGTAACTACAAGGCTGCCAGTTCAAACCCCCAACCAATAAAGCTGTGTTCCTTTTATGCAAATGTTACATTATGTTACCTATTGTGTTTTTATGCTTAAACCTAAGCTTTCCCTAACCTTAACCAACTTGTTTTGGTGGTTAGAGTGACCAAAATGGCTCAAATGCTGCCTCACATGATATACAAGATATGTTGATTAGAGGCATATTTGTGATTAATCAAAAACAAACATAATCCATGCCAAAATGTGTTTAGCCCTAAGTGTAATTTAAGAAAGTAGTTTGGTTGTATGGGAACATAATTTTTAGGGGGACAGGGTTGCCTTTTGAAGAACAAAATCTTCAAAGCCCCCTCTTTTGAACTCTTGCTATTCTTTTATACTTTTAGCTTGAAGCTTCGCTAAAACTTTAAATGGGTCACCATGTGATATAGTATTTGAATGATTGAACATTTTTAGATCTTTTGTAGTTTTTGAGCGATCAGTTTAAGTTTCATGCAGTTTTCAGTGAATACATTGTTTGTTTGTTTTTCATTTACATTTGAATATATTAATTTGATTGCAATGCATATATATATAGAGTCAAGCTGAGCCAAATACAATGTAAACTGTCCTCGGTTCCACAATTTTAAATATATATACACATATTATCTATAAAAATGTTAAGCTTCACATCTCAGAAACCATCAGCCTTGGAGGACATGGCTCTACATGGCTTAAATTTGTGAAATAAGCTGTTTGATTTTTTTTTCCTAGCCTACTTAAGTAAAGGAATGCACACCTTATGAATACTTGATGAATTGAACTCTGAATCTCTGTGACCACTGGCAACTTCTCTTCAGCTGTTGTCAAAATGAGTGTGGTGTTCCCCAGGGGTCCATGTTGGGTCTTATTTTATTTTCAGTAAGACAAAACATGGCATTGCATTTCATCTCTACACTGATGACACGCAGCTCTATCTGCCTATACATCCCAATGTTTCTAGCAGGCTAAATATTCACAGAGATTGTATGACTGAAGCAAAAAGCAGATGGCTCAGAACTTCTTTTCGCTCAGTGCAGAAACAGCTCAGGTGATTTCCACGTAAGTTCAGTAATAACAAGAACAATAATAATACCAAATATAATAATCCATAAGAACCACATTCTTGAGCAGTTTTGTTGATCTGTTGGTGGCTGTTGCTTTTTAAAGAAAAAGAGGGTATTTTTTCATCTCAGCCATATCTTTTGAGGAACAGGGCAAAGCAGTGGTCAAATCCTGCTCTATCAACTCCAGGTCATCTGTAATATTAAGATGTTTCTCACTGTTCCCGACTTAAAAGGAGTTATCAGTGGTTTCTTTCCTTATATACTTTATTAGTATATTAGTAGAGAGATGAACAGAATTCATTCTGTTCAGTCAGAAAATCCTCACCATTCTCCAGCTGGCCCAAAATGGATCAGCAAGGCTTTTAACCAAAACCAGATTGAGAGACCACATCATTACCATTTTAGCTGAATTTCACTGTTTGCCAATTAAGCAATATCCAGTGAATGGGAGTGCTGTTATACTGCATATCAGCTGATATTCAGCATAACAGCACAACCTCAAGTGTGATATTGCTTCTATACAACAGTTTAACAAACAATGGCACTTATCAGTTAACTGTAATGTAATTTTTTGGCATTACTGAATTTGTCAGAATATTCCTCTGCAGCCCAGCATTGGCCTCTAGCCTGTTTGTGTAGAGCAGATTACAATGGTAAATGGAAACAAATAGAAAGGGATGTAAAATGTTATCAAATCCAAAAATGAGTTGGGGATAAAGGACTGGCAGAGGCTTTGAAAAATGCAATGGACCCAATAACAGCCTTTACTCTGGAAATATGTTTCAGCATAGGCAAAAAATGCCAACTACAGACAGCTGTGAAAAACCTGAGCTGGTTTGCATGTGGCCCAAAATTTACACCAAGGTTGTATGACATAAGATTCAAAGATACAGACAGGCATAAGTGCAATGTGAACAATTATGAAAAATTAAGAATGTATTTGAGTTTTTAGCCTTTGAAAGAGAAATATTGTCTTGACGATTGAGATTTTTTAGATATATACAGTTAAGGGACTATTCTGGGAAAGAAATAAGGAATGATCCTGAGAAACTGCAAAGGAAACTAACAGTGTCACTGATTGTAGATGTCCATAGACAGCACAGGTCTAGGGTCATGTCTGCTTTCTGTAAAAGCCTGGGGGAAAGTAGGGGAGATTCAGCACTATATATCAGATCAAAATGGGAACAGGAAATAAATATTGTCTTCTCAGAGGAAAAATGGTGTGAAATGTGTGAAACACAACAGGTCTATTCACAACAATGAAGGGAATTGTGCAGGTAAAACTTTTTTTTTTTTTTTTTTTTCATTAGTTTCCAAATCAAAAGTAGTCAACTTGCTGTAAAACAACAGTGCTGGAGGTTATGTGGTAACACAAAACAAACCACTCACACATTTTTTGGGAAAGACTGTGGAAAGACAAGACTATACTGAGATAATATGAATAAGGTTGTAAGTTATCTCTTGGGATACCAAATAAGGTTGTATGTAATCTCTTGGGATACCAAATACCCAAACCTGCATCATAATGTACCTTGGTTCTGTTGAAGACGCTGTGTTAGGAGAGGACTGTTATGCAGTGGTGGAGCCACACAATTTTCATTGGCGTGGCCAGGTTGGGACCAGTGGTTACTTTGGTGTGGCACAGAAATTTGTTTGTTTTTCCGTGCATAGAGCAGCAACGTATGCCATATAGACACAATTTCTGGTGACTGTCCCTTTAATTCACTTATTCAGGCTATTAAATGAGCACCAAGCTTACAAGTGCACCATTAAGAATCACAATAGGCTACAATTTTTTATATTATCTTCAATAGATAAAACAATCTCTGGCACAGTTACAATTGCAACAGTTTTTTAATTGGTATTATACAGTTTATGTCATACATATTTTGTCAAACCTTTGTCAAACCAACAATGATGCATTTTAAGGATTTAAAATACCCTACACAGTGTGTGAGTTGTTAGATACGGCACTTCCTAAAGCACCACCAACATTAAATTAATTTTACAGGTTAATGCATCAATAACCCTCTGAAAGAAACCACTCTTCAAATGGAATACTTACTAACCGACTCAGCATATTATCCACGACAGGGTAGAATAAGGATCCAGACTTCAGTATATGGGGCCATTGCCATCCCGTGCCTCATGATTGCCATCACCAGAAAATGGTATAAGATGGATTCATCAAATGAATAGCAGTGGATAGACATTGTGCATGTAATCTACATAGCGGAAAAATGGACATTTTTCCTTTTAAGAGTTAAAGAAAACACATTTGATAGGAGCTGTGGCACCAATTAAAGCCATGACTGATTAATGAAAGCATACTGTAACTTTGTATAAGTCTTATACATACAACTGTTTATGCCGTATGTTAATTTGTTCTTTGCAAACTTACATAGAATTCTAAATGAATACCAAAAAAAAAGATATTTCTTTCTCCCTTAAATACTAAAATGTCTGACGACTGTATTGCTGCTTGCAGGTATAATTAAAATTTGAATCTGGCCTAGTCAGTGTTGTCCACCTCTGATATGCTTATATTATAAAGTTTGAGTAATTACATATGTATTGTAGAATTAATGAGTCTACACCAGTTGGGAGGCCCTAATATTAATTGAATTTAATGAGACTTTAAAAAAAAAAAAAAATGTATTTCCACACAAGCATGCATAGCTAATCCTAAAAATAATTACAACTATGAGGAGCAGTAGTAATATCTCGCATTTCAATAGCCAGTTTTCTTGTCAAATGGTGGTCCAAGGGCCACCACTTGGACCACCATCCCCAGACATCCTGCATTTGCTGATTGCAGCTGGTGAGCACTGAGCAGATGCATACATAGATACATGTTCTTGCTGTAAAGCATACCTGCAGACAAACACTCACACACTTGTGCACACACAGAAAATGTTTGGTGTGTTAAGTTTGCAAACAACCTCATGCACACATTCATGTTGACTGCAGCTCCTCTGAGCTGCAGGTTTGCATAATAAAGGCATTCTTTTCTAAATTCCCTCCATACCAACATAAAATGCTATTACACACAGATACAACTTCATTTCAATTAACAGAAATAGAAATTACATTATTAAATACAATAATCCTGGGACACTTCCCATTGATACCATTATTGCAATCATCTAAATCTTAAAATCAGATGTATGTGCTTTTGATTTGTAGTCAAATTACTTTATGAATTTGAAAATGTTTACATTATTTTTGATTAAATGATGTAACTGGCTCCAACCAAAAGAGGCAGTAAGCTACTGACATTGTAATCCAGTTTTCTCTCTCTCCATCTGTCTGTGGATTTTACTGTGGCCTTTGAGCCAGCTCTGCTGGGACTCGTGTCTGAGAGGTCTGCCAAATTATGTCTGTGCAGTGGACCTACATACAATCACAGCCCGTGTGAGACTCCTTTTACTGGGGAAAGGACAAAACTGGAAGACACACAAAAAACTACCAGAGACTTAGTCCAATATGGAACTTTTGTTATGGGAAAAACAACGTGTAAAAAAGAGGGGATAAATCTGCACCAGGTCCACATGCTTGTTGTCAAGATGCAGTGTTTAAGCATCATATGAAACACCTAGTGCTACACAACGTAACATACAGTGTGGAGGCTGGCAGTTTTATCATGCAGTGGATGTATTCATTTATGGTAAATATACTAATACCTAAAAAATGGTTATGACTTACTGACATTAAACTGATACATGTAGCATATTTTTAGATACCTAATGTCTTTGAGATACCTTTTAGCTCCAAAAAAGCCATCACCATTGATGTTGCTGCTTCACTGGGATATGTAACATTAGCCATAAGATAATTTAGGCATAAATTCTTAGAATGGGTGAAGTTCTAGTTACATTTAACTAGATTAACCATGTGAGGTGCCATGCTGTATGTCTAATGAAAGTTTAAATCAAACTCATTTAAACTGCTAGTCTAAATAAAACACCTTTGCTAGGATAAGACACCCACATTTTTCACACATTAGTGACACACAGTGTCACACTGACATCCTTTGCTCTGGTGGACCGGCGGCTCTATTACACACTTTGCCTCGATACTGGGCTGGTATGTAATGACTATTTTAGACGAAATTCTGCCCAGGTTATTTTTGCAAGCTTTAAACACACTAAAATGCAAGGCAAAAACTGCATTGCAGAAATTTCATACTGTCAGGACTTAGTGTATTTGATGGTCTCTGCTGGTGCAAATAAAAGCAACTGGGTGATAATGGAATGCTGTAAAAAGAGAAATGAAAAGAAAAGAAATGAAATGAAAAGGAAAAAAAATGAAGATCTCACCCATATCTGTAGTTATCTCACCTAAAAGTCTGAAGACGCAGTGTCACGAAAATGCAGTGTGTGCCCAATGGGCCATCTGCTTATCTAAATTTATGCCACCAAAATCATCCTCAAATAGGGTTGATCCTCATTGTTCTCTCACTCTCATTAATTTAAATGTTGCAAAGAAGCGCCAAGCTTTTTTTTTTTTTTTTAACACTTTGGATACATCAGCACATTTTGCACCAGTGTGCGTGTGCTTGTTTTTTAAGTTCCTCTGTTGGTTTCAGATGGCAAACTAATTGAAAAAAGTTTCAGAAGAGGCAGCATTGGAAATCCTTTTTAATTCACTTTCTTTCACTGCTCAGATATCTACAAATGGGGCTCCCTGTACCGAGAAGTGTATTTGTTAGTGACAGAAAATGCTTTCTGTAGTCATTAACAGCTAATGCCTTCACTCCTACTGCTGAGCAGCAGGATAGCAAGGGTATAATTACGGTGCAAAATGTAAAACTAAATGTATCTACGGTTTGCTGCCATTTTCATAAGTGGAGTCGCAGAAGATAAGAACTGTAAGTGATTATATTTTGCGAGTGAGTTAATTAAAATGTACACACACACACTCACACACACACAAAGTATGGCTTTTAAAGACTGCTACATTTGGCCCCAGCAGAATGTTCAGGTTGTCCCACATTTCTCTACTTGTGATCTTTGACTACACAGATGTTGGATGGCAGCTCTTATTTCATTCTCGCTGTAGTTAAGGGAATTTACAGACCAAAAAAAAAAAGAAAAAGAAAAAGCCGGGCAAAGAAGGACAAAATAAAGTAGCTGAGGTGCAAACATCCTTTGGCCCTTTCAGTGAGGACTTCCAATCAGGTGGAGCAATATAACTGTACAGAAAATCACTAGTGTTGATCGTTTTAATCAGCTGGAAAGCCATAACCACACTTCACTGGGTGATTGTTAGTTCAGTGGAAAACCCTGACCGCTGAGCCATCAATCCACTCTGGGGCCTTGTTCCCCTGCTCTCCTGCCACTGCAGCAGCAGCAGCAGCAGCACTCACAAGCTCTACTACCAGGGCTTGTTTAGCTTTGTGGTTGGTTTTCTTGTAAAAAAAAAAAAAAAAAAAAAAAATCATTGTCATTGTCATGTCATTTGTTTAGTTGCAACATAAAATATCTACCATGTGAACATGTGGCAGTTTCTTGAAAAACAATTTGGTCGTATGAAACTATATCTCACTGTTGATCATTATCTCTACCAGCAGAGTCGGACAGGTTGATGTTTTCACCCATTCCATCTGCTTGTTTGTCTGTATGCTTGTTAGCAGGATACATCAAAAACTTATGAATGGACTTGCTGAAAACTTTGTGGAGAGGTTAGTCACCAGCCAAGAAGGAGCGGATTAACTTCTGATTGGTCAAAAGGGGGTGTGGGAGTGGGCGTCACTGATCTCAAAAAGGCATAGAACGTCCAAACGGATTCTTATAACATGGCCAGATTTTGTGGAAAGCTTGGTTAAGGAGTAAAGAGAGTTGATTGGCCAGAAGGGACTGTGGTGGTGCTGTGGCCTGTCACAAAAAGGTACATAACTCCAGCAACAGAAATATTCCCTGAATTTATTCAAAAATGACCTTTACAGTGGTCCCTCGTTAATCGCGGGAGTTACGAATCCGTGTATCATTCGTTCTTTCTATTTTCAATTGCCAATCAAAAATTTAAAAATGAAAAAGTGACTGGTTATTTTGTTATTTGTTTTTTAATCTAACAACAAAATCCAAAATATGCCTGGTTTTTCATAGTTCAATTTTAGGCTCGGATCAAAAATACGAAATGGAAAAACGGGAATCAGGACTGAATTTGATTTTATTATTTAATTGGTCCGGTTTACGTGACCCAGACGTTTGGTAATGAGCGGTAGCTCACAGCAGATCACAGCAGCGGTGGTGGTTCTGCGTATGTTGCCGCCCTAGGCGAAATTACTGGCTTGCGCCCTTCCATGTTACTACTACCGCGGCGCCAGTCGGCCACGGCATCAGGCGGGCCGGCCGCGGCACCGGGCGGCATCAGTCGGGCCGGCCGCGGCACCGGACGGTACCCTACCGCGCCCAACCGGTCAGGTCTGCCGGATCTGACAGGTGAGCGTCTGGTGCCGCTCAGCTCAGCTGATTTTTTCGGTTGTCATGTCCTCTTCTTTTAGAGTCACATGCTTTGGTCCTCGAAACAACACGTAATAACTATCCATGGTGGCGGTGATCAGGGTGGCGGGACTGAATGCTCCTGGCTGCTGTGATCTGCGGTGAGCTACCGCTCATGACCAAACTTCTGGGTCACGTAAACAGGACCAATTAAATAATAAAATCAAATTCAGTCCTGATTCCCGTTTTTCCGTTTCGTATTTTTGATCCGTGCCTAAAATTGAACTATAAAAAACCAGGCATATTTTGGATTTTGTTGTTAGATTAAAAAACAAATAACAAAATAACCAGTCACTTTTTCATTTTTTAATTTTTGATTGGCAATTGAAAATAGAAAGAACGAATGATACACGGATTGTTACGTTCTAAAAATAACCCGCAATAGGCGAAATCCGCGAAGTAGTCAGCTTTATTTTTTACAATTATTATAGATGTTTTAAGGCTGTAAAACCCCTCACTACACACTTTATACACTTTTCTCAGGCAGGCATTAACCTTTTCTCACTTTTCTCTCTTGTTTAAACACTCTCAAAGTTCAAACATTTGTAGAAAAATAAGTCCAGTAAAAAAAAAAAAGCATGCAAAATTGCACTAAAAAAATCTGCGAAACTGCGAGGCCGTGAAAGGTGAACCGCGTTATAGCGAGGGACGACTGTAATTAAAAGCATGAAAAGTAAGAACTGACAAAAGTTTAATTTCAGAGGTATGTGTCACTTTTGTAGTTAGTAAAGATATTATATATCCACACACAGCTCAGTAATATTTCACATTTCTGCTGCAGATCCACCGTGACCACATTATATTGCTACCAATCAATGCAATGCAATAGCAGGAGTTTACTACAACTCCTGCTATTGCAGGAGTTGTAGCTTGTTATGCAATAACCATTTTTCTGTCACTTTCCTGTGGTGGACTCGAAGCATCACAGTGTCCATCATCAATATTACCATTCACTCCATATATAGTTGCAGTTAATACAAAAGGAATTCCTCCTTTGCCTCAAATACATACAAAGTAAATGGCAGCAAATCCCATTAGAGAGTCGAGGCAACAATATGTCACTGTAAAGTCAGGAGTGTGTTGCCTTTATAAAACATTGTCTACAGTTTGGTACATTGTGGGCTTACTTTCCCTTCTATCATGGTGTGCAATTTTAATGTCTAAATAAAATTCTTTCTCTGTGAATCAGCTTTAGTGCTTGCTATCATCAGACAAGAAAGAGGGAGTGAGAGTTTTCCATTGCCCGTAACCCCACCACTCCACTCTCCTTTAGCTCCAGCAGGCCTGAGATCATGTCGGAAAAGAACCTTCGAGAACACTGTAACATGATCTCCCCAAGGTATATTTTCTGATCTGGACAATGCCTTTAGATTGGCCTGTTGGCTTTGAGAGGAGATGAATTGGAGCTGGGCTTTTCAGATTGCGTTCGAAGCCGAGCGGAGATAAAGGGGAAGATGAAAAAGACCTGCAGCCGCAAAGGTCAGAGCCATCGCAGCCCATCGATCCGCAGGTTCCTATTTGGAGGAGGATTGGGAAAACTCAGAATGATGTCTCGGAAAAAAAAAAGGGAAGCCAGGGACACAGCAACCGGATGACTCACTTTGAGGCTGGGTCCAATTTCATTAGCTAATCAGTTCTCACCCATTACATCTTCTCTGACATGAACACTAGATGTATGTTGAAGAGCTTAGACCTGCCACTCTGTTGTGTCTCTTTCTGATATGGATACAAACACAGTTGTGGCAGGTTACACTCTGCAGCACAGAGTGTATCTACCCTGGGGCAGTCATAACTTAACTGCTGTCATCAATAATTGTTGATAATCACATGCACACTGTGATTGTGAGTAAAGTTAACATTAACTCAGGTTAAAATTAAATAGTACTACTATTGCTATAGCTTTTATTTGGCGTTTCACAAAATTTTAGTCTGACATTTTTGCCACGTGGTATTTTATAAATACACATCCTTCTGCTATTACCAGCTATTTCAATATTCATCACACTGCAAACGCACTGTGACTCATGCACTCTAACTGCATCTACTGAGAAAATTCTCCATGATACGTACATTTGCAGTTATCAGCCAATTTTAATGTCACAGTTCAAAATTTAGTCATAGTACAAAAAAGTGTACAGGTGTGCGTACACTGAGATTTCATTCTGGTTGGATGGAATCTAAAATGTGCGTCGTTTTTTTTCACATTTCCCTGGAGTTCAGCAGGACATTTTGGTGTTTTTGGAAACCTTGGGAAATCCACTACAATTTAAAATAAAGCTCTGTGGGTCTGAACAAAGCTCAGCCGCACAGCATGCATTTGTAATGACGAAGCCATCAATGGAACCCGCAGAGTTGAAGAGGTTAGACTGATCTGTGTGAATAGACAGAATAAATCAGCAAGAGTGGATCAGTGTAATTCACTAAGTCTAGGTCTAGCACTTTCATAATGAGAAACATCTAGACAGAATCATCCACTGTATAATTTATCTTCATTAGTGCCATGACCATGGTGCAATTAGTGGCTCCTGGTGTCTTAAATTACAGTTACACTGCTGTGTGATGTTTCCTGATTTTGGTTTTACTTATACTAACATTTCTCAGAGGTAGAGCTGCTCTGGAGGCAGAAATGATTCACTACTTGAATTAAAGCTCAGTGAGCGGAATCAAAGAGCCATGTTTTTTTCTGAGATCAAGCTAGCTAACTGACAAAGCTGAATGGCAAAGAAGCAAAATGTTAATGCCGTTAATTCTATGACCATGGCATTCATGATCTTAGAAAGTCTGCAGGCTAACCTAGATACCCAATGGGTAAACTGCATTTTTTTCAATTAGAAGCAGGGTGCAAAGATTTATTACCCCAGTTAGTTCATTTATTACCTCATTAGTTCAGTGTATCATTTTTAAACCAGAAAACCTGCGGTTCATTGGCGGCACCCATTGAGGTTTAACTCAACCAATGTGATTGTGGCTGCACCATTAACATAGTGGAGCCCCCCAGTGGTAACAATGCCTGTTGACGCTACACAAGTTTTACGTTGGCCTATAATGTGTAGCTAGATGATGAAGAAAAACATAACATAGCATTACTTAAATCTAATTTCGACAAAAAATACAAATGCATGTGCAATTCAAAATCCTAATATTTGTAACATGCCCCATTTCAGAACACACAGCAAAAGCTAAACAGAGCCAAGGAAATTACCTTGACCTCTCACAGCAAACATGACTTTGAGTGGCATTGCCCTCATCCAATAGAAGACACCTTCCCGGATTACATACAGCCTTTTGTCTCAGAAGGGCTGGCAGGGATTGGACAAGCAGGGATTGGCGTTTTTTGACTTTTAGAAGATATTTACTTGACTTTTCTTTACCCACTACTGTTGTAAGAATCACAAAAATACATTTTGTACAGGGTTAAAACCTTTTGTTGCCAGTGTGTGGTGTTCTCCCAGCCAAGCATGCAGTTCTCCTTGATGACAGCAGATGGCGCAGCGATCAGCCGTATCCTTAGAAAGTTATAATGGTAATTGATATTATTGGACTGTAATTACATTACAGCCATCGATGGCAGACTGAATTCAAGTGTGTTTCTGTGTCTATGCATGAAAATGTGTGTACATGTACTCACGCGTAAGCAGTTCACACAATATGTGCCTGGATTGTGCTTGTCCATGAATATAGTAAGCATGTTTCCCCCCTTCAGGTTCATGTTTTTTTCACATCACGCCCCCAGTGAGAGCTCATTACTCTCCATCCCTGTAATGTCTATTATCTACAGTCTCTGCATGGCGCTTCCACAGTTTTTACCAATTCCGGTCTATTTTAATCCTCACTAAAGAGGTCAGTTTATATTGGCTGGATGCTGAGAGAGTTTAGTGAAATACGGACAGTTTTTTAATAAATTTTGTGTATCTTGCAGTTTATAATTCAATGCTCTTCTCAGTCGGTTTACAGGAATAGTTTTTTTTAGATGCTCTAAACTCTGTAGCAAAGCGTGATATGCCACTCTTCTTCCCTCATCACATTCAAGGCTGCTGCAGGAGACAAACAGTAACAGCAGACTGTAATTTGTGGCCCTTATCTCTTCATTTCTAAGCAATGTGGCGTGCAGTACAGGGCCTGACACTCAATTTTAGAAGTGGTTACCAACTGTCAATATAATTACACGATTTTAGAAAATCATTTTCTTTCAATTTAATGTGCTTGTCCCATAACAACCTTTAAGCCTATTTTCTTTTCCTTTTCCTTTTCACTTGTTTCAACATGTGAGTTTGTCATCCAGTGCTCAATTCAATCTCTTTAGAATCAGCAGTGGCAGAGGCAGAAATTGAGGCAAGAGGAAGTCTGAATATGAGTGATACTACTATACTCAGTATGTGGCCCAGACTGCATCACGTTTCAGTCAAGAAAACATGAGGTTAAAAGTGGCAGATGTGCTTTTTCAATGCAGCCATCTAAGCTGGAAAATATGCCTGTTTTGACACTCCTTTAAAAATGCAGACCTATGTAAGGCAATAGTTGCACATTTTAGGCAATTGAAAGAACATGAAAAATGAAGAACGCAGGATTTGCTGTCTCTGTGTTGTGAAATATTAATGTATCTCAGCCAAACTTCTGAATCCATATTCAATTGTATTTTATCAGCTTGAATTGACAGCACCACTGGTTAGGACTTGAATCAGACCTGTGCAGTTTGAGCATTTCACTTGCATTTTCAAGTAAAAATCCCTGCGCAGAAATGGGGAAAAAAGGATCCCTGCAAGTGATCTTACCACCACTGTTGCTGAGAAATTCCAAAAATATCGCCATTACAGAATTTACAGTAAATAAGCGTATACAGTCACAATATCAGCACAGTTGCCATAAAATAAAAAGTTGGTTAATATATAGATTTATACAATTCATCTGGATGTCTGGTTTTGTTCACACATGTAATTACCTAATATTTGTCCATTTGAGAGATAAGATGTACTGCACCAGCTCAGATTGATTTTTCATCCCCAAACACACTGCTAATTTTTTCTTTAGAAGGGACTGTAATGAAATCAGGTCAAATTGATGTCACAACTTCAACCCAGGACAAGTCTACATGAAAATTAACATCAGTGCAGTACAAATACCAGCATCGTGTCCTGTTCACCATTAGTTTCAGCTGGACTTTATGGAAATATAGTAACAAGTGTCTGAAGAACTTTCCTTGGCTCAAATCCATTCATTTATTCTTTATCTGGTGCTTTTCTGGGTCCCACTGGCAACAGGCTGAGGAGGGCAGCTCAGACGTTCTTCTCCTCAGCCAAATTCACCAACTCCTCCTGAGGGATCCCAAGGCATTCCCTGGCTAGCTAGGATTTGTAGGAACCCAGCATGTTCTGGGCCTGCCCTGAGGTCTCCTCCCAGTAAGATGTGCCCGGAACACCTCCTCAGGGACACGTCTGGGAGGCATCCTAATTAGATGTCTCAAACTCCCCGACTGGCTCCTTTCAATGTAACACAAGAGCAGGGGCTCTATTCCAAGCTCCTCTTGAATATCTGACCTGCTCACCCTTACCCTTACAGTGAGACCTGCCATCCCGGAAGCTAATTAAAGCCACTTATATCTGTGACTTTATTCTTTCAGTCACCACTCAAAGCTTGTGATAGGTAAGGGTTGGAACGTACATCGACCAGTAAATCAAGAGTGTTGCGGTGGGGTACAATAACCACAAAACTACAGTTTGCTACCCCAACCTGTCTCTAGATATCTGGCTCCATTTTTTACCCTCACTTGGAACAAGACCCTGAGATACTTTATGTTGAATAACTCACTCCCAACTCAAGAGAGACGTGGGGACAAGCACCTGTTAACCACAGAGAACCATGAGAAAATATCATAGAGATCATACAGAGAACATCATGTGCAAAAAGCAGAGACACAACCCTGAGATCACAGTAGTGGACACCTTACAATTCCCAACTGCTCCTAGAAAAGCTCTCCATAAACATCACAAACACAACAACTGGTGCAAAGCACAGGTTTGTCAGAGGCCAACAGCCACCTTGGTTCCTACCATTCCTTGGTTTGAATGTTAAAAAAAGTCAAAGTCATATAAAAACAAGACAAGTTGACCAAATGCTTTCCAGACTTGGACAAAAACAACAACAAAAAAAAAAAAAAATTAACAAAACAGAAATCATACATAAACCCAGAAAAGATAAGCTGTGGTCAGTGGTTAATGTATAAAGCAGATAAAATGTTGTGTGGTTCTCTGTGATGACCAGTAATGCTGTAAATATGGTCTGGGCTAAACAAAAAAAGCAAAACTAGCCTTTCAGCATTTTGACCAGTCAAATGAATACATTTTCCACACCTTACCTGTCCTATGGCAGTCTCAGTGTGTGTCTCTCTCTCTTCCCTTTTACATCAGGGGAATGTTGATCCAGCGAGTTTTCCCATCAGTAGATTAAAACTGCCCTGGCACCTGCCTGTGTTTGCAGTGCACTGGCTGCTTTGGCAAGCAGAACAGGGATGGCAGTAGCAGCGGTGGCAGCAGCCAGCAAATTAAAAGGCTCATTCTGCCTCATCAACACGTTTGATATCTTCATAAGCCACAACACAGACCCTGGGACTCTTCAGCACACAAAAGGCAATCTTTTCCCAATGATGCAGAGCCTTTTTTTAAACCCCCGCATCTTCCTTATATTCAACAGCCTACATAGATTGGCATTGGCTTTGTATGGGTGTAACTAGCGTTAAAATAATAATCCTTGGCATTTTAGTAAATATAAGTGTTGATTTTGTTGTTCTCTACCTCTGATTGATACAACAGAGCAGTGATTCAACCAATATCGGGAAATCATGCTGTTCTAAAGGCTCTGCTAGGTTACGTAGGAAATAGATTTATTACCTTTGCCAAAAGAGTTGGACAGTGGTTACATTTCTTTCAATTCCATTTTTCTGTTTCTTTTTTAGTAGGATATCTGTGAATGGATTTGCATGAAAGTTTGTGGAAAGGCTGGTTTTTGCCAGCATGTGGAACTGGCATATCTTGACACTTCATAGTGTTGGTGGAGGTATGCACACCACTGAGTGTGTTCTAGTTGGGTTTGTTGGTGTGTCAGTGTATTAGACAAACAGGTAGCAATGACCATTTAGCACCAAAGATGGAGACAAAATAAAAAACACCACAGCTTCCAGCAACTATTACACACTGAGCTGCCCTGTTGTGCGATCCCTCTTTAACTTGCCTGGCCTCTTCCATTTAATACCTCTGCCAACGCAGTTGGGTGGGGATTATTTTTTCACCCTATTCCGTCTGTTTGTTTACTTGTTAGCAGGGTATCTCAAAAAGTTATGAACAGATTTGTATGAAACTTGAGGGAAAGGTTGTTCATGAGCCAAGGAAGAACTGATTAACTGTTCATGCCAATTGGCCGTAGTAGGATGTGACAGTGGCAGTGATACCATTAAATTTGCAGGAAGTTTAGTCATGGGGCAAGGAAAAACTGACCTCCTTTTCACACCAGTTGGCTGATGGGGGCTGTGGTGGTCGGCATAGTTAACTTTGAGAGAATATCCAACATGTGGAAATGGCATATCTTGACACCTCATAGTTTTGACAGAGCGATATGTTCTACTGAGTGCAATCTAGTTGGGTTTATTGGTTAATCAGTTTATTAGTCAGACAGCTAACAATGACTATTTAGCATCAAAGATGGAGACAAACAAAAAAAAACACCACTGCTTCCAGCATTTATTGCAGGCTGAGCTGCCCTGGTTAGGCTCTAAGGTGTCTTCCATTTCTTGACCTGATAAGATTGTCTTGTTTGATCTGCAGGGTCTGAGGTTGCCAGTGCAGATTAGGGTGGCTAGGCTGGTTGGGTATGTTAATTGTTTTCTGCATGTTAGTTTTCGCCCTTATTTTGTTTCCTTGTATTTTATTGCAAACTTTTGATTTTTGATTGATTGCTTAATTGCTCATGCTCATTCTCACCTATTTGTAAGGGTGAGAACACCTTTGACAGCAGCATTTAAAGCATCACAGGAAACTCTCGGGGCGCTATTGATGTATAGGCGCACTGCGCAAAACACAGCCAGTCACTGCAGGCACCTGCCAGTGTCCACCTGCTCAGACCTGGTTAACAGCAGGCTACATACAGGTTGTGTTATTTTCATCACTTTAGCTGGTGGAGGTCCGTCCACCTACACACCTCTGAAATAATAAAACCCTGGTTTATGTCATGCTTTTCTGTTTCACTTTAATGTGAATCTCTCATGATGGGGAAAAAAAATATTTCAACACATTGCATTGCATTCTAATGCACATGTGGTGGCTATATAACCATATGAACAAAACTGCAAAGTGACATGGTTAGGATTGGGTATCGTTTTAATTCTTATTGATTTGGTTCCGATTCTGGTTCTGCTTATCAGTTCTTGTTTTGAAGACTGCTGATTCTGTCCTTGTCTGGTGCAAATGTTCAGTAGAGTGAATTATCATGAAAGTTTCTTAACAATGTCACAGTTCTTCGAAAAAAAAAAACCCTCTCTTTTAAAAACCAATTCCAACTTGGACATGTTTAATGCCCTATACATTGCGCACAAAGACTAATGAAATCATATCAGTACAAATGTATCTTGACTGGATCTCAGACAGTGGTGATGCACACTGTGTTCAAGGCCGTATAAATTTAATTTGTGAAGTGTGAAACACTTGTGAGGAGAAAATTTTGATTTTTTCATTCATTTTCCACAATTCTGCACAGTATAATGTAATACTTTCCTGAGCACAATAAAGGTATAGAGCTTAACTTAGAATAAAGTCATGGCTTGGGAATTAGTAATTAATGATTTTTTTGTTGTTGTTGTTGTTGTTTTTTTTTATTTAATGGACATTGCTGCACTGACATCATAATATTAAGTAAATGATGAAAGGCCTGTCCCAGCGTATCAATCTATCATCAATCATTGTATGTGTGTGTGCGTATGTCATTTTTTTTTTGTCTATCTGGCTGGACACTCTAAGAGGATGATAACCATTTGGTTTACTGCCCTTCCTCTGTGTCTGCAGCCAGAAGCCAGTGCTGTTGTCAGAGCAATATCTTTGTTGTTCTGAGGGGGGCATTGTGTTTTTGTGGCTTCATTTACTTTGCCACAAAAGTCCCGTTACAAGACAAGAATTTTCTGTTTTTGCCATACTTTTATTCTCGTCAGGGTGGAGAAGACTTTGAAGCAGCTTTCATACCAGTGGTTCTCAATTGAATGTTGGAGAAAAATATTTTCAGCTGGAGATAACCAGTGCAGTGCTTTTATTTTGAACTAAGAAAGAAATAAAATGATCGTCTTTATGGGTCAAAGTCAAAATTAAAATAAGAATTTTCATTGGATGATGTCATGAAAATATGTCGTTATTTTTAAAGAAATAAAGTGAATTTCACATAGCAGTCGGAGAGACGCATGACCAATGCATGAAGGCATTGTGGATTACTGCACTGAATGTTAGTTTATGCGTGGACTGTCACCGAATGACTTTGGATGAAAATGGATGCCGAGGAATCGTTGAGAACACCCTAATCGAACCCTGGTGTGTGCCAGGTTTTCAAACCAGAGTCCGGTCGAGAGAGGTGGTCCTGGGCTGGTTCCAAGCAAATTGTGGAGTGATTCATTTGAAGTTAGGACGAAGAACTGCACTCACAGTGCCAACTGTGGGCTGAGAAAGGAGTTCATAACCTGATGGTAATGCAGTTTCTAACACTGTTACAGTATCTCCAGCCTTCCATGTCAGTACTGGGCTCTGATGTCCAACTGGTATATTCAATGATTGGAGCTGCATCGGTCTCTCACGTTGCTTTTTGTTAATCTTCCTTTGATGCGCAGACAAAAGGAGGATGACTCTAATAGACGTTATATACCATTGCTCACACATGTCTTTATTTATTTCATTGGCTTCTGGTTTTGTGCTACATTCAGGTGTTGGGAAAGCAGAAGAATGGTCTTCCATTGTTCCATTGTTCCGCTGTTGTTAATAAGCAAGCACATTTTGTTGGTTTGGTACCATGGTCTGTTTGTATTTGAAGCGTGTGAAAGCCAAGTACACCAAATGAATAAAAAAAAAAACAATGTATCAAACAACTTGCTAGTTCGGATCATGCAAATAGACTATTCAGTGTGAAAGCTACCATAGTCTCTGAGTTCTAGATAGTTTTACAGCAGCAGAGGAAGACATATCTGAGCAAAAATAACACAGTTCCAGCCCTATGTGCTTGTACCCATTGTTGTGGTGGAGTCATTAGACCTTATGTCTGACTTGAGCCACGAGTCCTCAGTGTTCAGGTTCAGACCAAGTCACTAATGTTGAGTCTGAGTCAAGTCTGAGTGGAATTCCCCATAACCTGTGTCTGAGTCACGTCTGGGTCCAGTTTACACTACCTGTGCCTGAGCGCAAGTCACCTGTCCATGTCCCAGTTGACTTTGAAGCTGGGCTCGGAGCCACTTTTTTTCTTTGTTTTTTCAGCTGACATTAACATCTTTGGCTATGTACCTAGCTTGCTCATGGAAGTTACGTTTCACCTCTTCATGACTGACTTTTAAGCAGCTGGAGAGTCAGTCACTGAAGTCATGCGGTCATTTTTGTGATAATGTTACCTAACGTTAACATAAATACTGACGAGAACACAACTAACAGCTGTCTACTTTTCACATTAGCTCGCTTACTTTTCTGGATACAGCCTTGACAGATGTCTATTAAAATTTGATGTTGTCCCCGTCTTTTGTTCAATTATTCATCGCTGATCGAGCATCTAGCTGAGCTTTTGGTTGAATCCATCATAAAATACGTGTAGGCAAATCACACCCCTCGGGGAGTTTCCCTCAGCATCTTTTCATGCTGCACACTGTGAGCTGGTGGGAGGAAGTTGAACTCACTTAGGTTCTAACGCAGTACAAAACAGCATGAGGCATGAATGGCGTTTCTGCTGCCTTATTTAGGAAGTAAAGAAGGTCTCTACACCTCTGAAGAAAAATAAAGACAAGAAAGAAAGGAACAAAAAAAGGTTGACTCCTCAAGGACAGCTTCCGAGTCCAAAGGCAGTTAATGCACAAGTCCGAGTCATCAGTGCTTAAGGCCAAGTGGAGTCACAAGTCATGACGAAACACAGTTCGAGTCCTGGATTCGAGTACCACAAGTCCACTTGTACCCTTAATAAAGGTTTAAAGTTTCCTTCAAATTCGCTACAGATAAACAGATCATTTCTTTCTTCGATGCATTGAGGCGGGGCTGCCAAGGGAAAGCAGCTCACACGCCTATGGAACATAAAGCTGGTTGTCAACTTTGGTTCTGCCATTTATTTGACAGTGATAAAGGAAATAATGACCATGGTGTCAGTGCCAGTTACAGTTATTACACCAGAAAACTCCTGTCAACACTCCTGGAGGAATACAACATTCACACATACTAATTGCCAAGGAAAGCTTTTCCTGTTTCACCTCAATTGAAAAACCCACTTGACAACAGAACAAAGGCGATAAACAAAAGGCAGCGTTCATACTTTGGAGGGTTTTATCAATAAGTAATCTGTTTTCATTGTTTCATTTGTTCTTCAAACACATTGACTTCTAGCCGACCCCTTCTTGTAATGAACTCACTCATCTCGGCTTTCCCCTCAGCCTCCAGTGGCAGAAACCAAAGTGCCATTATGTTATCAGCCATTTACACACTGCACTCTCCAGGGCACACCTCTTCATCTTTTAAACACTTCGCAATTTCGGCAGGTGATAGTATGAAATAACCTCGCGTCTTCAGTGCACAAAACACCAAGGCATTTTAAGGAATAAAAGATTGTTTGGTTGGCCCTTCGATGGGTGAGGCGACTGAAGGGCATCGGGGTGTGTTGCCGTCGTGGACAATAAGCTGTTTGTCTTCAGATTTATTCACTGGTGCAAACCCAGTAGCCCCGTGATATCACTTCATATTTCTAACATGTGTGTGCACGTGCATGTGTTTTCTGATGTGGAAATAAATGATTTTTCTTACATTTTTTTGTTGGTTTCATTTGGTGTTGTGCCCCTAACATACCAAGATATTCAATGGTTTCGGCTAAAGAAAAAAAAAGCGTATTCTACATGTTTCCAGGTGATAAATATGTTCATCAAAGCAGTTTCTTTGATGTTAGGTTACAGGGCATCTTGCCATTGCTAGTAACACTGACTAAAGTGTCTATGTTCCCAAGCTTATTCTGTCAAAAACTACACTGAAAATATGAAGGGATCTTAATAGTGGTTTATTCAGGAAAAAAAAAAAAAATGTGAGTTGAAACAACATTTTACCTGCAGACCAAATCTCATTCTAGGCAAGCACTATCTGAAGATACACTTGTTGTGTATGGCCTTATTTCCCAGAGATTCTCCACTATGTGCATGATAAGATCAAAATCAAATTTCAGCTGCTTATCAAGATGCTAAAATTTGGCCTAAAGGGATTGATAGTGCTTGTTACCACACTCCACCAGTGCAGTCTTCCTGATGAACTTGAATTCTGTGGCCTAGTTTCCCCATATGTGCCGAGCACTGATTAGCAGGGATAATGCATAACATGGCGATACACATCTTCCTCCATGCCACTTTATCATTTGTCTTCTTGTTAATCTCTTGTAGCCAAAGATAAGACGCTAATCCAAGTTTATAAGAAAACTGAAGGAGAAAGAAAATAGTCCCCCGCTCTGTCTGACATACATTTACTGAACAGAATTTAAGGTGGTAAATGGTGCTGGTTCATGAATCAAGGACTTCCACCTGTTCCGAACTGAACAAGCGAGCAAATAAACGGGCAGCAAGAAAACGTGTTTACTCATTTTTGTCCGGTAAAAGATGGGGAAAGAGCACAAAATAAGTAAAAACCTCCTGTTTTGGGGTTGTTGTTTTTTTTTTTTTTTTGACTATGGCTTTGTCACACCCCTGTCCAGACACTTTCCTAGGCGGTAAACATTTTCATTGCACTGCTGTACACCATCTCATGAGGTTTATATTTAATAATATACTTAAATATGTTGTTTTCTTGTCTTATTTCAGCAACAAGGAAAAATCGGGGTGACATTCAACATAGGCATCGTGGATATCACTGTTCAGGAGAGCAGTACCCCAGTGAATGATGGGAAGTACCACGTGGTCCGCTTCACCAGGAACGGCGGCAACGCTACCCTGCAGGTGGACAACTGGGCTATCAATGAACACTTCCCAACAGGTACAACATGAATACCAATATGTATATAGAGATTTTTATTAAATCTCCTCTGGACAAATGGAGCGGTAATGAATTGTTTGCAAATTTCAGCAATGAAACAATGAAAAATACCCATCCCTTGTGCTTAAGTGTTGAATACCCAACATAGTTTTAGAAATACTAAAAAGGTAAACAGGCAAAAGGGACCACTTCATCATGCAAGAGTTTAAAACACTTCACACGTTCAACCTCACTGGACAGCATCTGCTTGTGAGACTGGAGCAGCATTGTTAAACCCTCTGCTCAGCCGCTCCTGTTCTCTCTTTGTATCTAACTTATCCTTTTAAGCTTTAAAGTGCTCGGTTTTAATTGAAGCACCAGCATATGCCAGCAATTAGCACACAGTGGAGGACATTTGTTTGCCCACATGCAAACTGAGGCAGTAAAACATAAAAAGGCCAATCACATATGCCAGATAGATAATCCCTCTTAACCTTTTATTTCAGCAAAATCCAAAATCTTAATATATGAACCTCCTGGGGGTAAGAGGGTAGTGGACACAGGGGACAAGGCGGTATGTCCCCCTCACGTCTGGAATCCCTCTGTCCCCCGTACTTTATTCCACCTACAAACTGTTATATTTAATCCAGTCACTAAATAGTTAACCTGCGTCTGATCCCTGTTGCATCATTTTTTTCTATCTTTGTTTGTGAAAGGCATCAGATGCTTTTGAAACCCTTTTAATCCCTTGAAACCTGAGCAAGTTCACTTGAATTCTTTCAGAAACATGGGGGAAGAAGGCATCAAGCAAATTCATGAAGTGAAGTGAAAATAATTAGCAATAAATTAGTAAGAAAAACAAGAAAATTGCCAGAAAATTACCAAAACAAATTACAGACAATTAATAAAATATGACTGTAGAACTGGCCAAAAAAAAGTAACATAATTATGAATATACAGTATGTTTTAAAGTAAATTACAATAAAATTGATAAAAAAAAAAAAAAAAAAGTAGGCCAAAAATTTGTTGAAGAAAATTCAAGAAATTACCTTCAAAAACTGAAAAGGTGACATAAAACCTTTTAAAACTTAAAGCCCATCCACAGGCTGCTGGGTTTCAAAGGGTTAATATGTACACACAATAAAAGTGACACAAACCAGATTTGATTTATTTGATATACTTAATGATAGACACATATATGCATACATACATGTTAAGCCTGAACATTCCAGCACTCGCTTTCAGGTGAGTGCTGGAATGTCCAGAAAGCATTTTCAGAAGCATACATCTCAGCAGCTGGCAAAGTAATCACTGAGTTGTTGCTGTGTATCAGCCCTGTGCAGACATGGTGTGTTTGTGTTGGGGGCAGTTGAAATCTTACATGCTCCCTCAACCCCTAACCGTTGTGATGGCCTGCCAGCGAGCCCAGCTGACTGAGCCTCTACAGCCTCTGAGAGACAGTAAGGTCTTGTCCAGACTGCAGGCAAATCACATTTGCTTCTCAAATCAGATCTTTAAGACAGACTGTCCACAGGAGAAATGTACAGAGCCTGCCAGCAGATGATTTATTTCAGCGCCTGTCCACAGCCTTTTGTTCTGTGTCGTCCTCCATGTCGCCCTGCTAGCAGCAGCAGGGATTCTGCTCAGCCGCTCTGCTGCACTTCCCTCACTCGGGATTTGACGTTGTTGTGTGTTGCATTGTGAGTGACATGACAGATAGTTTGAAATCCTATTTGAGTGTCCAGAGCGTCCACACTGAGACACATTTGTAGAAATCCAGTTGGGATCATATTTCAAGCCACCTCCAAATGTGGTTTGGATATGATTTGCAAAAATCACATTTCATGTATTTTTTGGCTGCCAGACCTGCTAAAATCAATCTGGATACAATCTGGATATGACAGAAACAGATTTGGCCTGGCAGTCTGAACAAGACCTTGCTGTCATTCAGAGGCTGTAGAGGCTCAGTCTTAAAGCCGGAGTGAAGATAAGGTATGAAATATGAAATATGAAGCCAGACAACTTAAGGAATCCACTGAGGTAAAGTATGTCATAGTTGTTGTTAAGCGGGATAAATATTGCTCCAAAGTTTGGCTAAATTTTAAAAACTAGCATGGCCATTTTCAGCAGGGTCCCTTGACCTCTGACCTCCAGTTCTCTGAATGAAGATGGGTTCTCTGGGCAGCCACGGCTCTCCCCTTTGCAGACATGCCCACCTTCTGTTAATCCCATGCAGTTTGGGCCCCAAAGCCTGCAGTCCACATGTGTTCTTGTGGCCTGTTGTAAAATGGTGTGTTTGTGCAGACTGGGGCCTAAACAGTCTTGGAGTTGCATCAGTTGGCTTTGACTGGAAAGCTGAGACTCTTGTGGATTCATTCTTCAGGTTCCCGGGTTTCAGAACATACATACCATTTGTATTTGGCCTCTACTGTTGGCCTTTTATTTTATCCTGAAGATCCCCTGTCCCCCACACTAAAATGGGTCTAAGAAAGGGCAGAATGGCAAGGGCTTAAAATGGGAAAACATCACTGTGGAGCCACCCCTGGCAATATTAGGCTACATCCACATGGAGACGATTTTAACTTTTTTTTCTTTTGGTTTTGAGGGTAAGTCTACATTAAAATTGTGAAGTTGTGTTTTTTCTCACCAATATGTTTGTGATATTTTAAGTAACGGCATATTTTAGACTTTTAGATTTTCCTGCCGGTTGGACAACAGTGCTGTATCCACAGGAAACCAATGGCATAGGCAGCGCAGAGCAGCTTTACCACTGATCATGTGTCGGCAGCTCAATGTGCAACACATGTAGACAGAAAGATTGGAGTGGTACAGTATCCCCTTTGTGGCTTGTAGCCATGCCACTTTGATTCAGCATTAATACTCCCGTGTAAGTCCACATGGCCTCATTATTTCAAACCTAAACAGGAGTGTGACTCATGATGTTAACATGAGCTAAGGGAGCATCTGAAAGCTCACCTCACAGTAACAAATCTCATGATTCTCTTCCTCTTTGGCACTCTTGCTCCTTTTGTTTCTCTCTCTCTCTGGGTGCTTTGACACTAAAGGCACTAAGACCCACAGAGCAAAGCTTAGCAGGGCCTGGCAGAGGGGACGAGAATGTGGCAGGGTTAGGATTATTATATGTCAGTCATGCATGTACAGATATCAGTTCTATCCTTGGATCCTCGGATCGGCCCGTTTGGGTCATAAAAATTTACATTCTGATCAATAACAGGTGATAAAAAGGCAGAAGAACAGGCTGTCATTGCTTTGTTTTGCTCTTTTGATTTCATGTTGGCTGATATGTTGACACATAAGTAAAGAACCTTTCCCGTTACGCTCTTTCTTCTCTGATCAATAGTAAGCAAGCATGTCACACTAGTTTACGTGTCGTGGTCAGCTTTTTATTTGAGCGACATGAAGGCCAGCCAAAGCAAATGAATACAGTAACAATGCATCAAGCAACTTGCTAGTCTGGAATGTGCAAATGGACTACTGGGTGTCAAAGCGACCTTACACAACCTTAAACTGCATTTAATATTAGACTGCGGGCCGGTGTAACTGCTGAAGGGAGGGAGTAATGACTGGCAATTGTGCCGACTGATGGATGGCAAACAAAAAGAAATGGTGAACGAAAAGTGAGCTAGGTGGAGTTATTTTGTCTCAGTTAAAGTGTTACAGACCAACTGACAGTCGCTGGGCAGATTTCTGTCGGAAAACAAGCACCTAAGCATTCAGATGGCATGACCTTACAGTCAGATGGTGGTTACAGAGGGTGGTACAGGTGAAAGGGTGGTAGGGTGGTGCAGAGAAGACTGGCAGCAAACTGTTGCTAGTTGCTAAGGATGGGAATTGAAAGGGATCCTGTGATACAATACAATTCGCAATACCTGGGTGCCTATTCGATAGGTATTGCGATTCTGCAGTTATCATGATTCTATAAGCATTGGAATTCAATATTATGATACTGTGAGATTTTCAACTTTTAAAATTTTACAATATTGTCATTAATGTAGGAAAAAAAAAAGAAATTAAATGATTTTTTTTTAAATTAAATAATTAAAATACAAATAATAATTCAAAAATGCAAAAAACAATAAATGGATTGTAATTTCATTTAAATTCAATTTATGTTTTGTATTTTAAATCATCAAGAAAATATATATATATGATTTGTAACTGAATTGATTTTTCCCCCTCATCATTTCCACTGTTGTGATGGTCTGTGCACTGTTCAAGGGGAAAAGCACTGAACTGTGAATTATGCATCATCAGAACAGCGGTGGGAATCGCTTTGCATGGCAAAACAAAAAATAACTTTCGATGACCTGCCAAGTGCCAGCTCTGGTGCCTGCAGTATCAGGTGAAGCGCGTAGAGAACTAAAGCTCACTGATGGTGGTGATGGAATAAAATGTTTAATCCAAGATAATAATTAGACATCACCATCACAACACTTTCCAAGAGTTAGTCCATTGTAAAACCAGAATTCAGCAGTCCCAGTGGACATTATGGCATCTGCCTTGTCTCCACAAAAAGGATGCATCATCATTATTTGCCAGGTGGCGAACATGGTTCCTCCATTTAATCGTTTCCACAGAGAGAGTGCAAGAGAGCCACTCAGCAGAGGCAAATTACATTGTTTTATTTCTTGTGTATAAGTGCTCCCTTGGGAATGCAAAGTTTATCAAGTATAAAGTTGAGGTGGTAAGGTGGTTTGCAGTAATGGTCCAAAACAGCTGTGGCTTTATTTCCTTAATGCTTGAAGGCATTAGTCCTTAATGGATCTGTCACAGCTCTTTCCAAAATTCACTGATTGTAAAACTACCCGAGCTAGTCTTGGCCAGCCTCTTACCACTTACCAAATATTTTTATTTATTTATATATTTTTCTTTTTCAAAAGTCAGTTAAGGAAAAATAGAGAGAACTGATAGAAAGAGAAAAAGTGAGTTGTTCAGAACAAGTTCCACTTGAGTCTGTGTGACTACAGGATGATTGACTTGTCGGTGCTGTTTGCTGTAATTGCTGCAGCACATAAAGAAAGAGCTGAATATGAGCATCAACAGAGGCTGCAGCATGCCCTCACTTAGTTTTGTTATGTTAGCTCTTCCAAGCATGACTAAATGCTGACTAACAGATGTCAACAACCGCTGAGTTGGATTTTCTGGGTGGCTCAGGGGGGCCGAGCCCCTCTAGTCCCAACATCAGCCCCTTGATACATGCCTGCATCCAAACAGGTGCTGGGCTGGGTGAGAGCTGCAGCCGGTTCCAGACCATTAGGCTGCGATGGTTGTTAATATCAGGCACAAATTACTCTGATGAGGCCATATACTGCATGTTTTGGATGAACTACCATATCAAAAATATTACTCATTACATGCACTGTAGTTCTAGTGATGCATATTGGTTTGTCTGTGTTTAGCTTACAATGGAATTAAATGGTATTACATCAGTGTTGCAGATGATTACGTTTGGTGGTAACAAGTGGTATTGGTTGTTTTTTTATATGTATCAATATAACTTTGAAGAAGAGGGTGAGAAAATGATCAGCTGTTGGCTGTGAAATAACACTTGCAGACGTGTTGTGAGTGCTATCTGCGATATAGTCTGAGACCAGATATGATCAGCGGGTAAACAAAAGTAAACAAAAGCTATGTTCACTCTCAGAGGTTGAGGTTTTCTTCAGATGACATCGCTAGAGGACACATTTAACAGGCATGCTGCACGTGGATAAGCTGAAATGACTCTAGTGAGTTACTTTTCATAAAGACATGCAAACTTGACACAGTAACTTGAAATCAATCAATCAATCAATCAATCAGTCTATTTTTTTTATTTAAATTAAATAAATACATTTACTTTATTTATTTATATAGCCCTCTTCATACAAATACATGTGTGAAAGTGCTTCACACAGTAGAACAATAAAACAATACCCCACCCCAACCACCCCATCAAAAAAAGAAGAAGAAATAGCTATATAAATAAATACATAAAGACAAAAACAATAAATACAGGAGCTGAGGAAGCGCCATCATAAATCTCATCAGTTTTCCACAAGGAACCAACAGAGGCAGGATTAAGGGGAATAAAGTAAATAACTGAGGGGGGAATAAAGTAAATAAAGACAGAAATAAAATGGGCGAACTATCCCTTTGATCTGATGAGGCTAACAGAACGGTTTAGGACAGAAAATTGAGACTGTGGAAGTTTGATTCTTCAACACGCATCTCTCGTACCCATAACACCATGCATTTTCACTCCTATGATGCACCACAGTTCTTTTAGAAGACCTTGAAGAACAGGGGCATTGTTCTCAAATGACTGAACTAAATAAGTAAATGCTCCATGCCAAAGGTCTTTGCTGTGAAGGCTGCTTGAGACGGCCAGTGAAGGGTCAACCAAAGACACCAGACAGTCCCTAAATGAGGACATCAGAGATCATCACCTTTATTATTGTTTAGCTCCCAGCCATTTCCAGATGGTAAGCTCTTTTCCAGGAGCTGTATTGACCAAAAATGGCATGTATTGTACATGTCCACTCACCCTTACTTTCAAGGGCCATAGCTTTTTTTTTTTTTTTTTAGGCATTCTCTCTTTTCTCCTTTTCCATTTCCTCTCTTGCCCTACAATTTGTTTTTCTCCCCTTGTAGAAACACATTTAATAACCCCATGGTTTATCTGATGGAACAAGCTGGTTTTTAACATTTCCATTAAGGACTGACAACACAATAAACTTTTGAAAATGTGATTTTTGGTCAGATCCTTGTACCTGTGTCAATGATTTTTATATTTTCACATGTATACTATTGATCATCCCAGTGGTTCAGATTTGCCTAGTTGGAAATCCTGCTCTGATTTCTGCTAACAAGCCCCTAACTCCCTCTCTCCACTCTTTTTTAGTGACTGCCAAACTCCACTGCTGCATCTTTCAGAAATGGCAAAGGGGTTGCAGAGATCAAAAACCCCTCTTGCTTTAAATCTCATTCCAAGTGTCCTCATTCTTCAGATATAGTTTACAATCATTTTGTACGTGCACAAACATTTGCCAGGTTGTGTGTATCTGGTCCAGACGTCTAACCTGCATCTCTTTTATATGTGGCAAAAAAAAAAAAATGTGAGACGGGGGAGAAATGTAAAGGTGGCATCCATAATGTGTGAACACCATTATGGATGCCAGCAGGATTCTGGGAGTGCTAACTGATAGTCCCAGCCACGCTTCACACATGGGATAAAAATAGTTAATTCTATCTGTTTAGTTTATCTATCTGTTTTTGTTTAGTTCGGTCTCCTTTCTCGAATAGGATTGGTTAATTGTGGATATGTTTTATAATTACAATACTCCTGATGGTAGCTCTGCCAATAATATCAGTAAACAAACAAACAAACAGAAAAGCATAAAATACATTTGGCACTTCATATGTAATATTAAACTGGAGTCTCATTACATCTGTTTGACTTCCAGCATCCACAGGAACCTCATTTAATTGTACCAGGGTGTCTACAGGTCCTCTGAAAATTGTATATTAGGCCTTGAAAGTCATTAAATAGCTTTTAATTCAAATATATGAAGTCTTAATCTCCACATAAAGATTTTATCTAATTTAATTTATTAGTTAAAAATTAATTAGTCCTGTCTTCTGCATCAGGGTATCTGTACCAGGGGGCCTGCAGGGCCTTGAAAAGTCTTAAAATGTTGTAAACCAGGCTTTAGAAGTCATTAATTAGCCTTTAATTTGAATGTATGAGGTCTTCATTTCCACATGAACATTTTATCTAATTTAATTCATCCTTTGTTCAATTTCTTTTTGTTGCAACTTCTGCATGAGTGAACATTTCTGATGTTACAAAATTCTAACCCACTGAACATATTCATGCTGTACTTGCAGGGAAAATGCCTGTTGTAGATGAACCTGACTCACTATATCTGCTTATTTCTCTGGTAAACTATAAAGGCTAGACTTTTACAATCGCAGCTGGCTATCTAACCTAAAAGACTCGGTTAGAATCATCGAAGCCCACCGTGTTCCTACCCAACACGCCTCTACATGGGACCAGATTTATGGCACTATCCTTGATATGTACGTGCAACGATCATTTGAATGAGAGAGATGGTTTGTCAAAAAGTCCGTCTTAAATCGAATGCTTTGAAAACCTTTTCAATTTAAATTGTAAAAATATTCAAGTGTCTGATAGCTGTCCCTGTCCCAGCCCGATGAGCCAGCATGCACAGTGGACAGCGTCCCGGTCTCCTCCGTGTCTCGTGCAGCCGGCAGAGCAGCTCCACCGTCTCCCTCCTCATCAGATCATCATGAAGGTTTTGGCACTCCTCTCTCTTGCTTGGAGAATATCCTGCATCCTTAATAAATCAAAACTGAAGAGTGTGCAATCACGTCCGTTTACTTCAGACCAGTGTTTAAAAAGCACAGGTTAAAGGGATAGTTCACCCATTTTATATTAGTTTTTACCTATTTTTTGGGGCCCCTGTCAGGCAAGGGCCCTTGGAATTGTCCTAACTTTCCCCCCATATACGGCGCCCCTGTGTAGCAACGATTTAATGTCACTATGACCGATATTCATGGTGTTTTTTTTTTTTTTTTTTTTTTTTTTTTAGACCAGAATGGGAGATTTCAAGATATTCTCGTGTCTATGTCTTAACGAGCTGTATCCTCCTCTCTGCTATTTTCATCCCAGTGCAAAAAAACAAACTCTATATAAGGGGGACACAAGAAGTTGAACCATGTTTTGTTTTGTTTTTATCAAACACACAAGGAGAAACCAAGTGTTTGTTTTAACGTCTGGTGAAAAAAAAAAAGAAAGAAAGAAAGAAAGAAAGAAAGAAAGAAAACAAATCGATTTCTTGCCTCTGCAATGTTTTATTTCATCCAGGAATCAGCGTATCAAAATGCACACAGGCCCATCTAAAAAGTTGGAACCAATTGCGTTTTAAAGTGGATCTTCCCACTGAGAACCCTGAGTGTGTTTTTGTGAAATGCTCGTTCCCTGTATCTACATCTGTGCCCTCCAGGACCCAGCCACAGTTAGACCAAATTACAGCAGGGAAAATAGCCCACAATTGCATCTACAGACGCTTGTTTGGCCCAGATTATTGCTGGCTTTTGTATTGTGTGTGTGTGACAGCAAAATCACCATAGTCTTTGTTCCATTGCAGTAATATATAACGGCCACTTTCTTTAATGCCTTGTCTGTTCCAGTTGTGGTTTGAAGGGACAGAGCAACAAACCATTATCTCTGATCATGAATGTGTTGAATATGGAGGCAATTTACTGCCAAAATGTAAAGGACATGTCAGCCCTGACAGCTGTGCAGGCTTAGGTAGATGTTGCTGTATATACTGATTACAATTAGCATCCAGCGAATGCAATAAAAAGCGCTGTGTGACCGTGTTAATGTGTTTTACAGTTGGATGTTCCTTTACCAAACAACAAAACATGTTTTACAAATGCCCTACCACTTGCAAACTGTGTTTTGCAAATGCAAAACACCATTAACAAATCCAAATTGCATATACAAAGTGTGCCTATCAGGCAAATATAGAGCATGCTTCGTAAACAATTAAAGCATGTTTTTCAAATGCAAATGCAAAATAATTGACTGATAACTAATACTGAGAAATAGCACCACCTAACTGTTGAGGATGGAGAATCACAGAGGATATTTGTCCGAAAATCTTCAGCACATTTGAGAGAAAATCCCACTGGTGCTAAAAGTTGCACAATTATTATTATTATTATTATTATTATTATTATTATTATTATTGTATTTGCATAAGTTAAGACATTTGAGAAAATCCCTCTCCAGCCCTTTATTAAGCCCCTCAAAAACTGTGGGCAGTGAGGTTCCAGAAGTGAAATCCCAATGATATTCTGAAACTAGAATTAGGATTATTAGCCATAATGTCTGACCATGAGCTACAAGATTATAAAACAACGATTTCTGCTCCTGTAAAAGCTACAAGTCCGTATAAAATCATCCTTGCGGCACTCACTAGCTAACGTTATGTACCAAGCCGTTACGCTTGAGACTGCTCTGGAAATGTATGAGGGAAGTTGTAGTTCTTTTGTAATTGGCGCCATTAGGTACACAGTCTAGTACCCATGATTTTTTTTCCATTTTTCTCAGTTCTAAATGCAGATTTTATTTAATCACACTAATCTCTGCTCCTGTCAAAATTCAGACCACCTGAACACATGGAACCATATAAACTCAGCTACCTTGATAAAACTCAGCTCAGAGGAAAAACTCTTCCAGAACCACAAAGGTCTGCGAATTATCATGAGACTGGCCAGGTGCAAAAATTGTGCCAAATTTGAAAATTTAACCATGAAAAAAGCTTTATTTTCCCATGTGAAGCAGCCATTTCAAATTGATCTGGCTGATTTTTTGAAAAGAAAACACTCCTGTCTGTGTTCACAAAACCAGGAAGTACAGGAATCACACTCTTTTGTGCTGTTATTTGATAATCTCACCATGTTTTTTTGTTTTTTTTTTTTTCCCCACAAATCTCTCAGTTACACTAATATTGATCATGTGAAGCAGCCATTTGGTGTTAGTCCTGTTTTTGGAACATAATACACTGATGCTGTGAACACACTGCAGTGAGTGGTGACTGGTGGAGCTGCTGCTAATGACATGCAAGGCAACACCATGTCAGCTGACGAGACTGTGGGATTGGTCAGGTAGCAACAGAAACATAAGAAAAACACATTTTGACCCTTACAAAAAAATCACATGTGCAATAAACCATGTGGTTTCTTCATTGCACATGTGATTTCCACGTTTTTGCACATGAGGAGTGGAGCAACACCTAAAGCACAGCTGTGAGGAAACAGCAGCCAGATTGGGCTAAAAGTCAAGTTCTTCCAAGTGATTGCATTTGCATTTGTGAAGCGTGATCTATTACAAATCTGTCCTGTATTTATTTCATAGGCATGCTTTTTATTGGCAAAACAATTTACATTTTTTTAAATGGTGTTTTGCATTTGCAAGTCACACTGTTCGCAAATTGCAGGGCATTTGTACATTTGTAAAAAATGCTTTTTTTTTTTTTCCTGCTAGGCTTTGGTGGTAAATTACCTTAAATTACAGCTGTAGAACAAATATGTCTGTGATTTGTGGTTTGTGTTCCTTGCATAGTTCTGCATTATAACTTGGCTCCATTCAGTTGAGTAGTTTAGCGGGTGTCTTCCTGATTATTTGTGTCTGGCTGCATTAAGTTACTTCCATACAAACATTTGCCTCAGTTCTGTGTGGAATATCCATTTATGGAGCATTGTGTGAGCCTTTTAATGCAGTTACTCTGTTATTTCTTTTCCATTTTTCTATAACGGCCTTACTAAATAATGAAGCACCTTAACCTTTGTTTGTTCTCATTCCCCTCAATGGGACATTCACTTCGCTGAATTGTCAGAGGGGCATATGAAAGAAGTGGTAATGCCTGAAAATTCAAATTTATAGCTTTGAGAGCAGATTATGCTTTCATTTTACAAGGATAGAAGGATGTCCTGAACAGGGCTGCAGCAGGCACATCTATCTTGTTATGTGTAACATTTTAATGAAATAGAAAAGTTGGTGCAACTCATTGAATAAAATAACTTCAGCATGTTTAAACAGCTTTCAGACAGTTACCAACAGACAGTTACTGACTGGTTAAGTCCCCCATGTCTGGATCCTTTATCCCATCAGAGCTTTCTCTGTCTCTTGCTACTTTCACACTGTTTGGATAAAAATGTAAAACTGTGGAAAAAAGCAAAAGAATATGGCCCATTTATTGCCTCCTCTGCCTGTCTGTGTGTCCTTCCTGGTGTGTATAAACTTGCAGTGAACATAGTTTAGACTTCAAATATTATATAATCTAGAATGGTGACAGTTTAGGTTTTGCCATCGCGTGTTTTCAGTGGATCTGGAAAGTTCTTACCGTCTCCTCAGAACACCTTAAGAAAAAAGTTGTCAGCTGTCTGGCCTGCTCTCGTCCTCTGAGTTTGATTTCAGTGACTGTTTTTGATCAATGGTAATGATGTTGACGGGACAGTTTCCCCTGCCATGTCCATCTGCTGTAGGCAAAGTTATTTTAGTCAAATGTTGTAGCGCTGTGCGAACACCTTCTTTGATTAATCTCTTAATTACAGGCAATTTCTAATCATGCGATTTATCTCGTTACACCACTGCCTTGCCAACTTGTACCACAAAAAAAGGATTATACCCGACTCAAAAAAATGAGCTTCAGTGATTAGAGCCAACATGATCTCCATTGCAATGCTGTAAAGGGACTCGGTTACCTCCCACGCTTGTTGGCTAGGTATGGAATTGTTGTCACTACCTATTCATATTTGCTATCTGCTATGCCTGTAATTTCAAATCTCAGCTTTACGCCCACGTTATCTGTCCTGGACATAGCTTTTATTGATAAACTCATGCGTAAGCATGCACAGTGATGTGGCTAACAGGATCACAAGTAAAAAGATTGAACACAGAAGATTGATACAGCCCTGTTTCAAAGGGGCAATAAAACTTTTGTTTAAATGTTTAATCAGGCTTGCTCCTCAGGCTCTCGGCAAACACATTCAGAGACTGCCAAGCAGCAGGTCCACCACAGCAGCTTCAAGTTTCATTCTGCCAAGCCTCCTTTGCTCAGACAGCTTTCTCTGTGAGAGGAGCCTGGAGGTCGCTATGTGATCGTGTGACATTAGCTGCACACTTCACTGTTTTTGTTAAGCAACAACCTAGTTTTTCTGTCTTTGCACAGCTTTGTCCTTTTCTAATTTTCTGTAACTATGTTATTATTAAATGATTATTCCATTGCATGTTATGTTACTGCAGTGGTTTTCAAAGTGAGGTCCAGGGACCTCTAGGGGTCTTTGAAAGGCATCCATGGGGTCCTCAGCAAAATGGGGAATAGCTTTTTCACACAAACTTATTAATTTTCTTGTAATTGTATTTTTTGTTTCTTTGTTAGTTAGTTTGTTTTGGTTGGGTTTTTTAAGTATCAGTAGTTCCTTTTAATTTTTAATGCTTTTTTGTTTTTTAAATGAATTTTTAATTGGGGGGCAGGTATATTTTCTCAATTTGCACAGATTTTTACAAAAACTGCCCACCCAATGACGTTTTCTAGTTTACTCACCACTCAAAGCACTTTACAAGGTTTGCCTCACATTCACCCATGCACACACACATTCACACACTGATGGCAGAGTCTACCATGCAAGATGCCAAGCTGTCCATCAGGAGCGGTGAGGGGTTCAGTGTCTTGCTCAAGGACACCTCGACACACTCTGGAGGAGCCAGGAATCGAAGCGGGAACCCTCTGATTACCAGACAACCGGTCTACCTCCTGGGCCTCGCCTCCCCTGAGTTTCAAGACACTCCCCTCACCACCCCACCCCTTTCAGCGTCATACACAATTTACACTGAGTCATCAGCATACGTAATCAGTCTTTAATAAACCATATCTCAGATAATTGCCTCTCATATTATCTGGGATTGTCAAATTGTCAAATTAACATTTCATTTAGTGTTAATAAAATAGCTTGAGATGAATTGATCCACTATCTGAATCAAATCCTTTACTGATGATTTTTTATCACTCAATATCAATGACATTTTGTCCTATTGATTTATTTAGTTTCCTCCTTGCGGTATATCTATGGAAACTATTTGCCATTTTTTTCTGTAGTTGGGAATTAGCCCTTTAAACTCTGGTTTTCCCTTAACCATCTCCTTAAGTAGCTTCAAAGATATAAAACACATTTTTTTACACACTATGCGGCAATGTCACATATCCTGCATCTGCTGGTTGCAGCTTCACTGAAGCTCCATCACACTTATACTGAGAGAAATTCAAAGTCACGATGCCATTGTTTTATGGCTGCAGCATCACATCAAATAGAAAACATCTACATGTCTTGTGCATCATTTTGTACACATTTCCCTGGAATTCAGCAGACACTGAACAAAGAAGGCTCACACTCACATAAAAAATCTTCAGATCACATTCATATGCTGCTTTTATTTTACTCGTCCAGAGGAAGCATGAAACACAGACGTTTCAGTGATACATACCTCAGTATATTAAAGCGATGGCAACACAAGCAAATAATTTATTGACACCAGCAGAAAGCAATCACTCAAGCACTGCAGTGTTACACTTAGTTCAGACTCCATCTGGTGGCTGGTCTCTGAAAAGAACACAGCCAGTATCAGCTTTAAGCACTTCTCAAAATTCCCTACATCACAGAGCTAATACAACACTGATGTAAATGGAAACCAGGTGATGCAAGATTTTTCAACAGTGAAAAACTGGAAAAGTCTGTCATAAATACATAACTGAGGCAAAATATGTTGTCATCCTATCCTAACAGATTATGAAGAAAATGCGGGTCTGTATCTATTTCCTATGTTAATCGAAATCCAAATTGTCTATCAAACTATTCGCCTACATTATTCTCAAAGTTTTGTTCAATATGTATAAAAATCAGATTCACTGACTCGTCATAGTTACATGAGAGCATTCTTGACTGAGTTCAAGCCATCCTTGCTGTATTTTCTCGGGCCAGTGCACCCTATAGGTGTGGCTGGTGTGCGTGGTGCACTACAACTAAATTCAGCAAGATGTATTTGGCATCGCTGAAAATTTGGGGATCTCTACTAGAATTTCAAATCAAATTTTGTGGGTTTGAACAAAGCTCAGCCACTCAGCGATGCTAAACCCAATGCTGATTCAAATGGCAGATTGAAGAGGTTAAATTGGAGAGCGAAAGCAGTCACTGTTTGCAGTGCCAGTGTTTGGAGGAGTGGAAGCAGCAGAGCTAAATTCAAAACCATCGATGTAAGCAATCACTTGAAACAGCAAAGGAGCACAGTGCATTCTCACAGACAGAAGGTCACAGGAAGATAGATGCCCCGGTCTGCCCCAAACTTTAAACAGATCAATTAAACCACAACAACTAACACACTGAAAAAAGTAACTGAGAGGATTATTGAATTTATTGTCTTAGATGGCCAGCTCTTCTCAGTGGTGTAAAATGTGGGCCTTCATTGTTAAAAAACCTTTTAGATATTTTAATAGAGCACGGCCATTTTATTTTCTTGTAACCTGAACTGTAAACAACGTTCCCCTGAGTTTAACAGTTTAACAATTCTGGGTTGACAGCCCAGCAGAAATCCAACGTGCTTCTTTGCTGCCTGCCTTGCTTCTCTCATGTCTGACACAAAGATGGGGATCTGTTGCCAGGCATGGCTGGTATATTTATGTTTATATATGTGTACATGGTGGTGAAACTAGAGCGAGAGAGAGAAAGGGAAGGGGGGAAGGAGAATACTCTGCAGCAAATTGCCTTTGACAAGCCGGGCCTCCTCCCAGCTTATCAGAAGTAGCATTCAGAAATGGCACAGCATGTTTTGAGGATGATTACTTTCATTTGTGCACCCCTCCCTCCCCTCCCCCTGTTTCACGTTTGTCAAAGGCACACTGTGACAGTCAGTCGCACTGTTGCAAGTTTATTTTCCCCCTTTCTAGCTGCAACTGGCTTGATACACAATGGAGGCCAGGGAGGTGGGGGTGGGATGCAGCCTCGCTTCTTAGGCCGAGATTTGACAAGCAAAATACATAAGGCCTACGGTTCAAAACTTTCCAACCATGGGGGTGTTGCCCCCCCGTCAGCATTAGATGGGATTGCCAGATAGCTGGGTCCCTCAGTTTTCATGATGCTCTGTCTATGAAATGATAAGGCGACGCGGTGCGGCGATTGGAAATTGGCATGTGCGGTCGCGATCCGAGAGGAGATATCAAGATATTGTTTGCTATTTAAGACCTTTGATACTGCTGCGGTGAAAATGGGAGGAGAGAATGGATCTGAAATGGATCTACTCTTGGCTATCCAAACACCGAAAGCACTTTTGGTGGTGTGAAAATGAGAGACAAGGGAGAGGGAGAGAGAGAGATGGGACAGAAAACAAAATTAGCTTGATGAGGCAAATGTGGAAAGGAAAAAGAAAACCAAATCGAAGAGTGTGAGTAACAATCCACCTTGGGTGTGCAGACCTCAGGCAGTGAGGGAGAATCGGGATGACAGGAACGTCCTAGGTGGGAAGTAAATACTGGTGTACCCTGACAAGCCAAATACAATTACCACAATCAGAAACAAAATCTTGAACCCTTATAAATCCATTCTGGGGTAGCTGCTGGGTGATGTGTGCATGTGTCTGTGTGTCTGTGTGTGTGTGCGTGCGTGCGTGCGTGTGCGTGTGTGTGTTTCGGGTTGGGAGAAGGGGCAGATAAGCTGTTCACTATGACTTTGCTGTCTAATCCCCTGCGATTAAATGAAAACACCGTGAACACTCTGATAAAGTCACTTTTCCACCATACTGAGAAGGAATCTTTCACAACGAGGGTCCCTCCCTGTGCCGGTGGGGGAGGGAAAGGGTACAGCAACAAGAGAGGCGAAACACAGTGAAAGAGGAGGTGTCCTTGAGCCACTGTGATGATAATGCAGTGTTATGACAGCGGCTGATGTAAATATGAAGTGATGTCAAGTCATCAAGAAGTGACCGGCTAAGCAGCCGGCGCTTTAGAGTGTCAAATATCTTTTAACAACCTGCCAGTCTCCGAGCATTAGCAAGCATGATGTGCTGCATCCCTGTAGCATTGATGCTAATATGCTGCTCAGACAGCATCACAAGTTTTAACAGATAATTAAAGGGGTAGTCCACCCGTTTAGAAAAAGTTGATCATGATCTCCTTAGCTGTAGGACTGTAGTGGCTCTATCCTCCTCTCATTGTTACTGAGTGCTGGATACTGGCTGGATGCTCCAAATGCTAACTGTTAGCCTCCTGCCATTGAGGTGGACTTCCCCCCAGCTAACATTCTTCAAAACAACCACCTTAATCCACTCAAAGGAGGTTTAAGATCACTTTACAATTGATGGTTTATGAAACTTGGTCAAATTTCTGTTTAAAATGTATTTTTTCTGTTGTAAACATCCAGAAAAATCAGAGCAGCAGCCACCACAGAGACAGAAGTAGAGTTTGCTTGAGTTAGCTATCATTTAGTGGCACTAGTAGTAAAAGTACTAGTACTACCAAATGTACTACAAGATAGCTGGCAAGTAATGTTGCAGCTAGTTTCTTCTCTTCTTTTCCTCCTCTCTCCCTCTTATATCTGATCTGTCAGCCCTCAGTATATTCAATATATTGTACACACAATACACTGACTAAGATACTTTTGCACACTGATGTACTTTTGTCCCGTTAAACAAATCACTTCCATAAATGCACATGCTGTCCAGTGAAAGTTACAATATATCCAATTTATTATGTCAAACTACAGTGTTATGTATGTATGTATGTATGTATTATTTGATGCTGCATGCTGTGTTATGTCTGTGCAATACCACAATGAAAAAGTTTATCAAACCAAAATAATCACCACAAGGACCAATGTGGATCAGCTGCAATCTCTTAAAGATGCATGGAGAGTGCAGCAAGCAAATGTCCATTTTGAATGTTCATTGCTGCCACTCTCATAAACTTTAATTTATCCTGTAACTAAAAAAAAAAAAAGTCAAATAAAAAATTATAATCTGCACCTAAAACCATTTAAAACATCTCTGTGTTAGCATGAAAATGATAATGATGATGATGCTCAATAAATGTTTTTCATAAATGTTTTCTTAAACTTTAAAGGGAACAGCGACATTGAACGCTATCAAATGGCCAATAAGAAAATCCCTTTCAAATACACCAGACCAGTAGAGGAGTGGCTACAAGAGAAAGGTAATCCCAGACAAACTCATTTTCCCTCTTTTTGCTTGCACCAAATTTTGATGTATTGAAAAACAAAAATATACAGATTTAATGTTAAATACTCATTTTGCATCATGATTTGCACTTTTTTTTATAATGCATATTAAGAAAATGTCATTTAAGTTCCTTCACACTATTTAAGGGTTCACAGTGTTTAAAACAGTGGAAAATAATGGACACTCAGTTGTTTTTGTTCATTCACTGTGTTACTAAGTGTGTAAGCGTGACGGTATCACATTCAGAATGTGACATTTTCATGAAAATTTCTTTAATGCTATCTCTTGAACACCATTAACATTACTGGTCAACATAAAGGAATATAAACACCTGAATCTAGTATAACAATTAGCCTTAAAATAATGAACTAGATATGAATGTTCAGAGATGAGATTACCTATTATCACCTATTAATTAACAGCTACAATGGGCACCGTTGGACTGAGGTTTTAAAATCTTGATAGCACTGTTAACTGTAAGAGTTCCTCTAGACGGATACGAGCTTGGTTTTCGTCCAAGTAGTTTTAGGTAAATTTTTATTTATCAAATTGGAAAGGCTAAATAGGAACGGACATTGTTCATGCTTCTTTGAGGTGGATGGTTTTGTTTTTTGTTGAGAAATTCTGTGATGAATAGCAACATAAATCCATGCGCTGAATAAACAAGTCTTCCAACCCATAGGACCACACAGGTTGTTTGCTCCAACCCTCAAATGTGACCCACAGCAGTGTCTCTAATACAACCAACAGGAGGGCCTGTAATATGAGAGAACCCGTCCATAATATAAGAGACAATGTGATCCCCCGGAGGAAACTGTCAGTGTCACATTTTGTGTCACCGAGTAGTTACAGTGACACGCAGGAGCCTAAGCTGCCAGTAGGGTGGCCATTTCCACAACACCAAAAAGGAGGACACTTTGCCTGGTGAATTTAACATCAGTGTTAAATTCAGTTTAGTTTTAGTCTTAGTCTTGTGTCAAATGACTAGTTTTAGTCATATTTAGTCAACTTGTATTCTTTTTTGTTTAGTCACATTTTAGTCGACGAAAAGTCTTGGCATTTTAGTCTAGTTTTAGTCGAAGAAAATCCAAAGTATTTTAGTGTAGTTTTAGTCGACTAAATTACAAAGTATTTTAGTCTAGTTTTAGTCAATAGTCTTTTTTAGTCTTTGACCTGCATCATGCTGGCTTTTTTTTATTTAACAATTTGTTAAATTATTATTATTATTTTAAAAATGTAAATTGCTTATCAAACAGACCTAACAATTCAGCTACCAATGAATGAGCAGTAGCCTAGTATGCATGTGATAACATAGATTGAAAAATAAACCGAAGTGATACCTCTTCTCTGAATAGACAAGCTAAGTCAGTGTGCTGCTGTTAGCCAGTGAAATAGAGCGGAGTGGCAACTCTTCGCTTTGTTACACAATCTATGTCAGTGCGCTGCTGTTTAACTTTGTTCTCGCCGCACTACACCTCAGACAGCGCCGGTGGGTGTGTGCTCCTCAGTCAATGAATGCACTTTTTGGATTGTAATTTAAAAGTCTATGACGAAAAAGAAAAAACTCCCGGTTCTGACAGTCCGGGCCTGTCTTACACCATTGGACAATATGCAGCGTTGCGCTCAAGTGCAACTCCAAAAAGGAGGACAAATAAGCGTCCGGCGCAGTGGACAAGGCATTTAATTCCGGACTGTCCGGCCTAAATCCAGACGTATGGCCACCCTAGCTGCCAGTTATCAGGTCAAGTGAACGTGCATGCATGAACATTAGCTCCTTACTCCTAACATTAGCTCATGAGTTAACATTAGCTAAAATTCTTGGTTAAGGTGAGTTTAAGGTTGGGGTTAGGTTGTGGCGAAGGTTAAGGCCAGGAAATGCTAGCTAGCAATGTTAGCTAGTAAGCTTACATTAGCAAACACGTTACAGTCAAACTGGCTTTGCTTGGACTTGGATTTGTCTAGATGCACGCGCGAGTTTCCTGAAGTAGTTGCACGCTTGCTACAGTGTCAGCTAATGGAAATTAGGTAGCTCGTTAGCCACTAAAATTCCTTGCTTAAGTTTACGGAAACAGTTATGGTTAAGGTTAGGAAAAAGGTCATGGTTACGGTGAGGAAACAGTAGAAAGTGTGCTAATATTAGGTCACGAATGTTAACCAGGTAAAAACAAACACTGTGCTCACTTGACACAGGAATTAATCTCAGGTCAACTGAGTGCATGTCCTGTTGATTCACCCATCTGCCACCCCACCTGCCTGCTCCTGCAGACCTCGCCGCTCCCTTATTAACAACACGTTGTTGTTATTTACAGGACCACAAGGGGTTGCTTAACTTTAAAACATAGCCATAAGCCATAGTAAGCTGCTGTTCAAACAGCCTATGGGGTCGTTTGCTGGAGGACAGTCTTAGAATAAATAATGACACCAGTCTAGCAAGGACCTGGTGAATCATTCTGTACTCTTCCACAGCAGTTCAAATGTGGCTTTGCACACTGTGGCATTTCTGTCTTCAGCCACCTCTCAGAGGGGTGCATGATTGTCCATACGTCCACTAGTTTCTGTTTTAGAAATTCAACGAGTGTATTTCTTTGCTATTGTCTCCAGACAGCATGGAATTTAACTGACGCTTAATTACACTTAACAAGAAATTAACAACTCGCCCAATGCGAACCATTTCTCTTGTGGATGTTCTTGCTGCCATTCCTGAAACACAAAGTTCTCTTGAAAGATGGATGGAAACTATGGAAGATACGATACATTGCAAATCATCAGATCTGACTGCTATAAATTGTTTCTCTTAGCACTACACTTATATACATTCCACAGTTATCTCTATGGCCTTTCTGAAATGATAACCCTTATCCTTTAACTGAAGAATAGGGATGTAGCTGGATCCCAAAGGGCCTGTTTCAGGAGGTGGGTAAAAAAATGTTTGACCTTTCCCTCCATCTCTCCTCTGCCTCAACCAACAACTATATTCCAAGATATCAGGCAGCAGCACACTGACCTTTCCAATGATTTCCCTATCTAAGCAGACTCCAACCACTCACGGCACTTTCTTGCCTGAAAAGTTGGCCGCAAAGCAGCATTTCCCAACCCTCACCCTTTCCACAGTCCCAACCACAAGCACAGCCTGGGAAGCTGTGTTGCCTTACAGCCAACACTGAGGGCAGAAAGGGACACCAACCCCGCAGCCAGGAGCTAGAACCCTTTGTGTGTTAAGCTCTGTGCTCCCATGGTACCACCGTGACCTGTTTAGAGTCCCTCTCTCTTCCTCAATCCACCACCTTTGAGAACACTGGGTGGATATTTGATCATTAAAGTCTCACATACACACAGACTCACAGAGAAAAATAAGGTTGTGGAATTAGGAAATTTAGAAGTTTAAACAATGTGCAAGGGAAACAGATCAACAGATCATTTGCCTCTCTTGACCCTTTGGTATAAAGCATCACAGACTGGCCCAGCTGTTATTTAAAATGCTTGCCTTTCATTCTTGCTGAGGGCTGCCAATGTGAAAAAGCTGAGTACAGCTTTATAACTATAACTTTTGATTAATGGAAATGACTTTCATCTGGATCTCTCCTCCAGGCCGGCAGCTAACGATATTCAACACCCAAGCAACAGTCGCCATTGGAGGTAGTAACCGTGGCCGGCCGTTTCAGGGTCAGCTGTCTGGCCTGTACTACAATGGCCTCAAGGTCTTGAACATGGCTGCCGAGGGCAACCCTAACATCAAGATCAACGGCAGTGTGAGGTTGGTGGGTGACGTGCCCAGTGTAGCAGGCTCAGCCAGAACCACCGCAATGCCTCCGGAGATGTCCACCACCTTCATCGAGACCACCACCACGATGTCCACCACCACCACCCGAAAACATCGCTCCTCCTCCACTGTACAGGTACAGACTGAATAACCAAATCACTCGATCACCATATGAATAAGAAATATCATATGCAGCACTTCAGAAGTTAGAAAATAATCACAGTGAGGAATAACATGGGTATACAGTGTTTATAATGATGCAAGGTGTAATACATTGACCAAGTCTGACCTGAGAACAAGAGTTTCACTGGGAGTGTTCTTCTCCAGCATGCATGAAGTGTACCCGTCCCAGCAAACAACATTTTGAGCAACCCTCATACTTCCAAATTAGCAGAACTACTTTCTCTCTTAGAGCGCCTGCTGTGTCACTACCCAGTGGCACAGCATCCCGTATTCCTTCACCACAGGCAAATGACTGGTATAGTAGCAAATACCACTAAATGAGCATGAACCTTAACTATTCCTTTAATATAGATGTTCCAGACATTAGAGGAAACTACAACTCAGTCCCTCCAGGGTTTCACAGACATTTTTTTGGATTGTTGCTGCCAACAATGCTCGATTTCACTGCAGCTTTTGTTAAAGAAAAAAAAAAAAAAAAAAAAAAGAACAAAGAAAGAAAGAAAGAAGGAAAAGAAAAGAAAAGAAAAGAAAAAAGTGATGCATTTTGAAAATGCAAATAGTTGTGATTGTTCCATTGAGAACAAAACAGCCCTGCTCTGTGTTTTCTAAGTAACCTTAATTATCATTTTACCTTACAAGCTTAATAATCTTAATTTCCTCCATTCTATAGCACTGTACTCTTTACAAGATACTGTTTGAGCTTATTTGCATTTATTCTCTCTCTCCTCTGCCTCAATCATTGATGTCTCTCGCCCACCGACTCAACCCCCCAACCCCCCCACCCACACACTCTCTCTCTCTCTCTCTCTCTCTCTCTCTCTCTCTCTCTCTCCCTCTCGCTCTCCATCTGATTTCATTCCCATCCAACTTGATATTTTGAATCAAACTTTCACACCATTTTTAAACAATTGAGATTTTTATTCCAAACCCATTTTCTCACACACTCCTCTGTCACTTTGTGATTTATATTGCATTACCTCTAACCATGCAGATTTAGCCTAACTCACCTGGATCCATTCAGCACTTGCTATACATGTAATGCAGCCTCTGTCAGGTGATCTGTCTTTCAGCTATTCTCCCCTTGTGCTTTGTGGTAGAAAATTGTCAGTTGATGACATTCATTTACCGTCTCTTTGCTCTCGTGCAGAACGTCAGGGAGTTTCCTGCATGCTCTTTAGCAGCAATTTTTGTTGGTAAATGTCAAATGTTCCTGTTGGACACACCTGCTTGTTTACAATCAAAACAAGGAAGTGAGTTTGGTGATTTGGTCGGATTTAACAGGGACTGCTTGAATTTGCGTTAACTGTCGCAATTACAAAGTTAGTTTAGTTTATTGATTTGTACAAAGATGAAAATAAAACACATAAGTAAGGCATAAACAGCAATGAAATACTGTATGCTAAGAAAAGATAGATGCAATTGCCAGTTTGTGGAGGTGAAATTAAAAAAACAAAGGCAAAAGATTTGAAAATCATCTCTCATGAAAACACAAGAAATAAGCAAACAAAATGAATTTTAGTGCAACTTAGTTGAATGACTCTGTCCCATTTGAGCAAATAGTTTGTAGGAGGCAGCTAGTCCTTAACAAGACGACTCTGTAAACTCCACTGTAATTTGCAATTGCCCTCAGAAGAACTTCTTTGAAAAACACTCTTTCTGTGTATTTGAAAACCAGAGAAAGGATAAAATTGCAACTTAACACTCCAGCAAAAGCAACAGTTCATGTGCAGTTTGCAAAAAACACAGAAACAAATATACCAACACACAAATAAATGAGGTACCCAAATATTTTCAGTTTAAGAGACAATGCTTTTGTTATCCTTATTTCCCCAGTGTGGGCATGACAGCATTATGTACCCGTTACATACCTTAAGTTATGGTAGACCAGAGTGACAGTAACCAGTTACATTGAAATATTGTAGTTACATTTTAAATCCCGTCCATTATGGAGTACAAATTTGATTGGTTCTCAATAAATATTGAAACTTGACCATCATAAATGATCACATTGTGGAGCCTTCCTGTGATTGGTCAGTCAGCAGACTTGAGAAGGGAAACTGACTTTAGTTGTTGGTGAACTTTTTCTTTGTAATTTCCAGTTTAAGCTGTCCAGGACGAACTTTGCACTGCTTTAGAATTTCACCTAAAAATCCTCATCTAACAAAATTATTATCTCTAAAACTCAGTAACTTTTATTCTAAGTAAGTGAATGAGATGCTTTTTATGTAGGAGGTTACTAAACAATTTTTTTGTGGGGAGTTATGCTTGTATGATAAACCACCTGTTGTGGCTGCAGTGATTCAGACCCTTCGCAAAACATTTTGGCTGCTTGCGCTCTCTCTCTTCACTCACTGTCTAGCTTGCTCGATCACTGCTGCTGTTTCTCTCTCTTCTGGGATGACTATACGCCGGTCCCCCAGGTCATTCACTGTCTAGCTCCCTTGTTTTTGTGCCATAATGTGGCCGTGTTTGTTCCAGTCGTGGGTGAAAAGATCCAGCATGTGTGTTGCATTTTTGGGGCGAGTTTAAAATCTGCTGACAAGGAAGTCAACAGAACACTGAGCAGTCACTGGAAAAAATAACAAATAAACAGCCATTGCTGTTTCCTATATCAGTGGGCTATTTGCCTTTAGTGTGTGTGTGTGTGTGTGTGTGTGTGTGTGTGAGAGAGAGAGAGAGAGAGAGAGAGAGAGAGAGAGAAACCTTCAGTTGTAATTTGAATTGTGCAATTTTAGTGTGTGCTCTTTATGAAACATGGTTTCTGTCAAAACCCATATGTCCTCTGGAAAAGAGCCAGACACGGCTTGTGAGCCATAGGTTCCAGACCACTGATATAATCAGTATGATAAACTGAAACAGATACAGGGAGATTAAGAAGCAGATAAACTCGACAGGCTTTGGAGTTTTTAAAGTACATTTTCTATTACTATATTATACTATAGTATATACTGTACTATATTATATTTGAATCATATAGTAATAAATTTGTAATTTTAAAAGCATCCGACAATACAGTTCCGACAATACAAGTTTTGCTCAGCACATAGGATAGCCTTTAGTCTGGAAAAGGAGATCTCCTTGCTGTTTTTTTCTTCTTCTTTTTTTTTTCTTCCAGTTACAGTTCTGGCATCACATACATCCTCTGTTCTAATGCTAGGGTGAATGCCATGGTGTGGCATACACAGTTGGTGTCCATGAGCTTATGCTGTGCTCACATTATGCCATTAGCTGCCGACCTGGAAAACCTGTTAGTGTCAGCCCCCTAGTGATGATTACATACATTAGATGGTGAGGATGAGATTTTTTGTGAGCTTTGATATCTCCCACTTGGCCTCACAACTTGTCAAAATGTGTCAACACATGGCAGGAAAAAAATCTTAAGTATTATCATTCCCACTCATACAAACAACTCTACTTATGTAAAGCAGGCAGCATCTACATTTGCTATATGAACATTTCCAAATTGTGACAATGGAACGCCACACAGATATGAATCTTTATTGTCCACCATGTGGAGACTTGCCTTTGGCTTCATATCTTAAAATACATAGGACACTTTTTAAAGAAAGACTGCTATTTAGATATGTACCCAATCACTTCTTATCTGCCTTCTGGTCACTAAAGGCTGCCTTCCCATTCTCCTGCTAATTCTGAAGAGATGAAGTAATCATCAGATGAAAATGAATTTGGATCATGATAAAAACTGTATTGGAATAGGAGTAGTGCTAATGTCCCCAGAGTTTGTCGTTTGGCCTGCAGTGTATCTTACAGGCAAGACTGCTGTCCTAAGAACAGCTGGGAAAGAAGAGCTCCTTTCTCCCTCGAGAGAGAGCGTCTCAGAAACCCTGTGGTCTAGATGTAGAAATTAGCCCAAAGCCTTTCATCATCTCTGCCTGCTTCCCACCACAAATATCCACGTGGCCCAGATAGCCCCCACCCCCCCACTCCTCCACCCACCCCCCCACCTTAAGTAAATGAGGACATAGACAATGGAAAAGTGACTGTTCACTCCAGCCTGTTTATGAAGACAGATGTGAAGTGTTGTCACGCTCAAGCGAGCATGTGAGGGATTTTCATATGCAAACAAGCATAGGTTTGTTTTCAGCAGCCATGTCTGCCATTGAAACAGGTGTGCCCAGCAGTTTATTTGTTTAGGGTGTGGTTGCACGGAGCTGATGTTAAGGTTTGCAAGCTGAATGGCATTTATTTACTGATTCATGCAGGGAACTGATGATAAAGCATGAAGTGTATATCAAAAAAAACAAAAACAAAAAAAAAAAAAACAAGAAAGAAAAAGTGACCTCAGCAATGGCATATTGTGAAGCTTTTTGTTTTTGGCTCTGCAGTAACATATGGTATAAGATGAAAGTCATCACTTCCATGTGTCTGTTGCAACAAATTTCCCCCAGATCGCAAGTAAAGAGAGAGACACTTCAGAGAGCAATTTTGAATCCACATTTCTCTCGGAAGATGGTCGATGATGGTGCTTTCTACTTCTTTCCCATCAGCTTTCAGGTGAACGTAGAACTATATTTCACCTTTTTGGCCACTAAATACCAGAAAAGAAAACTAGTCACATCTGCTTTCAGATGGTAAACACAAGGTGATCGGAAAATACCGATCACCTCCACTTTTTAATGGTGAGTACTACTTGGGAACATGGAGTATTGTGATGCAACCAGATTTCCCTAACTTATGACTTCACCAACAAGGAAATACCAGTAGGTCAACCTGAGAGAATAGTATAACTTCAAACACTACAAATCAGAAGTCAGGCTTGCAAGGAGTCAGAAATGCTTTGATGGTACAAATGTGCGTAGACTTTAGTCCCTTTGTGGTGAATAGCCTTCTTCAGGTTAATAGAACAGCTTATATAGATACAAACCATAAATATTAAATATGGGCAATTACAATGGAAACACATCAGTACAGAGAAGGAAGAAAATCAAATTCTGTTTGTCATTTTCTTACAGATAGATAGATAGATAGATAGATAGATAGATAGATACTTTATCGGTCACCGAGAAAATTTAGCATCCAGTACCTCTATATCTGTGTGACTATAAAGTGATTAGTGACTATGACTTTGGAACAGGAATCTTACCAGGTACAATAGTATCAAATGCACAAAAAGTCATCATCATCATCATCATCATCATCATGTTTTTCTATGAAACTGCACAGGTTTTATACTCCAGTTTATACCTTTGTACTTCCGGATGTACCGAAAAAATTTGTACTGTCATAGTGTTCCTGACGCCTTGTTAGCCTGACTTCTGACTCGCAGTGTTTGAAGCCTTTTTCTCTAATCCTGGCGTGAGAGCATGAGCTACCTTCAAGTAGGGATTATCATACTTGTTTCTATTATAACTAAGAAACACTTCATCCATGGCATCTTAATGATTTAGATTAGATTAGATTTTATTGATCCCGACAGAAATTGCAGTGCTTAACAGCGCACAGTGCGGACACAGTGTAAAAGCAACAGGGAAAAACAACATACGCAAGACAGAAAAAAATGAATAAATAAATAAACTATTGAGAGTGGAAGTTAGCCTTCTGTTGTACTGTGAATTGTGATGAATCAGTAGCAATCGGTTGAATTTTGGATGCTTTGCTTTGAGCGATCAAGCCATTCCAACAACCACGACATGAAATTCAGCGTACAAGACCCACAGTCTGAGCAGGGTGAAGCCACTGAGGATACATCAAATTTCATAAGAGACAAGAGACAAATTTCGCAAGTGTCATTATTGTGTTGAAATGGACTGCAGAGCGCCCACAACGCTTAAACTGCGACGCAAACATCAGTGGATCAAAGTCACGACATGCATCAAAGATTGTGCCAAGAGTTACAGCTTTAATATCTTGACCAGCAGCCAGGTCATTTTGTCCGGCCGTGCCTGTGAAATGGCCAGCACCGCTGTGTTTTCCTGCAGCTGAAAAATTTAATGGGTTCCCTGTTGAAATGTGTTTGCGGGGTGCTTTGTTTTCACCGCTGGCTGGGAAATCCGAAGCTGCTGAGACTCATCTGTCATATATTTGTTGGGATCCTAAATTGCTGTTGAATCACACTGACTGTACCTTAATAGCTCTTTCCTGTTCCACTCACTTAGTCTCTGCTGCCTAAGACAGTTTGCTTACTGATATCTAGACTAACCATGATTTTTCCTAAACTTTAGCTGCTTGTATTATCAAAAAATGAAAATAATAATAATAATAATAATAATATATATATATATATATATATATATATATATATATATATAGATATAGATAAAGATATATAGATATAGATAGATAGATAGATAGATAGATAGATATTTATAATTGACTTGCAAGCACCTCAACGAGTATTAATGATATCCAATGATATCCAAATGCAAAGTGTATTATAAAGTGTGAACGTTTATGCAGGGATAACCCTGAATACAAATACACGGGGGAGGGAATGAGGGAGATGTCATGTGAGGGCGGGCTGATCTGACCCTGCTATTGTGCAAGGATGCAATGCTAAACCAAAGCACCCCTGTCATGCATGTCAAACCGGCTCTCTGTTCCAGATGGATAGCAGTCAAATCTCATGCAAAACATCTGTTTTCACGTCGCCGTGCATGCAAGCAGGCCCACGCTCACGTGTTGTCCGCACTTTGCTCTCTTATGGAGAGAGACAGTGAGCAGTTCAGGCAGGGCTGTGCAGACACCTCAAAGTTGGAAAAAGGGCACATGGATCAAGATTTTCCAAACAAACACCACAGAACATAACCTGTTGAACTATAGCAACCTATATCTCACAGTAAACCACAGTCCTGCAACATTATATGATTAGACTGACATTTTTCAATTCTAGCATTATTACCATTATTATTAGCATTATTGCTAGTATTATCTTCAGGCTGTTAGAGGACAGGACCAGCTGGGGTACATTAAAAAAAATCCTCCTCCTCAAACTTTAACAGTGAATGTCAGCAAAAAGATACACAGGCTTGTGTTAAGGCAATAGAAAATACTATATTGTAGCTGTTTAGCTGTTTAAACAGATACAAACACACACAAAAGAGACTTTTTTTTATTTGTTTTGATTTGATTAGATTTGCTCAGTCTCTCCCTCTTTCTCTGCAGGTTCTGTCTCTTTTCCCCACACGTTCCCTCTTTCCGTGATCCGTGGCTCTCCATGTGTCCATCTCCTCACCCGGCTCACCACTTTCTGCTTTCCCCACATCTAGGAACAAGGCACAGCATGCCACTGCAGCATTAATCTATTCATTCATTCATTCACCTTATTACTGATAAATAACTCTCTCACCCAATCAATCAGAGAGGCAGCCTAGTAATGACAGAAAGCATTAATCACAAGTCTGTTTTTTATGACTCTACTTTTTTATGGCCATATGATTTTATGAAGAAAGGAAGACAGTTTGAAGTCTCTGAAAGTTCATTTTCATATCATAGTGGAATGAATGGAAACCAATAGCTGGATAAAAGGGAAGAAAAATGATACTGAAGTTCTGAACTATGGCTCCTTTCTTTGGGAAAAGATTCGCAGAAATGTGAAGTATGTTTTTTTTTTAACTTGAGGAGAAGTGTCTGAGTGTGTGCTTGTGTGTGTGTGTGTGTGTGTGTGTGTGTGTTTGCATGCATTTGACATGCAGACAGGGGAATTAGTGGAGGAATTTCGGCACTAGACACTCAACAGCCATGTCTCACACACACAATTCATTTGCATGCACACAACCTCTCCATCATGTTTTCATTCCTGTCTGGACAAACACAACACACACACACACCACGCACACTCCTCTGATCACACTGGAACTTCCACATCTTTGTTTGGACTAACAGGCAGGGTAGACCAGCCAGCCGACTCTTCCAGTCTGGAGGCAGTTTAATTGACAGCCTTTGCTGTGTCTGAGCAGGAAGGGAAACGGGAAGCTTTCTATTTATGCATCATTTGTGCCATCGGTTTTGTTGGAATGAGAACAAGGTCCCGCTGTTGTGTTTTTTCAGCCCTTAATTAAGGCAGAGGGAGTGGGAAAATAGAGAAACAAGGAGAGGAAGAGGGAGGTTTGCTTGTAGTAGTGGAGTGGCACTGTAGGGATTTAAGGAAAGCCCAGCCCATATCCCCTTGTCCTCAGTTTGGGCTCTAATTTTATAGTAATCCTCATTAAGGATGGTGAATCATGAGCCAAATTCCCACAAGCCCAAATGTTGACACACTGTAACAGTTGTACCTGACTGTACTGAGTGTGTGTGGAGGTGTGTGTTTTCTTGTATTTTATGTTCTCACGGGGACCAAATGTCCGCTGGAGTGTGGAAGATGACAGAAATCCTGAGTTTTACAAGGGCGTGAGTTCAGCAGGTTTTTGGGTTTGAATTAATGCTAGAATTAGGATTAGGTTTCGGTTAGGACAGCGGTTTTGAAAATGATCTGCTTCCGGGGATCCACAGCAAAATGAGGAAAAGTTCACTTTCACTTTGATTTAATTCACTAGAAAATACTACGGCATAAAAAAAAGGTGACATGATGTTTTAATCTCACCAATCTCTCAAATGTCACACCTGAATACAACACATGAAATCTGACATGTATGATATTAGATTAGAGTTGATTCTTTAATAATATCTGTAATTTATGTAATATAATTTTCTTTTTTTCTGGAAAATTTCATGTTATTTATTTATTATGTATTATATTTATTATTTTATTATGTAATTGATTTATTTGTCACCCATCTACCAGTAATATTTTGCTAATCATCTTTTGCACCATGTTTATATATTTATACATATGGACTGGAAATGCATTTCTTTCGGTAGTAGTTTTTTTTGTTTGTTTGTTTGTTTTGCTGTTTTCCTTGATTGATTATGAATTTGATGTACAGTATGTTGTTTTCCTCTATTATGCCTGGCAGATATGAAATAGTTTGCATGAGTTTTGTTTGGCTGCAATGGCATGCTCATTTTCTATTCCAAACAAACAGCCGCTACAAATTAAATATGTGTATTTTAACTTATTATTCGGTTGCATGCTTTCAGCTGCGGCTGTGTATAATTGTGTGGTTCAGGCATTCAAAAAAAATAATTTCTGAAGTTTAGTCATTTGTAAATGTTGGAATCACCTCTGACTTTGGATTATTATAAAGTGGGTGGTTGGATTCAGCAGGACTTCCATCTTTATCTGACACACTACCCATTTTCTGTACCAACCATTGCTTTCCTTGTTTTAAAGTTTCCTTACAGTGACTTCATGACCTCGCTGTGCACATGCACCTTAGAGTGACTGAGACTGTATATTGGCAGAGATAATTATTCCAAATCATACATCACTATTTTTCTAAATGGACCCTTTTCACATGGCCTGTGAAATGCAAATGCAGTGGTAGGAATTATATTAAGAACCATGTCTGCTTTATTAGCAAGACACAGGAAAGACGGAGTGGTGAGGGTTGTGAGCTGAATGGAAAGTGGAAAAAAAATCAGAATGAATGATGGGAGTCAAGAGTAGAGAAGATGAAAGCAAACCAAAAGCAACTATAGTTTGTTATCTGAATGAACAAGAGCACATATTTACTTAGTATTGCATTAAATAATAAATAGAAAAAAATTAATGTAATATTAATTATATTTTACAATGAGGAGGGGGGGGGCAATAGCAATGACAATAGCAATAATAATAGTAATAATGTTATCAGTACAAATTTATATGCATATATTTGGGCTACTGTTATCAGTAACCCAGAAATATGTCATGTAAAATCCATATTATTAACTAAAACTTTATATTTCAGATTGTTGTGACAGGTTTTAATGCAATAACTGGCTGTAATTTTACTGTGGACTAAAAGTTCAGGCTGGAATGCTGGCAGATTTTTGCTTTTAAGTGAGTATGTGCATGTGTTTGTGTGTGTGTTCATGCGTGTGTGCGTGCGTGCATGTGTGTGTGTGTGGTGAAGGGGGGGTTAGTTGTTTGAAGGAGACTGTTGAAAGGGGACACCCTTCCGCCTTGTGCATTATGTTGCAAGGGTGATTGAGGCCAAAACATATGAAAGCAAACTAACACCACTCTGATAATCGATCCATAGGAAGAAAGGAGAGCGAGCGAGAGAGAGAAAGAGAGAAGGGAGAGCCTGATGATGCATATGAATAGTGGAAAGGTGGAGCAGCGCTGTCATCTACGGTGCAGGCAAGGCAGATATCCTGCACTCACTACCACGATTTGACCAGTGTGAGCTTTGGAAGGCCACTGTACAGATAGCTGTGGTTTTGGTTCCAAACTGCCGATGGGCAGGATTTTGCATCAGCAGCCAGAATATAAATGTGATCTTATTCATGAAAATGAAGAAAATCCTTTGCAAGACAATATTCAGTGTTATCCCGATGATTCTCCCTAGGGTGGAAAAACCTCTCAAATAACTTTGAGGCATAATGTGACAGAAAATTCTTCACTAAAATACAGATAACAACAACAGTATTACTACTACTACCACTACTACTACTACAACTGCTTCTACCACTACTCCTACTACTTCTACTGCTACTGCTACTAACATACCACTACTACAACTACTACTACTACCACTACCACCAATAAAATAGAACCTTAAGTGAAATAAGATAAGATAAGATAAGATATTCCTTTATTAGTCCTACGGTGGGGAAATTTCACGTATTACAGCAGCAAAGTGGATAGCAAGATATGAAGCATAATTTACACTATAAACAGTATATGCAGATAATAAGTACCAAAGAGCAATATAAACATTATAAACAAGGAATGTAGAAATCTTAAGGAGAAAAACAACATTGCTGCATGCAACCGGACACTAGTCCTCAGTGCTGATTGGTTTCTGTCTCATTGCTAACAGTGATGGGAGCAAAGGGAATGTAAAATAACCGTGCCTGTCATTTGGTATATCACATCTTTGCAGTTTCCATGTTTTACTCATCTATCCAAATGTAACCTTATCAATGCTTTTTTCAGGAGCATGAAAAGCCTTGGGCTAGACATCTCCGTCTCAATTGCCACCAAGTTTGTACATCCACAAATCAAATGAACTTTTTTCCTCTTTCAGTCTCAGCCAGGTGTAAGAAACATGACAGAGGGGAAGTTCAGAAATCCAGGGAAGTTTCGGCAAGTGTCAGCATTTTTCTAGGGTCTTCCATGTAATCGATTAAGACCTGAGGCTGTGTAGGTGCCAGAATAAATGAGCACGCCACCATTTCCACCATAAATCAGGCCACAGGCGATTGGGCTGTACAGTACATCTACATGATGTATGCCCCCGAGCTCGGTACGCTGGCGACAAGGTGATGTATTGGCCATCTGCATTCAAGCTGAGCTCAACTGGAATAGAACTGTTCAGTCAGAGGAAATGGTTTTGCTTCACAGCTACGCAAAACTACAGTGTTGTGATTTCCTTCTGCGTGTGTGTGTGTGTGTGCATGTGTGTGGGGGGCGGGGTGGTGGGGTGGGGGGCTGTCTAGCGTTTTGACGTGTCTACTATGATGGCATGTTAGGGTCATTGTAGGGGAAAAAAAAAAAAAAACTTTAATCTCGGAAATTCTGAATGTAAAGCAAACATAATACGGACTATTTTCCCCGGTGGAGAGACCGTTTCACTCCACCTAATTTGAAGTCATCAAAACACAACAGTGCTGCTACTTTTAGGAAACCTAAGGTGGAGGACTTTATTACGGTGATGGAATACTGGGGTGAAGACAGTTTGAAGTCTCTGAAAGTTCATTTTCATATCATAGTGGAATGAATGGAAACCAACGGCTGGATAAAAGGCAGGAGAAATGATATCAGAGTTGTAAAATACGACTGTTTGCTTTGAGAAAAGATTAGCAGAAACATGAAGTATAGACATTTTGTAGATATTATGCTAAACAAGCAAAGTCACTGCTACGGTCCTCTAAAGATACCGGTCAATTGAGAATGTCTATTTGGCCTGTTTACTTAGCCCAGTCTTGAACTTTTGACTAGTCATTTGATGGCTGAGGATGTCTTTCTGAATGCATTTTTTAATTTTCCACCTCACTAATTCTGTGTAGCAGTCCCCAGCTGAGCACAACAAGGAGACACACACCAGCACCTTTGACTGTCAAAACATGTGCATATCAGATATTACTCCAAGGAGAACCAGCACAACCGTGCACACAAACATGCACATACACACATATGTGCATGTGCATGTATGCACACAAGCATGTACAGATGCACGCTTTGTCCTTGTGCATCTGTACATGCTTCCTCCCTCGGTACACAATACGCAGGGTTGAATTATGCATGTACGAGTGGGCAAGTTTGTGCTGTTGGACTCATCCGTGACTAAAATCCTCAACAGAACAGTTTCCTCATGATCACCCAAAGTCAATCAAAGTCGATGCAAACTTCCCCCCATCATATTTCAAACAGCCGTATGAAACTTGCTATATGAGCATGACAGTGACCAATGATTTTTTCATTGTCTTTGCAAAATAGATCTTTCTGCTGGACAGCTAACAGTGGGACTCCAATCACAAGTACAAAGCTAGCCCTGAGGCATGAAAGAAGTTTCAACCCAAAGCTGACATCTCGCTGTGCTTTGTTCCACCTTTTGTTGGACCACAAGTCTCTAGCATAGTAAAAATCTACCTGAAAATTACCTAGCTACAACTCAGTGTGCAAAGCATTCCCTGGTCTCTTATGTGCACCACATTGTCTCCCTGAGAGTTGCCAGAGCGCTTTAACGATTCCCCCCTAATTGAGATGCCAGCCTCTTTCTGCCTTGCCACCCCTCCCTCCCTCTATCTGTCTCAGTTCCGTCTCTCAGCCTGCCCTCTGTCTACCTTTACTCAGTGGGATGCTAATATTCTCTGGCATGGCAAGCAGCGGCTGTCAGTTAGCGAGCCGCCCAGCCGCGGTAAATATCGCACATTGATTAGGCCCATTTGCATAGGTACAGGGGGCCGGAGGGTATGGCTAAGACAGATGAGAAGGCTGAAAAAACATCGCCCATCCATGGTCATAGTGGGACCAGTCATTTTTTACATGGATCTTTTTGTGTTTGTGTACGTGGATGTGTGTTTGCTTTAGCACTTTTTTCCAGGCATTATTATAGAAGGCTGACGTTAGGATTTGTGAAATGGTAATGTGTGTTATGTGGCATCTGTGGACCCCCAAAGGTCCACCCTCCCAGAATGCACCTCGGCAGCCGATTTGTTCACAACACAACATTTTACGAATACAAGTGCACATTTTCACAGCCATACCTCTACATTACTCCAATGTATAGGCCCACACATACACTATATGGACAGAAGTACTGGGCCACCTACACATTCCACCTACAGGAGCTTTTCTGACCTCCCATTCTAAATCCATAGGCATTAATATGGAGTTGATCCCCCTTTGCAGCTACAACAGCTTCCACTCTTCTGGAAGGCTTTCTACCAGATTTTGGAGTGTGTCTGTGGGAATTTTTGCCCGTTCATCCAGAAGAGCATTTGTGAGGTCAGACACTGATGTTGGACCAGAGGGCCCGGCTCACAATCTCTGTTCTAGTTCATCACAAGGGTGTTGGATGGGGTTGAGGTCGGGGCTCTGTGCAGGCTAGTAAAGTTCTTCCACACCAAACTCAGCCAGCCATGCCTTTATGGAGCTGCTTTGTGCACTGGGGCTCAGTCATGCTGGGACAGAAAAGGGCCTTCCCCAAACTGGTCCCACAAAGCTGGAAGCAGAGAATTGTAAAAAATGTCTTGGTGAGCTGAAGCATTTAGATTTCCCTTCAGTGGAACTGAGGGGCCGAGGCCGAGACCAGAAACACCAGCCCATAGTGTTATCCCTCCTCCAGCAAACTGCACAGTCGGTACAATGCAGTCAGACAGGGAACGTTCTCCTGGTATTCACTAAACCCAGACTCGTCCATCAGACTGCCACATAGAGAAGCGTGATTGGTCACTCCACAGAACACGTTTCCACTGCTCCAGAGAAAAGGCGCCATATGAAGGGGAAAAATTAGGATGATAGGTTAAAAATAGGTCTAAAAAAATCAATATTAAAGTGTTAAGCCATTATCATTAATAGTATATTTTATTCAAAATATAATGTAATAAAACTAACAAATTGTCTTTACTTGTCTTTGGCAGTAAAAGAAAATAGCAATTATGAAATTGTTTAGTCCTGCCTGAGCGCAGTCGTCGGTGCCTGCTAACAGACAGTAGTTGTGAGGAGGGAGTAATCATGCTGCCAAAAAAGAAATCTGGTTTCCAAAAATGAAAAGAATAAAAGGAAAGAGAGAAGAGACCAAAGAAAAGGCACAGTAGTCTTCTGGAAACTGCTCTGCAGTTACTGAGTCAGCAGAGCATTGGTCACTTTTACGCACTATGAGCCTCAGCGCTCGGTGACCCCGCTGTGACTTTACGTGGTGCTGCCCCCTGGTGGCTGAGTTGCTGTGGTTCCTAAACACTTCCACTTTGCAATAATCCCACTTCCAGCTGATGGTGGAATATCAAGGAGGGAAGAAACTTCACCAGCTGACTTGTTGCAGTGGTGGCATCCTGTTACATGACTATTACAGCAGCATGCTGGAACTCAGTGAGCTCTTTAGAACGTTCGGTTCTTTCACTAATGTTTGTAAAGGCAGACTGCATGGCTAGCTGCTGGTCCATAATACAAATAGACAAAAATAGAAAAGAGCAGACTGGTTGGCATTTCAACCCAAAGTCTCATCTGCTGTACCAAATACAGCTTTAAGCGAGCAAAATGCCACACTAAGAACCTCCCTGATGGTGTTAAATACCATTATCCAATAGATGTCAAGCTGAGGGCAAGACCAGGATGCAAAACTTATTTGAAACTTAAAACTTAAATTTATTTGGCTCTTTGGTTGTTGTTTGCTTTTTCTGTTTACTTTTTGTTCATGTCTTTATTTTCTTCTATGTTTATTTATTTGTTCATGTTCAAAAGAAAAAGAAAAAAGAAAGAAGAAAGAAAGAAACTTTAAATTGTATGAGTTCATGATGGCGAGGAATGGACACTTCAGTATTTTTGTCCAATATTTACAACAAATCTGTCAATCCAGCATCACTGATCTTTTAACTGACTTTTAAATATAGAATTTTAATTAAATAGTTTTTAATTGTATTTTAAATAAATAGTGTTTGTTTAAAATAAAAAGTAGTTTTTTGCAAATGGTTTGGTAATTTATTCATTTATTTATTCAGTTAATTTTACTAATTGGTTTTTCCCATATTATGTGAATGAAATCAAATGATTGTGCTCAGGTTTCCAAAGGATTTATTCACTTGACATTTATTATTTTTAACATGATGTTTTAATCTCACCGCTTTCAGTTTATTTGATGAATATGACACCTACCAAGTTTCATAATCAGCACAAACCAAAATATCTGTTGCAAATGAGAAGGCCAACTTATCCATTGTTTTCATCATCAAGCAAGTATTAGCCAACTGTGTGGCAGAGTTCTTCTCCCATTTTCATTTTTTTCATTACTATGCACTGTAACAGCCATCTAATAGCAGAGAAGATACAAAACTCTCATTTAATTCTGAATGCAAGAACAGGCCATTTCAGTCATTTTAGGAAAAATACATTGGTGGATACAGATACAAAGTTTAGACTTTCCATGGTTATTAAAGGTGAAATGTGTAATTTTGAGAGATAAATTTCAAACTCTAAGGAATCAAAAAAGTTCAAAGGTAAACTCTATAAATGTTACTTTGATAAAACTTAAAAAAAAAAAAAAATGAGGCAACATTTTCCAAGCATTTGTTAGGAGTTAGGTCAACCTCTGCATATTTTGAGTTGGTTAAACTTAGTAAAATGCTTTTGACTGTGAGTAAGGAAAAAAGAGTAGCGTGTTGAGTTGGGTTAACTCGCTCATATGTATTTGACATAAAGTGAAAAAATGTAGCACAGCCTAGTTGACTAAAATTAAGTAAAATTTAAGCAAAACAGTGAGTTTTTTGGTTTACATACAGTTACTTTTCAAGAAAACATCCTTCTGTTTGGTTTAAAGTCCTCAAAAATTATATTTTTCTTTTAACTTGTTAAATTTATGAATAAAAAATGCATGCATAGCGAATAAACAAAAATTTGTCAAACCTTCATAGTGCACCTTTGATGGGGATAGGAGAAAAATAAATAAAATGACACTGATGGTGTCCTTTAAGGAGCTGCTAAAGATTTTTTTTAGCATTGTTTTGAGTGGAGACTTTTGGAATTCCAGGGTAAATTCAGTTCAATTCAATTTTATCTGTATAGCATCAGATTACAACAGAAGTTATCTAAAAGTATTTTTATGGAGACCCAATAGATATTGGCCAATTCCGTGAGCCAAAATCTCCCCAAGACCACAAGGTGACAGTGGCAAGGGAAAAAAAACTTTAGACAGAGTAAAAAACCTCGAGCAGAACCCGGCTCTGGGTGGGCGGCCATCTGCATCCACCAGAAGGCTTGAGAGAGGGAAAGAGGACATTGCAGAAAAATAGTACAGTACAAGTTCAACATACAGCTGTATAGTAATACTAATGGTGATAATAGAAATAACAACAATACTAATATGATAGCAACAAAAGCAATAATAATAATAGTAATAACAACAATAATTATTAGAATTGTAGTAATGGTAACAACAATGCTGTTGCAGAGGCGTTTTCATCCAGACAGCGACAAAATTCTAGGGGAAACAGCGATGTACACTTAAACAGCACAGATATTTATAGACTGATTCAGCATCAAATGCAATTAATTGCTCAGGAAGCCATGAAATCATGAAAAATTAACAGGAAACCTTGGAAAGTTCAAGCTCCTTTTATTACCACGTAAGAAACCCAGTGGGATTTATTTTCCCACAGATGACACACAGTATGCTGTGCAACCATCCAGACAAACTGGAGTGTGCTTAGTGAAAGACAGGTGTCAAGGAGTATCAGAAGTTCTGGTGCCAAGACAACTGTTGTGATTGCCGCAGAGAGTTTTCTACCTGCTTTGGGCGAAATAGCAAATCAAAATCAATAATGGTGTAATTCCTTACATCAGGGAATGTTTGCGTGACAAGCAATACCTAATTTCCCTGAGACAGGAATGGATTGAAAGGATTTGTGTGGATTTTCTTATCAGGGCAACACTGCATGTCATTTACAGTGCCTAAGACATGATGAAACATATCGCGAATAGGGCTAATCTTAGGCAAGGGACTCAATATGAAGCACCCCCACCCACCCCACCCCCACCCTTTTGCTGTCAGACATGAGTCTGATTGAGTGAAAGGATTAAGGCTCTGGCTCTGAGATGGTTCTTGAGGATATCTATGCTGGGGAGAAGTATTGTGCTATTGTTACAGACCAGATTAAACCGCCCATTCTCCCTGTTCCTATTAACAGTGGTTACGCATGGGATACTACAGTAAATGTTAGAATAATTGTGTGTGTATGGGTTTTGCATGTGAGCACCCATTTGGCACGGGAATGTATGCAGCATGCCTGTGAAAATTCACTCACTTCTTGTGTGTGTGTGTGTGTGTGTGTGTGTGTGTGTGTGTGTGTGTTCATAAGTGAATGTTGTGATGCGAGTACAAAAATAGACCAGCCCACAAAACCATGGATAGATTCATTTAATCTCCAGATAAGAGATGAAATTTTACCCAAACAGATTCTATCGATTTTAGGTTAGTGCCTTTTAAAGGCATATCCTTACACACGGGGAAAGACACCAGAGCAGTTGAGCCTCAAGGTGGGTTATAACATTAACTCAGCTCAGAGATAATTTCACATTTACCCTGAACTGACCAATTACTTTCCTTTTTGCCTTTTAGATCTGTGGTCTCTTAGCTCAGTCATTTTCCTGACTAAATTCAGTAAATAATTCCATATTTACTAAAGGCCAATACTTGGCAATATTCCTGTATGGATGCACATGCTGACCGCTTACTCATCTGAGTCCAATTTGAATACTTTTTACATCAGCAAACCATGAATCTTCGCCGGCCAAGTCCTAAGCCCTGTGCACCGTGGTGCCAGGTCCAGGGGGTGTTTTATCTCCCCTGTCAGGCCTGCTTATATTCACTGTGCCGTTCATCTCTCCCAGGTCTGAGGACTCCATTACTGCCTGCGATATTTATAATTTCATAAAGCTGCTGTATGACAACGTTTATTTTACCCCCACCCTCCTGCTAATCTGCTCTTAATAAAGGCATGCCAAGCACGCAGGTTGAAAAACGAGCACGCCTCAGTGCCCAGGCCCGAGCCAGGAAGGATAAATCAGTGCTGTGGCCTGACGGGGGGACATAGATTGTCAATGATCATTCCCTGCTCAGGCTGACCCCCCCACACCCAACCCCCCCCACCCATTCAGCACCTATGATCTATAGTAATGAAAATCCGTGCAAAACGATTGAAGGCGGGAGATGAAGGTGGCAGGGGTGAAAGATTGGACGGAGTTAACGACCATGAAAAAAAAGATGTCAGCTGAGGGGAAATATTATGAGGGGGTTTGAAATAAAGCCTTTTGAAGAACAGAGCAAAGTTTTTCAATTATCTTCTTTCAGAGTAAAGAATAAAAGACATAGAGTTAGCTGCCCAAATCAAAAATATTGCATAACGCATCCGTTGTGGGAAATAATGAGTTTTGGTTTGTGCAATGATGTGCACAGCCTGGAACACAAGCAAAGCGGTTTTAATGCTGAAGACCCACCCAGCATTTGGACTGTTAATTAGCAGGCAGTTTAGTTATTACATTTTTGAAAACTGGAAATTTCAACCTTCATGTTAATGTTACTCATCCCAGTAATGTTCTAATTATGTGATAAGACGACTAAAAAAAATATATATACTTTTTTCCCCAATACTTACAAGACTGAATAATAAAGGCGAAATATTCAAGCTTCCTGCTAATAACTCCCATTAATGTAATACTTATGACGTTAAAAAAAACAAGTTATGGTAATGATCAACTTTTAATATGTTGTGCATGAAATCTATTATGTTAACTGAATTTTAAAGTTACACAGTGCAAATTTTTATTTATTTATTTATTTATTAGTTATTTAGTTAGTTAGTTAGTTAGTTAGTTAGTTATTACAAGAGACCTGTCCTTATATGTTAAAAAAATGTTGTGCAGTTCCCAGTCCTATTTTTCAAATTTGGTAGTGGGGCAGCATTTCAGTCTCAGACTGTGCTAAAGCCATGTCTAACAAAATGCCTATGTCACTCTGTTTTGGCTGCTGGAAATTCAGAATGGCTGGTAACTTTTAAATCCAGTACCGTAACTGCTGGGGATACAAAAAGTTCACTTACTCAAGTACTTAAGAACAAATTTGAGGTAATTGTACTTCTATTTCTATTTTCTGCTAATTTATACTTATTTATAATTAACAATAGAAAATGTAATCATTAGTAAGGCTTTTTTTTTTTTTTTTTTTGCTTAAATTTTGTATTATTAAGATTAAGATTAAGATTAAGATTAAGTACACTTTATTAATCCCACAAGGGGAAATTCCAACCACAAGGGGAAATTCCAAAAATTATATTAAATTATATTATTATTTTCCTTCTACAGAAATGTTTTTGCAAAGTCCCATGACATGGTAAATGGTAGACACATCAAATTTTGCAAGTTGTAAGTTGTGTGCAAATGCTGCCCAAGAAATTTGACCCCAGTTGGCCTTATGGAGCCGTTATAATTAAAAGTCAAAATTCTGAACTTTAAAAATGTATAACTCCCATGTCATAAGTCTAATTTACACAAAATTTACAGTCCTCACTCTGCAAATTGCAGATTAGTTTAGTAAAAGATGCATAAGATTTGTTAATATCTTAAGTAGTTTTCAAGACCATTTCATTTCATTGACCAATGAGCTTCAGAAGGGTGTGGCTAAGCACATAAATAGACAAAAGTCAAAAAAAAAAAAAAAACTATTGGGCCAATCATCACAAAACTAGTAGAATATGTATAAGTGCCTGAAACACACCCTGAAAGTTTCATCGAAATCAACCACCAGGTGGTGCTATAAATGCAAAAAATGGGTGTGGCATTACACAAATCAGACTACCAATCAAAAATTGTTTGTCCTATCACCACGAAACTCACAGGATATGCCCACCTAAGTACCTCAAAACATACCCTGAACAGTTCATTCAAATTGACCACTAGGGGGTGCTATATATGCAAAAAAAAAAAAAATATCGTGGCATAACACAAATCAGATGATAAATCAGAAGTTGCTTGTCCAGTCATTACAAAACTAGCAGGTTGTGTCCACAGCAGTACCTGAAACATACTCTTAAAGTTATTTTTAATGAACCTTTCAACTTCTAATGGTCTCTGTTGGCTTGATCCCCAGAATCACCACCTGCGGCTGTATTTACTATTACTATTGGAATTTTAAGAACTAACTTTTGTACGTTTTCTCTTTGCTTTGTCTGTCTTGTGTTTGATTTTTTTGTCGGTGTCTGTATGTGTTCGGGTGTCTCCGGTTCTTTGCTATGACTTCTGATGTCTCCCATTCCACCTGTGAAGCACACAACGGATGACATCGGGTCGTCTGCTGAGTGTTCGAGTGATGACGAGGACCTGGAGGAGTGCGAAACAGGCCATGCAGGTGGGCTAGGTTAGTTTGCTTTTGCTTGCTTTCTTGTGCTCTCACTCATCTGCATCTGGATTTGAGGTATCCTCAAAGCATCACACCCCCATGGCTACAGAAAGTGTAACTGCATAAGACAGCCAGGTCCTACTCCCCTAACCGGGGAAAGTTCTACACTACAACATGCAGACAGATACATGATAGCTTAATGTAAATGGTAAATAAGTCACATAATAGATTCATGCAGTATATCACAACAACAGTAACGCAGAAGCCCATCAGTGTAATGAGCTACACTTGCCCATGGGGTCTTCTGGAGTGGTTAACATGGGAACCAACACACATACTAATTTTGCCGGCTTTACAGAAAAATTAGGGCATCATTACAAATGTGCAAAATTAGTATGATGGCGAGCCATGTTCTCCACACTGATGCTTCAAAATGTATCACACCATGTTTGAGTCCAGTGCCCCTGCCATGTGGTGCTCCACTGATTTGCATTTTGACACGATACATTTTGACAGTTCTCTTTTTTAAGATTTGTTTTCCAGCAAAAACACAGCGTGCTATCTAGAGTAAATTGAAGTATTATTATTTTTTCTTTCTATTTTTTTTTTCTCATTTGTGTTTTTCCATCTTTTGAGGCTTGCTTTGTTGATACATGTAATAGAGAACAGATATCATCGAATTTCTGTGTACAAATTTTTGTTTTGTTTTTTTATACTTTTGCTTCTAGGTGGACTTGTTATTCTGTCTCTTTTCTATCTAAATATTAAGAAATTAGAACGTTGTCACAACATAGAGTTTCAAATAATCAATTTTTCGGGTTTTTGAGAGAATTTGGGAATAACCGTATCGTGGCAACAGCCCATTGGCTATCATGTCTCTGTAGGAAGCTAAAGCTAGTCATGAAACAAGCTGAAAAGCGGCAGTTGTACTTGAATTTTGTGCTCAAGCCCTTGTAACTGGCTGTGTGAGCATGGTAGTGAAGTGTTTTTCTGATGGCCTCCAGTGTGCACTGTGGCTTCCTAACATGTCCTAGCCTCCATATCCCACTCAGTCATTCAGTCCGATGCCGACTCCTTGTCATAACTGATGCTATGACACAACGCAGCAGATGCATCCTGATAGAAACTAAATAGCATCTGACTTCCTTCACTAGCTACGAGGCGCTGCCTACGCACAGCGATGTCGACAGAAATGAAAAGTTGATCTCTCAGAATTCATCACAAGGCAAATAATCAGCAACATTTACAAAAATCAAGTTGATTTTCAATCTATCATTATTTCACCTGAAAATACTTCTTATGCACATAAAAAGTTGCACATTGTATACATTGTAGTCACCATAAAAAAACATAAATAAATAATTATAAAATAAAAATATTTATAAATTAAAATAACCATATATATGAGTTCATTTCATTGACTTACTTTAGGTATGAATGACATTTGATTATTATTGATATTTATTGTGCAAAAAAAGTTGCACATTGTATACAAATTTCAGTTTGAAGATAGAAACAGCCATCATCAGTGTCACACTAAAAATCCTAAAGAAATAATTCTAAAATAAAATCATAAAATGAAATAATCCTAAGTAATATTATTTTATAGCTTATGCCAGTGACTTTCTGTAGGTATGAATGACATGAACTATTATGATATTTACTGTTCAAATAGAAAAGTTTGAAAAAAAAAAAAAAAGTTGCACGCTATACAAATTTCAGCCACCATCATAGTCACCATAAAACCATTTAGAAAAAATAAAATCATATAATAAATAATCATAAATATGAGTTTATTTCATTGACTTACTGTAGGTATGAATGACAATTGGTTATTATGACTTGCTCTCATGTGGCTGAGATGATTTGTGGCCGTGTTGTATGTTCATGTGTGGCACAGAGAGCCAGTTTGCTTGTGTCCTGTGGTTGCTCCCACACTGCTCAGAGACATGATAGGCGACAGTGCTGCTCTGCTCGCTGGGCCAGCAGGAGCACAGCGTCGCCCGGCCTCAGCGTCATTCCCAAGTTCTTCCAAAGCTTTCCATGTAAGAGATAGCGGTGGAAATGGGTTCAATGCTCTGCTCTGTAGCCTGAGACTCATGGGAATTTTTTTGAAGACAGACACAGACAGGGCCCCAGTCATCCAATCATATGTTTACACAGAAATTCACACCATTTCTAACCCTGACATCATTTGACGTGGACAGCGGCATGCTCTGTTGAGTTGACATTCCTTTTGTTTGAGTCGCTGTGCCGTTTTTCCGTTGTGTTTTCTTGTGCCGCATGAGTGAAGTGGGGGGTTTTTCGACGTGCTCCTTTTCTCGTCCTGTTTGGTCAGGTGTCTCGCTTTACTATTTCTGTTTGTTTTTGAGCCATCATCCTCATCATCTGCAAGTTATCCAGAAAAAAAAAAAAAAATCAGACGCTCCTGTTGTCTTGCCTCCTCGTGTGCGGCATGAATTTTCACTGGATGAAAACAATTTGTTTCCTCATATACGTGGAGCATTTGTGCCATGAGGCTTTTTACAAAACATTTCCATTCTTTTTTTTTTCGTTTTTTTTTTCTCAAAGCAGATAAAAGGCAACAAAATCTTTTCTTGCCATCAACCTTTTTGGCCTCACAAGGGAAATTGTAATATCTAACTAAAGAAAGTTGTGTATGAAAAAAATTATGCCCTCCTAATTCCCCACCACACCCCCCTCTCTTTTCCTCACACCCCCCCAACTACCACCAAAGCCGTTCTGCATTCAATTATCTTTCAATGCAGATGGCATAAAAAGAATTTTATTGCCACAAACTGTAAAGTTTTTCCATTTTGATTTTGCTCCTCACTAGGCATTGGTGGCATGGTTTATCAGTCATCCTCTTCCAAGTGACCTCCCATTATTCCTCAGCATGATTTCTGATTGGCTCCATCCTGTGTTTTTTGACCTTTAAATCCATGTCCTTGCATTTAGGCTAGCTGGTTTGTCTAAGCTCATGTTTAAGTTGGAAATGATCTTTTTTTGCGGTCGTAGCGACATCGAATGCTACTTCATCATCTCTCTCCCCCCACACTGTCTCTGTTTTGTCAGTCTGGTTGTCGTTTGTCCCGTTTGTCTTGAGGAGTTGTCAAGTGATTCTGTTCTCTGTTGTTAAACTGTCATACGTGGCCCTTTTCCCTCAAGTAATTTCATAAGATGGCTATCAAACTCTGATGCTAAAATAGTTGGGCAATACACTGCTACAGGTTGCATGAGCAGTTACTGTAGGGTTGTAAATTAAACTCGTAGACCACAAATGCTCTGACTCCATATCGAGAGGTGCTGGTACAAAAACATGCCATGAACAAATGATGTATACTAAAAAAGAAAGATGGTGTCTAAAGAGGTAATTGACTGCCAAAACTTAACAAACAAATAAAGCACCTTTTAAAAAAGCAAACAAAGTTTTTCTGCAAATACAAAATGTGCCTTTCAGACAAATACAGAACATATTTCTTATATGTCATGCTTCACAAACAAATACAGCATGTTTTACAAATGCAAAAGCTAAACAATGGAACAATAAATACAAATGAGCAATAGCACCACCCACTGTTGTGGATGGAGAATTACTGGGGACATTTCTCTGGTAAGATGGTGTCACATTATTTTTGTTGTGTTTTTATTTGCATTATTTAGGACATGTCCAGTGATATTTGTTTGAATCTGTAAAACATGCTGTATTTGTTGTGAAGTATGATGTATGAAGCATGATGTGTTTATTTGCAAATTGTAGCACTTTTGTAAAACACATTTGTTTGTTAGGTTTTGGCAGTAAATGACCACCATACAGTCCACGCCAACTTTTTTTTTTTTTTTTTTTTTTAACTTTTAGTACCACTGATAACTCTGACAGCTAAAACCAACGAGGCATGCTTTTCTCTCCAAGATACAGTGCCAAATGACTCTGTTTTTATTATCATATGTCAAGGACCTTAACATTTCACCAACTAGTGCTAACAAAGTGAACTTATCAAGCAGAAAGTTCAGCCTCTCTCCAGAGGGCTTATTACCAAGTGGTCTGGTCCTTTAGCTGCCTCATGGCTTTTATCATAGACTTCACTTAGAATGTTCCAGTCAGACAAACCTCACCAAATGAAATGGTGTTTAAGGACTTTGAACTGAGAAAAAAAAAATGTAAATATAGCCAGCAGCAGTTTATTCACGACTTCAGAAAGGGACTTGTGTGTGGACACATTTGCTTGTGCTACCAGTGGAATTAGGAAAGGGTTTGACTGGGCTTGTTGCTCAGATCCAAGCAAACTAATTCTGTGCTATTAATGGATAAACAGAGATAAACAATCGCTTGGCTGCAAGTTTTCCAAATGAATATTCATTCTCCAGTTGAAGTAAGTCTTGTTGGCAGTGTTAATCCAGCTGTCAAAGAAGCAATTTGTGGCCTTGCAGTCAAATATTTACCATAAGTAATGGAGTTAGGTGCAGCAAGTTATTATTGTGTGCATGAATTTACTGTTTGTGCTTTAGATGAGATTAGTGGTCTACTTGCTATAGATACATTCAAATATAACATACCTGCAGTGTAACCAAAAACTTCAACAATTTCGGTAAATATAAAGATGCATTCTGCACATATTGCTGTGATCCATAAATTAAGGTGTAAGTATGTAAGTAAACTGTAAATTAAAAGTACTTGGGTGTATAGAATAAGTAAACAGCAGTTCAGTTGATTGAGTTATATCAATGTGCTTGATAATTGGGTAACTGGATAATGTTAATTGGGAAAGAGAAAACCAAGCCAGCACTTTCTTCATACACACTGTTAAAGGGGTAGTTCACCCATTTAGAAAAATGTGATATGCTGGATACTGGCTGGATGCTGCAAATGCTAACTGTTAGCCTCCTGCCATTGAGGTGGACTTCCCCCCAGCTAACATTAGACAATTATTTTCAGAATGTTAGCTGGGGGGAAGTCCAGTTCAGCATCCAGCCAGTATCCAGCACTGAGTAACAATGAGGGGAAGATAGCACCACTGCTGTCCTACAGAACAGTTAGAAGGGAAGAGAAATAAAATCAAAATTTTCAAAATGGGTGAGCAGTCCCTTTAAGACTGCGAGAACTTTATCAACAGTTTGCACAGAGTGGTAGTTTATCAAACTGTCCACTGGACTGTATCTCTGTCAGAGTCTATCAAAGAAAAGAATGTATCTTGAAAATAATTTGAAACCCTAAATCTGAATGCTTTGAAACACCAAACTTAATGCTTTGAAATGCCAAACTGAGTGTTTTAAAACACCAAATCTGGGTGCTTTGAAACACAAAGCTGAATGCACTGAAACACCAATCTCAGGTCTTTGAAACACCAAACTGAATGCTTTGACCCACCTGTAATGACTTCAGACCTCAGATCTAAAATGATCCTGGATGTTTTTTAGACACTGAATGCCAGCAACAGCTCATTTAAATATGGGTGCCCACCGAAAAACACAGTTGCTACTTATTATTGATTTATTTTTAATCTTTATTTACTAGAGAGATTAAGTTTGAAGATTTTAGAGTGTTTGCTTCACCCCAACTACTGCTGCTTGCATTTGTGCAGCTTTCATGACAAATTAAATCTTTTTACTGAAATGACATTTAGAGAAGAGGACAATATAGAGAGCAAACTAATGAAATTTCCCTCATTTATCCCACTAATTAAAAAAAGAAATAGCACTAGCAATACTAATAACTTTACAAAACAGTTTGCACAAGTTTCCACAATAAAATAAAGGAAAACTTCATACTGATAATTGGAATCAAGGCACCACAGTATTAAAGGATAATAACAGAGTGAGAACAATTTCATAGTAAAAATTATAAGATGGGAAAACACCAAGAAAAAAGGTCATTTTATATAATTTAGATGAATTATCTGTATCATCTATATCATTGTTAAAAAAACATTTTTCAAGAGCTTTGATGTTGATGTTGACGATCTGATTTCTTAAGGGTGAATGAGACAAATAGCATCTGTGCTTGTTTTAGCTAGTGTGCGCGGCCATGTGTATTTTAAGGTGTTCTGATGGAAATTCAATCAAATGACCCGCTAAATCTGATTAATCTGCATGGTCTCCAAACTACACATCGTCACGAAAACACACGTGAGAAGTTGGATATGCAGGCAGCAAATTGTCTTTCCCGCAGAGTGTTGTAGCTGCCTGCTCGTATTGTGGTTCGACAAGGACCAAGTTACAAATATGACAAAGCTTGGGTGTATGCCAATGTATTCTGATATTCTGTACTCTCTCATTGGCCCATTGGCTGTAGCTCGCTGCCCACAGATACAGATATTAAGCATGCTAGATATCCGGGATGCATCAACGACACATCGGCAAGCATCGTCTTTGAACAGCTCATACAGTCTGAGCGCCAGTTTGCGAATACTGATTTGCCTCTGATCTGGGGCTTTTGTCTGTCAGCAAGGGGGAAAATCGGGGCTGAAATGGCGTAGTGTGAACTCGGCATGAGGATCTTACATCATCATATCTCAGTTGTGTTTGGCCACAGTCTGGACACCGAATGCAACGTCATTAATTTATAACATAAAATTCCACAGTTGGACGAGTGAGGTCTGTGTGTAAAAAGCAAGTGTTTTCCTCTTATCTAAAAGCCGGTGGCATACAAAATTGGATTTACGTTGTCTTTCTGTCTTTTACTCGCGGATACCCACCCTGTTTTTGCGTAAAAGCGTGTGTTATCTGGAAGCTGAAGGCATACAAAACTAGAAATGCATTTTCTCGTATCAAAGTCATTTCTCCACAGAGCTCAGAGGCAATGCTTCCCCACCAGTGTTGCTGTGAGCTCCACAGCTAAAAACAAAAACTTGTCCTCCAAACACGTTGATTGATTATAATAGGTTTGTTTTTCAAAGAGTTGTTGCGTGTCAGACATGTGCCAGGCACCTCTTCCCGCTACAGATATTAGAGAAAATGGATTCATATGTCTGCTGAATTGGAAAATTGCAGCGATGCAAAATTTTGCCAATTGCAACATCTTGATAAATCAACTTCTAAATGTGCAAAATCTGCTGAAAACCACTTCATAAAACCAAAAGGTTAGATTCATTGATCATGTTTGGTGTTTCAGAGAACCTGAACAAGTGTTTTAAATCATAGTTGGTCAACATACCTGTAAGTTGATTTTCCTTTAACATCCTGCAAATACCTGTTGTCAACTTGGTGGCATGGCCTATGTTTCAAACATAACTGTGGTGTTTCAAACCAATCTTCTCCAAGAGTGTAGGCAGATCTGTGCCATCTTATGGAATTCTTCTCCAAATATATTTATGTTTACATGGGAAAACTAAAGGCTGTGGGTAACATTACATCAGAATATTTATTGGATCATCTGTCAAAAGACACTATTGGTTGAACTTGTCATTTGAATGTTCAGTATATTTGAATCCTGCAAAATTTATGCATTTCACATATATGACATGAATATACGGTTTCTAGATGTTCTGTGTTTTTGTTTTGTTCCTTATCCCACTGCTATTAGTTGAACTTGGTCTTCGATTTTTCTAACCTTGGTCAATGTCTTACCTAACTCCAGCTTGCCGTGTCGTGGTTCTTTTCTACTTTCCCTAAATGCAACTTACTTTAAGCATGCATCAACATCTTGCAGTACAACCAAAACAAAACAAAACAAAAAACCCCAACAGATTAACCCATTCTCAGCCAGTACCTTCTCTCTCTGACGTACACCCAGACTGCACGACCGGTTCATGTTTAAAGACTAACATTAACAGATCTATTTGTCATCAAGAAACACATGAGAGAGGGGCCAGTCCCCCCATTTGACTGCCTCTCTCGACTGTGTCTGTTTTCTATTGTGTGCATCTGGTTGTAGTGTGTGCAAATTTTTAAATGGCTTTGTTCTTTCATCTTATCAACATTTTTTCATTTGGTAGTTTTAACAGGTCACATTTTTTGTACTGATATCCAATTGATCAATGATATTTTGTTTCCTATTATGATTTCTTTTTTTGGCTTATTGAGTATGTTTGGTTTGGTTGAAAATTATTTTTTTTTAGTCAATCAGATGAGAATATTTGAATTACAGTTTGATCTTTTTTTCAAAGATACTTTTTTAATTTTGACCTTTTTTTTTGGATTTGGAACTACTTCAATGAGTGAATTGCACGCTTATACTTTTATGGAATAAGCTTTCAACATGATAAAATGTCAAAACAATGACACGCATAGTTGACTCAACTCCAGGCATACTGACATCTGCCATTTTTTAATCCTCTACTCAACGAAGCCCACACATAAGTTGGTGAAGCAGTTCCACATCCACGTGATATCTTAAGTTTTTCAGATTTTTTGAGAGCTACTTTGATGAAACAATTGAATCTTTATTGAATAATTTGTTGACTATAAAAAAAATGAATTGCATGGCTAAGAAGTTGCAGTTTAGGGTTCGTCAGACTTGTCAGTGTTAGAGTTCTTCTGTTCTTTTCTGTAGATGGGCATGTATATGCTCATTGTTTGTATATCCCCATCCCTTCCTTACAGCCAAAAGCTCTAATGCCGCCCGACCGCTTCGTACTGCCTTTACATGGACATGGCAACTGACTTACACTATCACCCTCATTACCCTCATTTCCTATGTAGTATGTTCATAGGCCCCACCCCTACTTCACCCCTCCCCCGTCTTTAGAGATATTAAAATATGTACAGTCATCCATCCATTCTAAACTCAAGAATAAATGACAATTTAAGCAAAAACTGAAACATGAATAGAATGTAGATATTTATTGAAGTCTATTGAAACGAAAAAACTTGTAGATATACAGTTTTTTTGTAAAACAAATTATTTATCAAAGGAAAAAAAAAACAAAACAGAATTATGGTGAAGTTTATTTTTTATGTTATGTGGTGTGGATGTATTTGTTGTTGCCTCCCTGTACCATCATGTTTAAAGATAGATTCAACACAAATTCCAATGGCTAAAAATGATTTTAACAGTACCGAACACTTATCAAAGAGCATTCTTACACAACTTTCCTTTGTAAATTCTTTTCTTCATGCCAAAATCATGCGGGCAAATTGTTGATGTAAGTTGACACACAATCCGTTATATGCTTTGATTACCGTTGGTTATCTCTGAACTGATTTTTAAAGATGCAGTTTGTAAGAATTTCTTTGAAGAGACTACAGTCCTCACACAAAACTTTTCGATCAAGGAACTGATTCCATCCCTGTTCACAAATGTAATTTTAAACCATGCCAAGCATTTTTCACCCAAAACAATTGGTTGAAAGCCTGAAAAGCTGGTTACCAACTGGAACAAAAACACAGTAGTGGAAACTGTAAGGCAACAAGAATGAGTCCGTATTATTCTACAGGGAAAGACAGAGAAATCAAAGACACTAAAGACACTAAATTATTCCGTTCAATTTTGGACCTCCCCTGATTTTCAGGAAAAGATGTACTCAAAAAATATAAATTGTGTCTCAAAATTGCTGAGCTGGCGATGGCTGATTTTGTTAGAACCCAGGGCCAAATTATTAAGTTAAAAAAAACTGAAGAAAGAGCAAAAGGACTCCAGAAAGAACCCTTTGCTGGGACATAGAGCAGCAAACCAGCAGACTGGGGCTGAATTCAGCCACAGCAATCCTGGAGTCAGCTGCAAGCAACCTGATAATACCTCCATTGCAATGTTTCCATGCCAAACTGGAGCAAATGCAGCCCAGTTCACTGTCAGCACCTTGGTTCCAAGAATCCCTAGCAGAAACCAGTTGTTTTGGACGAAAAGAGGTATCAGAGGATGGTGGCTAGGTTGGACACCAGGAGTAATCTGTATTGAAGCTCTAAATCTCACTCTCAGAGCAAAGAGACGAGGTATGATGGTAGAATTGAATTTGATAAAAGGTACTACATGTAGCATTGTAACATCAACAAATATAATTAGTATTTCATTTTGTATCAATTTTAAATTTGCTATAAACAAACAGACCGTAATTGAGAAGGCGAGCAGCCTCCACACACTCCATTGTTCTTACAAGAAAAAACAGGAAAAGGGGAGTCAGTAAGTGGGAGTGGTTATTCACCTTGATGCAGTCAAATGCAGATTGTAAGCCCCAACTGATGTCACTAAGAGCTTCAAATCGAAATGGCTCTTAAATTTACATGATTTATAAATAAGGGAACTGGGGCAAACTTGAAGGAGTTCCTCTAGTTATTCCTCATGAACTGGGAAGCTGAAATGCATGACTTCCTGTGTGCCACAGGATGACTTCAGTGGCACTCTGTGAGTGTTTAGAAAAGCAAATGTCAAACATTTCAGGATATAGGCCGAATCAATATGAATCACTGTGAGTAATAAAAATTTAGATGAAAATGTAACAGTTTATGACTTTGATTTTGGCAAACAAAGAATGCTACTTGTAGTACCTTACAACAAGTGTTGCACCAACCCCAATTTTCAGACACAATATGCCTATCTGAAAACTCTATTTTAAAGATTACAAACTGCATCTCTGATTGAGCTTTGAATATCAGTAACTGAATGAATGTTTGATAGTTTTTGAATGTTTGGCTCTATAGAATGGAATTCTCTCTGTTATCTGTAGTAATTGTGCTATGTGTTTGTGAATGTAGGTGGTAGTGTTTGTGGTGATTTGCGAGTCATAGAAATGTTTGCCTTTCGATTAATTTTTTCAAATATAGAATTTGGGATGTGCATCAGGGAAAAGCCGTGCTAGCACATAGAATGCACGCATGCCTTGATGGCGTTAGATATTTTGAAACTAAAATGGCACTTTGAATGCTCACCCCAGTCTCACACCTGTTTGAGGATAGCACATTTTTATTTACTTCAAAATTTACTTCCTCTATCTTGTTAAAGCAGAAAATTTTATCTCAGTGTAACCCCTAAGATGGTCCTCATGGTTTCTGATACAGCTTCATTTTCTGTTAATGGGCTGCTTACATTAAAAAGCCAATAACTTGTGAGAAAAAAACTGTAAGAGTAGCAAACACAGAGAGCAAGAGGTTTGTTATATATATATTTTTCAAAGCAGGACAATCAGTGTAAATAATGTGGTAATTTGATGCTGAAGAAACACGATGGTTTGTTTCCAGAGACTACCTATTGTTTCCCTAATCAAGAATCAATGACTTTACCAATGGGCACCGCCTCTGTACCAAGCCTTGAATTCAAACTAGATGGTTAATCAAACAACAGACCGTTGCTTTTAACGGTCTTCAATTTTACTGGTTAACACAGAACTTGAGATTGTGTAAAGACCCACTGCAAGAGGAAGCTATTTAAACATACCCAATGTAGTTTTCCTTGTAAATAAGCTTTGTTTTGTTTACATTCAAAATTTCTCACCTAATAAACATGTTGATGACATTTCCTTCATCAAAAGAGACTTGCAAAGCTTTATTTTAGATGCAGTGGGAGGAAAAACAGGTAAAAAACTAACCTACTGAACCTACTGTGCCTGGGTCCGGTGCTTCCAGAGAATATCTTGGAGGAACCTAAAGCGGACACTGGAGCACATGGTTTAAATTGTATTGATAGGTCCAAGGACTAGTGTTTGGACAGCGGGAGAAGGAGGGGAACTCATTCTGGTCATCTGATGGGAGATTAAAGTTGCCTCGTTGGGGCTCCCTGGGCCTTGCATAGGCTCTTGAGGTTAGAGAGGAAAGTTGACACAGGCCATGGCAACATAAAAGTTACAGTCTTTACAGCAGCATATGTAAGATGTAGCCTCCCATGCTCGTGATGTGCTGCAAAAACATTTCATTTAAACAATATGGGGACCCGGTTTCCCTCTTGTCCACTATTGCACCACTAGTGGTTACCAACTACATTGGGTACCTTTAACTTATTGCTGCTAAAGACTAACAGAGCAGAAGAAAAAAAAAACTAGCTTCTATGTTGTATTTCACTGTATGAGCAACAGTGCAACAGTGATTCACACATTTTATTTCAAGAATCAGAGGGTGAGCATTCATGAGTGTTGGATCTTCTATTTTGGATGCTATATAACTTTGGATTGGAATTTTAGTTCTGCAGGCATTTCTTGGTGGCAGAGCTGCTGGTGGTAGAATAATCCCACTGGTTGACTTAAACCACATTGGGAGGAGCCAGAGAAACACTTTTTTTCTAAGTAATGGACTGAAGCCCAGAGAAAAAGACAAGAGGGAAAAGAGGAGATCGAAGATGTTATAGTCGCACTCCTGCTCAATCAAACGAAACAGTGTAGTGTAGTCCACAGAACTCGGTCATTTTTATACATGCCATTGCCATGGTATCAGGTTAGCTTCCACATTATATTGGTCATTATATTCTGTACCAGCTGGATGACAATGGCAAACGGTTTAACGACCATTCTACTCCATTCAACTTCTGTGGTGTTGTCACACTATAGCATGGCTAATTTGTACAAGGAAGACAAAAATTAGTCTATAGCCAGTTAGCTGTCTTGCTGACATTCCAGATTTATAAATGCCATGGTCATAAATGAATGAAGAAGTTGCTGCTTTTGAATTTTGATCCCAGTTCCTTCTTTGCCATCCCCATCACCAGTTAGCTAAGTTGCTCAAAAAAATTCAGTTTATTTGGCTCCTCCAATTGAGGTTTAACTCAACCGGTGAGAGATCTGTGTCCAGAGCAGCTCTGCCTCCAAGCCAAGAGCTAAAACTAAATTCAGGCATAACTGTTGAAAAGGCAAGAGGTTGGAGCTGACTGGGGAGCCAGCAGGTGGTGACATTGTTTTCAGTGTTCAGATACATCTCCCCTCTATCATGATAACTGTTTTTATACAGTTTCAGCTAACACAATTTATTTTAGCTTAATTAATGCTACTGCATGTGCTATGTACCAGAGGGAACAAACTAATCATTCACAATGTTTCCTCTGCATTAATGAAATACATTGAGAGCAGTAACTGCCTCCTTTGACTGTAACCACTTATTTCTGCTTATTTTTTATTTGAGCAAATTCAATTGTGGTATGTAATTTGCACATTTTTCTCTTTTCTACCTTAAGTTGAGAGTTTGTGTTAGACATGATGTTGAGAAGGAAAAAGTTAACTACAGCCTACACCATGACCAAACTATAACACTAGAGCCAATTCTGTTTGTTTGTCAGTATCTGGCTCACCCTTGCACACCCCTTAAGCTTTTTGATGCACTTCAACCTTTTGACTTGCCTCGTATTGCTTTGGTCTGCCTTTAGCAGTGTTTTATTGCTATGCCAAGTGTGTTTACTTACCTGGAATTTTGTTTAGTTGCCTGCTGTTTTCTCTAGATATATATATTTATTTTTAGCTTATTATACTTAATAAAATCCTGTTGCTGCCATCTAACATGTTTACCTGTCTCTCCAACCCTAGGAGGTGAATTAGTGATCCCAGTACTTGTTGAGGATCCGTTAGTGCACCCCTCTGTAGCTCCTCGTGCACCCTTCATTCCCCTCCCCCCAACCCACCACCCACTCCTCACCATTATTGAGACCACCAAAGAGTCCCTGTCCAAGGCCACTGAGGCGGGGGTACCTTGCTTGTCGGACCAAGGCAGCGATGATTGTGATGATGATGATGATGGCTTGGTGATATCGGGGTATGGCTCTGGGGAAGCATTCAACTCTAACCTGCCCCCTACTGATGATGAAGATTTTTACACCACCTTCTCCTTGGTAACAGATAAGACCTTGTCCACGTCGACCTTTGAAGGTGGCTACAATGCTCACGCACCCAAGTGGGACACCAAGACTTTTAGACCTAACAAACCTTCCACCTCCAGTCGCGGTAGGACCACCACTACCGCCATGCCACTAACCCCTGACCAGAGCCGCACCACCACCACCTCCGCCTCCACCGCAACCCTCCACAATGCTCCCGCCGCCAAACGGCCGGCTGGCAAAATGAATAACCGCGAGCTAAAACCCCAGCCAGACCTAGTGTTGCTCCCGTTGCCCACGTCCTTTGAGGTAGACAGCACCAAGCTGAGGGGCCCATTAATAACCTCCCCCATGTTCCGTAATGTACCCACAGCACTCCCCACCGAGCCGGGCGTCAGGCGAGTCCCGGGGCCCTCGGAAGTGGTCCGCGAATCTAGCAGCACCACCGGGATGGTCGTCGGAATAGTGGCGGCCGCTGCCCTGTGCATCCTCATCCTTCTGTACGCCATGTATAAGTACAGGAACAGGGACGAAGGCTCCTACCAGGTGGACGAGAGCAGGAACTACATCACCAACTCAGCCGTGCAGAGCAATGGCGCCGTCATGAAGGACAAACAGCAGAGCATGAAAGGCGGCAACAAGAAACAGAAAAACAAGGATAAAGAGTATTATGTGTGAGTGTGAGACTTTCGCAAACCCAAGAGAGCGCCTATTTATGAGAGAGAGAGAGAAAGAGAGAGGGAAAGAAAGGATTGAGAGGACATTTATCAGTTTCCTTGCGAGGAGCTACGACAAAACGATGGTATAAACATGGAACTTGAATAATCATATACTGTGCTGAGTGGTTGAACTGATGACATGTACTGTAATATAAAGCACACTTACTATTGTAAGCATACCGAGAAGGCTAAATAGCAACTTTAGTGACCTTACTCTTCTATCTGGTCAGAGACGTTATCAGTGTAGAATTATTTCACAGCTACATCATTCTCCTAAGTGACTTTTAGAGCTATGTGATCCTTGGCGTAATACAAAACAGATTTTTTGGGTAAAATTGGTAAAGACAAATAATAATCTTGACCATGTTCAGCATGTAAGCAACATGTAGTGCTTAACGAGTGGGTCAGGACACAAAGATCATTGTGAAAGTCAACAAAAAAGGACTCTGCCATATCAGAATATGACAAAATTTGTATTGTTTATACATTATACAAGTGTGGTGTCTTATTTATTTATTTTTTGCTCTAAGCAGAAAAAAGAAAAAAGGAAAAAAATACAATAAAAAAAAAACAACTACTGTGTATCAAATTAAACCAAGTGAGCAAATCGCTAAGGGCAGATCTTGTAGGATCTATTAGCTCTGGCATCTGATTTCACCACTATTACTCTCATTGTCTGATGGACAGAGTGACTCTGAAAACGTGTTTGTGGCAAGAAGTGGTCGGTTTCTTTTGTCTCGGTAAAGCAACTGATTGTAAAATGCATGCCATCCTAATTCTACAGCACAGTACAGTGCAGTATACAGTACAGTAAAAGTACAATATACAGTGTTCAACTTGGGTTTGAACATGTTCTCTTCAAAGCCAAAACGGTTCTTCATCATCAGATCAGAACTTTGCAGCCACCTCCCTCTTTTATTTCGTTGTTTTTTCCCCCCCGTACAAAATGTTATCCTTGGAAAAAAATGGTCTCTTACTGAAAAAAGGTCTATTGTTGATTTGCAGCCAATAGTGGTTGTATCTTTTGCAACCCTCTGTATGTTGGTTCATTGCCTATCGTTCTCTTTTTCTATGGAGCTGTCAAGAGGAAGACAGATGCAGTACTATAACACTGTTAACAGATGTCTATACAGAAATAAATCTAATGTGAAAAGTGTGAATTCTATCTGCTGTCACAGTCAACTGTGTCAAACAACAAGAAATTTGTTTACATATTTTATTACATACTAGCCGTTGTACTTTGTAGGTAGGATATTGTACATATACCATGACAGTTGTAATTTTTTAGTACCTCTACTGTACATACTGAACATATGGTTTATTAGTGTATTTCATGCCGAAAACTATTAACTGTTAATTCACATGGAAAAAGACTTTAATCAGAGCGTGGAAAATCATATCAATATTTTGTAAAGAAAGGATAAAAATCTATTGTTAGCTTAGAAATCTAATCAGAGATGTTTCTAAAGTCGCATGGATATTTGACTACTTGAAGTTGTCCAACAAATACAAGATGCCCTTCTTAACTGTACCGTGGCTTTCTTGTTCTGGGTTCCTCTAGTGTTATTTCTATTTGAAAGAGAATAAAGTCAAAGCTATGATAAAGAGAGAAAGATGAAGAGACTATCGTGGATGGGAATGCACAGCTCAGACATGCAACATCAAACAGTTGTGATTCTTCATGACGTGGGACTGAGCACCTCAGTTCATTGTCTGGTCACCTTTTTGTCATTAGTTGCCTTTTTCTTTTGACAATTGTTTATCGTTCGTTTATGTTTCCATTATATGCCATTGTTATTCAGTACTTTGTTACTCATTGATTTTTGGAGTTGCGGTCTTTTTTTGTGTTATCTAAAACTGACATTTTCTTTTCTATGATTTTTATTTTTTCATATTCTTTTCAGCAAATTGCTTAGAAATAAAAAGAAATCTCCTCAAATGGCTTTTTATTTGTCTCTGAAATTATGATGGAGCTCTTGGGTAAACTGAGAAGGTAGTGTGATGTAATATGCTGTAAGTTTAATCCAATTATGCAACAGGAGTGGCACTGCTACCCCATTTTAACGTTTTCCCCCTCGATCTCAGCATTTTTTTTATTAACTCAACAGGAGTTAGAAATTGAAGTAGCTTCAAAGGATGACTTCAGGTTTTGACTGTGAGAAAATGGAGGCCTTTTTCAATAAGTTTAGATGGGATATAGGGATATATATCATACAGCTGCCGCTTGATAGTTAACTGAGTTTTGTTTTCTATCAATAAAAAGAATTTATGTGCCTGTGAGCTTTTTTTTTTTTTTTTTTGTGATGTTTATGGCAGTGATGTTACATTCACACCAGTGTAACCTTGTCTGTTTATTTACTTTTTGATCCATTTTGCTTGCTTGTTTCTTCATTTATCTATATTTTGTGATTTAATATTTTATGGGGCTGGCTGATTCTGTATATGGGTCAAGTTTTGTATTGTGATCACAGGGATGATTTGACATTTTTTATGATGTAGCTATGTAATCACTATCTTACCTTTCAGCCCTATTCCAGCAGCATCAGTTTTATATGAGAAGATGGGTTCATGTAATTATTACCTGAGCATCTCTATGATTTCAGCCCCATCCCAGCTGTTCATGTCTGTAACCTTTACAGACTTTTTTACCGACTGAACATTCCCTCACCTGTGAAGATTACAGCACCTTTTATCCACGCTAAAATGCTTTGTAAAAACACAGTTCAACATTAACATTTGGGTCACACAACTACTGGCTGCCAGACAGCTTTTACTGGCCGCAAACAAAATCATATTGTTGAAGCCAGGTGTAACAAAATCCAACAAAATATAGTTCATCAAGAGAACTGCAAAATTGTAAAACTCAGAAATCTCAGTTACAGTGGTATAGATAGAAAGGAAAGGTGAACCTGGCAGTGGGTTATGAGTTTTGGCTCAGTAATGTAATAATTCCATAGTACTGTACTGGGATTTCTGATTGAAATGGCCTTAAAATGGGTTGGGTGGAGGTGATCTGATTGTCTAGTTTTGTATTTCTTGTGAAACAGAGCTGTGTACAACTCATAACAATATTCAGAGGTGATTATGGTCAGTCTTTTGTCAGAGGTCCTTCAATACAACATGAATTCACATTGTAATGTATTAATTTTAAAGCATAACCAACGATTAGGTAACACTTTACAATAAGAGTACAACAATTAACGTTAGTTAACGTTAGTTAATGCCGTAATGGTTAATTAACTGTTAGTTAATGATTATTATGGCATTTACTAATGTTAATAATATCTACAATAACCCTTAAATAACATTCAGACAACCAAAACAAATCAGGATTCCTGGTTTGTACTTTTTCAAATAAAACATTTCTTAGGCTGGCATACAATGGACAATGAAAAACAAAATATAAGTCATCCTCTACATTTCCTAGATCACATAAAGTACACAAATGCTGTTCTTCTGGTACCCCTTGATACTTACCCACCTCAACTGCCAGAGGCAAGACGCCCGCTCTCAATTGGGCACAGAGGGATATAAATTAATATCTTAGCATGAACAGCATTAGCACAGGATTAGCACATGATTCTTAGACACATTAGTTAACTGTTACTTAATGTTTATTACAGCATTAACTAACGTTAATTGCTGTACTCTTATTGTAAAGTGTTACCAACGATTTAGACTTTCTCCCTTGTATTTAAACTCTCGGTCAGTCCTGTGTGCTCTGGTAATTCCTAGATGTCTGAAGAACCTGAACACTACATTTTCATTGGAATTGGAACAAAGTGCTTACAGCCAAAATGCCCTTATTTGCAAACGGGACATGTAAAAATGGCAAGGTGTGTAACTAGCTTGCAGCATTTACTGAGAACCAATGCTCAGAAAGCATGGAGTCTGTCCAGACTAAGGGTGTTTTCAGACCTGTCCCGTTTGGAGCAGTTGTTCCGAAACAGGGAGCGTTTCCCCCTAAAGATCGGTTCGTTTGGACATATGTGAACACAGCAATCGCGCTCGGATGCGGGACAAAACAAGCGGGCCGAGATCGCCTAGAAGAGGTGGTCTGCTCGCTTCCATTCGAGCCCTGGAGCGGTTCGTTTGCAGTGAGAACAGAATCGACACAGCAACCGACACAACTCACTCATAACTGTGGTTCAACCAGCGTCAGAGCCCATCTTCGTCGGCGATTCCTTGTCGCGGCACATCTTCTTCTCAGTAGATGCAGTATGATATTATTTTCCTGCGCAGTCTTGATTCCCAGTAGAACGGGATGTTTTCCTTCGTTACAGAACACTGGTACATTAACCACAGAAACACACAAACAAACTTGCCACACATGCTGAAAATGCTCCATGGTTTTTGTTTTTCCCGGGGTAAGAACGGAAGCAAACTTCTTTCGGGGTAATTTCTGACCAATGAGAGAACAGTTGGTTCGCGCACGGCATTTGTTTACAGCTTTGAACCGCTACAGACGGCTGCCCTGTGAACACAAACGCCCCAAACAAAAAACGAAACAACTGTATCGATTTAGTCCCTGAATCGGAACAAAGCAAACGGGCCACAGGTCTGAAAGTACCCTAAGTTCACTGGAACCTTCCAGTGAACTTTAGACTTGGAAAAGTGCAAAGGAACCAGTAAAGTTGGAACTCCACGTCGATGTTACCCAGAAGATCTGAAAGCTGCAAGTCTGACAAAGTACCCGTACATGGGGTCACGACAAAATGGCAGACAACAGTTGACGATTCAAAACTCCTTGTAGTCTTTATTTTACAATGGTATAGATTTATAACAGTACATAGCACTAGAGATAACTAGCTGTGGCTAGCCTAGCTAATGTTGGCGGCTAACCTTAGTGGCTAACATTAGCTATCATCATTGACTCTTGTTAGCGAGTCATTTGCTGTCAACCTCCAGTCAGTGGAACGCTCCATAAGCACAGACACTCCCTGCTGGCCCAGTCAGCCTGATGTTAGCCAGGCTAGCTCTGTTGTGCTGATATGTCCTCCCCTGATGGTGCTGCTCTTCTGCATCGGCCAGAAATATGGAACAAACAAGGCATGGCTGCACAACTCAAATATGAGATGCAATGGAATGAATGTTATGTGCAAAAAGGACATTTGAATGTAACCCCTCTGCAAACACCGACATACTGGTTGGTACCACTGACATCTTGGTAACTGATTCTTATGACATTTATGTTTGTAAATTCATAATGCCATTCCATGTAACCTGTTACCTCCCAACCCTGCAAATCAGATCCTCCTGCCACCCCCGACGTACTCTGGACTGCCAACCTGAGTGCTGTAGCCCTACACAGCCAGCAGGGGGCACCAGACAGTTGGCCTGGTGTGGTGGTGACCTCCATGACCTTTGCCACATCACTCTGGACAAATCGCCTGCCACTCTGTAGGTGGCATGACAGGACAGTAAGTGAGGCAGCTGCAGGACTGGGATTATTTCTAATCTGGTTTTCTACAGCACGGTTTTTCTCCACATTCATGTTCCACTTTATGATGTTCAGGGGACCCCCAGTGAGAGTTCCCAGCCACCATCTCCAGGGCAGCATGCAGGGTTACAATTTTTGGCCATAGGGGCGCCGGCAGTGGTTTAGCGGTGGGATACTGTTGGGTTTTTGTTGGCTTCCGGGGCGCAAGGGAGTCATTTTGTCCAGAGCGCCAAGATAGGTAGAGCCGGCATTGCAAGGGAGGTCAGTAATTGTCAATTATTATGGGAAAGAGTTTCATCTGTGTTTCCTCATGCTTTTCCTTAAAATTTCACTCATTCAATCCCATCTGAATAAGGCTTTACTCTTTATTCTTGTTTCAAGCAGTTTTGCAGCCCTTTTTTTAATACTTATATTTGTAATCATTGGTTTAAAATATGTTACACTCCTTATGAAACAGTAATTTTAATAATGAACTTAAAAAATATAAATGAGACAAAGATGTTTGTTGATATTTCATATTTAAATCATGGCTTTCCTAACTCTATTACATGTTGTCTTACTTTAGCTCACAGTACCTAACGGATAACCAAATCTTCTGTTTTACCTCAAAATATGGCCAAGTGTCCCTCCATTTGTCATTATCCATTGTTTTCTTTTTGTTGTTAACTGCACCAAGCAATTGACTGGCCACTAGAGGGTTTCAAGAGCACAAAATCCCTTTCAAAATACACAAAGCCACTCCTCCCCTGGTGGATCACTTGTTGAAACTGAAAGTAAAGAAAAAAGTGTGTTTTTTTTTAGATGGTTTACATTTTATACTCACAAGACTCCTGTTGGATTGCATTTTCAGCTACAAGGTAAGCTCTGAATGAACATTTCCTGTGGCTGCATTTCTGATTCATGAGGCACTTGTGTGACTGATCTTAATTTTGGATGTGTTTATCGCAGAGCACACAGTTTCAGAGAAGCTTTGAATGAAGCTGATGCATCGGGACAGTGGAGAGGACAGAGCAGGAGCTTATGGCCTTCGGCCGATGTAGAAATTTAGAAAGCTCAGGTCACTGTAGGTGTATGTGTAGGTGTAGGTGTAGGTCTGGGGAAAGACCCACAGTGGCGACTCTCACATTGCAATGTGCAATGTGGGAAAAATGCACGCAATATGGCTTAATGTAGCTTTAAGTCAGAATGCAGTGAAATGATCATGCTGTGTCAGATTCCAACCATTTGTAAGAAGTGCAGCGTGGGACACTGCAGTACCACACTGAGCTTTTTGCTTATAGAATCTGAGCTTTCACCCTGTGTGGGATATAAGAGCATAATGGCCACTGTGTGAATATAGCAAATGGAGCCTCAGTTTCATGCAGTGAACACATAACTTCCAAGAAGCCTCAGGTCCATTACTGTTAGCTCTTTATTAGCATCTCTCCAAACTGGATTGGCACTGGCGATCTGGGATTTGCATCCGGCTGCTGATGTACAACTCTATTCTTAATCTTGTGAAATACCAGCCACCCTCCATGGGATTCCCTGACAGCCGTGCCCTTTGCTGTGTTTGTTAATGCTTTCAGGGGGTGAACAGGAGGGACATTCTCCTTCTCCTGCAGCAGCTAACTCTTGTGCGTAGGACTCCTTGTATAACTTATATACAATAACACCATGTGCTTCAACTTCCAACAAATAAACTTTTTATTGACAACACATCATGCTGAACTCGTCTTCCAAAAATAATATGTGGGCTTTTAAAACTGAACTTTTGATCGCATTTTGCTTTTATTACATTGTGCAATAATGGACACAATTTTTTTCCATAGAATCAGAGATTGTTAGTGTTTTTGGAATACGGCTTTATCATGAAGACTTGCGAGTAAAACTTTCTTGGTCAGAGGTTGAAGACATGATGCACAAATTATGCATTATGGGGGAAATATCCCTTTAAAAGGTGTTACGTGTCAAATTTGGATCTGCTGTTTAAGTAGCAGCAGAAACCAGGAAGGGGCTGCTTTGCACAAAAGCCACAGCTTCATTCAATTTCTAACCACTCTGACCAAATATGGGCCGTCATCAACTCTTCTCTTTCTTTGGGTGCTTCAAAGCAAGTGGCAACACACTCATTACGACACAAAGGAATGAAGATGATGTGTAAAGTGTAATCCTCCTTTTGAGAGACACAAAATGTTACAAATTGCACCTTTACATTAACACACCCAGAATATACGATACGCTGCAATCCCTCTTACGTACACATTTTCTGGTGGAGGGACAGATTCACTCCACCCAATTTCCCGTCATCAAAACACAACACTGCTGCTGCTTTCATGAAAACGAATGGACGACGTTATTAAGTTTGAAGTCTGTGGAAGTTCATTTTCACATTGCAGTGGAATGAATGGAAACCAACAGCTGAATAAAAGGCAGGAGAAATCTAAAAGGCAACGGTTTGCTTTGGGAAAAGGTGAAGTGGACCGGATGCATGTTGTAGATATTGCGCTTAACACACAGAATCACTGGGATGGTCCTTAAAAGTCAGGGACCATATGGGAATATTTCTTCCATCATTTCATAATATCGCCTGACCTGTGACATTTTCCCACAGTTTAGTGGAAAAATTGGATCCTCGTTTTTCTCTTTATGGATTTCCTTTGGCTTGCTCCAAGTGATGGCTGTATGTAATCACACCGTATTGTGGGGGAAGTTTGGTCAATTTTACAATGGGCCTTTTAAATAGATAAATTAAATTAGATACAGTTTGCATGGCTTAATTAGTTGGTTTTTTTTTTCCAATTTGTGTTTCTGTTCAAGAAATGTTTTGTTATGCATTGCATTCTCACAGTCTCTCTGCTAACAAGGTTTAAAAGCATAATTTTGTACTGCTCCATGGACGCAGCATATAAACAGAAGTGTTGTTTTGCGCTTGCTATTCCCAACATAATCTAAAACCAGCAGGGAGCTCTTCAAAACAAAATGGTTGCCATTTTGGATCCAATGTCGCTTCTACCGTGTGAGGAAATAGGACCAGGCAGGAATCTCGTCAACATGAATGTTAGTTACACTATTGTGGCGGTTACCTGCTGTGTTTCCATCCGAGAGGCCATTCTGATGTAGGCAGCAGACCCGGCACTTCATTTTCCTGAAATAGGTAGGTCTATGTGTTTCACAGTACCTGTTTGTCAGCCTCTTATTGTGTTTAAGACCAGAAATCAAGTCCTTGGCAGGGGGGGGTAAAACCAGTGCAAAAGGGCAAACGTGTCATGTCTATTATCAGTAATATATGTAACCCCAGGTTCTGTTTTCCTTCTGTCTTTATGGTTCCGCCAGCTTCTGTCCCTCTCCCTCCCTTTGAGCAGAGGGCCAGATGTAAGAATATAAAATGAACATCTCATTACATGGCTGGCTGCCTTATTGAGCACCATTGACAGGTGGAGGGAGGCTGGCCCTTTCACAGGTGAAGAGAAAGTTTATTAACATTCTGCTGGGATGGAGAATTCAATAATCCCCCCTCCAGTTCCCAATGAGTGTGGCTGATTAGAAGGTTTCACTCTTGGTTGGGGCTTGTGTGTGTGTAAAATGCACAGGCATATTCTCATTTTTGACAATGCATACAGACAGCAGGTGTTTCTTATCTGTCTGGATGTACAGCAGGTGGGCATGTTCTATCACAACAGAAGTGAAAATAAATCTCCTGTTGCCCATTGCTGCAGTTTTCCTGACAAAGTAGGGGTCAGAGGTGACAAGTCCCTGTTCTTCTGACTTGGGCTTCCCACGGATTCCGGAGAACCCGTTTTCCAGTTATGGAAAGCAGTCATGGAAAACACCTGGAAAATTTGGAAACGAATAAAATATCGTGGAAATATTAGCATGATTGGCCGAGATTGCATATTCAAATGTTTTCATTGCGCATTTTTAGCAGCTTTTCAAACCCTATCATACCCAGCTGTTGTGTTTTGGCATACTTCCATCACGTGTATGGAAAAACCAAACAGGTCAAAAACATGTGAAACTGACACTTTGATTAAACACTGTGTCGTCAACACATCTGCTTATGTGTTTCTAAGGTGTTTATTTTTGTTAAACATAAACATGTACAGTGCACAAACATGACAACATGTAATTTGGAACATCAATTTCATGCAATTTTGAGCTATTTGGCGGCGGCGTCCTCTCTGAGTCATTCTGCTGTGAGTAACAGCAGAATGCATGTACATGAGTCATAGGTCCTCAATAAATCCTGGAAAATATCTTCATTAAAAGAGCGGGAACCCTGTTTTGTCCTATCACTCACTATTAACTTCCTCCTACAATACAGCAGTAAACTCAGAGAACAGACTGAAATTCTAAGACTATTTCTCTAAAATGGAGCTCTGTAGACATTATTTGAATAATCTAAGCGCACAGTGTGAAGAGCAAGTGCATTTAGGGAGTGTCCAAGTCCACGTTTGTCATTTAAACAGTGGGGAAAAAGGGTTGTTGTGTCAGGCACATGGTTCAAAAGGGTCGTATTGAGTCTCTTCATTAGTCATAACTGTGTTTTTTGGGTGTAGCATGCAGTAAACCAACCGTCTCCCATCCCCTTTAAAAGCCAGGTGTGTCACACCTTGGTGGACTGCTGTTATATATGGTGGATGTTCCAGGTAAGAGGGAGGGCTTCTCTGCAGAGGAAACAGATCTGCTCGTGCACCGAGTGAAAGTGCACCAGCAGATCATCCATGCCAGTGGTGTTACCAGGGGATGTCTTCTGTTTTGTAGTTTTCATCTCAAGACTACCGAAATTCTGTACTGCTTGTAAATGAGGGCCATTTTAATGGCCCTTTCCTTCACTGTCTTTGTGGAGAGAGGCATGTCTTTAATTTTCTGTATTATCTCGGTTTTGTTTTTGAAGTCTGAAAATAGGTGCTCTGATATTTTGATGAATGAATTCTTCATGTAATCACCATCTGTGAACGGTTTTCCACGCTTTATTATCTCTCGGGTTGCAACAAAACTAGCAGCAGTAGTGGAGTTTGGAGATGCAATCCACTTCTTGAATCTATCTTTGCGCTCCTAATTTCTCCAGAAGTCGGCCTACTCCAATCGCACTTTTTCTCTCACTCCCAACTGGGTGGTCGGCTGCAAATTTAGCATGCCTTCCCTCTTTTTCCCTTTGGGATCCATGGCCCATGACACACCCGCCGGTTTGTTTGCAACAGCCACCTGCCTAACACCGCGCCGCGCTGAAACGTGTGTCACAAGCTATGACGCAAATCTTCATTGACAGAAATGTTGAAATTTAATATTTCTTATACACATTTTTACAGTATTGGAAAACGTTAAGAATGTTTGTCATGTTTGTCCTCCTACAGAAACCATATTAAAACAAAAATATATCCCGCCCCATCTTTTTCCATTTTCATACATTTTTGAAAAAGCTCCAGGGAGCCACTAGGGTTCCACAGACGCCACAGATGGTTTCATTTGTGACGTCACTTACCTTTCCGGATCCGTGTGTTTAGCCGACAGACGGACTTCTTTGTGACGTCACATTCCTGGTCTGCTGTAGCGGGAAATGAGCACAAATATCATAAAGATGACAAAGGAGGAGGAAAATGATGATGTTCTGAGACATCTCTCTCTCTCTCTCTCTCTCTCTCTCTCTCTCTCTCTCTCTCTTGCACGTTTAGCCGACTGACGTCTCCTTTGTGACGTCACTTACCTTTCCAGACCCGCGCGTTTAGCTGATACACAGTGTTTTTTGTGACGTCACACTCCTGGTCTGCTGAAGCAGGAAACGAGCACAAAGATGATAAAGATGACAGAGGAGGAGGAAAATGACGATGTTCTGAGACATCTCTTTCTCTTTCTCTCTTGTGCGTGTCGCCGACTGACGGTCTCCTTTGTGACGTCACTTACCTTTCCGGATCCGCATGTTTAACCGACTAATGGTCTCTTTTGTGACGTCACATTCCTGGTCTGCTGCAGTGGGAAACGAGCAGAAAGATGATGAAGATGACAGAGGAGGAGGAAAATGACGCTGTTCTAAGACATCTCTCTCTCTCTCTCTCTCTCTGTCTTGCACGTGCAGCTGACAGAAGGTCTCCAGCTGACAGAAGGTCTTCTTTGTGACATCACTTACCCTTCCAGACCCGCGTGTTTAGCCGACAGACGGTCTCCTTTGTGACGTCACTTACGTTCCCAGAAACGCGCGTTTAACTGACAGACAGTTTCATTTGTGACGTCACTTACCTTTCCAGACCCACGCGTGCAGCCGAAAGACGGTCTTCTTTGCTTGTCGTGCGATTGGGTTCTATCCTTGCAATCATAGTTTTGACACACTTACCTTTCCGGATCCGCGCGTTTGGCCGACAGACGGTCTCCTTTGTGACGTCACTTACCTTTCCGGATCCGTGCATTTGGCTGACAGACGGTCTCCTTTGTGACGTCACTAACCTTTCTGGACCCGCGCGTTTGGCCGACAGACGGTCTTCTTTGTGACGTCACTTACCTTTCCGGATCCTGTTGACGAAAACCCCTGTAGTCCAATTTAGGAGTTTGCTGTTATGGTGTGAGTTTATTGAAGTTTATCGGCACATTGGTTAACTGACCGACACAGAGGGTATCTGGTACGGTGAGCTGACCAAGAGCAATGTCAGGGGAAGACCTTTATACAGTGAGTACAGATGGTATGTAAATAGACAGAGAACAAAAGGCGAGGGAAGGTATTGTAAGGCAGTGATCAGGTAGGGTGCGGTTCCGAATGGGAACAAAAGACAGGGTAAGTGCTCATGTGCATGCCCACAGGATTAAAGGCCATTCCAAGACGACAGGATGGGCCCGTCAATAGCGAGTCTGAATCAATCAGGAAGTCTGAGCCGCCCAAAATGTGTATTTTCCTTCCACAATCCACGCGTTTAGCCGATAGACGGTCTCCTTTGTGACGTCACTTACATTCCCAGGTCCACGCGTGCAGCCAAAAGACGGTCTCCTTTGTGACATCACATTCCTGGTCTGCTGAAGCGGGAAACGAGCACGCAGGTAATAAAGATGACAGAGGAGGAGGGAAAAGACAATGTTCTGAAACATCTCTCTCTCTCTCTCTCTCTCTCTTGTGCGTGTCGCCTACAGACAGTCTCCTTTGTAACGTCACTTACCTTTCCGGATCCGCACGTACAGCTGACAGAAGGTCTCCTTTGTGACATCACTTACCCTTCCAGACCCGCGCGTTTAGCCGACAGACGGCCTCCTTTGTGACGTCACTTACATTCCTGGAACCGCGCGTTTAACCCTTTAGGCGCCGGAGTTTTTTTCCCGCGGCTTCTCCCGCGTCTGCCACGACAACCGCGGTTGTTTTCATCCCCACTACATTCACCCATATTTGCGGTGTTATGAGCCCCCCTGCCACCTCGACCACATCCCCTGCTTGGCGTTCACAGAATGCTTCCACCCCGGCCACGCTGAGGTGAACCATCCGCTATACAATGTGCTGATTGTGGACTATGGCGCGCGGACTCGCCGTCACTACTAACGTCAGTTTCTGCTTCACTGGACAACTGCATGTCTTCCTCCTCGGAATCGGAGTCAGCCAGTACCTGACGAAGTACTTCGTCGACGGTAAACCGACCTCTTGGCATCGTGAGTAAATGAAAAAACACTCTTTCGCTCTGCTCTGCTCTCGCTACGCTTAGCACTACTACCACTGCTTCGCCGCCGTGTGTCTTGCTTGTTGCAGTTTTGCGACTTTGGCGCTTAAAGGGTTGACTGACAGATGGTTTCATTTGTGACGTCACTTTGTCATGTCTTAGAAAGTATGTGTTGTTTTGTTATGTCTTGTCTCGTGACTTCCTGTTTTATTTTGAAATCCCACTCTCCTCTTGTGTCAGGTCACTTGCCCTTCCCCTTGTGTGTTTCCCACTAGTCTGATTGTCTGCCACGCCCTGATTGTTTCCACCTGTTTCCCATTACCGTGTGTGTGTATATATAGTCCGTGTTTCCCTTTGTCCTGTGCCAGTTCGTCCTTCTTTGTCCTGTTTGGTCCTGCATTGTCATGCCACGTCCATGTTCCTTGTCATGTCAAGTTAAGTCTAGCCAAGTCAAGTCAGGTTTTGTATTTCCTTTGCTACTTTGTTTTGTCTTTGATTTTTGTCTTGCCTTTGTTTCTAGTAATTCCTCGTTAAGAGTGATTTTCTGTTGCTACTTCTGTTATAGAGAATTTCAGTTGTTACTTTTGCTTATTACTACTTTTGTCAGTGAATTTTGTTACTTTTCTTATTGAAAGACTGTTTAGTTGAACTCTTGTTTGAGTCGTGCAATTGGGTTCTATCCTTGCAATCATAGTTTTGACACGCTTACCTTTCCGGACCCGTGCATGCAGCCGACAGACGGTTTCATTTGTGACGTCACTTACCTTTCCTCGCTGACTTTCAGTGGACACCGTTTGTGTGGTGACCACACGGAATTAAAACCATAGAAATCGATTAAAACAGGTCACGTGCGAGGAGCACGCAATGCGTTATTAGGAGGTCATGCTCATTTCACGGATTTCTGTGAGAGCAGGTTAACCCCACGCCTCCCTCCCCAGATTTCCACGGTGACAGTCAGTGAGGACAATACTTCCGAGCGGAAGCTACATCAGCGATAGTGGTAGCAGCGTCCATAGCAACAGCCATAGCAACGATAGAAACCTGAAAGAATCTTCGTAATAACTAACAAAGTAAACATCATGTACATTAACTGAACGAAGATTTTGTAAATAAAATGCACATTTCCCACTAGAAATGTTATCAAAACGCATTTGAATGCATAAGCTCTCTTAAAATATTGCATTTTCCACTGAGAATAAAAGGAATGTGCGACATTTATTTTGTTTTCACAGTAAGACCAGCCTGCAGCGCATAGGTCACGTGATCACAACTTTCTGGTTCACAATTACGTGGGAAATATACGAATTATAGTGCAATATTTTTCATAGGAATTTGTACGAACGTTGAATGAGAACAGCCTGTAATTTTTAGCCCTTGTTGCCATAGCAACCTCACTCCCCCATCTGAAAGAGGGGGCGGGGCACCCGTTAGAACAGCCAATTTTGGGAACAATCCGTGCAATTTGGGTCTGGAGGTGGTGGGCGGGGGCCCCCAGAGGACAGCCAATAGAAACCCGTTTCCATTCGATGGGGATTTTGGAGTAATTCCTGTAATCTGGGTAAACTGGGTTGCAAAAATTGCACAATTCCGCCCCATTGAATGAGGGGATTTTTGAGTAATTTCTTCCCATCGAATGGAGTGATTAATTGTAGATCGGGTGGGTCACCTTATCCTATCTTAATGTTCAGTTTTTTCATTAGCTCTTCAATGTCAGTTTTAAAAGACAAGTTGCCATCCAACCGTGCTCTTACACAGAGGATGATGCTTGAATTGGGACTACCCTGATGGTTTTTAATGACCAAGGCTGCGGGACCATTATTTCTAGCTCTGGTTAACATATAGGCCTATACGTTGTCTTTTTGGCACCAGCTTGAGATCAGGAAGGGCATATTATATGGCCACGCAATCAACCAAATTTCTGAAAGCTTGCTTTACCAAGGAAGCTGCAGAATAAATCACTGTCATCCACATAAAGATGAGTAGTACTGTGCTCTATCACCCATACTGTCGTATCGCTGTACCTCTTTTTCACATGTAGAAAGTTTGACTGGTGACCATCAGTTACTGAATCCAGATCTATCAGTGAGAAAATCTGTACATTTCTGTGTCTGTAAAATCTGTCATAATGTAGAAGTGCTGGTACTGTGTACCAGCCCACTTCAAACACTGACTGTCAGCATCGTTGTGATAATTAGAAATAGGATGTGTGTGAATTTTTAGAAGGCTGTGATATTTTCACCCAGAATCACACCTCATGGATGAATGTCAACATAAGCAGTAAATATAGATGAAAATCCACCATTTTTGGCAGCCAGGGGATAACTGTGAAAAATCACAGTTACATTCACACTAATACAATCAACCACACAACCACACTGACAAAAAGAAAATACATAACAGAAAATATCTAAATATCTGCTGTAGTTCATTTAGCGCTAATTTATATATGAGCCCAAATCAGCCCTAAATGAACTTTGACAGTAAATTTAATGACTATTTAAAGGAATATTTGCATATCTCTCACCTTTTTTTAGTGATGTATCGAAGGCTTGGCTGAGTTTCCAGTATTACCCTCCAGACAGCCCACAAGATAAATCAAGGAATATGAGTGAACTCAGAACTATTACTAGATGGGAAGCCTTTTTTTGTGGGAAACACTTCAGAGAGATTGTTTTCATAAATGATAGCATGTGATTTCTGTCAGTCTTTCTGTATGTATGGTCAGATACACGTTATGTTTAATTTCAATCAGTTCCCAACTAACTGGAAGTGGAAACTACAGTGGATACAGATACTGAATCTACTTTCTGAGTGACTTTATTCTGAAAGCCTAAACATCAGGATCATCCAAAATCCATTTCTTGGTTTGTAATTATGCCAATATTTTGTTATGTGCTGATGAGTAGTAGGCCCCAATAATTTTAGTTAAGTTAAATTTAAGGTGTTAAACAAATGAACTTATTGCCAAAGGAATATTATATATTGTAATAATATGTAATACAATATAATTCTACATTATAAAAGGCCTGGTAGTGTGTAATGACACCTGGGCTGCAGTTGTGGTATACTGACCCCTCTGTGTTTGCTTCACATTCACCCATTCACACTAATGGCAGAGGCCGCCGTGCAAGCCGCCAACTTCCTCATCAGCAGCAGTTTGTTAGGGGCGGATCTCACATGGTGGCATGGGATGGTGGCTGCCACCTTAAAAATAGGCCGTGCCACCCCAGCTGCCACCTCAGTTTGGGCAATCTCATGTAATGCTACACAGCTTCTCTGCACACACACACAGCTTCCAGACTGTTCACCAAACTCTCATGTGGAGAGCCAGCTTCTCCAAGACCCTGCAAAGGTAAGGTTTTTTCTTTTTTTTTTTTTTTTTTAAATGAAGGATTAAAGCCAGTAGTCTTTGAACTGAGCTTTTGTCATCCTCCTGTTTTATTTTTATCGAGGGCTCAAATATTTTATGACTCTTTTTTTTCTTACATTTGCACTGTCTGCTACAGTTGTGCTTTCTATACATTAATAAGTCGTATAAATACTCAATGATACCCAGTGCTGAACAGTAACAAAGTTAATTTACTTGACTATTGCACTTAAGTGCATTTTTTGAGCATCTGTACTACTTTACTTTTTTTTTTTTTTTTTTTTTTAAATATGACGTTTACTCCACTACATTTCTTTTTGTTTTCCTTTCTAAAATGTGATGGTACTTTTGACTGATATATCTTTGAATATTGTTGTTTGAAGTCAGCTGCTGAATTGTTTTTCCTTTCTAAAATGTGATTGGCCCAACACTGTGTTCCTTACAAGAGAAAAGACAAACACAGTCTCCACTAGAGACCCGTTTCACCTCATTTGAGACGTAAAACACACACACGTGTGTGTGTGTATGTGTGTTAAATGAAAAATGAAAATGACAATGGCTGTCCTTTGTATTCAATGGCATTTCTATGCTGAAGTTTTAATAGGCCTCTGTGCAGGCTTTGTGTAGCAAAGTGGTTTCACAAGCAAGTCGGTGCATTAATCAGGTGATTTCAGAGAGTTACCAGCTACAGCTATGCATTGATATGAAAAAGGTGTCTTTTTTTTTTTTTTTTTTTTTTGGCATTTCTGCTTTATTTGACAGTCACAGCAGAGAGAGAGAGACATGACAGGCAGGGGAGAGAGACAGGATGACGTGGAGCAAATGGAGCAAGTTTTGAATACTTCGGTATTTTAAAAAGCAAATACTCCAGTATTGTAACTCAAATACTGACTGAGCAACTTTCACTTGTAGTGGAGTAATATTTAAGCAGGAGTATCTATAGTTTGAATCAAGTAATGGGGTTGTGCACTTTGTCCAGCACTGAGAGCTCAGTGTCGTTTATTTTCTATGGTCTCCAGGCTTCCCTGGACAGATCATGGACATCGCTGTCCCACATATTGTCTGAGGGGGAGAGGGCTGAGAGCCACACCAGGACCTCCTGGTGACCTCCTCCACCAGGAGACCTGGCAGGTGCTGGTCCACCGCTCCTCCCTCAAACAAGTCAACTCCCAGCAGCTGCTGAAGGTAACGTTACTGATCTGTGGTCACACTGCCAGAGACTATGTGATGAGTATGGACAAACAAACAAATAAATAAATAAATACTTACTCACTCACTCATTGTGAAAACTCATCATCTCTGTCATGTTGGCCTTCGCTGCTGCCCAGATCTGCTCTCATGATATTTTATTGTGGCGACTGTCTGAAGGCCCAGTCCTTCCTTGTTGACACACACAAGGTAGGACTGTCAGTGAGCGCTGAGTACACCACAGTCCTCTGCGTTTCACACTGTGGCTCCCTGTCAAGATTCCTGATAATTCATAGTTCATGACTTTGTTGAAAAACTAGTGCTGCTATTTTGCTACTGTTCTTCTGAAAAGTGATTGTCAAGAACAAGCAAGTTGACACAGAAATCATCGAGGAAAAGTTCTGATTGTGAAAATTTGTAATTCCTCCAGGTGGCAGAGGAAAAGCAGGAGGCCAGTCTCCTTCAGCGTGCTGCTCAGTACCAGGTGACTCCAGTCAACAAACAACTTATCTCTGTGCTGCAAATTAAATCATATCCCCCTTAGTATTTTGGAAAATACAAATATTAGTATTGATAATGTCATAACATTCTACCAAGGATGTAAACATTTCTACCCTACAACCGACAAAATCTACCTGCACGCTGGCCATTTGACATGCACTGTTAACCCATTTTACATGCACTGTTTACCACATATTTATTGTGCTTTTATCGTATTTTATACTGTGCACTAGCATGTGTGTGTGTGTGTGTGTGTGTGTGTGTGTGTTATTGTGTGTATTTTTATGTATCTTGTGATTTATGTTTTTTGTCTTTGTGTCATGTATTTTAATCAGCTCCTATGACATTTTAATTTCCCCTCGGGGATTAATAAAATTATCTATCGATCTAATAGCGTCACTTCAGAGAAGAAGAGACAGTTCATTTACAAATAACATCTGACTTCTTTTTTCTTTTGTTTATTTTTTTTTGACAGGTTGCTGCCAGTGGGGCAGTGCAAAAAGAGAAGATGAAGAAGAGGAAGAAGTTCTTCTCTTTGCTCTGTGGCCTGTTCCGTCCCAAGAGGACATAATTCCATCCTGTGGCAACACACCATCACCATAGCCACTTCCCACTGTCATAGTGACAGGACGTTGGTGTAGGGCTGTGGATTTATTTATTTAAAGATGTCTGTATAAGTTCCCAGACATCCAGGTCATGGTTATCCATGTAGACTTGAGTCAGGATCAACTAGAAGCTTCTTCAGTTCTGACTGCAGGGACCTTCTCCAGGTGGTTGAAGGAGTGTTGGAGCAGTCACCTGAGTCCAGGTGTGAACCATGGTCAGGGGTGGACTGGCCATCGGGCACACTGGGCATTTGCCTGGTGGGCCGATGTGCTATGTGGGCCGCCTGCATAATGATTCCGGTAAATGAAGCCATTGCAAGAGTTTGTTTACTAACCACTCTTGAGACACGCTGCTCTGCGGCCCATTGGTTATTTTTCTTCACTGACACGGGGCTGGCCCAATCATATCACGAGCCTTTGGCTCGGTGTGCCGGTGTGCAGTGCAACGTGGGTCGAACGTTATCTCATAGGAAAATTACAGACATGTTTGCCACGGCAGGGTCATCACAGTTATGTAATGTTGGACATTGGGGTGATCATTTTCCCTGTCTACTTTTGCTGAGATCCGCACACCTCCTGCAGAGAAAATCGTCTCCATGGTGAAACTGAAGAGGCGCATCAGCTAGAGATGATGAAGCCTGAGATGCACTGATCACACAGGCTCTGTGGCTGCTCTGATCTGGTCATATGGGCACCAAAATGAAAATCAAGAGGTTATGCAGAACACACGCACTGCTCAGATTGACAGTGTGGACCAGGCATTACATATGTAACCCTGAAACATAGATATGTATTGTACTATTCTCAATGGGCCTCATTCACTAATATGTTTGTAGAAATGTTCTTACTTTGCTCACAAATTAAGTGAGCGCTCACAATGACCACCAGACTGTGGAGACTGAACACTGACCAGGCTGCCAGCTTCATACACAACACTCTACTCAGATAGCGGAAATGAATAAATCTCACATTACAGTGTAGAAATTCAGCTACACTTTAAAAGTGGAAACAGAACAATTTTCAGATATTAATAATATATTGATAATTTCATTATGTTAATGATGATTTTATAATTACTAAATTGTGAATTGTTATTAGTAGAAATAGTTCTAAATTTGTCCACAGGTTAACAATAAAACCAGGTAAGAACATTTTGGTGAATACCATGTTTTTGTACATCATCAAAATCTATTTTTCCATGCAAATGACTTAACTACTAAAGATATACAGCTGTCAAATATGAATAAATGTAAAAGTATTGCTCTGTTCTCTCCAGCTTTGTTCTTCATAGTATAACTTTCTAAGGACACCATAATCTTTTTTCATGTGCATATGTGTAAAATTAATGAATGCCTGAGTGGTGCACTGCTCTTAGTTCATTACAGTATCTTTGTCATACAAGAGAACATCTTTCTCAGTGCACATGAGCATGAATGCCCCCAGGTACTCCTGGTTTAAAGTACACACTAACCTTCAAACATAGATATTGCACTATTCTCTACATCACAATGTCTTTTTCTTCAATATCAAAATCTATTTTCAGTGCAAATGAGTATTGACAACAAAATATATCCAACCCTCAAACATGAATAAATGAAGAATAAAATAAAAGTTCTCTCTAACTTTGTTAGATTATTTTGTGCTAGTCTGTTTTTCCCCGTGCATGAGTGTAGCTTCAAGGAAACATGGCCGATCCTAAAACATTAATGAACGCCTGAGCATTGTACTCATCTCTGCACCTCTGTTTATTACAGTATCAGTGTCCAAAGACATGAGAATTTCTTTCTCAGTGCACAAGCATGAATGCCTCCAGGTGCTTCTGCATTAAGGTCTGTTTATTTATGAATTTCACTGGTGAGAAGCTTCTCTCACAGGCTACTTGTGTGATGGATAGTGTTAACTGTAACTTATAGGAGACTGTACTGAGAGAGGATGACATGAACACAAATGATGTAGTTTTTAAGAGAAGAGAAGAGAAGAGAAGATAAGATAAGATAAGGAACAAGTTTTGTTCTATAGTTCCACATCCTGCTCTTGCATGGAAGGATCCTCCTCACTTCATTGTGGCATCTCGCTGGCTGGCCTGATAGTGTAACCCTCCAAGAGGGGACATCTTTAATCGGTCCTGGGACTGGCTGAGCAGCTCACCACATACTGTGCCAACTGCAGCTCTACAGCCAAACCTAAGCAGACATTTGCTCATTTCTTTGAGATCTGAGATGGGAAGCACATTTTCCCTCACTTGAGCAAAGCTTCTAGGGTTCAGACATGCAAAATCTGAGCAATGTTTTGCATTAACAGAAAAACCTCTTGTGAATACTGTCTATCACAGTGTCTACAATGACACTGTGTACTCTGCCCTTATAGTCAGTATCAGGCGATGCCAGTGGCTCATCTTCTGCGAGCTCTCTTGGCATTTTTCTCTTCTCCCTTTTCTCAGAAGGTTAGTCTGAACTACCAGCTCAGTCTTCCTTCTCACACAGCTTTCCATTTGCCCACTCACCAAACTCATCAGCTGTTTCTCTTAACTCCCTCAAAGTTCCTAGAACACTTCCTAAGGCTGTCCTCTGTCCCAGGGCCGTCCGGTCCATAGGGCAGGTTAGGCAAATGCTATAGGCGCCATCATGCCAGAGGGCGCCAGGGAGTGGGGCAAATGCCGCGGTCCCTTGCTGCACCCCCCACCCCATCCCCACCCCGCTACCTGCCGTCTTTTGCATTGTCAGTGAATATGTTGCCTAGGGCGCCAAATTGGTCAGGCACGGTCCTGCTGTGTCCCCTCAATCAGGCGTTGAGCTCTGAGAATACCCATTGCCTTTGTCTGTAAGTATTTTGAAAGAGGAGATGTATGTTCAAAAATCTGAAGGAAGGTTAGAGCATTGTCTCCTACTTCAAAAGGGGCTCTATGAATCCCTTTGCCTTGGCCCTCACAGTTGGCTTTTGTCTACGGTATTCTACCGTATTTTGTCAAAAATCAGGGTTTTCTGAGGATTCCTGATGCACCAAAACACTTTACTCACAGCCTGATCCTTAGCCCACCACCTAGTTTCCCCAATTGGGTAAAGTCACCTATGTATGACTCTCTTATGAGCACTGCTACACCATTAAGTGGTGAAGCAGTGACGCACTTCTATATACTGCCTGTTGTGTCTGCCAGTGTAAGACTCAGAAGATGCGTGTAACACCATATATGAATCTGAGCAGGAGAAAATATTCTCAATATTTCTCACAAGCTCTTTGGTGAACCTATTCTTTTGTTTACTAAAAAAGCGCTTACATTAATACTGGTTTTCCAGGTGATAAAATCAGAATTGTCCATAAACCAGTTCCATAAAAAAAAAAAAAAAAACAACTACAGTAATTCCACTATATCACTATAAAATCATTTTTTGTAACTGTAAAAATAAAAGTACTTGAAAAAAATGCCCCAAAATTCTATGCCCAGACAGATCTAGCGACCATGCCTCCTTGGATGCATCCGGCCAGGTCCTAATGAATAAAAATGAAAATAAAAAAAGGAAATAAAAATAAGTGCTGAACATCAAACTGTTGAAAGCACATCCTTGAAGGCCAAGTCAGATGTATGGGAGAAATTCAGTGTGATCAGTGTGAGAATGATGTCTTTGGCTTTGCAGTTTAGCCAAACTGACCTTTATAAAATAATAACCTTTGTAAAAATAATGTGGAGCGATATGTTTGGCAGTGGCACAGGTTAGGTTCTGGGTCTTGCATTAACAGGTTGGGTCAGGTCCAGTTTTGATTTAGAGAAAATTACAGGTATTAGGTATTGGGTTGGTGCAGCATTGAGCTTTGTTGAGTCTGAACAAATTTTTAAAACTGGCCCTGTGCAGGACTTTGGCTTCTACCCATAGCATTATGCGGTCCACTAGAAAGGCTCGATGGTTAACAGACCGAGGTGAGAACCTCCAATACTGTCCCTGCATTAGCTGCACCATCCATTTAGTGGCCCACACATTTACCAATGTCTACTGTATACTGGGTTTCAGTGTTTCAGTAGCCTTGCAAAATGCTTGTGATTCACAGTCCACCACAGCAATCAGTCTTTCATGAATGACATCCATGACATATCTTAGCATGACAGAACACTGGTCCTTTGAGCTGATATCTTGGGTTGTTATCTACTTGGACTGAAACATGCCTGCCTGACTAACTTCCTCTGCAGTAGTGATCTTTATCGGTTGACTGATGACATGCACAACTTAGCTGGGTGTGTCTTTTCACAGCAGGGTAGCAAGAGATCCTCTGCCCTTTGCACCAGTTTGACTTCTTACTATTCTTTACACAACTGTCTGCATGCTGTTGGGGTCAAACGTCATATTTGCTCAAGAGTAGAATCAATTCTAGGATGTTGCCACGATTAACAGCAATGTTTTCCGAGTTACAGGAGGCCTCTGCTTTTATCTCCCCTGCAGCTATGGCCACATTTGCCTAGAACTTCAATGACATCCATTACGCGCTCCATCACCTGACCTGTGTGATTCATTTGCTTGCTAGGCAATGACATTTGGTTGCCAGTCAGGCTTTTCATATCTGCCTTTTTTATATTTAGAAAGTAAGCATCTGCACTATCTTGATGGATCTTACTTTTTTCATGTACCACTATCCTTTGGTAAATATGTTTCCAGGCTTTCATGCCTCCCTGTATCAAAGGGCTCTCACTAACCAAAGGAGCAAAAGCCGAACAGACAGTACAGGCAGAGTTTTTTTGTTTGTTTGTTTGTTTTCACAGTCAACCACTTGCAATTGGTTCCATCTCTTCTGTGAAAACATTTGGTACAGACGGTTTTGGTATTTGTTGAGGATGATAAGAAAAAAACATATCTATATCCTGTGACTGAGGGTGAGCAAAGTAATCAACCAACAACCTCATCTTCATGTGTCCTTTTCTTCGCTTGCGGTTCAGGGGTCTGCTGAGCTGATGTTGTGCCTCGGAGATTTAGTATTCTACTATGATTACTACCAATGATAAAAAGCAGATCATGCAACAGGTGGTTCCATGGCGCAGCCTGATTTGACAAGAGGTTTTCCATGATCGCTAAGACACAGTATAACAGCACTCTGGTGTTTTACTATTAGGGGAGAGTGGGGTAAATAGTGCCAATTTTTACTTAAAGTGCCTTTAAAGCGAGGGGATTACAGTAAAGCCTCCAACTAAAATATGCACATATAGTTTAAGATGTTGTGCATCCCTGGGAACAATCACTTTGGATCTTATATAAACTGTTTGAGAAATATAGCTTTCGAAAAAAAAGTGGTTTTGTGGCACAACTTGCCCCCGGCGCGGGGTAAATTGTGCCATTAGAGAGAATACACTGGGGTAAATTGTGCCATTGATAATTGAAGTAAAACAGATCATTTTAATCTCACAAATGATAATGCTATATAAAAGCGAAACAAATTCAATACAAAATTATTTATTTAAAATTTATATATTATTTTAACAAGATCACAGGCCACTTTTCTATAACGAGGCCTAGCGCCACATGAACACATACCCAGAACAAAATAAAAATTCCAAAATGAGCACCTGCAAATCATCTTCATCTGAATAGTTTTAGTGATCAAAGGTAAGAAGACAATGTACAATAACAATAAAATACAGTTAAGTAATATATAGTATATAATCACAAATTGTGCCACTGGCACAACTTACCCCAGGCCCTTTGGCACAAATTACCCCAAGTCCACCATTTTGAAAAAAATGCATCCCCCAGCTGTTTTGAGCTAACATCATGCTAACTGTATAGACTCATGGTGTAGCTTACTAAAGTACTAAAACCTGTGTGAACTGTTTTCAAAGTTTTCTATAATTGTTCAAACACAGCAATGAAAAAACCTTGATCATGGAAATTTTACTTTGGAGGGCAAAAAAATGTTTTTTGAACTGAAATGTGCTTACCTCTCAAACCATGTGTCTCCCTTCTTTGCAGGATGAGTGAATTGGATGCCTCTTCAAAAATATGTGGTCACATGACCAACTTCTTCTATGGTTTTCTAGATAACAGGGGTGGCACTACTTGCCCCTTGGCACAAATTACCCCACTCTCCCTTATGTATCACTCTGCTTTACTTCACAAACTTTGCACCGTGCGGCTACAAAGACGTTTCTAAAAATAATGAGTTAAATCATGGATGGTGATCAGAGAACAAAGGTTGGGAGGACAGGAGTGTGGATAACAGTGGCTGCTGTCTTCCTTTTTGGCCCCAGTGCTGACTGACAGGGCCCTCTACTGTTTGCTGGCAGCGCCCCCTACTGTAGACCAGAGGTGCCTCGCATTGTTGACCTGCAGCACCTCAAAGAGCCACGGCTAAAAATTAAAAATAAATAAATAAATAAAGCCATAGTCCCACGTTTGTCAGCTACAGTTAGCTTTGTTGGTTAAAGCTAGCCTTGTTGGCTAAAGCTTGTGGTGTTTTTGTTAGCTAATTAAGCTAATGGCAGCAACCGTCCTGCATCTGATTTGCTCAGCACATAAAGCAAACCTGTTTTTAGCTAACAGGCCGAGGTTTCCACTGTTTCACTGAGGCTTTGAGGCTTTGAGGCCGGCCGTGATGATATTCAGTATAACAGCACTCCCTCCTCTGTGATACTGCTTAAATAGGTCACTGCTAATATGCAGGTATAAATAGTGGTGATGCTGGAGCTAATATATCTTGTTATGCTAGACTGTTCATACACAGTGATACAACAGCTCACCTGTGCTTTCCAAAGCAGGGAACCTTCTAGGCACATCACTGGGTCCTGGCACTGCCTCCGACTCAAATCAAATCAAATTTAAAAAATCACATTCTTACCATTTTCAACATAAGTCTCCCCTCCATGCAAAACAAAGGCGTTCTGATCGTCTCTAAAATTGACTCACCCTGGACTTGTGGGCTCCTGGCTGGTGCTTGCTTCTGCCTCTTCCTCACTGCTGGCTGCTGCTGAGAGACTACACCACACCATTTTGGCTTTAACAAAGCATTGATTCATACTGAAAACGTTCTATGCCATAACACCACAATATTCCTTGACACTAAACTTGAATTGTGGTTTGTAGGCAACTTTGTTTTGCACTCCTGACATCATCCGACCATCAGCTTCTGCTTGTTGTGTACCTTCACTCTCAAGCTGCAACCTTGTTGTAATCACTCACCTCCCCATTTTCTCTTTCTATTCTCCATCTTCTCTCTCTCATGTCCATCGTCTTTCCTTTTTTTTATGTCTTAGTGGCATCTTCTACTGATTTGTAATCATTTCATCAATCACGTGACCAATGGTAACCTCCTGGGTTGGGATGCACCGGTTTGGGATTTGGTAGGGGCCACTCCCAAGTGTTTGGATATTTCTGCTGAGCTCTGGTGCAGCAAATTTTCATGGGAAACAAGTGTAGCAGTGGCAGTGTGTGAGAGTGTGTGACGCAGAGCGGCCCACACTTCTGCAAGTGTGGCCTAAATGTTCTATTTATAAAATGATTATGTTTACCGGCCTTGTTACCGGCCCTTAGTGGCCCAACAACCAGCTCATCCACCAGGAATCTTCCCATTTCTCGGCGCCTGGTTGTCTTTACAACTCTCATTGCAAGTTGAAATAACCCTCATCTTTCAATCGTTGGATCAGAGATATTTTGTACTTTCTCAAGCTTGAGAAAATGAAATACACGGCAAGAGGCTCAAGATGTTCTTCTGTCAAAGTGTGGAATCCCTTTTTGGAATTCCACTCCTTATAACGCCCCCTTGATAAGGATGTTGATTAATTCATGTGTGACCTATAGATTACCTCTTTACGTTGTTTAGGTACAGCTGTGGCTGGAAGTTACTATTTGGAAGAGATGATGCAAGGTGGTATTAACCCTCCCTCATCCCTTCATCCCTTTTTGTTGTTATTGTTGTTGTTTTTGGTTTTGTTGTCCCTCTTGCCTCCAGGTAGAATCAGTTATTGATCCAGGACAGGTGTGTCAGCTGTGGGTTGGGTTGGGGTTGGGGTTGGGGTAGCGTGGGTATACAATAGAATGTAGAGAATGTATGCATTTGCTCATGTTGTACTTTCATTCTCTGTGGAATAATTTTAAAAGTCAATAAATCTATTTGGAAAAAAAGTACTGAAACTGGACTACTGTAACTGAAATGTAATAATACGTGCACTGCAAAAAGTCAAAATCTTACCATGAGTATTTGTCTTATTTCAAGTAAAAATGTCTTATTTCTAGTCAAAATATCTCATTACACTTAAAATAAGACATGATCAGCTCAGACTTGTGTCACAATTTTTATTTGTGACACAAGTGAACAAGTAAAAATTTGCTTGTTCAATTGGCAGAATTTGTTTCTTGTTTCAAGCTAATTTTAACTTGTTTCAAGTAAATTTTCACTTGAAACAGGTGAAAATTGCCTAAAGACAAGTAATTTCTGAGGTGATCATGTCTTATTTTAAGTGTAATGAGATATTTTGACTAGAAATAAGACATTTTGACTTGAAATAAGACAAATAATCTTGGTAAGATTTGACTTTTTGCAGTGTGTTCTGTCTCAGCTCAGCTGCTGTGTTTGACAGAGTAGCTGCAGACTGGGTGTCACTGTGTTAAAAGGACATGATTTGCCTTTTGGATAGAGCTGCCAGTGATCACAATACCTGCTGACCCTGTCTGTGTGCACCGGGCAAGAGCATCCTCAGCAACCTGAGCTATGTCAACCCTGCAGTCAAGTGATTGCATTTCCAACACAATCAATTGTCATGATGGCAAAAAATAGTAAAATAAGGCCCAGGTTGAAAATAACTGGAGTTATCCTTTAAAAGTAGCACCCAGTTTGTACCCAACAACATTCTTCAGGGGAAGGCTGTTATTTTGTTGCTTGCAACCTGCTCCCCAAATTGTCTGCTCTACGAAGGAGCAGCTTTCTCAGATCTGACACAACAACACTATCTTGCTGTGCAGACACACAGACTCTCTCTCTCTCGCACACGCATACACACACACACTGCTGTCTTTTGACTCACCGATCCATTGCCAATGATACAAAACATATTGCATTCCCACTGTGAATAACATGCAGACATATAATCGTGAGTGCTGCGAAAACAGCTATTATATCTATTATCCATCTAAAGACTTTTGACACTCCGCTAATAAAAATGATTTGTTTTTACACAGCTCATTTGAAGCTGTCACACATACTGGTGGGACCCAATCGCCTGACAATGTCTGACAAATATCTCCCCCGCCCTGCCATAGCATATCATTTAATTCACAAAGGCGCTGAGCATTTAAAGAATAGCTGTGTGTCAGCAGCTGGGGTATTGTCTAAATGGTTTAAAATAGTGGTCTTCACTCCTGATCAAGCCTTGAGCCTTCATAATGTACTGATAATGTGTTCTGACTATGCTGGAACGCATAATGCGAACTGATACTTTAGGCCAGATGCAGGAAGCAATGTACAAACAAATTTGTTCTTTTATTTGTCTGTATCTGCTGATTTGTTCTTGTTTTGTTAGTACCCATTCCTGGAATTTAACAGCGTTTCCTTATTTTTGCTTTTCTCTTGGGTAAGAGAAAAAAAAAAATTCTGAGTGGTTGAGAGCACAAGTCGGTTGTCCAACACATGGAAGCATAGCATCAGGCCCAAACAGAGAGAGAGATGGGACTTGTGCTTTGCTTTGTGGTCAGTGAGTCTTTTCCAAAAAAAAAAAAATAAATAAATAAATAAAAAATACCAAGGCACACTGCTTTGCAGAAATTAAAAAGCTTTAATGGGCTTAGTGCCTACGCATTTCAACTTCACAGTCGTCTTCAGGGCCCTGAAGAAGACCCATTTAATTAACAACTTTAATTTTTGCAAAGCAGTCTGCCTTTTTTTTTTTTTTTTTTTTTTTTTTTTTTTTGTTAAGACTTATCGGCCACAAAGCAAAGTACAAGTCCAACCTCTCTCTTTGGTTGTGGTCTGATGATATGTCCTTGGTTCCAAAGAGCACCTGTCTTTGATTATTGAAGTAACACTGCTCAGCCACGAACATCTGCAACATCTGCTCTCTGTAACAGACAACAGATATGTTGTTGGAGTTTGTTGTTCACTGCACACACTGCACTTCCTCAGCAGGTAAGAGACAACTGCTCACACACAGGCCACACTGCCTCAAAAATGTATATATAACAATAATAATGATTAAAAAAAAAAAAAAGTAATATAAAGTGTATTTTTTGTTTCTTATCTTGCATACAGCAAGTATAGTATTAATACAACTGAACAAAACACCAATCCTACATGCTAGTGGAACAGAGAGAGCAAAAGGATTTCATTTTTTGGATGTATTCTAATCTGCTAGCAGCTAAACTGAATAACACCATGATGATAACAAGTGTTGCAAACAGCTCCACCTCCTGGACACTGTGTTAATAACAACAAGTTGGTCAAAACAAATAATAACCTATAGAATGATATGAACACAGCTGTAACAAACATATGATATGTCATTGTTGGAGTTTGTTGTTCATCCTCTGCACACCTAAATGTACAAAAACAAAATAAATACCTGTTTCCCCCAAAACAGAGCTCACATTCCTTCAAGATGGCACAGCAGCACACATGAATGTTGAAATGGCGACTCTGGAAATTCATACAGGAATATAACCGTAATTATAACCATATAACATGAAACACGAGTTTAACACTACAGTTTGTAAAAAACACTGGTGACCCACTCAATTTCCCTGAGACCCACTCAAATTTCAAATGTATTTTTTTTTATTTTATTTTTATTTATTTTTTTAGGAGACAGGGTTCATGATATCAAATATCTTTTTTAAAAAGCTAATATTTTGAGTGGGCAATACCCACCTCTGCCCACCTTATAAAATGTATTGGACAGAGAGAGCACATAACATTTTTGGTCTTCTATTAGGGTTTACAACCAAAACCAGCATGTGGGGAGGACTGCAACTTACAAAGTATAATTATTATTAAAATTATTATTAAAAGTAATAATTAGTCATGACAAAGAAAGGGAAGCACACCACGGTTATGGGAAAAGACAGACAAAAGTAGTCATACTATAATAACAAAAAGCAGATGGAGTGTGGGGGAAAAAGTGTGTAAGATGTGACAGCAGGTGTTGAGCGTTCTGAACACCTGGGGCCACATGTTTGAAACTCTGTAGGTTCATGACTAAAACTGTGTGTTCACACAAAGCCAGAGATATGCATACACGTTCTGTTGCTCAGATATTACAAAGCTGTGCACACACATGCTTCTGGTTTACACAGCTCAGTGTAATTGTTGCCACATGCATGAGCCTCATGCACACTCCCACAATCAGCCATAAATGGAGGTAGACACGCCCCTAATTAGCTCATTGCCATAGAAATACCTGTTGCTGCTCATTCATTACACACAACTAAGCCCATTTATAGCTCATCATAAAGACTGTACTGATCACACATGTGCCTCTAAATCAATCCACACATCAGGAACATCTGGATTATGTGTTCAACAACAACAACAACAACAACAACAACAACAATAATAATAATAATAATAAATAGGGTTGTGCAAAATCATACATGCACAATGAAATTAGATATTAAGGACACTTAATATATTGAAATAATAAAGTTACAATAATAATGTTGCATAAATTCACCCTGTCATGATATTTTCTCCCACTTCTCCAGCAGCCTGCAGCCAAAAGTCTGCACACATTCTTACCACACATTCTTTTTTTAGAAATACCCTTTTCTGTGTAGAAAATAGCATAGATGTTTTTCTGTGTGTAAAAACCTGTTGCCGTACAGAAAATGAGGACTTCATGGAACGTTAAAGGACCGGGTAGTTAGCATGTGTTGATTACCAAACTCAAACTTCATGCACAGAAAATCACAGGACGAAGAAGCTGGACTGACAAGTGAGGGTGCAGGAGCATATATGGCTGTCTGTATGTGAATGATCCCTGTCGTGTTATCTGACACCACTGCTGCTCACAGGCGGGGGGTCATGTTAGATGACAGGGTGTCAGAGTAGTGATGGGTCCAACACAGGATAGAGTACCATTTAATAGGGTGAACATACAGACACATGTCTTTTATATGTGATGATGGTCTGCGGCCCTCAAACATTTTCAGTAGGGATGGGCGTATCGATTCTGTGGTATCGACATATGGATACTCACACGCTACTCATTTGGCATCAATTTCCTTAAACAAATATTGATACTAACAAATAAGAATTGGGGGTGCATGCATAACTTTCAGCTGTTTTAGATAGCTTCCTTCACTTACTATGTGCCAAGACACCCCTGAGCCTGGCGGCGTATTGAGCTGGCCCGTGTCACGTGACGGCCCGACAGCACAGCCAGCAAGAGGGGCTCGAATGTGGGAGCCGGAGGAACACACAGAAAATAATGGCAGATCGGTCTTTTTTTCTTTTTTTTTTTTACAAGAAAAGTGCAAGAAAACAACAATAACAGTGAAAATGTGCAAATTTTTGTTCATATTTAATTTATTTCATTCATATTTATGTTATTTATCTTAATTTTAGTTTTATTATGTATTGACCATAATAAATATGGTATAAATGGTCTGTATTTGTCATGTAAGATGTCTTAAATGTAATAATATTTTGAATGAAAAAAATTGCCAATAAGAAATTATCAGTATCGGTATCAGTATCGGTATTGATGAAATGCAAGAAAAAGTATCGGTATCATATCGAATCCTAAAAGTGTGGTATCGCCCATCCCTAATTTTCAGCTCCTTACTTAGGAGCAGTAGAAAACTCAGAAAGAAACACAGAAATGGCTACAGCAGTTTAAATGGCCGTGTGTGTATGTTCATGTTTCAGGAGGCCATTTTGAAGATTTCTAAGATCATGTTAAAGCTACATGGAATTGATTTTAAGATTGATTTAGCAACCAAAATAAATAAACAAAGTGACAGTAAATTAACTGCTGGACCACTGATTTTGAATGTTTGAATGTTTTTACTACAGTTCCCCCACATTTTTCATTGCAACACACCATTTTGTAAATCATGCGGGGGTACTAAAGATTTCACAGCATGTAATCAAAATCACTCCATTTTAAAATTTTAATTTGTGGTTGAAACAGCTGCTTTATAGTGTTCTGCTTCTGTGGCTAACAAAGTCATCAACATTCATAAACCACAGAACTGATCATTGGCTGTGGAAAGCAAACAGGGACTATTTTCCGGCTGAGAGACCGCTTCACTCCGCTAAATTTCAAGTCATCAAAACACAACAGTGCCGCTGATTTTAGGAAAACTAATGTGGACGACTTTATTACAGTGATGGAATACTGCTGTAGAGAAAGTTTGAAGTCTCTGAAAGTTAATTTTCATATCATAGTGGAATGAATGGAGACCAACAGCTGGATAAAAGGGAGGAAAATGATCTCAGAGTTCTAAAATATGACCGCTTGCTTTGGGAAAAGAATAGCAGAAACATGAAGTAAAGACATTTTGTAGATATTATGCTAAACATGTAAAATCACTGACGTGGTCTTTTAAGTACTGAAGTGAGCCGCCAGCAGGCGCTGCTCCTCAGTGTGGGCAGGAGGTCCTGGAGCAGGCTGGAGGCAGTGCCAAGTGACCATCCAGCAGGGACTCTGCGCAGGAGCTGGGCTCCTCCTGACTTGTTTTCTTTGATAGTTTCTGCTCTACATGTGTTCCTGTGTGAACCAGAATCGGTAAAAGTGTAATGTTTACTCCCCTGGTGTGGGAGGATGTGGGTGTTTTTGTTTTGTTTGTTTTTTTTTTGTTTTGTTTTGTTTTGTTTTGTTTTTTTCTCAGGCTTGACGCTGACTATAGTGCCTGTTTCAGGCCGGTCTAAGTGATCTGAGGAATTCTCTCATGGTTTCTATTTGGGTATTGCCTATTTTTTTATTTTTTGTTGGCAAAATAAAACATTTGTTTTGCTCCATGAACTGTATGTTTGATCTTCTTTATACAACCTTTCTCAGGTCCACCATGTGCAATCTAATGCAGTTCAATGCAACAGCTCTGCTACAAATTCTACTTTTTAACAAAGTTTATAATGTTCAGTTTTTGTTGACATTGTGCAGAATGTGTAAATTTAATTCTGTGTTTATTATTGAGGTTGTAGTTTGCAGAGGTCTTGTACTGGGCTACATTATGTTGAGAGGTGTTTCTAATTTTTTGTCCTCCCTGTTTATATATACACAAGGGGGACAGAATATTGGAAACAGCTGTCAGTAAAATGCAGTCCAGCCCAACAGCAGCACTAACTATGAGCTCAATGCCAAACATAGAAGTGAATGAACACCTCTGTTACTGTGACAACAAGACAAGCTGAGCATTATAGGCATCAGAAAAGGAAACTTTATGGCACAACAGCTGGACTGGATTGGATTAGATTGTGCAGGTGGACTTAATAAAGTAGCCACTGAATATATATATGTATGCATGTGTGTGTGTGTGTGTGTGTGTGTGTGTGTGTGTGTTAGGTTGTAATGGTTCAATAAAGCCATGGGCCATGATTCCATTTTGGTTTGCTCTATGTATTAGGGAGAAAAAAAAACCCTGCCATTTCTAATCTTCTCTGTATTTTGTCTTATTTTTGTCTTATTTGCACATTTTTTTTCCTTCAGATATTTGGAATAACAAAATCAAATTGCCAAATACTCTTTCAAAGACAAAAGTCTACTCAGACTATTTAAATACTTTCAATATGTTCATTAATTCATCAGCTAAGTGTTTGGAGGGTGTATTGTGAATTTAACATGTAATATTGTGTGACCACCCACACAACATATACACACACAACACACAGACACATACATACACACGTACACAACAAACAGAACAAGATGAAGATAATGCTGCATTCCAGTGTACTCAGAACTCTTCACAAACGACCTCCGACTCAGAAGAGGACGGAATGGAACGGTCGTTGTAATCGGGATTCCAACTTAGGAATTCCAGCAAGATCCATGTAGACCTAGTCGGCCAAACTGACATCATAGCAATATGGCGGCGCACACAGTGAATGGTAAACAGAGGTAAATTTTCGTAAATTTTTGCTTATATTTAATGTTTGATGTAGCGTTTGTGTTGTGCAAAGTGCTAGAACTACTTTGCAGTGGCATTTCTATTTCCATTCAACTGAGTTGTGTTTGATACAAGTCTTTGTGAGTGTGTAGTAATGGCTTATAGTATATGGGGTGCACACTGCACTACTAACCCACTAACCCTCCCCTCGATAAGAGCGGACATGCACATGCAAAAAGAAAGCTATCATTTCATTGTGAAAACCAACATGTATAACAAGATTTATGGTATTTTAAAACCTTAAATCTTGATAAATTTTGCAGACATTTCAAGGAACCATGGATACATGTCCTTGAGCACCTCTACACACCTACAAATGCACACACCCTGTGTATACCACATCATTATTGGCATTATGGCAGGTGGCACAACTACCAGCAGGTTTCCAGGGTTGCCTTTGACTTCTACTAAATTCCTCTCATCTGTATCCCTTCATCTTTTCCTCAAAAATGTAAGTAAATAAATATAAAAACAAGAAACAAGGGCCACCACATTGTAAAAAAGTTGAAAAAGCTGCCATCATGGGTCCCCTTTAAATCTTTGAGTGGAATTAAAAGGCTGATGTGGTTTGAGTTCTTTTGAATTAAACCTTGCTCCATCACTGAGGATACAGCACCCCCCGGTGGCCTTTACAAGTCACTACAGTTCCTAAACAACATTCTAGAGGGCGCAAGGGGTTCAGACTAAAACCATCTGTGACTTAGTTTAGGGACATGCACTCAACCACAGCTTCATGTTCAGGACATCCATTGTAAATGTACTCAACGGTTGTCCTAAAGATTTCAGGCTGAATCAGATGAGCTCTGGCCAGGGATCCCACACTATTTGGGTGGCACAAAACTCTCCTAAATGTCCCAACACCAAGGTGAAAATGGCTTATTTTATATTATGAATGCTTTCCTGCACTCTTACATAACTACAGAAGCTTGACTTTCACCTGGTTTATGCTTTAGCATCACAAATGTACCTGCTTGCACCCCCCTCTCAAAAAAGCAGCTAAGGTACCTTCCTTGTTCTGCTGTTCCTGAATCTCAGTCGACATGAGCATCTTGACAAATCCTCCAGAGAGATCACTCAGGAGATGAGTGTTTCACTTTGGTTTGGTTATTTACACATGTAAGAAAGTTTATAAAAGATGCAAAATAGGGAAATGTGAGGGAGAGTTGCCTTAAAACCCTCAAGGGGCCTGAAAAGTGGTGTTCTCCAGGCATCATATGACTGGATACACAATTTGTGTCTTACCAACAATTTTTTATAAAGTAAAGAAACATAATACAGCATGGCACTTTTACAACAATGCATCTCATAAATACCCATCTATTACAGAAGTCACTTTAAATAAAGTCACAGTCATAACATACACACACAAATATGTACACACACATCAACAACACACACTACTTAACAAAGAACATACACTCATGTGATATGGCTAATCGTTTCCATAAGACAAGAATGATAAAAGAAAGTAAGCACAAACAATTTGAAAAAATGATAGAGAAGGGGGGGGAAATTGGCAACATTTATAATAGGCCTTTGGAGCTGGAAAATATTTGTTGGACCCAGCCTAAATAGGCAGCCCATATGGAAAATATGTGATTGGTTAGGAGCAGTGATTTCAGGGATCTTTTAAAATGCAGTGGAGACAAACTCAAGCAGAGAATTCCATATTTTCGGTGAAATATTCTAAACTGAGTTTGGGAAGTGTGAGAAGCTTGTGTTACTTTGGTAGTGCTAAATAGGATGAGGTCAGTCAGCAGGTACAAGTAGTTAAACATAAAGAAATATATGCACTTTACTTAAAGGCTGAGCATTCTATAGAGAAAAACACACATAATACACCTAGTTTGATAGGTGTCCTTTTTAGGTTTTCGAAGGTCCCAGGACCCTTGAGGGGCTTCCAGGGGGTCCTCAGCAAAATGAAAAATGGTTAAATTTCACTGTAATTTAATTCACCAGAAATTGTTAGAATGCTGAAAATGTATGAGGGACCATTTTATCATTTCCTTCCTCGGGATTTCACCACGCTTTGTCAGTGTTCAAGTGTGACATCAAAACAGTTTAACCCCTTGAGGCTGGAGCAAATTCACTTGATTTCTTTCAGAAACAAGGGAAAAAGGCAGTACAAAGAAAAAAATATAGTAACATTTGTGAGAGAAAGAAAAGGAAAAATTACAAGAAAGAAGAAGTCCTCTCCCCCAAAAAACTTGAAAATTAGTAATGTAGATAGATAGATTAATAGATAGATAAATTTTTGTATTAAAATAATATATTTAAAGATCAGATCAGTGCTGCTGGATCAGATTTCTTATGTTTAAATGCTTATGAAGCGCCTTCACAAACATGAACCCAAGCCAAAGCATCTCTTGATATAAAAGGCCCCTATAGGGTAAAATCATGTCAAATGGGGTCTGCTGCTTATTGAAAGTCAACTTGAAAAAGTCTGAAAACCTGTTTCATGTCATGATTATGATCCTTCTACAAAACTGAGGGTAACCCAAAGTTCCAAAATTCTATGGTGCATCACAGAAGTCAGTGATATCCCATTCTAAATCCATAGGCATTGATATGGAGTTGGTCCCCCTTTGCAGCTACAACAGCTTCCACTCTTCTTTCTACCAGATTTTGTGTGTGTCTGTGGGAATTTTTGCCCGTTCATCCAGAAGAACATTTGTGAGGTCAGACACTGATGTTGGACCAGAGGGCCCGGCTCACAATCTCTGTTCTAGTTGATCCCAAAGGTGTTGGATGGGGTTGAGGTCAGGGCTCTGTGTGGGCCAGTAAAGTTCTTCCACACCAAACTCAGCCAGCCATGCCTTTATGGAGCTGCTTTGTGCACTGGGGCTCAGTCCTGCTGGGACAGAAAAGGGCCTTCCCCAAACTGGTCCCACAAAGCTGGAAGCAGAGAACTGTCCAAAATGTCTTGGTGAGCTGAAGCCGAGGCCGAGCCCAGAAAAAAACAGCCCACAGCGTTATCCCTCCTCCAGCAAACTGCACAGTCGGCACAATGCAGTCAGGCAGGGAACGTTCTCCTGGCATTCACTAAACCCAGACTCGTCCATCAGACTGCCAGCGTGATTGGTCACTCCTCAGAACACGTTTCCACTACTCAAGAGTCCAGTGGCGGTGTGCTTTACACTGCTCCATCTGACACCTGGTGTCAGGGGCGCCGCCAGGAATTTTGGCCCCATGAAAAAAAAAAATATATATGTATTTACTAGTTGATGGTTTAATATTTTTATATTAGTTTTTAACCTATTTTTTGGGGCCCCTGTCAGGCAAGGGCCCTTGGAATTGTCCTAACTTTTCCCCCATATACGGCGCCCCTGCCTGGCGTTGTGCTTGGTGATGTGAGGCTTGAATGCCGCTGCTTGGCCATGGAAACCCATGCCGGTGCTTTTTCTTTTTCTTTTTCTTTTTTTTTCTTTTCTTTTTTTTTTTTTTTTTTTTTGGATAAACGTGTTAATAGTATCAGAACAGTTAAATTGTATGATGGCAAGCTTACTGTATGTACCAGGGGTCACCTACATGAGAGTTTTCAAATATGAAAATTTTCAAATATGTACTTTGTGTGTTGTGAACAGATTCCACTAATTGCTAAAAAATAATTGCTGCACCTATATGATATGTCATATGTATCATATAGGTTAAAGTATGTAAAAAATATAGTACTGGTATTGTTGTGGTCCTCCTCAAAAGTCTTCCAAACATCTGTTGCAGGCCCTGCTGTCCTGAACTATGACAGCTAATTAGGTGGCCTGGCCCAGTGGGGGTGAAAGCCTAGCCAATTGTTATTGGCATTATTGATTTACTTGTAATAATCAGTGTAAATTCTGTGAGTAATTCATCTCTGTAGGAACCATAGAAAGCTGTGAGAAGCATGGCAGACGGGTATGCAGCCGCATCCTTAAGTGTAATAAAATCAGTAACCAACGCAATACCACCAACCAAGCCAAACCACAATAGAAAATCAGTATGACAATCATGATGACCTAAAATCTGTGGCACATAAATCTGAAACTGAGCTGCACACTCTGTCAATTTTGCTTCTCTTATGCTTGCTGAAGGACAGTAAATGTGACAGTAATTTGCAGCAGGCCTTTGTTTGTGCAGAAGCAACACTGCATGCAGAAGAGAGTCAGCCACTTAAAATCTTTAAACCACATGTATCAAACTGATCTTACTCACTGTGTCTCTGGTTTCCTTAAGCACAGTAGGGTCATTTGGTTGGTGAGTTTTTGTCAGATGCCCGTCAGAGTTCAGGGTCGAGGCTAAGGGGACAGCGGACGTGGTGACAGAATCTGAATTTGTTGCATGATCACTTTTAGTCTGTGTGGTCTTGAAAAACTCAGATCCAAGTTAGCTTTGTGCCTCTTCCTTTTATTGTTAAATCATTTGAAATCTGCTAGTCTTGTGATGCATGTAAAGGGTCAGCAAATGCTCAGATCATGGAAAAAAAATACACATTGACTTGGCTTGAAAATGCTTGAAAGTTTTATCAGTTTCCATTCAATTATTTGGAGGTAAATTTTTGGGGATTATTCATCACTGCATTCTTAATAAGGCTATCAACATTAACATATTGCTATTGACGATTAATCCAACAGTCAACAAAGCAACAACTAAGCTAACTAATGCAATCGCAAAATGGATCACTATGGACTGCAGGGGCCATCAATACTGTTGAAGGCCAGGGGCTTATTACCCTGATCCCCTCAGGCAACCTGTCATACAAGCCACCTTCAAGGGGAACTTACCCTCTCAAAAACTCAGGAATCTATGGCAGTGAAAAGATAATAAAATGGAGCAGTTGGAACAAACTATGGTTACTGCACCGACTGGAGGCCCCTGGACATCAGTAAGCAGCCATAACTACCTTGGTGTAACAGCACACCTAATCAGTGACAAACAATGACAACTGCATATGTTCAAATTAGGTGTGGTGAAAACAGTGGAAAGGCATTTTGCTGAAGCATGCACTAGCTGGATTCCTGAACGTGCAAAGAAGTGGAAGATAACAGACAAGGTAAGCACCACTACGGGGTGATAGAGCTCGCAATATGATCACATCAGCTAGGAATCTACCATACAAACACATGCTCTGTATAGCGCATATTATACATATTAGAGGGTCATGACAGTGGCTCTCTATGACAGCAGGTATGACGGTGCTTTAGCAAAGTTCAGCAAGCCTCTTGTGGGCAAGACGAGGAATCACTCAACCAGGATGTACCCAGATGATGGAATTCATCATTAAATCAGATATAGCTGATTTAATCATGATTCAGCACTCCCGCCAATCAGAGGAGACATCCGTCTGGAACATTGTTCGGTACCGATGTTCAGCCCAGTTTATCTATCTAAGTGAGGGGTTCACAGATCTAATTTTACACCTTCTGAAGGCTTGCAGACTCCTCGGGAACACACTGATAATTTTGAAACATGTTTGATAATAATGATTTAAAATCTGGATGATTTCATCACTACTTTCCATGTGGGACCACAACAGTCAACAAGACGGTGTCATACAGGTACATTGGACAGCTGAGATTGAGGAAAGGCTTGTAGATATGTGACAAGAACACAACTGCCCTACGTAACGTGTCTTTCAAGACATATCAGAACCAAACAGACAAAGAGAGGAGCTGGGGAGAACTTGCCTCTGCTTTCAGCATACCAGGAGAGAGAGAAATGGAGAGTTGTGTGAGAGAGACAGATTATTTTCAAGAGCATGTGTGAAGATTCTCCTTGTGTGCATGATGGAACCTGATTTAAAAATCAGTTTGGATTTTAAAACTTGTGCAGTCCGATTTAGGCTTAAAGCAGGTCCAGCACAATAAAATATGACAGGCTGGCAAAGTTGGAAACACTACTGGAGCCATGGAGAGGTGATTTGTACACCTCTCGATCCCAGATTCAAGGACCTCAGGTGCCTGCCCAGAGCAGAAAGGGAAGAAGTGTGGCAAAAGCTGAGTGAGATACTGAAGGACAGAGAACCTGCATCACAGCCCCCCTGAGAGGAAATGTAACCAGAGCCACCAAAGAAGAAGATGGCCATCGTACTGATAGGGTCAGAGTGTGATGACGAGGCACTGCCCACAGACCACTGTCCACAGTCTACTTTTCTTTTAACCAAGTGCTCAGGCAGACTAGCTTATCAACAGTGTCAGATGACAGAGATGACCTCTTCCTTTTCACAGAGTGGCCAGCCAAAGAAAACAGGTTCTGACATGGCTAAACTTGTGATTAATCATGATTAATCAGCCTATTATTGGCATTAAATTGTTTAAGTGATTGAGAGCACTAATTGTTAAGGATGCTCTAAAAGTTACCTGTGGTCAATGCTGCTGTCCTCCACACAGGTGCTCTTCTGATGACTTTTGTGAATTCTGACTTTTTTGGTGGCCCTTCCCTAACAAGACTGTGTGATGTCCTTGGGTAGCTTTGGTTCAAGCAGCATCTGTTCACTGAGAGTATAATGATGTGGCTGCTATCTTTCCTGCAGATAGGGACCACACACATACACCATACATCTTTTCATCTTTATTTTCAAATTTCCTAGCAGTAGGCCACTCCAGGGGGGAAAATTTGGTAATTATTGATCAAAAAGCACTGTGACAATGCACAGGCAGAGGTAGGGATTTCCCCCTGTAGTACTGGCCTGGGCTTGCTCTTTATCAAGTCTTTCCTGTACCTCCCCAAACACCTTTTGGAACTTGAAAGAAAAAGGAGATCTGCCAGCTTCATCCTCCCTTTGAGTTCAAACATTGTGCTGTATCCAGTGGTGTAATTAAAATTAGATAGAAGGTCTTACAGGAAGAAAGAAAGTGTCATTCCCTCTGTGCCAATCATGTCCTGCGCACACCCACGCACTGTGCACTGCGACTGTGCACGCTTCCCTCACCATAGCTGTTGTGCTTTAGCTTAGCTGGAGGCAGTGTCTCAGGTGCGTGCTTTTTGGAGGAAATTCCACCCACCCTGCACAGTTACCAACACAAGCTTTAAAAGAAAAGTCTGTCTGTGAGATGATCGCATTTTCTTTCCCATGCACTTTCACTTGTTTCAGGAGTTTAGCCAGAAACTTAAATGTTTGTAATGGCCAAATAAGGCAGATCACGCCAGGGGTGTGAAGAAAATGTAACTAAGAAAATCAAAACAAGTTGATTTTCATTGGAACGCACTGGCCAGTAGTTTCAACCTAGCTGCCAAGATGAGTCAGTCTTGAGGACTGAATCACGTTTAACTATAATTTGTGTCAGTACTTCTCTGACTGGACTCTTAACCTGTTAGGTTGCATAAAGTCAAATATATCGCTCACACCACTGCTGTCCATTGTCACAGACCCTGGACCATATCATCAGTCTATTAAGGGAAATGTCTGAGATAATGTCTCTTTTTTCAAATTCAGTTTCACATGTCAGTGATGTTACCAAAAACACTTAGGGCCCTATCTTACACACAGCGTGAAGCAGCACAAAGTGGTGCCAAGTACAACTCAAGCGTCTTTGCTAGTTTCTGATGCAGTTGTCATTTTCCTGTCCAGTGCCCAACATTGTGTGAATAGCAAATGCACATGTGTCTATCTGAGTGGTTATGGCCGTGTTGGTCTGGGTGTGGTAAGGCACATTGTTGGCACATTGCTATCTTTAGGCAGTTGAAAGTGATTATGTGAATGACCAACAAAAAACAGGGGCCTCATTTATAAAACTTTGCGTAGGATCCATACTAAAAGTGTACGTATGCCCAAAAGCTGAAAATGGCGTACGCCCAAAAAAATCCAGACTTATAAAACCATGCGTACGCACACCTGTAAGCAATTTCCCTTTATAAATCACAGACCACCTGAAAGTTTGCGGACAAGATTGCATCTCATCCTCCGCCCACAACACGGCCACATTCAACCATAAATGGCCAATGCAAAGCACCTCATGAATACTGATGCATATTTAAATGAGCCAGCTGATCAGTGGTGTGCTACGATTAACCATGGAAGCCACTGGGAGGAGAACGAAAAAGCGGAATTTTTCCGACACGGAAATCGAGGTGCTTGTGGGTGAGGTGGAGAGGAGAAAGTGGCATAACAAACAAGAGAAAGTGTTGCGAGTGGCAACAGGTTGTTGCCGCAATAAATTCAGTGAGTGAGACGGAGAGGACCATGCCTGAGGTAAAAAAGAAATGGTCGGATTTGAAGGTGGGGGCAAAAAAAAGACTCACGGCCCACCGCCAGAGTCTGTCAACAACAGGTGGGGGCCAGGGCACACCTGAGCTCACACCAGTGGAAAGCAGAATGGCGTCCATACTTGGAGAAACCAGCGTGTGTGGCATTGTGCGAGAGGAGGAGGGAGACACAGATTTGGCTGAGACCACAGACGAGCCAGGCAAAGTAGGTGTTTAATTTTTATTACATGAGTAAGTCATTTTTTCACAGTGGGCTAATTTGCTGTGTCTTGTGTCCTCAGGTCCTCATCCTGAGCCGGCAGGTGGCAGGGAGGGTCCCAGTGAGGAGAGTCTGGGCGAGGGGGCTGAAGGCGCCGAGGATCCGGCTGTCCCCAGCACCAGTGCACCCCGAGAGTGTGGTGCATCTGCCAGTGGCCGGGTGCTGACCGATACGGTTCTGCAAAACCAGAGGGAAACCATCAGTGCCATGAGTGTCATAGCTACTGAATTGCGATTGATTAGAACAGTTATGAGTAACATGTGCCAAGTTATGTCTGATATAGCAACAACATTAAAAGAACTTGTTAAAAAATGAACCTTATTGCTGTCTTCTTAAACGCTGCATGACATCCTCACGGAGCCTCGCTCCTTGTTGAAATTCCTCTTGTCGGGGAGCATGGTTGTGGGCCGTGTTATATTGTACTTCCTCTGCACTCTGAGGGTTTGGGAAGGGTGTTAGGAGCCAGCGCCTGAGGGGGTAGCCACTGTCACCTGCAGGTTATAGCGGAGGAGCGCATCAGTAGGCTACATCAGGCTTAAATGGTTAGAATTTCTGCAAGTTTTATTTCAATTTATTTAAATTGACTTACCAAGAAGCCAGCCATTACGCACAACGCCTGCCTGCAGTCTGTTCCCTACACTGCTATGTGTCAGGATGAAGGAGTCATGTGTTGAGCCAGGCCATCGTGCCACTAAATTTGTTAAGTGCATGTTGGCGTCACATATGACTTGTACATTAATAGAGTGCACGTTTTCTATTAACATACAAAAATTCATTGTCACATGGAGCCTTTATAGCAACATGAGTGCAGTCAATTGCGCCGATTACATTTGGAAAACCGGACATTGCTGCAAATTGCCTTTTAATGTTGGCCTGTTCACCCACAGCGTAGGGAAATCTGATGTATCGACTGGTCATTTTAACAAAGCCATCCAAGACTGCAGGCATTAGTGCGCTCAGAGCCGGCTGTGATATACCAGACCTATGGATAATGTCACAGAATTTTATTATTCCCAAAAGTGTCCTTAGGCAGAGTTGAACATTATATTGGTGATGATATCAAACACATACCTATCGGCCAATTCGCACTGGTAAGAGCCGGTTGCCAGAAACCCCAGGGTTGTCAACACCTGTAATTGAACAGGGACAGCGTGGTTCCGCCGGGTCGGCCTCTCTAATAATGGACCAAGTTCAGCACATAGATCCAAGAGCATTGCTCCAGGGAATCTAATTCATCATGGGCCAGGAAATCTTTGTGATCTCTGAAGACTCGTTCCCTCCTGATCCTCCCGTTTGCACAGTCTTCCAGCAGTGCCAATGCATCCATCGCGCAGCATTACACACGGGTGTCACCATGGTATTTACACACCTTGTCACAAATTACGTTTCAATCTGCGATATCCTGGCATATTTCAAAGTGTGACAGAAACTGTGATGAAAAAAAAAAAAAAAAAAAAAAAAATATATATATATATATATATATATATACATATATATTCACCACCTCACCATCTGCATCGCCAAATTCCCCTTGTCTCCAAGATGTGCGTAGGCTTACGGATGGTTCAGAATTTACGTGGAGGACCGCACATTTTTCCGTCAAGTTTTTTTTTTTTATATAAATCACAACCTTTGCATGGAAAGTGGCGTACGCCAATTTCAGGCCCCGTTTTGTGCGTACGCAATGTTTATAAATGAGGCACCAGGTCTGTCTGAAGTCAATGGAACAATTTTCGCTGTTATTTTAAGGATACAAGGAAGTTTATTGGTCATTATACAACAGGTTGTATATGAAATTAAAGTGTGGTTCCCTCTTGATTGATTAATTGATTGTATAGAAAATAAAATTATTAAACATGGAGGAGTTCAGATGGTGCATTTAGTAGTCTCACAGCCTGAGGGAAGAAGCTGCTCTGTAGTCTGGTGGTACGGCAGCGGATACTTCTATATCTTTTGCCTGACGGCAGCAGGGTGAACAGGCTGTGGCTGGGGTGGGTGTTGTCTTTTAGGATCCTTTTGGCTCTGCGCAGGCACCTCACCTCCCCGATATCACTGATGCTTGGTAGATGGGTGCCAATGATGTTTTGGGCAGTTTTAATCACTCGTTGCAGAGTCTTCCTGTCCTGGGCCGTGCACATCCCATGCCAGTTTGTGATGTTTCCAGTCAGGATGCTTTCAATCGCTCCTTTGTAGAAGCTGACAAGAACTTGGCGTGGGAATTTTGCTTTCTTAAGTTTCCTTAAGAAATACAGCCGTTTCTGGGCTTTTTTAACCAGGGCAGAGATATGTGAAGTCCATGTCAGGTTCTCTGTTATGTTGATTCCCAGGAACTTAAAACTGCTCACTTGCTCCACCTCAGCTCCATTGATGTAGACAGGGTTGTGTGTCTTTGCCTCCTTTTTTCTAAAATCAACTATCAGCTCTTTGGTTTTGCTGACGTTGAGCAGAAGGTTGTTGTCTGTGCACCATTCTGCAAGATGGTTGATTTCCTCCCGATATGAGAACTCATCATTGTTGGAAATCCGGCCGATGATGGTGGTGTCATCCGCGAACTTCACAATAGAGTTCTCTCCATGTCGGGGGTTGCAGTCGTGGGTGTACAGCGTGAACAGGAGGGGGCTGAGCACATAGCCCTGGGGGGCTCCGGTGTTGAGCACTAGAGTGGAGGAGGAGAGACTGCCAATCCGAACCGACTGGGGTCTGTTTGTGAGGAAGTCCAGTATCCAGTTGCAGAGAGTGGTACTGATGCCCAGAGTGTTCAGTTTTCCAATCAGCTTCATGGGGGAGATTGTGTTGAAAGCTGAGCTGAAATCAACAAACAGCATTCTGATGTAGGTGCTGCTTTTCTCCAGGTGAGTGAAGACTGAATGGAGAGCAGTGGATATGGCATCCTCTGTGGATCTGTTGGTTCTGAATGCAAACTGCTGAGGGTCCAGACTGGCAGGGATGTTGTTCTTTATGTGCTGGAGAACCAGTTTCTCAAAGCACTTCATCAGGATGGGGGTGAGTGCCACAGGGCGGTAGTCATTTAGATTCGACACTGCAGACTTTTTAGGCACAGGGATGATGGTGGCTGTCTTGAAGCAGGTGGGAACACTCTCCTGTGACAGTGATTCAAGAAGTTGGAAAACCATTTCAGGTGACTACCTCTTGAAGCTCATCAAGAGAATGTCAAGAGTGTGCAAAGGGTGGCTATTTTGAAGAAACTAGAATATAAAACATGTTTTCAGTTATTTCACCTTTTTCTGTTAAGTACATAACTCCACATGTGTTCATTCAGAGTTTTGATTCCTTCAGTGAGAATCTACAATGTAAATAGTCATGAAAATAAAGAAAATACATTGAATGAGAAGGTGTGTCCAAACTTTTGGCCTGCACTGTATATACACATAAAAATACAAAAACTACTTTTATGACCTATGATGGTTCTGTTCATACCCAATACAAAAAAGCAAGCAAGGAATGTCAAGGCCATGTCAAACATTCACACAATATGGATCATGTAAACCCAGAACAAATCACTCAGCCCTCATGTGTGGAGAACGTTCTCCCAGGAATATGTTTTATAGCAGCCTACAGGAGAAATACACAAATATTTTGGCTTTGCCTTTCCGGAGCATGTGGACAATAAATGAGGTGTGTGTGTGTAGGGGTGTAACTCTTTCTGGCAAACAGTCCTCGTTTTGGTAGCCAGTGTAAATCGATCCAAAACCTCCTTTGCCCAGTGGTTCCAATTCCTCATAGATGGCCTCAAATTCAGCTACATAAGCACACACACACACACACACACACACACACACACACACACACACACACACACACACACACACACACACACACATTAGTTTTACTATACTTGTGACAAACTCATTTTAAACCTTAAGCCTAAACCTTAAACCTCTGCTGACAGCTCTGCCAGTGCCACTGCTGTTATGACATGAACAGCCCCGGGAGCTTCAGGCCTTTACCCTTCACTTCTTCTTGGGTTCTTCCTGGTTCTGTTCAGAGATGGCCTTCCTTCTCTTCCTTTTAGTCCTCCTGTCTGCTCTGGCCTTCTCCACTTGGAGGTTGCTGAGCTCTCAGCACCTTTTGGCTCTTGCACAACAAGTCCTTAAATTCTGCTACATGTGGTGAAGAGTTTGACTTTCAACATTGCCTCCTATCAGACTGGCTTGTTGGAATATTAACAATATGACTAATGACAAGTAAAATACATATTGTAGAAATGGGTGCTGATCAGGATCCTGGAGGGGGGCAGGAGGTGCTTCGTCATCACAGATGCAGACTCTACAGCTCCACAGGCAGAAATACGTGCAGCAAGGCGACAAAGGAAGAGAGAAGGAAGAGGAAAGAGCACAAAACTACGGGAAAGAGGGAGAAACCTTGAGGAAGGGTCCACCAAACAGGCTGAATCTTACAGATGAACAGGTAAGGACAAGGTTTGACCAGGATCTTATGCTCACCCAGATCTCTGCTTGACGCAAGAGGATGCAGAGACTTTGACGCCTGCAGCGATTAACAGGCCAGGATGTGATGGAGGGGCTGGTTGGTGTGAACTCAGTCTAAATAAACAAAGCTAGCATATTTCTCTGAGTGTGTCTTGCGTTGTGTAGGAATTGGTACGTTTCTGTGATTGGAACATGTCCACTTGTCAGGCTTGACAGATTGTTCAACACCTGTGACAATAAGCGAAATGAAATGAAATGAAATGAAATCCAGTAGACTGCTACAATCCTGCCACAATCACAGCGCTGACAAAACACTTCGTAGGCTCAAGAAAAGCAACCAGTTATGCAACAAAAAAGAGAAAAGTCATCAACAATATATGACATATTCGTTTGGTTATTTCATTTCATTCATTTCATTGTGTGTGTGTGTGTGTGTGTGTGTGTGTGTGTGTCTAACATCAATAAAAGATAAAACATTAAAACAAATGGGTACAAAAGGTACAAAAAGAGATGTAGACACAGAAATCAGTCAAACTCTGAAAAAGTTGAGATGCTCCAGCGGTGCATTCCACAGCTTTGTGGCCCAGACTGGAAAGGCCTGATCACCGTTGGCAACGCGATGTGAAGAGGAGCTACCCGATAGCTCACGTGGTAGAGCGCACACCACGCATCAAGATTAGAGTCCATGGTGCAGCGGCCGGGGTTTGAATCCAAGCCCGGGCCATTTGCTGCATGTCGTCCTCTCTTTCTCCCCTGCCGTGCCCGTCTCTCTGTACTGTCATTACTCATAAAGCAGAAATGCTAAAAAAAAAAAAAAAAAAAAAAAAGCCAAGAGGTGAAGTGGGAACAACAAGGAGACACCTGCCAGTGGATCTGAGGCTGCCTGTGGAGTTCTCAGTCATCCTGATCATGGTTATCTACACAGTTGACTGAGCTGACTTGACCAGCTGGTTCTGGCAGCCTGGTCAGCAGCCTCTCAGCCTTCAGTACCATCTTCTGCTCCTGTACTTGAACTGTCTGTCTACAGTCTACCTACAGTCTGTCAAACCTGCCTCCTGTCTCTCAGACACCAGCAGCTCAGCCTGCAGTGGCTTTACTGACGCCCTCAGTCCTCTCCGCTGCCCAGCACCACAGACTAAACTAATGCATCACATGGATATAAAATTTCAGCTTATTGAATTTATATGACGTGAGAGTTTTACCCACATTAAGAATATTATCTTCATTCCCACAGGTCTACTATGGGCAGTGTACCAAATGACACTTTGTTCTTCCATACTCCATTGTAATGAAGCATTTCAGTGTGTGTGATGCATGTGTGTGTGTGTGTGTGTGTGTGCGTGCGCGAGTGAGTGAAATGAGGTCAGTGCAATCCAAAGCCACCTCAGGGGGTAAATAAGAACACAGGAACAGGGGGTTCCCCTTTACGATTCTGTACAGATCCTGTTTACCACCAGTCCCCATTTTGTGGACAGCCCTCTAAGCTCCTCTTAATTAGTCCTTTCCTTTCCAGCATCACCAAGTGTCTTTGCCTCATCAAGTGTCTGTGGAGGAACATTGTGTCTGTCCCAAGGGTACATGTGAATAAAGTCCTGGCGCCCACAGTTTGCTGTTGACGACGGTCATTCAGGTGTGTGCTTTTGTTTGACACTATTTTCTGAGGGAAAACATACTTGCTTTTATTTACACCAACAATGAGTTTGCCAGAGGTGGAAAGTGAACTTGAAATTCCTACTCAAGTAGAAGTGCTGCTGCTTTGCTGTTTCTCTTAAGTAGCAATGTGAAAACCTGTCAGTAAATGTAAAATGTTGCTGCACTCATAGTACATGTTACTGAGTTACTTTTTAGGAACTTTGTTGATGATTTTCTTCTATACAGTTCTAAAAGGACAAGAACACTGGAGCCCTGTAAAATTATATTAAAAAGTGCAGCAAAAAAGGAAAGCAAGACTACCTTTCTCCTGATGCTGACTGAGAGAGAGAACCTGTCTTTTACATATTCTGAACCTAGATTTAACTTAATCCTGTTGTGCCAAAACTTTAAATTCCAATTTAATCATGGTCTAATGCAGTATTAACAAGTGTAAGTAAACTTACACATTTGAATTTTTAAGGGTTTTTAACCCTTTGAAACCTGGGAAATTCACTTTGGGAAAAAGGCAATCAGTAATTGAGAAAGAAATGACCTATATATCTGACTATCTAATAAAAATATCAGACAATTATTAATAAAATTACCATAAAATGAGTAAAACACCACCAAACTACACTAAATGTTTAAATATTTAAAATATATATCTTAAATGTCAAATCAGTGATACTAGATTGGCATCAGATTTCTTGTGTTTAAATGCTTGTGTTAGATGCCTGGACACAGGCTTATTCTCACATTTATCTTTAACATTTTTTAATTATTTTAATTATTTTTAATTATTAATTTCAATTTAAACCACTGAATTTGGATTTTCTAAATCAAGATCCATTCTTTAATTGTGCAACAGATTTCTCCTTAATTTCAGATCTGGATTTAATTGTTTTAAACCTGGTTGAACTGGCCTTAAAATTAAATGAATCCTTATTGGAGGAACCCAATTTAAAAGTAAAATTACTGACTTAAAAAAACCCCCAAACAAACAGAAGTACTAGTACACAAAATACGCTACACAATTATAGTAACATCAATAGATGTAATTTGCTACTTTCACCTCTGCAGTTTGCTTGAGAAGGACCATGGAGTGAGGAAACCCCTTCCTGAGCAGACAGGTGTGCACCAGGTGCCGACCCCGTGGGCAAATTACCAAAGTCATAAAACTATATCAGCTATTTCCAAGTTTTTGCACTTTGCTTCCTCCTGTCATGGGAAGAAGCAAAGTGGGAGAGCTTGGCTTGAGGAGGAGGAGAGTTTGGTGTTCAGTAAATGAAAAGCTGGAGAGAACTGTCGTTACAGAAGATATTCGCCAGCTCAAAACGTTCGGGGGGACTGCGGGAAAGATGGGTAGATACAAAAGGAAAAGAGCAAGTGGATGAAATTGAGGTTAATAGGACTGGAAGGAATGGAAACAGGTTGGGGGAGGGGAAGTGACCCTTAAAATCGCGCCACATTAGGAAAGCCAGAGGAAGGGGTTAAAACCACAACCGCGCTCTCCTCCATCACCCTCCCCCTTCCCTCTTTATTTATTCTTTCCTCCCCGCTCTCATTTCCTCCTGTGGCCATCCTCTTTCTCCCGTAGAGTAATTGGCAAGCTTGGAAGAGCAGAAGTTCAGCCAGAAGCCTCTGCGTCAGATGAACCCAGTGGCCCCGATGTTCCTTCGCACAAGTTACAACCTGTCACAGAGGAAGAGAGTGTAGAGTATATGCAGTCATGCCTCTTTCAGACAGAAAACAGATTATGGCCCCTGTAGGTCTTCCGTCTTGCTTTAGAGGCACAGTCAAACACTTGGTGGGCAACTGAGGCCTTTTTATGATTGGTATTTGCATTTTGTTTATACTTCAGGAGACTCAAAAGTGTGTGCAAGCTTGTGAACACTGTTAGCATGAACACTTTCACAGATACTTTTTTTTTTGTTGTTGTTGCAAAGTCTCCTTTTCATTCTGGTTTCCAGAATTCCATAACGAGATAGACAAGCACGAGACATAAATCAGACTGTCTGCAGCAAACATTCACCTTTATTTTCTTTTTCTCTCCTTGACATATTAGAAAAGCACATTGCACTAAAAAGTAATAATAATAGTAAAAAAAAAAAAAAAAAAAAAGCCCAGCTGAAATGCTAAAAAACAAATGTGGTTTTAGCAGTTAGATAATAAGAGCAGATGAGATGCTTCTGTCAGGCAGTGACCAGGTGTGGTTCGCTATCCAACCAGAGACAGAGTCAGGGACCCTTTCGTCAAAGGTTTTCATTCATACACCTTTGTCATCTCGACCAGAGCAGGCCATCTGCTGGCACCAGGCCCATGGAGCCGCCATGCTGTCACTGTGGCACAAAGACAGAATGCTGAACTCCTCAAACAACCTCCTGACCCACGTGACATATTCTTGACCCCTCTTGACCCCACCTACCACACCAAATGGCACTCTCACCTCCAGCCCTTTCTGACCTCAACACATCATGCAACCTAAGAATCTTTACTGGTTTCACATGTGTGGCTAAAGCCCAAGATTTGATTTGTCAGGCACATTAATAGTCTATGACAGACATTTCAAAACAGGCCAAAAAAGATTGGTTTCCCACAGTCTTGATCACACAAGGAGGTTATTCATAAACAGGCAAGCAGCTGTAGCCTTAAGCATTTGTTGTATGCAAAAATATAGCTTGAAGTGAGTGCAAAAGTTCTCATCAGTATAAAGTAGGTGTCTCCCAGAAATTAAAATTATTAAATTTAAATTTAAAGTGATACTTCAGCCATCATGGATTATATTTTTATCAATTGCTCATCATGTGCCGCCCTCAAGTCTTAAGCTTTTTAAACTGAACTTGAACTTGATATGTTTTGCTCTGGTAAAAATATGGAATTACAGACCCAGTTTTTCCACTGGATCAGAGACGGCTGTCGTTTTGGAAATATAAGTTTACCATGAAGTAAAACATGTGTGTAAAACGCTCTTAGTCAGGCACCACACAGGGAGTATTTAACACAAAAATGATGCATTATGGGTGAAGTATCCCTTTAATCCTGGTAGCACCTCTGGACGAGTGAGACCAGTGAGCCCATACATGCTCTGTATATAGTGGAATATCTAATTCCTACTTAAAACATGTCAGACATTAATATCAGTATCACAAACCAATAATAATAACAAATAAACCTTTTTCACACATTCCAATAGACATTCATTAATTCAATGTCTCGTCTTAATTTTCCCTTTGAAAAACAAAACTTTTTTTCATTTTGATTTTATTTTCATTTTAATGCGCTATTGTGCAACTTTATAACCACCAGTTACATCTGACTTGATTTCCCAAGAGCCCCTCTGGCATCTGGTCAGTTAGTGTAGAGTCAGAAAATGTTTAATAGTGTGACAAAGGCACTCACAGTGCTCCTGTGCAAAGACGAGGAGTGGGGAAAACAAAGCAGACAGGACTGAGTGACAAAGCTGCTAGATACTAGGGATGGTACAATAAATCAATAGTGCAATTTATCATGACACTTCATATTGTGAGGTGTCATCAGTACACCTGTGCCAAGTATGGATGTTTGAGTTTTCAACCTAATTTGCATAGATAGCACATTTGAGTTCCTATGAGGTGTATTTGTTAAAATGTGCATATTTAAATACTGACAAACATGACTCATTCCTGATTATTGAAAAAATGATTTAGCCTTTTCCTGGGTACTTTTTGTCATAACTGTTTCTGTTACAATATACGGCATCTCGCAGAATCATCTGTATCGTGATACTATCCTTATCATAGGTAAAACACTGTGATATTATCATCATGCTACCCAGTGATACACGAAGAAAGATGTATTTATTCCACCAGTGAGCCACTGGTTTCACCCAGCCAGGTTAGCTTTTACAGCTCATGAATTTATAACCTCTGGGTCGACTGATTAAAATGAAGCTTTTTCTTTTTTATCGTAAAAAGTTTTATTTTATCATGGTTAGGATAGACTATTAAGTGGTAAAGGTTTAGATTGTTTAACAGGCTAACTCTAGTTATAGAGGAAATATTGGCACAATGTATAATGATACTAACTGGACACATTATTGACTAAACATTTCATTGTTATACCTACTGGAGTATCTGTACTTTTTGTTAATCACTCACCATGTCTAACAGGGACTTAAGCTAGCTGAAAATGAAAAACGATGCATGTTAACCCTGAACAAAGAATCAAAATGCAAAATGGCCAAGTGCAAATTAATAATGGTAAGTTGCGTTACAAAATACCATTATAAATAAAATATTTGTTGTGCTACAGAGATTTCCTTGCCTACAAATCACATCTCCATGCACAGGAAAACATGTTTGTTTGGCACAAGCTCCATCCAAAAATCACAACATAATCTTTACGTTTTTCAGTGCAAATTAAAATTACAAAGCACAAATAATTACTCACCACTAAAACTGTGAATCACATGGAAATTGCAGTATCTGCCAAAACAATTGAAATTTTTTTTACCGTCGTTCAGCCTTCCTCCATGTTGATTTGCATCATTCTATTATTTCTCAATATCAAAAAATAGTGGAAATGCAGGATGCAGCTTTGATTGATATGCTGTATGCTGATGATACTGTTTAATTACAGTGGAGTGAGATGTTAAAGGTAGGGGTAACACCTGAAATGGCCTGCTAAAGTCAGACTGTTGCTCACTATTTGGGATCTAATGCGTTATGATGATTGAATATTATTGCCATAAACCGTACCATTTCAATGCTAGACCATACCATACCTGCAGAAATACTGGAATTATATAGAACTGTCAGATGGATAGCAATAGTCAAACTGATTACTAATGGTGCTATGAATATTGAAGGGGATGGTTACAATATTTTATCATCTTAAATAAAATATAAGTATTGTTTTAGACATAGTGCATATACGAAGATATTACCACAGAGTAAAAAACAAAATATAAATTGAATAAAAACAAATTTCATAAACACATACACACCTCTCTTTGGTAATTTGATTTTCACTTTTAAGACATTTAAGTCAAAATAGATTACACTCTGGACTATAACATTTTTTAGTAGCAAAAAGGGTGCGGCCATATTTAAAGCACAGCCAGTCATTTTATGTTGACTCCAATGAACTTGCTGCCTTGTGTTAATATGGAGCATCAGTGCATGTCTTTACATAAAGTTTGTCTCAGTTCCCATGAAATGGTGTGCAGAAAGCCAATTCAGTTTCAAAAGTAAAATAGTTCCACAAACCTAGGACTTGTTGAAAATTCATTTGTCCATAATTTTTTTATTGGAGGCACTGCACAATTGTGAAAGCACCCCTTTTAATTCTGCCTTTTATATAAAAATAGAGTTCTCTCTGCCTTTCCCATATGGAAAAACCACCAGGCAACTGTCCACCTTTTAAGGGGCGGTCACACTTGTCTTTCTTGTTACACTAATTTCAAATCAAACACATGTGAGGACAGGAAAAAAGTATTTGCATCCATTTTCTGAAAAATTTGGAAATTTGAAAATTTGGTCTCCTCGCTCTGCACAAAAGTTCAACCTGCAAATTTTTTCGCATAATTGCTAGCAATCTAGAGTCAAAATCAAACATGGAGGAAGCTTCCCACCATCCAGCTCTATACAATGCTTCGCCGATATTCGTTGGGACAAACAATTTTTTTTTTCCAGTAAATCAAACGTAATGTGACCGCCCCCTTATCCTTGTTGAGTCCTACCGTTTGCCATAGCTTTGTTCCAGCCACTGCCGTACATCCTTGAGATTGTAGAAAAAAGGTCCTTTCCCACCCAGGTAGGCAATTTTTTTCCGCTGTACAATGCACACCCGCTCATTGAATACGCCATAAGCTACGTTGGCGTTGTTGTCCATGCAGTCAGCCACTAGCTGGCACTGGGGTGGCAGGGAAAAGTGCTCAATTAGCTTGCGTGCCGCCCCCACCCTCTCTTCCAGACTCTGGTGCGTGCGGACTTTAAAGGAACAAGCGCCCATGGGAGGTGCCACCCAGCCATCAGATGGGTGAGCCTCATCGATGTACACTAGTAGGAAGTCTGCCACATCACAAAAGTCCTCCACCAGCCGCCGGAAAGCTGGCAGGTGGCTGATGAAGGGGGGTCAGGTGGCTGAGCCGAAGTTGACCACCAGAGGGCGATCAGATGACTCGAAGTCCAGGAGCCGGCACTCATCCCCTTGTCGGACCTCGGCACTAGGAGGCACACTGGCCATATTGCGGGCGTTGCTGCTCCATCGAGGACTATTAGGTACCTTGACTACTTTTGAGTTGGGTGCCTCGCAGCCAAGCTTCACCTGGGGAGGCCAAAAAGGAGATTGACATTACACACATTGTAGGCATTCTGTGCAATTTGGGTTTCACCTAGACCCTGTAAAAGAGATTCTTCTATAAAGGACTGTTCAAATAAATTTGAACAGTGACTTTTTGCAGGCCCCTTCTGTGGATCCCTGCAGTGATGTGCAAGTCATGAACGAATTGTTCGAAACTCGAGACTCTTTTTAGTGTTACTGGGGAAGGTATGGCTCAGGAGCTAGAATGGTCATCTAGTAATCCAAAGGTTTCTGGTTTGATCCCTGGTTCCCCAGATATCATGTCAAGGTGTCTTTGAGCAAAACACTGGACCCCTAACTGCTTCTGATGGTTAGTTTGGCACCTTGAATGGCTGCCTCTGCCATCAGTGTGTGAATGGTTGAATGTTTTTTTTTTTTTTTCTTTTTACCGTGTGTAGCTTTTATCTGTTGTTTTATTGTACTTGTTTTGTCTTTGTAAAGTGTCTTTGAGTGTCGAGAAAGGCACTTATAAATAAAATGTATTATCATTATTATTATTATTATTATCATTATTAAGGCAAACGTTATAAAGTGCTTTGAGTGATCAGTAGACTTGAGAGAGCGCTATAGCAATGCAGTCCATTTACCATTTACTCAAGAGTGTCAAATCCTCCTCTCCATTAACTCCTAGCTAGTTAATGCAAACTACGAAGATGACGTGAAACAATGTGTCACTATTATGCAAGTCTGATATTAACTGTATTTGTGGAACTGTATCAGCTATCGAGCTATTAATGTATTTACCTAGCCCAGAAAGAAAAGAGCACTTTGGTGCTTGTTTGAACTCATTTTTCACTCTCCCAGCTTGGAGCGGAGCGAGTCATTTGCTGATTCAGTACTCATTCCACCAGCTCAAAGGCCACCCCTCACTCTGAGCTTAACACCGACTGCACCAGTCACTCATGCACCCACAAGTTCCATACCATAGTCAAGTTGGCAAGTCTAGAAGAGCTGCATGATTACAGTAGTTTACCCATTCAAGTCCAACCTCCCATCTCTGATTCCCTGTGACTGTAGGTGTTTGGGAGGTTTTACTTAAAAGACTTTAAGAAAAGTTAGCAAAAATTTGAAAGACAAACAAGACACAAAAAACTATGCTTGTTCTAATTATATATTTAAAACTAAATTCCAAGAAAACTGCCATAAAATTTCCACAAAATGACCCCAAAATTGTATGAAATATAAAAGCAGAAAATTACCACAAAATTACATGCAGAAAATTATGAAAATTACCAAACAATTCCCCACACTTTTTTTATTTTTTATTTTATTTTTTTTAAGAAAAGGATACAAAATGAATTTTATTAAGAGGGTTAAGTGAAGCCTTTCAAAATATAAGCACACCCACAGGCCCCTGGGATTCAAAGTGTTATATAAATAAAAATTTGAACCCAAGAGAAAATTTGCCAGGGGAAAGTCATTGCTAATATCTCCTCAATTAGTGTCATGTCCTAGTCAAACCAAGTATGTACAGTATTTTTCCACATTTTCAAATGGAATGTTCTCTTTGATACTGATTACACTGTCAAAGTGTTCACTCAATTCTATTCCTAATGGAAAAAAGACACTCATTTGTAACCCAAACAACAGATTTTAATTTACAAGCACACACTGTTTTATCATCAGACCCTGATGAAAAGTCCATACATGTTGGCCTGTTTGGTTGTCTAAATGCTCTTAATTCATTTGCAGCCTAAGTACTTTGTTTTTCTTCCATGACTGTCTGCACTATTTAGAAATTTCTTTCTTTTCTTTTACTGCAAAAGCAAGAGTTCCAGGACCTTGTGTTTTACTTATTTTGCAGTTTTCACTTTGGGTCTTAGAGCTCTTTTAACGTGGCATTTAATGCCATACTGTTGTTTTAATACCTTTTTTTTTTCTATGCATCTGTTTCATATGCTTTATTTAATTGTTATTGTTCAGTTCAAGTCAGTTTTTTATTGTCCCACTAGAGTAAATTTGGCAAGCAGAGCACAGATAAACAATGATAATACACACATAACAGTACAACAATAAAATTGATACAAGATGGGTTTTCATATTGTAGTACTCTATGACGGTGTACTAGGGCCACTGCAGGGAGAGGAAAAAATATATACATGGAGCTGGAGGAGGACGGTAATATTCCAAGAAAAAAAAAAAAAACTCTTTTCAAGATTAAAGTCAAGAATTTATGGGACAAAAACTTGAATATTCTTACTTAGATATTCTATGAGATTAACAACTCTGAAACTCAACAACTCTGAAATTCTAAAGTCACAAATTTGTGAGGAAAAAACTCAGAAATTCTGAGATTAAAGTCATAAATTTATCCTGGTGATTTGAGCCCAGAATCACAGTATTATCGTCAGTATCTGGAGTTTGAAGAGACATTGCTGTAACTTGGGCTGATTCAAAAGAAAACAATATTGTGATTCTGGGCTAAAATCAGCAGGATTTCCTTGTTCCTAAATCCCATTGCAAAGTAGAATTTGATGGGGTCATCAGCTGCAGGCCTGATACATGGTGAGCAGCAGCATCTGCAGTGTGAGGCTGATCCAACCTCATAAAGTCAAGTCATGTGGCTCCTTGACCAATTTGTAACTATATAATCTGAGAATTTTTTTGTTTTTTTTCTCAAAAATTTAAATATAAGGGAGCCCTGTACTTCTGACCTGCATGGAGATGATGAAATGCCTTCAAGACAAGATGGTCTGGGCTCCCTAAAACTGATTAAGACCTGGCGATAAAAGATGACTGACATGGAGGAGGGCTGCTTGCTGAGGATCGTACTGGCCACCTGAACAATGTTACTCCATTTTTTTTTTTTTTTTTTTTTTGAATATTCAGGTTGCCATACCATGATCCCAGTGAAAAGGTTAAAATGACTCCTTGAAAGATCTATAAACCAGCACCATCAATCTACGGTCAACATCAAAGAGATGAAGCCTCCTTTCTTATTTTGCCAGCCTCTTAGCCATGTCATCGGATCTGATGTGAGTAAAATCCTCTTACATGCAATATCTCGCTTTGCTACTACCATTTTAATCATTTAACTTGCTTATTTGTTATGATGTGTTTTTGTGTATCTATGATGTGGTTTCTGCAGCTTGGGTGTTCTCAAGTCCAAGACAAATCTCCCCTTGGGGACACTAAAATATATCATATCCTTTCATCCACGGTGATTCAGGCCTGTCTGTCAGGCCTGTGAATCTGCCAGAAATGTGTCCTCATATTCAAATTGATTTCAGCTTTACTTGTTTCAGTGCCATGCAGTCATTCACTATCAATTTGGTATCCAATGATGTTGCCATACCCTGTTGGGGGTGTTGGGGGATAGTTGTCCCTGGAAACAAAAACATAACCATGGAAACAAAACTATATAATTATAATCATACAGTATACGTTGGAGTACTTATTTGATCCACTGCACTTCCTGTTCTGATTCTGACTCTCGCGTGTGTCTGTGTGCGTGAGTGAGTGTGTGTGTGATCTAAATTTGTGGCGGCTTGTCCAAATCTAGTGAGTCGTCACTCTGCAAAGACAGAACTTAACAAACGAGGTGACAGACATGTTTCCTCTGTAGAATAAAACTCGTTCATTGACCTCGTTATCTGGCGGTTGAGATGAAACCTGCTTTCCCGCCTGCCGCTGTTGCTCCACCTCCCCTAATGCCTATCCGTTTACAGAGGCAGGACGTCTGTCCCCAATTCAAATCACGACTGCCTCAATTCTTTGCCCATTTTCAAGTGGGTTGCTTTGTTACAAATATCACATCTGATAATAACTATGTTGTTTAGTTATGAAGATTAGTCCTCATAGCAACATACTCTGTTTTGTAGAGGAGGGCACTGGTTCATGGTAAAGCAAAGTTTCTCTCTGCTCTTCTTGGGCTGTTAGTTCAGTGATTTTGGTGATGAGCCAGACACCGACAGGCCGATCTATGGACTCTCTGGTTTCATGGGTAGTATGTAGTGGCAGATTGCTGATGGAGAAAATGGCAAAAATGGGGCTCTTTGGGCATCACTTTTGGTGTCACTTTTGGAAATTTTTCTGTCCCCCCTCCCTCCCTACAAGGAACTGGAATATCCACCCCTGCTTGTAGGTGTAACGGGGAGCATGATCAGTCACCAGCTAGACATCCAGCCAGTCCAAGCAGCCAAGACCTGGTAACAGAGGGTGGGTGGGTGGGTGGGTGTATGTGAACACATGTGTGTGGATTTGTGATGCTAAGAGTCTTAAAATCTGAAGCTGATTAGAACAGAGAATGAGAAACAGCGGGGGGCAGCGTGCAGAGAGCAAGAGAGACATGCACAGAGAGAAAGAGAGAGCGAGGGAGAAACAAGGCGAGGAATGGATGAGTGAGAACAGGCAAAAGGTCAGGATTGTGTAAACGCTTTAAACTTTGAGATTTCCTGGCCCACTGACCAGCCATCTCACCCACGTAATCACATCTGATGTTAGGCGAATCATCCTCACCAGACACACTTTTCACATCCTTTCAGATTAATCATTACCTGCTAAATTGACACAGGATTAGATAAGTAACCTTATGGTTTGATATTGACTTGTGTATTTTTTTTTCTGTAAAGTTAAAAAGTAACTCAACTTTGGGAGGTGTGTGGATGCCCTGCTGCCCCTGGATCTACAGGAGCAAAGTGATCAGATTTAATTCAAATGATTTTTACTGACAGCTTGAAGTAAATTGGAGCTTGACTTTGAGATGATAGTGTTGTAATGGATCTAACATATCGCAAAAAGTATGTTTTTTTTAAAAAAAGAACTGAGACTCCAAATAACATGACACATTCAATTCTAACTGAATTTCAAGCAGACTAAGTACATTTTGACATTTTCACACTTTTACTCCACCACAGTTCAGAGGGAAATACTGGAGTTTAGCTGCACAACATTTAGCTGAAGGCTGTACATTGCCGATGAGGTATTTAAAATATGATGCATTGTTAGATCTCAGTATGTGCTGCACTTTAACCTACAACATGAAAGTATTTGTTACAGGTTAATGCATCAAAATGTAACATGACACGACGAAGAATGGAAACAGTCTTCATCATGACTACTGGAGTATATTTCCATTAAGGTATTGCTACTTTTACTAAAGGTGTTTGCATTAATCATTGAAAGCTTTTGGTAACACTTTCTAATAATGTTCTTAAACAAATGATTCAGAAGATACACATGAATATTTAATAGACTATCATTCCTATATTTCTAAAATGGTTATAAATATGTGACCATTTACAAATAAATCAGGGTTATGGTTAGAGATAGTCCCTTTAATATATTTATAAATATTTCAGTAAATTTTCTTTCACATTTACAATAACATAACCTTCATAAATATAGCATTAATCATTTGTATATGTTTGCTTATTTTTAAATTGCTGATATACATTTGTGAACGTATCTGTAACTGCTTCACAAACATTTGTAAGAGTAGAAATGACAGGAATTAAATATGTATTAATGCTTTGTAAGTCATATGTTAAGGAACAATATTATAGTGTTACAGCAGATATATTCTGACAGCAGAATATATCTGTTGTTTTGATTTCAAAACTGACAGTAGATATATTCTTACAGTGGGGATGCCTGCTATTGCATCTCTGTTATTTACCACCAAATCTTCCATCCTCGGTCTTTTTAAAGTCTGCAGGTAAAGACATGGTGGGCACCACAGCTTGACTTGCCCAGGTGGCAGCTGAGTGTGGCAAGATGTGGGCTTGAGAACTGTATGGAAGTTTTGGTGGCAGATATATTAGACGATAAATTAGATGTATATCTTCAGGGTTTTCTAACCTTTTCAAGTCGATGCTCATGAACCCCAAGACCCCCACTTGAACTGCTTTTGCCCTAAGGACTCTGATATGAAAAGATATTTTGGTTTGTTTTAGTTATGAAATTGTCCAGCTGTGCTATGTGTACTTATGAAAAAAAAAAAGATTAAAATATAATGTTGAAATAAGTCATACATGTTTTTGTATGTTTGAAACCTCAGTAAATTCACTTGATCTCTTTCAAAAAACATGGAGGAAAAGGGTGATGAGCAATAATAACAACAACAACAACAACAACAACAACAATAATAATAATAATAATAATAATAATATGAGAACATTAGTATAAAATATTTCTTGTAAAAAAAAAAAAAAATGCAAGAAATGGCTAGAACATTAGGAAAACATTATCTTAAAACGCCCCCCCCCCCAAAAAAAATATTATATTATATACATTATATATTATATTTCAGTCATTTGAATCAAATATATCTATACACACACACACACACACACATATAGATAGATAGATCGATAGATAGATAGATTTGTGTGTGTGTGTGTGTGTGTGTGTATTTATTTATATGCACTGTATGTACAGTATTCAAAAAAGCATCTTCAAGGCTTCCCTTTGAGGGAAGAATGCTAAGTGAGAAGATTAAGAGGGCTCAAAATAATCTTAATTTTTTGACTTGTTAAATTAATTTTAAAAAGTGCATGTATAGTATATATACTATATAGTATTTAGACTATGTATAGGCTCCGCCAGTGTAAACAAATGTTTGGTGCACCTTTAAAGTGAAATTAAACTATTCCTCACTTTGTTGAGGACCCCCTGGAGGACCCTCAAGGACCCGTGGGGGTCCCCGGCCCCCATTGTGAAAACCACTGGCTGAAGGTTTGGTGAACTGATGCCCCTGCATTCATGTAGCATATACATACTATTCCACACACTAATTGAATACTGCTCCACTACCTGCTTGTATGCGTCCAGGAGGAAGCTGTTCCAGATGGAGCGCAGCCCCGCAGATGTCAGCATGCGGTGCCACTCTCCGCTGCGGGCGGAGCGGGAGCAGCTGAGCAGCGACACGACCCGCTTCACCAGCACCACCGAGTCGTACAGGGCGAGGAACAGACAGTTGGAGAAGAAACCCGGCAGTATCTGGAGGGTTACCAGCAGGTCCTCGCTTGCCATTCCCATTTTCCCTGCGCGCTGCTGTTGTTCCACCGCAGGCTCTCCCACGGCTGCTGAGTTACAGGCTGCCCTCCATGACCGGTGCGTCGTCGCTGCGTAACCGCTCTCTGTCGCTCGGCGCACGGATCCCTCGCCCTCTAAAGGTGCGCTCTTCTCATAGTAGTGTCTGTCAGCTCCAGGGAGAGCTCCTGACTCTTGGGTTGCTGTGCAGGAGATGAAAGGTGGTTTGCAGAGATTTACAGAAACGGGAATTTGGCGGTGCATGCACCAAAGAGAGGCCACCGGAACTGAATCACTCACACTTTTTATACCCACTAATATTGTGCTTCATGATAAACCTCAGGTCTTATCTTGTGGCAAAACCGTGACGTCAGATGTAGTGCTTTGACCCCCCCTCTTTTCCTCTCCCCTCCTCCCCTCTTCCCTCCTCCCCTGTGCACTGCGCTGGACTGAGATTTGCAGAGCATTTGCCATCAGTGAGTCCAACTTTGATTTAGTAAGTGTCATGGTTATAAAGGCGAGCAAAGATCAAGCAAAATGTCATGACTTTGTTTGTGAGGAAGTAAGTAAGGCAGCAGGCCCTCTCAGCTTCCCTGGTGAAGACGTGCAGAGGAACTTGCACCAGCTTGGGTCTCTGTCTTTCAAAGGTCTGTTGAGTCACCTACAGCTCCTCCAATAGTAACTCCCACCTCCAAAAAAAAAAAAAAAAAAAAAAAAAAAACCTCCCAAGAAAATAATCCATAAAACTATAAACTATAGACTAGTAGCCCCGAAGCACTGTAATGAAGTGTCTGGAAAGGCTGATGGTGTGGAAGCTAATAATAATAATAATAATAATAATATATTGGCAGGATAATATTGGCACTGATGATGCAATATTAACCATAATACATATTTTGCAGCACCTTGAAAACGCCAAGGCTCACACCAGACTGCTGTTTGTGGACTTCAGCTCTGCTTTTCAGTAAGCTCAGACAGCTGTCCATGCCACCTTGCGACTTACAGATACAGACACTGCCATATCTTGACTTTAGTTTGGAGGGGAAAATGTCTGTAGAATGGTGTGATGACCATCATCTCACCATCATCTGTAAACACTTAGAAAACCAATTTTTCACACAAGACATCTTAGGGGATCATTCTCCATGACTACTCCACAACGCTTGTCACCCAGGTTCATTATTACACACAGACATATTGTTTGAGGGTAATGATCATGCTGTGATAGTGAGTGTATTACATTACGGAATCTCAGCTTAGTTTGGTAACATATCAATTAAGTTAAAATCATAAATAAATAGACTACAGTATATAATATAGACTATTATATAATAATAATGACAACAATACTACTACTACTACTACTAATAATAATAATAATAACAACAACAACAATAATAATAATAATAATAATAATTATTATTATTATTATTATTATTATTATTATTGGTTATTAACAATAATAATAATAATAATAATAATTATTATTATTATTATTATTATTGGTACTCAAAGACACTTTACAATGAAATTAGGTCAAATCATGTGAAATAAACACTATTGTGATTAAAATAAACTAGATAAATTAACGTCGAAAGTAGAAAATAAATAAATGTGTTGAAATATAGGAACAACAGGTGCATATGTGTATTAAGGAAACTTAATCAAATAAAATCAGTGAAATCCAAAAGGCACAGGATGACAAGTCAGGAGTCAGGAAAGCCAAGGGAGTAGAAATGAGTGTTTGAACTTGTGTAATAAGAAAGTCACAAATTTAAGAAAAAAATTGGAAAAATACTTTTTCTTTTACCTATCTTTCTTTCTGCAGTGGGATTTGGTAACAAGGAAATCCTGCTGATTTTAGCTCAGAGTCACAAAATTGTTTCTTTTTTTTCTGAATCAGCCCAAGTTACTGCAATGTCTCTTCAAAGTCCAGATGCTGATGATGATATTGTGATTCTGGGCTCAAATCACGAGGATTTGCTTCTGAAAACTAGTTTTTCCATACTAGAGGAAAAACTATTTTTTACAGTTTTTTCTTGTAAATTAGCCACATTATATTTATACTTTTCAGGGTTTATTTCTCATATATTTGTGATTGTTTTCTCCTAAATGTACCACTTTAATCTCAGAAATTCTGAGTGTTTTTTCTCAGCATATCACCCCCACCCCCCAGTATTCTCAGATCAGGTGAGAGAGTTGGAAATCTCAATGTTTGGTATTTATTAGGAGACACGCAGCAGCATTTTGAACTACCTGGAGATGAAGCCAAAGCTCCTTCATTTTTTAGTATGTTGAAAGGAGAGGACATGTCTGATTGTATCTCTTTCTTAATTGAAGGAAGCAAGGCTGTACATGTTTTGTGTGCGATGCAAGGTTCAAACGAGAGACAAGAATATCACCTAGACTTCTGGCAAAGGGGTTTGAACTTTTGATATAGTCTGCTAGCGTGTTTTCTTTGGCATTATGACTGTAATGTTTGCAATTTGCTCACTGGGTCGGCACCTATTGCACACCTGTCTGGCCATGAGGGTTCTCCTCTCTAAGAGGTCCTTCTCAAGACTTCTTAAGTCAGAGGGTGTAGTCCTGTTTCTTGTAAGCTTGTGGGCATGTGAAGCCCTTTGAGACTGCAAACAGTGATACTGGATTTAAATAATCTCAGACTTGATTTTGAACTTGAGCTTCATTAAATTCCAAGTGTCACTTCCAGTCATTGTTAAAAGTTGTCTGCTCCTTAGAATAAGAGATGTGATGGAGCTTTTTGATGTAGTTCTGGGCACTAAGAACCCGTGACCGAAGGGGAGGAGGATGTACTCTGGGAACAGCGGGTGAGATGGATCGTCCAGTATCCTCAGAGCCAGGTTGAGTGTGTACTGTTCTGAGAGTTGGGAGATGGTCTTTGTTTGAGTTCCAATTATTCTCCCACCAGTTCTTGTCACGCTGTCCAGTTTGTTCTTGTTCTGAACTGAGAGGCCAAGCCACCCCCCCACCACACACACATCAGCAGTTTTGTAAGATTTGGTGAAACGTGATAAATCATGCTGTTTGGCTTCATTCACATGGACATCACATGAGACTTAAGGCCACTGACTTTATAAAAATTTCCATATTTACATTAATTTACAGGCAGCTGAGTTGCTAGCAACTTGGTGTGTTTATGATTTTTAGGCACCTGATGTGTGGTTTACCCCAGCAAACAAGTCTTTCGGTCCAGGAACATTCCATTCCAGCTTTCTGAATGTTCCTGTGAATGCTGTGAGATATCCTCAAAGGCTTTTTAGGAAGGTTTTCCTAACACACAAAGAACATTTTCTCTGGCTAAAAATGCACGGTCAGGAGACCATTCTCCTAACCTTGAAGGATCATTACAATGTGTTTTTTCTTTAAAGGGAACATTGCTTAATGTTATGCTTATAGATGTAATATATCTTACTGCAGCTATAGATGCATGTAATCAGTTTCTGAATGGTTATTTGGCCTATACCAAACACATGGAAGCATAAATCTCTGAATTTATTACTGCATAGACTTTTCAGTTAGGAATTTATGCTTCCATATTTTTGGAATAGACTGGATCCAGCTCTCAGGATGTTTTCTGCTACCCCTTTTTCACTATAATTTTCTGTGTTCACAGGCAGCCTGAAACCCTTTTTTTGGCACATGTTAATATACACAATGCTAAAATACATACCTCCTAAATACATACATACATACATACATACACATTAATCTACTACAATAGCATAGTCATAGGCATGTAAGCAGTATTTAAGTAGTACAAGGATACTAAATATCCATCCGCCAAAAGACAAAACATTTACTGTCTACTTGACAAACTCTCAACAAAAATTATTTTTTCCAACACATAATGGTTAATATGGTTAATAGCACTTCCTCTTTTGAAATCAGAAGACTCCCAAGTTTATAAGCTTCAATATGAAAAAAGGCAACCTGTATATCCTGAAAATTCCAGTTGATGAGGACTTGGGGCGGACAAGGACAGAACCCCTTGGACAGAGGGATATGCTGAACTTCAAGCTGTTAGGAACTGAACCCTTTAGGAGGAAGGATGCCAGATACCTCAAGCAGGCAGGGCCCCTGAACTTCAGGTAGATGGGTACAGAACCTCTCACGGGGACAGGAGGCACATATCTTCAGTGGACAGGAACCCTGAAGTTCAGACAGATGGCGATGGAACCTATTAAGAGTACAGGAAGTGGTTACACCTGGGCAGCAGTGACACTTGGGAACTCCCGGATGCTCCTGGATGCCAGGCAGTGGAAATCCCTACAGGAGGTTGGACCAACACCATCAACGCCATCAAGATGGCAGTGTCAGTTAAAGAGGAAGCAGATCTGGCAGATTTGATGAAGAACCAGGAAGTACGCCAGGAAGTTCAGGCAGGGAGGCACAAGGCAGAGCCAGGGAAACACAAAATGGGGCCTGAGCCAGTGGTGTCAGGGAAACTGGAAGCAAAGCAGGAGCCAGCACCGTCAGGGAGGCTGGCAGTGAGTGGGAGCTGATGCTAAAGACTGAAGTGATGATGACCGAGCAAGAGCTGCAGGCTGATACTCTGGCAGTTCAGCACTATATGCTGGTGCACAACTGGGCCAGCTGCAGGGCCAGCTGCTGGTATAAACAGTCTTTGTGGTTGTTTAGGGCCACAACCTCTAGGGGGGCCACACAATCAGTGTGACTTTCTGTGTTGCTTGCTCCTCACACTTTGTACAGTCTTAAACTGATTCACTCAATGCAATGTGTAGCCATGGTAACACAGTGGCATGGTGGGTAACATTGGGTCGTTCTGTTGTTATGTAGCATGGCCATGTTGTTGATTCTGCTCAGCTGGTTAGTGCAGCAACAAATCTTCATTCACAACTTATTCTGATGAACCGAGTAACATTACGCAAATGGCTCTAACAGAAAAATTTAGGACTGGCGCTCAATGGCAGAAAAAGAGAAAGATGGAAAAAGAACACAGTATGAAGGTATGTGTTTGAATCTGACTGAGTCATATAGCCTTGATTGCAAGGTTAGCTTTACCTCTGAGCCACTTTCTTGCAACATAGCCACAATAATTTTACCCTGGCAAGCTGGCTAGAAAATAATAAATGTGTTTATTTTAGTGGAAATGTTTATGCATTAGCAGAAGCTTGATTTTTTTTTACTGTGTGCTTTCATGTATTTCAAGTATTCCAAGTATTTCAAAGTATTTCTGATCCTGATATTTGGATAATCGGATAGTTTGCATATTCAGATCCTGATCCGTTTAAGGACTTCATACTGATTGGTTGAAACAGATCTACCAGAACAGGCCACGCATGAAGGTGCATGGGCTTTAATTGGGTCAGGTGTGCAAGAGTAGAGCTGGAGCAAAAACCTGCAGGACAGGGGGCCTTAAGGGCTGGTTTGGGACCAACTGTATTAAGGGGGGCTGAACTCCTCCTGGCTCACCTGTAGTTCCCCCCTGCAGGTAGACAGTTTGTGTTTTTCTTCATTAAGCAGCTACTTTCCAGTCGAGCTGCGCCTCAGTTTGATTTGATCCATCAGCTGACAGTTCAGCTGCTGGCCAGAATCAGAATCAAGAATAAATTCAAATGGCGATATATTGCAAATGAATCCTTCAATTGTATTGTGGATCAAATATAGCCTCTAATTGTGTTTATTTGATAGTGAAGTGTTGCGTATTTCCAGGGACTGTGGAAAAAAACAGAGGACTCATTCAGCTGCGAGTGAAACATGACAGCATGCTCACAAAAAAAAAAAAAAAAAAAGAAATTCCAACACACTGCGCAGTAATTGTAATGAATCTGTCACCAAACTGCTCACACTATAGTAGCCTATTATTAGGGCTGAGTATGAGTTTTTTTTTTTGTTGTTGTTTGTTTGTTTGTTTGTTTGTTTTATAACCACAACATTTTCTTCACTATCCTCTGTGGCATATTGCTTAACAGGTTCATTATCAAGGAGTTGAACCTTGAAGGTATTGTGACGCCCAAACCACCTTAAAAAAAAAAAAAAAAAAGGGAGAATCTTAACAAGAAATACAGGGTGAATTGTTGTGTAACATACTATTGCTTTAAATGTTGCCATGATATTTCTAACATGCCACTTTTTACACTAGGAACTAAGAAAACCTGCAACTAGCTCTGGGACAGATCAGTGGGAGGGAACCCCACCATCCTCCCAGGTCCACCTGCAATATGTGAATCTAGCCCTGGTGAACCCCCAAAATCCATTAGATCCCATTTCTCCAAGCACATCCACTATAGCACCCTCTACATCCTCAGCTGATGCCCCCCAACCCCCACCAGCAAAGAAAAAACATCTGACCACTGAAACTGTCATGGACATTTTAGAAAAAGAAATCGAAAAAGAAGTGCGACACAAAGAATTGCTGACACAGTCAGGAAAACCCGTGAGCTTGTTTTAGAAAATGATGTTACAAATAGTTGCTTTATATAAAAGCATAAAAACACCATGAAATGCATAAGTAGAGACAAAGATGTTAACAACCTCTGGTTGGTACATCCTTATTAGTGTCTTGACCTGTTATTTAAACATCTGACCACAGACATGGGTGCCATGAAGGAAAAGGTAAATTTACTGTTTGAGGGAGAACATTGTACAAATATAGTTAATAGGCTACATATAAAGTCTCTTAATGTACAACAAGCTGTCAGTACTCTACATCTAGTTGCGGTTTTACAGTTCCATTGTATTGCCAGCTACATGTGAAATGTTGCAAATTAAATTTAAAACCCAGGGAATGTGTTGTCAATGATAAAGCTTGAGGGAAAACTTGTGCCTAAATTACTGCATAACAGGTTGATGTTGAAAAATGGCTCATTTTCACTTGTCCAAAAGAATTGGACAATAGCAAGTGGTTGCAGCTCTAAAATGAACTGTGGTTGAACACAGGTGAGATCGCAGGTGAGAAGGCTATGAAGGGGCAACTGTTGCATTAGAGAAGATCCATGCTGTAGGAAAAGTGATGTGGTAAAGATAAAAAGAGAAAACACAGGTTCATAAGGCCAGCTTGTACAGTTTTAATTGGCTGCAGTGGAAATAAACACAATCAGCACTGCTCCATTTTTGGAATAATAAATATGCATAACTCAAATGGGCTACAAACAAAACATGCCCAAAAATCCACATCTCTTTTTTGCTGCCTTTCTTTTCCATTTTTGAATGACTCAAGTTAGCACTTGAAGCTGCTGTAATTCAGAGTCAGATTCCTTGTATGCATAAGCACACTTGGCCGATAAAACTGATTATGATTCTGATCTGACATGAGGGATCAGAGACTTCAGGGGCATCTACTTCCTTCTCTGATGTGACTGCAGCAGCAGACGTCATAACAGAAGTACCACAACCTCCTCCATCCTCCTCCATCATGACTGCATCTGCAGAGGTCATGGAAATGTTTTGGGACCACCAAAATCCTACCCACAGACAGGGATCCAAGCAGAGCCAGAACACAGAGAGGTAGGACAACAGGTCAACACGGATCCAGGAGGGCTAGGTATCTGAGAGGTAAAGTGTGGCACTGCAAGCAGAATCTGATGGTCAAAAGAAGTGCAGTGAACTGCAATCAGCTGCTTGACTAGAGCTGGATTCTCTTAATGAAATGACAGTACAATTTTCACCATGGACTCACCATCGGAGTCTCTGGCATGAATTTGTGGCTTGAAGCCCAGAAACTGGTCACTGTCTGGTGGGTTCATAATTGGCAAGATCATACTGTCAGGATTTGGTTTAGCAAATACAGACACAGCAGGCAAGCACAGGGTAAAATTAACCCTAACTAATCCCCCCCAAAAAACAATGCAATGTCCAGGTCAAAGCCAGAGAATCAGTGCAATATTGTTGATTAGAATGATGACTAAAAGTATACATCCATAACACTTCCTGGAACACTGGGAAAAAACCAAGACAAAGGCTAAATAAAAATGAAGCTGACAAAACTATCATGAAATGACATGTTCAAATATTAGAGATGAAATGGCAGAAACAAACATGAAAAATACAACTCATGACTTTCCAAATTCATAATGATTTGGTTGCTAGATAGTACCAGGGGGTTCTGCTGGAAGTGGCACCATGGTCTTCTCCTCACATAGGTTTAGGTTGTGTAACATGCTATTGCTGGTATGAATGTATAATGAATGACTGCACAGAAAGAACACATCACCTGGATGCAAACTTTGCTTAGCTGCTCATTAAGTATCTATTTCTCTTCAGGTCCAGGTAATCCACTCATGAGCCAGGGCAACAAAAAGGTATGCAGGGTCCCAAACAATCAAGAGGCACCCTCTCCATTTTCCCAGTGGCTTGTAGATGGTTCTTTAGAAATCTAAAGAGTGTCCATAATTAGTCAAATTAACAAAAATCAGACTTATCGAGTAGATCAGTGGCACCCAATTCCACAGGTGTTTGTTGTAATGGTAAAGCAGTCGAACAGTCATACAGTCCCAAATATAATTTCTTCAAGTTAATATCTATGAAGTGACTAGTACAGTAGTGTAATGTCACTTTAATAAATTAAATTTAAATGTAATTAATTCTTAAATGATCATCACGCCTGAATAGGTTGACGTGAGCACAACAGCATCATGCCTCCTAAACCAACACAAATCTCAGAAGAGGAAATAGTCGTCAACAAGTGCTTGGAGGATAATGGATGACCACCCCACCTCTGTTGAGTCCCTTAGCAAAGAGTTCATTGACTAGTCTCTCCATCTTCTGTTTGTGTTCTGCTTAACATTTGATGATGCGGCATTAACCCAATAGTTTACTCTTGTGGTCAAAATCATTAATATGAATTTCAATTAGGAGGCGTATCCTGTAAACATTTTTAAACAAAACATCAAGCAATGTCTGATCAATCCCAACCATTTCAGCTGAAGCCACACCCAGTTCTGGTTTTCATGCCCATTACGAGTATAAATATGGCTGGAGATAATTTAATTGGTGGAACATATACAGTACATCTAGAGAGAGCCAAGGACCACTAGGAATACTAGGAGCACATAAACACATGGCAACTATAACAATGACCTGACAGAGATGGAACTGATAATAAGACTTCAACACACCAGAAACTAATGAGGAAAGAAGACCAACCTGGGGAAGGGGCTGGGCCACAAGACTGGAGCACACAGAGGACTGGCTGAGGGACACACTGAGGAGGAACACGACAATGAGGCTAATTACACAACCTCAGGACAGGGGTGGGAAGCTGGGAAGTACAAATAAGACTGACGCAGCGGGCATATGAAACTACATCAAAACACAAGGAAACACAGGGGGGAACAAATAGCTGAGTCCAAAACATAAAGTCCAAAACACAAAAACTCAGAACAATGATATGTAGTGTTTGACGACTTGAAATTGGTGAAATGGTCTCCAGAAAATAGTCCCCATGGAGACGTTTGATTTACACACACCATTATCTGTTCGGTGGTTTATGAATGTTGAGGATTTTGTTAGCTGCAGAAACACAACTTTATAAGATGGGTGTTTCAACCCAAAAATTCACATTTGAAAATTGGGGGATTTGATTTATGCTGTGAAAACTTTAGTGCCCCCACATGATTTGCAATATGGTTTGTTGCAATGTGAAATGTGGGGAAATTGTTGTAAATGGGCCACATCCGTAAAGCCTCCACCAGCACTGAAGAAGCAGATGGAGAACACATCTGTTCAGCAAGAAAAAAAAAACAACAAAAAAAACAGCAGCACTGATGTCACTGTGTCAACGTCTGCCATATTTATGAAACTTTCAGAGCCATGGCATTTCCTTTCTACTCATGTGCGTATGTTGATAAATGCCAATCACATGTGTGATTCAGTTATTTTTCCCTGCCTCAGAAATATCATATAAGGAACAAAGGAGAACCCACTACTCACATTCACACAAGTAAGTGGCAGAAAAAATTTCTGTGAGGCAGAAGCAGAACTGATAATTAGCAGTGTCAAGTAGAACATAGATATTATATATTCTTTAGTAAAAGAAGCGCTGCAGTTTCCGCTCCACAAGAGCAAAACATCTGGCAGCAAGTCACAGCACAAGTCAACAATGTGTCATCTCCACAATGCAGTGTCCCAGAGGTCAAATGCTTTAAAATGTGTTCATCCTGCAGTGTTACCCAAAAGAATTCATCCCTCCACTGCGCTATGCATTTGGGTTTTCCCTGTAAATATGTTTTTCTTCACAGTTCCTGGAAGTGAAGCACAGCCCTCCTGCTCTAATGAGCAGCAGTCAGGTGCAGAGGGTAGGCTTGTTGTGGTATCAGCAGGGCTCTGGAGAATCAGAACCGGCTTATCAGATACTTAACTACCATCACTCCCCCTCCCTCATCCTCCATACAGCTCTAAGTCCACTCAGTTATTAATATCAAGAGTTGGCTCAAAAGATCAGAGGTCACAAGGCATCAGAGCCTGCCTTTTCCCCAAAAGCATCTTACAGTGTTAAGCTCATCTTTGTTGGATTGCAAAGCCAATGCACAGAGATGATGTGAGTGCTAAGATGCTTTTGAGAAACTGCATCCTGGACTGGACCTGCCCCCGCGACCCGGTCCCGGATAAGCGGTAGAAGATGGATGGATGGATGGATGGCATCCTGGACTTTTATTTATCCCCTTCCTCCCCCTTGCCCTCAGCTTCAATCTAGGTCAGTTCAATTGCCTTGTCTAAAGACCTTGCAGAATCACTTATCTGTCAAGCCATGTTGCATAACAGAGGTATGGACTGATATCTTTGAAAGCTATAAATTACTGTGAATGATAAAACAAAGAAATTATTATTAACCATGTCCTTTAGGTATTGTAAAAAGACCTTTCTCGGGTGTCAGGTGACACTTTGTCACTGCCTCAAACCAACAGATTTCCTAGTTAGTATTTGATAAGGCCAGCTATCTCTGCTGAAGTTGATAACACATAGTGTGATAATATAAAAGTGTGATAAAATGGCAGTGGGTACAGTATCTGTAGTAACTGTAGATATTAGTCTGCCGGGCTATAAAGGCAAACATTTTCATTCTCACTCATCAAGTATATCCCTAAGACAAATCAGGATGGAAGGTTAGATGTTTGGGTTTTTCGCAAGGTCTAAAACAAAATGTTGTTTGATCCGTATTTGCCGTATTGGCACATCTGGACTGGATAAAAAAAAAAAAAAATGCATTCCAACATTAATATCAGAGTTCTGAGAGTAAAGTCATAACTGGGTGGGGAAAAGTCAGAATTGTGAGATCTAAGTCATAATTCTGGGAGGAAAAGTCACAATTCTGACTTAAATGAGAACTGTGACTTTAATCTCAGAATTCATCTTATTTTTTTTTTTATTTAATTTTTTTGATTGTTTTGTTGTGAAAGTGCATCCTTACAGCAACTGCTCCCTGAACATTCTGGACATATTATGTGTTCATTTACACAGAATCTTAAGGAAGATGTTGATGGAACTGAAAAGTGCCGATAGAGAGACTTGTTTTGTTGCTAAGAGAATGCTATGCTGAATTGTATGTCCACTAAGCACTGATCAGTGATCACAAACATGCAGTGTGGTGCCAGAGTGGGAGCGAGTTGGGAATATTTGGTAAGTTTCACAAGTAGTTTCTGCTGTTTTGGCATCTGGAAATTCTAACATTAACTTTTACCATTACATGTGGGCGCAAAAAGCAAAGGAACCACAGCTAAGAAACCCGCACACCCTTACACAAAACAACAGGATGTTGCACTGCTTGAGACTACATATTACAGCTGGAATTGTATAATTGTATAATTGAAGTTGTAGCATGGCTAATTACCTCATCTGATGACTCAAGTTATGTTTTTTTTTTGTGTGTTTCTCTTTGCACATACAGATTGAAAGCAACCAAGCAAGAAGCATTTTTCTCTTTTATGCAGCATTGAATTTATTGCCAGAAAAGAGAGGCACATCACATACAAGTGGAAAGTGCCGCAGTGCAGTTTCAAGGATGGACAGTCCTCTGTACATAGCAGGTATGTGAGGATACACATTATTGAGGTCTGACAAGAAAAGCTGTAGCTAGAATCTAGCAACATTTAGCAAATGCTTTTGACATGAATGGCAATGTAAACACTGGTGTTCCTAATAACATTAACTGAGGTTCAGTTCCATTTAGGCCTGTGAGCGCCCTGCTACATACCCTTTTCTCTTCCTGTCCTTATCTACGGATTATCCTCAGACGTAGAGAGCATCATTTCACCAGTATTGATCAGTATTAAGTATTGGTCCTGATATCAGTGTGCTGCAGGTTCCTGCTCGGCTACAGCTTTGAAAAACTAAGAAAACTTTGCTTTTCCAAAACGGGGAGATCAGTGCGGTTCAGTACCTTGTCCAGGTTGATCCCAGCCACATGCAAGCTTGTGTGTATGGCCCTATGTTGATGCAGTGAGGCGTTAGGAATGGGCGAGACGTAGCTACACTGAGCACGTTTACATGCACACTTTATTCCCGTATTAACCGGAATATTCGCAGTATTCCGGTTGCGCACGTGTCACGCACCGAACCCGATTAAGGTCATATTCCAGTTGGAGAGAATTCCGAATAAGAGCCCTGGCATATGCCTGTTCCAACCAGAATATTGAGGCATGTAAACACCTTAGTTGGAAAATGCCCCGAACCGGAATATTCAGTCACGACTGCGCATGCTCGATTCACAAGGAATTCTGGGGCATCTTTGTTGCTATGGTTACCTGCAAACGGGGAAAACAGCATGGCGAACAGCAGCAAGAGCCAGGAGACTGCAGTCCACCTTCAGCTAATGAAAGACTTAAATATCATGGAGGATATCGATGGGAGAAAACATAGAAATAGCAACAGAAGACAAAGAAGAAGACTTCTTCGCCTGTATTTCTGGCAGACCAGACGCCTATACGCGTGCTGCTGCCCCCCGTGGCTGAGTGTCGCATTATATAAGAGAGTGGAAAACGCCGAAACACAGGGGCATGCAAAGTAACATGTAAACGGAATATTCCAGTTGCCGCGGTGCAGTTACCTTAACCGGAATATTGACCTGAACCGGAATATGGTGTGCATGTAAACGTAGTCACTAGGCTAAATGACTATAGCTAAAGTAGACTTAGGTTTTGTCGGGGAGGGGAAGCAAGCATGCATGACAGCATATGCACAAGACATGATTGGACTGAGATTGCAACTCTTTCTTGAGGTGATTGGTTGTTTGATTCCTCCTGGTTGCATTTCAACAAATGAGATTACATTGCCAGGAGCAGCCCGGGAAACCTTTTTTTTTTTTTTCCCTTAGTGCACACTTCCAAGAAATGGAGACAGATGTGTCTAGGTGAGTGTCATATTGACATCGAGGCTACAAGAAAACACAGCTAGGGAACTTAGGTCTCAATGATCCATTGGCGTCATTACAAAGTAATTATCTAAATATTTAATCCAAGAACTATGCAGTGTTAAACAAATATTGCACACAATGAACAGCTACAGTACAAATTTGGCATTTGAATATATAGGCACACAATGTTTATCCAGTCTGATTTAAACAGAGCATAATTCAGTGTTTAGAGTGTCCTAAATGTTTATTTTGAGTGAATGACCTCTGCTGACTCCATTACGCACATGAACTGACACAACACTGAAACACAAACTTTGCTGATCTCAAATTGTCCCAGTTCCATTTTCAAAACCCTGTTTTTTGTATACAGACGTACACAGGCAGTGTCCTTATCTAATCCTTCCTTTAGAGTATATTACATACATTTTACTTCCTGTTTAATATGTTTTTGATACAGCCTTATCCGCATCTTGGTGGATTAGTCCAGCCTGTTACACCAGACAAACTGCTAGAGCAGATGCTGCATGCAATATGATGGACTTGACTTAAACCATGGTTCTTATTCTAAACTGATAAGGTTTGGAGAAATAGTCTGCATAATGCATGCTGCATGCGGATTAAAGTTTCACACTGCCACATTCATGCGACTACATGGAATTCACTTTCACCAAAGTTAAGGACTCAGAACTTTATGAAACAACCCATTTAGCTATGACCGTGTTCCAAAAATGAAGCGGCTTACAGTTTATTTTAAAAAGCAAAATGAGGAGAGGGCGGTCCAGGTGCAGGCATGGAGAGACCGACTGACTGACAACAACATTGGGCATGTGCAGAATGGATGCAGAACAGAGCATAAAATCATACGCATGCAGGAGCTTGGCTGTTCACACAAGAGGCCTATTTTTACAGCCGTGAAGCAAATCATCTCCCTCTCTCCCCCTGTGTGCTGTGTCTCCCGCTCACTGGTTTCAGACTGGACACAGAAGCACGGCGTAGCGTCAGTTCTCATGTGTGCAGGAGCCTGTCTGTTCCCATCAGAAGCATATATTTCTCAGCGCTGATTACACACAAACCCCCCTCTCTCTCTGTGTGTGTCTCTCTGACTGTCCCTCTCTGTTTCCCTCCTCTCTCTCTCAGAGTAGACACAACTGTCAACGTGTGAAGCAAGTACTGAATTTAATTGTTGAGTCTGCATTGTTCTCATGATCGCAGCCATGTTATCAGCACAATTTCAGTTCTTGTGCTCTAGATATGAAGCTGTTCTCCCTCTGACAGGAAACAATGTGTTTTCAGTGGAGATGGAAGTAATTGGAAGAGAGACCTGCCAATCAGGAAACCATACAGACGGTACTTTCTCATGCATTCTGTTGACTGTTGCTGTTCAAATCAGCAGCGATACTATTTCTAACAAATACAGTGATGGCCACATTCTGACATTTTCATCAAAATATGGGAGATGCTCAGGGGAAATGGAACCCCAGGGGAACAGCAGGAGAGGGACAGGAAAATCAGAAGAGTTGGCAAACATGGGATGCATATTTAAACATTTACAATGTATTTTCAGTGTGTTTTCTTGTGAAATCCACTCATGCACATGGAGAATACACTGCAAAAATGCAAAATCTTACCAAGATTATTTGTCTTATTTCAAGTCAAAAATGTCTTATTTCTAGTCAAAATATCTCATTACACTTAAAATAAGACATGATCACCTTTGAAGTAACTTGTTTTTAGACAATTTTCACTTGTTTCAAGTGAATTTTCACTTGAAACAAGCAAACTGAAAATTTGCTTCTTTCATTGGCAAAATTTGCCAGTGGAAAAGGTGAAAATTCACTTGAAATAAGTGAAAATTAGCTAGAAACAAGAAACAAATTTTGCCAATGAAACAAGCAAATTTTCACTTGTTTCAAGCAAATTTTCACTTGAAACAAGAGACAATTGTCTAAAAACAAGTTACTTCTGAGGTGATCATGTCTTATTTTAAGTGTAATGAGATATTTTGACTAGGAATAAGACATTTTTGACTTGAAATAAGACAAATAATCTCGGTAAGATTTTGAGTTTTTGCAGTGTATATAATATGCACTGAAACTGGAGCTTCAGATTGTGAGCAGGTCCGGTCTGAGCTGTACAAAAGAACAAAAAAATGCAACCAACGGTGTGACCAACTGAGTAAGTTGGTTTGGAGCCCTGCTCGCCTGGCATGTGCCACATATCAAGGCTGAGTCCTTGCTGCAGCGCCAGGGGTTCGAATCTGAATCCAAGCCCTTTGCTGCATGTCATCAGCTTGCTCTCCCCTGATGTTCCTGTCTCTCTAATGTCACTATCAAAACCATTAAAACCATTCAAACCAACCCCAATGGACAATCTAGACATCAAATATCTATACGCTACTTTTCACACAATTATGACTATCTCTCCAGTTGCAGTGGATGTCATAGTGACACATTATAGTCATGTTATAGGAAGTTGAGTATCACTGGACTGTCCAAGTAAAGTGTGATCATAGATCCTTCAGTACAAGAAACAAAAGCATTGTTTGCCAGTTTTACTCCAATTACAGTCTCTCCCTTGCCTCTATGAAAATGATTCACTCAGCCGGTGTTCATTTTGACAACCAATTTTGTTTTGGCTTTAGTCTTTTGACTAAAATGCATTTTGGTTTTAGTCATATTTTGTCATTCATTTCATCATCATCATTTGTTTTTTTTTAGTCTAATTTTTTGTCAACAAAAACTACCGTGGCTTTAGTTAATGAAAAGCTTTGTCATAGCTTCTTCTATTTTGCATCTAGCTTTTGGTTTTACTCTGTGCTTAACATGAAAAAACTTTGCCAATATATCGGTTCCCTTCCAAGCTGAGGTCAGGAGCAGTGTGTATCGTTCATCTATTTTTGGCATTTTTGTCTCTTTATTTGTTGACCAAAATGTCCTGATATTTCAACATAGTCTTCGTCATAGTTAACAAAGGGTCATTTTTGGTCAGTTGGAAAAAGAGCTGTTGACAAACTCTTTCAGTCATAGTTTTAGTCAACTAAAATTAACACTTAAAACAACGTTTGGCCTTACATTTGAATAGGTTACAAGACTCCTTGTATTGGGCTGTAAGGCGATAAAGTTAGTCATTAGTTATTTGTCATTACTTCATTAAATGGCCGTGGAAGCTCTTGAGCCAGTCGCTGATGTGGAAAACAGATTATTCAAAGTAGATTCTTACACAGCTGGCACACTTGACCCCTGTTTAAAGATCATGTTACCTGATTGTATCTGTCTGTCTATTCAACAATGGCCTCACATGTGCCAGTGACGTCCATGGAGATATCCTGGCTCATTCATTAGCAGAATAGTGGGAGGACTGAAAAACAAACTGGCCCATTTTAAGCATTCTCTTGACTAATCTGGGAGATATTGATTTAGGAGAGTGATCCAACATCTGTGCCCAAGAGACTATACCCACTCCAAATCCTAGATCAAGTAACTGGCTAGTATGATAAGCATCCTTATTCCCTTAAAAGGTTAGGAACAATATTACCTTCCATAAACAGTGGAGACAGGTGATTGCATAAGCATCTGTCACCAGGTATCTATTCATTCTTTTAGGGTTTTTAGATAATTGCCAAGACCTATGCAGGGAGTGACATTTAAAACAACATCAATTAAAGATAAGACTGACATAGAGTGGATTTCATGTGATGTTTCCTTAAAGTGCACCACTTTACCTCTGTAACAAGCACTCAAATGTACGCCTGTCAATTGAGGCAGCAAAACTAATCTATTACAAGTGTATATATTTCAGCATCCTCGTATGTAAGGAAGTCATTGCAAACACCTTTCTCTAGATACAGCTATAGAAATGCAGATATAGATAGAGTTTGTAATATTTTTGTTCTGTCTTCAGTTTTGTGATAACACTGTTTCCCAACTTTTTTAAGAAAACACTTACACTACTACTTATTATAGTAATATTGTGTATTAAAAGTAATAGCACTTCTTTGAAATTATTATTTAAATCTGTATATGTTTGCTTCATGACTTTCTCCATCACTTCCTGCCTCATATCCTCACTGCCATACCAATATTATGATCTTTATATGACAGTTATAGGCATTTGTTGATATGCACAATGTTGCGTATGAGTTAATTATTTTTATCATCAACTGTGCATTTGCTTGTTCTCAAGTACAGGCATTTTTTTTTCTTTTTATTATGAATTGTACATTTGCTTGTTCTCAGGTACAAGCATAAGTATTTTTCAATACAGAGGCACTCACCTCCACATGAGCATACGTAATGTTTTCCATATGTCTTCCCACTGAAAAGCTGCTTTGGACTTCGGCCATAACTTACATAGTATATACACATAGGCTGTAGACAACCAGCCATGCAGACACACTAATGCTACTGTTATTCTCAGGAAAGTAAACAGTCAGTCAGACAATCAAACATTGCCTTTGTGCAAGCCTAAAACACAAATACAATTTGCAAATTATCTCGTTCTTTATACATTTGCATTTAGCTAACTTAATTTTCTTTTCATTATACTATGGTAGTCTTGTTGATTTGCTTGTTAAGAGTGTGAATTTGGTCCCTGAATTTCTCTGACCTTTCACTAGCCTTAACGAGACAGCAGTATTGATTGCCCTGTTTGACCCTAATTTAAAGGTGTACTGTCAAGAGTCACTGAACTCTTGGATGAACATGCAAGCCTACAGGGTCTGTGAAATACTGCATATTTCAATGGTGTTAGGAGCTGAGTAGTTGGAGCAGATATTGGCAGCATGCATGTGCACATTTGTGTACATATGTGCATTTGTGTGTATGGCACAATGGAGGGGTGGACAATTAAAAGGTGTTCATTTTTTGCCCATGTTTGCATGCCTCTTTGTTATCATTTTTATTATTCAGAGTTCCACTGTGAAGCTATGAGCCCTATTGTTTTGGTTGTAGTTCCATTTATTATTATGTTATCCTGTATTTTGTCCACACATTGAAATTTCTTTGTCAGTTGTGGCATATTGGGAGTCCCCATTATTGCAACCTCTAGTCCAGGGGAAAGGGGAAGCATCATAAAATAACACGCCAAATGAAAATGTTAGGATGGGCGTTTTTGTTGACACAAAAACTAAATGAGGGCCAAATCTGGCCAGTGGAACACTCTGAGTAAATATGTAGGCAAAATAAGCCAACACTAAAGTCCACCACTTTATTGGAAATTTGAAGTCAGTCAGGCAGAGTGTGGCAGTGGCTGGATGTGCAGCAAGCAAAGACATAATCTGAGTTGTTGGAAAGGACGGCCTCATCATCTCCCAACAGGCTGCAGGTGGTCAGAGACCAAACTGTGCATGCTACCCACAATAAACACATCCAAACACTCCCCAGGATATCATCCGCAATGTCTGGAACAGCATAGCCACAGAGACTGGGTGGTCCAATTGTTGGCTGAAGTCAGGAGCAGTAATTACTGGAGCATGACAGAGGAGTCTCTTAATGGCATCAAAAGCGTGTTGATCTTACGTGGTCCAAATGTAGTTCTTAGAGGGACTAAGCAGATCAGTTAAGGGCTTTGCAACAGTAGAAAGGTTTTTGCAGGACCTCGTGTAGCCACCAGCAAATGTTTCAGCTGACACTGAGTGGTAGGAGATGAGAGGGAAGTTATGGTGGCAAATTCTACAATGTGCACCTGACCTTGGCCTACTCGCTGGCCCATGTAGGTGACCATCGCCAAACTGACACTTGATGAGACAGTGTGAAACCAGGAGGCACACGCAATCAGGTCGTCAAGGTAGGCATTGCAGTTTGGAACACTTCACAGGACTTAATCTACCAGCCTCACAAAAGCAGATATTTTAGACGCAAGGTCAGTTGGGGAGACTTGCCAGTATCCTTTCAACATATCATGCTTAGTCACCAAACACAGCTGAAATCAAATTGTCAACCCAATCCTCCATTCATGACAATGGATAGGAATATATCCCTCATAATGTAAAGATACAAAAACTCTTGGCTGGATGTGGATATAGCCAGCAGCGCAGTGGAGCAGACAGAATGATAGTAACAGCACAATATACAGTATAATATCCTGATATATTATACATACTATGATAAATGGCAACTGCAAATACAAGCAAACAGTGTCAGTGTCATGTTTTGTGTGAATGATAGCTTGTTAGCTAATCGTTAGCTTGTTAGCTTCTGAGCTTAAGGTAGTCATTAGCTCGTTAGCTTCTTAGCGTTAGATAATCGTTTGCTCATTGGCTTCTTAGTTTGTTAGCTAAAACACTTGGTTAAGGTGAGGTTAATATCAGGTTTAGGTTAAGGCTAGGTTGAGGTTAGGGCTAGGAAACTTTAGCTTGCAACGTTAGCTAACATTAGCAAACACCCTGACAACATCAGACACACAAACTCCTCAGAGTAAAAAAAAGGTGACAACATAATTAACGTAATGATATGTATGCAGCAAATTTCATCATATAACATTTATACATTATGTGAAATATTAACTATCTTGTAACTTTCTATTGCCACATTGCTCCCATTCTCCTCTATCCAAGCCCATCGCCATTTATTCTTAAGGCGAGACACGGCAGGTAAAATCATCGATTTTTCATGCAGTGGTCAATTTTGAGATTTTGGGCTCTTTCACTCCATGAACATGTAATCTTTCAAACTACCATAAAGAAAATGTCCAAATTATAAATTTATGTGTTTATTTCATCACGTTTTGCCTGCTAGCGGCGTTAGATTTACTCCGCGCCGGGCAGAGTTCCAGTCAGCTGCTCTCTCACTGAAGCGGAGTCTCCGCTCTCCGTCTCCCACACAATGCACACAACACTATCCAAACAAGGGCATTTCCTTTCTACCAGCAGCCAATCATGAACATCCAAAGGGGCATTTAAAGCTAGGAGCGTAATCTCATTGGTCTGTGTTGGTTTCTGGTATCATGATTCGTTCAGACGCTTCGCGCGGTGTATTTGACATATCCTTTTCGCGGGATTTGTTTTCAATGAATGAACGCAATGTCGGGAAAATCAGTAAAGAGGAGACAACAACTGTTAAAAGCCAGGGAAAGCAAAAGGAAGAAAGCAGATGAATTACCCCGTGAAAAATATTCGGGAAGCGCTTCTTCACGTAAGCTGTCGATGGGAAACCGGGGGGAGTTGGATCTTGTGAATACCGACACGCATGCCACACAGCAGTGGCTGCTTGTCCATGTCGCCCGACTGAACGAGCTAATAAATGATTTAGTTTGTCCAAATTGTGCTGGGTCAGGGCTGACCATAATTATAGATGAGAAAAATCAGGGGTTTTGCAGCAGCCTGTTGCTGGAGTGCCGTCTGTGTCACACAGACAAGTACAGGAGGAGTGTTTACACGTCGCCGCGACTTCAAGATGAATCCCGTAGTGATGTGGCGTTTGACGTCAATGTGAGGATGGTCCTCTTGGCCCACGAGTTGGGTCTGGGGTATGCTGCCCTAAAAAAAATAAGTAAGGTGTTGGGGATCCCTGCCCTTCACCTTAAAACCTATCAGAGGCACGACAGGAGAGTGACAGGTATGGAGACAGGGAGACAGAATTAGCCCCGCCTTCTAATATTATGACATTACTGTAACATTATCTGTTGTGTATGGATGGAATAAATATGCATTTATAAGAACAGAATAAAGTGCCATCATGCATTATGTTGGTCAGTTTTGCTTGTACAGTGCAGATTTCGATTCAGTGGCAAAAATAAAGAAAGAAAATAAATCTTCAAATCTAATATGATTACTTTATGACAAAATGTGTACACTGGGCAGACCTAGTGTGTGTAATAGTAAATAGTAGCTACACACAAAGAGGGAGATAGAGTTGCTCTCTCACACACAGAGTTATGGATCTGTCCATTTTAGGAAAAGCTGTTGGCTATTCTATTAGTTTAGTTTAGTAATTATTACTTTCAGCGTACCTAAGATAAGATGAGATATTCCTTTATTTGTCCCACAATGGGGAAATTTGCATCATTACAGCTGCAGGACAGTGAATAGAGGAGTAACAATAAAAGAAAGAATTTGAACAATAAATAATAAGTATAAAGAACAGTGACAATAATAGTAAAAGTATATAATCAAGGTAGTAACTGACATTATTTCCATTATTTAGAAGAGTAATGTTGAAGTGATTTCTTTTGCACATAATAAATGAATAACAATATATAATATATTCATATATTTATTTATTTATTTCACACAATTGAAATAACTAGAGGAACATAAAAACAAATTTGAAGTTTTTTGCCCCAAGTGAAAGAAATGTGTATTGTATCAATAAAACCAAACCAAATGAACAGTTAAAATAAAAAAATACATCTCATTTCAGCGGCAGAAATTGAGAGAGGCTTGGAGTCACTGCACAGGACCAGGGAGCAGGTCAGGCAGGCCTATGCAGATGTTGATGCTGATGTGGCAGAGTTGCTAAGGCAGGATCCAGATGCAGTGATTAATATCAGTGTGTCTTTTGATGGCACCTGGCAGAAAAGAGGCTTCACCTCTTACTATGGCATCGGTGTGTGTATTGATCTCTTCACTGGACTAGTGATAGACTTTGAAATCCTATCAACTTACTGCCATGGGTGTGCCCTCAGAGAAGCTGCCAGAAAGGAGGGAAAGGTCACAGAGCAGGAGACTCAGAGCTGGAGGGAAAAACATGACTGTGCTCAAAATTTTAAGGGGTCAAGTAAGGCGATGGAGCAGGAGGCAGCGAAAAGGATGTGGGCCAGATCAGTGAGTCGCCACCAGCTCCGCTATACAGAGATGCTGTCGGATGGGGACAGTGCGGCTTTTAGGGAGGTGTTGTCCCTCAATCCATACCCTGGGCATGAGGTTGTCAAATTGGAATGTATCAACCATGCCCATAAGCGCATGGGCACAGCGCTTCGAAAACTAAGTGCAGAGCGCAAACTAGGGGGAAAGGGTCCTGGAAAATTGACGGCAAACAAATGCAAGACTTTACAGAACTATTATAGGGGGGCAATTTTAAACAATCAGGGTTCTGTAGATAAAATGAAGAACGAAATATGGGCTGGTCTCCTCCACAGCATGTCCACTGATGAGGTACCCTTACACAACCGGTGCAACCCGTCCTGGTGTTGGTACAGGAGAGCAGAGGAAAATGGAGAAACACCAGAGAGCCACAGGCTCCATGCCGGAAATTTTTTAGCCAAGGAGGTGGGCCAGAAGCTTCTCCCTGTCTATCACCGCATGTCAAGTGACAGCCTGCTGCAGCGCATGCAGCATGGTGGCACTCAAAATGCCAATGAGTGCCTCAACTCGATGATATGGGCTCGCTGTCCCAAAACAGTGTTTGTTGGCAAGAGCAGAGTTGAGGCAGCAGCCAGTATGGCAATTTCAACTTTCAATGAGGGGGCCTCTGCCATGCTAGCGGTGATGGATAAGTTATGGCTGGAAAGCAACATCATAACAATCACCAACATGAGGGACGTAGACATGTTGAGGGTTTGTAAAGCCGACACCATCCGGTCCGTTTCTGCAAAACATCTCAGAAAGACAAAAAGCATAGCTAAAAAGCTGAAAAGGCATCAGCAGGAGATGGGTGAGGGACCCACTTATGGTGCAGGCATGGACAGCTAGGCTGGAGACATGGATGAACTTTGTCTTGTGTTAGGGATGAACATTTGCAGTTCTGGTGGCAAGTTTGTTTGTATATATGTTCTATGTTCTCTACAGTTGAAGGCCTTTTATGCCTGTTGTGTTGTTGAATTATCAATTTTAAAGTACTTGGGATGTTGTATATTGTTATTACCAAGACCCTGAATAGTTATTTTGCTTGTAATGAATGATTTCCATAAGAAATGTGTTGATTCTTACAATATAAATCTTTAACGGCTTTTTTCTCAAAATGAGTTTTCTCTCGTACTCCAAGAACGAAATCTCAATTTCAGTTGCACCTATATACACCAAACTTCCCAGTGTTGCACCTAGCTATATTATGAAGACTTTTACAGAGGGATTTGTAAATATATTATTCCTAGCCTGATTTATAGAACATTTTATACCAAAAAACATGGCGAAAATCGACTTTTTAAGGATATTTACAGTATATTATGATTTACAGGATAACAGAAGTAGATATCCATAAATCCCTCTGTAATTTTTTTCCCATCTAATATGTCAACAAAATGAAAAAAGAATTTTGAGCTTGGCTTTAGCACACGATCTGATTTCGTTTTTTTAAAATTATGCAAATTGGCGCATATTTAATGAGATAACGCCTCATTTGCATATTTAAACTTTAAAATTTTAAGAACTTGCAATACATTTTTTTCTCATCTTAATATAAGTAATCAACTGAGCAAGTTTCATGGTGATATCTATTATTTAATTTTTTTACCCTATTCACCTGTAGTGTCTCGCCTTAACCCTCTTAACCCCCCTGCTGAAAAAAACAGCTTAAACCAGCTAAAGCTGGTAGCAGGTCCAGGCTGGTCTTAGCTGGTTTTAGGCAAGTTTAGCTGGTTTGCCAGGCTGGACAAGCTGGTCAGGCTGGTGTTGCTGGTCCATCAGTACAGGTGGCCAGCTTGGTTAGCTGGTCACCAAAGCTGGTGGTCGAGCTGGACCAGCTGGATGGCCAGCAAGCTGGCTGGACTGACCATCAAAGTTTGTATGGTAAGCTGGTCAAGCTGGTTAAGATGGTTGGATGGCCAGCAAGTTATACTGAGGAGGGTGGACTGGTCAACAAAAAACAAAGCAAGGCTAATAACAGTCTCTCTTTCCCATGAATGGGGAGAGAGCTTCACATGGACATATGTGGACTGGGCAAATACATAGAGTCATATATATATGTATAACATTACAGTACCAAATATTTTTAAGGGCTTCATCTGTCACTCAAACACTATTCAAAATGAGCATCTTCAAGGTTTTCCAGTGTCCTGAACAACCCCATCCTAAGATGCAATCTTTCTTCACATCAGGTCAAATAGAGAATAAAATAGAATCTAAATAACAAGAGGAATAGTTAATTGTGGTCAAGGGTGAGTACTCTAATTTGTAGAAAAACATTCTGCATAGCTCCAATGCATAATACAGACAACTTTTGCTGACAATGCATCCCAACAACACAATTTGGTTGGAAGACAAACCCCTCAAAACTTTCAAAAAGATTTTAATGTAATAATTCCGTTGTGTGTAAAAATGATTAGAATTTAGGTACTGAGAGTAAAATAAAAAAAAAAAAAAAAAAGATTTGTGTACATAACAAACAGGCAATCTAAATGCAATCATTTAATTCAGCAAGTCTTTATTGACATCACAGACAAAATGTTTACACAAATGTGATTACATATTTAGGTACTCAAATGGATAGGAACTGATCAAATGAAGGAGTTTTTTTTGGGGGGGGGAATTTCATTCTGTCTTTTTATCACTTTTATAGTGATAAATAAAGATAAACAATAATATATCATTAGTAGTTCAAACAATTCAACAATAGAAAGAAATAAATCAATAAAACACACAAATGTACTTTAAGATGCCCAAGACTGAATATGCCACACATATTTAATTAGTTGCTGAGAATTACCAAAAATCCATCATATAACAAATTAATCATTCTGAGTCATTTTCAGATAAGAAATGTCAAAATTATTTGTTGTCAGCTGGAGGTACTGTACATTTTAAGTGTTTTTTAAGTGAAAGCAAGTGAATAGAGTAGATAATAAGCCAAAGTATTTCTTGATGTAACAGCAGCAGCATCTACACACTTTCAAAGGTATGCACCTTTTAAGCTGGTTTGTGGTAAACAGAGGTGGAGAAGGAAAGGAAGAGGAAAAGAACTAATCAACAGAAAATTAATAGACAACTATTTTGATAAGGGAGAATCGTATCAGTCACTTTTAAAATAAATAAGTAAGAAGAATTGGCGGTTTAGCCTCTTAAATGTGAGGATTTGCTGCTTTTTTGCATCGTTCATGATAATAAAAATAGTCATTGTGTTTTGTGCTGTTGTTTGGACAAAACAACGATTTGAAACCATCACATTGGGCAATGGGGAATCAAGAATCAAGATGAACATTTTTTACACTTTTTTGACACTTCATGGAATAAATTATTAGTCAATTATTCGTAAAAATAATAGGCAGATTAATCGATCATGAAAACACACCAAAGAAACAAAGTTGCGTGATCGCGTGACTTGGTCAAATTAATTTGTCGCCCTTTGGCCCGGAGGCGACACGCTTGTTCCCGCTGCCTCGCTGTGGAAAGTTCAGAGAAGCTAGAGGGCCAAAAGCCATTGTGTCTAGGTGCACAACATCCTGCAGAGGTGCACACAGCCTTCTCTAATGACATCCCGACGGCACTAACGTTGCCAGAATTTACTGAACGGACTTTGAATCAGACATAGCGGGCAAAACAGCTGTTGCTGTGTGTGAATACCATGGAGCTCCAACAACACAACCTTATATTCCACAGGGTTGTTATGAACACAGACACGGCGTCGTTTAGTTTCCGATGTTTCTGGGCTTTCTACAACTGATACTGTGCAGAAGGATGATTAAACCTGCCATAGTTCATGTTAGAAAATGACTCTTCCTCCTGATGCTACGAGTTAACGCTAACTGGCTGACACAGAACAGTGTGACACAACTCAACAGGCTCTAGATGATTTTATTACCCTGATCCCGATGTTGTTAAATTCCCCAACCTGTGTAGGACATCCACAACTGATATAATGCGAGAGTTTATCATTTCCAGTGCTACTTGAGGCTGATCAGTGCCCAGTTTGACAACCTGTGGGCTAGGATTGGTGCTCGAATTTGTAGGATGGCTGCTGAGTGTCTGTCCATCTGTCTCCGGTAAGTGGCACCCCATTTTGCTCTGCAATTATGCACACTACAACTGGCTGTCGCGAGGCAGATCTGTTGCTGAAGCTGAATATTTTGAACTTGTGCAACACGCCAGTCACCTCTTTGCGCAACAAGTCGCACCCGCTGTGTCGCGCATAAGGTCTGTCATGTCATACCATTGACTTTATATGTAATTTCGTCTCACCACAAATAAAAGTTGCTTTAGGTGTGTACACAGCTTAACACTAGTGACTTCAGCCTCTCCCGGTCTGCTATTGCTCTTCTCAGGAACAAGAATAGATAATAAAACAGTTCAATAATAAAAACAGTTTAGTAACAGTTTTTACAAATAACAGTTCAGTAACAAATAAAAATAATAATTCCTTGAATTTCAATACGGTCCTCGCACCGTGAGTGCTCGGGCCCATAATAAAATAAAAAATAACAAACAGCCAGCAGTGATGCTGACAAAGTTGATCATAAGCTTTAATGTTTCGCTCCATGCCTATGCACACCTGCCTCTCCGGCAGCCGCTGCTGCTGTGCCTTTGGGCTTGTTAAGCAGGTCAGACAGCCTGGTGTCCTTAGAGCTGAGCAGTGGTGAGGCAGTGTGGCTGCAGATGCCCAGCATGTCTGCAATTGCAGGCCTGCAATTGAACTAAATCGGCCTTGATTTATTTTGCTTTTTATGGTTGTAGAATGGAAAGCTCTGGTTCTCTGCTTTCAGAAACCGTCTGAATTTTTCCGATCGCCCCATTGGTTCAGGAGTTACGGTGCCAGCACTCTGGCCCAGTGCCTCATTCATTAACTTATACCACTTGAGAATTAAGTGGAATAAGGTGGTTATCTTTCAGAATGTTAGCTGGGGGGAAGTCCACCTCAATGGCAGAAGGCTAACAGTTAGCATTTGGAGCATCCAGTCAGTATCCAGCACTCAGAGGCCACTCACACTGGCAAGTTTGATCCGCGCCCAAGCACGATTGCCCCTAAAATCCGGATTCTTTGACCAGTGTGATCGCTCCGTATCGTGCTTGAATACAGTACACTTCCCCCGCTCTGGCACGGTTGGAGGGGGTGTGCTTCAGCGCGGTACGGGCGCATACACGAGCACATGCACGGTCACGCACGCAGTGCGCGGACGTAAATCATGCAACTTTCCTCCTGCCTCTGCAATATTGTTTAATGTGCGCAGCTTGATTAGGCGAATGGCCGCGTTGCGCAATCAATAATCAACCATGTTGTCTGTGTCATTGTCCGTTGTGCTGCTGCAACCGCGTATAAACAAAAGTCAGTTTGTAATGAAAGTACAGCAGTCTGTGTGCGGAGATCCGGCAGACCTGGTGCTGGCCGGCACCGCGTCGGCACCGGCCGGCACCGGCCGCGGCACCGCGCGGTGTGCGGCCACCCGGTCACCCGGTCTGCCGGATCTGACAGGTGCCGCTCCGGCTGTCAGTTGGACCTTTCTGAAGAAGGAGGAAGTTACCTCTGAAACTGTCAAGGTAAATAAACATCCCATGTCTGATTAAAAGGACCAAAAACGTTTTTTAGTTAAAAGGAAGACATGATTAATGTATTTGAACTACATTGACGTCGGGCCATGCCTGTTGTCATATTTCAACGTGATGACGTGCACACCGGGGGCAATCGTGCTTGGGCGCGTTTGGGCTTTAGGTAATGTGAGTGCAGGCCAGCCGGGGACTGGGGAGGGGGGGATTTTGGCTTTAGCACGATACGGGCTCAAACTTGCCAATGTGAGTGGGCCCTTAGTAACAATGAGAGCAAGATAGAGCCACTACTGTGCTACAGAACAGCTGGGGGGAGTGAAATAATATCAAGTCTTTCAAAATGGGTGAACTATCCCTTTAAGAGTGTGTTGATGATCATGTGTTGCATCATCATGCGTGCAGCTACAGTGCCATGGGATGACCATTACTGAATGATTTTATGTCATTCCTCTGTCTTTGTGGTGTAAACCATTATGCATGGTGTTGCTGTTATTCTACCAGATCCAACCAGTCCTCTTTTGTGTCTTCTATCACTTGGACAAAGGATTGTAGATTTTGAGAGCCTTCAGCCTCATAAAAGCACTTGGACTACGATGGCTTTTATCAATACATTAAAGCATTTTCCAGACTTGATTCAAATGGGATTACGATGGCTGTAGGGAATGTTCTGGCCGGATTGTAGGCACTGTTTTGAAATCAGATTGCGCTGGATTTCTCATCTGTTTGATTTAAAGGGGCCTTCATAGGCACTATCTCCTGTGTGTCTGGAACATTCTGTCCAGCTTGTTTTTTCAGCACCAATACACACACACACACACACACACACACACACACACACACACACACACACACTCACAAACACATACGGTGCAAAGTTTCCATTGCCAATTATAAATGCGTGTTGTTTGTCAAAAAATCTGGTCAGAGGTTTGCATTTCAAAATAAGAGATGCTGCATGAATGGGACAGTGAAGTTCACTCATGACTATGGCGACACAATCACGGGACTGCCTATCTAGGCTCCAGGCCTGTTTTTTGACCAGCTTCCCACTCTGAACCACTGTACTGGCAGCTGCTCTGGCCCTGTCTGTCTGTGTGTCTGGATGGGTTAGACTGACCTCTGCTAATCCCTCGTCTGGTGGGGAGGAGCAAGACGGACTTTGCCTCCAACACATGCCTTTTATGCCAGCATACTTCTGACCTGCTGAATGTGTTCCTTTTTGTGCTGACAAGTGCGTGTCCTTGTGTATAAAAGAGGACTGTGTGTTTGTGTGTGTGTGTTGCTAGATTAATGAGGATCAAATGTGTTCTCAATAACAGAGAGATGACAAAAGTCCTTCAACATTTTACATAGGATTAGGTTAGTTTTAGGGTTAGGGTTAATGTTAGGCATGTAGTAGACAGGGGTAAGGTTAGGTTTAAGCATTGGAGAAGATCCTCAAAAGTAATAAAGGTATTTTTTTTTTTTTAAAAAAAGTGTGTGTGTGTGTGTGTGTGTGTGTGTGTGTGTGTGTGTGTCCCTCTCTTGCTAGGACGTAGGACCAGAACACATTTTTAACAGAGTGGGGACATTTTTGGGAAGTGAGGACATCTTGGCCGGTCCTCACAAATACAAAGGCACATGTTGTCTTGTTGGCTAAAGTGCATGGTAACTCTGTGTTTTTGTAACCTCATAACACAATTAAATTTTTTGACTTTACAATTGTAAATAAATAAATAAATAAATAATAGAGAGCAAAAAAATGTTTTCTTTTTTTTATCAGTTTGTAAGATTTTGGTCATACTTCCAGGTTTGAGGGTCACAGATTCTATAATGCCTTGCACTACACATCTCGTGCAACCACACCGACTTCCACCGTCCACCCTGCTGAAGGAGCTCCTGTGCTATAAAGGACAAGATGCAGAAACACTTCCTGGAATTCCAAAATCCCAATTTACATGCTTTTTACATGGAATTCTGAGGGTAAAAAGTGTGTGACCTTCATACCTGGAGTTAAGATGTTTTATGGGTCAAATCTTATTTTAGGGTTAACTGTATCTTAAAGAATAAGGCTAAGGCTTGAATCAGGGTTAGGATAAGGTCAGGGTAGGGGTTTGGGTTGGACATGTGTTGGTCATGATTCAGATTAGAGAGAAGCTGTAGCCTCATAAAGATAGAAAAACAAATGCGCGCGTGTGTGTGGGCGTGTGAGTGTTTGTATAATTGTGTGCTTGTCTTTCAACGTGCCCCTTTGCCAACTTATTAATGCTGAATAACAGAAGTCCAAGGTCGTGGTGATTACTGTTTACTGTAAGAAGTACCGGCGTTTCAAATATCAGCAGTCTGCTTAGCATTACAATAACTATTGGAAAACAGCCAAACACAGACACTTTGTCACAGTCACAGGAGCATTACATAACTGAAATCATAAAGTTGTTTTATGAACGCCTTGTTGAATTTTATGAGATTACAACATGCACGGATGGTCATGGATACAGAATGCAGTGTCTGTGCCACACATACAGCTGGCGTCGACCAGGGCCTGCTGCACGGCTCCTCACTAGACAGGCTTGCAATCAGCTGCGCACTTAAAGGGATATGCTGACACTTTAAATTTTGGTTGATCATCTTTTTCAGCCGTATGTTGCCTCCAGGTTTTAATGAGAAGTGAATACAAAGCAATTTTCTGCAAAACTACAATACGAAAACACCACACAGTGGAAGCCTCTCCCGGCAAAATGAGTTTAAGATCAGTTTGTGAGCAAGTGCAACACTTTAAAAGGGTCATTCCAGTGATATTAAATTTTGGACTGTTTACTACAGTTTACCCAAAAAAAAAAAAACGATTTTCCCATGATTATTAACATGAATTTTGGTTGAAACACCTTATAATGTTCTGCTTCTGTGGCTAACAAAATCACCTTCAACATTCATAAACCTTGTAGCTAATAAAGTTTTATATCTCTGAAAGTTAATTTCCATATTATAGTGGCTTTATTTAGCAGACATGCAAAGCTGAAAAGGTGTTTTAAAGGATGCACAACAATATGTGTATGTAGAATTCAGTATTGATGCTCTTTTCTAGCCCTCTTGTTTGCAGAAGGGCGGAACTACTTTGTTTCTGTGTCACTACGCTACAGCTTCACCTACCTGGTGAGTTAACAGCTATACAGTGCTAAAGGAAACTGTTCTGTGGTAATACAGAAAAAAAAACACTAGTTCCACCAGTTAGCAAGCAAGAGTGCTGAAAAAAGTGTTGGGTCTCAAATGAACATGTTGTTTATGACTTTATCCAAATCCCACTATATGGCTAAGAACCTCAAATATCACTTTAAAGTCAGTTTATGAACCATCCAAGCCTTTTTATTAAAGGACCACACCAGTGATTTTTCCTGTTTAACATTAATATCTAAAATTAAAAAAAATAGAATAAAAAAAAAAAAAATCGGAATCTACGTGATGTTTCTGCTAATCTTTTCCCAAAGCAAGTAGTTGTATTTTAGAGCTGCTAGATCATTTTTCCTACCTGTTATTCAGCCACTGGTTTACATTCATTCCACTACGATATGAAAATGAACTTTCAGAGACTTCAAACTTTCTTCACACCAGTATTCCATCACTGCAATAAAGTCCTCCAGAGTAGTTTTCCTAAAAGCAGCAGCACTGTTGTGTTTTGATGATTTGAACTTTGTACGGAGTGAAACGCTGCCTCTGCCATTAAAAATAGTCCCAAGGGACTATGGAGGATTCTGTGGTTAATGACTGTTGATGACTTTGTTAGTCACAAAAGCAGAACATTGTAAGGCGGCTGTTTCAACCCAAAATTCAAATACGAAATTCAAAATGAAAATTAAACGGAGGTATTTTGAATATACGTTGTGAAATCTTTAATACCCTCAAATGATTTGCAAAACGGTTTGTTGCAGCTCTGTGTTCTTCTTAAACTGACCTCTAAAGCTAACACGCTGCAAAACATGCAACTTGTCTTTGAAGGCGAGCTTGACTTCCTTGTTCAATTTTCATCAGAGAAATTGGATAATGGGACAAGCTGACACTATGGCCTGAATTACATTGCACTTCTTCATACAGTGTGGCAGTAACACAGGCCAAGTGTTAACAGCATTTAGGCAGCATCATCTATTAAAGAATGAGCTCATACACATCAGCATACATTTACAATAGTACAAGCAGGACAATGAGGTTTAGAAATACCTCCTAAACTGGCATTTTTCATTATGTAATGTGAACATCTGCAGATGAAGTATACTGTATCCACAGGCTGTTGCAATTTAAATGTGGATAAATTGTAGTAAATGGGACAAACATTCATCGTCACTGTTATGATCCTTTATGTTTCTGCAACCAACTAGCACTGAAGAGGTTGACCCATCTCTGACATGTCAAAAAAAAAAACATATGCCTGCATGTCTATCAGACCATGTTTATAGTTGTAGACCTCCTCTTCACCAAATTGCCTAACCAATATGGTGGCTCATACAGTGTTATATCACATTGCAACAGCTCACACAGCCGAGCTACCAACAAGGTCAGCCATAGTCAAACACAGAGCAGATTATATGGATGAACTCTCTAGCTCCCACTCAGCTCTTTCGTATCATTATATAAGGTTACGCCATCTGCACACTCTTACTCATTATTACATATTTGCCTAGCCTGCAATGTTTTCAGGGAGAGATACTACAGTCTAGCAGCTGCAAGTCATTGGTCCGTTGTGTTTGATTTGACCGTCCACTGCTCTGGGTCCATGGATGTGATCATGTTGATATGCATCACTGTGCCGTATTCAATGATCCCTCCTTTTACGCGCACACACACACGCACACACACACACACACACACACACACACACACACACACTGCCTCTCTCTCTCTCTCTCTCTCTCTCTCTCTCTCTCTCCTATTACTCTGTCTCTCAGTCATTGGAAATGACTGTGAAATTGACAGCTGTGATGCATAACCTCATTCAACATTGCATAATCTCCCTTAGTCAACAAAACCTCCATGTTGTCACAGGATCTTTTACAGTGCACTTGATCAGTCGTACCCTGCTTGGAAATATAAGTGCTGCAGTTGTTTGTTATTCTCCGACCTGCTTGATAGCTGGTGGACAGTGAAATTGTTAATTTTGCTGACCAAAACTATGGCAAATCTTTTCTTCATTGATGAAAATGAGATAACAACTAAATAAAACTTCACCTGTAATGACAGAATCTATGATGAACTTTATTGACGTTTTTGTCAATGAATAAAAACGAGCCTGAAATGCCGGGAAGTGAGATGAGAGGAGATCCAATCAGGAGTCATTTCTTTGCTGGTGCTGAGTTTGTTGGTGCTGATCCAACCAAGAAGTAAGGTAGAGGGCAGCTGTGAGACAGAGTGGTGTCTGCCAAAGCCCCCTGTCCGAACTTAGACCTTTAACAGGCAAAACAGGACAAACATTTGCAAAGAATTCATTTTTTTATTTATTTATTTTTTTAATTTGCTAAACTTTTCAATTTTTTTTTTTTTTTCTCCAGATGACCCACTTGGGGCAGATGCGCAAGTTGACCAGTTGCTTTACTTGTCAGATTAATTCCAGGCATGAACTAAAAACTGTTAGAAATCATTCCACAAATTTCTTCATTTGTGCAACTCAAGTTGAATTTTTTTCATATAAAAACATTACAGACCATAAAATGTGAGCAATAATCACCAATTTATTTTCCAACATTTTCTTACTGTAACATATACAATAAATGCATTGTAGAAACTGCACTAGTAAATGTAACAGAAGCCAACAGAAATCTAAAAAATAGTGTAAAAATAAATGTGATGAAATAAACAGATATAACAAAACTAAGTAAATACCAATATATGAAGGAGACATTGAGCCCCCACCCATCTCTGACGGAGACAAGAGAGCTGGGTACCCACACCACAGGGGACCAGGGTGGACAGCAAGGTGGACAGCACCATGCAGTGTATTATGGAATTGTAGTGTGAAGCTAACAAACAAGCATGGAACAATTTTTTTTTTTTTTAAGACAAGGTGCAACATTAGATTCTGACTCCTAGACATCAGCCTCATCATCCAGTGGCTCAGCAGGCAAGGTAGTAGAGCCCAGCAGCGAGACAAAAAAAAAAAAAAATGATGACAGCTACTTGCCATATGGTTTTATCTTTATCTCTCCACATGTTCCTGGTATGTGGTATTGAATTGTCAAACCAAAAAAAATGGTTTCAAGTAACTTAAAAGACACCTGACAACAAATCATGTATCACAAGCCAACAAGGAGAGACAGTATTTTTCCTGTCTGAAAAGTCAACAGAGCCAACAAGAACAGGTGATGATGAAGTGTGGAAAAGTGATCCTTGGAGTTCACGTGCACTTGAACACTTAAAAAGACTCGAGACTGCGGGATCAGGAGCAACTGGCAGAGATCGGCGAAGACTGCACATTAAAAATCCAATTTCAAGACATGGCTTTGGACAGGTTTTGCAGTACCTCATAGTTTTAAGTAGTGCCATTGCAGTTCAGCTGCACTTCTCTATGACGCATTTGTGTGAACTTGGTTTTACAAGCCCAACTTGCAACAAGTAGAAGCACAGGGAGCGCCTGAGGGCTGTGGACCAGGTGCTCTGTGTCTGCCTCTCATCCATCCCTGAGGGCCACTGTGTGCATCGTCCCAGGCTCAGGTTTCCCATTAATGGTAAGTCACAGTCCCCCCTTGGGAATTTTAACATGGTGTTGAATTACAGTCAGATATTAACAGTGTAATGAAAGGATCTGTAGCACTTAACTTTATAGCCTGCAAACTATGGTAATTACAATGTAACTCTTTTTTTTTTAATATGGGGTACAAACAAAGTCATTAAAGGGTAACAAAAGCAAATTCCATGGAACTAAGGGGTAACAACTTTGCAATTATGAGGAACTTGAAATATTTACATTGTAATTACAACAAAACTTTTTCTCCCCAGTAACTACAGAGTGACTACAGGGTGTGCCGGCTATAAAATTAAGTGATAAACACTATTTAATGTAACTGATGAGTTCAACTCAACTCAACTTCCTGGTAAACTACATGGTTCTTTGGAGTGATGCCATTAAAGAACCATTTTTAGTTCCACAAAGAACCTTTTATCAAGAGCTTCTTTAAAAAAACATTTCTGTAGACAGTTCTTTCAAGAAACCGAATGGTGCCTCAAAGAACCATCAAAAAAATGGTTCCTTTCAAAACCATAAATGGTTCTTTAAAGAACCATTTTTAAGAATGTTCTTTGTGGACCCAACTGATGCAGTAAAGATCCTTTTTTTTTTTTTTTTTTTTTTTTTTTTTGGTTCTGTGTAATTTTTCATAATAAATGGTTCTTTAAGCGTCAAATGATTTTGGGCAGGCTGAAAACATGATGTTATTGCCCCTTTCTCAATGTTCCTTTTTCATTCATTCATCTTCTAAATCGCTTATCCTCACTAGGGTCGCAGGGGGGTGCTGGAGCCTATCCCAGCACACATAGGGCGAAGGCAGTGAAACACCCTGGACAGGTCGCCAGTCCATCGCAGGGCAGACAGACAAACACTGACATTCACACACACAGTCATACCTAAAGGCAATTTAGCTTCTCCAATTCACCTAACCTGCATGTCTTTGGACAGTGGGAGGAAACCGGAGTACCCGGAGGAAACCCACGCAGACACGGGGAGAACATGCAAACTCCACACAGAAAGGACCTTGGCTGGGAATCGAACCCAGAACCTTCTCACTGTGAGGTGACAGTGCTAACCACTGCACCACCGTGGCGCTCTGTTCCTTTTTCATTAATTAATTAATTTATTTATTAATTAATTAATTATGATGATATTTAAATAATAAAGTTTTTTTTTTTTTTTTTTTTTTATTTTGAGGACCAGGGGGTGGGGAGTAGTTTTAGCTACACTGTATATCAATTGAAGGGGATTCACTCTGAAAACAGGACAGATTCGGTTTCCAGATCAAGTTAAGCCGTTACCACATGTAATGCGGCTGGCACCTGGCCCAAAATCATGTTTTTTCTGGTCTATATTACAGTTCATTCATCCTGTGGCAGAACAGTCCCAGTGAAGGAGTTAATGGATCAGACTTGGTGGATGCATTACACTTACATGGATCAGTATTCTTACCCATACAATACTGGTAATGTATGGGTAAGAATTTGAACTATCACTTTAAATTTGATAATAAAACACTTAATCATAATGTGTTCAACATATAATGTTCCTGAATACATATTCATCTAAATCACAACATTCTCAGGCATGGTTTTCTGGTCTGTTACATAAGTAGGCTAGACACTGGTGTGCAACTAGTTGTGTATGAAATATCTAGAGGTATTGGGATGACATCTCCTAGACCTAGAGAGTCCCATGTCTATACCCCGTCAAACAGGCAGCCACATACCTCAGCATCCCAAGGTAATGAGAGAAACAGATAAGTAGACTTTTTTTTTCTTTTTTTTTTTGTTTTGTTTTGTTTAGGAGACAGCTGGTAGGTCAAACAGATTCTAAGTGAAAGGAATGCAATTTGTGATGCACTATATGGACAAAAGTATTGGGCCACCGGCACATTCCACCTATAGGAGTTTTTATGACATCCCATTCTAAATCCCATTTTAAACCCATATGCAGTTTGTCTGCCTTTTGCAGCTAGAACAGCTTCTACTCCTCTGGGAAGGCTTTCTACCAGATTTTGGAGTGTGTCTGTGGGAATTCTTGCCCGTTCATCCGGAAGAACATTTGTAAGGTCAGACACTGATGTTGGACCAGAGGGCCCGGCTCACAATCTCTGTTCTAGTTCATCCCAAAGGTGTTGGATGGGGTTGAGGTCAGGGCTCTTTGCGGGCCATTCAAGTTCTTCCACACCAAACTCAGCCAGCCATGCCTTTATGGAGCTGCTTTGTGCACTGGGGCATAGTCATTTATCACTGATCACTCTGGTGCAACAATCTCTGAAATCTCTGAAATTTTGTCAAAGTGACTTTTTCCTGTTTTTCCACAGGACCTCGTCTGAATTATGACATATTTGTCATCAATGTATGTATGTTTGCTCATGTGCACCATAGGAGAAGAGTAAAGAAAAAAGAAAAGAAAGCAAGTAAGAAGTTGGGGTGAACAAGGAGAACCTTAGAGAACCTTACAGGACCTTACAGGCATTTATTTGTACCATGCTCAACTTTTGCTTTTATGTTAGCCTGGCCAAGTAACCGAGAGGTCATTTCTCCTTCCCAATGAACAGAGCAGATTAGGCATTAATGCAGTTGATATTCAACTCGCCTAGACATCAATGCCAGCTTGACAGTGAATTTTATTGAGGAAAAAACATTGTGAAGGGAAACATAGAAAAAATTACATTAGTTAGATGATAACATTATTAAAATAGTATGCCACTAAAACAGCATAAATTAGATATAGATTGGACATGGTGTGATGATAGCCAGCCATCTATAATCTTAATATGCTGAGATTTAAAGGCTCTAATATGGTGTTTACATAGTAAATTCAAAAGTCAAATGGGAGCTTTAAATTGTGTCACAAAACAGCAGCCACAGCTGAGGCTGGAAGAAGACAGACAGAGGGAAATGATGGCTGTGGTTTGGCAGGAGCTCCATTCAGTGACATTACTGTGTTAATAAAAGTGAGTATTCTGATGAAGTATGTTTGTTTCCAAATTTAGGGAATCTCTTTACACTCTAGCCTCCAATTAATTCAAAGTGAGTTGTAGTAGCTTGAGAAGAGGTCAGTAAACCAGAACAAATAGTTTGTTTTTCGTACATTATCATTGCAAACATGTTACATTAGATCTGTAAATATGTAGGGGAGAGTGGGGTAAATAGTGCCAATTTTTACTTAAAGTGCCTTTAAAGCAAGGGGATTACAGTAATGCCTCCAACTAAAATATGCACATATAGTTTAGGATGTTGTGCATCCCTGGGAACAATCACTTTGGATCTTATATAAACTGTTTGAGAAATATAGCTTTTGAAAAAAAAGTGGTTTTGTGGCACAACTTGCCCCCAGTGCGGGGTAAATTGTGCCATTAGAGAGAATACACTGGGGTAAATTGTACCATTGATAATTGAAGTAAAACAGATCATTTTAATCTCACAAATGATAATGCTATATAAAAGTAAAGCAAATTCAATACAAAATTATTTATTTAACATTTATTTATTATTTTAACAAGATCACAGGCCACTTTTCTATAACAAGGCCTAGCGCCACATGAACACATACCCAGAACAAAATAAAAATTCCAAAATGAGCACATGCAAATCATCTTCACCTGAATCTGAATAGTTTTAGTGATCAAAGGTAAGAAAATAATGTACAATAACAATAAAATACAATAAAGTAATATATAGTATATAATCACAAGTTGTGCCACTGGCACAACTTACCCCAAGGCCCTTTGGCACAAATTACCCCAAGCCCACCATTTTGAAAAAAATGCATCCCCCAGCTGTTTTGAGCTAACATCATGCTAACTGTATAGACTCATGGTGTAGCTTACTAAAGTACTAAAACCTGTGTGAACTGTTTTCAAAATTTTCTATAATTGTTCAAACACAGCAATCAAAAAACCTTGATCATAGAAATTTTACTTTGGAGAGCCAAAAAATGTTTTTTGAACTTAAATGTGCTTACCTCTCAAGCCATGTGTCTCCCTTCTTTATAAGATGAGTGAAATGGATGCCTCTTCAAAAATATGTGGTCACATGACCAACTTCTTCTACAGTTTTCTAGATAACAGGGGTGGCACTACTTGCCCCTTGGAACAAATTACCCCACTCTCCCCTACTGGGATCTGCAAATGTGTGACTTACATCTGTAAAGTAGGTACATATTTGCAGATCTAATGTAACATTAATTAGTGAAAATAAATCAGAATCACAGTGGGCCAATATAGACTTTATATATATTATATAGCCTGTTTTGTTATTTCTTGCAGCTGTTACAGGAGGATTTATAAAATAATGATGAACCTCAATAAAACAATTACTAAACTTCTCCTAAACTTGACCACTACATTTGCAGGAATATTTGAATCCATTAAAAAAAAAAAAAATCATCAAGTAGTGTGATATTTTCACTCCCAGCGATGTGATGTCAAGTTCATGCTTTGCTCTTTCCTCATCTGCACACATAGGAGATGTCATCATATACAACAAAACAAAAGGTTAAATGCTAATTTAATACAGCAGAATTAAATCCCCCAGTGCTCCTTTCAGTACTGGTGAGGGGTACAGGTGAGGGGAGGCCCAGTACTAAAATTCAGCCCAGGGCACTACTGTGGCTAGGGACGGCCCTGTTCTCTAGTGCCTGCTTTTCAACTACTGAAAATAAACTTGTCTCTGATTCATGACTGTGCTTCTACCATTGCCAGAGGTTGTGGCAATGGTCCATGAAGTATTTTGTAACCTTGTTTTGAACCTTTCTAAAAGAAGTTATTATTATACTTAATATAAAGGTCAGACCATGTTTTCAGTTTAGCCAGTCAGTGGTGAGTTAGAACAGGGTTTTGCAAGAGCTAACCTTGAATAGACAAATCAGGGAGCAAAGCTATGTTGACCAGACATAAAATCAAATACATCACATTCACTGAAATCCAGTGAGTAAATAGATGTGTCCTACTCACTTCCTGTCTGCTGCCGTCGCTGCTTGCTTTTGTCTGTTTCTCTACCTGTCTGTCTGCCTGTTTACTGTCTGTCTGTCTGTCTTTTTTTTTTTTTTTTTTTTTTTTATAAAGCTAGGTTGCAGGGCAGAAAGATCGATACTCCTTTCGGACCCACTGGCCCTGACCCTTCCAGCCAAACAGATTGGTCAGACTTAGGCCTGAGCATGTGCAGACCACTGGGCTATCAGGTTAGCATGGTGTTCTGCAGTCACAGGTATTATGGGTACAGATGCCCACGAGTCTTGTAAGCACAAACACACTCGGCTCCTCATTACTCAGTTAACATTTGGGGTTAAGTCGAAGCTTTGCAAACTATCACAGACTGCATGACCTCCATATGATAGCCTAAGGTTTTATCAATGAGCCCTCGTCTGATGGAAGAACTGAAGGGATTATCAGTCATGACCAGAAAGACAGATTGCACACTCCTCTCTGTGTAAAGTAGGGTATTTATTTAGTTACACCAGCCTGTTTTGCCAGTTTACCTCCTAGACACTGTGTTATGACGTTCACATTTATGGTATAACATAGAGCTCACTCTTTATTTTAACCTGTGAAAATCCTAATTCCTTGGTTGGTGGCACACTCTAGTGGCCTTTTCATGCTATGGCAGCTGGAAAGTGGCTTGTAAGAACCAGTGATCCAGTCTTGCTGTGGCCTGCTGTCATCAGGCTGTGCAGTTTGTTGCTGTGCTGCTAGTGGGGACCATGTGCTTAGTGTGTTACAGGGTTTTTTCTGATTGCTTAGGCAAGGCTATCTTTTAAACCAGTCCATTTTTGACAAAACTCTATGCACTAACCAACACATTGTACATCTCTTGTAAAAGCAAACAATTCTAGCAAAACTCCTCAAGCTCTTTTTTTGTGTAAATACACACACCATCATTTGAATAAGCAACACGAAGCAGCAACTACACACTGATAATAGAAATGGAAAACACTTGTGGCTTTTGTCTTTTCTGTCTGCAGGGCAGCAGATTGTAAAAAGTTTTGGCATACATACATCAGTACAAGTAAGTGGAAATAACAGTAAAAGGTTGTTTTCTTTCTCAAAATGTTGTAACAACAAAATCACAGGGCTAGAAAAAAGAAAAGAAAAAATTACTTTGTGGGCCTGGCCGTAAGATTTCATCTTATTTCTTCACCTGCTTGTCCTCCTCCTCCTCTTGTTCTCTCTCCTCTTCCTTGCTGTCCAACATTGGCGCATATTGTCCAAACCAAATGTTTAGCTGTGGCCTATTTACAGAGCTCAAGCTCTGATGGGTAAGTGAATTCTTTTTTGAAAAGTGTTTCCACATGTGTCAATGTGTAAAAGCAACTGGCAAAATAGTGTAGCAATACAGAGAGCAGTCTTTACAATTTTACTAGAAGTTTTATTAAAGTGTAAACTGAGTGTAAAGCAGTAAGTTGTGTTTACAGTTCTGCAGAAAGTGTGTTATTAAACCATAAACTAAATGTAAAGCAGAGAACGTTCAGTGTTAGTGTTAGTTGTTTCAGAGACAGAGCTTCGAGAATCACTGTTAGTGTTGAAGCATTCAGAAAAAACTGTTGAGTCTTAGGGAGGGTGCAGCATCCCACTGCTGCCGATTTGCATCAAAACATTTTTCAGTGATTCAAGCCCCGTCTGCTCTGACTTTCAAAAATCCACCAAATACATTTGAAGATGCTCCACTGCAATAATACAATTTGGCCTGATGGGGGTGCTAGAGTAAAGGTCGTAGGTTCAATAAAATTGACAGCTGTCATTCCCATGAATGTGAATGAATTTTGTCAGCAGAATAAATGATGATCCATCAAATAGCTTTGGCTTTCTAGACCTAAAAGAGTAGACGAAGGTAGGCTCAGGAGTACATCACTGTGAATAAGAAGGGGCATAAATCTGATGTTTTAACAGCTTTGGAGTTAGTACGTTTTTCAAGAGTCCTCAGAGAACAGATAAATATGCTGGTGTGAATATGATATTTTTGGCTAGCACCAGAGGAAGGTTGATGCCATACAGTGCATTGCTGTTTGAGGCATGAATGCTATGTGGGCCAAACAGAATATTTTTATTTCTAAATTTAAAGTCAGAGTTCTTAGGGATATAGCTTTTAAAGTCAGTCCAAAGGGAGTGAGTGTGAGAACACTCCCAGGGGAGGCAGGCTATTCATCCTCACTGTGGCAGGCAAGAATAGGCTAGTTCTTATTTAAATTAATATTTTTTTAATTGATTATGTTGGTTTTAACTGGATAACATCTGTGTAGTATTTTAAAAGAAAATATTTTAAGAGATGGCCTACTTTTTGATAAGTTCATATCCAGTCAATATTTTCAAAAATGTTATTCCATTATGAAATAATATCATGTTCATATAATAATATTAATACTACTACTACTACTATTACACCACTACTGTTACTACTACTGATAAGAAGAAGAAGAAGAAGAAGAAGAAGAAGAAGAAGAAGAAGAAGAAGAAGAATGTTTCTGATACATTTGCTTGTGGTTTCCTTACTGACTGCAGCTTTCCTACATCAGTCCAATATCCGTGTTTGGAGCGGGGCACAAACTCGCTCCACATTACTCGATGAAGGTTTTACTTCGAAGTTTGACACCGGAAGTGGTATGTTTTATTGGGGAAGACTTGACATTTGTGTACGCGGAGAGCTGCTTTCAATTGGACGACAACACTCAAGTGAGCCAGGAGACAGAAAAATAGGAAGAGAGTTTATTTCCCTCTAACCCGTGACCATACCGTCACTCTATCATCCCTCCAAAGTCACTGTACCGAGGAAAAGGAAAAGCAAACTTGTCCAGGTTTATCTCTAAGTGTCATTATGCCCGACGGATTAATAACCAGCAGGTAGGAGGAGGCCAACTTTGTTATGAACAAGCGACTTTCAAAGTGCTGTCAGTTTGAAGTAATGCATGTATAGTGAGTTGCTAATGAAGTTACAGAGTAGCGATACTAAAACCAGTGACAGAGACGTGGAAAAGTCAAGCTCCTGCGGCTGTGCTGTGCCGTGGGGGGTAGGACGTTTTGTACTGGCTGCTGGGACGAGAAAACGTCTTGATACACTGCATTCAGTGTCGGAGTAAACTTTGTTAAGCGGCACAAAACTAAAGGAAAACATGACTCTTCTGTGTATGGTGAATGCACTGGTCACTGTGGCGCGCCACACCGTGGGAAAGTTGGTTTTATATTGGCCGTTTGATGTATGTGTGTGTGTGGGGAAAAAAAAAAAAAAAAAAAAAAAAAAAAAATATATATATATATATATATATATATATATATATATATATATATATGTACACACACACAGTACAGGCCAAAAGTTTGGACACACCTTCTCATTCAATGCGTTTTCTTTATTTTCGTGACTATTTACATTGTAGATTCTCACTGAAGGAATCAAAACTATGAATGAACACATGTGGAGTTATGTACTTAACAAAAAAAGGTGAAATAACTGAAAACATGTTTCAGTTATTCAAGTCAGGTTACTACACAGCTGACAGCCCTATTGGACAACTGTTAAAATTCATATTATGGCAAGAACCAATCAGCTAACTAAAGAAAAACGAGTGGCCATCATTACTTTAAGAAATGAAGGTCAGTCAGTCCGGAAAATTGCAAAAACTTTAAATGTGTCCCCAAGTGGAGTCGCAAAAACCATCAAGCGCTACAACGAAACTGGCACACATGAGGACCGACCCAGGAAAGGAAGACCAAGAGTCACCTCTGCTTCTGAGGACAAGTTCATCCGAGTCACCAGCCTCAGAAATCGCAATTTAACAGCAGCTCAGATCAGAGAGCAGATAAATGCCACACAGAGTTCTAGCAGCAGACCCATCTCTAGAACAACTGTTAAGAGGAGACTGCGCTAATCAGGCCTTCATGGTCAAATAGCTGCTAGGAAACCACTGCTAAGGAGAGGCAACAAGCAGAAGAGATTTGTTTGGGCCAAGAAACACAAGGAATGGACATTAGACCAGTGGAAATCTGTGCTTTGGTCTGATGAGTCCAAATTTGAGATCTTTGGTTCCAACCGCCGTGTCTGTGAGACGCAGAAAAGGTGAACGGATGGATTCCACATGCCTGGTTCCCACTGTGAAGCATGGAGGAGGAGGTGTGATGGTGTGGGGGTGCTTTGCTGGTGACACTGTTGGGGATTTCAAAATTGAAGGCACACTGAACCAGCATGGCTACCACAGCATCCTGCAGCGACATGCCATCCCATCCGGTTTGCGTTTAGTTGGACCATCATTTATTTTTCAACAGGACAATGACCCCAAACACACCTCCAGGCTGTGTAAGGGCTATTTGACCAAGAAGGAGAGTGATGGAGTGCTGCGGCAGATGACCTGGCCCCCACAGTGACCGGACCTGAACCCAATCGAGATGGTTTGGGGTGAGCTGGACCGCAGAGTGAAGGCAAAGGGGCCAACAAGTGCTAAACACCTCTGGGAACTCCTTCAAGACTGTTGGAAAACCATTTCAGGTGACTACCTCTTGAAGCTCATGGAGAGAATGCCAAGAGTGTGCAAAGCAGTAATCAGAGCAAAGGGTGGCTATTTTGAAGAAACTAGAATATAAAACATGTTTTCAGTTATTTCACCTTTTTTTTGTTAAGTACATAACTCCACGTGTTCATTCATAGTTTTGATGCCTTCAGTGAGAATCTACAATGTAAATAGTCATGAAAATAAAGAAAACGCATTGAATGAGAAGGTGTGTCCAAACTTTTGGCCTGTGCTGTATATGTATGTATGTGTACATAAACACACACACGTACACAGATATGTATATGTGTGTCTGTTTATTTGCTACTGAAAAATCAACAGAGTTTGTAGTGTGGTGCCTCCAGACTAACAAGTTGTGTTCTTTTCTCCCCAGACCTCTGCAAAATGAGAGCACAGGTATTGACCTCCAGGTCCCTCTTTACCAAGAGGTCCGTGGGTCCATGATGACTGGTCATGTTGAATACCAGATCATTGTCGTCACAAGGCTGTCTGCCTTCAAATCCTCAAGGCATAAGCCTGGAGACACTGTGCAGCTGGTGGTAGGTGCTCTTAACCTGAGCAAAAAGCAGTCCCATAGTTGTAAATAATACTTGATCTTAACCTACACTGTCACTGTAGGTTAAGACACAACGATTTTCACAAAGAACGGTAAACTTTTGTTACGTTTTGACCTTTCATTTACACGACAACTGCGTTTTAGGTGCTTGAAAATGCAAAATTTGGAAACCGGGTTCCAGAGTGGAATTTTTTGATAATGCCACTCCCCCCGCCGCTGTGTAAACTAGCAATATGAAATTCTTGTGAAAACGATGACGATATGGCCCCACTTCGCGCATGACTATGACGTTTTCAGCCATGTGCGAACAGGAAAACAACAACAATGCCATGCCGCCAAAGCATTTGTACGCAAGCACGCGGTGCTACTCTGTGGTGTTACATTGCAAAGTTACACCGCCACCTACTGGCCTGGCATGCACACTACAGCGTTTTCAGTTTTTGCGGATCCGTGTGTGCGAGGTTCTCACAGCGTTATTGTATAAACATGGATTTTTTAAAAACGCAAAAGAATAAGTTTTCCGTTTTCATCAGAACTGTTGTCGTGTAAACGGGGCCTTATTTTATACTTAACTTGCAACAGTTTGGAATGAAGACTCTTTATATAGATATGAAAGACTATTTCTTAAGTAAGGATGAACATATCCATGCAATACAGATGCCTAACTATCAGTGTTAAAGGAATTCACCACTGCATAAAAAGAAAGCGCATTATAAACTACTTAAAACATCACCAAGTTGATGTAACCTTACTAGAGACTCATTTGAATGATATAGAGCATGCTAAATTAAAACAAGGAGGATATAACCAAGTGTTTTATTCTTCCTTTACATCACATACTAGAGAAGTGGCTATATTAGAAAAAAATCCTTTCCAACTGATGTCCACCTGTAAATACAAAGGAGTTATTATTCAGGGCTCTATTTACTCTTAATCCATCAACCTAGTAAACATATATGCACCAAATTACGATGATCCCCACTTTTTTCGTAACATCTTTTTCAACTTGTCATGTCCCCATGGTGAAAGTTTTTTCAGAGGACATTTTAATTTAGAACTTGATCTCATTTTAGACAGGTCTTCATTTGAGCAGATAGCTCCAACACAAGCAGCAAACCACTAAAAAGAGAGTTTCAAAACTATGGCCTATGGACATATGGCATATGCAGAACCAAAGAACACAGGAATCCACACAGGAATCCACAATCCAGTCCACAATACCTACTCAAGAATAGACCTCTTCCTGGTCCTTCTGGCCAAAGTTCATACAATCCCCTTATGTGGATACCTAGCAAGAACTATTTCTGCTCATTCAAGGCTTCTAATCACAATCCCTTCCATAGAATCTTCTGGCTCTCCCAAAAGGCGCCGTTTTAGCTCTTATCTACTTAATGATCCTGAGTTTACTGAATTTGTGAATAAGCACTTAGATCTTTTCTTTGAGATAAACCAGAATCCTGCTTCACCTGATGTTGTTTGGGAATCAATGAAAGCATACGTTAGAGGTCAAATTCATCATATACTTCTGGTAAACGCAAAAGATACAGGTCAAAAATAGAATCCCTAGAAAAAGAAATCCAACTTGAAAGAGAACAAATCCAACTTGAAAGAGAACATCTAATATTACAAATTAAAGAAAAACAAAAAGTTGCACAAGGTAAACTTTTAGGTTAACTTTTAGGTTAACTTTTACCCATCACAAAACAACCTTAGGATAATATGCTGAGTAGCAAAAAAGAAATCAGAAGGTTTATATTGCATACCCAAGCTGGTATTAATGCTCTGTTAGTGAAGGAAGGGCTTAAGGTAAGAGAAAAATGGGAGGTGGACTTTGAGGATGTTGATTGTGAAAGGGCTCAACATTTACAACAGTAAGCATACAGTTGTGTTCAAAATAATAGCAATTCAACATCACTAACCACATCAATCACTGTTTTTGGTAGAAATTGTATTCCTACATGGCAAATAATTTTACTAGTAGGTGCAGTAGAGTAATATAAAACCAACAGATCCAACAGTCATGCCTTGCATGCTGCTGATTCTGTGTAATTGAAGCTTTAGATGCTTTGATTGATGCTTTAAAATGGCAACCAAAACCAGAAAGACGTGGAAGAAAACGGAAAACTACCATTCAAATAGATCGAAGAATAGCCCAAATGGCAAAGACTCAGCCAATGAGTACGTTTACATGCACACCATATTCCGGTTCGGCTCAATATTCCGGCTAAGGTAACTGCGCCGTGGCAACTGGAATATTCCGTTTACATGTTACTTGGCATGCCCCCGTGTTTCGGTGTATTCCACTCTCTGACGTAATGCAACACTCAGCCGCGGGGGGCAGCAGTACGCGTATAGGCGTCTGGTCTGCCGGAAAAACAGATGAAGAAGTCTTCTTCCTCGTCTTCTTCTTCTTTTTCTTCTTCTTCTGTCGCTATTTCTATGTTTTCTCCCATCGATATACTCCGTGATATTTAAGTCTTTCTTTAGCTGAAGGCAGACTGCAGTCTCCTGGCTCTTGCTGCTGTTCGCCCTGCCGTTTTCCCCGCTTGCAGGTAACCATAGCAACAAAGACGCCACACAATTCCTTGTGAGTCGAGCATGCGCAGTCGTGACTGAATATTCCGGTTCGGGGAGTTTTCGGACTAAGGTGGTTACATGCCCCAATATTCCGGTTGGAACAGGAATATTCCAGGGGTCTTGGTGCTCCATGATCAGCTCCAGGGAGAACAAAGAAGGTCTAAAGTTACCTGTGAGTACTCTAACAATTAGAAGAGGCCTATGTGAAGCCAAGCTATGGGCAAGAAGCCCCCGCAAAGTCTCATTGAGCACGTTTACATGCACACCTTATTCCTGTATTAACCGTAATATTCGCAATATTCCGGTTGCGCACGTGTCATGTAAACACGCACCGAACCCGATTAAGGTCATATTCCGGTTGGAGAGAATTCCGAATAAGCCCCCTGGAATATTCCTGTTCCAACCGGAATATTGGGGCATGTAACCACCTTAGTCGGAAAACTCCCCGAACCAGAATATTCAGTCACGACTGCGCATGCTCGACTCACAAGGAATTGTGTGGCGTCTTTGTTGCTATGGTTACCTGCAAGCGGGGAAAACGGCAGGGCGAACAGCAGCAAGAGCCAGGAGACTGCAGTCCACCTTCAGCTAATGAAAGACTTAAATATCACGGAGTATATCGATGGGAGAAAACATAGAAATAGCGACAGAAGAAGAAGAAAAAGAAGAAGAAGACGAGGAAGAAGACTTCTTCGTCTGTTTTTCCGGCAGACCAGACGCCTATACGCGTACTGCTGCCCCCCACGGCTGAGTGTCGCATTACGGCAGAGAGTGGAATACGCCGAAACACGGGGGCATGCCAAGTAACATGTAAACGGAATATTCCAGTTGCCGCGGCGCAGTTACCTTAACCGGAATATTGAGCCGAACCGGAATATGGTGTGCATGTAAACGTACTCATTGTTGCAAAAACGATGTGCTGAAGAGGTTACAATTTGCCAAAGAACACATTGACTGGCCTCAAGTGAAATGGCGCAACATTTTGGGGACTGATGAAAGCAAGATTGTTCTTTTTGGGGCTAGGGGCCGCAGACAGTTTGTCAGACGACCCCCAGACACTGAATTCAAGCCACAGTACACTGTGAAGACAGTGAAGCATGGTGGCACCAGCATCATGATACAGGGATGTTTCTCATACTATGGTGTCGGGCCTATTTATTGCTTACCAGGGATCATGGATCAGTTTGAATACATCAGAATACTTGAAGAAGTCATGTTGCCTTAAGCTGAAGAGGAAATGCCCTTGAAATGGGTGTTTCAACAAGACAACGACCCCAAACACACCAATAAGCGAGCAGCATCTTGGTTCCAGACCAACAAGATTAACATTATGGAGTGACCAGCCCAATCCCTGGACCTTAATCCAACAGAAAATTTGTGCGGTGACATCAAAAATGCTGTTTCTGAGGCAAAACCAAGAAATGCAGAGGAATTGTGGAATGTAGTGCAATCGTCCTGGGCTGGAATACCTGTTCACAGGTGCCAGAAGCTGGTCGACTCCATGCAACACAGATGTGAGGCATTTCCCAGAAACCATGTTTATACGACTAAATATTAGTTCAGCGATTCACAGGAAAGCTAAATCTTCAAGCATTTTTCAGTTTATACAGTAAATGTTTGAGTTTGTAAAGAAAAATGCAGACACTGCTATTTTTTTGAACAGCCTAATATTCCATTTTCTTTACTTTCTGTAGAGTAATAACATATTTGATAAATTTTTCTTCATGTTTTGATTTGGAATAGAATGTGCAGTGTTCCCAATGCATTTGTGTGTATGGAAATAAAAGCTATTATAAGGATTATGGACTTAACTCACTTTTTTAAACACACTGCTATTATTTTGAACACAACTGTACATTGACCCAGTATAATTTGATACACTGAGTCTTCCACACCTCAGAAAGACTACATAATATAAACCAAACAAGCTCTCTTATTCACGTTACTGGGAAACAATATTTAAAAAATGTATTCAATATAACTAAAATAAACCATCTGCCAGCTCTACAAGAGGATACTTTAATCGGTGAAGGGCATCAAAATAAAAATAAAATAAAGGGCATCAAAATAAAATTGACAAAATTATCTTTAACAACAGCAAATAAATGTATAGCTCTTAAATGGAAGAATGAGCATCCACCATTGCCCTCTCCTTGGCTGAGGGAACTGACCTCTTTTATCCCAAATGAGAGAATCATGCACAGTCTGAAACAGGAGCCTGATATATTTGAGGGAATATTGTGTAATCTGATTGACGATGTAAACACAGCAAATAGAGATGATTGAAGAGTCGTGTGTGTTTGTGATGTATCATTGTAATATTGTGCTTATTATTGAAAAAACAAATAAATACATTGTTTACATAAAAAAAAAAACAAAAAAACAAAAAAAAAAACAAGAGTAGCAAATACCATGTAGAGTAGCAAATACTCTGATTTGGTCAAGAACTTCTGCCATCATTTTAAAACTTAAATGACATGTTCAAATCATGTTTTTCTTTTTTTTTTTTTTTTTTTGGCAGTATAAAAAAGTACAAAGTTAAACTTAAAGTGATAGTTTGGATTCTCGCCAATATAGTTTTATACTAGAGAAGACTCTTTTAGAGTGTCCTGCTCCAAAATTAATGGAGATAAACTGGAAAATAACACAATTTTGAGCAGCAGCACAAAGCTAAAAAACTGTCTTGATTTGTAGTGCTTTGTTGATTTCAAAGTCATGTATCCATCTACATCTACTTAATTCATTTGGGAGCAGAACATTCCCAGTGAAGCTCTCATTCTTGCGACAGGGAAGGATTTAATGGGCCAGACTTGGTGGATGTAGTACACTGCCGTGAACCAGCCAGTGTCGCTATTTGAGTAAGGATCCAAAGTATCACTTTAACACTACAACTCCACACTGTTCACTTGTGTACCTTGAGCGAGACACACACACCATGGACACGTCTTATGAACATGCAACTGTGTGGAGCGAGAGCCTCAATACAACAGAGAACCTAAAAGTCAGGGATAGTTTCACAGATTATGGGGACACTTTAAGCAGTTTGCAGAGCAAAGATAGAGAGATAACATCAGGGGAACACTCAGGACCAGTGTGCCCTCTGAGCTGGGTATGTTAACTGAACTTTGTCTAATAATTTCTCACACTATCAGTAATTGCCCCAATTGCTCTCAGGTTTGCAGTTCTTTAAAAAGTCTTTAAAATGTCACAAATTCACTTTAAAAAATACATATTAGGTCTTAAAAATCATTGAATGGTTTTTATATCTGAATTTATTGGATCTTAATTTCAATAAACATTTAATCTAATTTCATTTATCCATCTAGTTTTGTCAAAATGAATCCAATTCTTCAATATATTCAAAATTTCTGATGCTATAAAACCTAAAGGAAATTCAAATGACAGTTCATAAAATCATCTAGGTACCTCAAACTTCTCTGCACTGGACCACACACTTAGCACTTGTATATTTAACCTGCCAAGCTTATTTGAATAAAGTGGGGATGATTTGTCCAAAAATCGGTCTTAAACTTCAATAAAATTTACTTGAAAAGGTCTAGAAAGCATTGAATGAAAGTCTCTGATACCTGTAGACCACATCCATAAGTGAATCCCATAATTATAATATATTGACACCCCTGCCAAATCCCTGAGCATTTGTGGAGGAAAACCAGTTTTGCTTTTTTCTTGTACAGGTTTCCAAGAAGTACAGCGACATTGATGAGTTCTACAACAGACTAGTTTCCCAGTACCCCAAAATCGCCTTGCCAGCCATGCCACGCAAAGTCTTGTTTGTAGGAGAGGATGACATTAAAGAGCGTCGGGCAGCCTTTGATGAACTTGTCAAGTTTATTGCGAAGAATCCCACGCTTGCCACCTGTTCAGAGTTGCTGGAGTTCTTGGGTACTGTTCCATCATACCATGGTATTATTCTTCAAAAGCCTTTAAAATATTTGTGTAACTATAAAAACAAAAAATATATAATTACAGGTGCTAGGTCTGTTGAAGCAGACATCAAAACCAGGAATATTTTACTTGGAGAGGAACCAGATGAGGACATGGTCAACTTCTTCCAGGATGATGGAGCATCAGGTTCCAGCAAAGGACCAGTCTTTCATCCAGTGAAGGCCAAGAAAGAGAAGAAGATAGAAGATGAAGAGGAAGAGCCATACCTTGGACCTCTGGGAAATGCAAAGTAAGGGGTAATGAGGGGTAAGGGGTAGTAATTTTAACCCTCACCATCATGCAAACCCATAAACCCTCATCATTGATCTCAAGTCTTAACACTACCCTTCCAACCAGGGAGAAGAAGAAGGCCGAGCAGCCTAGATATGTGAAGAAGCCTGAAGACAGCGAACCTGCAGCCACAGACTTGTTTAATTTTCCAACAAAGGAAGGTGAACACTATGCAGCCAAAACATATTACACAGAATTTCTAATGAACAGCTGCTTCAGTGGTTGAATTTTTCAGTGAGAGATGGCATGATTACAGAAGACTTGTAATCATGACCTCGGGACAAAGTAGAGTTAAGAGGCAGTCACACTCACTGTATCTGTCCATCAGTCTCAGAGAAAGTGGGAGCTACACTGACCAAAGTTGGCAAATTGGTTGGAAATTTCGCCCACTACTCAGACAACAAACTTTACATTTTGCATTTACGTTTGCCTATAACTTTTGAACTGAAAGTCTTTTTCCCTGGGTTCCATGGATCATGCTGAATGTTGATTTTTTTATTTATTTTTTTTTTCCCTAATTAATGGAATTCATGTCAATTTGGGGTACTGCATCTCTGGACCACTGAAATAGCATTCAGATAATGTATATGCTAAATGCTTTGTATTTTAGCGGACAGTGATTTATTTATTTATGCATGCATGCATTCATTCATTCATTTATTTATTCATAAATAAAAGAGGTGACTGAACAGTGTCTTTTAACAGGGAATCTGAGGTTGTTTGAGGGCCAGGACCTTGGTGGGACAGTGGTGCTAGGAGATTCTTTGCTCCTTCCAACAGCATACAACCAGGCAAAGTCTGCTGGTATACAACTGGACGAAGACATAGATGAGCTCTACAGGTATAACCCAGGCTAACTCTTGACTTTTGGTGCAAGAAGGAGAAGCAAAAGAAGCAACTGACATGTTTATTCTCTTCCACTGAAAAACTGACTTGAAATATTTCCAAAGACCTTGTGTTTGACAAGCAAATGGATTCTGAAATCTCTCTCATAGCAGAAGCACAGGGTTAAAACAACAGGAGGAAGAACACACTTTTTTCCATTTTTCTTGTCCACTGCACAAAATCAGTGGGGAAGTTAAGTTCTCTCAATGTTCTTGTGATTCCTACGAGGTCATTGGTCATTCATTATTTTCCATTTCACTTTGTTTTTACTTGCAGGGTAGAGGACGACTTTGACAAGCTTTTCAAGACGACAAAACAAATCAAGGACAAGCCACCTCTGAAGCCAAAGCCGAAGCCAAAGCCAGCTGAAAAACCAGCCTTAACTCCAAAGGTTGGGGCATCTCTTGAGAGTCCACCAGTAGCTGTAGACCAGCTTAAGGATCAAATGGACATCCTTAGTTACATTCAGCAAAATGAGTTGGATGCCGACAATGAGGATCTTTTCTAGTTTTCTGTCAAATAAGCAGGTAGGTTATGAATAAGGCTGGACGATATATATCAGTATTACCAATTATAGTATTGGGTATGATTACAGCAAAGGGATGCCATTTTCTGAACTTATTTGACCATTTTAGCTGTTCTGGTTTTTGCCTCTATCTGCTTGGTCATCATATCCACATTACTGATAGTTCATCCAAATTGTGAAAGCATCAATAATTATTCCAACAGTATCATCACAGTATTGATGAGTGATTCAGTCAAAACTATTTTAAGCGATACTTAATTTTGTCCATACTGCCCAGTCTTAGCTGTAAATAATGACAACTTGATTAACTCCCAAGACTTGAGTACGGATCAGCAATGAAGGACAAATGAAATGAGCACTTTATTCAACAAACTTTTTTTACCAGAGGCATTTGTAACAAAAATATGATCTGTAAAATCTTTGTAAATAAAATGAGGGTGAACTTATTATTGACCCTAAGTCCTTTTTAGTTACGACCAGCAGCTTTATAGCTGCTGTTGGTCTGTTGGTCAGATAGTCAGTTGGTCCACAAAAATTTGTAACTAATGACCAGTTTGTCGTAATGTGGGAGGCATCATTGGACTCAGCAGAGGTTCCTTTGTCAGTGGTGTCAATTAGCAGCTGCCATCTCGTTCTGTTCATTGATCCACAAAGCTGTGCCCTCCCTATAGCAGCCACAACTTTCTACCTATGAGGCATTTGTCAACTGCTAACTAGATAGCCAGGAGTCATTCGGCCAATCAACGTGCTAATGTTGTTAGCTATATGCAACACATGGATGCATAAATGATTTCTTCTCAAGCTGTCCTTATGTAAAAAGTTAGGCTGTTGCAGGCAGCTGGCATGGCATGTGAGCTCCTGACTAGGGATGCTAACCGGTGGCCGTTTGACCGGTTGTTGACCGTTTGAACTTTAACCGAATAATCTTGTCGGTTAAAAACCCTTTAAGCCCGAACTAGAGTGCCTGTAGAGAGAGGGTCTCCTTACGCCGCCATTGCTGTGAAAAAAACGGAACCGTTGGAGTGAACGGAGTTGTCGCCACTCTCTCTCTACAGGCACTCTAGTCCGAACGTGTCGTCGCCGACACAAATGCGCTTTTCAGATTGTAAATACCGTAACTACCGTAAGGTTTTATCGATCGAAAAATTCCAACTGTTCCTGAAGGCGGAGAAGTTGCTCTTGCGCTTACATACAGTTTAATACAGTAAACATGGCGACGGAACGCTCTGCCGGGTTTCGATGACGTCATTACGCACAGAGCTCAGCTCGGTAGAGACAGACCGGAGAAACCATAGATATCGATAATAATTATATTATAGTATATTATAATTATATTATAGATATTATAGATATATACGGGAGAAATGAGCCAAGCTTATGTTTGTCGCGGACGTAGTGGTATGCGTCCGGGGCAAGACAATGGCGCCGGTGCTAGCGCTGCTAGCTTCTATTTGTTGTGGTTATTCTTTTATGGTTTACAGACAGTAAAATAATATTCTCGGTTAACCGAAATAAACCGATTAATGAGGCTCGGTGGTCAACCAAGAAAACTTTCCATTTTCGCCATCCCTACTCCTGACACTGTTTAACAGCAGCTACCATAACATTCCTGAAATCGTTTTACACTGAAAAAAATCCATGAAGGGAGGGAATAAACACATGAGCTGTGCCCCAAAGGCACACTTCATACTAACACTAAACAGTATCTGCAGTATACTCATTTCTATAATATATTGTTTTGGTAATTAGTATGATGTAAATTCAACATGCTGCACTATTTTTTTAATAACTGGAAATGCTGAAACACATCAGCTGACGGTGGAGTCAGGAGTCATCTGCATGTCTTCTTTCACCTTCCAACTTCAAATTTGAAAAACAGCTAGCATACAAATACAATATAATGTATATATAATGTATACAATATGTGTGTATGTGTATATATAATTGTTGTTTACACATTTATGCCATGAATTTCATATAATTAATTAAAATTAACTTCTATTCCCAACACACATTTTCTTCTCTTTACTTTTCTCCTGTAGCACAAGTGATGCATGTAATACTTCAATTCTAAAACAGCCACACACACACACACACACACACACACACACACAATGTTACACTACAAAGATACAAAATGCAATGCTCTTGTTTTTCAGTCTCATAGGCCTCCTTGGTGTATTAAAATATTTTCAAAACATTAATATTGAGAGTTGCAAACATTGCTTTCATGGGATTGACCTGCATTGTTTGTATATATAAAAAAAAAAAAAAATCAAAGCAGAAATCCACAATTCAGTAATAAATGTTTGGCCTACTGCCTTACAAACACTGTCATATCAACTGTATTTAATTAGCAATATTGCAGCAAGTAACATTTCATATAAAACGGTTGTTATGCCCTTGCATGCATCAGTGACTACTGAGTTAGAGCAGTAGTAGTCTCATTCCTCCAACCCTTTTTTAAAGGAATACTCCAATGTTTTAGGAAAAATACCCTTTTTCCAACTTATTCAGACTGAGGCAAGATATTTGATACCATTTTCACCTCTGTATGTCCAGTGGTTCGGTTCCTATGGGTGGGATGTCATGTTAGCTTAGTCTATGGGAGTCGTTAGCTTAGCTCTGTCACAGTGAAAAAATAAACCTTATGGCAACTCCGAAGCTGTCTTCTTTACACAATGGATCATGTATTTGAAAGGAGATATATATATTTTGAAGATGGGAGTCGTTTTAGGAGACGTTAGATTGTTGGAACTAATCGCTGAACACATTCATCCTTCAATCTAGCACAGTGATCACACTGACACACCGCAGACACATGAATTCAGCGGTTATGGTTCCACCGATCGTTCTCCTAAAATGACCTGGAGTATTCCTTTAAGAACTGTAGAAAATATGCCGGTTACTACAAGGCAAGTGAATTAAGCCCTTGAAATCTTGATCTTGTGTTGTGCATAATGACTCACAATGACTGCATTGGCTGTTGATAATGACATAAACTTGCTAGAACTTTATACTCCCTGACATGCTTCCTTTTGTCCTGGAAATATACGCTTGAGGTTCATTCAGTGAATCTTAAACATAACAGCTACTGTAAAGTCAATCATTTTTTCAACTTGAAGTACTAATTCAATAGTAGCAGGATAAGCTACTAAAAATATTAATTGAAGCAGCTGTAAATCCCCCTCTGGTCCCAATACAAGGCAAACTTTTGTTTTACTTGAGCTATGTAAGTGTCATTAGTGAACCAATATTTGAGTGTGACAAAAACAACCTGGCACTGAACAACAAACACCCCAAATCTATATTCCACACCTCTCTATATATTTTATATACAAATATTACTGGGAAACACTGTAAAACCGTAACTATAAAAATCTTTTTGCAGAGAGAATACATTCACACTCTTAAAAAGGACCAGACCAGTGATTCTGCATGTTTAGCATAATATCTACAAAATATTTATACTTCACATTTCATTTAATCTTTTCCGAGAGCATGAAGCCATATTTTAGAACTTAGTATCATTTTTTCAACCTTTCTATCCAGCCTTTGGTTTCCATTCATTCCACTACGATATGAAAATGAACTTTCAGAGACTTCAAACTTTCTTCACACCAGTTCCATCACCGTAATAAAGTCCTCCACATGACTTTTCCTAAGAGCAGCAGCACTGTTATGTTTGGATGACATGAAATTGGGTGAGAGTGAAATTGAGTGAAATGGTCCCTCTGCTGGAAAATAGTCCCCAGGCAAACGTTTGCTCTGAACAGCCAATTATCAGTTCAATGGTTTATGACTGGTGACTTTGTTAGCCACAGAGGTAGAATATTAAAGGGTAGGTGTGTAACTATGCTGCATTATGTAATTAAAAACTTTGAACATATAATCGAATATGTTCCCCTGTATTTTGTGATAACTTATCACATGATGAGACTATTAGTGATGAAGTGTTTTCACACATTTTGAAAGTACCAAAATACACAGCTGCCCCCTAACCTTGGAAGCCGACTGCAGGAGATAGAGGGAGATTCAAGATAAATGCAGAACTTTTTGAAATTCTATTGGGTCACAAGTTCAACAATGAAGACCCACATAGAGAAGAAAATGAATTCACTTCCTACGGAACAACTGTTTCCAGGATTTTTATAACAAAATGCAGAAAGTTATAAAAAATGAGGGAAAACAAGCTATGACAAAATGTGGTGTTATTACATAATGCGTTGTTAAAAGGTATTTCAATCCAAAATTCCAATTTGAAAAGTGAGGGATTTTGATTACATGTTGTGAAATTGTTACCCTCACATGATTGGCAGAATGGTGTGTTGCAATGTAAAATGTGGTTTAATTGTAGTAAATGGGCAAACATTCAAAATCACTGATGTGGTCCTTTAGTTTTGTCAGTCTCCTTTCTACAGCATGTCTCTAGAGCCAGTGCTGTCTCGCACCATATTGACATAGACCGATTTGTAGACCTTCAAAACATCCAAAGCTGAAGGGCGAAGCTTAGGCTCTCTCCTCTTACACTGCTCATGGATCTGAAATAGATGGAAGTGGACCACATCACCACCGGGTACCCTTCCCATCAGGTACCACGTGACGTCTGGAATCTTCCAGATGTCTGTCCGTTCATCGTATCCAGGCATGAGCTCATCAGAAAATGGCTGACCAGAGTCGCTGAATGGCCACAGCTGCTCTGGGGCCACAAAGTCTCCGGTGAGCTCGCGGTGGCCACACTTCACTAACTGGCCTCTGGATGAGTGTACCTCAGGCAGGGCATCCAGGTCATTGACCACTAGGTGAAAGTCATTGGTCAGCAAGAACTGGGAGAGAGTTTTTTCCAGGCTGTTTGAGTCACACATGACACGACAGCCTACCGGACTGTTGTGGAGGTAATGGAGGATGGAGACGTAGTCCACAGCCAGCCTGAGGCGGACCTGCCAGGTATCGTGTTGACGGTGCCGGTCTTGTGCCAACACATTGTCCAGGTTAAGCAGGGAGCCCAGTGGGTGGTACTCAGTGACCAGGCTGTGGTCCTCAGGGCAGAATCCAACCAACTGAACCACCTGGGGCCCCTGCAGGGCCTGCAACATGGATAAGCCATGAAGGAAGTCCTCCAGGTACTCTGGAGCGGACAGCCGGGATAACGCCACCTTCTGGCCCTTCCACTCAGACAGATAGACCTGTGGACAGAGACGCAGCTTGGCTCAGGTCAAGACAGCAGCAGTTCAAGACATAAAGCAAACGTTACTTTTAGCGGCACGTTAGTGGAGCCATTCTACATGAAGACGTAAATGCTTTAACAGTAAGGGTGGAAAAAAAATCTATTCACTTAAGTATTCTGATTTTTTTTTTTTTTTTTACGATTTCTGAATTGATTTTATTTGCAATATTTGCAGTGGCAGGCAAATGGTTTTTTTTTTTTCTTTTTTCGGTCCACCAGATACAAGTGTCGAGTTAAATTAAATAGTTTGCAGTTGTGTGGTGTGAAAAGGCTGCTGAAGACACAAAAACTGTAAACCCTGAAAATAGGGAGTTAAAATCATTTCTCATGGGGACAGATGGCGCCCTAGGCAACCGCCTATACTGCCTATGCCTAGGGTCGGCCCTGGTCACACTGCTTTTATAGAATGATTTAATGCAGACTATGTAATTTGAAATGGGAGAGGGCACCACTTTATCTTCTAATGTTAAAGATGAGGCTGAAACCCCTCAGCTTCATGCCATGACTAATAACTAGAATAGAATTAATGCAACATTTTTAAATACCTGTCTTGAATCCAGTGTTTTGATGTCAAATGTACACAAAAACATGAACAATGGCATTAAATGCTCTTATATTTTGGATTAAGATGGAGTGAAAGAGTTGTCCTGAACTCCTGGGGCATTCCTAAGTTCTAGTCCTTTGTGGCATCCATCATTCCTTACCACATCATAACAAGGTGAGGTGCTGTCCCCTTTGAAACGGATAGTTTTCCTTTATCTAATTTCTGATATTATTTTTAGGCATATTTTTTCCTGCTAGTTATTCTAGTTATTCCATGCTATTTTTTGCAGACGTTCTTTCATACATAACCTTAACTTGTTCAACTCTCTAGTTCTGTTGTACTTTATACCCCCAATTTGCTATAGTTTGATATTTTTCTTTGCTGTGGCCTCTCACACTCATTTTAAGGAAATTTACTCAAATCAGAATGAATGCTAGGATAATCTAAGGCAGTGGTTCCCAACTGGTAGGCTGCAGTTCAAAAGTTGACCACAGGCATATGGGTGCATAAAATTAAAAAGAAAAAATATAAAACATAAAACACCAAAATATGTATATACTTTTAAAATAAAAACCTTTTTACAGCACAGCAATTTAGAGCAATTTTTAGATATTTTGGAAGGAAATGAAGGAAATTTATTTTTGCTTTCCCAGAGTTGTGCCACAGTAAAACATAGTAAATTGCTGCACTTCTTATTGTGCAAAATTAAACTGAATGGCTCTTGAATCAGCTGATGTGTGGACCATGACTACATGGCGAGCCCAGGTGATCTGAGCCACTGGGGGATGTGGAGGTCACTGTACCTGCTTCACTGCTCCCTGGCCAATGAGCTTCAACTTGCGAACTTCAGACTTTATCTGTGGACATTGGAGCCACGGCCAGCAGGTTTTCATTGCAGCCATTTTAAAGTGTGCAGGCGGACAACCGGAAGGAGAAGACACTGGCTGCTCATCAGTATGATAGAGCGAGTCCAGATACAGGTAGATCAAGACATTGCCAATGAGTAAGGCAATGAGGCACAGCAGCACAGCTGGAACGCTGCGGGAAGTCGTCCTGCTACTCGAGCCCATGCTGCTCCGCATCTGACCTGGGGAACAAAGGTAGTTGAGGAACATAATGTGTGCTGCTGTGACACATTTCATGACAATTTCCTTTATGGAGTAATAAAGTATCTTGAACTTGATTATGTAACACTGCAGCTGAACAAGGTTAATGTAGTTCACCAAAACTAAACTAAAAACTAAAACTAGGTGTGAAAAAACATTTTAATGAACTGAAATAACAATAACTAGACTTTAGAAAAAAAAATAACTGAAACAATATTGTGTTCTTACAAAACTAACGTAAAGTAAAAATATGCAGACAATGTCTTTAGTTTTCGTCTAAAGCCCTGTCTCCACCTGGTATTATTACATTCTGATCACAAGAGGAGAGCTGTCAGTCCATCCCTTCACACTTGGCATTAAAATTCATCTCTCTGCGTCTCGTCTGCTCACTTGTGATCAGATCTCAGAGAGAGAGAGCGAGAGTCAGAAATAACAGACAAGGTTTACAAAAAAAAAAAAAAAGAAAGAAACTAGGCTAAACCTAAAGGATGTTGAAACCAGCACACATCACACTGTCACCTGTAATATTTCTGTAATATTTCTGTAGTATCTGCAACATGCACATTCACACTGTCGCTTGTAATATGTCTGTAGTATTCCTATAATAACTCTACATATTCTTGCATCTAAAAGGAATGTGTTTAATCATGCTGGGGAACAAAATTTAAGAAAGGCTGCTGCCTCCAAATTTTACAAAGGAACAAAAACCACTTGCATGTTGTCAATACATATTTTAGAGCCCCTGGTGTCAGTGGTGTTGGGCTGGACCAGAGCTGAAGACAGAGGACGTCAGGTGAGTAGGTGGTCCTTCTCTGCGTCCTGGGACACGTCTGTTTAATGCAATGTGGACAAAAGTGTCCAAGACACATAGCTGCAGATTCCACCTGTAATTAAAGGTGTCAGCCTGTGATTGGATCATGCAGGATAGATGTTAACACCAGGTGGCATCCGGGTCTTAGTCTGTTTGGTCAAATGTGTGAACAGCCAGCATGAGGAGGCCTTGGTGCTGATATTTATTGAGACTCAATTGTCTTCACAATGTGGTGGGTTTGGACTGCAAGACCTCCATACATTAGAACAAAAAAACTAACTCGAATTAATACTGATACTAAGACAACTAAACATTTCTTAAACGATAACAAATAAACCGAAAGGACTGAACCAAATCCATCTAACTGAAACTAAGCTGAATTGAAAACAAAAATAAAAACTCATGAAAAATACAAAACTATAGTCTAATAACTCACTGCAGCTGCAGATGAATAATTTAAAATAGGGCTGTGTAATAATTCAGCATTAATACTTCTCATTATCCAGTAGAATAAACTTCAGGACTTTTTGTAATACACAATTCTGAACTCTGATAGTTAGTCTGACAAACCGCATGTGTGCATTTTTACTGATAAACGTACAGAAGGCTACTCCTCCACAGATTTACAAGCCAATAAAAGAGAACAGCACAATGAAATAAAATCCGAAGCGACCACAAGATTACAACACGCGAATATGGTGTAAAAACAACATGACAGTAAAAATGAATGAAAAAGCTGGTAAAAAGTCTACAAAACAGAATTTTGAGGGCTGACTTCTGCAAACTTGAGGTCCATTCCGAAGCCTCTGAGCCCTCATGACAGAGGCTTCAGGTTACTCTGCAGGAAGTCTATTTAAAGAAATACTTATAGCAAAAAATATAAACTTAATTAACTGCAAATATGCATACAACATGTGAGTAGAGACGTTTTCCTAACAGTCAGGATACACTCTGATACGGCATGTCTCCAACACACCGAGCAGCACTTATTGCAATACAAGTCCAGCTTCTCTAACCGTTCCGTAGGTTCGCCCACCACTGCCGCTCAGTTAACCGCGGCGGACGGCAGCAAGCAGCACAAACCAGTCAAGGAGCTAAACTTGATTATTAAGTGATGTTTGACTGATTTGGAGAATGCCGAACTGAGGCGTGGGCTCTTTTCATTCAGAAGACACATTGCTTCTCTCTCTGGTATTGGCACGTTGGCCGATAACTGGCAGCAAACTAAATCGTCACTTTTTTAAAATGAGGTTCGGCGTGACGTTCCCCTAAGACTGTCAAGTTACTGTTAGGTGCCCTGCAGCGCCATACCTGTCCCGCAGCCTGACTTCACATGTTGACACGTCTGCACACGGTCAAAAATACCCAGGGTCAATATTTAAGACACTATTTTTAAAGTAAAACGCAGGGTTCTGTACATTATTTCCAGGTCTCGCCGTGGGTTTCAACACTTCCGGGTCTTCCTCTTCGCCTAATATAATGGTGATTTCAGCCACTTCCGGAGCATTACCGCCACCAACTGAAGAAAACTGGAATTACTCTGAATTCTTTCAGTTAGACCAATTCAACAGTAGTATATAGCGTGTATGGGAGTCTCAGGGTTAAGGTTCATGCCAAAAAGTGTCCCAAGTATGTTAAATATTTGAGTCCAGAAATCTGCTAACTTTGGACAGAAGCACAGCATGCAAGTATGGTTAGCGACCGATTTTGTAACTTTTGCAAATATTGCTGGTATCTGGATAAAGTTTTCTTTGTTTGATTTGTAAAACCCTCCTATTATGCTTGGAGTCAGTTTGACCCCAGTCAGTGTTTAATACATGATTTTTGCTCTATATTTAATGACTTTTCCTAATTTAATGGGGACAAATGGGTAAACATGAAATTAATATATATTTTGCTCTATATTTAATGACTTTTCCCAATTTAATGGGGACAAATGGGTAAACATGAAATTAATATATGTCTTCAAAGTCCTGGACACATTTTGTATGCATCAGTGTTTCTTTGGGGTCAATTTGACCCGAGGCTGTTTTAGCTGTAGAAAAACCTATAAGAAATATCAGCATTTTACACACATTTGTTTTATTTGTTTTGGACACAGAGGAACTATGACATGACATTTCTAATCTTGAAACAACGTCCTTCTGCGTTAGGATTAATATTTTATTCACAGTGCTATTTAGGCAGTCAACAAGACTGGAGGTTCAATTTACTGGGGTCAAACTGACCCCAACTGATACAAAAAAAAGGGGGAAAAAATTCCACTGCAGTAAACCATGTGCACATAGAAGAGTTGCACACATAGAAGAAGAGTGGTTAGATCAAGGAATCAAGGATATGGATCCACTGGTTGTCAGGTACTGAAACTCCAACTTCCTGCTCCAAAATTTGCTTCAGCTAGGTCGTCTGATCAGAGTTCAGGGACTGAATGGAGTTCTGAAAGACAACAGGACAATCAGTCAGGACCTGAGAGGATGCTTAGGAAAATGGTATTTAGAGCTAAAGAATAATTATAGTATTTTCCAGCCTTGGCCCTATTTTTCTATCTTTTGGGGTCAAAATGACTGTAATACAGTTTGCGGATTCATAATCCGTGCCCTCAGATTACAAATCCATGCCCATGGATTTGTAAACCGTGCCCACGAATTACTAATCTGTGCCTATGGATTTCAAGGGAAAATCTGTGGGCATGGATTCACAAATCGAGGGCACGGATTATGAGCCTGAGAGCACGGTTTGTAAACTTCTCACACATGAGGAAACTTTGGTCCATGCATTGGTTTGATCTAAATCAGACTGCTGCAGTGCGCCTCCTCCTGGCCTGCCCAGTGTTAGCACCAAGGGGCCTCTGATTAGACCACAATGCTACTGCCTGAATATTGTGATGATTAATCAAAGTGGGTGTGGCTTATTAAAACAAATCATAATTTCCAGAGGTTTAACACTCCAAACTTCAAAATATGATTAAAATTATATGTCCTAGAGAGCTGATTTTTTTTTCAGCACATTATTTTTCAACACGTTCAGAAGGTTATTTACTGCTCATACTTCCTCAAAGTTAATCTGCTGCTCTGTTTATTCCTCCAGGGGTGACTAGGGTGCACACAAACACACAAACCCTACCTGTTCGTCAGTTCAGCAGCTTCTTCTTTGCACTAAATTAAATGAGCATGATGATGTTTCTGTGCTCAAATTGCGAGCCACTGATGGATGCTGCTGCTTGCTCTATGGTGTCTTATATAAACATGTGCATGTACATATACATACACACACACAGTGTCTACTTTATCAGGTCCACCTGTCCAGTCTAATGCAGTTCAATGCAACAGCTCTGCCAAAAACACATCTATATGTATATGCATGTGTATATATTTATGTAAATTCCTGACAGACTGCATGTGTGTGCAAGTGCTTAGGACTGGTATATACACTATATTACCAAAAGTATTCGCTCACCCATTCAAATGATCAGAATCAGGTGTCCTAATCACTTGGCCTGGCCACAGGTGTATAAAATCAAGCACTCAGGCATGCAGACTGTGAAACAAGACATTTGTGAAAGAATGGGCCGCTCTCAGGAGCTCAGTGAATTCCAGCGTGGAACTGTCATAGGATGCCACCTGTGCAACAAATCCAGTCGTGAAATTTCCTCGCTCCTAAATATTCCACAGTCAACTGTCAGCTCTATTATAACAAAATGGAAGCGTTTGGGAACAACAGCAACTCAGCCACGAAGTGGTAGGCCACGTAAAGTGACGGAGAGGGGTCAGCGGATGCTGAAGCGCATAGTGCAAAGAGGTCGCCGACTTTCTGCACAGTCAATTGCTACAGAGCTACAAACTTCATGTGACCTTCAGATTAGCCCAAGTACAGTACGCAGAGAGCTTCATGGAATGGGTTTCCATGGCCGAGCAGCTGCAGCCAAGCCACACATCACCAAGTGCAATGCAAAGCGTCGGATGCAATGGTGTAAAGCACGCCGCCACTGGCCTCTAGAGCAGTGGAGACGCGTTCTCTGGAGTGATGAATCACGCTTTTCCATCTGGCAATCTGATGGACGAGTCTGGGTTTGGAGGTTGCCAGGAGAACGGTACATTTCAGACTGCATTGTGCCGACTGTGAAATTTGGTGGAGGAGGAATTATGGTGTGGGGTTGTTTTTCAGGAGCTGGGCTTGGCCCCTTAGTTCCAGTGAAAGGAACTTTGAATGCTTCAGGATACCAAAACATTTTGGACAATTCCATGCTCCCAACCTTGTGGGAACAGTTTGGAGCGGGCCCCTTCCTCTTCCAACATGACTGTGCACCAGTGCACAAAGCAAGGTCCATAAAGACATGGATGACAGAGTCTGGTGTGGATGAACTTGACTGGCCTGCACAGAGTCCTGACCTGAACCCGATAGAACACCTTTGGGATGAATTAGAGCGGAGACTGAGAGCCAGGCCTTCTCGACCAACATCAGTGTGTGACCTCACCAATGCGCTTTTGGAAGAATGGTCAAAAATTCCTATAAACACTCTCCTCAACCTTGTGGACAGTCTTCCCAGAAGAGTTGAAGCTGTAATAGCTGCAAAAGGTGGACCGACATCATATTGAACTCTATGGGTTAGGAATGGGATGGCACTTCAGTTCATAGTATGAGTAAAGGCAGGTGAGCGAATACTTTTGGTAATATAGTGTATGTATGTGCAGGTGAAGTATGCAGTTTGGACCTAGCCGGCTTCTCATAACCATGTATACATCTTGCATATAATCATTAACTGCAAGTTGTTCCTTCAATAAATTCTTGGCATTGCTCAAAAAACATTGGAATAAGTTCATCACTAAGGGTTTTATTTTGAAGGTCGTGACCAGATGTCCTAGTTTTTCAGGCTAGCTTGACGTTGGTGTGAAAAGTCCAGGGCAGCCCAGTCTCTCTCACTGCGCTCTGCATCACCCGGGAGGCAGCATCTCTGCACTCACACTGTGTTTTGCAATGAATCCCCATTTTTATCACCTGATTTTCATCTTCATCACAAGTGCTGAGATGACTCATCTGGAATTTTGTCCAGCTCACTGCCAGTGTGAACGGGACACTCACAGTGTTTCATGCTTTGGACTTGAAGTCATGCCCAGTTTCCATGCCAGCACAGAAGAGGTGTAAGTTGCCAAAAAAGTGTTGACAAATCATTATTTTATTATCGCTAAACAATTTCTGTTTCTTCCCATTGCAGGTGGCTTATGGAGACCAGACTCTGGTCCATTCCTCAAGATGCCTTTGCCAACTTGGTCAACATTTCACACATGTAAGTTTTCTTTGACTATAGTGTGATTTTGGCATCTTCAGCCTGTGTGCCTATTTTATAAATAAATAAAATAAAAATTCCTGTGAATATTGTCATGCATAAATGTCCATATTATTTTTAATTGACTGAACATTCTCTGTGTTGTATGTGGAGTTTTGTACATACTTACGCAAAAAAAAAAAAAAATATATGGTCATCAATTGGAATGTAAGCATTATCATTATAACAGTGATGCATCTGATAATGTAATGTACTGACCAAGAAGAAAAGCCTAATTCTTTAAAAATCAGGATATAGCTATGTGATATATATATATATATATATATATATATATATATATATATATATATATATATATATATATATATATATTTATATTTATATATATATATACATATATATACACATATACACATATATATATGTGTGTGTGTGTGTGTGTGTCAATTGTCAGTTTATTCAGTTGTTCCCAGGCAAATTGACAACAAAACCTCACCTCATCTGTATGTAAATATACACTTATAAATATGCAATTTTGTAAATATACACTTGTAAATATATAATTTTAATGATTTAAAAATGACAACAGTCTGCATTTAACATGAAGTTTTTGGTGTCTGATTTTTTCCCCCAGCTACGTCTTTGATGATGAGACTGTAGGGCTTCTTGAGAGGCATTCTTTCTACAGCCTGGCCTGGTTGATCCACATGTTAGTAGCCTTTCAGCGCTGTGGGTTGATTGGGATTCAAATGCAGCCACTTGATGAGCACCACCATCAGCACTGGTGTGGTGGAGTCCCCCTTGGAGAGGGTCTCCATTATGCTGCCGCTGTCACTCATGAGTGTCACACCAGCCACGGAGCCACGTCCAGGCACAAACAGATACCAAGAAGGGTGGGGGGTTGTTGGGTGTCTTGAAAGTCAAATGATGAGTATAAAACTTTAGTCCCTAGTACTGCTGTAAGGCATAGAGGAGCATCATTTTTAAAGGGCTAGTTCACCCACTTAGGAAAATTATTTCCCTTCCCCTCAGTGCTGAAATACTGGCTGGATGCTCCAAATGCTAACTGTTAGCCTCCTGCCATTGAGCTGGACTTCTCCCCAGCTAATATTCCTTTTTTTTTTTTCAGCTACCGGATCTAAATAAAGAATAATAATTATTATGGTTAATAATCCTGCATTACACACTTATTAACAAGTAACTATAGCTTGTTTACAGTGACTAGATCTAAAGTTAGAACTAAGGTTATTAGGGTTAATAAATCCTTTATTTTACACTTAACTACACTTTTGACAACTCCCACATCTGGACTGCACACTACATGCGGTCAAGGTTAGGCCTTGTTAACTGTTAATAAGTTAAACTCCACATGGGCGTATTAACAAGAATAAAAACTTGATTTATATTAGAGAGGTCTTCAACTGCTAATAAATGAATACTAAAGTTATTTTAACCATAATAAAGCAACAACAACTACAACAACAAAACCTCAGTAAAGGTTTAACAAAGCTTTAATAGGCAGGTTAGTTGAACTCAGTAAATTTGTTTGTAATGTTATTGTTGATAATTCTAAGAAACTTATTAACATTTTATTAATACCCATATGTTTCTGATGAGTGCTTATAAATGTCTCATAACCCAATAAACATGTTTATGATGCAATTATTAATATATATTGTCTTATTAACACTTATTAATGTTAATAAGCAGCTTATGCAAGATTTATAAGGGTCTTATTTTAGCTTATTATAGCTTTACCATTGTACAGAGATTTTTATGCCATTTCAGGCTGTAAACATTCTGCTACATATCATCATACTTTGTTTATTTAACAATTTGAGAAGATTAGGTAATTTTAATAATGTTAGCCCAAGTCCACGTCACTGTCAGGATGCTAACAGCATTTGGAGCATCCAGCCAGTATCCAGCACTCAGTAACAATAAGAGGAGGATAGAGCCACTACTGTCCTACACAGTAGCTCAGATCAGGGAATAGACAGAAGTGATCTTGGAAGCAAAATCTGAAAACTGAAATGATAATATCATACAATAACAATAATATCACATTTTTCAGATTGGGTGAACTGTCCCTTTAATTCCCCTTTGGATGACATAATAACATGCTTCCTATGGGCTATTTTACAACAAAATACAGTTGCATGCTGCATATGGCACAATCTAAGAGGGCTTTTATTACACTTTATGGAAAGATAATGGCTAGTCTTATAATGTCCTGTGCTGAAATCAGAGAAAAAAGTAAGTGGATTCCAAACAAACAAACAAACAAACAAACAAAACATTACTTGCCTCACTGTGCTACTGGAACCCAGTACCTTGAAACTTTACAAGTGAAAACACTTTATGTGTGTGTGTGTGTGTGTGTGTGTGTGTGTGTGTGTGCGCGTGCGCGTGCGTGTGCCTGCGTGCCTGCGTGTGTGTGTGCCCAACAGAGAAATAAGAAATATCAAAGCACTGTCACACATTGACCCAGAGGCATTTATGGATCTGCCAAATTTAAAATATCTGTAAGTGAAATCTGCTTTGTTTTTTTTTTTGTTTTTTTTTCTGTTGTCTGTGTCACTCTATCATGTCATGTCTATCATGCTATTTGCACATTAGTTCCAGTTAAAAGTACCATTATTTCTAACTAATGTTTTTTTTTTTTTTTTTTTGATGCAGTGGTATTTTCAACACAGGTCTCACCATATTTCCAGCCCTGCAGTTTGTTCACTCCAGCCAGGAGGAGTTTATTTTGTATGTAGCATTTGACAATGTACCATAACCTTGTAGCACATTGCATTTGTTTTCCAAAAGTCTTTGAACTTTACTCTGTGGTTCAAAATATTTCATGTCCATATCGTCTCTACAGGGAGATTGCGGATAATATCTTCATAGAAGTAATTCCTGCTAACGCTTTCAATGGACTATCTGAGAATGCTCTAACCATGTAAGAAGGACTTGTTCTGCGCTGCTTGGCTTCCTCTGTATCTCAAATGTTGGTTTTTAGCTGATATTACTTTACTAACTAGTGACGTAGTCCAGAACTTGATATAGGGCCTTCCACAACCATTCACAATTTTTTTTATACTCACTTAACTCTTTGAAACCTGTGGAAAATTCATCTAATTTCGTTCAACAACAAGAAAAAAGAAAAGGCAAAAGGGCTTTTCACAAGCATTTAACCCTTTAAAACCTGAACAGATTCACTTGATTTCTTTCAAAAACATGGAGGGGGGGGGATGTCAGGAGCAAAACAAAAAGCATGCAGCCCATTTTCATTCCCAGGTTGTCAAATACTGCAGCTTGGTCATGTGCCTTTTGCTTCGGATGCAAACACCAAAGGTATCTGATACACAACACAGAAGGCACCCATTAGAAGCCAAAGGCTCTATTTTGTGCCAGTATGAGACAGAGGATGGTGACAGAGCATGGTGGTGGTAAGGCATAGGGCCTTTGAGTTCAAGTTGCACTTTTACGAGACCTTTTGTGTGCAACCTAAACCGAACCCTTTCCTAACCTTAACCAAGTGGATTATATACCTAAACCTAACCCTTCCCCAACCTTAACAAAGTAGTTTTATACCTAAACCGAACCCTTTCCTAACCTTAACCAAGTGACATGTGATGAAAACAAGAAAATCTATCTCATCCTGATGCTGATGGGTGCCTTTGGCGCCAGGATGAGATGCCAAAAGAGTGTGACCAAGCGGCTGTATTTGGTGACCTGGGAGTGGGAATGTGTTACCAAATGTCCAGGGACAGCACTGGGAACGCGGTCCATGTTGACTTGGACATTTTTTGAAAGCTGTGGCATCACTTAGATTGCAGATTGGGCCTTTAACTAAGTTATATGTCATGGCACAGCCACAGGAAGGTAAACCTGCTGTCACTGTCAGAAGTGAATAGAGATAGATATTGTATTGATCTGGAGGTATTGCAGATTTATCCCTGATTAATGCTGTTTTTGCAGAATGGTGAATAGCAATGGGCTGAAAGAGATTGAGCGCTACGCCTTCAACGGGAGCAGACTAGAGGAAGTGTATGCACACCTTAAGTCCATCTCTGGTCCTACGTTGTTGTTTCTTTTCTTTTTTGCCCCCTCTGTCTTTGTTGCTAAGCCATCATTGCATTGTCCTTTTTCCTTGTATCTCCATGTTAGATGCTAAGCGCTCACTGCTGTGGTGTTTTCTCACTGCACCTCCCACTGATAACATCAATCAAACAGCATGTCCTGTACTGTCATGTACACTGTCATTTATTTAGATCAGCCAGTATGCTTTGGGAGTTTGCCTTCATCAGGGTGCCGTAACATCCCAGTTTCATCCGGATGTTAAATAGATCCAGGTGTCCATAACTGATGATGTTGCTTGTTCGGCTCCCAGTGATTAACACTTTCTTTGCTACATCATTAAAAATATGTTTTTTTTCCGATTTATACATCTTTATGATTTATATATTTTTTTCAAAGTCATTGACACAATTTAAAGCAAAAAGGTGCAAAATCATTTGACCAATAATATTTTTGACCCATAAAAATATGCTGCATCTTGTTTGCAATGTTATAAAAAGCACAGGGTCTTTTAAATTTCTATATTCAGTTCTCAGTCGGTGTATCAGTGTGACAGTAGGTATCTTCATGGCATCACCAGCATTTATAATTGTCAAAAAGTATTCTCCACCACCAGTTATTGACACCCAATTCTGTTTAACTTCCGTATGAATCTTGTGACACCCTGATGAAGGCAAACTGCTGAAATGTGTTGATGATGATGATGTAAACAAATAACATACTTTATATGGAGAGAAGAGTGCAGCCTTCCTGTATTTGATGTTGTTTTCATCTGTATTGTCCAGTTCCTCTTCTATTTGCTCCAAAAAAAAAAGACAAGAAAAGAAAAGAAAAGAAAAAAAATGTGTTACCTGTGCATGGGAGGATTTTCCCCAGGAAACAGCAACACCACAGCAACATGCACTGCCTATAGGTTGGATCACTTGCTGTCTGTCAGTTAGTGATGGAGCGAAACAACAGAGTAGTTAGGCTTATTTGTGAAAATGTTACCAGTTTTTTAAACAAGCAGTATCAATAACAGAACTCCAATATACTGGCACTTTCCTCTGCTCTCATCTATTCTCTTTTCTCAGGTATCTCCACAGGAATGTGGACTTGGAAAAAATCGATGAATTCGCTTTTTCTGGTGTGATTTGTGGCCCAACATTATTGTGAGTGAGTACAGTGTTTGTTAACAGGAATTGGTGCTAATTCTACCTGTACGTATTAAGAGAAAATAACTTGAAAGAACCCCAAAATCACCTTGTCTTTTTTGTCTCACTGAATAGGTTGAATCCAAATTCAACCAAAACCAAACACACTGAGGCCCCAAACCAGGAGCCAGGAACAGCCGCAGCCTTGTGTCGCTGTGCATTCAGCTTCCCTCTCTCTGTCTTTGCAGAGACCTTTCAGAGACCAGAGTGCGCTCCTTGCCGTCAATAGGAATGGAGAACATTGAGAAACTCCGAGCTAAAAACACCTGGACCCTTAAAAAACTACCCCCACTTAGAACCTTTGTGCACTTACAGAGTGCTGACTTGACCTTCCCGAGCCATTGCTGTGGCCTTCAAAAGCTCAAAAGATGGAGAGGGTGAGTAAGAGAATAGAAACCCTTGAGAATATTTTCCCATGCGCTACTTGTTTCCCTCTGGTATTTAGTCTTTATTTATCAAAGTGCCCACACTGCTTTTGTTGTTTTTGTTAATTTTTTGTAAATTTTCACAGTTGCCTCCATTTTAGTCAAAACTTTTAGTGCTCAGATGCATCATCACTAATAGACTAAAAGACATGGTTGGTTATCTTATTGGTTATTTGACACACTCAGAGCCACTGTAGGGAGAAAAAATTACAGAGCCAGGGGAAGAGGGGTAACACTCGAAAAAACAAAAAACAAAAAACAAAAAAACATTTCAGATATACTCTGAGATTAAAGCAATTATTAAAATTAATTAAAGCAAATTTATGAGGACAAAACTTTAAAATTCAGAGATCATTTAGTCACATAGATGAGGAAAAAGATTTTTTTCCTTTATTTATTTGTTCATTTTTTGGGTCAAGGAATCACATAGCTTCACTTAGCTGAATCCAGGTCTTGGGTCTGGGTTCCTTGACCATAAATAAATAAATATACAAATAAAAATAATTTTAAAAAAAGAGTTTGCTGAGTTTTTTCTCATAAATTTACTGTGTTAATCTCCACGAGTATCCAGGTTTTTTTCTTGGAATATTACCCCCCTTCCCCTGGCTCTAGAATTTCTTTTCTCCCTCCAAAGGCCCTAATACACCATTGAACACAAAAAATATTGAGTTTGTAGTTTGCAGAGGTCTTGTACTTAACTACATTATATTTAGTTGTGTTTCTAATTTTTTGTCCTCCCTATTTATATATACATTAGGGGGGCAGAATATTGGAAACAACTGTCAATAAAATGCAGTCCAGCCCAACAGCAGCACTAACCATGAGCTCAATGCCAAACATAGAATTGAATGAACACCTCTGTTACTGTGACAAAAAGAAAAGCTGAGCATTATAGGAAAGCAGGAAAGGAAACTTTATAGCACAACAGCTGGACTGGATTGGATTAGATTGAGCAGGCAGACCTAATAAAATGGCCACTTGGTGTATGTATGTATGTATATGTATACATTTACAAATGCTTTTAATATATTTAAGGGAAAAATAGCATAGCATAAAACAGATGTACATATGTTAACATTTTCAGGAAGTCTCATTTGCTTGAGCAATTATTTATGAGTTGCCTGAAACACTGTGCTGTGTACTCACTGCAAACTGACTTGCTAATGGATAAAGGAAAAACAACAAGCTTTTGAATATCTTCCCTTGCTTTGTGTTCAACTAAACATGCATCAAAAGCTGAAGATAAAAGATTGTGGTTGTGTGTGGTTAATTCTACAGTCCGCTTTTGGTTATATTATATTCACTGTAGGATGCTTGGACATACTTTCTTTTCAAGAAAGTACCAACACTGAGGGACCATACCAGTGATTCATCATGTTTAGCCTAATATCCAAGAAATATTTAAACCTCACGTTTCTGCTAGTCTTTTCCAAATGCAAACAGTTGTGTTTTAGAACTCTAATATCATTTTTCCTCCCTTTTCTCTAGCCATTGGTTTCCATTCATTCCACTACGATATGAAAATGAACTTTCAGAGACTTCAAACTTTCTTCACACCAGTATTCCATCACCATAATAAAGTTGTCCATATTAGTTTTCCTAAAAGCAGCAGCACTGTTGTGTTTTGATGACTTGAAATTGGGCGGAGTGACATGATCTGTCTGCTGGAAGATAGTCCGTGGGGAAACATTTGCTTTACACAGCCAGTTGTCAGTTTCATGGTTTATGGACAGCAATGGCTTTGTTAGCCACAGACGTAGAACATTATAAGGTAGGGGTTTAACCAAAAATTCAAATTTGAAAATCAAGAGATTTTGATTATTACATGAGGTGAAATCTCTTGTACGGTCACAGGATTTGCAGAAAGGTTAGTTGTGCAATGTAAGATGTAGGTAAATTGTAGGAATTAGGCCAAACATTCAAAATCACCTGTATGGTTCCTTAAGATGTAGGGATGACGGTGCTGGTGGCATTACTATGAATCCCACTGGAATTCTGGGCAAGATAGCCCTCCCTCGGTTGAGGTTCCGGTTATGGTTGGGTATGTATCAAGACTGTTTTAGTGAATGGTTAACAGGCTAATTAATTTTCTGACCAGTCACAGCATTGTGTGTGTATCTTGTCCAGAACTCTACCTGGATAATAATGAATCAAAATATGCAATTATTTGATTAACTGATAAGTTTCAGATTGTAGATTTTATTCTTGATGTGGAGTTTCCACTTCCTCTATCTTTAAAAACTGATTTAAGAGCATATTATGCAGCCATGGCCCCTGATCAATCATGTCTACAACAAAAGTGAATCATTTCTCAGTGTCTGATGAATAATCATTTCTTTCCTTCAAGACACACTGAGGCAGTTATTTGCAACCTGACCAGGATGCAGAAATCTTCCACAACGGTTTCTCGGAGACATACGAGACACAAAATCTACCATCAGAATTTGCATTTGGTAGACAGCCATGCTCCCCAAACCTCTGACAACCCTTATCACTACCATTACTACAACAACAACAACTACATTTGCTCTCTGGGAGAAGAAAATGAGGACTTGTTCGACATGGAGTTATCTACAGAGCATCCTGATGAAGGTTTTGACTTTGCGCTGTGCAATGAACTTTATACAGACAGCCTTGAGCTCCTCTGTAGTCCCATGCCTGATGCCTTCAATCCATGTGAAGATGTGATGAGCCAAGGTTTCCTGAGGGTGTCTGTCTGGGTGGTTAGCCTGTTTGCCATCCTGGCTAACCTCCTAGTGATGTTCATCTTGCTGACCAGCCGCTACAAGTTGTCCGTCACCCGTTTCCTCATCTGTCACTTGGCATTTGCAGACTTATGCATGGGGGTGTACTTGCTGCTCATTGCATCTGTTGACCTCTACACACGCTCCCAGTATTACAACTATGCCATTGCCTGGCAGACAGGATCAGGCTGCAATCTTGCAGGGGTGTTATCCATTTTTGCCAGCGAGCTGTCTCTTTACACATTAACTGCAATTACCCTTCAACGTTGGCACGCCATCTTCTTTGCGATGAGGCCAGAGAGGAAACTGCGACTACGCCATGCGGCTGTGTTGATGCTCGCTGGCTGGCTGCTTTGCTTGATCCTCGCTCTGCTGCCAGTGGTTGGTGTGAGCAGTTACCAGAAGGTCAGCATCTGCTTACCGATGGATACCGAGACAACCGCTGCTCAGATCTACGTTGTGTCCATCCTAATGCTGAACATCTTGGCTTTCATGGTCGTGTGCTTGTGCTACCTCCACATCTACCGTATGGTGCACAATCCCCAGCACCAGTCCAGCAGACGTGATGCCATCATGGCCAAGCGCATGGCTGTTCTCATTTTCACCAATTTCCTGTGTCTGGCACCCATCTCCTTCTACGGCTTGTCTGCAACCCTCCACCGGCCACTAATCACCATCACAGATTCAAAGGTTTGACTCCCTCTAGAGTTCATATTCACATTTTTATCATGTTATTTCCCCTCTTCCATTCGCTTTATATACCAATGAATTCATACAAAAAGAGTATGGTTTTAGTTTGTTTTAATATGCTGATGATATGACCTTGTACAGAAGACAGATACACGAGGCAAAGCTGCCTTCTTGACCCTCACACAAGCTCTTCAGGCCTGGTGCCACAGCACAGTAGTTTTCAATGTGGTGTCCGGTGACCACCAGGGGTCCTTGATGTTTTTCCAGGGGTGCTTCAGAAAAATGATGAATAATTTCATGGCACTGTACTTGAAATGCTTGTGAAAGGTGTCTGAATGCAGCCTCACAAGCATTTTAAGGACAAAAAATATTACATCGATCCAGCATCACTGATTTAACCTTTATGAACTAACCTGCACGACCTGCTCTATAGTATATCAAATATTAATGTTTTCACAGTATTTGCTTTTAATTATGTCAGTGTTTTGTAGTCCTCTGTATTGTATTAGCTGATGTTGTTCTGTTGTTATTACTTTGTTATATGTTATGCTGATTTTATATCTTGGTGAGCAAAAGACATTTTTCCACTGTGGTAGACAATAATGTTGTATTATGTTGTATTCTTCTAATAGACTGATCTGTTTGTCCCCCCAGGTTCTGCTGGTGCTCTTCTATCCTCTCAACTCTTGTGCCCAGCCATTTTTCTATGCCATCCTCACGAAGGCGTTTCACTGGGACATCTTGATGCTGCTTAGCCGGATGGGTCTATGCCAGCGGCAGGCACAGCTTTACTGAAGCCAGCTCTTCAACACCCCTCAAATATACAGGAAGATGATGGCTTCTTCACAACCCAGCACCAAAATCCCAAAATGTGTTAGCATGGAAAAATATGCCACAGGCATTTGATTTGTAATGTCAGTGCTGTATTTGGACATAAACATAGGGGGGAAATTGTCTTGATTTATAATGAAGACAGCCATTAAAGGATAACAATAAATATAATCATCTTTTTTTACTCAAAGCCCAATTTTTGTTAGTGCAGAGGGTAATGGACTTATATGTACCAACAACTTTGCAAACCAGAAGAATTACAGGTTTGTGTGCTGATAAACAGTTGTAAGTTGTAAGAACCTACAGACAGAATGACCATGACATCACTCTAACAGGCACTACCAATAGGAAACTGGCTGTCATTTGAACTGGCTTGTGGTCATTTCTGTGGTTATTACTGCACCGGTTCAAGAAATACAGTGGTCTGAAAGATGGTCTAAAAATTTGATGGGTTTATTCAATGATTATGTCATGCTTCTGTATTTCTTAGCCATAAGCCAAACTCTAAACAACAGCGCCATCTAGTACCAGTCGGGCTAACTGCCAGTTTAAGGGCAGTAGTTGGAGGGGACAGTTTTCTCTTCTGAGATGGAAATCTGAAATAGCTGAGCTTTCTCTACTCTTTACTATTGTGTGACACCCCTGAAAACAACAAGATTTCACTGTTTTCTATGAAGCTGAAATTATATCACAGCTGTTACTTGTTTTTTGGCCCCGTTTGCTTTGTGCCATTGAACTTATGTGTACGTGACACAGAGGTTTTCCTGGAAATCGACAAACATTGGGATTTGGTCAATAGAGTTTTTCTTTCACCTTATTAGTGTATTGAGCTGACAGCCCACTGGTGGATCAGAGGGGATTGGAAACCACTCAGTATGCGAACCATTCAAAAGTTGCCATCTTATTAATACCTTCATCCAGTCTTTAAATGTGAATAAAGTGCAGGATTAACAGTTTTGTAAGGTTATCCATGCCATAATCCTCACTAAATGGCACCATGGTGTCTGTGTTTTGACACTTTGTCTGGTAACAATGTCAACAGACATAAAGCTGGGTTTTGAATCAAATGTGTTCCAAATGTCGTATTTAAAAAATGATTATTTCATGTCATTGTTCCTGTTTTGTCACATTTCTATAACATATGCACCAGTCTTGAAAAGGAACTGGTAGGCATGGAAGGGCGCAAGGGAGTAATTTTGTCTAGAGCGCCAACACAGGTAAAGCCGGCACTGCCTGAGAGTCCTGAATAACTGGGAGATGCTGTGTGGTACAAATGATTTGCAGGCACAGTTGGTGTCATAGGAGGAGACTGTAAATGTGACTGGATGTCAAGAGTTCATATTGCTCTGACTGATGTCACAGTCACATGAGCAGGCTGAAATGAAAAAAGCAAAAATCAACAAAGCAGCAGAGTTGGTTTTCAGTTTTACTGTCTCACAATAGGACACAGGACTGCATAGCAAAAGACAAGATGGAAACAGAAATCAAGCAGTGAAGTTGCTTTTCAGTTTTACTGGCCCACAGTAGAAAGATGATCCCATAGCTTTTTGATTTACTGTTGTAAAATAGAGACATGATTAATCCAAAGGTACAAGTGTGTTTTTTGAACTAAATTTACTCTAATGTGAATATCCTCCCACCACAATGAACTTAGTATGTAGCCCCATTATTAACACAAACCTCCAAACATTGTAATATCACTACCTGACTCGTTTGCTCAGACAGCCCATACAACAACTTTTGATGATCATGGATTATACATGAGGCCTAACTGAGAACTATTGAGCTCCATTTTTTTTTTTTTTTTTTGTAGCTGAATGCTCACTATCAACAACATGGAAAACATTATGCCACAACCAGTGTGGAAAATGAAAGGGATGCATGTTTTTTTTTTTTTTTTTTTTTTTTTAATGGTACTGTGTTTTAAGAGTCATGGCTCTGAGTCCAGGTGCAGTAGATAATACAGCAGAAACAGGTTAGTCAGTGTTTACATCCAGAGTAGCATACATTTTTGTTCATACAGAACCTCATTTCCATTCAATTGAAACTACAAGTGCTAATGTACCTGGCATTGCACATGTAAATTGCATTTATTAGTTATACAACACGATAGCAGGATTCCAGTAGAAGTTACCACATATTAGCAGTTTGCAATTTAAGCCACCTTAACCAACATGTTAATGTTTCTTCCATCATACATGTCAAGATCACCCAGCTATATACATTTCAGTCATTGCTACTCATACAGTAAAAATGTAAATGGTTCACTAAGAGATTGTCTGCCGTGGCGTCACTACACTGTAATCTGGTAACAAAAACTACAAAGACTGTAAACCAAAAAGTACATCCAGAAATTGCAAGTATTACATGATGCAAGCACACCCTTTCAAAAATGTCACCTGGGAAATATGCCTTTTTAATGTGAAAATTTGAATTTCATATGTGAATTTAACATTGTCACATGTGACTGGCAATATTCATATGTGAACTAACATTTTCACATGTGAAAAGAAAATACTGTCACATGTGAACTTTAACTTTTCATGTCATTTGCTTTTCACATGTGATTTTCAGTTTTCACATGTGAAAGAAAAATATCACGTGAACTAGATATTTTCAAATGTGATTTGCTATTTTCACATGATTGAAAATTTCCACATGTAAAAAGAAAATTAGTCACACAAAGTCATGTGGAACTAGTATTTTCACATGTGATTGGCTGCTGAACTTGGATGTCCACATGTGAAAACAATCACACATGGTTTTGGAACACATCTGTTTTTCATTTTGCTTTTTCACATGTGGAATTATAACATGTGGTTTCAGATCACATGTGGGACAAACATGAAAATCACACATGAATGAAATCACATGCTTTTGCCATTTTGCTTTTTCACATGTGAAATAATAACATAATGTGAAATAATTAAATCACATGTGGTTGTAGATCACCTGTGTTCCAATACCACATATGGTTTATTTCACATGCAATTCCACATGTGACTTTTTTCATAAGGGCAGGTTCTCAGTTCGATTCTCTAAATTTCCATGATTTGTTCCTCTTCAATAGAATATGTAAATATGTGGTAAATAATGAAAGCTTATCAAACCAACCCTGATGTGAAAAATTGTCCTTGCCTGTCTTCCTCTCTGTCTTACATGTGGTATGTGTGTGCATACATACTATAGGCTACACACACACACACACACACACGCACACACACACACACACACACACACACACACACACACACACACATTGAGAGCTGTTGGTGCTGCTTGAAATAACCAGTCGCGGACCTTCATGGACAAAGATTTATGGAAGCCCTTTTCTGCCACATGGGAAAAAGCCTAATTGCAATTTTTTTTTCCCCTCACAGTTGTGACTTAATATCTCACAGTTATGGGATTGTGATATAAAAGTTCAAAATAAAAAAAATTAAAAAATTAAAAATCAGTGTAAAATTGTGAGATGTTTGTTTTAACATGTATGCAGTGCTTATGGAAGCCTTGTTGTTCAACATGGGAAAAATGGCTGAACTTTGACATTTATTCAATTGTGATGTAATACCTCAGCATCGTGAGTTTTTTTCCTGACAAGCGTGACTTAAGATCTCAAATTCTGACTTTTTTCACATTTGTGACATAATATTCCACAATTGCTGAGTTTTAGAATTGTTTTGTGACTTGATAATTAAAAACTGTGAGATTTGTTCTAACAACAATTATGCAGTAGTCTGTGTGTGACCTGCATTAATTTGCAAGGGGTCTCAATAAACTATTTTCATTGTGGTTTCATAGAAAGAGAGATTTCAACATAACTGGAGGAATTGCACAATATCATATGTAACTGGAGATTAGCTCACTGATATGAACCACCAAGAAAAAACAACAATATCAAATTCAAATTTAAGAGTTAGTTACGCCTCACAATTTAGCAATTTACCTTTTTGTTTTTGGAATTGAGATTCCATAAAGATTTCTCTGGAATTGTACATGTTTGAAATTACAATAATCAATTCAAAAATTTCAGGGTGACCAAGACAAATATCCTGTTATTTTTTCATGTTTAAGATATCACAATGTGGAATATTCTGAAGCTCTGCCAAACGTCCCTAGCCAGTAGAGGAGATATACAACATAATCCTGTACATACAACTTTTTGGTAACAGCTCCTGGCCAAAAGCCAACACGTAGGATCTCAGCATGAAAGCATGAAAGAGTTTTTTTTTTTTTTTTTTTTTTTTTTGTCTGTATGTTGATTATAGATGTCAACCACTGTGTATTGAAATGCACAAAACATAGATATAAAACTTGCTGAAGACAAAAATATCAGCACAGTTGGTGTCAGTATCTCACCCCGTCAGTAACTATCACATCAAGACTAAAGGCCTTTGGATTTCACCCGTATCACTTTCTCTTGAAAAGAACAGGAACACTGGAATAAGACTTATAAAAGCTGTCGTTCATATAACCACACCAAATAGAGTGCACATTCGCACGTTTCTCTTCTCCTGGGAAGGTTTGTCTCAATTTGCTTTGCCATACAGCAGGTACAGTTCATTTTTGGGCCAGTTTTAACCCAGGAAGTTCATCAAAATACACAAAAGGCATCTGTCCATCCAAAAGATAAGTCAGTTCATTCATCAGCAAACTAAAGATAAAGATCAAGCAAGAAACCTGTGACTAAACTCCAGGCTTTTCCCCATGCTGTCTCCAGATATATCCTCCCATCCATGGTCAAAAAGTGCAAAAAGTGTTATTCCCTGCTTTGCCTCCTCTTGAGAAAAACAGCAGATGTCCAGTGGTGGTCAGCACATCAGTCCAGTGGTTTTCACTGCTGTGCACATTGTCCAGGCTGCTCAGCAGTGCCCCCTTTCCCATCTCGCTTCTGCTCTATGGGCACCTGAAAGTCAAAAAGAAGGGAAACCAGTGGCTGTCAACCATGTGGCATCAAAGAAGCACTGCAGCAGTTTAAAACTCAGGATTAAATGATAACTAATTGAAAGTCACTGGCATTCAAAGCGCATTGGTAACCAAGTGGCTGTGCAACCTCACAACATGTTTAGTTTTTGTAACTTTACAATAAATTCTTTTAAAAAGTGGCAAAAACTCCCAAAGGTTTCAAAGTCACTTGACATAGTCTTGACACACATGTTTGCGTGATGAGGTTAACATTATGTTTTAATCTCACCACTTTGAATTTATTAGACACACAGACCATTCCATAATGAACACAAAGCAAAAGATGTTTACATATCAAAGTCCTGAGGGCAATATCACACAAATGGGGGTCCGGGGCTTCATGAGAGTAAATTTGGGGTCCAGAACATAGAAACTTTGAAAACCCCTGGCTTAAAGTACAACTGCAATTGACCTGATTAGGCATAGTGTAACATGTCTTTTGTTTTGTGTACTGATTTTGTTTCTCGGCTAACGGGGTCTCTTTTCCAGACATGTTAAAAGACTGGGATATCCTACAAAATGGTAAACAGATTAAAAAAATCTGGGCTACAGGTGTGAGTGAGTGTGTGAGTGTCTGCTGACCTGGTAAAAGTAGTGCGATTTGTAGTTGATCCACTTCTTGATATCTGTCCTCTCACCCACGGACAGTGATCGCACAGTGGCCTTTGAGGCTGACGCTGCTGGCATGTCAAACTCCACCTCTAGATGGCGTTGTAATGATTCCGGCACCTCCCTGTCTGAGCCCAGCTCCAAGTGACAGAAGAAGGTATGTGGATGACTTAATGCTAAACAAAGAGAAGACAAGAGACAAAGTGTGTAGATTTTAACTACTGTTGCGGAAATCAAAATGATCATTATTTCAGTATATAAATATTATATTATACTGAAGGTGCCCAGTATGACAACTGGCAGCACTACAATACACACTTTGAAAACCAGTTCCCATAATGTTTACTCAGTATGTACTTGAAGCATTCCATGAGAAAGGGGGTGACATATTTTACACACTAATGTAGACAATGCAACTTTAAAAATAATCCAAAACAGGGCTTTGCGAATGTGTTTTAAAGGAATAGTTCACCCATTCTGAAAATTGTTTACTTATTTCAATGGCACAGAGTTAAACAGAAAGTGCAGAAGTTTCTGGATCTTCACCAATGTTGATACCAAGAAAAATACAGTTTTTAACCTTGATTTGAGTAATATTGTCTATGTGCACTGAGTAGTCATGTCTGCATTTTAGTTTTTGAAAGTGACAATTGTAAAGTGATGTCTGACTGGATAAAGGTAATTATTTTTCAGAATGTTCACTGGGGGGAAGTCCACCTCAATGACAGGAGGCTAAAAGTTAGCATTTGGAGCATCCGCTGTCCTATATAACAGCTAAAGGGGAAATGAAATAATATGATTTTTTTCAAAAAATAATTTGTAGTGATTTAATCAAGAATTGTATTATCTTACATAAGTTAAAAGAAAAGGGCGGGGAGAGAGAGAGAGAGAGAGAGAGAGAGAGAGAGAGAGAGAGAGAGAGAGAGAGAGAGAGAGAGAGAGAGAGAGAGATCAGGTTAACTGTTTGAACATTAAAAGGCCATGAGCAAAGAGGGAGAATAGGGCCAAGGCCAGCAGACTGCAAACAAAACAGAAGTGGGGTGAAAGTGAAAAGCAGGACTGGCACTGTTATATGGGAGAATAAGATGAGGCGAGAGAGGGACTAGGAAAGAGGGGAAAGGGGGTCAAGGCCCACAGCTGAACAGCCCGGGGTTTGTGAAGTAATTCGTAGTGACAGCTATTGTTTTGTCTGACCAGTGGAACTCAGGACAGGCATCCATGAACTCTGACAGAGACATACCAAACCACAGGCACAGGTCTGCTCCGCTCTAAGTTGACAGAAAGGATGGAGCTGATTACACATGTGCTGTAGAATTTATCAGTAACTGCTATTTGTGGAAGTGTTTAATCTGAACTGATGCTGTAGCAAACGCTTGGTTAAATTCCACACAACTGCGCACAGTTAAAGTAACTATAAAAGACCGAAAAGAGCAATGATTTTATAACGCTCAGTGTCATGCAGTGTCACACCTACTATGGTTACTGATCTTACCCAAACATTAAGGTGGTTATTTTAAGAATATTAGCTGGGGGGAAGTCCACCTGAATGGCAGGGGGCTAACAGTTAGCATTTGGAGCATCCAGCCAGTATCCAGCACTCAGTAACAATGACAGGAAGATAGAGCCACTACTGTCCTACAGAACAGTTAGAGGGGAGGTGTGGAAATAACACATTTTTCAAAATGCGTGCACTATCCCTTAATGTCAAACAAATGTATTGAGGTTTAGGGCTTTGAAAGGAATAGATAGAAAAATGGAAAATGACACAATACTTTACCAGAATTTTTGTCTGGAAGATGGTTTATCCTCCAAACCACAGCTTTAAAGGCTTGTTCGTACTTTGCTGTCCCCAGTGTTACTCTCAGGGCTGGCTCCGATCCAGACATGCTTGTTGTGCCAAAGCTTGCACCCTTATTAAATCTGGCTTTTAGTAATTTCTCCCCCATTGTCCCTTCTTGGTGGAAGTTCTTTGCCCAGATCTCAGGAATGGGATACCGCACCTGGGAATTTCCATCATAAAATGCGACAAAATGAAAAGGTTACCAACCAAAAATTAAGAACCATATTCATTAACCACATTCCAAATTTAACAAAGTCATAAACAAGGCCTTGAGCCAAGCCATACAATAAAGCGTTTAATGTGTTTAGTTTAGTTTAGTTTAGTTTAGTTTAGTTTAGTTTAGTTTAATTTACTACCGGCAATATTACACGTAAGACTCAAAAACTCAGATCAACAGTAACTGTCACTGAGAAATCTGGATATTGTTGTAACAGCGATTAACAGATCTAGCTAAACCTGAACCTGAACTAACCAACAATGCCCTATAGTATAGTAAGGGGACTAACCCTAGCACTTGTAGCTGTGATCCACACAACTGTAGTACATATAATGGAGAGGTCGTGGCAGAAATCCATTGTTGAGGAGGTGATCTGCCAATGGCCTCCTACATAGGCTGACCTACACCATGTAGAATAAAATTTCTTATTCTAACACTACAAAGCAAGCTGGATCATCATCTCATATGAGTGTGCATTATTGAAAACGTGTTGGAGACCAAGGTTTCAGATTTTTATATAATTTAGTGGGTTGTTTTTGAAAATCACTCTCAAAGTTCAAAGATGGAAATCTGCACCTCTTGACTGATCTTGTTTGCTTTACATCCTCAGTTCAGATTGGCAAACAACCAAATGACAATGTTTTGCCTAAAGGCTGTGTCAGGTAATCCTCTCATTCGCTAAGGGCAACATCAGTAACAAGACAACAATATCAAAAACCACATTACTTTTCAAGGGATGAACTACAATAGTCAAAATGCAGCATTAACAGCATTATGCCTAAGTCCTTGACACAGCGGTCTCTGTGGTTTCTGTCCCTTTCTATTGTGAATACCTAAGAAAGCAAAAATGCCACAATAAATGATTATTTATTTATTTATTTATTTATTTATTTAACTATGTGGAAGTACACCTCTAGGCCAGGAGCGTCCACTCATGTACCATGGAGGGCCAAGAGGCTTCAGGTTTTCATTTCAACCAAGACCTCCACCAGGTGATTTCACTGATTAGTTCCTCCTTTCTGATACAAGGTAAGGTGATCAGTGAAGTCACCTGGTGGAGTTTTTGGTTGGAATGAAAACCTGCAGCCTCTTGGCCCTCCATGGCACATGACTGGACATCCCTGCTCTAGGCCAAGCACTGACACTCTACCAAACATGCACTTTAACAGAGAAAACCCATGTCTTACCATCACATTCTCACAGGGGATCACATTCAATGCATTCCGGTTGGATGAGAAGCCTTGCGACATCAGCAGCCAGGACTGGATGGTGACTTCTGCACAACTGATGGAGGCAACCGTGCGAACCATGAAGGGCAGGGTCTTCTCAGCAAAAGTTGTGCGGAAACGCAACAGCTCAAAGCGTCGGTAAGGTGTTGGGGTGAATGAAATGGTACGAGAAGAGAGAAAGTCCGGCTTGTTTACGTGCTCCTCATTCAGTTCAGGGTTGTGGAGTCGGATCCAGTGAGAGGTGGTGTTAGGAATAATGTCATGTCTGGAAACCACCTCTTTCCCTTTGACCTGAAAGAGTAAAGAACAAAGGGATTTTTTTTTTTTTTTTTTTTTTTTACATCTTGCTGGTTCTTGTAACAAACATTAATGGTTTAAGTCTTTAATTCAAAAGACTTAATGAACTAGCAGTGGTTCTGAACACATTGTACAAAGGGTCCAGTCTGGTTGGTCTGGCTCAGCATTAGCTAACTTAATATTACTTGTATGAGACAAATAGCAAGCATGTGGCCAGCAAAAATGTATGTAAGAAAAAAAATGATCCATTGCATTGGATGGCTGAAAGAGCAAAGTCTAAGTTTGCTCTTCTGTCTCATTGTTTGAATGTGTCACAGTACCTCATTCTATGCTAACACTTGCACTGAAAACACATAGGGTGTCACAGCTCTATGAGTAATGTGTGCACAACGAGGCTGTCCAAACATTTTCTTAGTCATCATTAATCTTAGGTTTTCAATAGCTTATGACAATCAGTCACATTTTTAATTACATGGTTCATTTGCCATGTTTTGTGATTCAGAATGGCTTAAGCATAGTAATTCTTATATTCTCAGTCATATAATTTTGTAATGAAAATAACTGCAATGAAGGTCAGTTCACATTTCAAGAATTAACTGTTCAGTAAAGTGAGTTAAGTAAACTGAACTGCTCACTTATCTTCCACAAAAAAGACAAGGCAAACATAGTTACACCCGGACATGAATCACCAAAATCTTATCTACTCTGTTATTTCCTCTACCATATGTGCATGTTCATGTGGGCCAGCATGAAATAACAGGACATTAAGGATGAGGAAGAGGCGTCATTGCTTACTGTCTGGTCTGAGCTCTTCCCTGCAGCAAAGTACAGCCCATCAGCGTCTGTTGTATGTGGTGCATCCTGGTCTCAGGAGCCGGGAGAAGACGAAATGTTGCCTCCCTGGGAGCTGCCTTCTCCTGGCTCCTGAGACCAGACTTTTGTAGGAGTTTTTCATTTTGGACAGTTGTAATGCTATTTTTCTAGACCCTCTCCAGATGTACTCTAAATACTTACAAAAATTCTGTGGTTAGTATATAATTCTTTTATGATTATCCTGCAAAAAATGTTTAATAAACTACCAAAAATGGCTCGGAAGCACATCTACTTCCCAATCCACATTGAGTTTGCAAGCATCTATAAATTTATAAATTTACAACCTCCCTCACAGATACCCACTCGTCCCTGATTCTTTCCCCTAGTGGACAGCGTTTTACATTGCCAAAACGCAAATTTGCATATCTTGCATAGTAGATGTCGATAGGTTCTACTCATTTCTGATTGAGGAAGATTTGGCACCATTATTAAAGTCAAAATTAAGCCTCCAAGAGTATTACAACAAAAAGGAAATCTGTTTTTGAGTGGAGAGGGTCCTAACAGCGTTATGTCTGTCAGAAAATAGCAAGCCTGCTACCACATAAACAATGTCAAGCCATCTGATAATCTTTCAAAGTGAGAAGAACCATTCAATATCACACTGATGTCCTCTATCACCATTGCTGCAATCAGTATTACACTTGATTACCAAACTACAGGTGTGCTGATGGGACAATGAAAAAAAGGCAAATAAATGTGATTTCAAAAATAACACTCATTGTGCATCTAAAATGAATTGCATGTGATTAGCACATTAAAAATGACAGCCCCAATATAGTAAAATTATGTGATGGTGCAGAAATACTTGAGTCATCGGTTGACATCATTGTAAAAGCTGTGGCATCTTACTTGAACATCATTCAGTCCGAGTTGGCATCTCAGGAATCCTGAGAACAAAGCGAGCACATGGACTTGTGTGATCACCAGCTGCTTCGAAATCCTCCCATCTCCCTCTGCAACAGTCCCATAAAATTCATCCTTCACCTCCACCTGGATTTCCTCCTCTAAGTGTCCGCCCCCTGTTGGTGAAATTGTCCCAGGTGAACCTGACTCTGCAGTGTTAGATGGCAAACGCCTTAGCAGCTCAACCAATGAGTACCTGAAGCTCAGGTAGTCTTGATAACTTGTAGTGGCAAGCTTGACCAGCTGCTCTCGAACTGGCTGTTGTGCCATCAACTTCGGTTGGATACGTCGCTTCTCACGGTATTGGACAAGCTCCATACTGATGGTGTGGAGCCTGCCAGTGTCCTTGTAGCTTTGGAGCCTGTGCTCAGAGACTTCATAGTGAGGATACAGGCGAATGGTCCGGAAGGGTTTTTCCAGCCCCCGTTCATAGAAAAGTTGCAGAAGCCCCTCATCAAACAGCCGGACATAGATGGGCCCCCAATGACGAGATGACATGATGTTTTTTTTCTCTGGAATGCGGAGGAGCATTGGCCAGCCGTCCTGAGCAGTCATGTGATTAGGTTGGTAGGGGTTCTCCAACATCTCTAATCCCTCCTCTTCTTCCACCTTGTCTTCATCCACTGTGTCCAAGTAACTCCCTGGGTCATCTGGATCAGAGATCTGTAGGTTCCTTAGCTGGTCTAAGTCCAGTTTGTTATTCTGAGGATTGTCATGGACTTCCACAGCCTCATCTCTTTTACCCCCCTCCTCAGAATGTTGGAGCTTGGACAAGAGCAAATCAGACTCCTGCTTGACTTGGGCATCATGTAGTTGGGGAGTAAGCAAGCTGAAGGGAGAACTCTCCTGATGACAGCTATTACCTTGGACCCATGAAGTCACTCCCTGTCCATGATCAAAATAAGAGCTGAAGGGGTTAAATGAGGAGGGTTTGATGTCATTTAATTCCTCATCAAAGAATGGGTTCTTCTTTGTGTATGGGTTGCTGTTGTAAACAACTGGTTCAAAGTTGCTTGTCGTAGAACCTGTTGTGAAGTCCAAGAGATGATGCTCACAGCTACCATTTTGTTGTTCACTCTGACTCCAAGAGGAAAGGCCAACTAGGTTTCTGTTGGTATCATGGAAATGGCTGAAAGTGTCCAGTTTTATATGAGATTGTTGTCCCGGGGGCTGGATTGATGCCATGGGCTCAGTGTCTTCATTGAAAGTTACCCACGTAGTGAACTGCCTGACAGGGATGGGCTCTGGCTGGCCACTGGCCTGCTTAGGACCGGAGCTCCAGTCGATGGAGTCCATGTCTATGTCTTTATCCTGTGGGAGGACGAATGACTCTGCCAAAACAGGAAGGACACCATTATTCTTTAGTTTAGAATATTAACATCATCAGTGTCCTGAATACTGAACAATACTGAAAGAAATTAAAAAATCAATCATAAAATGCCGGATGAAGAAGATTTGGATTACACAGCGTGACAAGTGTGAGCTTTTTAAACTGAACTTTTGATAACCATTTGCTATTCTAAAACCGTAAATTTACCAACCCAACTTATTCCATTAGATTAAAGATGGTTAGTATTCTTGGAATGTGAGTTTACCATGGAGGCTTGCAAGTAAAAGTTTTTTTGTTGGAGGTTGAAGGCAGCAGATGATGTGTCCCTTTAATGCTGGTGTTTCTTATTTATTGACACACACACACACACACACACACACACTAAAATCTGGTCTTTTTAATAGTCCCAAATAGTAAAAAACATAATACTTTTATGAACATTGTAGACTAATTTGTTTTTCTTTCAAGAGACAGGCAGCTTTTTTTTATTTATTTATTTTTTTTTTATCAATAGTGTAAGTCTAAGTGCACTATAAATACTATCTTAGCAACCACTCAGCTAAGTAGTGGTATTAGGGTGTCATACGGGGAGTGCCAGGATAGGCGGCTTCTTGCTGAATGTGTTAGGTTGGTCAGAGCAAAAGGGACGATTTTTTTATCCCGTTCCAGCCCTGACAATAGCCTAGCTGACTCATTGAAATTGTGTGCAGCAGAGTTTGCCAGTGTCAGCGAGCCCCAGACAGCAGGACAACAGCACCAAAGAGTTGGGCAACAAAGATGTAAGCATCACCATGGCACTGTCACAGGAACAGCAGCTCATTTTCAGTTATTCATTTTTTTAGTTAGATGGATTGCCGTGTCACTTCTTTCTTTCTTTCTTTCTTTCTTTCCCATGTTTATTTCACATATTTTCCCTGTCATTTGCATTTCCTATGCAAATGACACACACACACACACACACACACAAAAGTAGCAGTTTAGTACTGCACGAGTATGTAAAGGTGTGGATTCATTGATCAGCTATGTTATGATGTGCTTGCCTTGGCAACACAGTGTAAGCTTCAGACAGGTTCAACTCAGTGCACTGCTTCCATACAGTTCCCAAAGACTGAAGAAAAAGTGGCTTATTAATATTCACAGAGACAATTTTACCATCACAAATCACACAATTGTACGCAGCTGACATTTTCAAAGTGCAGACCAGATTGGGCCTTCAACTCCCAACACCCTCGACATCTTGCTCGGAGGTGTCCGGGGTGTCTGTGCACCCCCGACCCTGACAGCTCTGGCACTTTTTTAATGGAAAAGAATCTCCTGCCTGACTCTATCCAGCAGCTGAATTGTCAGCTGATGGACCAAATGCAAACTGAAGGGCATGTCTGCAGTAAAGCAGCTGTGTAATGAAGAAAGACACAGACTGTGTACCTGACACTCATTTAACCATCCTCTGGGTTTTTTTTTTTTTTTTTTTTTTTTTTAACCTCGTCTGTAATTTCTGACACACATCAGAACCACAACAGTGGAAAACTCCCCACCCACCTGCACATTCAAACATTTAAGTCCAATATCAGGTTCAGGTTGATTAAATGGTCTGGGCCTGAACCAATGTGATCAGGTCGAGCCTGTATTAACTTACAGATGTGAAATACTTCAAAAGTCTGATGAAGCTGGAGTGAGCAGGGATGTCTCCTTATGTTAAATGCTTGCTGCCTATTAAAAGCCATTTTATTATTTTTTTTTAATTGGAAGGACAATCAAAGTAAGAATTTCATTGTATGCTGTAACTGTTTATTTTACTGTGCATATGATGATAACACTCTCTCTCAGTCTGACTCACATTTCCTGCTCTATATGTAAAGAACACTTATCATTTCAGAGGGAGAGAGTAAGAGAGATTGTGATTGTCATATGCAAATTAAAACATGCATTTACAATGAAATTCTTACTTTGCTTGTCCTCCTTCCACATAAAAAATAAAAATGAAATGGCATTTAACAGTTAGTTAACAAAAAGGGACATCCTCGCTCACTCCAGCCTCATTTTAGGAGCTGTCTGCTTAGGTAGCTACATGCACCTGTAATATTCTGTGGTATTCCTGACTTATTAAAGGGAGCTGATCTCCTTTCTTCTCTGCTCCGCTTTTTCTGCTATTCTTTTGCTTGTGTGTCAAGTTCACCAGAAGTCGACATGTGGTCTGAGGTGAAATGCGGAACCAATGCGTGCATAGAGCCCATTGCAGTTTAAGTGTGATCATGGAAGAATGTTCAGAGGAGGTAGCTAGACAGCAGGTCTCCTCTCACTGACACAGCCAGGGCCAGAGGTACACAAAGCTCTGTATCTCTCCTTTTCTGTCTCAGGGGCCACTAGTACTGCTGCCACTAAATCCCAGCATTCACCCCACACAACTTAGCAACTGCCTAGCAGCACCTTAACAACCACCTACAATACCATAGCAACTGCCTAGCAACACCTTAACAACCACCTACAACACCATAGCAGTGCCCTGGCAAGCACCCAGAACACCATAGCAACCACCTAGCAACAGCTTAGAAACAATCAGGAACACCACAATGACCACCTAGCAATGCCCTAGCAGCCACCCAGACCACCATAGCAACTGCATAGCAACACCCCCAGACACTATAACAACCACCTAGCAATACCTTAGCAACCATCAGGAAGAGCTTAGCAACCGCCTAGCAATGCCTTTGCAACCATCATGAACACCAAAACAACTGCAAAGCAATACCCTGGGAACCACCCAGAACAGCCTAGCAACCACCAAGCAACCACCTTGAAACTCCTTAGCAACCACCCTGAACACCCTAGCAGCCACCTTGCAACTCCATAGCAACCATCAGGAAAGCCATGACAACCTCATAGCAACGCCCTAGCAACCATCAGGAACACCCTCGAAACTACCCAGAACACCATAGTGACAACTTAGCAAAATATGACACCAACTACGATTGGCATAGCAAAAGAAAGGTGGTTTGGCACATAGCTACACTTTCGGCACAGCAGGCAAGCACAGTTTCTTCAGAAACTTCAGCCATTTCTAGTTGGATTATTATCATTGTTAGGAGTCAGGGTAATAGAGTCAGCTCTCAAGGAAGTATAAATGGAGTTAGAATGGAGATCAGGTTTGATTGATTGATTGATTTTCACATTTGCATTTTAAAAAGTAACCACCAACTCTACCAGAGCTGAGAGTGCTTACATAAAAGGACGTCAGGGTAACACAGTAAAACCATAAGGTTTATCCCCTAGAGGTTCCTTTAGGAATGGTGCATTGGAAGGATTGATATTGCCTTTTAGTGATGTTCTAAGTTTCTCTAGAGTGGAATGTACTGTTGATAGATTGAGCCAGTGGGTAATGAACGCTTTAGCTTTGTCTTTCCATGACCTTTTTGCTATTGTTAGTGATATTAAAATGAATAATTTGGTCTGCTAAGTAACTTGGGACTGAAGAAAGGTTGCCCAGAAGTATGATGGATGGAGAGACAGGGATGCTGCAGCTGAGGCTCCCAACCGAAAGATTCCTACATCATGTCTGCAGGCCCCATAGGCTGATGTTTAGACAGGGATGAGACAGAGACACATCACGTAGAAGACAAGAAAGCAATATGTATGTAGTGTAGTGGAGGCAGCAGGATTATTACTAAATTACTCTAGCTACAGTATGTGTCCTTATTTTCTGGTCTTCCTTCAGTGAACTGGTATCAGAAGCCATGAACTATGACAAATGGTTTAACTCAAAGAAAAAAAAAAAAAAAAAAAGCTAAATGATGTCAAAAGGTTGTTGCCATGGCCACGACTGAGTGTAAGGAGAAAGAACTGCAGATCTAATCTTGTAGAACATGCCACAAACAGTGGCAATCAGACAGGGAAATCTGGCTGACTTGGTGAGGTTATTCAGTGTTGACATAATAAGCCAAAACTGCTGTACATGTCCATGTTATTGAAGATTTCAACCTTTGATATTTCTTCACTTTTTTTTTTTTTTTTTGCTGTAGGACACTAGTGGGACTTAGATCTCTTCTGACTATCTGATTGTTCAGGAGCTACCAAGGCTTATGCCCATTATTACTACACTGCTAGTTTGTAGTGGCTAGTAGTGGCTAGTATCTTGGTAGTGGTTGTGGAAATATCAGTGATAATGAATATGCTGCAACATTCAAAATCTATGACAACATTTGCATGCTGAAACATTTTCCTATCCAGTAGGTGACTCTATTCCAAGGCTGTAATTACCTCCACTAACAGAGTTGGATAGGGGCTGTGTTCTCGCCCCATTTGGTCTGTCTGCTTGTTAGCAGGATATCTCAAAACATCATGAATGGATTTGCACAAAACTTTGTGAAAAGGTTAGTCACGGGCCAAGAAAGAGCTAATTAACTATTCATGCTGAATGATCAAAAGGGGGCATAGTGGTGGGTGATGCCAATCACAAGAAGACATATAACTTCCTAATGGATTCATGTAACATGGCAAAAATTTGTGGGCAGCAGGAATGGCCTATCACAAGGTGCATAACTTCTGAATGAATTCACGTAACACCGCAAGATTTTATTTGGAAAGGTCAGTCATGAGCCACAGAGCAGAGCAGATTAATATTGGACATGATCATGATCTTTGGCCAAAATGGGGCGGGTAGTGGGTGTGGCCTATCACCAAAAGGTGCATAAGCTCCAAATGGATTCAGGTAACATGGCAAAAGTCTGGGAAAAGGTTGGTGATGGGGCAAGGAAGAACTGACTGAGCGTTCATGCTGATTGGATACAAGGCAATGTGGTGGTGGGTGTGGCCTGTCACAAAAAGGTGCAACTGGGGAACTTATGGCCACCTATTTCTTTTAAATCACTCCTCAAAACTTATTTGTACAAGAAGGTTTTCTTGTTGTTTTTTTATCCATCTCTTCCCACTAATATTTTAATGTCTTTATTGCAGGACTTGATTTTTAAATTTTTACTATGTTTATTGTATGCTTTGTTTTAACAGATTCTATGTTCCTCCTTTTATTATGTTTACTTTTATGCTCTTAACTTGATGCTGTGTATCATTCTGACTTATTATGTGAAGCACTTTGTAACTAGGTTTTGAAAAGTGCTTTACAAATAAATTATTATTATAATTAACTCCAGCAAAATAAGTAGTTTTTATATCAACCACAAACACATAATATTTTTTTCTGAATCAAACAAAAAACTTTACAAATTGACAAAAGTTTAATGTGGTCACCTTTATGATGAGGAAATGGAATATTTTTAACTGATTGCGTTGGCGGAGGTATGTGTTACAACAAGATATTTCAGCTTAACTGACTGACTAGTATTTTCTTGTTTTCTCTTGTTGGCTTATGGGAAGACAGTAAACCAGATTTTTCAAACCAATGCAGGTCAAGCCACAGCGTCTGTTACTAGGGGCAAAACCCTTTCGCTGCTGATTCGCTGGCTTGCTACAACTGCTGCGGCACCTCGCTTGACAAGTCTATTCATGTTAAACCCTAGACTGGGGAGAATGGAAATTTACAGCAGCAGATGGCCTGTGAAATGGTGCAGCTTATCAGAAAATGTGAGCCACCCCTCAGTTTGTCTGACTAACTGGTCACAAGTCTATGTTTCAAATTGATTGTGTAGTTTCAAACACAAGCATATCAAAACATACGCATGGAAATTACATAATGAACAAAAATGCAAAGGAAAAGAAGGGTGTACCAGCAGAGGAAGAAAAAGGTACAACTAAAAAACATTACTCAGGTGGAGTGCTTTGAAGCACCATCTTACTTAAGTATTTCTAACCAAGACAGCGATAAAGAGCAATAAAAATGCAGACTATTACAATTTTGAGACAATTGGTCTTCCACTTTCTTTTGAACCTTTTTCACTTCTCTTTTTCTCTCACAACTCAAGACAGGATAATTACGATAAAGTGAAACTGTCTCTTTAAGTTCCCTTTCCCACAGCCTGTCATGAAGTGAAAAATGTCACTGTGCGGCGGGTGGCATCAAGCCAGGACAAATAACAAACGCAGAGAGATTCTCCTGGCATTAATGGCCAATTTAAAGGTTAGAGTGTGCCTTTCCCTGGGTAAATACAGCACTCCTTTTAACTCTGAACACACTCTTGCAACATACCTCTTACCTTGACTCTGTCAAACGAAACCTGTACACACATGAATGTACACTTAACCACATCCATGCACACAGCAAGTAAATAATAAACAGGCAAAAGCAAAGCAAAACAATAAAACTCAACAAAGCAGAAATTGCATGAAACTCACCGAAAGATGCCAAGCAGCGAGGTGGGACTGTGTATTGGTAAAGTGTACGTGTGCATTATTCCGGGTTCAAGGTCAGTATTGGATTAGAGGGGCAGAGGTCCCTCCTCCTTGGGCTTGTCTAAGCTTGCAGCCAGCCCACATATGCAGCCCATCCCCAGCTCCACCCCCAAAACTACCTCCTTTCTAATCTTTTTTCCCACTTTTCCACTTCACCATTTTGTCTCTCCACTTCTCCATATCCCTTTGCCAACCCTCTCTGTTTCTTGCTTCCTCTTTCTGTTTTCTCCTCTATTTCCTCTTCTCCGGCACCCTCTCCTCCCCTGCTCAACAATCTGTCAACTGTTTAATCTTCCTGCCCTTTAATCCTGGCCCCCAGCAGCAGCACCTGTCTGTGTAATAGTTGATCTGTGTGCTGCCTCTTGCTTTAAATTCTACCTGCGCATGGACTGTCTGTTGTTCAGTCCAAAGCTGCCACTTATATCTGTCCTTTTCCCAGGTAGAGGTGGGTGTTGATAAGATTTTAAGGATTCCCTCTTTTTCATTTGATTCGTAAGCAGTTTCCTTAATCCTTACAAATTCAGGAAAGGAAATGTTACCCCTTCAACTAAAATTCATTTTATTTCCTTTTATTGTAATTCTTTGGGGTACTTCCCCCCTAATTTTCAGGTAATATTTATTGAAAGAAGTCAAGTGAATTTGCTCTGGTTAAAGGGTTTAATGCTTGTAAAAGGTGTCTATGAAAGGGTTAAATGCTTATCACAAGCTGTATCTTATCTTTGTTTTCTGGGGGGAAGCCCCTAGGAGGCTCACAGTTAGCATTTGGAGCATCCAGCCAGTATCCAGCACTCAGAAACAATGAGAGGAAGATAGCACCAATACTGTCCATCACATAAGATCATATTTTTTAAAATGGGTGAACTATCCCTTTAAATGTTTAGCTCACAAGTTGAAGAGGTAGTCCAAAATGTAGTGCAAGATGCACTCTGACATTAATAAAATTCCCATCAACTTGTCAGTCTGACAAAAACAAGTTTTGCTGTTTTGGAAAATGCATGCCAGTATACACCTTTTCAGTCCACAGAGTGCCACCTTGTGGAATAACAGAGTCATTACAGTAAAATCTCTAAAAGTCTTTTTTTTAAATAAGTGAATAAAAAAAATAAATTTTAGTGTTTTCAAAGAAAAAAGTAATGCTAAAAATGCAAGAATTATAAATCCCTAAAAAAGCATTGAATGTAACAGAAAACACTGGGTTTGGCTGGAATTTGTTAAGCTGTTATCTGTGCAATAGTAGTCCTGCTTGTGTTGTAATAAACAGAGACATGCAGAGACGACGGGGTGGTGTGAATGGGATGGAAAGGGGGAGCAGAGGACTGGGAGGAAAGAGGAGCAGAGCTGGTAAAGATGATCAGTGTTATACATACAAACACACTCGATGTTGGGAATGACCATCAATGCTATTTATTTTATCATTTAAGTTTAACAAAGTGACCTATAAACACCAAATCCAAAATCCAGAGTTGCACTGCCAGCTATGAGCATTTCACTGGTCTTGGAGGTGATCTGTAAGAGCAAAATGCAGAAGTACTTGATAAAATATTATTTCCCATAGGCGTGTCATGAAATCCATGAGGCAAAAATCATGTAAATAATGTGAGAATGCTCCATCAACCCAGGAAAAAAAGAAATTTTGCTTCTACAACTAAGGGATCAGACGTTATGGGCTAAAAGTGTGTTGCTATACTGACACCAAGTGGACAATTGGTGTTTTTTTTTTTTGGATGGGTGAGATTTCCTACCTACCTTCCAAGTGTGATCACCATAGACACTTTGATGTCACTTCACTTCACTTGAGTCCAAGTAAAGCAAGCTTTTGATTTCATGGAAGCGGAAACCATTTGGAAACTGGGCCAAAATGCAAACCACCCTCTCTCTTTGAGGGTGGGGGTGGGAGAGAGGGGGAGCATGTGGCAGAAAGGAGAGAGGGAGGGGGTGGAGGGTGAAGGTTGCTGTTTTTCATCAGCTTCAACTTTATCCACAGTTAAAGGCAGAATTTAGGATAAGAATAAAGGATTTCCCTTACAAAAAAAAACAAAAAACAAAAAAACAATATATAGACTCATATTAAAATAATCCCTCCCAAACATCACTTATGACCCACTAGAAGTGTATGCCAGTGCCGGTGTGTGCGGGCCAAGTTTTCCTCCAAGCATGGCATCGTTACAGTTTGGGCAGTCATTTCATTCCCTCATGATCATCACAGAAACAAAAACTCATTTTTAGCGGCTGTGCCAGCTGAACAAACAGGTTTTACTCAGTGCCTGTACACATGACCATGTCACAAACCATCATGGCAACTGGCAGATTACTCACATGTGACAGCAAAAATATTTACAACCTAACTTTCTTCACAGCATTTCACTATAATAAGGTCCTCCACACTAGTGGCCTTTATGCCAGAAAATAGTCCCGGGGGAAACGTTTGCTTTCCACAGCCAATTATCAGTTATTATGGAGAGATTTTGATTATATGACAAATTTACTACCCCTGCCTGATATTCAGCATGGTTTGTTATGATGTAAAATGTGGGTAAACTGTAGTAAATAAGTCAAATGTTGAAAATCACTGGTATGGTCCTTTAACCACCAATTCAAAATGTTCAAAATGGTTTTACTGCTACTTCATCTAAAGACTTGCTCTTCCAGTGGTGGAAGTAACCAGATGAACATTTTGATAGGATGACGTGGAGGATGCTGTACTTTTTTTTCTGCTGTAATTCTTCTGGGAGAAGCAATGCGATCACTTCTTGTCTTGCCTTCAGGTCTGTAGATCATGAAAAGGCAAATGCTTTTGGCATTTGCAATTTCTCCTAACTTGAGAGCATTTGCACGCAATTGCAAATGAGTTTCATATTTCCATAATTAAAAATTGGAATTTTGCTCACTGCACTGCAGGGGAGGGTCATTGAAAATAAAATGTTAAATACTATTTTCATTTTTAAATTGTTATGATGTTTTCAGGCCAAATGCAAAATGAATTCATGCCTCACAGAGGCCATTGGCAAGGCCAATTTCAACTCATATGAATATGGAATGACATGAATTTCACATATTCATGACACAGAAATTCACAGGTGAAAACACTAGACAGAGCAGGGCTGCAGGGTTACAGGCAACATAAGGGACACAGACAGAACACAGGGCAGGTGAATACACTAGAAAACTCCACGAGTCCAAAGATTAGATTTATCTAAGACATTAAACACAAGTCCATAAACCACATTACCAATGACAAAATAGAATGTATGTTCACAGGCACAGCAATGCACTCTCCCTCTCTCTCTCTCTCTCTCTCTCTCTCTCTCTCTCACACACACACACACACACACACACACACTTTCATCTTCACTGAAAATAAGGTTGCTGTAAGAAAACATTCTACAGCAAACACAGGAATCACTGAGTTTATGACTATTTAGGCCAAAGCTCTTAAATAATTTGTTTAGATTTCCTAACGTTTCAAAAGTCATAACTGCTCCATTTACACAGAAATAGTTGTGTGCTGCCACATTATTCAATATTCTTCATGATTCCAATTTGAGCTACAGCACGCTGTAGCATGCTAATTCAAATTGTGCGGCGATTAAAAGCTTTATGCACTTATCTCAGTGAATTTCATGCACTTTAAATTGTCAAATATTTGTATGATTCTGTTGCATTTGATTATGTTTGATTACTTTTTTTGTTTTATTATTGATGTGGTCTACCAACATTGAGACTTGGGTCAATGCAATTTCTGACTACCAGAAAGAGTATTAATTAAAATATGTAAAACAATGAAAAGCTGGTCGTACTGAGTGGCTGAATCAGATTTGTGTGAGTCATGTACAGCACTTAACCTTTTGGTTTCAATCACAGGACACCATGAACTGTGCCAGGAACCTGGTAATCTCACTGCAGATCGTACTGGATGAAAATCACAGATTACTTGATGACATCAGGTCTCAGTATTCAGATAACATGTCCTTATTCAGAGATTGCATTTTAATGTAAGGTGGACATGAGGCTAATGACTCTGCAAAGGACTCTAGAAACGTGATAGTCCCTGCTTTGATTGTATAAAGTATGAGCTAACAGAAACTGACATGCTCAGAAATGTGGAGGTACTGACAATCAAATACAATCAATGTGACAGATTTTTGTCAATGAATTTGTTTCTAGCTGACATGATCCATCAGTGTTCTGTTCAACATGAGACATGAAAGCCCAACACACTGATGCTCCGCTGCTGCTCAGTAACACACTGCACCAGGTTGCTGGGTGTGTGTGTGTGTGTGTGTGTGTGCCTCACATATTCTGTGGAATGCCACCTGGCTTCTTAGCACAGGCAGACAAACAGTGAGAAAAGGAGGCAGACTGAATCATTTTGCTGGAGTATTCCTGGCATTCTCATGACGTTCTGTCATGTTGTGATGGATAAGATAATATCTTGTTTCCTTTTGGTGCACAGATCATTAACACTTCAGTGTCCAGCAGGCCACTTGAACTGTCAGATTTAAATGTAGATGGACAGTTTGGAACAGCCTACAAAGTCCAGTAAACTGGTGGCATGGGCATTTAGCTTCAGGCTACTGTGACCACAGTGGCTCATGCTTACTATAGGATTTATCTGTGAGGAGGGACCATATACACACACACGTACACAGCTGAATACTGTGGATGTTCTCCTCTATATATAGATCTACAGGGCTGGGAAGTGAACCCACTGTTCACAGAGGACGAGCTGTAGAGCCAGGAAGGTAACTACATAACACAAAGCATAGAAGAACAACCAGATTAGCATGGCAACATTTCAAAAACTATTTCAGCATTGAGACTCTATGTCATGATGAATAGCATGGAATAGACTAAAAAAATTCCCTGCAGCCATTTTTGACATGAAATGGCAGATAAAAACAGGTGTTACTAATGGCATGAATTAAATTTGTTTTATATACAGTGGAGAAAGTAAGCATTGGACACGTCAACATTTTTCTCAGGAAATATATTTCCAGTGGGGCTATTGACATGAAATTTTCACCAGATGTCGGTAAAATCCCAAGTTATCTACACATACAAAGAAGTCAGAACAGTCCATAAATTAAGTTATGTGTAATAAAGTGGAATGACACAGGGAAAAAGTATTGAACACAGGAAGAAAAGGAGGTGCAAAAAGGCATGGAAAGCCAGGAAACCAGCTGAAATCTGTCAGTGTTTAGAAAGCAATCCCAGTGTGCAGTGATCAGTGCAAATTAATATCAGCTGGTTTGGTCCTAACTGATGGCCTATGAAAAGGTTTCTCATCACCAAGGTGTCACAAAAGAAGCATCTCATGATGGGTAAAAGCAAAGAACTCTCTCAAGACCTTCACAACTTTATTGTTGCATACTGATGGCATTGGTTACAAACATTATTTATTTATTTATTTACTTATTTATTAATCTTTATTTAACCAGGTAAGTCCCATTGAGATTAAAAATCTCTCTTTCAAGAGAGACCTGGCCAAGATGGTCAGCAGCAAAAACACAAAGTTACACGAAGAAAGAGTTAAAATCACAAGAGAAAATCACTACAATAAAAACAATACAACAACACGACAGTAGAATACAACCAAGTCAAAAGAGGAATAAAACAGAGCATATTTCTAAACTTCTGGATGTTCCAGTGAGCACCGTTGGGGCCAAAATCCAGAAATGGAAAGAACATCATTTCACCATAAACCGGTCACGACCAGGTGCTTCCTTGCAAGATTTCTGACAGAGAGCTTCAGAAAGACCTGAAATTAGTAGGTACAGTTGTTTCAAAGAAAACAATAAGCAATGCACGCAACCACTATGGCCTCTATGCACACTCACTGCGCAAGACTCTACTGCTGAAGAAAAAGCAAGTTGAAGCTTGTTTGAAGTTTGCTGCACAACATTTGGACAAGCCTCTGAAATCCTGGGAGAATATAGTCTGGTCAGATGAGAGGAAAATTGAACTCTTTGGATGTCGTAGCAGCGACCATGTTTGGAGGACAAACGGCACTGCACATCACCCCCAAAACACCAACAGTGAAGTTTGGAGGTGGGAACATGATGGTGTGGGGCTGTTTTCCAGCATATGGCACTGGCAGACTTCATATAATTGAAGGAAGGATGAATGGAGAAATGTAAAGAGACAAGAATCTGCTGATAAGAATCTGCTGCCATCTACCAGGATGCTGAAGATGAAACGAAGGTGGACATTTCAGCAAGAAAATGATCCCAAACACACAGCAAAGGGAACTCTCAGTTGGTTTCAGAGAAAGAAAATAAAGCTGCTAGAATGGCCCAGTCAATCACCCGACTTGAATCCAAATGAAAATCTATGGAAAGAACTGAAGATTCATAGATGAGGCCCACGGAACCTTCAGGATTCAGGATTCCATCAGGAAGACAGCTTGTGTGGAAGAATGGGCCAAAATCACACCTGAGCAAAGCATGCCACTAGTTTCTCCATACAGGAGGCATCTGAGGCTGTCATTACCAACAAAGGCTTTTTTAAGTATTAAATAAATTTCAGTAAGCGTGTTCAATACTTTTTCCCTGTGTCATTCCACTTTATTACACATAACTTAACCTATGGACTTATTTGTTTTGATTTCTTTGTATGTGTGGATTACTTGGGTTGTTACCGACATCCAGTCAAAATTTCATGTAAATTGTCCCATTAGAAATATATTTACTGAGAAAAATGTTCAATACTTATTTTCCCCGCTGTAATATTTATGATAAGTTTCAGTCAGGGTTTCATAAGCAGCACTCTGCTGAGCCTGCTCCTCTGAGGGGTTCTAAAGATAGCTATTGTCCTCTGATGTGGGTGATTGTTCTGTGCTGGTGCTTCTCCACCTCAGAGGCTGTTCCCACCCGCCATTAAAATGCATCTTTGCTGATCACTAGTGGACAGCGCTCAGTCCATCTGTTCACACCTGGCCACCACATGCTGCTGGTCTGCCAACTTGTGATCGGGTCTCACTTTCCCGCTCTGTATGCAAATGAACCATTTACATTTGCAGGTTGTATTTTTAGATGAGAGAGAAAGAGAGAGGTAGAGAGAGTGAGAGAGAGAGAGAGAGAGAGAGAGAGAGAGAGGGACAGAGAGAGAAAGGCAGAGAGAGAGAGTAAAACAGACAGTTACAACGTACAATGAAATTCTTACTTTGCTAGTTCTTCTACCAGGCAAAAAATAAATAAAATAAAATAAAATAAAATAAATTTAAAAAGTAAAAATAATGTAATTTAACAGGCAGCATGTATTTAACAAAAGGAGACATTCTTGCTCAGACCTCAGTGCCGCATTCGACACTGTCAGTCATGAGATCTTATTAAATAGACTACATAACTGGGTGCGTCTGTCTGGTCCTGTTCTAAACTGGCGTACTACTTACTTACTTAACAGAGACTTCTTTGTCTCCATTAATAATTTCACGTCTGACAAAGTTGCTTTAACCTGTGGGGTTCCTCAGGGCTCAATTCTTGGTCCACTTCTGTTCAGTTTATATATGCTTCCGCTTGGGCACATCATGAAGAATCACAACATACAATACCATAATTACGCAGATGATACACAACTCTACATCTCCCTGTCTCCCGATGATTTGAGCACTGTGGAAACACTAGTTAAATGCATCAAGGACATTAACACATGGATGAACCAAAACTTTCTGCAACTAAACAGTGAAAAAACAGAAACTATCATCATAGGTGCAAAAGCAAAGAGACAGGAAATCACAGCCCACCTCAGCTCCTTCTCTCTTGAGAGCAAAGAACATGCCAGAAATCTTGGTGTCACTATTGATGCTGATCTTAATTTTCACTGTCATATCAGTAATGTCACTGTTGACATTATTGATAATGTAATGTCAATGTTGTTTTAAAGTACTGCCTTTTCTTTTTGTTTGTGTGTTTGTTTGTTTTGTTTTGTTTTGCCTGCTTGTCTGTTTAATTGTTTAACTGTTTTATGTATGTTTATTTATTCTGTATTCTCACGTGTGAAGCACATTGTGCTGCTTTTATGTATGAAATGTGCTTTATAAATAAATCTTCTTCTTCTTCTTCTTCTTCTTCTTCTTGCTCACTCCAGCCTCATTTTGATGCGCTGTCAATTACTGAAGTCGTATTTCACGTGTTACAGGCTTGACCCGATCACGTTCATGCTCACATTATTGAATTATTAATTAATTATTAATTAATTAATTAATTATGGCTCTGATGTGTGTCAGAAATTAGGAGAAGGAGGGTAAAAAAAAAAGAAAAGAAAACTAAACCCAGAGGATGGTTAAACAAGCACACATTCACACTGTCACCTGTAATATTTCTGTAGTGCTCCTATAGTAACTCAGTTACATCACGGTAGGGTTGTCAAAAATATCAATACTCCGAAAAGTATCGATACTAAAAGGCCATATCTGGATATGATATTAATTTGATAAGCATCGATACTACAGTGTACGAGTGCGTCACGCGCACGGCAGAACTGCAGGCCAAACAGTGGCCTGGTAGGCAGAGCTCCAGCGACTCGGCTTGTTGTTTGCAAAAATGGCCAGTGCAGCTGCAGGAGGGCCAGACCAGCGAGTCTTGGTCGAAAATCAAAAAGGAAAAAGCGTTGTGTGGAAAAGAGGGCAAGAGGGCAAACTGAAAGACTTAAAGAAGCCTGTGTGCAAACAGTGCTTCAAAGCGGTGGCAACCAAGTCAAGCAGCATCACCAACTTGGCCAACCATCTTAAGGACCAACACCCCGGTCTTTATGATGAATTCAGACAGGTTTGTAAAGCTCCCATTTTCATTTAACTTCTTAATGTATTAAACTTATTATTGCAAATGTTAGTGTGGCCAGTGGCCCGTATTAATGTTGATTGTTTTGCGATTATCTATTAGCTGCGGCTGGCATGCTACTAGGCCGCGCTAGCCACGTTTAGCTTGCTGCTCATTTATTTATGTATTTATCTGGGAGGGACAGCGCATGTTAATGAACACTTCAGTACTTCGTTTTAATTATAAATATACCAGATTCATTGAAACCAAGGCTAATTTGTATCTGTAGTCCCTGTAATTGCACAACCTGCAGCTAAACAGAAAAAAGCCGCACAGCCAACTCTACCACTTCTGTTTGACATGGAGCGCAAGTATGATGCAAAGTCACCAGAAGCTGTAAAAACTCAACAAAGCTGTGGCCGAGTTCCTCTGTGAGGATTAGGTTCCAATTCATACAGTGGAGAGACCTGGGTTCCAGCAGCTCCTTAGGCAGTTAAATCCGAGGTACATTCTTCCTTCACGAAATCACTTCATGTACACGGAAATCCCAGAGTTGTACAACACAACAAAAGAAACACTCATGCAGCAGCTTCAAGGGAAACCATACTTTGCCTGCACCACTGACCTTTGGACCAGCAGAGCTGCATCCTCTTTCATGGCTGTAACTATTGCAGTTTATTACAGAGTCCTGGGACATGCAGAGCTGGTGTTTGAGCTGTGTTGGGCTGCATTCTGAGCACACCCGGGACAGCTTGAAAGAAGCTTTGGAGGAGATTGTACAGGAGTCATGGAAACTGGATATAATTAACATGGCAGCCATCACTACAGATAGCATTACACATGGATCCCATGTTTTGGGCACAATTTGCACTTGGCTGTTACCAAGGGTCTGGCTATTGATAGTGTATCAGGAGGACTCTGCAGATTGAGAAAAACAGTGTCAGCTTTCACCAGGTCACCGAAGATGACCCGACAACTAAAGAAACAAAAAGACTTGCAGCTGCCTGAACACAGACTTATCCACGATGAGCCAACATGCTGGGATTCAGCTTTTGAAATGGTGGAAAGGTTTCTTGAACAACAGCAAGCAGTCTGTGCAGTTTTGGCAGATGACAGGAAAAAGTGGTACCTCATGCCAAAAGATTCAGACATCACCATTCTTGAAACAGGTACTTAGCTCAATAAGCTCCTTTACTGATGCTCTTAGTGGAGAAAAGCACACTACTCTGTCCTCTCTCCTACCCTTAACCTGGAAGATATTTTCCACTTTAACTGAGGAGGAGAGAAGCAGTCACCTAGAACATCAGCTGAAAGAAAAAATCAGAAATGACCTGAAGCACAGATGTGATGACAAGCACCTATAGCTGGCATTGAATACAGCCACCTTTCTTGATCCCAGATTCAAGGACACTTTTACCACATTAAAAGAAGAGGTGAAACAACATCTTGTGGGTAATGCACATAGTCTGCAGCCTCAGAGAGTCCCAGGTTTGCAAACATCATCTTCAACCCAGGCTACACAGCCTTCAAAGAGATCTAGAACAGATCTGAAGGGAGAGAAAAAGAAACATGAAGATGATACATCACCAAAGATGATGATCCAGAATGCAGGCTCAGGAATGGGTTGACATTATATGAAACCATGCCTGAGTTGAGAGCTGAGAAGGACCCCCTGACATGGTGGAAAACACATGAGAGCACCTTACCTACTCTTGCCCACTTTGCCAAGAAATGCCTGTGTGTAGCTGCTTCAAGTTGCGCCTCAGAGCGTGTGTTTAGCACGTCAGGGCTCATTTGCAACCCAAGAAGGGCAAGACTCACAGAGCAGCACACTGACATGCTCCTTTTTATTGCAAAAAAATCTTCAAACAGCGAAGAAAGTCCAGGCCAGTGAGACTGACACAACAGTCATAAAGTAAAGTGCACTTTCTGAACTCTATTAAAAAATGTAGCTGAGAATACAGCAGTTCAATTGTGTGATGTTCATTTTAATTTGTTGGTTGGTGTCTGTCTGTAACTTAAGTTAAAATATTGTAAAATTGTTAATTGGGTTATTTTTGTAATTTGCACAGAGTGACAAAATGTGAGTTTTTTTATTGTTTGTTTTTTATTTAATTTTTTGATTGAAAAGGCTATTTTTGAGTTTTTAATATTAATAATTATAAATAAATAAATATTAATATTTTTTATGCCTGTTAAGTTGGTTGGTTGGTGTCAACTTGTAGTTTAATACCTCAAAACATTGTTCCAATTCCAATTATTTCTCTTGTGTGTTGTTACCTCAGACAATTAAAAGTATTGTAATTGTTATTTTTGCACTATAAGTTAAATTCTGTAAAATTATTGTTATTTGGATTATTTTTGCAATTTGCACAGAGTGAAAACAAAATGTGATTTTATTTTTTGATTGAAAAGGCTATTTTTGAGTTTTAATTTTAATAAAAATATTTTTTATGCCTTTTAAATTTTTGTCATTTTTTTTATCCCTGCAGTATCAAAAATGGTATTGAGTATCGAATATTTTCCTGGGTATCGATATTGAGTTTGAAATTTTAGTATCTTAACAACCCTACATCATGGGTTAGAAATAATGTGTTTAATCTTGCCGGGGCATGAAATTTAAGAAAGGCTGCCACCTCTGAATTTTATATAAAAGAAAAACCCTGCATGTTGTCAATACATATTTTAGAGACCTGCCAAAGTGTCTTGCATCATGTTTTTAGGGGAGCTCATGTCTTATTAAGGGGAGCTGAGCTGCTTCTGGCTCCCCTGTAGCACCCCCTGCAGGCAGACAGTTTGTGTTTTTCTTCATTAACCAGCTACTTTCCAGCCGAGCTGCACCTCAGTTTGATTTGATCCATCAGCTGACAGTTCAGCTGCTGGCCAGAGTCAGCCACGAGAGGTTTTCTGCTGGAAAAGTGACCGTCTGGTCAGTGTCAGGGGGTTGGGCTGGACCAGAGCTGAAGACAGAGGACGTCAGGGGAGTGGGTGGTCCTTCAGTGCGTCCTGGGACACCATGTCTCCACCTCTAATGCCATGTGCACAAAAGTGTCCCAGGCCTCTGAATGTGTCCTGAGTGATCGGATCTCAAGACGCATTAAGGACACACTGCTGCTGTTCACACCTGATCTTAGAGGTGCCAGCTGGTGATGGGATCAGGAACGACGGATGTTAATGCCAGGCGGGGACAGCCTCTCAGTCCTGATTAAGAGGTTATATGATTGGGTGGGGATATCTGGCATAGCACTAGACTGGTTTACATCTTCCCTCACTGACAGAAATTTTGCTATGTCATTGGCAGACTTTGTGTCCGATGCCTCTCCTGTCTTGTGGTGTTCTGTAGGTTTTAAGGAGTAAGAGAATGAAGCAGGACCTGACATGCATATTACTGAAATGTGTTGTTTCTGGTATTAGTGAAACTGCATTTACTTTGGATAGGTATAAAGTGACATTATATTACATTTATATTAGTATGGCTATTGTCTGAGAGACTGGATTAAGTCCAGCATGTAATTCTTAAACTGTAACAGAGAAGACGAGATGTGCTTGAGAAATAAATATATCACACATGCTGGAAACACATGGAGAAAAGAGTCACATTGCATTTCTTACTTCTTTTTTAAATACAGTTCGTTACAGTTAATAACAAATTTAGATCAGCCTTTGACTTGCTATAAAATGATAAGTCATTTGATTCCAAATATCTCTTTTGAACTATTACTGGACTGTTGTTACACAGCCAAATTATTCACTGAAGACATAATAAATCTCTTTCTCACAAAACATACTGTAACATTTGATGCATCAACCATCCCAGAAATGTGTGTATGCGTGTGTTCACAAACATGTATGAGTGCACTGTGTGAGTCGTGATGGGTGTGTGAGCACATCGTCAAGGCACACAGGGTGTGTTCTAGGCAGTATCAATGATGTGTGTATGAGGGAGTCTAGTGTGTGTGTGTGTGTGTGTGTGTGTGTGTGCACTGAAGTGATACTGAAGTGATACAGAAACTATGCAGATAGTCCTGACTGGTCTGGTTTTGGTTAAGACAAACTTTTCCATTAATCATTGCTGGAAAGGTCTACATCTCAGACACGTTAGCATGGAGCGCTGCAGCAAGACAGTGTGGGAAGATGCATCTCTTCCATGCATCTACCCACTCTGTGAAGCCCAGGGCACTGCCTTTTTCCAGCTTGATTTTTCTAATGTATTTTGTGAACAATTATTTACCATGTTTTTAGTCCATAAAACGCCAATAAATATGAATTACAAACATAATACAAGACAAGGATAAGGACACAAGGATGAAAATGTCAAACAGTTTCATTCAGAATCTGTGATTTGATGTGATATAGAATTTGTGAATACATTTGTAGCTGATTAGTTGATGAGAGATTTTCTTAGAGGAGAATATTATTTTAAAATGACATTCCAGTCCATATGCTATGAGGGACGAAAAATGACAAAACAATAAATAAATGAATAAATAAATAAATACGCATATAAATATATAAATGCATAAATAATTAAATTAATAAATATTTCTACATTTATTTATTTATTTATTTTTGTTTTTATTCATGCATTTATTTATTTATTTGTGTATTTATACATTTATGCATGTATTTATTTATTTATTTTTACATTTATTTATTTATTTATTTATTTATTTCTACATTTATTTATTCATTTATTTATTTATATATTTATTTTTACATTTATTTATTTATACTTTTATTTATTTCTACATTTATTCATTTATTTATTCCTTCTTTTATTTCTACATTTATTTATTTATTTCTACATTTATTTATTTATTTCTACATTTATTTATTTATTCCTACATTTATTTCTGTATTTCTACATTTCCACATTTATTTATTTCTGTATTTCTGTGTCGTATGTTAATAAGGTGGGCGGTTCTTACATTAGTCTTAAGCACGATTGGTTTGTGGGTGTGATCCTATCCACTGCTACTGCCTGGACTGGCAGTAGCAGTGGATAGCAGTGGACTAGCTAGCCCGTCAACACCGGGAGATTTTTGGGGGGGCTAGCGGGGCTCCAACCGGAGGGAGGGAGGGGTTGTAGTGGAGCGCCGACCGGGCGAGCGCCGACCGGGCGACCGGGGGGCGCTCCACTACAACCCCTCCCTCCCTCCGGTTGGAGCCCCGCTGTAGTGGAGCGCCGACCGTGTGTGTGGGGGTGTGTGTGGGTGTGTGTGTGTTTCTTCGACTTTCGACGGGTCGATGTTTACATTAATGCCCTACTAGCTACTGTGTAAAACGCAATGGAAAGTGTTTTGAGAGCCATCGTCAGTGATTTTTCGGCGCTCCACTACAACCCCTCCCTCCCTCCGGTTGGAGCCCCGCTAGCCCCCCCAAAAATCTCCCGGTGTTGACGGGCTAGCTAGTCCACTGCTATCCACTGCTACTGCCAGTCCAGGCAGTAGCAGTGGATAGGATCACACCCACAAACCAATCGTGCTTAAGACTAATGTAAGAACCGCCCACCTTATTAACATACGACACAGAAATACAGAAATAAATAAATGTGGAAATGTAGAAATACAGAAATAAATGTAGGAATAAATAAATAAATGTAGAAATAAATAAATAAATGTAGAAATAAATAAATAAATGTAGAAATAAAAGAAGGAATAAATAAATGAATAAATGTAGAAATAAATAAAAGTATAAATAAATAAATGTAAAAATAAATATATAAATAAATAAATGAATAAATAAATGTAGAAATAAATAAATAAATAAATAAATGTAAAAATAAATAAATAAATACATGCATAAATGTATAAATACACAAATAAATAAATAAATGCATGAATAAAAACAAAAATAAATAAATAAATAAATGTAGAAATATTTATTAATTTAATTATTTATGCATTTATATATTTATATGCGTATTTATTTATTTATTCATTTATTTATTGTTTTGTCATTTTTCGTCCCTCATAATATGCACCCCAAGCTCTCTACAGGTGGTGCCTTATCATTATGCACCATCTGCACTCTTCCATGTTTAATCATTTTATTTTTTTTATACAATCAATTAATCAGTCAAGAGGGAACCACATTTTAATTTCATTATACAACCTGTTGTATAATGACCAATAAACTTCCTTGTATCCTTGTATCCTTATCAGATAAATAATAATTGTGAGTAAATGACAGACACTTGGGGCCACATGTATAAACCTTTGTGTAGATTTGTGACAAAAACTGTGTGCATGCACAGAGCCAGAGATAGGCATATGCATTCTTTTGGTCAGATTTATAAAGCCATGTGTATGCATGCTTCTATTTTATAAATCTCAGTCTTTGTGTAATTGTTGGCACGTGCACGAGTCTCATGCTCATGCACAATCAGCCATAAATGGAGGTAGACACACTCAAAATGAGCTCATTTCCATATAAATACCTGCTGCTGCTCATTCATTTCTTTGGCCATGGCAACTACAAGGACAGTGAGGTCCTTCAACAGCACCAAAGCTGCCATTGCTGTCATTCCACACTGCTATTCCACACAACTAAACCTGCTTATAGCTCGTCATAATGACTATTAACTGATCACACATGTGCCTCCAAATCAATCCTCCCATCAGTCACATCTGGATTATGTGTGACACAGTGTAGCACACAGATTCTCACTCATAAATATAATAACCTGGTGCAGGAAATAAGAGGAAGCTGCTATCTTTCTGTGATGATCGACGGGGAGATGGACGCATCGAACAAGGAATGCAAAATGGTCTACATTCACATTCTTCAAAATGGAAAGCCAACAAACAAGCTTGTTGGGCAACAGGAACTACAGCACAGCCATGCAGTGAGTTAGTAGCCCTCTGTAAGGGTGTTTTTCAATAACAAGACAATAATGCAAATAAAGTATGCAGAGTTGTACTTCTGATGAATGCAAGCTATCAGTCTCATTCAAGGAGTATAACAAGCCATCAAGACTGATTTTGAGCAGCTGGGACAGAGGAGAATATAGATAAACAAGCTAGGAGTGGTTGGAGCTGTGGTGAATATGGGACATTGTAGAAATGTGTCTTGCTCAGAAAGCATGTAATTCAGTTCCAATGCATGCCTCACAGCTAAATTTGACTGTTGCTGTGTTTAGAAATACACTGAATGTGATCTAATATACTTAAAATCAAGAATTGGTATAATTTCATCTTTTTTAACCTTTATTTTCCTCTGGTGGTATGCTGAGCATGTATGCTTATCTCACCCTTAGGCCACAGTTGCCCCGTGGATATTCTTGCTAAGTCATTCTCGTCAGTGATAACTGTTTCCCCCTAATTATTAACTGTAAACTGTATTATAGAATCATTCAGGCTTTTAAACTCCATACCACATATGTACATGTGCTTACTGACTGACCTACTTTTACACTGTGCCATTCATTTAGATTGGAATTGGCCAGGCTGACTGCCCAAAAAAAGGAGCCCACGGTAGCTAAACTTTATGAAGTCTTCCACCTGCAATGGAAAACACACCACTTCATCCCCAAATCTCAGAGAGAGCTGCAGGCCGTGGGCTAAAAGCTGGGAGACAACATCAGTCACCCTTCCGGCACTAAGGCCACATACTGCATGCACTTCTCAAACCAGCCGGACAGGATGAGCAGGACAGTGGCCAGTATACTGCAGCCCTGCAGCACACGAGCCACCTGTGTGCACCCTCTCCCTCCGCTCATGGGAAAGGAACAGCTTAGACGGTAATATATTTGAAAAGAAATGCTTTCTTCAGGTTGTTCAATCTTTTCTGTGTTGTTTAAAGAAATCATCATCAATTTGCTGCAATCTCTGATTTTTTTTTTTTTTTTTTTTTTTTTTTTTTTAGATCAAGCATGAGATAAAGCGTGCAGAGTTCTGCACCTTCAGCCACTTTATGGCTGATGTTTTTGCAGAACTATAGGGAGCCTTAGCCAGATCCTACAGATAAATGTCCTGATCCTATCCGAGGCCTCTGTGGAGCGACAGAGAACAGTGTCCAGACTGGAAGGGATGAAGTTGAGGCCTAAGCCAGGAGGGATGTTTGAGAAGTTTCTGAGCATTTAGCCTTGTTGCCTTTCAGGTGTGATACAGTAGCAAATAAGAAAAAATATTTAGAAAATAAATGTTTCAGTTCAGAGATCAGTATTTCACATCTGGTGTTATCATGTTTTTCAGTGAGCTGAAAGTTCCCTTGGCTGGTGGAATTTTCATTAATCTGCATGTTGCAGACCACAGCTCTGAAACATCAGACTGACTGTGCTGTGTGTTGATAAATCTGTGCTGTCTGTGGTGCTGAGGTAGCAGACAGATTCGTAATTGCGGCTTTTTCTCTCAGTCCCGCCCTTTTGTCAGTTGGTTCTTGGATCTATAAAATCCTCTCATCTATATATGATAAATATTCAGTGCTATAGTACATTGTAGCCTATCTTCTCTGGAGAGTAGTGTCACCTTAACATTTCAAGTGACAGGATGTTACGTGTAGTTTCAGAAGAATAAGAGCATCATAGCAACACACTGATGCCTGTTGTATCATATTCCTTGAATACTGCTCTGATCTTTCAGCAGTGTCTGTGCTGCTGAAAATATACCCAATATTTTACAATTGTGAAAATACACCTCATATAATACAATTATGGCTAAGACATCCTGGAGCAATGTCATTTGTATTCTCCAAGATTTGAAATAATTCAATCACTAATTTATTTTTTCCTCAGTAACTGTAACAGATTACAGTTACATGTATGTTGTAATTTAAATACATAACACAGTTACATGTAACCTGTATAAGACTGATGTATGTTATGCTACAGTGTTTTGGGTTGCAGTTACACTGTGTTGCTGTAACAGAAAAGTATTTTGGCTTCTGTGTGTTTTCCACACAGAAGTGACTATTGTTGTTAGTACAACATCACAGCAGTTCATTAAATATTGAGGGACTATAATTTTGAAACAAGCGCGACGACACCGGTGATTTTTGACTTGGCAGCGAGTGTATTGCTTGGATGGGCAGCACCAGCAAAGACATGGCTGCCATCTTTGGCATTATTACAATGGAAAACTGGGGTATAGTTGTCTTTAACTATGTTTAAATATATTTGCACTTTGGAGATGTAGCATGTGTCAGTGCAGTGACAGTAGATGAGTTCAGATTTATGAACATCTGTTTGGTTTGGTTTCTGTTTGGTGAAATTCAACATAGTTTTTTCACCAAAGGTCTCACAGATTTTGTGGGGAGAATTCTCTATGGAGCAGCACAGGACCCTTTAATAGAGTCAACAGCTTCTTCTTCTTTTTTTTTTTTTTTAATTCAAGATAGAAAGCAGGTGTACATTGGAAAGCTGATACGACCAAAGACTAACAAAGGGTCCTATATCAGGGTTAAGAGTCCTTGCTATAGGTTATGCCTGAAGTGGAAAGACAAACATACTGGTTAGTGCAGACGTTTTTGCAAGGTTGGTCAAAAACTAAACTTTGAAGACAAAGCAGATGGGGAATAGACAGTTCATCCTTCCACCAGATCTTTGCAAGATGGCAGTTGAAGATAAAGTGGAAAACTTATGAGTGACAGAGGGAGAGAGGAATTTCTTCTTCTCTCTCTCTTTCTCCTCATTTCCCTCGCTCCCTCTGTGAAACCACCAGCCTGTCAGGGTATTTGCTCTGTGCCATAATGTGTCAACAACTACTTCTCCTTCCTGCAGCAACCTTTGCCCACATAATAGAGTGATATGTTTGTCTGTTGGGTTCATGCACATGTATGTGTGTGTGTGTGTGTGTGTGTGTGTGTGTGTGTGTGTGTGTGCGTTGTCTGTGCATGTTTGCGTGTGTTCTTGTAACTTCTAACCAGTTTGAGTTTTCGACCTTCAGGGTTAGGACATTTTACTAGTCTCCACTTTGATAAGGCCCTAGTTTACAGTCAGGATTTGGGTTCAGGATTAAGTGGGATACGGTTTAGATTAGAGTGAGGATTAAGACTAGAGTTCGTTTTGGATTGTTTTCAGGATTTGGGTTGAGGATTTGATGATTCCTATGCTCTTAACCATAATACTACCATTAATAAGATATTGTATGGTTGTATTGTTGTATTGTATTGTATTGTACTGATATGGTAACTGTGAGTAATTGGAAGTAATACTGTAGAAAAACAGAGGTCAAACCACAGTAAAACCGTGGATTTACTTTTAGATGGGTTTACTTGAAGTTTTTTTTTTTTTTTTTTTTTTTTTGATATATGAAGAAACATGGTCTGTTCATTCTCACATCTGTCAAACTTTTCCACTGTGATTATGAATTTTTTTTTAGCATTTGACAGTTAGTGACCCACTTAAACCCAGGAGCACCATAACATTTGTATTCCGCCTATATTAATTTCATGTGTAGTCAAAAGTCCGAAACAGTGAAATGGTTTGTGGAGATTTATGTGATGAACTAAAATTTGCATAATTCCGCATTCATGTCACTCACAGTTGCTATTTTCCACATACTTCCACGTTATTTATGTCCTAAATGGGACTTTAAGAAAAATACAGATTCCTTGGTATAAATACAAACTGGATGTTGATGTGAACACTGTTTACAAGATGGCAGTTATGCATGTACGTGGGGATCGGCCCCAATACCATAATTTATTGGACTGACATTACCAATCCACTCACTGACATGTGACAGACACACACACACACACACACACACACACACACACACACACACACACATTGCTGCCTGTAGTACCTCTATAATATTTCCATAATCTACTACTACCGCCTCCACCCCAGTCTGTTAGCCAGGCTGTAACTAGTGAGCACATAGCGCTTCTTCTTCTTCCTCTTTGGTAGTGTTTTTCCACATGCATTGTGCTGATTCTGGTATAGCACCACAGTGGTCTTTGCTGGTACTGCAGTCAAATTAGAGAGTACTATTGTAGTCGTCAGTATTATGAGCAAAATCTACCTACTAGTAGTTGATAATGCATTGCTGTGCATTTAATTTGTTCAAGTTTCTTAAAACATTAAAGGAGTTGCCATAGCAACTGACACCACACCTGTTGTGCAGTGCAAATGTGAAGCCACTTAACTTACACTTCAAATAAAATGGTTTCAAATATATTTAAACCTCATGTCACCTTGCACATATTACAGTCAACAACAGCAACAATAATAATTAAGAAAAAAGAGCTCGGCCAATACCCAAACAAAAAAAGTGGAATGGTGCATCCTTGGTATACTATATGGTGTGAACGCAGTGTAAATCTTTGTAAAGGTTATTTTTTGTTAAATTTTTGAGTATGGAAAAAATCCAATGCAAATCTGTTGTGGGACACCACGGTCTTCTATGTTATCACCTGAGTTTTTATTTGTCAATTAGACATGATGGGAATCTGTGGGAATACGGAACCTCATTTCTCTCTCTCTCTCTCTCTCTCACAGACACACACACACACACACACACACACACGTACACACACACACATGCACACACACAATGCAAAGGGAGTAGCAAGGGTGTGACTGCCTCCAGTAGGAATGCAGTAGTGTGTGTTTTTATCTCTCTGCACATACTGTACACACTCAGCTGATTTGCCAGTTCACTTTAGAGGCTACACGGGAGACAGGAAGCTCGTCTCTTACAGAGAGAGAGATTTGAATATTTTGTTGATCATCTACAGGAACAGATGAGAGGGGAATAAGGACAGACAGAGGAATGAGAGAGAGCTAGAAATACAAGAGACTGGGTGACTAAATGGGACCAAGGTTGTTCCTGGATACTAGAAGCTTAAGGAAATGAACAGGATCAGACTTTTAGCTAAATCCAACTCTGGTTTTCTTCTCCAGTCAAGGACTTCTGAACGCTTGTGGATATGGGCTCCATTTTTGGCTCTTTGTGGATATTAGCATTTCAGTTTTAACTTCATCTTAACTGAAATAACCAGAGGCTGATTTTTCTTTTTTTTTTCTCTTTCTTTTTTTTACCTACTTTACGACCATTTCTGACTTTCACTTTTCACCCCTGTCCCATTCTTTGTGTCTTTCACTCTCTCGCTGGGATGTTTAGAAACAGGTGAAAACTGAAAGTATTTCCTTCCATCAGAGACTGTGCAAATGGAGATTTTGTCCGTGGGCAGAGTAGATTGCAGGTCAAAGCGCCTGATGTGAGGTTGAATGAAGTGGAATGCCCTCTATCCTGACAGCTGATGTGTGACCGACTGCCGCAACAGATGCTGAACTGATTCTAAACTCTACTGCTGCTGCTAAACACAGACACACACACACACACACACACACACAGAGTTGGACCCGAAGATGACAACTCACTGTATCACATAGAACTGGATATTACAAGATATCTTGAAGGTAAGCAATCCTTGATGTTACACACCCCTTCTTTCAGTCCTGAGAGAGGATGGTGGCATCGCAACTTTGTGACTTTTTGCTTTTTTGTCACTTGCAGCAGAATTTGAAAACATACAAACGCCTTTCGTAAGAGGGCTGACAAATTCAACGAACCTAAGGATAATTTGAAGAGAATAAGTACTATCATTTGTTGATATAAATGGTTTAATGGTTTAAAAAAATTGTGCAGATGCTTTGAATTGATTGAAACCACATGTCACATGTTATCAACCACTTTCCACATAAAAAACACAAATAAATAATTGGATGGGTGGAGAAGCTGCACTGAAATTTGCAGTTTTACTTAGTGAGTGTGGGTGTATAGTGACAGTCTTGCATGGTATGTATGTTTGTTTTACCACTGCATCCCTTGTTGGTTACCATGGTGATATGAGAATTATGGCTCTGTACATTTGGCTTGTGTTCACTGCTGTTGACATCCCAAGCAAAAAACATACTTGTGACATTTGTATGACAACTAAACTCACTTTATAGTTTTATGAGCACATAATTTTTAAGCACAAGTGACCAAAAAGTAGGAAAAATCTGTTAGTTTTAAAATTAGTTGGTCAATATTATTGAACTGCAAGTGCGTAGACTGAAAATAAATTGCAAAATGGCAATTTATTTTCCTTTTGTCAAAATTGCTGTATGGATATGTAGACTAATGACAAGTAAAAATGCATTACGAATATTTTGAGTTAGAATTTCTGTTCTGTCACTCCAGATATCCTCAGTTGGTGTTTTTACTAGTAAAAAAAAATGTGCATGAATTACACAGGACGCTGACATCTCCCTCAGAAATAATGGCTAAGTGCCATTATTAGCTGAAGAGAAAGTCAACATTCTTGAGTCAATTCCTTCGACAGGAAAAACTCCATAACTGCAAAAACTAGATCTATATGCATCAGTGATATATTGTTTTTGGATACCCCTTCAGCCAATCAGAGTCAAGCATTCTTGAACTGCAGGGCTGTTGTGCTGTAAAGCTGACCCTGAGCTCTCAATCACTTTGAAAGGGGACAAGAGGATGCACAATTTCCGTGCAGGGATCAATAAAGTATTGATCATCCTCTGGAAACTCAGGGTAGCTTGTTCAGCTGGCCATCACAATGAATTATATGCTCTAATAATCTATACACACACCACGTACACACACATGTGGAGCTGATTAGTATTGATGTCCAGCAGAAATGTTGTACTTTGGCTTTGATGTCACTGACAGCTCACTTTGTGTCACATGTGTCGAAATGTTTCCATAACACTGGAGCCCACCCACTGAAAATACATTGTAAAATAGTGGGTACATCGACATTTAAGGAGATTTCTTTTCTTTAAAGGGATAGTTCTCCCATTTTGAAAAAAAAAAAGTATATTATTTCACTTACTCCCTATATGACAGTAGTGGTGCTATCTTCCTCTCATTGTTACTGAGTGCTGAGTGCTCCAAATGCTAACTGTTAGCGTCCTGCCATTGAGGTGGACTTCCCCCCAGCTAACATTCTGGAAAATAATTGCCTCAATCCACTCAAAGAAGGTTTAACATCATTTAAAACCATCTCTTTCAGAAACAGAAATGCACATCTGATGGGAAACTGTCGCTTTCAAAGACTAAAATGCACATATGATTTCTGAGTGCATGGCTGATGGATGGTTGCTCAAATTTGTTTTATCAACATCCATAAAGATCCAGTAACTTCTACACGTCCTGCCCTTTAAGCTGTTAATTCACAAATATGTTTTTGACATGTCTTTTAATTTTACTGTAATGTAATGCCATATATATATATTTTTAGGAAGGCAATAGCAAAATAGCTAAATAGCAGAGTTTTAGTCGAGTTTAAACACACCTAAATTTTTGGCATACCCACATGCTGCTCATATCAGTATTTAAGAGTAAATACAAGGCAAGCCTGGCCATGGACACAGTGAATGAGGTAAACTGAACAGTGAGGGCATAAAGCCATGACACATGGTGAGGAATGTGCTCTGGATTTGTGCAAACACTTGCTGCCAGTTTAATCTGGGAGTTGTGAAGCTTAGTTCAGGCCACAAACACTGCTATCACATATCTTTCTATATGGAAATCAGTTGTGTGAACACATACACTATATGCCCCTACATTAGACAAATGATGTCATATGTGTGTCATATGTAGTTGTATATGAACCAAGCATATATGTCACCCTCTGGATACAGTGATATATTTTTAACCCACTTACTGTATGTGTAACGTATGTGGTTGTAACAATGTGTTGTCCTCATTAGTTGTCTTGTATTGCCCTTACAAGATCATATGAATTCACCCCCATCTGCTCAACAGTGATGTGACTCAAAAAATTGGTAAGGCCACGTGTATTTGTAATACATAGAATGTTAGCTATCAGTTATGCCCATATGTGAAAATGTGCCAAATTCAAATATGTTTCATAGGGGTTCATAGGCATTTAAAATGGGTATATACACTCAGTGTCTACTTTATTATGTCCACCTGTCCAAGCTAATGTATTTCAGTGCACCAGCTCTGCCATAGAATGTCTAATTGTTGTTGGCATTGTGGAGATTGTGTGAATTTAATTCTGTATTCATCACTGAGGTTGTAGTTTGCAGAGGTCTTGTACTGGACTATATTATACTGAGAGATTATATTGTATTATATTGGACAGGTGGACCTAATAAAGTGGCCACTGGGTGTATGTCATAAATGGAAATCCACTATAAAGTATGTGCTAAAGTATGTACTACTACTACTACTCCTCTTGCAGGTGGGCTCAGCCCCTACGAGCGGAGTAGTAGGGGCCGGGTACAATGTCACATGGGTGGGGACTTGGGGCGCCTGATCTGAACCCGAGTGGTGCCATAGCAGAGCCATTTTCTGAGTTAGCACTCAGTTACATTATAAAACAGTTTTTTCAAAGGTCTTCTATCACTGGAACCATGAGGGGTCCTTGAGCATACAGTCATAACTGTGCACAAAAAATATTAGGCTGATGGGCCCAATAGTATGCCAGATTATCTGAAATCAGCCCCACTGAGGTGGCGGGTAAACTGGAGTTTGGGCACAGAGCGGATTTTCTCTGTGTGCAGGGAAAATAGTAGAGGTAACCAGTCTGGCACCCACGTAACTATGCATAAAAAATATTAGGCTGATAGGCATAGTAGCATGTGAGATTAGCCGTGCGCACACACACACACACACACACACACACACACACAGAGAGAGAGAGAGAGAGAGAGAGAGAGAAAGAGAGTGAGAGAGAGAGAACAGCAGTTGTCGAGTGAGCTAGAGAGTGAACAGTGGTAGCGAAAACAAGCTTTTTTCAAAGATTCTGAATCCCCGTAACCAGGTGAGGTTCATGATCATACAGTCATAACTGTGCACAAAAAATATTAGGCTGATTAGCTGTGGACAGGTACACACATTACTGACAACAACAAGTGACGACTACTGAAGAATCCTGACAGCAGTAGGCTACCAGCCCTATGGGCCAGGCCACTCAATGATTTAACATACTCTGTGTTGAAATATCTGTATAATTACTGTTTCATTTCATTGTAATGGCAATTTTGGTCAGATGGCTCAACCCTGGCCACACCCAGTGACTACAAAAATAGCCCAGCACACAGGACACATTCACTGTCCAACAGAGCCCCTACACTAACACTCCCGACCATAGTGCTTGCCACATTTTAAAGCTGAAACTTGTGAGGATTCAGCCCCTGCCGAGACTGACCCCCCTTGTTTAATATAACGTGACTGCCAAAAGAGCTCCTCAAAGCCCAGTGAAACTTGATGTGTGTATGCCGAGCCTGTCTGTCAAGTCAGCATGCTTCACATAACTATCCTGTCTCTCTGCACTGCTTGTCAGCTGAGTCAGGAGTCAGATGGCACAGGCACTCTTTTGTCATATCCTGCTGTACTGATATTTACAGTTTTACAGTTTGTTTGTTTTTTTTTTAGTATTTACAGTTTTTCTTCTTTTTATCATTTTGCTTGAGTAATGTACAGAAACTTAATTTGCACAAATAAGGTCCAACATTTTTCTGAACTGACATTTCAATGAGACAGTGAGATGCCTCTGTGCAGCCATAGAACTGTAGTTACTTCAGTTCAGGATGCATCGGGACCCCACAGGCCGGGCCAAGTTCAGACAAAAATTCAGGAATCATGTTTGGGTTCGGGTCAGGTTTGATCACAACGGTGCTATTTTAGTGAAACTCTAGTGTAAGATAAATGGCGAACCTACTGTCTTTTCTGGGCAACTTCCTGTATAGTACTGGAGTTTACATGTCGACACTGAAGGCAACACGTAGGCTAACGCAGGTGGTAAATGTAAGCTAGTGATGGAGGACAAGCAAAATCCGGGGCACAGGTCAGGTTCAGACACAAAAAAAGAATGCCTTTCGGGTTCAAGCTGGGCATGGTCACTATGCTCCCAATCCGCACTCTAACACCAACATCACACACTGACATCTCCAGCTGATGCATCCAGATTAGAAAATAAAACTTCACCAAAAAAAAAAGCAAAGCGTGCCAGAGCATACCAAAAAGACCCAGAAAACATTCCATACAGAGATCCATCACGTGTACCACAAAATCCTGAAGGAGGAAATGAGATTTAGTAAACAGTGAACAAGTAGTTCCTGAATATCTCTGAATCAAGTTCTGTAACTTCTGTACTTCCTGTATCAGTCCATGGCAGAGGAGCAGCAGCCGCCCCAGAGACACAAGGAGACTGATTTTGCTTGTTGTTACTGGCTTTCTTCATATAACACATGTACACATGTTGGAGGAAAAAATAACCACTTTCTCCAGAGTTCTAAAAATGTCTGAAAAGTAATGCTGTATCTAGCTTCTCTTCCTCTGCTCTGCTTTATTCTACATGTTTCACATAGCTTTACTTCACTTATTCTAGCTGATTGCGGCACTATGTTCCTCAGCTGGGGGGAAGTCCAGTAGTAGAAAACCTCAACTTACTGCTTGTGATTACATGTTTCTGACACCATCAGCTCTCACCTCCTACATACATGAAGCTGTTATTAAGGGTGACATGGCAACAAATCAAGCTGCTGTTGTGATAATGCATTTGAGCTTGGCTTAAATAACACTGGCTTCATCTGAGCTGCACTCGTGCTCTTATGCCACACCTCATGACTCATCTGTAGGAGCAGCAGTTCCAGGTGTGGCTTTGCAGTCACACCCACCTGCAAGTATGTGTGTGTGTGCGTGTCTGTGTGTGAGTGCATGTGTGTGCGTGAGATTGTGAGCATAAGCACATGGATGTGTGTCTGCTTGTCCGTGTGATATTTGCGTGCAGCTTTGGTCAGTGGGTGTGTATCCAGCTCCTATGCTGATTCAGAGCCCAATATGTATGCATACTCAGGTTTTTAAGTGTAATGTATCTGTGTGTATGTATACATGTTTAAAAGGTATATCCTCAAAAGGTGTGCTTAGAAGGGTGTGTGTATGTGCGCTCAGTACATGATGTTGTCATGATAATGTTTTAATTGATAAACCTATGCTCTCTTTATCCGCTTTCATTTATAAAAAGACAAATCGCTAATTGAAATTCTTTAAATTATTTGTAGTCATGTCTTATTCATTTGTCGTTTTATTTGAAATATTACAAGACCAATTGCTGTACTTGTATTACTGCTAATATTACTGATGATTGCAGTGACAGAACACTTCATAGCAGACTGTGGAAATCCCTCTGAGCCTGAAATACAATAAAGCACTGCTTGTGGTGATTTCATGTCAGGACTGAAATGCAAGGCCTCAAATAAAGAACAATTTATGTAATGTAAAAATGCAATATATGTGAACACCACCCGTCACGCCAGTCCCATTTCATTGCTCCATTCCTTCTGCCTCTCTCTCTAGTAGATAACTGGCAAAGTCCCGGCTGTAACCATGGCTCCTCGGGTCAAGATGCGCAAGGGGCGTGGCCTATCGTCGCTATTCCCCTGCTGTTTCAAAGGACGTGACCAACCAGAGATCACCTACTGCCATGATAACATTACTACTGTGGCTGCACTAGAGCCCACCATGCCCATGCCTCCTGCTGAGGAGCTGGACGCCATGTTTACTGAGCTAGTGGTGAGTGCACGTGTTTGTTCCAAATGTGAACTGACATAAGCGAACGCATTGTTTGTACACCAGCAGTTTGGCTAAGACAGTTTTTAGAGGTAACATCAATAGTAAACATCAAGATTTAGTGTCTGTACATTGCAATCAAAGTGCTTTGCATTAATGTACAATAACTAAACAGGGAGATCTCCACCACAGAAGAGGTCAGTTTCCCCTGCAGAGTATAGTCTCAATACACAGGAATGCAATGCAGCCACAAGACAAGTTGCATTTTTCTCAGCTGGAGAAACGGTTGGCAGGCTTGGCAGGCTGGGGAAAGTGGCTGCACCAGAAAAGTAATTTAAAACCCTTCATCACAAAAATTCTGGAATGTATGGCACACCACAGACTGATATGCTGTAAGAGCGTCCCAGCCGCTGTTGTTGTATCTCATTAATTGTTCTGTGCTCCCCTGGACCGCTGATCCACATACTGGATTCCTCTCTTTCCATTCACTTCTGTAATGCAGAAAACCTCCCAAAATAACACATTTAGCACATAAACAAAATGTTAACAAAGCGGATTATGCCAATAAAAATAATAAGTCCTGTTACCCACTTTTTCCATGTAATTATAGTTTTCATTTGTCAAAGTTCTATCACATTGTTTCTTCCTGGCACAAGGCTACTATGATTAAGTTTTCTGCAGACGCTACCTGCCGGGTCTACTTTCCAATTCAAATAGGTGATGGTTTTTGTATATTGGCATAATCTCTTTATTCATGTTCATTTATGTGCTGAAAATGTTATTTAGTGATGTATTTTGCCACGCTATGGAAGTGAATGGAGAGATAGAAATACAGTATTGTAAATAGCAGCCCAGGAGAGCACAGAGCAGCTAATGAGGAGATTTCACCACCATGTGGACTCATATCACACCCAGAGAACTAGACAACACAACACTCTGCCAAAGTTCAGTTTTGCTTTGACGACAAATTCAGTATGTTTGAGGTTAGGCTGTATTTTGGTTTGGATTGTAGCCACTGTCATTTTATCGCATTACCTCATGGCACCACAGAGACATCAGAAATGCAACCTAATTTCAAATATGCTGGAACCATATTGTCTGTGGAATATAGTAATTATAATTCCGGAACAGCTTCATGGGCAATATGAAATACCAGATTACCAAAACAATGCACCCGTTTGAAAGGGTGAAGGCAAACAAGCCACAAAAATTTGGAGTAGGCCTCCCACATTAAACATGTCAGCATACCCAAACAGAAGCAGTGGCTGGTCTTTCTGCGGATCAAACCCAATACACAGCACTTTGAAGTCAGCTCACAGATTTCTGCTGTTTGAGCACCTGGTGCATCAGAAATACTTTGTTGATTCACGAGGGGAAATGTGGGTCAGTTGCAGTCGCTCACACACTCAAGAGAAGAATTCAATTATAAGAAAAAGAAAAAGACATAAGAAATGTAAAAATATGTTAGAAATTTGTAAAAACGTATGTTCATCAAGTCTAAATACATACTGTACATTAACCCTACAAACCATTACAACAATAAATATAGAAATAAGAAGCTGAGCATATATTAAAAGTCTACAGTTGTATTGCTCTGTTGAATTGTTGTCGAGTCCTTATTGCACCAGATTTTGCTAAGGTAACTTTCTCTGCTCCTATCTTTTCCTTTGTTATCATCTCCTCTCAGGATGAACTGGACCTTACTGAGGAACACAGGAATGCCATGTTCGCTTTGCCGGCAGAGAAAAAGTGGCAGATATACTGCAGCAAGAAAATGGTAAGAATGTGTTGTTATTAGAAAATTTAAAGTACCTATTTTTACTAAACTTCTCTAAAGACCCATTTATGGTGCCTAAAGGAACCATTTTTTGATGGTTCTTTGAGGCACCTTCGGGAACCATCTACACTAATGGTTCTTTGTGCAATCTCTTGCTTAAAGGTATCACTCTGAATAACAATTTTTGGTTCGAGTTAGTGCCTTTATTTTTCTGTGTGTAGCTACATATCACCTGAAGAGACTGAGCGTTGAGTTTTACGTCTGCTATAGGTGCTCGATTTCTCACTTTTGAAACTTTTGAGATAATGCTGGCTAGATACTATCACTCTATTGTACCATGAACACAGTTTGTAATTTGTATGTTCATCCATCCGAACTCTGTATGTGTGTATGTTTACTGCAGGAGACAGAGGAAAATAGAGGAGCGACCAGCTGGCCAGACTACTATATTGATCAGCTCAACTCCATGGCTGTTGTGAGTAACCTCTGCAGCTCCCATACAGTCCTGCTGTGTGTGATGATTTCATGGTGGCTTTTTGCCTTATTATCTGGTTTCTTTCATTAAAATGACATGCAATTTTTAGATGTTAGATTTTTAGAAGATAGGCTATTTGATAAGTAAATTGATCATTTTACAGACATTACATATACTGTAGTTCACAATAGTTTGGAGTTAAGCATTATTATAAGAGAGGGTGTAACGGAACTCGGTGCAAGCACCTCGTTCCTGGCCGCATCACTGTCGCGACAATAATAACGGTCAAGCACACCCTCTCATGTAATAATGTGATTATACAACTATTACCAACAAAATAAAACATATAATCAAAATATATTCATACTGTGGGCATTTCGCTCTCAAAATATCAAAGTTTTTTTTTGCTAGTATTCTCTCCGTTTCAGTGGAAATACATGAGATCTGATGTTAACTAGTCCTTGTCAGCCAGCCAACTTGGGCTTATCATGTTTTTCAGACATCATGATTCCCCAAAACTGAATAAATACCACACATAGCAACACAAAAATGCTTTCCTAGCTCAATCATGTTGTAACTAGAATATCCGCTGAAAAAAAAATATTTTTTTCATGGACTGATAGTTACACATCTGCCGACTTCTCAGTCATTTTTAATCTAACAGGTGCTGTGACAATGACTCACCAGCACAGCTGATCTTTATCTACAACCAACTGAAATGAACAGTTATATTTAAGAATAGGCTACTGCTTTCCAGTGTCGGCACCAGAAAAAAAAAACATCTTTCTTTTCATAAACTCACCGGCAGATGCTCTATTTCAGCTGGGGGGGTGTCACTCCAATTTAACGTCAGCTCCGATTAATGTGGCTAAGCAGAAAAAGTAACAAAAATAAGCAGTCACATTAAGGCTGAACAGTTATATAATTTCAACCCCACCTTTCGGGGGCTTTTGCTAATCACCTTTTCAGGCTGTTATCAATTTACCTCTGAAATAAAGATGACAGTTTTCACAGATGTGTTGATTTATTAAATTTACCAGAATTTCCCTGGTTGGGATCAATAAAGTATATCTATCTATCTATCTATCTAAATGTTCATTTAAATGTACAGATGCAAACAAATTTACAAATTAATCAAATCAATGGCCCAGGCAACTTATAAATAATAAACAAATAAATAATGATTAATAAGCTGGTTAATAACTGATAACATTAACACATCAATAACAAGAACAAAGTTATAGTTGCACATCTCCGTGGAAAATCCTACAGGTACTGTCCGTGGTACTGAATCGGCCTCAGCAGGTACTGTCCGTGGTGCTGAATCTGCTGAGGCATTCATTCTCTGTATCATGGAAATTAAAGCTAATAAAATTCACGGAGGATCTTGTTCAGCTCTTCTTTCCTTACAGCTGAGAAATCAGCTGTTTGCCAGGTGTTTTTCAGGTAGTCTTGTAGACATTTGACGGCCCAAGACATTGACCCGGCCTTACCGGCTTCATTTCCTGACCTCTCCAGCTGATCCAGCTCTTCACTCATCACTCTCACGTATCTCTCCTTTTTCTCTTCTGTCTTGTCTTCCTCGTTCAGCCATTTATCCAAACGTAGGTCGCCAAATAAATCAAAATTGACAACAAAACGGTCCATTATGCTGGCAAACAAAGTTGACAGCAGCTTTTGATGCGGGTTTTGGTGAAACATTTCGTGTTGCCATGGAAACCACACAGACTCGGGCAATAAGATGTAGGCGGAGTATATTTTCAGTGATGAGGTTTTTTTTTTTTTTTTTTTTTTAAGCATTATTACAGGAGAGGGTGTGCTTGACCGTTATAATTGTCAAGACAGTGATGCGGCCAGGAATGAGGCGCTTGCGCCGAGTTCCGTTACTCCGCTAAGGCACTTTGGGCCCTATCTTGTGCCACCCGCTACCCGCAAATTGCGGATTTAGGAACTTCCACTATCCCTAAACAGTATCTTGCGCCCACGCTACCCGCTATCCGTTATTCCGACTCCGTCATTTGCGCCTGGGGGTGTGTCCGTGGGCGTGTTTCATGCACTATCCCTAAATTTGCTATCTTGCTCACACACTTTAGGGAAAGCGGATAGCGGGTGGTCCTGACCACCCGCTATCCGCTATCCCTTAAGTTTGGGCTGTTACGAGCGCGCCCAGGCGGCTTCAATGCGCGCCCCGACGGAGCCTCGCCACGCAAACGGTCGGACTGATACCGGGACGCCGCCTGAACGGACTGACTCATATAGACTGTTTAGAGGAAAGACTGTTTTAATTGGACACTTACGCCAGCACGTTTTATTGTTTTATCATAAGCCAGCAGCTGTGCTATATTTTTATTTTTAATATTTTATTTGCCCAATCTACCTTGTCAATAAATTAGTTTACACATAGTTCCACCTCTGCCTCTTGTGTGTGTGTGGTGTGACCAGGGGATTTTACTCAATCAGTACAACCTTGTGACACGTCCACTTGGACACATGTGGCTCCACCTCCCGAATTAACTCGCCTATAATATAATATATAATATGTATATAAAGCCAACTTGCTTTAGCCTCAGTAGAAGCCCTGAGAAAATCTACCTCCCTCTCTCCATCGCGGGTTTAGGATTTAGGATTTAGGATAGCGAAGCCTGCCCTTAAAGGCAATGGCACCTGGCACACTGATTGGTTTAACTGGCGTAACGCCCAAAACATGCCTATGCATAATATAGCGGGTAGCGCAGGTGTTTTGCGGATAACGGGAGGTGCAAGAGTCTGGCGCAAGATAGGGCCCTTTATTATAGAAATTAAAATTCATGGAGGATCTCGTTTAGCTCTTCTTACAGCTGAGAAATCACCTGTTTGCCCGGTGTTTTTTCCCATTTGATGGCAGAAGACGTTGACCGGGCCGTACCGGCTTCATTTCCTGACCTCTCCAGCTGATCCAGCTCTCTCCACTCGTCACTCTCGCCTATCTCGGCTTTTCTCTTCTGTCTTGCCCTTCTCGTTGAGCCATTTATCCAAACTTAGCTCGCCAAATAAATCAAAATTAACAACAAAATGGTCCATTATGCAGACTAACAAAGTTGACAGCGGCTTTTGATGCGGGTTTCAGTGAAACATTTCGTGTTGGCATGGAAACCACACAGACTCGGGCAATAATATTGCTGGGCGTAGTAATATTTTCAGTGATGAGGTTTTTTTCAGTTGAGCACGGCTAGCCTTGCTCAATTACTCATTTGAGCACATTCTAAACGTCTGATTGACCAATCAGATTGCTCGGTTGGATCTACGTGTTGTATAATTTTGAATTGCTGTAATGCATTTCTGTTTTCACTCTCTCCCAGAGGAAGACGCTGCTCGCACTTGAGGAGGAGGGGGAGGAAGAAAGGACAAAAATCACAGAGAGCCTGAAGACAGCATTAAGGACCCAGCCCATGAGGTAGAAGTCACATCCACATCCTACACACACACGCACGCGCACACACGCGCGCGCGCGCGCGCACACACACACACACACACACACACACACACACACACACACACACACACACACCACAGGTGATTTAATAGGAAGAAGTTATTTTCCTAAACATTTCCTGAAGTTTTTTGGGTCCACTAGAACACAGACAAACCCTAGTATTGTACATTGTACATAGTTACTTATATCAGTGCCAATATGGTTTTATTGCATTTTTTGCATAACTCAGGTGTGTTCTAAAGAATATTTATCCACACATTGTGTACCACAGACAGCCTATCATGAATAAATGTTCACTCCTTGTTGCCATGCAGTGGCACCCAGATGACTAGAGTCATGCAGGTGGGCCAACAGTGTCTTGCTTGTTCATCCTCAAACTGTACATCAAAATCAGTAAATTACTACTTTATTTTCCTTGTGTACCATGCATTAGCATTAAAAGAAACCAGTTGTTTGGCTGGTAAGTTTGGTTTCAAGACTGAATAGAAGTTTAGAAAAATGTCTGCTTTAACTCAAAGAGATACTTTACCCATTCTGAAAAAGCTGACTTTATTTCACTTCCTCTCAGCTGTTCTGTAGGACAGTAGTGGTGCTATCTTGCTCTCATTGTTACTGAGTGCTGGATACTGGCTGGATGCTCCAAATGCTAACTGTTAGGCTCCTGCCACTGAGGTGGACTTCCCCCCGAGCTAATATTATGAAAAAATAACTGCCTTAAGCCACTCAAATTCTTGTATAAATACAGTTAAAACAAAGTATGATGATGTTTAGCAGAATGTGTTCAATGAAGAAATCAAACGATAGCAAATTAAAGCAATCCATCTCTGCCACAGAGACAGATTGCTTTAATCTTTGTGGCAGAGACGGATTGCTGTATGGGGTGATACAGGAAGTGCAGAAGTTATCAGATCTTTCTGACTATTGATAGCAGGAAAACTATTTGACTTTAACCTGACTGCTTGCCAACACAGGTTTGTGACTCGATTCATTGACCTTGATGGCCTGACGTGTATCCTGAACTTCCTCAAGTCAATGGACTATGAGACAACCGAGTCTCAGATCCACACCTCACTGATTGGCTGCATCAAAGCTCTGATGAACAACTCCCAAGGCAGAGCTCATGTTCTGGCACACAGTGAAAGCATCAATATTATTGCACAAAGTCTTGCGACTGAAAACATAAAAACCAAGGTATGCTGGTTTAGCATTGATGATAAGGTGAAATAATGAAGCCCTTTCTCTCTCTTGGCTTTAGCTGATGCTTCTCTCCATGTCTAGGTTGCAGTGTTGGAGATCCTTGGTGCAGTTTGTTTGGTGCCTGGAGGCCATAAGAAAATCCTAGAATCCATGCTGCACTACCAGAGGTTTGCATCAGAGAGGACACGCTTTCAGGTGTGGTTCTGTGTGCCCATATGTGTCTGTGTTTTGTAGAACTGTTTCCAAAGGAAGAGAGGTGGTGAATTTAGTGCTGGTTAGATCAATGTTATTGTGAAGCCTTACCATTATCGGAATTGTTGCTTGTTTTGGGAAAACACAGGTTGTTCAGTTAAACAAAAAATACTTATCCTTACCAGGTTTCCCGGTTGCCAGGTTTGACTGGAACCAATGGGTGCCGTTAATGACAAGTTAGCTCAGTCAGTACCCTGCAGCAGGTATTCATTTGAATATAAAATCCAATGACTGCAAGTCAACTCTTGCAGACAAATTCCACAAATATGGACTCTCTCAGGTGCATGAGCACATTGAACATCTTGAACAATCTGAGGTGGACTGTGTGAGAGCGCGTTGTCAAGGTCTTGGGTGAGAGATGAGGTCGGATAATTTTGTGGTAACGTCCTTCCAAAAAGTAGCCACAGGAGGGCACTGCCAAAACATATGAAGGAATCTTTAAACACAGCAAGCAGCAATTTTTTGGGAACTACACAAAATTGTGGTGAATCTGCTGGTGATGAAGCTTGCATGACGCATACTGAATGTTCATCCGTACGCTATCCCCATCAAAATTCTGTTGTGGCTCTAGAGTATCCCCTCTCAGTAAATCAGATTCTGATGAGTAACAAGGGGAAATTGCTTGGATAGTTATTAAAACAAATCTGTAAAGTTGATGTCATTTAACAAGTACCAGAAGGACTTTTTCTGATGTAACACTAGCTTTGAGGTTTAATCTCTATTTGATGGAATTTTCTTCACATGGCAAATGCCACTGGATGCCCTATGCTGACTTTACATTTTCCTGCCACCACAGTTAGAAATGAGAGAGCACTCAGTAAAGTGCCTACCTCAGCCAACACTAAGTCCCACATGTTTGATGTTCAACAAAAGTTAACCACACCCACTGCCATGCCTCATTTTGGTCAATTATCATGACCAACCTTTCCACAAAGTTGCATGAGTTTTTGTGACTTGCCTTTTTTCTGAGAGGCCATGCCCACTGCCACATCCCATTTGGCTAAAGTTAATCAGTTCTTCCTTGTCCCATGGCCAACAGTTTTCCTTTCCCCCAATGACCAGCCTTTCTATCAGTGTCCTGATGTCCTGCTACCAAACAAACAAACAAGCAGACAAATGGAATAGGGTGAAAACATGGCAGAGTTGGACAAAGGTTAGGTTTTTGGACAGTCTCTAGAAAGCAGTTGGCCACTGCTATAGACTGGAGGCAGCTATACTACATACTCCACTACAGACTAACCTGCTTTATTATGGGCTGTACTGAACTGTTCTGGCAATGAGTCATGGGGCCTCCTACTGATGCATCCTTGGTTGACAAATAAACTTCTGACATCTTTATCTGTTTCTTCATCATTGGCATTCATTTGCTTTGGAATCTTACACCTCAACCATTAGATATCATTAGATATTGTGGCCAGTATATCATGGAGAACAGAAGAAAGAACGCAAAAGGCAAAGAGAGAGATCATTTTTTTCAATGACGATATCCAGACTAAAAAAAATTTAAAATGCACAAAATCTCATTTGTGTGTGTGTGTGTGTGTGTGTGTGTGTGTGTGTGTAGACTCTGCTGACAGAGTTGGATCGATCCACTGGTCGTTACAGAGATGAAGTCAACCTGAAGACTGCCATCATGTCCTTTATTAATGCTGTGCTGAGCCAGGGAGCAGGAGAGGTGAATACCTATGGATCTGTCTCTCTGAAAGTCTGTTAGTCTTTCTGTCTGTCTTTATTTAGAGGTGCAAGCAGGTCCAAAACCAGCTGCAAACCAAGAGTGTGTGTGTGTGTGTGTGTGTGTGTGTGTGTTTTCAGGACAGTCTAGAGTTCCGTATCCATCTGCGTTACGAGTTCCTGATGTTGGGCATCCAACCAGTCATGGACAAACTACGCTCCCATGAAAACATAACCCTAGACAGGTGTGTTATGACTCCAAACTGAAAGGCCTTTTTAACCATCAGTATATCAGTCATATTAATTGTCATATTTTGACATAATTTCTGTAAAACATGAAGCTATGGTCAAGACAATTAATAGTTTTGTTCTCATTTCTAAGTGCTTTACAGTCTGCTGTGTTCATAAGCAAAGTTTATAAGTTTCTAAGCTATGTGTACAAAGATGACCAATACCAGTGCTGTCACGACTACTGATATTGCTGATGCACAGCTTAACCGGTAACACTTTACAATAAGAGTACAACAATTAACGTTAGTTAACGTTAGTTAATGTTGTAATGGTTAATTAACTGTTAGTTAATGATTATTATGGCATTTACTAATGTTAATATTATCTACAATAACCCTATAATAACATATAAATTAATACCTTAGCATGAGCAGCATTAGTACATGATTCTTAGACACATTAGTTAACGGTTAGTTAACTGTTACTTAATGTTTATTACCTGTTACTTAATGTTTATTACAGCATTAACTAACGTTAATTGTTATACTCTTATTGTAAAGTGTTACCACTTAACCTAAGATGAATATGTAACAAGACAGTTAACATTCAGGGTTCTTGAATAATCAGTTTTTACTTCCAACAGGAAATTTGCAAATGTTAGTAGGAAACATGCAATTCCAGTCAGTGTGTGGAACTCCTCTTTATTAAAATATTTGGTAGACTACCCTGTCAAAAGTGCATGATTGTATGAAGTGATAGGAAAGTTCTTTACGTTTGCTGTCCTATCAGCATGTCAGTCTACTCTTCACTGAGTTTGAAGTTTTCATTACACTGAGGAACAGGTGATCTGTTGGTTTTGTATTAGCAGAGTGACAGAGGTTGATTGGAAACAGATTTTTTGGTTGGACTGTTCTGTTTGATCATTTGATGTTGTGTTTCAGACATCTGGACTTCTTCGAAATGTTGAGGAATGAAGATGAACTTGTGCTGTCCAAACGCTTTGACGCTGTGAGTCACTTTGACACACACCTTTATACTGTCCAAATGCTTCAGCACAGTGACGGCCTCTACAGCTACAACCTCAGGACTCTATGAATACCCTAACTCAGAGTTGTTTGGCACACTGGGAAGCCGGGGCCCATACGTCACCACATTGGTTGGCTGGTCAGTTGGTCAGCAGTTTGGTCCAGAATGGCATATCTCCAAATGTATTTGGTCAATCACAAGGAAGTTGACACTTTGAAACAGACACAACACTTCATGTTGCCTAGAGCAGGGGTTTTCTTTGTTGGTTTCATTTTCATGTTCCATATCCCCAAATTGACTTTGATGAAGCACACACTTCACATGTGGACCGCACATGTGAAGTGATTTTGCCCTGAGGACCCTATATATCAATAATTTGGTTTGACAAATTAATAGTGCTGACAAATAGGAGGCTTGTCATAGTTCATGATATACCTTCACAAACAATCTGATTCTTTTGAACAGCTCTTTGGTACAAATAATGGGAACCGAGTAGAAGCTGTACTTTTTTTTTATCACTGTGCCCAGACATTGCCTGCCTTATCTACTTCCCTTTATGTGAAGTGAAGAAAAAGTCCCAAAGCCTGCTGGGAAGACACACACCTACTCTGCCTCTGATTGGCTAATCAAAACTGTATCCTTAACCAGCCTAAACAAACGGAGCCAACAAGTGGCAACGAGCACTAGCCAAGCAGAGGCAGACTAGGGGTGGGTATTACTGGATTCTGGGTAGGATAGTGCAGTCAGACTCAGAGGTAGATGATGTGTTTGAATTTTTCAAAAAAAAGAAAGAAAGAAAGAAAGAAAGAAAATGGGTCAAACTCAAAAACACAGCAGCATCTGGATGCCTTTCAGCAAGAAAGGCAATGATTAAGTGGAGTGCAATATTTGCATATCACAAAATATCATTGTGGCTTTTGAAAGGAACGGAGCCATAAGAGCCATAATTCACATCGCAGGTACAAGTAGAGTTGATGTGAGAAAGTCCATGACTGACACCGTTGCTAGCAAAAGCTCCATATCAGTATTCCTGGATTCATATCCAGGAAAAACATAAAATCGGCAGCTGTGTTAAGGAGCTGTTTCTGTTCCTACTAACCTGGTGGAGGGTAAGACGTGCAGAAGAGTCAATCAAACGGGAGCAGGAGTAGTAAAATCTGAGGTGGAGCTCTGACTAGATCACTCTGAGAGTAGCTTTTAATCCCCAGCAAAACAGCCGGTTTGTCTCAGAAGGAAACAGCTGATAAGCCTCTGTCTGCATGCTTTTCCACTCAGTTATGATGATAAAAACATTTCAATTAAAAAAAAAAAATCATATTTCCTGTTGTGTATACATAGTTTACTAGGCAGGTATGTTATAATCTTAGTAATATCTGTGTTTTTGTTCTGTTTTCCTAGGTCCACATAGAGACTAAAAGTGCCAGTCAGATGTTTGAGCTGATCAAGAACAATCTGAGCCACACTGAAGCTCAGCCTCACTTCCTGTCTCTGCTGCAGCACTGCCTGATGATGCCCTGTGAGTCCTGCTCTTTATCTGTCTGTGTGTCAGCTTGCCACATAAACTTTCAGTTGAAATGACTTTAGTGGTCTGAGATTCCATAACATATGATATAGGCCCCAGTCTTAAAGGGATATTTCACTCATTTTGAAAAATGTGATATTATTTCACTCCCTCCTAGCTGCTATGTAGGACAATAGTGGTGCTCTTCCTATTAAAAAATACTGTGAACATGAGAACATAACTACCTTAAATTACCCCAGAAGCTTGGCCAAATTATGTCCCCAACAATATATAAAAACTTGTGACACCCTCGGTCTGGACCCAGGCAACAAATGCAAAGACAGAATGTGGAACAACTAATGCTACGAGTGATTCAAATAAAGACACCACCGTGCCACCTGATTTCTCCAGTCTGTCACACAGCAGCTGTCTTACCTGATGATGAAAGACTCTTGATGACCCTGTCTCTCTCTCTCTCTCTCATTCTCTCGCTTTCTGTCTTTCTCCAGATAAGCGCACTGGTAACACACTTCAGTACTGGGTATTATTGGACCGGATAGTTCAGCAGCTTGTTCTCCAGAACGATAAAGGTGAAAACCCTGACATCGCACCACTAGAGAACTTCAACGTCAAAAATGTGGTCCGCATGTAAGTTTCTAGAGCCTCCTGCCATTGAGGTGGACTTCCCCCCAGCTAACACTCTTAAAAATAACTGCCTTAATCCACTCAAACGCACCCGATTGCACACAGATGATAGTTTTGCTCAAATTTGTATGTTTCCGGTTATCAGCTTCAGGAAAGATCCAACCAGTACACACAGTCAACACTGATTTTACTCAGCCTCTCTTCACTCAGCTGAAAAACTGATGTACATTTCTTCAATCAGCCAATTCTGAGTCATGGAACTGACATCTGTATGTGTGTGTGTGTGTGTGTGTGTGTGTGATCCCATAGGCTGGTCAAGGAGAATGAAGTCAAACAATGGAAAGAACAGGCTGATAAAATGAGAAAAGGTACACCCATGCAGCCGCACAACCACAACACACAGACACATGCACAAATTAATGCTTGTTTGAATCAACACTTTAGCCCACGGCTCTGTAGAGGAGGCGGAGCTGCTCTAGAAGCAGGAATAATCTCATTGGTTCAGTCAGTCCTCAGGGGGCCCCCTTCGGTTTAGTAACATTAGACTGAAGTCCAATGAAAATGGCAAGAGTTAAGAGAGGAGGGAGTTAATATTATGAGGCCCCACATTCTTCCTGTTGACTAATAAATAAATAAATAAATAAGTAAATATGCACATTTAAAAATTAAAAAATTAAAAAATTAAAAAAATTAAAAGTTCACCTCACACAAGCCATACTAGCCCAGAGCTAGGTAAGCAGTTCAGTGCTGTTAAGCTAATCTGCATCTAAAATCACTGTGCTTCATCTGCCTCCATCCACTGAGGCTTTACTTAACCAATGACATTATTTCTGCCTCCAAGAAATGTTTGTATGTAAATGTTGTATTCGTGTGCCCCTAACTCTCCCCTACAGAGCATCACGACTTACAGCAGCGCTTTGAAAAGAAAGAGAGAGAGTGTGAAGCTAAGACTCAGGAGAAAGAAGACATGATGGCGATGCTGAACAAAATGAAAGACAAACTAGAGCGAGAGGGCAACGAACACAAGCAAGCTAAACTGCAGCTGGCAGAGCTGGCAGCACGGCTGCAACAACTCAGCTCTGTATGTGCGAAAACACACAAATACTATCACACAATGACGCAGACATCAACTGGCAACACACACACACCCATAGTTTTGACATTCTTCTTTATTAATCATGTTCCCATACATGACTAATATACTCTGCACTATGCAACACAGTTAAATATTGCATAGCAAGACTAGCCCTGCAAGTGAGATTAAAGGGATAGTTCACCTTTTTTTTAAAAAAAAAAAAAATAATAATAATAATAATAATAAAATGTGATATTATTCAACAATACCCTACCCATCTGTTCTGTAGGACAGTAGTGCTGCTATCTTCCTCTCATTGTTACTGAGTGCTGGATACTGGCTGGATGCTCCACATGCTAACTGTTAGCCTCCTGCCACTGAGGTGGACTTCCCCCCAGCTAACATTCTAATTTGGGTCTGAGTGAATTAAGAGGTGCAGGCTAATAACAGTCTCATGCTGACAATCTGAGCCACAGTAACATCTTGTGGCCAAAACTGAATAGTTTATATCTTTGTTCAGTTCACTAGTGTAAATATCTTCAAGAATCAACAATAACCCTTTTTGACATGTTGTCATGAAAAATCCAGGTAAACACAGGTGTTACTAATGATATTAGTTAAGGTTCCACTCCATTTAAGTGTAAGTCTAGCTCTGTTACACCTAAATAAGTAGCAGATCTTGAAATTAATATCATTAGTAACACCTGTGTTTACTCTGCTGTTCTGGTCAAAATGACTGATGTAAAAAAGGTCTGTTTTAATTAAGTTTGATTTGCCACAGGGGAGCTATCTATAAAGTGATTCAGCTGGTTATCAAAGATGGATTTTTTCAGTTTCTAGATGTTGTATAAATAGACCTGCCTGTTTGTGTCCTGGCCAATGACAATCTCATGAATCCATCTGTACAGCAAAGTTATTTCTTGCTGTGTTCTGCTGCTAGAGTGGCGGTGTTCCAGGTGGGCCGCCTGTTGTTCCTGCTGCCTCTGGGGGTTCAGTTCCTCCTCCTCCTCCTCCATCAGCTCCTGGCCTCATTCCACCTGTCCCTCCTCCACCTCCTCCTCCACCACCCCCAGGAGGCCCACCACTTCCACCGGGTATGGCTCCCTTTGCCCCCCCTCTTCCTGGGGCTCTGCTGGCACCTGCCAAGAAGAAGGATATTCCCCAGCCATCGAACCCACTGAAATCATTCAACTGGAGCAAACTGCCAGAGGTATTACTGCTGTTATCACCACCACTATTACTACTGCTACCATTACTACTACCACGCTGTATCTTCACCTCTAATTTGACATATATTATACATATACTAATGGTTATATACTGATAAAGGACTCACCATTAATGCCAGAGATGGCATTATTGTGTTTGAGTATTTATTGTATGGAAAGTAAAACAAAGCAACAGATGTGTAGAAAATATACTTGATGCATTTAAAAGGCCTATGAAACAATCAATACAAGTGGAACCTGTAGCATCTAAAGTGGTAACAGCTAGCTATTAGCTGTTTACAATTTAGTTTAGAAATCTGAGTAAGGGAGTAAGGGTACATGGCCCAGTAAGCAGTTTTCTCTAACAGAAATCTAACTGTGTTAACCAGGTTTTTCTTAAGTCTTTAGCCTGATTATGGAAACCGGGTTTCTTGTTTACATGGGAGTTTAGAAACAGGAATCATCGGGTAACCAGATAGTCCTGAGATATGAAGGATCAAAGTTTTGCCATTCCAGCTGGTGAAACTTAGTAAGATCTATTTTCATAGTTAACAAGGCCTAAACTCCAATTGTCTCTGAATACAAGACACCAAAATCCTAGGACAAATAGAATTTATAGTTTTAATAGGGGCCAAAAAGAGACAGAACCTTACAATTCTGTCAGTCTGGGTTTGGTTCTTGAATGTTCTATCTGACTGAAACTCTGTTGTTTCCATGTTTTTGTGTGTTTCAGAACAAGATAGACGGAACTATATGGAAAGAAGTTGATGATCTCAAGGTGTTTAAAGTTCTTGATCTAGAGGACTTCCAGAGGACCTTCTCCGCTTATCAGAAACCTCAAGTAATACAGTATATACACACACACAGGCTTTATGTGGACACACAAACACACTCCTCTTCCTACTGAGGATTTAAAATGCCAACAGTACAACATCTGATAATCTCAAATGTCAAAAAAGAAAACAAAATCCTGCCATAAAGGCCTACTCCAGAGACGATCATCATGAAAAATAAATACAGCCACATCCAGCTCTGGGCCCAGCCACTCCCGGTGTTAACTTAGACAAGCCATGGCCATGTTTTATGGTCAGACACCCATTCAAATGTCATAAAATCAAAAGCATCGGCATTCAGACAAAATCACTTGCAAAATGATAATCCAAGTTCTACGTCCAGATAGTTGGAAAAGCACTATAACTATCAGCATTGAAGTCGGCACTGAAGGCTACATCAGACTGCCTTGGTGCATGCAGCCACCTGTGTTTGACATCATGGCTGGCTGGCAAATACAACAGTCCCACAGAGCTGTTGCACCTGGGCTTGAAAAGACTTAACCATGTAAGTCCTAGACTCAGACCTAGATCTGAATAAAAAACTGCTGTAGTTAGACTGGTCAAACCTGGACTACAATAATATTAATAGGCTATATTCAAACAAGTCTCATGACATTTGTAAAATCTTTTTTTTTGTTTGGGAAAAATAGGGAAAGGGGCAATTTCACTAATATTCCCCTAGGGAAGCCATAAGAAACCATCAAAAATGCTGTAGTTCTGCTGGTCCTACATAAGTTTAGAGAGCTTCAAGATTATCTAAAAGCAAGTGTCAGATTTGTGAAACTTTTTCCCAATCCATGAAATAATCACTGTGTTTTCACTTGTTTGCTACATATTGGTTTTGTTTGTGTTGTCTTTTCTTGGTTGCTACATATTCTTACAGATAGAAAAATATACTGTACAGTGTCAACTAAAACTAAAACAAGTGGCTACAATACATGACACATAATCTCAGGTACTGGTTGGAATATATAATAACATAACAAACGTTTTGATTGCAGATGATATTGAAAAATGTCAGACCTAAACATCAACAATTTGTAGTCGTCATGCTGTTCTACTCTATTCTAACTCTTTCATGTGCATCAACAGAAAGACAATGAGGATGACCACAGTGTCGCTAAGAAGGTCAAGGAGCTGTCAGTTATCGATGGTCGCCGAGCACAGAACTGTAACATTGTACTCTCACGGTCAGTATTATCTATAATGTGACATTACAGCCCTTAATTCTCCTTGGCTACCTACATAACTCATGATACAGTTCTCAGATGCCAGGTGTCAAGTGTTTGAGTGTAAGGGGGAATTGGCAGCTGGGCAAAAAGTCACAAGACTCAATCTGGGACAGTTATATTAATTCAGACGAACTAACTCTTCTGCTTTAAATTGATGTCACAATTGTTATGTACATCTCTTTGAGTCAGGGTGGCATAGTTAACTCTAAAAATGCAATCAGATTACAATCTGCCAACATGTGCATGGTGAGGTTTCAATCTGTTAGCATCATAACTTATCGTTGTTATCATCAAACATGCTTCTGAGGAACCCAGCATGGAATTTCACATTTATTCAAAGGCACTGTAATCTGTTTAAGTGGGCTTTTTTCAACGATTACATAATTACCATATTCCCATATCTTGTGTTGCATTACTCCCAAACCCTTGATGACTGTATTCCAGGTTGAAGCTGACCAATGAGGAGATCCGTCATGCCATTTTGACCATGGATGAACAGGAAGACTTACCTAAAGACATGCTGGAGCAGGTAACAAAACACACCTCAAGACATACTGGATGATAGACACACTAGAGTGTAGATCGGGCCGGATTTATTTGTCTGAACCTGATTCCAGCCCAACCCAAACTTGACAAAAATTATTTTTTTGTGTCTGAACCTGACTCGAGCCCGAGATTTTGCTTGTCCTCCATCACTCACATCAGTTACATTTACTGCCTGAAATAGCCCACGTGTTGCCTTCAGAGTCGTCACGTAAACTCCACTACTATACTGGAAGTTGCAAAGAACAGATAGCAGATCCATCATTTTTATTTATTTTACACCAGAGTTTCACTAAAATAATGCCGATGTGACCAAACCCAACGTGAACCAAAACATAATTTCTAAATTTTTGTCCTGACGGTTCCCAACTGGCTCGGTTTGGGTATCCACACTCTAATAAACAACACCTGGTTCATGCTCAAAAAAAAAATGAAAAAAAAAAAATAATAAAAATACTGAATGTTATGATATATATATATATATATATATATATATATATATATATATATATATATATATAATTTTTTGTTAGTTATCTTTTGTCAGTTTTTCTTTATGCACAGTGCAAGACTCAAAAAGATTTTTTTCTCATCAGTATGCTTGTTTTTTGCTGCGTATAATAAACAGTGTATTAGCTTATTGCAAATATCCAAGCTATTAGTTTGCTTTGACAACAGTAAACACCTAACATGTATCAAAGCTGAGCAATGCTGTGCAATGTTTTTTTTTTCAAACAACACATTATGATAAAAAAAAAAGTACAGAAAAGTTAAATAATTAATCTTATACTAAAAAAACTATTTATTCATTTACCTTTGTCAATCAAAACAATAGCTGAAAACAGTTTCTGTTACATGGCTTTTGACACTGTCAACAGTAATATGCATCTGTATTTCCAAAAAGGTTTTACACTGATCTTTTCAAAAGCTTTTTTCAAACTTGTAATTCATACTAGTCCAGAGTAATTATGTGTGTTTGTGTGTGTATGTGTATTGTTTATATATGTGTGTGTGTGTGTGTGTGTAGCTGCTGAAGTTTGTTCCTGAGAAAAGTGACATTGATTTGTTGGAGGAGCACAAGCATGAGCTGGAGCGCATGGCCAGGGCAGACCGCTTTCTATACGACATGAGCAGGTAGAGTACAGCCAAGAACACACAGCCAAGGAGGCCAGGTTGTATCTGAAGCAACAAGCAATTCAAACACAAGTATTCTTTCTTTCAATATGGAATTCTATCATTATGTCAGAGTGTCTGGAGCAGAAACCCTATTTTGTGAGCATCGTCTGAAAAAAAAAGTAAATATCTGCACTTTTGATGAAAGAGTACAATTTCTTTTTCTTTTTTTTTTTTTTTTTTTTTTTGGACAAAGTCTTTCCTCAAGCCCCAAAGCCTTTTAGTCTGAGAAATGATGCTGTTTTGTCAGATGTCTGTGAACTGAAGCTGAAGTCTGAGGATATCCTAAAATATACACTGTACGGTACGGTGTATTAATAACTAAGAATTTTGTATAGAATGATCAAACACACAAAACAGCATATTCAACACTGCTTAAATTTCAATAAAAATGAGAAACAAGAAGGAAAAGTAGAAGGATGACAAATTATCATTCTACCTCCACTATAGTGAGGCTGAGGTTGAAGGTTTACCTGCTACTTATAATAATACTGTACTATGAGTATAAAAGAGAAGAGTATTAAAAGATGCTGTTTGTTTGTGATCAGGTTTTTAATCAACAATAAATCAGGCAGATTCTGATCAACCCCACCTGCTCCCAGTTTAAACCAAGCCTAACTAGTGAATTGTTGGCATCTAGTCAGCCTCTCCAATGTCTAGCAGTGCGTTATTTTAAATGCAGATGCCCAACAAGCCCTGCTGGTGGCACCTTTTCATGTGGTCGTGGGGTTACCCAAATTGCCAGGCAACATGGCAAATTGCCATCCACCAAACAGATTTGGAGATTTTCCTCTCTAGCTCTATCCCTACTAACTGCTGACAGACTGACAGACCAACGGACATTGTGAAAAACAGCTGTTTTGATCATTCTTGCTGTTTATTCTCTATCTCCAGAATCAACCACTATCAACAAAGACTCCAGTCTCTGTACTTCAAAAAGAAGTTTGCTGAGAGAGTGGCGGACATCAAACCCAAGATCGAAGGTAGAGCTGTAGTTTCAGTATCCTTTAAAGGTGCTATCATCAACTCCAACTATCTCACTGAACTCCAACTATCTCACTGAACTATCCAACTATCTCACTGAAAAACAGTCGACTCAGGCCTTGCGGACTTCAGTCTTTCATACAGTGACATTGACTGTAGTTCTTTGCATCATATGTCAAGTCTGCTAGGGTAGCAGGCAGTGAGGAGACAAAAGGCTCCAACTGGACGGGACCTCAGCCCTTATACGTTGCCATGAATATGACCCACACAAACATCTGCAGATCTAATACATGTCTGATATGAATAACGACACACGCGATTACTTTGAATAGTGAAGCTGTTAATGCTCTATTTAAGTGAACCCTTGGGCGTGTATGAGCGAGACACGAAGAAGAGATTTTAAAAACTGATAATATTAGAGGAAAGAATTCTCTATCCTCCTGTGGTGATGTGTCACCATGTTTGTTGTTGTCATTAGCTTTGAACTCTGAGTTGCCCTCCAGTGGATTTATTGCTCAAGATCCATGCCAGTGTAAAGGATACATGAGTCCATATTACAGAAACAAACCACAAACCACCCCTCCTCTCTCTCTGGTTTCAGCTCTGTCTCTTGCATCCCACCAAGTTTTCCAGTGTGATACACTGCGTCAGCTGTTGGAAGTGGTTCTCGCCTTTGGGAACTACATGAACAAAGGACAGCGAGGAAATGCCTTTGGATTTAAAATCTCAAGCCTCAACAAAATACCTGACACCAAGTCTAGCATTGACAAGTAAGATTATTGCATCTAGTTAGTTTGAGTTACAGAAAGGATTTATGGGGCAGTATTCCTTGATTTAATCTCTGAGTACATTGCAGATTATTCTGGTTGAAATGTGTGATAGCACCAGAAATGAGGACCATGGGCACACACAAAATGATTAAACTATCATGGCCAGCAGTAGCATACAGCATGTAGACTTATTGCTATTGTCAGGTGTTGGTTTAATTAAAGAGAATTCTGTTCACACATGTATCCCAAAGTGAGTGGTATGCACCTAATATTATATTAGATTATATTATATTCAAACCTGTAATATTATCTATTTTATTTTATTTTATTTATTATTTATCTAACAAAGGAGTCACTTGAAAATCAAAATTTCTTTTTCAAGGAAGTCCAGGACAAGACAGCAGCAAACAATTTTATGATACACAATAGACACTACTACTGTATTACTTTACAGTTTGCAACACATCTCAGTCTGTCATGATACATAGAATCAAGAGAATGACGACAATAAGATGGTGAATTCATGTATAATAAGTCGCCATAATTAAGTAAAGATAAAAACGTAGCATTCACTAGGTTGTTTTTGTCTAAAAAATAAAAACACTGTTTCCTCCTGAAGTAAACCTTTAGCTTCGAGCTTAGCTTTCCGAGTTTAGATTTATCTGTATTTAAAACCAGTTTCAGCTGATGAAATTGTGACTGAACAAAGTTAAAAGTTAAAAGTGCTGGTGGAAGCACACCGGTATATATCATCAGCATAGAGATGCACATTAGCATCAGGAACATTTAGACCCAGTCAATTTACATAAATGTCATTTTGTTATGGACTATTAATGAGTTTGGAATGTTTGTATGATGCTGTTGTCAGTTATTTATTTTCAAATGTTTACAGTACATGTATATGTGTGTATGCAGAAACATTACCCTGCTCCACTACCTGATCACCATATTAGAACAGAAGTATCCGAAGGTGGCACTTTTAAGTGAAGAGCTACAGAATGTTCCAGAGGCAGCTAAAGTCAAGTAAGCACACATACGCACGCAAACACACACACACACACACACACACACACGGTGCTCTCAGAGATCTTAGCTGACTTATTGATTTATTAACCTAACTCATAATTATGTCTAAACAACCGATGACTGAGCCTAGAGCTCTTCCTGTCACTGCAATTACAATAATAAAATTTGTGAAATGACATGAATGGTTGAAATGACTGTCATGTTACTGTCGCCACTCCTTTCCTCCATCTCCTCTAATGCCCCATGCTATTTTTCTCTCTCTCTAGTATGGCAGAGCTGGAGAAGGACATTGGGAATCTGAGATCCGGACTGAAGAATGTTGAGGCGGTGAGAGATCTCAGTAGACTGCTATGAATGCCAATGACAATGTCAATACTGTTAATATTGTCTGCATGTATCTTAATTACAATATTGCATTTTTTTTAATTGAAAGTTGACGAAACAGTAAGTAAAATTTGATCTTAAAACAAATCAGATTAAATGATGGTCTTCTATTGAAAAAATATTGAAAAAATAATGTTTTTTGATGTTTAGACTTTCTCAAATTAATCTGGATACAATTTGGATATGCCAAAATTGGTTTTGGCTGGCAACCTTAACAAGGCTTTAGAGATGTGTGTGCAAAGTTTACATTTTGGTCTAAAGGAGGTGCTAGAGGAAAGGTCATGGGGTTACCAAAATTAAAAGGGTTCATCCTCTGATGAACATAAACATGCTAAAAAAAAAAAAAAAAAAAAAAAAAAAATTTGCCTGATTGTGGTGTAAAAGGGAGTACACATGAACCTGACACTGTGCTACTTTGGAGAAGTGTTGAATGGACAGATGGACAGACCAACTGTTATAGAAAACATTGAAAATCTGCATATCTTTATGTCAATCTAATTATGTGTCTGTGTAAATGTCAATCCCTCCCTAACAGGAGTTGCAGTACCAGAAGGGTCGAACCTCTCAGGCTCCTGGTGATAAGTTTGTCTCTGTGGTCAGCCAGTTTATCACCATGGCCTCCTTCAGCTTCTCTGAATTAGAAGAGTCACTCAACGAAGCAAAAGAACTGGTGAGTGGATCAGACAAAGCTGCATTATCCCCATTAATTTAATCTCCATCCCTTTTTGTCCATCTATAACTGCTGAAATTCAAACTGAGATTTATGGGGCTCTAGCTCCATTTCTTTGTTTTCAGTGGAACACATTTTAACCCTAAACCAAACAGGTGCTAAATCTTTCAAGAAATAATCCTAATGGCCTTTACTAACAACTGAAACTCTAGAGCACTGTTCCAAAAAACATCAAATGGATATGTAAGGTGGAATCCATTTCAGACTCACCTTGCTGTCTGTTATGATGTCAAAATCATTTAAACCAAGAGGGGGTTGTGACTGGAGCCAAGACTGAGATGAAGTCAAGATCATAACTGTACTTGTTGGGCCATATTTATGAATACTCCGATTTTACACCATTTCTCTACTTATATTTCCCACAAAAAGGCAAATTTTGTATTTTAGTAAATTACAAATGGATAAATGCAATATGTAACTAATTGTCAGAAGGCAGCCCTTGGATTGGAAACTCTATAGCTGCTCCATTTACTGACTTTGGAAAGGTTCAGTACTATGGGTCAAGTGAAACAGAAGTTTTAAACATATTACTGTTGCTACCAACGAAGTAGGGTTTAATAAGCTAAAGCTCTTACTAATTGCCATCTCATTTTGTCTGTCACTCGATTTATACTCTCTTGGTGGGGCTTTTTTTTCTATTACCATTGTGTCAAAGTTTTACAACCAATGACCAACCAGTGGAGTAAAATCTGACAAAGTGTTGAAGGAAAGATTTAATGATGACAGCAATTGGGTGACCTGTCTCATGAAGAGTCCAACATTGGTACGGTATGTTGCAGTAGCTGACTTAATAAAATATCATTTCCTCCACTGCTTAAATCCAAGGAATTGCTGCTTACGCCTATATTTATTATTATTTTTATTGTTATTGTTGTGTATTAAAAGTATCTGGATGTCAGAAACTGTTGGGCTAGAGATGACAAACGTGGCAGGCATGTCTCAAACTGTAGGCTGTTTCTCAGTTCACAAAGTAATTTCAAATTCCAAAAAGAAATTCATTCTTGTGCCCCATCAGTTTCGACAGGCACTAAGATACTTTGGAGAGGATTCGTCTAAGCTGCAGCCTGATGAGTTCTTTGGGATCTTTGATGCTTTCCTCACGGCCTTCTCGGAGGCAAAACAGGACAATGAGAACATGAAGAGGCGCAAGGAGGAGGAGGAAAGACGAGCCCTCATGGAGGCACAGGTTTGAAAATATAATGCAGCACGTGATCACAATAGATAAACACAAAGCATATATACAGACCTATCTGAAAGAATTAAGGTACATATGCTCACCAGATATCTGCCATATTGTGGTTAAACACGGCAAAAATGGCTTGAAGGTGCACTAGGCAAGATTGCTGAGGGTCAGTTGAAGTGAGGACCCTTTAAGGCTCAACTGACAAAATATATATGGAATCAGCACTTCAATGGTTGAGTCTGCATGGTTCTCACAATTGTATATGTGTTTTTCATATATACCTGCCAGCTGACACAGTAGCATGATGGAGTTTGGCCAGAAAATCAGCAAAATGTGCCTTTCACTGCAAAGTAATGGTATTGACAGTGTGGAGAAGTTAACACTTGTGTTAGGATCATATGCTAGTAACACCTAATACTGTGACAAGCCTACTATTGAGTGTCCAGACTAACAGGTTGGGATGTAGGAACAAAAACAGGTAATGATAATGTAATTTATTGTAATACAATGTAATGATCATGGCAAAAACAGAAAATTAAATCACTCATGAATGTGGATCAGGCTGCATTTTTTTTTTTTTTTTTTTTTTTGTCGGAACCTGACCCAAGCCTGACAGCATAGTAATCAAGCCCAACCTGAACCTGTAAGGCATATTTTTTTGTGTGTCTGAACCCAACCCAAGTCCAAGATTCTGCTTGTCATCCATTGCTAGATACATTTACCACCTGAAATAGTGTACGTGTTGGCTTCAACATCATCATGATCGAACCCAAACATAATTTCCAAATTTTTGTTGGAACCCAGCCTGACCCGTCATGTTCTGACGGGTTCCAACAGACATGGCTTGGGTCTCCACACTCTAGTTCACATACTAATTCAATACAGTCACAAATGTAAAGCAACACTAGTTATCTGCAGCTATAAACTTTTCACCAAGATATATAAGCTCTGTATGTGTATATAATATGTATTTTTGGTCATTTGATATTTCCTTTCACAATATTACATTGTTTTGATGAGCTAATATGGCTAGCTAGCCATGTTTAAGTGCAAATCAGGTACCAGAAATCAAAAATTACCAGAACTCAATAACATTACATCAGCGCTTACCAATGATGCCAACTACAGATGCTACTCTTCTGCAAGAACCATTTTGTTCATGCAACATATTCATGTCAGTAGAGAGACAAGGAAGTGTGGGAATCTGAAACCGCTGACAGCTGATGACTTTGAGAACTAAGCCATGGCCAAACAGGTTTTTTTTCTGCCTACATATCAGCTCAGTTTCCCTGCTCACTCACAAATTAAGGCATTTCATTGCCGATCATGTTGCTCACAGTGTGAACATAATCATCTCCTCTCATACCTGCACTCACCTGCCTCCCTCTCTGTCCCTCCAGCTGAAGCGAGACAGAGAGCAGAAGTCCAAAGCCAAAGCAAAAGGAGGAGGAGAAGAGGAAGGCGGGGAATTTGATGACTTGGTGTCTGCTTTGCGGTCCGGAGAGGTGTTTGATAAAGATCTGTCAAAGATGAAACAGAACCGACGGAAACACCAGAAACAGAACTTGGCCTACAACAGCCGAGAGAGACCAGTCACTAAACTAAACTATTAACAGTACGGGCAGTGGACAGCAACAGCTACTGTTCATGGCTGTCTTTCACATCTTATAGAGATGTGGAGATGTCTGTTGATGAATGCACCTTTTACACATAGAGATTTAAGGGAATACAAAAGAAAGAGAACCAACGTGAATTAGGAGTTTTGGGAGCATTTGTAACACTGACCTGCAAGCCCAAGGAGAACATGGGAAACCATGGACAGCAGAGTCTGCTGGTTTGCATTCCAACCATACACCACAGCAGATTATTTCACTATTTCTATGGCTGAGGGTGTGCTCATTTGTAAGATTACATGGACACCAAGACTGGGATCATGGGGTCCCAAATGGCTACAATGCAAATCATAGCTGCAATCTTGTAGGTTTGAATTCCGTCCACATCAAGACGCTCTTCCTTCCAATCTGCGCCGTCTCTCTCCACTGTCAACCATTAAATAAAGGCAAAAATGCCAAAAAAGAATTGACGCTATAGCATAGATTAATGTGCAACATGGAACACAAAGGCCTACTATGTGTGTCCACAGACCATTAGATTAATTGGTGGTAGGTCTGTATTTCACTGATATTTACAGACCAGTAGTGGTCCACCACCACCGAAGGTTGAGAAAGACTAAAGTAGATCTAGTCTTCCTCCTAGTTTGGAGTTTATAGAACAGAGTTAGGGTTTGGCCATCAAGAAACTCTATTGCAAGAAACGCTATTCTAGCTAATTATCCATTAACATACAATACATTCCTTAGTATTTCTACAGTCATCCATTTCTTGGACAGGAGAGGAGAGCTTACTAGTTTACTAATTTTAATTTGCACACTGTTGTAATGTAATGGTAATGCTTGCAAATTGTATACTTTGTTCTGCTCCACAGCTGTGATTGTATAGCAGTCAAAATGAATAAAAACATAACTGCTTCAAACCAGACAGATGGTACTCAGTAGAGTGCAGATCCCTGCCAGCACTATGCAGTTCTCTGGACCTGCCATTTGTCAGTTCTTACTTTCCATGCTTTTAACTGAAGGTAATGTTTTTTGTTGAATAAATTCAAGTAAAAGTTATGTGTTTGTGGTTGATTTGGGAATATTTCTGTTGCTGGAGTTTATGCACCTTTTAATTAACTAACCTCACCTGCTGAATTTCCTTATGGCCAGTTGGTCCTGATCTTTTGTGCTTTGCTTTTGCAACCTGCCCCTAGATTTTAACTTGCTATTTATTCACTGAAATAAAATGCACAATTTTTGTAAACTCTGATGTTAGTCTCCACTTTATGTTTCGGCCCACAAGCTGGAGTCTTAACATAAATGAGGGTTTTCTTTTAATCTTTTTACCTTGTGCCTGGGATAATACTGAAGGGCGTTTCTGTGACCTGTGCTGTGTGTTGGGATTTTCAGTTGCTGGTGTTGTTGTGAATGGTGTGGCTTGTGGTAGGCCCTTTAGTGCGTAGTAGACTCTGGTCTTCTTCAGTGCAAGTAAGTTATGTAGCATTCGTGGATGCCTAGAGATGAATGATTATGAGGTGAGACTACTGTATATTTGTATGATGTGACCTTTAGTGGTTTGGTGCAGCAGCTCTGTCTCACAGGAGTTTGTGCAGTTGTCTCAAAATTTAATTGACACATTCATCCGTTTTTTTATGCATATGAACACAATTTGTATCCATGAACATGAATTTGCCTTTGCATGCATATGGACACAAATTCAACTGGCATGAACACAAATTTGGCTAAAACCACTTGCAGAAGGGACTAGATTTTGATAGCTTTAGGCTCTTCAAAGACCGGATGCTGATGATAATGTTGTGATTCTGGGCTAAAATCACCAGAGGGCTGTACTCCAAAGCCAGCTCCACAGAAACAGACTTTCTCTGTGTGAGCTGGCTCGACAAAATCGAAAGCCCCAAGTCAACATAACTGGTATCACCACGGTGGTTATCAGCTGGGTTTGTGAAGCCCAGCTCTCTTCTCTGAGCGCGTTCATATTAAAAAGGGGGATTTGGTGCATCGTGTGACTCTTCCTGTGCGCAAAACGGACCAATCGTGTGCCACCTACTTCACTCAGGAGGAACAAACTGTCAATATGGAGAGCTACAAGGAGTGCAAAAAATTATTACTGTGGCTGCAAATAAGACCAGAGAAGAATGAGGCCAGAGAAAAATGTTGGCAGAAAATTGTGTGAATTTGTAAGTTATCTTCCAGTTTATATCTATTAATTTAACATTACACTCAAGAATTATATTTAGGACTCACACTATCCTATAAGGAAGGATACATGTAAATCACTGTAGTTTTGTCAATACCAAATGAAAAAAAATTAACTGATATAATTTTAGGCCTATGTATGATAGATTTCGATTTTTAACTGGTGTGTTATTAGATGCAGTACCAGCCCAGCAGTGTCAAGATATATATATATATATATATATATGTATGTATGTATGTATACTACACTACACAACACAAACTGTATATCAAACTGTATCATTAATATCATTTTTTGTTCCAATTTAAACCCCAGCCCTCTAAGCAAGAAGAGAGATGGTGTCAGGGGCACACACACACACACACACACACACACACACACACACACACACACACACACACAAATACACACATATATATATATATATATATATATACACACATCTATATATATAGATGTGTATATATATACATATACATCTGTGTACATAGGTGTATATATTTACACCTATACACCTATATACTTATTTATTTATTTATTTGTTTGTTTGTTTGTTTATTTCCACCCAACAATGGCCCTAATAAGCCATCACAAGCGAGTAGATCCGGAACACCGGCGTACACAACATACTCAACACAACCGAGCTGCATTCAAGAACACGCATCCCTCCTACTCCTATCAAACCGCACTTTTTCACTGGAGGACATGAAAAAATTACGACTCGTAGGGACACTTACTTCTGTCCTGTCATATGTTTTCCGTGGCCGGAGCTTCACTCATGTATAAATGTTGTTTTGAGCTGATTTTTCCTGCCGGCGTGACCGGGACGTTCGCCAGCGGTCCAGCCCCCAGATGTGTTGTTTTTTAACAGTTCGAGGAGGCGAACTGAGAGGAGCAGCCTGCTGCCCACTTCCTGGATTCACGGCAGCAAACAGAAACCATTGCGAAGGCTTGGCGAGAAGTCACAACAAAGACAGGCAGCGTCGTGTCGTTGTGCTCAGAGAACCGTGGGGTTTGAACAGCACCGAGGTGTCGGCCGTGGTCGCAGCGCGGAGTGCGGGGGAACATCAGCGGCCGCTGCCATGCTGGAGACTCCGGCCGCCTGTCCGTTTGAAGCCATCCGGCATGAAGACATCCAAGTTGAAGTGGTAAAGTGCCAGCGGCGCACAGCAGCCTGCCGTGCCGCGGCGTTTCCTTGCATATCCGCACCTTCAAAACACACTGACACGCTATAGGCACCGCAGCAGCTAGTTCAAACACAACTCTGTGTTGTCTCCATTTAAATGTAGAGTCAAGTCTCCAGGTATGAGAGGAAGTGAAGCCAGTCAGTGTCAGTGTGCGATACAGTGAGGTGTTGTTAAAGTAGCCCACATCTGAAACACTGGGGACACTGACAGGATGGAAGATGGCTTTCTGATTTGCTGCTGAAGGCGTGAAGAAATGTTCATCAAGTGAGGAAGGGCTCCATTGTGTAGCCCACAGGGGAGTGGGGCTGTTTGTGCTTGTGACCAAAACCAACCAGTAAATTCACTGTGGTAACTCTCCACTGTGCTCAGCCTGGTTTTTATTGCCATTCCAGGCAGCAGTTTCGCTTTTTATTTCTGTATGGAGCATATGTTGAGATCAGTGCTGTGCATAGACCTTTCTGGGGCCAGGGGTGGAAAAATAAAAAAGGCCACCCCCCTAGATAGATAGATAGATAGATAGATATAGTGTAGCAGCAGCTATGGTGTAATGGTCGATGCGGTGTGAGCGTTTGTTCAGTGTCGTACTTCACCTATCACGAAAATATTAGACAGCAGTGCCATTTTATTAAAGTCCTCATGAAAGGAGCTCATATGACTTCTACTTCCTGTAAAACAGGTTCTTAAACGGTGACATCATCCTGCACTAGTGCATGTAAATTAGAATTTCAGCCAATGAAACCTTCACAAATCTCTAAACATCCTCTCTCATCCACCTCATCCATTCATATAAAATTGTGTCTCTCCTGCAAACTGAGATCCTGTTTGTTTGCACTTGTGAATGAGCCTTTCCTGCACCATGGCCCACCCAAATATCCTGCTGCAGGAACTAGAGCAAATCAAGAAAGTAAGAGTCCATTTCATGGGCTCTTTAACTCTGTGCTAATGAAGCTCAGATATAAAAACAGGAGAACTTATGGCTTCATTCACTGAAACTCACTCCAAAGTAATATTTTGATTTAGTTCTCGCCATGAATTCAGTGACACCTTGCAGTCTGTGGAATTTGGGCTGAGCTGCAGCATCACAACAGACACGCAAACCTCCTCAGTTCCAGCTGGTTGACGAGACATGAAAACCAGCATCATGTTGTTTTCATCAACCAGCACAAATCACTGAATCGTGCAAAAAAGTCTACCTACGTGGTGTTGCATTGCCCTATGTGCAGGTACAGTTCTGGAGAGGAGCAGGAAGCCCCTGTGGCAGCCTCTGCAGGAGCCAAACATACCTGCAGTGTAGCTGTGGCAGTGTTTTGACAGAAAACTGAATGGTCTTGGTAACTGACTGAAGTGTCCCTCCGTATGGCACATTCACAGCACTGTTGTTGCCTGGGAAAAAATTGTGCCAGCAGCAGGAAGCATGTACAGATCGGCGATAGACTCCTGCCATCATTGCGCTTCTGTTTTACAGAATTTATGTTTTGTTTACTGTTGAATTGAAAACTTGCAAAGGTTACAAGTAAAAGGAGAGAAATATTTGTCAAGTAGCCTATTTAATTCAAAATGTAATAAGAAAGAGGCCTTTCCATGTGGTAATTTTTATATAACCTATTCATTCATTTAACTTAGAGAAAATATGCTATATTGCAATATATATTGTTATCAGGATATGAAATTACCTACATAGGGATATGAGAATTAGGTCATATCACACAGTCCTAACCCTACCCTAATTCGTCTTGTAGGGTAACAATATTGTCTGGACCCTGGTAAGATCAACCAGCTGTCCAGCAATGGGGCAACACCCGCTTTTTGGAAGTGAAAGAGCCAGAGCTCTTATGAGCACTGCAACAACATGTTACCTAATGTTTTACCAGCTAACGTTGCTGATAGCTCACTTGCTAAAATTTTTTTCACTTTGGAGAATAGCAGTAGAGGAGTTGCTGTGAGAAAATCCATGCCTGACCATGTCTGGCTAGTTAAACAGGCCCCAGCTCCGTCTACCAGCTGAAAGTTCTTTGCCAGCCTTTTCCTCATCTGATCGAACATCAGCTTGGTAAAATAATCCTGGGTAAAATGGTGGATTTAATAGCTAAGAGGTATTTTTCCTGACTATTGTCTGGTGAGCATAGTGGAGGATAACAGGCACAGCCGAGGAGTCAATCAAACGGGGGGCAGGAAGAATAAAAGTGCTCTGATTGGATCGCTCTATTCCTTCATCTGAAAGTGACTTTGCATCCCTCTCTCTGCATAGAAAGGGCTTAAATTCTCACAGTCTCATGGTTTTTACACCCAATGATGATAATAAAACCCATTTTAATGAGAAATTACATCTTTTAGTTTCCTATCCTTTTATGTCAAATCTGGGGGGAAAATCATAACCCTAAAGGCCTATGGTATTTTGTGGTCATTTATTACGCTGCTGAAATATTCATTTGCATTGAGATATTGTTTTCCTTTCTCCAGGTTGTTGGCAGAGGCACATTTGGAGTTGTGTTCAAGGCCAAATGGAAAGGCAAGGACGTAGCAGTCAAGACTATTGAGAGTGAGAATGAAAAGAATGCTTTCTTTGTCGAGGTACTGCCGTCACTCTTTGCAGTCATGTTTATTAGCATGTTTAGCAGACTTGGAGGTCAGCCTCATGACGTAATGCAGACCACATGCTGCACCTATTGTCTTAAAAATAGTTTATAATATCTCAAATCAGTGTGTGGGTGTGTTTGTGTGTGTGTATGTATGTTTATATGTATATATGTATGTGTGCATGTATGTGTGTGTAAATATTTCATTCATTCAGTTGGCAAGGGTCTGAAAACAATACATTCAATATTTCAACATGTTACATAATTGCCATTTCATCATCACTGCTTAACACCCCGTCAACCAGTTGAACCAAGTTGAATCTGTGTGTGTCCTGCATGTAATCATTATCATTGTGTATTATTATTTTTAGGCTCTAATTAATTTCAATTAATATCAGGACTCAAGAATGTCTGTGGTCCAGTAACCTCCAACAAAGAGGTTATTGGCGTAAGGTTATGGTCATACATGTATGACCATAACCTTACAACAGAGCAGTCGGCAGATGTTTACTGTACATAGGGCAGCCATGCAACAGCAAAATTAATTTCATGTATTATTTACACTGGTAGGGGTAGAGTAATTCTAAAGAAAAATAATGTTATCAAGATACAAATGTAACAAAATGCAGTACATATAGTATGAATGAAACAATAGAACAATTATTAATTATTAATTATTAATATATGCAGAATGTTACAATGAGGGATATGTGAAAATGGAAGAAGCGAGTATGTAAATATATAATGATATGAATGATGTGCAAAAGTGCATCGTGTGCCTTGTCATGATTTGTTTGTGCAGGAATAACTTTTCCATCTGTTTTATTTTTGTCTCTCGCAGCTCCGCCAGCTGTCCCGGGTTAACCACCCCAACATTGTTAAGCTCTACGGCTCATGTGACAATCCAGTAAGTGGACAGACAGGCCCGGTAATGTTGGAGCTGATATCTCTTGTGTTCTCACATATCAGTGCGCTTCTCTCGTGATGCAAAGATTGACTTGTGGTGCTTTTCGATGACGTTGCTTCTCTGGGGAGTTATCAAAAAGCTCTCTGGAAAATGTAGGAAAGCAGAAACTGAAGTCCACAGGAAGTACATGACAACACTGCATCACAAAAGCCCCTTGCAGTGCTTGCATGCTCTTTCTGTGTTTTTCGTCTGTTGACTCTAAAGGTCCTTACTTCCCTCAAGTGGAAATAATCTATTGTGGAACATCATGATTAAAGAGGTGGCTTCGTCATGTGATATGGTTATTTACTGTATGCTTAGCATCTTGGATGGGTGAAGAGTAAGAATGGATGAATTTGGATGGCGTTAGAGCTGACCTACGCCTCTTTAGCATGGAACGGTGTACATTGTAGGACATCCTCCGACCTAAGATGGCATCATGCTTCAGGTCTCAGGAAAACCTTCATCAAGTCTCGTCAAGGTGTAGTATAGCTGGACATCAGACAGAACGTCCTCACATCAGAGTCCCTCAGACAAAACTCCCTTTGCCTGATGTCTGGTTACACTAGACCTGAGTTTTACCTGAGACCTGAGGCCTGTTCAGGTCAACACTGTTTTGTTTGAGGATGTTTTAAGATGTATACTGCTGCATGGTCAGTTGGATAAAGCAAACAGGTCAGGATGTGTTTTTAATGCACAGTATCATGGTTTGTGTTCCAGGTCTGTCTGGTCATGGAGTATGCAGAGGATGGATCTCTATACAATGGTAAGGCAGGTTATTACATTAATTAGACAGGACCATACTGTATAGACCTATACATATCAATAATTTTTTTTCCACATCTCTGTATTGCACTGATGTCAAAATGTCAAGGTTTTATCAGCGTTGTTTTGTATTGTCTAGCAACTGTTTCCATGCAATTTCATTTACTAGATGGATTTTCCACAATGTTTAAAAGCTCCTTTTAATTTAATGTTTTGTTATGCCATTCCATCTTGCTTTCATTTTCCATCTTGGGTTTCTTTTGTGTCCTGGCTTTATATTTTGCATTCCTCCTTCTCCCTGTCATGAATTTGTTCATGCTTTAAAGACAGAATAATGAAATAGAGTAAGTGAATCATAAACTTATTCATCCTTTAAAAACAGAATAACAACATAGATTTAGTAATCGCATGATTCAATGCTCATTTAATTAGTGGATAATAATTAACCACTGAACCTGTATGTGATTATTCACATGGCACACTCGAGGCTCCAAAAAAAAACAAAAAACAAAAAAAAAAACAGATTTGGACAAAATGAATGAGATCTGGCAGCATAACCTGACAATGAAGGATTAGTTGGCCAATCATGATCTTTTCTTTTTGGTAGACGTGATTTTTTTTTTTCTGTCTCGCTGACAGGAAGCTGATTTATTGTGGAAATTATGTTTGAGACATGTTATAATTTTGGCAAGATTTCGAAGGTTTGCTTAAAATGTCATTAAAAGGTGGCTGGAATCATAGCTGGCAATGTGTCTTTGTGTCCCACACTTCCCGATGTGTCTCTCACACCCAGTCCTGCATGGTGCTGAGCCGCTGCCCCACTACACAGCATCCCACGCCATGAGCTGGTGTCTGCAGTGTGCCAAAGGTGTGGCCTATCTGCATGCCATGAAGCCCAAGGCCCTCATACACCGGGACCTCAAGCCACCCAAGTACGCTGCTTTCTACTGAACCTCATGTTTAGAGAGTTGAGGGTACACAATTTGATCGTTATATCTCTACAGACATTATTTTCAGTGATATAATTGTAACATGAACTTGACATTTTGAAGGTAATGAGGGATTAAGCTGCAAAAGATGCAAAAATGCCTGCCTTCCATCATTCCTTACAGAAAAATTCCAACCCCTACTTCTCTTTCACTAATGGGTTTAATTTAAAAGAAAAAAATAGATGACCTTAAAGCTCTTGGAAAGAAGCCCTATCTCTTGCAAAATTCTGTATTTTTAATTAACCAGAGTTGGTCTGACCACCTTTTCATGTGGACATAAATCTTTACTCCTGAAATGTATTTTATGTGTGGTGATTTGTGATATCAGACTGATGAAGATAGGATCTTTGAGGGAGGGGGGGAAATTGAAGTTTAAGATACAGTTGATTTTTGATCATGTGATATGTTTTCTCTGGATGATAGTCATAGTTTATCCTCTCTCTGTTTGCCACCACATCACTGATGCTTCAGTCTGTTGCTTGTGTCGGGTGGCACAGTGCTGAAGATCTGTGACTTTGGAACAGCTTGTGACATCCAGACTCATATGACCAACACTAAGGGCAGTGCAGCCTGGATGGCACCAGAGGTGTTTGAAGGTGAGTCGTGAACGAGGCCTCCACTTCTCACTCAGTAGCTCAAAAACACAGAGTTACAGTTGTACTAATTATATGATATGGGTCATAAACATGATTAATATTTGTTTTTTAGGATTTGTCTCAACCTTTTTCTTTGTAATCTTGACATATATCGGAGTATTTTAAACAGAGTGGTCAAAGTACAGTATGTGAATGGCTGAGTCATTCTGCAGATAAACTTATCTAGATTTCACATCAGTTGGGTGAGAGGCTCATAAATCACCAGTGCAGCAACAGAAAAAAGCCTATTCAAACGTTTTCGCTGAATGTCTGGCAGTTTCACCACATTTTCAAGTTGAGCTCAGAGACAGAGAAAGTAATCCAAGTGATCCAACAGGAGCCTTGTGACAGAAAATGTGTCTCGCATTTCCATCCAAAATACACTTTTCTGCCTCAACTAAATGTAAAGAATCTTCTTAGTACCGGTGACTACAGTTGCATCAAACTGAAATGAACTGGAGTTACATTTGCATAAAATGGTCAAAGAAATGTAGCTTAAAATGTTTTTTCAGAGTGGGAAGTTGACCGATGACGTATGTGGTTTCCACAGGCAGTAACTACAGTGAGAAGTGTGACGTGTTCAGCTGGGGCATCATCCTCTGGGAGGTCATCACCCGCAAGAAACCCTTCGACGAGATCGGGGGCTCAGCGTTCTGCATCATGTGGGCCGTCCACAGAGGTCGGCACCCTCAAAACCCAGATCTGTTTCTTATTTCTTATCTTTTTTTAACTTAAAACTAAAGGGTTCCCACTGAGTGTTGGAATTTAGAGATCTGACATTCAGAAATGTGAGGTCATGGAATGCTAGGGAATGTAATAAATGGGTGTCTAGAGGAACAGAAAATGGAAAGAAGAAATGAATGAAACTAAAGCTGTGTCCCAATTCAGGGTCTGCATCCTTCAAAGTCCGCATTTGAAGGCCAGTTACGTCACAACACTGCGCGAAGGCCTGTCCCAATTCATCCAAAGTCGAAGGATCCTTCAAATTCGCACTTCAAATGCGTCCTCCTTTTCAGCTGTTGGTAGCCGATTCGGAGGATGCACCGCGACTATCCTTCTCGGGCTGCCGTATCCCAAGATGCTTTGCGTGCTGCTGCTCAGTCTAAAAAAATTAACTGAAATGGCTACGGCGGCATCTAAATTTAGATTACGCTATTATAAAATATTCGGTTTTTACTCATTTGAACATCCAACGCCATATACACTACTCACAAAAAGTTAGGGATATTTGGCTTTCGGGTGAAATTTACGGAAAATGTAAAAAGTTCACGCTATAGTGATATTATATCATGAAAGTAGGGCATTGAAGTTGAAGCATACACTGGTGATTTCCTCATCTCAAACAATTTCTTGAAACAAAAGCCAACAACAGTGGTGGATATACCACAACAAAAAATGTCACTGTCTTAATAACTTGTCATGTGCCCTTGAGCATCAATTACAGCTTGACAACGACGTCTCATGCTGTTCACAAGTCGACTTATTGTCTGCTGAGGCATGGCATCCCACTCTTCTTGAAGGGCGGCCCTCAGGACATTGAGGTTCTGGGGTACAGAGCTCCGAGCCTCTACACGGCGACTCAGCTGATCCCATAGGTTTTCTATGGGATTCAGGTCTGGAGAAAGTGCAGGCCACTCCATTTGACGTACCCCAGTCTCCAGCAGCCGTTCCCTAATGATGCGACCTCGATGAGCTGGAGCATTGTCGTCCATGAAGATGAAATTAGGCCTGTGTTGTTCATGCAGGGGCACAATGACTGGATTAATGATGTTATTCAGGTAGTATGGGCTTGTCACTGTACCATTCACAAAGTGTAGGGCAGTTCTGTACTGACTAGACACACCTGCCCACACAGTAACACCACCACCACCAAAGGCTCATCTGGTGACAACAGTGGCTGATGCATAGTGCTCTCCTTGACGTCTCCAACATCGTTGGCGGCCATCATTTCTGTTCAACATGAATTGGCTTTCATCAGAGAACAGCACTGAGGCCCACTGGTCCCTCGTCCAGCAGTGTGGGATGTGGCCAAAGGACGTCCACTTCTATGCCTTTCTGTGACTCTTCCAGTCTCTCTGTATCTCTGTTGCAACCTGCTGATGACACTCTGTGACACTCTAAGCTCAGTGGCCACTTCCGTCTGAGAACATCCTGTTTGAAGCCTCGCAATGGCGAGGTGCTGCTGATCAATTGTTAGGTGTCGTCTTGGTCTCATGATGTCAAAATGTGAACAGCATGATGAGGAGGACTGTTTAAATACCAATTCTAATTGAACCAGGAAATTTATTGGTCGATTCATGGTTCAAACACCTGTTGTGAATTTTGCCGTTAAGCTCCTTGTTAGAGAACAGCAACTTGTGCAAAAGGTACTGAAACACTGAACAGCTGGACATGTTGTAGCGATAGGTTATCATAATAACTATCACTACCGAAGATGATTCACACTCCCCGCTGTCATTAACGGAAGGCACACACACACACACACACACACACACCCACCTCCATTCATGAGCCCCACCTTCATTCACGAGCCCCGCTGTCATGAACACACCTCCATTAATGAGCCAATGGCGGCCGTCCTTCCCGTTTTAAAAGCCGGGGGAAATTCAAAATGGGCGACTCACAGTATAACGGAGGAAGAGGTGAGGCCGTCCTGCCGAAATACTGAGCAGCGTTTCTTGCGTCTCCAGTTTTTTTTCTCCTCGCGAAAGTCCGCGTATGTTTCCGGAGTGTCCGTCGTGAGAAAAGACCCGGGTGGAACAGAATCCCTGGAAGCTGGCGGATCGCTACACACGTCTATTACCAGCGGATGTACAGAGGGAGAAACACACGGACGGGACTGACGTTACGCACGGACGGGACTGACTGGACTGGACTGGACTGGACTGGGCTGGGAGGTAACTCCGGTGAATCCGGGGGTTTATTTCTGTTGCCTTTTTCTCTTTCATTATTTTTTGTTTGTAACGAACTGAACTGAACTGAACTGAGCTGAATTTATTTATTTATTTTTTTGAAATTGGGAATGAGTTGAACTGATTTACAGAAAGAGACTGTGTGAGGATTTTTGGTTGGGGGATTGGAAATTGTGGACTGGATTGTTGTTTTTCTGGATTGGACTGGCGGTTGATTTCTTTGTTGGTTTTTTTTCTGTGTGCTGCTGCCTTTGCTGTGCTGGTTTATTGGTTGATTTTTTGCCTGTGTTTTGCCGCAATATATTTTGATTTGAATTGAAAATTCCTGGTGGTGTTGTTGTGTTGTTTGGATTGTTTGGCTTTGGGTTCTGTTCTTTTATGGGTTCAAAAAAGGGGTTTTATTTCTTTTCCTCATTTTTTTGGACCTTATGTACGGGGACGACCTGAACAAAGAAAAAAAATACTGACTCACACCCTGATCAAGTATTGTTAGGCGCTGACCTAACTGGCACCCCAAAAACGCAGTCGTACCGTTACATAAAAAAATGGCACCCCAGATGGGACCTGCAAAAACATTCTAAAAGGACAAAAACCTAAAAGCTGAAACATTGTGTGCAATTCCAAACAATTACCCTGCAAATAAACGGAGATCTCTCAAAAGTACTCTGGAGAAAAATAACACGTTTATTCAAACTCAAGGAAAGGAAACACTGGAAATAATTCACATGCAATATGGCTTCTTCTCCTTCTGGCCCCCTGCTGGACATTCCCAATACTGTGGCTCAGTCAACCCAAATGCATCCACTGGAGGGTCTATCACCGGAAAAAAGTGAACAAGCTCAAAATTACTCTCTCTTGGATTTGGATTTCTTTGAGAATATGGAACCAGGACCCAGTCAGACACTAACCCCCCCTCTGCGCCCACCCACGGAGGACTCAACCTTGAGGGATTTGTCGCAGGCAGTAGAAGGGTTGCGTGTCTCACAATTTAATGCGGAGAAAATGGTTGGAAGTAGCTTTCAGCAACTGAAAGAGGAACAAAAACAATATACAGAACAAATAACAGCAATTGAAGGCAAACTCACTCACACCATGGCTACGCTGTGTGAACAAACGCAACGCAAAATGCAAGAGGAAATGACTAAACAACTAGATTACCTCAGAACGCAGTTCACAGCCACCCTGAATTGGAAGCTGAAACAACAACAGGCTGAAGTGGTGCGGGATATTAGCTCTGTTTTGTCCCCTATGGTGCAAAGTGTGGGAGATATTGAAGTTAAGCTGTCGACATGTCTACATAATCTGGACACTATGAACACAGAAGTCATGGCAATAAAACATCAATCCTTACCTTCACACACTGCTTCGCTAGTCGACACTGCTGCTCAAACCACTCCACGTACAAGCTCTCCTGTGGCGGCTGGACAGCTACCGCATCCCAACCTTCAGTCCATATTACACCCTAACATCGAGGTACCAACTGTCAGCATGCAAGGAGACATGAGGGGGAGAGGTACTGGAAAGACACCCATTAATCTCCAATTCCCCACATTTGGACAACGTGAGGATACCTCAGATCCATTACTGTATTTGGAAAAATGCCAAGATTTTCTTGCACTTAACCCGCTTTCAGATGAGGAGCTCATTGCTACTCTCAGAAATGTGTTGCATGGAACAGCCAGAGACTGGTGGGATGTTGTGCGCCGGGAGACCACCAATTGGGCAGATTTTGCAACAAAATTTACTGCAGCATTCCTCTCAGAGGATTATGAAGATGAATTAGCCGAGAGGGTTCGCACTCGAGTTCAAGGTGAAGGGGAGAACTTCAGGGATTTTGCTTACATGTACAGGTCTTTGTGTCGGCGTTGGAAGGCTGACATCAGAGAGGAGGAAGTCATTAAACTCATTCTCAAGAACAGCAATCCAAAATTAGCCAGCCAGCTCCGGAGCAGTGGGGTACACACTGTGGATGGGTTGGTCCGGCTGGGCCAACAGCTGGAGAAAGACAGGGATAACCAACGCATCTATGAGCAAAGACGGCAATCTCTGAACCGACCACAAACCCGTCAGGATAATTCCTCCAAGCCCACCCCACCTGGTGATGTAACAATTCCCCCTCAACCAACCCCCACGGCTCCCTCCAAATCTCCGGGTTTGTTCTGCTGGCGTTGCAAGGGAGCCCATGCTCCATCTTCGTGCCAATATGCTGATAATGGAAAGAAAGGAAAGGGGAATCACCATTTCTCTGGACCTCGGACACATCCTACTGTTAACACCATGACGCAATCAAGTCTGCACACCATAAAGTCTGACAATCCTCTGACTTTAAGTCACCATAACTCTGCTTCTGCTGCTTCACCTGCTTCTGCTGTTTCACCTCCACTCCAACTGTCTTCAAACCGTTCACCACTCCAGTTGGTGGTACCATTGGCAATGGGACCCTGGACAGGAAGGGCCATTGTGGACACTGGCTCATCCTTCACTCTGCTGAATCAGGATCTATGGACAGCAATTAAGGACACTTGGAGATACAATATGAACCCCTGGACTAAGGGCCCCATATACTTGGCAGATGGAGAACCTAAACAACCATTAGGCGAGTGTATGGTGAATTACTCACTTCATGGCAAAACCTGGACTCAATCTACTGCTGTGCTTCACTCAAACACCTTGGCCTTTCCCTGTGTGCTTGGACTGGATTTCCTCTTTCAGAGTGGCATGAAATTGGATATTGCCAATAACACTTATTGGTTCAAAGCAAATGAACAGGAACAATTTCATTTCTTGACTGACAGCTCAAATGAACAAGAACTAACCCAATACTGTGCATTCTTCTCTGCTGTGGCTCCCTCTGGCCTCTCTCCACCGTCAACTGACACTGACACTCTCTCTGAACTGTTCGGACAAGCAATACAGGATGTTCACCTGGATCAGGATGGGAAATCACAGTTGTTGGTACAACTTCAGCACAATATGGATGTCTGCACCACAAAGTTGGGTCATACTAGCCTCCTTCAGCACAAGATTTTTGTGACACAAGAGGTACCGATCAGACAAAAACCCTACCGTGTGTCCCCAGTAAAACTTGAGGCAATGAAGAGGCTGATCGACAAAATGTTGTGTGATGACATCATTGAGCCATCATCTTCCGCTTGGGCAGCTCCAGTTGTCCTGATTCCCAAAAAGACAGGTGTGGACCCCAGGTTCTGTGTTGACTTCCGGAAACTGAACTCAGTGACAATGGATGATGCATATCCACTCCCGACAATACAGGAGATCCTGGATTCTCTGGGCGGGGCCAAGATTTTCACCACCCTGGATCTCAACTCCGGATATTGGCAGGTCAGCATGGATGCTGAGAGCAGAGAGAAAACTGCCTTTGTCTGTGCTTTTGGGTTGTATCAATTCAAGGTCATGCCTTTCGGGTTGAAAAATGCCCCAGCAACCTTTCAGCGCCTTATGGAGTTGGCACTCGGAGAGCTCAGAGGAAGGATCTGCTTTGTGTACCTGGATGATATAATCATTTATTCATACAACATCCAGCAACATTTTCAGGATATTCAGGCAGTGCTCGACAAACTCAGGCAAGTGAACCTCACCGTCAACATGAGCAAGAGTCACTTCTTCCGGGAATCCCTCAAGTTCCTGGGGCATGTGGTTTCTGCTGCTGGAGTTCAGGTGGACCCTGAGAAGACCAAGGCAGTGGAAGAATATCCAGTGCCTAAAAACTTAAAATCTCTGCAGAGGTTCCTTGGTATGGCAGGATGGTACCACAGATTTGTGCCAAATTTCTCTCAAATAGCAGAGCCCCTAAATGCCATGAAGAGGAAGAATACCAAGTTCAAGTGGACCACAGAATGCCAAAATGCCTTTGAAATCCTCAAACAACGTCTAATGACAACTCCTGTACTGGGTCACCCAAACCTCAATTTACCTTTTGTGGTATATACCGATGCCAGCGAAGTTGGCCTCGGTGCCGTGCTTGTGCAGCAAACGGGATTGGGGACTGAGGAAGTGTTGGCCTTCGCCAGTAGGAGCCTGAATAACGCAGAAAGAAATTACTCCACCACTGAACTGGAGTGTTTGGCTGTTGTGTGGGCGGTGGAAAAGTGGAGATATTACCTCGAAGGACGATTCTTCACGGTGGTGACAGACCACTCTTCACTCGTCTGGGTTTTCAAAACCCAAAAACCGAACACCAGACTGATTCGGTGGGCCCTCCGTCTACAGGAGTTCACTTTTGCTGTGGAGTATAGGAAAGGGAAATACAACACTGTTCCAGACGCCCTTTCCAGAACCCCCGGCGAAGTGGCTGACCTCTCCCAACCGGTCTGTGCAACCCTGCTGGTCAACCCCCCGCCTGTCACAATAAAAGACCTACCACTCTCAGATGATGTCATCTGGAAGGCTCAGCAGCATGATCCTCATATCCAGGAGCTCTACCAGTCGATCCTGCAAAAAGGGGACGTGGCGGTGAATGCATCCACCAAATTCACTATCTTGGAGGATATGGTCTACAGAGTATTAACACTGACCCATAAAACCATCTACCAGCTGTACATTCCTGAGCCCTGCCGTCATCAACTCCTGCAAAGGTTCCACGAAGACCCCCTTGCTGGTCATCTCGGACGATATAAAACCTATAAAAGGATGTGTTCTTTGGTGTACTGGCCTGGTCTGAGTCTGGCAGTCAAACAGCATGTCAGAAACTGTACAGTATGTCAAGCTTACAAGCCTGAAAGCCGGAAAATGGCCGGAAAACTCCAGCAAACCATTGTTCAGAACCCATGGGAGATGGTTGGTGTCGACCTGATGGGCCCGTTCCCCAGGAGTTCAAACAGGAACATATACCTCCTCGTGTTTGTGGACTACTTCTCCCGGTGGGTCGAGCTCTTTCCCCTGAGGAAAGCAACAGCAGAGTCAGTGACAAAAATTCTTGTCCAGGACATCTTAACACGTTGGGGGGTTCCCGACTACCTCCTCTCTGACCAAGGACCCCAGTTTGTTGCCAGCCTTTTTGAACAGACCTGCAGAGAATGGAACCTTAAACATAAAATGACCACAGCCTACCATCCACAAACCAATCTCACTGAAAGAATAAACAGGACTCTCAAGACCATGATAGCTTCCTACGTAGGAAATAACCACAAACAATGGGATAAACACTTACCTGAATTCCGGTTTGCCCTCAACTCAGCTGTCAACGAGTCTACTGGAGTGACCCCAGCTGAACTGAACCTGCTGAGACCTCTACGGGGACCCTTGGAGGCAATGTTGCTGCCACGATTACCACCACCAGATTCTTTGTCCTACCCAAAAATTGCTCAGCTGAGTGAGATGCAGGGATTTGTAGAAAAAAACTTGCACAAAGCACGAATCAGACAAAAGAGAAACTATGACAAAAACAGACGAGAGATGGAGTTTGAGGAAAAAGCTCGAGTGTGGTTGCGTGCTCACCCACTTTCTAGAGCAGACAAGTCTTTTGCTGCCAAGCTGGCCCCAAAATGGCAAGGACCGTACAGAGTCGTCCAGAAAAAAGGCCCAGTCAATTATGAAGTTGTGCTGGAAGACACGGGTGAGGACCTCAAAACAGTTCACATATCTCGACTAAAACCCTGCTATCCCACTGCTGAAGAAGTAGAGCAGCAAGAACGTCAGCGCCTCTTGGACCTGTTTGAGGAGGAGAGTGATGATGAGGAATTCAAAGGATTTCCATCTACTGCCACCAACTCAAACACTTCAGCAACTGTCATGAAAAATTCACAGCAAGATATCAGTCAACAGCAGAGAAACCGTGTGCTGAGAATTTTCCAGGAGGAGAGTGAGGATGAAGATTTCCTTGGTTTCACCGACCCCTAAAAAAAAAAAAAAAAAAAAAAAAAAACACCCCGCAGGTTAGTTTTCCCAAGGGGGGGGGAATGTAGCGATAGGTTATCATAATAACTATCACTACCGAAGATGATTCACACTCCCCGCTGTCATTAACGGAAGGCACACACACACACACACACACACACACACACACACACCCACCTCCATTCATGAGCCCCACCTTCATTCACGAGCCCCGCTGTCATGAACACACCTCCATTAATGAGCCAATGGCGGCCGTCCTTCCCGTTTTAAAAGCCGGGGGAAATTCAAAATGGGCGACTCACAGTATAACGGAGGAAGAGGTGAGGCCGTCCTGCCGAAATACTGAGCAGCGTTTCTTGCGTCTCCAGTTTTTTTTCTCCTCGCGAAAGTCCGCGTATGTTTCCGGAGTGTCCGTCGTGAGAAAAGACCCGGGTGGAACAGAATCCCTGGAAGCTGGCGGATCGCTACACACGTCTATTACCAGCGGATGTACAGAGGGAGAAACACACGGACGGGACTGACGTTACGCACGGACGGGACTGACTGGACTGGACTGGACTGGACTGGGCTGGGAGGTAACTCCGGTGAATCCGGGGGTTTATTTCTGTTGCCTTTTTCTCTTTCATTATTTTTTGTTTGTAACGAACTGAACTGAACTGAACTGAGCTGAATTTATTTATTTATTTTTTTGAAATTGGGAATGAGTTGAACTGATTTACAGAAAGAGACTGTGTGAGGATTTTTGGTTGGGGGGATTGGAAATTGTGGACTGGATTGTTGTTTTTCTGGATTGGACTGGCGGTTGATTTCTTTGTTGGTTTTTTTTCTGTGTGCTGCTGCCTTTGCTGTGCTGGTTTATTGGTTGATTTTTTGCCTGTGTTTTGCCGCAATATATTTTGATTTGAATTGAAAATTCCTGGTGGTGTTGTTGTGTTGTTTGGATTGTTTGGCTTTGGGTTCTGTTCTTTTATGGGTTCAAAAAAGGGGTTTTATTTCTTTTCCTCATTTTTTTGGACCTTATGTACGGGGACGACCTGAACAAAGAAAAAAAATACTGACTCACACCCTGATCAAGTATTGTTAGGCGCTGACCTAACTGGCACCCCAAAAACGCAGTCGTACCGTTACAATGTGCATTCAAAAGTTTACAGAAGGTCACATTAAGTTCATCTGTAAAGGTTATAATGCATTATAGGTTCATCCTGAAATTTCACCCGAAAGCCGAATATCCCTAACTTTTTGTGAGTAGTGTATTTTAAACCAAAACCCCTCCATTCCTGTCTTGTCTGACAGAAAGAAACGTTATGTTTCTGTCTCCGGAGTTTGTTGTCAATGGAACGGCGGTTACCCGACCAGGAAATATTCCGAAGGCTAGACCGTCCCATTTGGTTGACGGGGAGGACGCTTCGTCCGAAGTCCAGGTCCTCCGAATGCCGCGGACTTCAGGGAACCCGGACTTCGAAGGATGCAGACCCTGAATTGGGACACAGCTTAAGACAGAAGAAAATATGAGAGCACTTAATGGAACTGGCCTGACTTGTAGGTAATGGGAAATTATGGAAAAGGCAAATCCCTACAGATGTTATGTAACTAACTAGTGCTAATTATTAATTTTATGTTGTATTAGGAACATGGAAAGCGAAAAAAAAAAAAAAAAAAAACATTTTGACACCACTTAGAGAGAAAACACAGTATCTTGCTCAATCTCTATAAAGTCATAAGGTTATAAATATGCAAAAAAAAAAAAAAAAAAACAGAATTCATTTTTAAAAAATTAGTCTACATTTGAAATTTGTTGTGTTAAATTTCTGAATGACCTTGATACCAGTGGATGACCTTAGTGAATTATACATTCAAACTGGGTTCAACAATATGGACATTATCATGGTAAAAATCACAATATCATAAGCATATGAACTTTGAGAAGATATTGCTATAACTTTGGTCTTGTCAGACTGGGTATGGAAGCACTCGCATAAACCATTTTTGTCTTGCCCTGCTGTTTGCTCTCCTGTAACACTGCATCTTTTAGGAGTGTTGTCCTCAGCACAGCTCTGTCCCAGTTTAGCGTTCCGGTCCACAGACTGACCAGCCGGCTGTGTGTTGCAGGCACTCGGCCGCCTCTGATCAAAGATCTCCCAGAGCCCATAGAGGTCCTGATGACCCGCTGCTGGGACAAAGAGCCCTGCCAGAGACCGTCCATGGAGGAGGTGAAGAACACCATGAGCAGTCTCATGAAGGTACATGGACCCATGGGTTGGGAACATTCAGACTAGTCCAGCAATGACACAGCTGTATTTGTTGGTTTGTCAGTGTTGCTGTGCAGTATTTGCCTGATATCAAGACTGAACTGTCAACTCGTTCAAATCACTAGAGACCGATGTGTCTGCCTTTGTCTAAAATCATTTTAAAGTCAACACTGATGCGTAGCCATGTCAACATACTGGTTTTGTCGGGGAGTTGAGGGGAGCGAAGTTAAAATGACACTGTTGGGTGATGTTGGAAAGACATGCCGTCTGTGTAAAATAAATTCGTTAATCAAGGGGGTATTTTATCATCCATTTTCACTTTAGCTAATGTGCTATCTGGTGGCACAGCTTCAATCAATCAAAACTTTTTAAAAACAAAGTGTGATTCACGGGTCCGGAATCAGGCTAGTGCAGCATGCTTTTCGAGGTGAAATGACTGCAGTGATGGTAAAATAGAGAATATCACAGTAGAATAACACAAAGCCAACACACTTGCACCTGTTTTCATGTGCTGGTGGGAGATATTTCTTCATCAGTGTTTCACTCACTGCACCATCTTCTGCTGCCTGAACCGCAAAGGTTTTAGCTCTGTTTGCTCAGGAAGAACAGCGCTTTAAGCCCAATGTAGAATTAAAGGGATAGTCCACCCATTTTGGAAAAAAAAAGGATTATTTCACTTCTCCCCTATTATATAGCTAGCTGTTATATAGGATGGTAGAGAATATCACAGAACAGCCAGTATCCAGTACTCCCTGTTACTGAGTGCTGGCCACAACAATAGATCAGCGGGCCAATAAACCCAGGTCATGGCTACATCCAGCATTATATAAACATCTTCAGCTTACATAAATAATAGGGCTACAAAATCATATCATTATCATAAATAATAAAGAATTTTTTTCACCGTCACCACCATAAGTACCTACCCTAATTGCTTCTATGCCCATGTTTAGATTAGATTCAACTTTATTGTCATTGCACATGTCACAAGTACAGAGCAACGAAATGCAGTTAGCATCCAACCAGAAGTGCTTAGCAGTGTATTAAATACAAATGTACAGTATATACACATTATATGATAAACATATTATACATATATATATATACATAGTGCAAATTAATAAATAACTGTTGCTGTAAAGTGCAGGTATGAAATGAATAATATAATGCTACAGGTATGTACAGAATAAACAGGTTGAAAAATATACAGTTGAGATTTATTAGTGGTGTCAAGAGATTAAAAAAATTGAGAGATTAATTAATTATGATCTGTAATTAATTGATCTAATTAATCTCTTTTTTAATCTCACCTAAAATTGCTGAGAAAAGCCCTCAACTTGAGGTATTTCCCTTTAAATTCATTACATTATTGTAGCAGATCAGTCCGATGCGGGTCGGGGGGACGACCCCTCTTTTTCAAGACCCTTTTTTGGAAAAAAAAAAAAATTATATGGACAAAATCTTGTTTGAATAAAAAAGCCACTGGTCGGCATCAGGCGGGCCGGCCGCGGCACCGGGTCTGGTCTGCCGGATCTGACAGGTGAGCGGCGCACACATAGCCTACCTGCCACATCAATTTTTGTTCATACGCGGCTGCAATGACTGCGCAATGCGGCCATTCGCCGGTAATCGCGGCATCAGGCGAGCCTACCTACTGGTTTACATATGCACAATACATGTGTATTTGCTTAGACCCCCAATATTAGACGAGGGCGTTTTTCAGGGCATTTTCAATGGAAAAAATATCGTCTTATATTCGGATGAATACGGTAATGTATTAACTTCGATCACGCAACCTTTTCTTCCACCTCCTCTCCTCTCCTCTCCTCCACAGTCAGACACACACACACACGAGTCGCGACACCCCCTCCTCAACATGCTGCCTGTTTACAATGGACTCGGACTGTTGGGGCGGGTGTTAATCAAAACAAACCAATTGGCCTGGCCTGTCTCTCTGACTTAAAAAAAAAAAAAAAGATCAGACTGGTGAGGCCAGCCGGACCGGACCGACAGCTGATTGACCTGTTTTAAAAGAAAAAAAAAAGAAGAAGAAAAAAAAGACCACTTCAGGGTGTCACTGACCATTGTTTTCCACCCCCAACAACTTAAGCACAGGAAGCCCAACGCCTACAAACCGATTTTATAAAAAGTAAAGTTAGAGATTAAAAATTAGATTAACTCGATTAAAAAACATAACGCGCTAAATATGACTGTAATTAATTAATATTAATTAACGCGATAATTTGACACCACTAAGATTTATATTATTATCATATTAGATTATATGATTTACACAGATCTTGATGATTGCAGTATGTACATGAGTGCAGAGAGGTATTGACAGTAGTGCAAGGAAGTAGTGGATAATAAGTAGTGGATAATAAGTCCGGTACAGTTACAGTATGTACAGTAGTGCAAGGAAGTATGTATGTTAAATTTTCTACTTGCTAGATGCTCCAAATGCTAACTTTTGGCCTCCTACCATTAAAGTGGACTTCACATGCAACTACTGTTCCTGTTATCAACATCTGGAAAGATGTGGTAACTTCTACACTCTCTGGATCACTCTGCTGTATCACTCAGCTGCTGCTACTGGCCCCAGGTGGCTCACTCTGTCAAATGCAGTGTAGGGGCTGGCTGAGGCTGTATGGTTGAGGTCGTATTTCTTTACAGCAATGATACTAGTGTCAAAAATGAACATGGCAATGATGAGGCTAAAATGCTATATGTTGCACCTTTTAATATATATATTTTTGAGAATCATTTTTATTGTGTGATACTTTAAATTTAAATTTTTCCCGCAGTACTTCCCAGGATCGGATGAACCACTCCAGCTGTCACGTCAGTCCTCTGCCAACAGAAGTGGCTCTTCATCAGCCGCAAGCACAGGTCAGTGCAACATCTTCAGCTAAACCGGCGCCTAATTATAGCTTCTGTTAAACTGCAAAGAGACATTTTGGTCTCATGGACAGTCAGTCACTCAGTTGCATTATTTATAGAAGAATTTTAACTGTGATTTTGTGTCAGCAGACAGGTTTGTACCAAACAAAATGCTATTCAAAACTAATGTATGATTCTTTATCTATTCAGTGATGATCTCAGCTTGTATAGCTTTTGTTAACAAATAATGTTGGTTTTCCATGCACTGCTGTAGTTCAACATTTCATAGATGTACTTCAGTTGCTTCAGTGTTTTTGACAAGTCAGTTAAAAGTGAATTTCATGCACTGCACATTGAAAGGTGTAATTTGAGGTACTTGTCTGACTTTCTCATACAGCCAATCAGCTTGCTTATGTTTTATCATTAATACTAGCTTACTTTGTAAGAATGTGCCAGTGCCATTTGACTTACATGATGTTATGTCCCAGTTTGCTTACAATGCAGCTTTAGGCCAGCAGATGGCAGTCCATCCTTGTTTTTTTTCTTATTAAACATGCACCATGTGATAACACAAGAAAGACAATATCCATTAACCAAATCCGCTACATATAAAAAGCATAACAATAAATAGCAATAAATAATTAGACAGTGAATTAAATAATATCACAGTATAACACCATTAAAAAATAATGCAAATACTAGGTAAGCACATACATAATTAGCAAAACAAAACTGACAAACAAGCACATAAAACAATAACAAGACAAATAGCATTCTGTTGCTTGAACAAAAGGTAGCTAGTTTATCTTGGCCTACAGCTGTGCTGGTCTAACAAGCACGTTGTTCTAAAACATGGTTCATCCATTTCTGTCTGGGCTTCTCAACAGATTATCTTCAGCTACTGTTTTCTCCAATTAATCATCATGTTTCATCAATGATTTAAACTAATCCAATGTTAGCACTAATTGTATTTGGCTTCTGAATATAAAGAACTTCCTTAATAGGTTCAAAATATGACAATTGATATCACCAACTTTTGAAATACTATCTCTAGCCACTTTTTGGCCTACAACCAGAAGGATGCCACTATTGGTCACATCCAAAGTCATGTGTACTAATTCCTCTGCACCTTTTCCACAAACTTAACGACAGTAGGATTCTCTAATACCTCATATAACATTTTCTTTGTGGGCAGTGTCCTGTGAAACACTTTGATTTGCAATAGCTGCAAATTGGAATCTTTTGTGATTTTATAAACTGAGCTGAACACTTGCCTCCAGCCCATCTTGGCCATCTAGTACAGCAGGAAATGCCAGTGTATCAGTGTTACAGCCTGAGAAAGACTTCAGGTGTCCGTCTTTGTCCACAGCAGGGTCATTTACTGACACCATCAGCGGTAACAGGAGTGACAACAACATGGAACAGAGAAGCAACTCACCAGGCAGAGAGGAAACCCTGAAGAGCACCGAGGCCAAATTGCCACTCCACTTCAAACCCTCAAAGGTAATGTAATGGCGTATTCTTGATACCAGGGGCAGCAGGGTTACAAGATACTGTCTCTTTTTATACAGCTTAACGTCAAAATGCATTTTCAGATTTCCTGTGTATTACATGGTATGTTGACCACTCCACTGACACTTGACCTCATTAGCTGCTGGGTGTGAAATGGGTCGCACTGGACTGTCAGGACTGCATTTGGTGTAGCTGCATTGTTGGGTCATCCAAGAGTTATTGTAACTGTTGTTTTGCATGTTTCCTCAGACAGCAACATTGCGAACATGTTTGTACAGAGCATCCAGTATGGATAGTTACCCGGGACGGTCCCAAAGCCCCGCCCATTGCACCAGCACTGGCCAGTCAGAGCGTAAGATGACCGTGAGTCCCCCAGGTAGGAAACCTCTTGAGGAGGATTTTACCTCCACGATTGGAGTTGGACGGGGGTTATATTTCCATCTGTTTGTCTGTCTGTTTGTTAGCAGCATAGCTCAAAAAGTTTACAGATTTACAGGAACCTTTATTGAAAGGTTGGTCATGTAGCAAGGAAGGACAGATTATCTTCTCACAATGACCGGCCAACGGGGGATGTGACTGTGAGTGTGTCTAAGTTTTGGTGAATATCTAACATGTGGAACTGACGAATCTTGACAATTTCATTGTGTTGGTAGAGGCATGCACTTTACTGAGTGTTTGTTATGTTTTAAAGTTGCCCTCCAGCCATTTATCAAGCCCCTAAAAAATAATCCGATCATTAATTAAGTTTTTTCCATTAAAAAACAACCAAAACATTCCTTGCTACCTTAAATGTGCTTAAATGTCACTCTAAACATTGCCCTCATTAAAAATGCTAATTCTGTCAGTACTGTTTTGATTTATTTTACATTATACAAGAGATATGAAACTCTGATATGAAAACATATTTTGTTTGTGTTAATTGTGGAATTGTTTTGGTGTTGTAGATGTCAAGTAATGCCAAAGCAATGAGATTAAAACATTATCTTAAAATAATCACTCCTACATGTTTTTGTGTTGTGGCAATGTAGGGAATTAGGGAGAAAGCAATTAGCAAATTACCAAAAAAAAAAAAAAAAGAAAGAAAAGAAAAGAAAAATTACAGTATCATTAGTAAAATACTTAAGTAAACATTAGTTAAAAAAAAACACAGAAAATTTGCCAGAAAACCATTATAGTGAAATTAAACAATTACTCAGTTTGCTTGAGGACCCCCTTGTAGACCATCAAGGAGCCAGGGGGTCCCCAGACCTCACTGTGAAAAGCACAGGTTTAATGCAGCAGGCTGTCATCAGTCATCATTTCGCAGAGCCTGCAGTGCACCACTAAAGGGGGCTACAGTGCAACGAACCAGTGTGTCCATCTGTGGGGACAGATGGACAGCTTGTTTTCCAGTTGCTGCTGTATTCTTTGACAGTGGAGGGGATGTGAGTCTGCCACTTCCTCTTGCAGCAGAACACCATGTAATTGTATTACTGAGTACTCTCATACGCTGGTTCATGTTGATACTATGCCTTGAGCAACCAGTTTGAAGTGTGTGTGTGTGTGTTTGTGTGTGTTTGTCCTCAGCTGTCAATGGCTCGGACAGCTCCATTCCCATGGCCTACCTGAAACTGGATCACCAGTTACAGGTAAGCTGAAAGTGTGTTTTTGCCCTGTGTTATCTTTGCCTTGGTGGTAGTTTTACATTTGTGCCTTTATTGAGAAATGTGGTAGTGTTGTTGGAATTGCAAGGCAAGAATGCATGTGGGTCTGTGCATGGAAGACAACGGTCATGACAGTTAAGCCTGATTTCATATCAGTGTGTGGTGTAATCAAGGGAGGTCAAAGTAGTAGGTCAAAGTTGTACACAAATTCTGAACTCAGGTTTTATTCCAAAATGCCATAGATACAGTTTTGAAAAGACATCAAATAATGTTCGTTGCTCATTGTTTACCTAAGACAGCTAATAACTTGAAACAGTGGATACCTTGTTTTAAAACTCCATATAGCTTTAATTACATTCAAGGTATCTGTGTGTCTTTTAAAGTCGGACCAAATCTTACTCTACATAGAGGGTCTTAAAAACCTATTTAAATACACCATACACATTAATTTACATGTAATTTTTTGACTGTGTAATTGTAGGCTTGTTGAAATTGAAATACATAGAATGGACTTCAGATTCTTGCAGTTTCATGATGTTTTCTACACCCTATGATGACATCAACAACATTTTAATTACACATTTTAGTTTACCCTCCCTTTAAACTAAATTCCAGGCAGCATGGAAAAGATCTTAACAGGTCTCTGAGACCTGTAGGCTTTCTGAACCCAGGTATTTTGCAATGGTGTATTAATTGCTGGTTTGTTTTTATGTTTTCAGCCTCTGGCCCCTTGTCCAAACTCTAAAGAGTCCATGTCTGTGTTTGAGCAACACTGCAGAATGGCTCAAGAATACCTGAAAGTCCAGAGTGAGATTGCTATTCTTGTCCAGAGGAGGTAAGTCAATCCGCACTTTTTGTATGTATGGTTGTTCTGTCATGTGTCTGCGTTGTGACTGTCTTGTGCATCTTTTGGAATAAGTCCATCAAGGTCTACCCATAGTCACAAAGTTCAGTTTTACCTTTTGAAAGCCTTCAGTCTTGTCAAATCTTAATCAGTTCTTCAGCTGCACTGAAATGGCTGGCTGCATCATCAATGGTGTATCAGCTTCCCTGATTGAAACCAAAGGGAACAGATAGCTGGAGTTATTTCACGCCGGTGTCATAGATCTCTGCTGAGGGGGAAAATAACCAAGAAAAACCGAGGTCTATGTTCTTTCAAGCAGGTTTAAAATGTAATCTGGCCTTCCAGTAACCAGTAGAAGATGCATCATGATATCTCTTCAGCACACCTCATCACCTGATTTGATCCCAAATCTAAACTATCTCCTTTCTTCCTTTTGAAATTTGGATTTTATTTTATCTTGGTGCAGTATTAATTTGGTCAAATAATGAGAATCTATCGTATCTCAATTACTGTGGCCACACTTTGTGATGTAGACTGATAAAAGGCCTAGATTGTTGCATAGAATTATTATCTGGTGCAGCTTTAATCATCTAGAACAAATAACATTTGAAAAACATTACAGTAGAGGATGGTGTTTGATTTTAATTATTAGTAATTCCTCTAGATTTCAAATTGTATCACTTTGGAGGGGTTATAGGATCTGGGTTAAAGGGCTAGCACCACTACTGTCCTATAGAACAGCTGGGTGGGAAATTAAATAATATCCAATTTTTCAAAAAGGGTAAGCTATCTCTTTAAGGAGACGCAATGGCCTTTGTCAATTTCCCGTTAGTGTAAATGAAACCAGTGGGCTTGATGATGCTCTGGGGGTAACCAAGACTTTTCTCCCTGCCTGTGTGTTCAGGAAGGACCTAATGTGTGAGCTGGAGCAGGACCAGAGGGAGCAACAGATGTCGTCCCGGCTCGTCCAGGAGCACAGCAAGCTGCTGGAGGACAACAGCAGCCTGTCCACCTACTGCCAAGACCTCAGGAGCAACCTGGGCCTCATCATGAGTCAGCACCAGCACCACAGCTAGGACACCAGCACTGGGACAAAGTGGACATCCTGCAGTGAGGCAGTGATTGTCACACACATTGCCAGTCCCCAATGTATTAATCCAGTTGCCCAGCCCTGGCTGGTCTTCACAGCCGATGGACTGATCCGCTGCCAGACGGACTATGTGGTTATATGATTCACAAGTTCAACTGAGGAACAGCAGCTAAATTACTCAGTACCAACAGGAAGTGTCTGTTCGTGTTGCATGCTTTGGCACTGGTTACAATTTAACAGTTTTGATTTGGGCAGAAATTTCAGCATCTAAAATTGCAGTCAAGTAAATGATTGACATCAAAATTACTGTGGAAAGATGTCCAATTCAGATGGGTCTCAGCTGTTGTCTGCTCAACAGGTGAAATAATTCCACATCCACAGACCCAGGTGGACTGGGATCTACTTAAGACACTTTGGACTGTTTGGTGCTGTTGAATGTTTTCAGCTGTTTGACTCTGACTGTTGCAGTCTACTGATGCCAGTCAGACTGATTCTTTTCTTTGAACTGTACTGATGTATGTCGACGTATCCACAGTTATATACACCCTCTGGAGGCAGTGACATACATACGATTACTGTTTGCAGGATATAGGAAGCCAGTATCGAACATTCATAAAATTACATATGAAATTCAACTAATGTTGCACATTAGTGAAGCAGGACTGTAATCTGGATTGTGATTAGATTGCACACTATCAGGACCAAAGCGACTTCTCCTGGGCTAGTCTGTGATGGAGGTCAGTGCTGCACTCTGTTGGTTTTTGTTACTCATCGTATCCTGAAGCCCTGCTGTTGTGTCTTGTGGATGGGATTAGTCTGAACAGTTGTTAAAATGACTTGACCTTTTTAAAGAGGCAGAGAGGTGTACGTGTAATTGTGACTTGCAAATTATTTTTATATCCTTCAGTTTTAATCATGCATTTTATTGTTTTATGAAAAAGAAAAAAAGGCACAAACATTATTATAGGCTTAATCGTTTAAAAAGATGAATGCATTTTACTGAGATGAGTTTCACCAAAGGAGATTTCCTTGAGAGACATGTTGCCTTTCTGCCAAAAAGAAAAGCATAGATGCAAGTGTTTGTTTGAAAGGGTAAGGCCCATGAAATCATAAGCTTATGGGACTTTTATTTTATTTTGTTGCTACCTTTAACATAGAAATGTCATAACATGCATAACATGTCCTCAATTAACACCATTCACTGCACTTAATATTGGGCTGTGAAAATGCAGCAGATACAATGTACATTGTTCATAATATCGTGTTTGCACCTTTATTTTTCAACGGGGGAAAAAAAAACTTTGTTCTACTTTCACAGTGGGGATTGTCTGGTATGGGACTGTTGATTCTCTGTTTTTGTTCACCAGTTGCCTTAGGATTTCTCATGTATGGTTCATTGAAATGATTACTATTTTCATCTGTTAATTTTTCAGAATTCAGTTATTTTGACTGCGGCCCATGATGAAAAATCACAGAAATTTTTCTGTGAGGTTTAAATAAAAACAGACAGCAGTTACATCTCTTATGATTTTTTTTTTTTTTTTTTTTTTTAATGCTTGTTCTGGTAATTCATTTGTAAGTCTTGAGTGCTGTTTCTTCCACTGTAAAGTTTAAGAAGACCTGATGTTCATTGATCATCCACAGCCAAAGAGATTTTAATGCTGGTGAGGTTCTGAGTAGCTCCAGGAGCTTGTTCTGCTGAGACGACTGTCACCATATCACCAAAATGTCTAAATCAGAAAACCCTGCTGTTCACTAACAAAGCACAATGAGTGGAAAAATGTTTGAGGGGATAGTTCACCAGTTTTGAAAAAATTGATATGAAGGTGGTTATTTTTCAGAATATTAGTCGTGGGGAAGTCCACCTCAATGGCAGGAGGCTAACAGTTAGCATTTGGAGCATCCAGCCAGTATCCAGCACTCAGTAACAATGAGAGGAAGATAGAGCCACTACTGTCCTACATTGTTTTCAAATTGGGTGAATTAGCCTTGTAAGAGCACTGGTTTGTTTTGTGTGGTATTACCAGGTCATTTCCTCCTGGACCAGAGCTGCTGTGTGTAAATTAGCTGCAGATATTACCTGCCAAATCTACTTTCCAGTTCAAATAGGAAAATAACAACAAGAGAACCATTTAATTTGCTCAAAAAATGGGTTGTGTGCAAAAAGTTTGTGCTTAAAGTGATGTATTGGGAGCTGTTTTGATGTGTAAAGTAGTTCAGTATTGTGGATTAGCAGCCCAGGGGAACACAGAACAAGTAATGAGCATATTTCATCATCATGTGGACTCATAACAATGCACAGGGAACTACACAACCCAACACTTTAACACAATTCAATATTGCTTTAATAGTTGGACTTCATTCTTAAGTCAGAGACCTTTTTTTTAATATTTTATATTTTTGTTTTTCTCATTTTTTTTTATCCTGCTTTTTTATAGTTGCTGTTCATTGCAAATGTTTAATCAGATATTGGCTGGTTCTGACAGCTTTATTTAGCTAATTTTGTTCCTAAATTTATTTCTATTACTTGCATTGAAGAATCATAATCTGGCTTTCTGATAACCTACAGATACCCTGATTTCATAATCCTTACACCAAGGCCTTGTGTGCACAGCTGAAACAACTCCTCCCGGCATGCACGGAGCTCCTGGCGTGGACGGCGTGGCTTGCTGCTGTTGATGCTGCTCTTGCAGGTTTGTCCTGTCGAGCAGAGCTGCAGCCCAGTGATGACAAGGCTCTGCAGCCCACCCTGTCCCACAGAGAGAGACCTTTGTCTGCAGGATGACAGCTAAACCTCCCACTCGTATGACCGGCTTGTCTGGGCCATGTCTGGTGAGCTCACCGTCATTCCTGGCATTCCAGCAAATTCTGTGCATATGCAGTTAAAGGGGTCATCCAACTAATTCCAGAGTTAAAGGGGCCCTTTACAGGTGTTGAAACTGTTCCTCGGTGAACATAAAAAATCAAAATGGTTTATTGAAAAACGGTTGGCTGCTAATACACAGCGCCACTTTTACATATCTCCATTCACTTCTCTAGTGCAGGAAAAAAGGTCCCAAAACACACACTTTTAGCATATAAACTAAGGAACAAAGCAGATTATGGCAATATAAAAAAAAACAAGTCCAGGTACCCATTTTTTTTCATGTAAATACAATTATTTGTGATTGTACAATCAGCTTGTTTATTCCTGGTGGCAAGGTTACCATGTTAAAGAAGAGATGCTACCTGCCTGATTTACTTTCCAATTTAAATAGGCAAATAACAAGAAAAAAGCCTTTTAATTTTCTTAAAATAATAATAATAATAATAATAATAAAAAAGCTACCAGTACTGTTTTTTATAACTCATAAGAAGACTCATGCATTACCCAAGTAAGTATACAACCCAACACTCTACCAAAGTTCAGTTTTGTTTTAAGTGCCTTTTAACCAACTTTGCCAGTATACTGAGCCATGGTAGCACCAGCCATTTGAAAATGAAATCAATAGAACTGAACACTGGAAAAGTTTGGAAAATGATTTGGAAAAGCATGTCCCGATATACATGTGACAGCGTATTTGCTGCGGTTTTCCTATTTCCCATCATATTGCATATTTTGATAATTGTTGCTGTGATATTTTTCATATTGAAAGATATGGCGTAGACCAGTGGTTCTCAAACTTTTTTCAGTGATGTACCCCCTGTGAAATATTTTTTTCAGCCATGTACCCCCTAACCAGCGCAAAGCATTTTTGGTGGGGTTTTTTCGGGATGATGAAATTGAATGCTGAATATAAAATTCTGTTTATGAACTTCCATTCATATTTTAATGAGTATTTATTAGCCTAAATAATGATTTCTAAGGAACCTTGCATGGATGCTGTTTTTTAAAATATATATATTTTTTAAATCTCATGTACCCCCTGGAGTTCCTCCACATACCCCCATTTGAGAAACAGCGGCATAGACCATAGAGGGCAGAAAACTATTGGTGTAAATCACACTTGGCAGCAGCCCAAATCTTCTTCTTGTCCATGGAAAAAGTAAATGTCAGAAATAGAAAGTATTTAAGAAGCCAGAGAGGCAGCAGTGGTGCAGATGGGTACAGACAGCTATTCCAAATAATTGCAAATTAGCATCTGGATTTTAACAGAAATATATATTATTAACCTTTCTAATTTCATGCTCAGTTAATCCTCGGTCCTAAAACAAGCCATTTAGCAGGACAAATTTACGTGAGGATGAGACGAGAGTATTACTTTAATTTATCGGCAAACAGGGGAACAAAAGAACAAGTGAGATGTTTCAGTGAAGCGCTTTCTCCTGAAAACAGCTGTCGTCAGCTGCAGCAAGTTATTATTGTTCCATTCATCTCTTCTGGAGGTGTTTGTCAGCTTTTAAGCACAGGATTATATTCACTTACGCGCAAGTCTGCAGTTTCCATAGCAATACAGTTGTTTTCATGAGATCTTATGAATGTGACTGTCTTTTTCCACAGCGGCTTGATATGCTCTGTGCTAATTTGATTTAACACACACACACAAACTGCGTGAATGCTTGGTTTGCACTGAATTTGAACTCATCTGCCCGCCCACCACTGCACTCAAGTGATGCCACCACATAAACACCACCACCTGTCTGTCACTCAGCACTGTGTCGCTGTTAAGCTGCCCTTTAGAGGAGGGAGGGCAGACACAAAGAGGAGGATTGAGGAAATCAGTGGAGTGGATGGCAGGGTTTCAGCACAGCCTGCGTGGCTTCGCTTATTATCTGCGCTTCCTTTGTCAACATATTGTTTTCTTTTCTTTTTTTTCGTTATCACGGTGTGCTAAACTCAAGTCTAGATTTCCATTTCTGTTCTGTCAGTGTTGAGGACACATGCTGACTTCTTTGCTGGGTATCCACTGGCCAAGAAAAACTCTTAATTTAGATAAATTTAAGAGCTTAAAGGGCTAGTTCACCAACTTCAGAAAGTTTGATATTATTTTACTTCCTCCTAGCTGTTCTGTAGGACAGTAGTGGTGCTATCTTGCTCTCATTTTTACTGAGGGCTGGATGCTCCAAATGCTAACTGTTAGCCTCCTGCCATTGAGCTGGACTTCCCCCCAGCTAATATTCTGAAAAATAACCACCTTAACCCACTCAAAAAAGGTTTAACAGCACTTAAAAGTGTCTCTTTCAGAAACTAAAATACACGATTATACGAATATACAATTACCAAGTACACACAGATGACAGTTTGGCTCAAATTCCTGTTTAAAACTGTATTCTTCTTGTTATCAACATTTATAAAGATCCAGTAACTTCTGCACTTCCTGCATCACTTCACCCCAGAGGAGCAGCAGCCACGTAGATTGTTTAATTATATTATCTTTTTTTTTTTTTTTTTGGAGCACATGTACACATGTTGAAGGACAAAATGGATGAAGTATCCCTTTAAAATGTATTGACATTGCTAAAAATAAACTTTTTAGAGGTCTAAATTTTTCACCATGTTTTATTTTATAGCTGTGTCAAAGTGAAACATAGTTAAAAGGTATTTAGATTGTTTACATTCAGTAATATTTAATTCATACAAAACTGGACACCAAGAAAGAAAATGCCATAAATTCTGTAGTTTCATAAGAAAATGTGAATGGGATTGGCCATGATATCATTTTTATCTTTTTTTTTTTTTTTTTTTTTTTTTTTTTTAATTTATTTATTTATTTTTTTATATTGCTTCACTTCCAGCTGTTCACACTATGCCTACTTTAAGATGAATATAAAACAGTTAAATTGGTATGACAATCATTTTTGATTTCTTTACAAATGCTTTAATAAACATCATCATCATCAGTATAATATCTGTAAGCAAGGCAACAGAGATCATGGATTTTGATGTTCTAACCATAGGCCAAATATCCAGATTTGTATAAATATAAATGCTGCTTCCTTGTAATAAAATGAAATCAACCCATTTGGACAGAAAGGGGGTGATTTTGAAAGCTAACACATTTCAGTGCTAAAACAACCATAACTGCCAGCAGCTTGGCCTATACTGGGCTCATTTCCTTACTGGATTATGTTCAATTCCGACTGCATTTGCCACATTATGAAGCATGTTTGCATATACACTGCAGTGAGTAATAAATAATAGACTCATAAAGGTGAAACTACTAGTAGTTCTTTATCATATAACATTTAGTTGAGCTGTTTGCCAGAACGTCAGTGAATTCCTTTAAAGGGATGTTCACAGCTCTGATCAGTTTTGTGACTCATCTTTGGAAAAGGCCTCCTAAGACTGAGGTCATGATGTCTCCATGTAGGCGTTAGTCCACTTGTACTAAAATGTTACGTTAAATATTAACATAATATTATGTCAGTTTCCTGAACACTTTGCGCAGTTTGACCCATACTCCTCTTGCACACATTGTTGAAGTAAGAATTCATGATCGACTTGGTGATTTCATCTCATCCACAGTTTGTTTTCTTTAGTCTTAGATTTTTGAAGGGCAGGGGCGAAAATTAAAAAAAGGGCACTCTCCCTACGGGGATCCGGGGGCATGCTCCCCCGGGAGAACATTTCTGAAAATTGTACATTTAAATCCATCAATCTGGTGCCTTTTGAAAGCAAAATCAAGCTAGATAGAATAACAGTGGCGCTCCGACCTATAGGGGAGAGTGGGGTAAATAGTGCCAATTTTTACTTAAAGTGCCTTTAAAGCGAGGGGATTACAGTAATGCCTCCAACTAAAATATGCACATATAATTTAGGATGTTGTGCATCCCTGGGAACAATCACTTTGGATCTTATATAAACTGTTTGAGAAATATAGCTTATTTAAAAAAGTGGTTTTGTGGCACAACTTGCCCCCGGTGCGGGGTAAATTGTGCCATTAGAGACAATACACTGGGGTAAATTGTGCCATTGATAATTGAAGTAAAACAGATCATTTTAATCTCACAAATGATAATGCTATATAAAAGCAAAACAAATTCAATACAAAATTATTTATTTAGCATTTATTTATTATTTTAACAAGATCACTGGCCACTTTTCTATAACAAGGCCTAGCGCCACATGAACACATACCCAGAACAAAATAAAAATTCCAAAATGAGCACCTGCAAATCATCTTCATCTGAATCTGAATACTTTTAGAGACAATGTACAATAACAATAAAATACAATAAAGTAATATATAGTATATAATCACAAGTTGGGCCACTGGCACAACTTACCCCAGGCCCTTTGGCACAAATTACCCCAAGCCCACCATTTTGAAAAGAATGCATCCCCCAGCTGTTTTGAGCTAACATCATGCTAACTGTATAGACTCATGGTGTAGCTTACTAAAGTACTAAAACCTGTGTGAACTGTTTTCAAAGTTTTCTATAATTGTTCAAACACAGCAATCAAAAAACCTTGATCATAGAAATTTTACTTTGGAGGGCAAAAAAATGTTTTTTGAACTGAAATGTGCTTACCTCTCAAACCATGTGTCTCCCTTCTTTGCAGGATGAGTGAATTGGATGCCTCTTCAAAAATATGTGGTCACATGACCAACTTCTTCTATGGTTTTCTAGATAACAGGGGTGGCACTACTTGCCCCTTGGCACAAATTACCCCACTCTCCCCTAGGTCTAGGGCTATGTGAAAATACAGGCGCAAAAAAACCTCATGAATTGCAACTCTGCTGTGACCAAATACACAGCAGGGGCGGGGGTGGGGGTGTACTTGCCTATTTGAATTCTGTAATTACAGATATGACACCACCACGTGCACGCCACTGATCACAAGAACATTTGGAATCTCTTAGTCTGAAGCTCAAGCGAGGAGGCATGAGCGGTGGCAGACAGGCCAAACAACCAACTCTTCACCCAGGTGATCTGAGTTTGAGTCCAAAGTGAATGTGTGTTTGTTGTAAACGTTAACATATGTTACGTTACGTTAACTTAACCAGGTGGTTTTTATGCCTAAACCTAACCATTCCTTAACCGTAACCAAGTAGTGTTGGTGGCTCAAGTAATGAAACTGGCTAAAATGATGATTGACTGATTTCTTTCAAAAACATGGGGGAAAAAGGTGATGAACAATTTAGTAAAAAAAAAAAAAAAAAAGACCCGAAAATTAATGAAAAATAAGCAAACAAAAATTACAAGAAAATTAGAGGAAGGGGAAAACAAACCAGAAAATCAACAAAACGTTATCTGAAAATTAGTAGGGGGAAAAGGTTACCAGAAAATGAACGAAAACATATGTTTAAAAACTAGACGAAAACTGGGTTTATAAGAATTATAATGATATATTTATATGTCAGATCAGTGATGCCGGACCAGAAGTCTTGCTATTAGTACAGAGTGAGTCTTTGTAACAATCCAGCAGCTTGTCTTTTCTTTTCCCATTTTGGATAACCCTATCACAGTGCTCACGGATACATCCCTAAGAACATCACATCCCCCCGCTGAGCTGATCTTAGCTGCCAGAGGAGCCGCTCAAATCAGTTATGGCTATTTATAACATCTTGACATTGAGAATGTGGGCTGATCTGAATCCAGACGCTCAAAATGAGGCCCAAGAAGTGCCTGTCTGTGGCAACCTGATAAAATGTAATAGCTCTGCCAGCTCCCTCAGGATTACACTCCATATTAGAAACCATATTGTGCCTGACTAACAGTGGCCTGGCTTTGCTGTAACCTCCATGTACAGCATATGTTAACCAAACAGCGATTAGCAATACAGTCCCTGTTGTCATGTTTGTCTATTTCAGTGCTCTCTCCATTCACACTTTCACATTGTCTACGTGCTCATATTTATGTCTTTGTGTGACAGTTTGGAGTGATTATCCTCTAATTAAATGCCTCATTTCTTCTTTTCTCACATGGCTATAGCAACCAGATCCTAAAGCCCACTCTCCTTCATTGTAACACAACAGAAAACTGTCACACTGAGCTTATACAGTGTGTTCAGTGTATTTCTGTCAGATAATCCCCACAATTCTATCGCTCCTGGATTTGTCAAAGGATGAGATGTTTTATTCTTCAGCGGTGGAAAAATAAAACCCTGTGCTTCAGACTATTCTGTCAGTGGGGGGAACATTTGCTACGTAGGTGTAAAAGATGACATTGCAAGGATTTTGAAAAGTGTGACTGGAACAGTCAATTTTAGGTGTGCTGCATCTACAGTCTTGTCCCTATAACATTCATTCCTTATATATATAATCCTACAGGGATGTGATACAAATAGCACATAAAGAAGACTATCATTGGAGTAATAGTTAATAAATAAATTAAACCATAAAGTACAATAGGGTCACTATAATGGCACTACTGATTACCACAGAGATAGATGAAGTAATATTCCAGTGCCATGGGAAATAATCTACCATTAAGTACAAGGTCACCACCGACACTCTATCAAAGGCCTGAAGGAATATTATAAGAATATTACCGTGGTACCATAAGAAATCAATTTACCATAAAGTACAATAACGTGACTATTAATTCAGTATTAGAGGCACACTTTAACCCTTTGAAACCCAGGACCCCATGAACAGTAGGGCTTTGTTTAGTTTAAGGGTTTACTTAACCTGCTGAACAAAGTGTACCCTTTCTTTTTATTTTTCATATTTTTTTCATTCCGTTTTTTTTTTTTTTTTTTTTTTTTTGGAGGGAGGGGGTCGCTTTTTTGTCATTTTCTTGTAACGTTGAGTAGTTTCTTTCTGATCTAAAGGTACTTCTTGTTAATTTGTCTTCCACAAAAAAAAAAAACCATTCATTATTATTATTATTATTATTATTATTATTATTATTATTATTATTATTATTTGAAAGGATTAACTTTACTAGAAATTAAAACACTAAAAATTGTCACGGTACAAAATTAAGTATGAGTAATTATTTTCCAGAATATCACTGATCAAAGGAGTAATTGTAGATAGTTTAAATAGTTTTATTTTTTATCATCATTATTATTATTATCATCATCATCATCATATTTAATTGATTTTCTGAAAATTTCCAGCAATTCCCATTAATTTTATGTTTTGTTTTGTATTTTTGGCAGTTTTTCAGCTTTTTAACTAGTGTTCGGGCCTTTTTGTCCTTTCTTATTAGCTAATCGCCTTTTTTCCATCTTTTTTGAAAGAAATGAATTGAATTGGCTCAGTTTCCAAGGGGTTAACCTTAACGAACAGAACAGAAATGTTTCTGTGGCGCTACAGAGGATAAAGGAAACCTATGTGAAGTGAGCCAGAGGCTGACGGCAGTCGGTAAGCGTGCTCGCTCTGGAACCACAGCGTCCCTCACGTCCTATTCACCAAGGCCGCGTACGCCTCCGCTCCGGCGCCAGCGTACAGGCACGGGGGCTTGGCCGTTGTTGTGAATGAGGGCCAGCATGACGTCAGGAAGCCAATGTCAACAATGCAGCTCCTGGAGGAGAAAAGGCGTTTCATCCTAACAGAGACAAGTCCTGTCTGCCACACAACTGACTGATGCTTACGCTCCAGTGAAAGCTGCTGTTCCAGCTCTCGGAGGGGCTGCCGGGGAAAAGCACCATGTGGACTCGACCCTGTTTGTGAGGAATTGACCGCGGACGAGCAGGAAAAACGGGTAGGTCGGTCCGAAGCGTTGAAAGGATAATGAGCAACGGTCGAGCCTTACTCTGCTTGAATACACGAGCCCCGCTCCGTTGTCAGCCTGCGTCTTCTCCCTGGCTTCCCTCGCTTGTTTGTGTGTTTATCCCTCCTGGCGAGGCGTTCATTTAGGTGAAGTCACAACGATGCTCTAATTGTGTTTCACTCGCATGTGTCTGCGGGCTTTGCATAACGTGGTTGTCAGGCCGGTTTGGAGGAATAATGTTTTGGTCAGCGGCGTGTTCGCTGTTAAGCCAAAATGTGTTTTCACTTCGAAAACGTGTCTTTAATTTGACGCCAGGAGAAGAAAATAAATCATTCCTTTTGTCTTTTTTGTATGGGGTGTATTTCTGTCACCGGCGTTTCTAACGGGTAAGCGACGTTGTAAAAGCATTTCTTGACAATGAAAGTGCAGCCTCTTGGAAGTAGTGTTGTTGCTTTGCAGTGAAGGGAGACCCCGCGTGTTTTTGCTCTTATGTCAAAACCACAACCCGTCCATTGATTGTACAAGGAAGTTGTCCGGCTAGACGTGAGTCAACTTGTCATTAATGAAGTGCATATAACACGACGATAAATTCCTCAAGACATACGAGCAGGCTTCGCTGCAAACGCCGAGAGACGATGCGCTTTGAACGTAATAAAAAAAAGGCTGCCACCGTCGGGCTCCAGCCGCTGTCATGCTGGGGGAGGAAGGCTCCGCACGGGGACAAAGGATCCAGCCTCCACGGCCCCTTATTCCCGCCCTCGGCCACCGCGCAGTCGGGCCAGTCCAAAACTACCGGACCTCACAATAACGCAAGAATGCGTTGAATTAACTATTGATAATGAATACCTATATTAATAACAAAACGTGGTTTCCAAGAAGACGAAATTAGCACAGAAATCACTTTCCACAGCAGCATTCATCTGTCAATATTAGCTGTGCCACTGGATCCCATTTCCAGAACCCGAATCCCTACTGGCTTATCATTTTTTTTTTTTTTTATGTTTTTTATCCAGTATGCGGAAGAGAAAGTAGCACCTGTGTTGACACATTCAGATCAACTTTTGTATTTAACGGTGCTATCATTATCAAAATTAATTACGGATTTGAATTTGACTTTGTATTTTTAACAAATTAGAGCAAGTTGTGTGATTTGGCATATTTGGAGGACTGGTTCAAGCCATTGTGGAAGTGCCTTGTGAGGCGGGCAGGGCTTTGTTGTGCTCTCATCCACCAGGTTTTCCTGTAAGGCTGCCCTCTCCTCTGCTGATGGAGAAACAGCAACACAGCAGAACATTTCCAGCACTGGGTTGTAATGAGATGAGCACTCTCTCTCTCTCTCTCTCTGTGTCTGTCAGGGTTTAAATACAGCTGAGTTAAATGGGGGAGATGAGAGGTGACTGAGGCCAATGAAATATTTACCATCTCTCCCCTGCCGCACACTCCTATCTTCAGCAAAGAGTGTTGAACTATTTTTGCTGATTTAGTGTAAACATTACTGATGTCAGGGTGCTTGTCTAGGGCAACCGGCTTTCAAAGTGAGGTCTGGGGACCCTCAGGCGTCCTTGAGGGCCTTCCAGGGAGTCCTCAAAATTTCACTGCAGTTTATTTCAGTAGAAACTGTCAGAATGCAGGAAATGTCTGAGGGATTATTTTATCATTGTCTTCTGTCTCGCCACAATTTGTCAGTGTTCAGGTATGACATCAAAACAGTTTAATCCAATAACCAAAAATTTCAATTACTTTTAAGTAGAGATATTAAGGAATGAGGAACAGAAAAACACTGACATTCCTAGTGTTCATCATTGTAAGACTGATAACAATAGATAGATCCATGTAAGTACAGTATGAATGAAAACTTCTCTGTTTTATCTGCTGTGACAGTCCTTATAGTAATTTGATGGGTGGTTTGTTGAGTTTATATCGCCCACTAATTTCAGTCATGGGAGTCATGGAAGTAAATTTATTGGTCAATTCTGTACACAGATATAGTTGTAGTACTTTCCAGTTCTGATCTGTTGTTGAATAGGCATTTATTTATATTGATTATATTTGATTGTTTTAAATGGGTGAAATGAAATGATGGTGTGTGGGTTAGAGGGAGAACGTGCAGATGCATGTATTGTGTTTTGCGTGGGTGCATTCTCGCGTAGGCCATTTCTGTGTTGCTGTGTGTGTGTCTGACAAGCAGACCTGAATGGAAGGAAGGTTGGTGGTTTGCATCCTGTGAGAAGTGTGAAATGTGTTTTCTGTGGTCTGCATGGAGGCGTTCAGTCAGTGAAAAGAACAGGTTTTCACTCTTAGTTTCTCACCGCCACAGTATGTAATATGCAGTGCTTGAACAAATAGGAACCAGCTTAAGTGCCTGAAAAGAATACAAGGAGTTTTTGGGAGGTTTTTGCCTCACTGGTCAAGTTAGCCCTTTGATACCCAAATCATCCAAGTGTCCCTGGTACATTGTTGTCTCCAGTGCTCTGTGCTGACAGTTTAATATTCACTTTGTTCACCGGTAGTAGGTGAGATGCTATCCCTTTAGCATACGTTAGGTTGGGTGATTGTAGGCCACCAGCATTCTCATTCTAATGTCACATTCTAAAATGGAAATTCCAGTACACTCTGTTTTCCAGCTAGAAGTGAGAACAGGACAATTTTAATCTATTGTGACTTATTTATATTTCTGATGATGATTTATTGATGATAAAGTGTCATTGATTTCTGCTTTCACCACAGGGGGAATAATTATTCACTTGCATGATTCAGTTCATTTTGGTCCATTCACCAAAGTGATTCGGTCACCGATTCGATCACTAGTTTGTTCAGCGGTCCTGTATGAGAGCTGCGTTGCTCCTGAACACCAAGTCAGTCAGTTAGCAAACAGCCGAACTAAAGACACTAAGCGGAGCCTCAGTGTAAAAAGCCTTCATTCTCACATTCACTGGCCAGGACTGGTTCAGTGAAGGAGACTGGTGATTCAGTTAGCTTACCTTTCAGTTCAGTCCCAGCAGAACTGCTGCCTCTCACTCACACAGACTTGGATGTTATGCACAGATAATCCATTTTGGGAATCATGTAACTTCTTTTACACATTCATTTGCCTTTAAAAAAAGGACTCCCTTTACTTGCCAACTCAAGTTGCATGTCCTTCTGGGTCCTTGATTGAAAACACTTGTTGGTTAACTTCACAATGGCCAGTTGTGCTGTGGGGAGTTCTTAAATTCAATGGCAGCCGGCGGCCGTGGCCTTGCCGGCTGAGTTACTCTGTTTTGAATCAGCCTCCGTCACTGAATCATCCAATCTGTTCAGTGAGGGAGAGAATCAAGGCATCAGTAGTAAGTTTAATGTGTCCCTCTGGATTTGAATGCGTCAGGGAAACAGGACATGTACCATTCAACATCACTGCCTCTGTCCTCCTCCTCCTACAACCTCTCACTGCTTCAGCTTGAATGTCCAAACGTCTCTGAAACCTCACATTCTGCAGATAAATGTATCCAACTTGCAGATCAGAGTGAGTGCCTCTGTGGCTGCAGTTGGCACCGCAGCCACATAAAAATTTCATTCAAAGAAGCTTACATTGAAGCTGAGAGTCTGTACCTTCAGCACATTTTCAAATTGGAGCTCAGAGACAAAACAATCCAAGTAATCCAACAGGAGCTGTGTGAGACTTGTATGAGATGTATCCCTCATTTACATCCCCAAAATGCATTTTTTTGTCTTAACTTTCAGTTTTGTAAAAATGATCTATTGTGAGCCTGGAGGCAGCACTAACTGTTTGTTTACAGAGTTTGAGCTCTCAAACACCCTCTAGTGATCACACATCACTTAGTGCAGCATTAAATACATATGTTTATTTTCTAATAATTATTTATGGTTATTTTCTATTATTTTTTGATGACTGAGACACATGTTCTGTGACACATGAATTTCTTCACAAAGTAGGAATAAATGTAAAAATGAATTTTTGTTCATTGTTCATTCAGCACAAAAGGTTTAAGCACAAATCTGTGCAAACACATGGTTCATGAAAGAGGCACATTGTAATAAAAAGTTGCTGTTTTCATGTCCCAAGGGTAGCCACGTCAGTCTGTCTGTCTGTCTGTCCAATCAACATGGACAGACCGCCACGCTGAAATTGCCATGTAATTTGCAGAGCACATTCGTGAACCTTATCAGTTTTGGTGTCACTGTCACCTTTCTTCAAGCCAAAATCTAAAATTTTTCACACAGGTTATTACTAAATGAATTTAGGGAATTCCTGTATTTGGTGAATGCATCCATGCTCTCCAAAGAAGGATTCCTCTTGGTTTTGATGATCCCATTACTTTAGTGCCACCCACCGGCAGAAATGTCAAATATCCTTAACAGCCTTGCTGGCCTAACATGCCAACTACCTAAAAACCTGTTAAACTAAATTTCTTTAAATCCTTATAAAAAGGCCTTGTTTCTCATTGTCAATTGTGTATCTCAAAGGTGCCTTTAGCTTAGCTTGGCACAATCATATTTATGTTGTTGTTCACTACACAAAACACAGTCGGGGCTCTGTCAGATTCAAACTGTTCGGCAAAGGAGCCGCAGCAATGAGCATTTACAAAAAATACATAGCAGGTGATTGTATCAGCTATCTGTCAGTCATTAGCTAACTGTCCAATCAGATGAACACAATGCAGCAGAACACTGCAGCAACTGTTAAAATGAAAATGAGCAGTGTATTGGTAAACAAACTGCTAGCTTGTTAGCATGCTGGTACATGATTCCATGTACCAGCATGTTTACTGACTGTAGCTTCCTGTGTCATTATCACCTAAACCACACCTGTAGTTCGCCAAAGGTGCTGATTGGTCCGACCATTTGTTTTTTGCATGCTAAACGCTAAAAGAGTGGCCAAACCGGTTTCACAAATCAAACTAATTTGATCTTGTGAGATCAGCTGGCCTTGCAAGACTACCTGTAATGCTTAATCGACATGCAAACCCAAACAGTGGTGTAAAAAGCAGATGGGATGACCAGAGGGCGTCATCCAGTGGGAAAATGATGCAGCAGCGGTCATGGCCTCTTAGCTGCTGGATAACTTACTACTCTTGGTGATACTGCTGTTTTTCTGTTAAAGGCAGGCAAACTAGTACTGATTGTACCCCCAGTCTGTTTTTATCTTTGCTCCATCATGTGAGAACATACTCCTTGGGGAGATGTGTATAGTGTGTATGTGTCACTGTTACTTCTGTCTATACACATAGCCTACACTCCCATATGCATGTTTGTGTGTGTGCATTCATATGCCTTTGTACAGACGTGCATGCATGTGTTCCTCCTTATATGCCTACTCATACTATGTACATATATAGCTTATATATGTGTGTGTTTGTCTGTCTGTGTGTGTGTGTGTGTGTGTCAGAGGGAGAGAGAAAGACAGAGAGAGGGAGAGAGAGAGAGAGAGAGAGAGAGAGAGAGAGAGAATATGAGTCATATCCCATTCATAGTGGTATTTCAGGATGTTCCTCGCCTTGTCAGTTGCCCTGCCACCACTGCTTACTACTGTGTGTGAGAGCCAGATGGCAACCTGGGTAAACACATCCCATACATACACACAAATGCATGCCAGCGGGCAGACATGGGAGCACAGTGAAGGCATGTCAAGAGCAAGCACAGGACAGAGTTCATGATTTATGAAACATCTCTGTCAGCAGGCCTTTCTGTAACTTTGCTCTCTGTCTTTGCCTTAGAAAAAAAAAATAACCAGAGACACTGGATTTGTCTTGGTGATTTCCTCTTCTGAGACATTTCTGCAAGGCTTGTGATTCTGAATGTGTGGCCACATTTTACACTGCAACAAACCATTTTGCAAATTAAGATTTCACAACATTTAATCAAATTTGATTTTTTTTTTTTTTTTTTTTTGGAACACCCACCTTATAATGTTCTGCTTCTGTGGCTAACAAAGTTGTTGCTATTCATAATATTGACCGAATTTCAAGTCAAAACACAACAGTGCTGCTGCTTTTAGGAAAACTAATGTGGAAGACTTTATTACAGTGATGGAATACTGAAAGTTTGAAGTCTCTGAAAGTTCATTTCATATCGTAGTGTAATGATTTGAAATCAATGGCTGGATTAAAGGTTTGTAGATATTAGGCTAAACATGCAGAAACACTGGGATGGTCCTTTAACATCCACTCCAAATACTTTGGAATTGTCCACATTTAGCCCTGCTGATGGGAATGGATTAAACCAGAGACCTGATCGGGGATAGAGCAGTAGTGTCAACAGAGGGAAACAAAAAAAAACATTTACATTGCCGCTGGATTTACAGCTAATATACAGATCTAGTCTCAACCCCGTTGATGCAAGCTTTTACAGTTGCTGTTCTCAACACCTGATGTCTGATAGCGCTTTCTCACACAGAAGAAGTGATGAGTTTTAAGCGTATAGTTTGTTTGGAATAGAAACAGAGGAGCAATGTGGCAGTTAGCATCATCAGTGATTACCACCATGGCTGAACAGACCAAGAGCGCCACCTACAGAAACTCAAACTCTGTCAAGAGAAAATCAGAGGAAAAAGATGTCACCGCACTGGACACACTGGTTGATTGCTAGGTCATTTTTAGGAAGTGTAGTGCAGAAACACTGATGGTGGTATGTGTATCATTTTGAAACATGATTGTCAATGAACCTAAAACAAGCAAATGTGGGGTGCTCAGTATTAGTCCACATATAATGACACTCGTACAAAAAGACGGAAATGACACTACTGGGAAAGAGCCAGTAATCTAGGGGCAACATATCAGGCTGACACTGGATCAGTCTGATGCTGCTGTTGTGCATCGCCATCCTCCATGCTTTTTGAAAAGTAAAAGGATCAAAAGAATCAACAGTCAATATTTCTGTATGATGCTGAGCTAATACTAGTGTGTGCATTTTACAGAAAAAGGCAGGGACAGTCTGGTTTTACCACAGAAGCCACTTATTTTCTCCCTGCTAGGTTATTCTCTCCTGCGTGTCTGAGAGGCTGTTTGAAACACACCCTTTCTAGTATGTAAAGCCCATACATAATTCACACTCTACAGGAGAGAGTGTTGAGTGTGCGTGTGTGTTTGAATATGCGTGTGTAACCATGGCTGTTTGTGTGTACATATGTGCAGGTGTGAGCGACTGAGCAAGGGCAATCTTTGTGTGTGAAGCTGTGTGTGCGTGTGTGTGAAGGTGATGAGGACAGACTGTCCCAGGAGGCAGAGCAGCGCTCCAGGGCAGACAGAGGAAACCGAACAGTGAATGTCTGATGGATCTCTCTCTCTCTCTCTCTCTCTCTCTCTCTCTCTCTCTCTCTCTCTCTCTCTCTCCTCTGTCTACCTTCCACACCCTCCATTTTATTCATGCATCTTCTCTACTTTGTACGGTTTCTCTCTCAGCGCTCCCTCCCTCCGTTTGTCTCACCTTCTGCCTCACCTTTATTTATTCTGACAGTCTGTCTGTCATTGCCATGGAGGATGGTTTGGTGTAAAACAGGGATTTGCATCCCGTTCTCCAACTCTTGTCTTCAACCCTATTCATGCAGGACTAATATTACCAGGGGACGTTGAGTGATTTATAATCGTCTGTGATTTTAATCCCATGTGAGTTTTACGCGTCTAATTTGTAAAATGACAATTCCAGCACAAATTACCTCCTATATTTTGGTGAAGACAGAAATCCCCTGATAAGGCTAATCCTTTGTGAACTGAAGTCTCAGTAATTTCCACTATGATGTTTTTTGGTACATTTTTTTCTTTTTCTTGCATAATTGCTTTCTCATTCCTGATACAAAAATGGAGGCTCTAGTCCAATCTATAAAGGAAAGCATTTTCAGTGCAAATGTGATGAATGGTAAATTCTTGACCTGAAACGGTTGACTCATCGGCACCAGTGATTGTAGTGACTAACTGTATATTCATTTCATGTAACATGTATGTGTGAACAGGGCTTTTTTCTTGTAGGGCTGGGCTATATGAACAAAATAAAATATACAATATCTTTGACTGAATACCTCAATATTGATATTGTGATGATAGTAAAGGGATAAATATTAGTGCTTGCATCCCTTTACTATAATGCAGCCTATTAAAGCCAGTAAAAGACAACACTCATGTCCCGATATTACAGTATCCAAAATCCTAGACGATATCTAAAACCTTTAGTGTTATGACAAGGCCAGAGCACCACTCGTCCAAGCCAAACAGCTTGAATCAGTGTAAAACTACCATACATGGTCCAGGAAGAACAGTTGCTTGGGAGCAGCTAATAGGGATCCGAATAAATGAATGAACATGCTGATACGGTGAACATTTTCAGAAGTGGACTTGCCACACTCAGAATTTATGGCAGACATTTTGTTCCCAGCCACTGGATTGAAAAAATTAGGTCTACACCTTCAGTATATAAGTAGATTGTACAAAGCAGTGCAAAATAAGAAAATTGTTCTTTTCCTGTAGGCCTGATTGTCTTAAGAAGTAAAAGGGCTTAGTTCTCAGCTGACTAAAAAGTACAATACCCGTTTTGTGGTTTGAAACATAAACTGTTCAAAGCTTCAGTGGTGATGAGTATCTTGGTCAGTTCACCAGATACACAGGAGCTCCCTGTTTATACCATTCAGTACCACTCTTACAGCAGCTCCAATTCTGAAAACCAAACTGTACGAGTAGACCAGTTCTTGTGCTTTTACACAAATCTGGACCAGGCCTTCCTTTGCGGATATTTTCTTATTGTGACAGTGTATGAACATGCAAACACATTTCCAAAAACTTTCAAGGGTTGGAAATCAACGTCTTGCTGTAAGGAAAGCACAGTGGCCTTTTTCATCCTATTGTTCATTCAATATTTCATGGATCCATCTGTTTGCACCTTGCAACAATGAAATGTGTCACCGACAGCAAATGTGTCATGGCGGAAAAGTGTCTTCTAATCCCAGTGCAAGAGATGCTGTTCCTGACATGAAAGCACTTCATCAGGCGCCAGGCTGCCATCTTTTATTTGTGGCTCGTAGCAGATTTTACAAGTATTGTTTGGACTGGGAGACAGATTGAAAATTCATGCTGAAGTGACAAGCTGGCCAGAATACAATTACTTCATCCTTGGTGTGGACTCTCAAATGATGATGATAGTGAATTAAAACATTCGCACAGTCTGTCAAACACAATTTTCCAAAAATTCATACAGGTCAACAAGCAAAATAACATACTCAAGTCTTTTCACCATGTAGCAGAAACCACCCATTTACAACCAAAATATTATTGCCCACGGTGGTGTCTGTTGGCATTTTTGCTGGGTTTGTCTGGTGGATAACCTTGCCACAGATCTGGCAACCCATCTGGCATGGCTGGCGGTGATTGGTGCTGACAGGGGGGGCAGATGGTGAAATGATGGCCCACTGTGGTCTTTGTTGTTTCGGAGGGGAGTGGGGGCTCTTAATCCACACATTCCATGGGAGGGTGGGCTAAGCTAAAGCTAAATCTGTTGTTTATTACGGCTGTGCCTACCTCAGAGTGCACTGCATCTCCAATTGGAGTTTATCAGGGATTTCTGGAGGAGAGTATTGATTCGGAATGAGAATGACCTAAATGAAGAGGTGTGCTGAGGGAAGCTGGCCTCCTGCTCTGAGAAGCATGACAGATACATGGGCTCCTTCATGACTAGCTCATTTTCCCTGTGTGAATAATGATGAAGGAGCTGCAGCACATCATAGGCCTGGTGATTTTTGCATATTTAGCATAATATCTACACAATGTATAAACTTCCCATTTGAGGTCATTTTTACCAAAGTCCTATTTTGGAAAATCAATATCATTTTCCCGTCCTGTTATCCAGTAAACTTTCTTCACACCAATATTCCATCACCATAATAAAGTTGTCCACATTAGTTTTCAGAAAAGCAGCAGCATCGTTGTGGTTTGATGACTTGAAATTTGGCGGAGTGAAAAAGTCCCTTTGCCAGACAAAAAGTAATACTAATAATCACAATGATAATAATAATTATAATTATAATAATAATGATAACAACAACAATAATAATAATAATAATATTCATGATAATACTATGTTTCACAAATAAGAAAAATTACAAGGCACACCAAATCATAGTGAGACCCAATGAAAGTCACAATTGAATCAAATAGACAAATGTATAAGAATAAACAGACAAGTACAAGTACACAAAATCAGTATAAAAATTGGTAAATAGATGAAAATCATGGAATACCTGTTTTGTGCTAATTTAACAGTGCAGCCAGGTAATAACTTATATTTGCTGTTCTAACACCTGATGTCTTAAGTAACTAGTTAGTATAGGCTAATCACCACAGCAGTCACATGCTTGCCAAAGATGGAGACCTCATTGCCGCCTCAAAATTGAAGAGAAACTGAACTATTTAAAGGTGCAGACACTCTTAAAGATTAAGCTCCTGGAAGAACAGTGCAAACAAGTTGAACAAAGAACTGTTTTTATTCTTAATAAATCACTTGTCAGATCACATGTAAAACAATGCTAAGTTCATTGATAAGCCGCAGCCTTAATCGACAGGGGATCCTCCTAGCAGAGCGGCAGGAAGGAAGCCGGTCAGAAGGTCAGCTCTAGGGAATGAGGGCTATTCTTGGAATGTGTTCAGCTCTGTGCTCAACACTGTCACCCATTCACCAAGTGAACCCAGTGAACCTGGGGAGGGGGAAGGGTTGGGGGCCGAGGTTGATCCCATCTGCATCCTAATGCTGGAAGATGAATCCCTCCATGTTACTTCACCCCCATATCTGTTGACGTGTAGATAAAGCGTCTGGCCTGGCAATGCGGCCACTCGAGATGTATGAATTGTTTTTCACTGGTCCAGGTTGTCGAGGTCAGTGCCAGGAGAGAGCAGAGGACCAGGAAAAGGAGGAGGAGACGAGTTGGACAGTTGAGGAGGGGCCCCAGTGATGTGACATCATGTGCTTTGAGGGCTTATCAAGTGGGAAAAGGACCCAATCAAGTGAACAAAAATAAACAGTGGCCATGGCTCTGTGAACACACAACTGAGGAGCAGCTGTTGGCTTTGCTGGGGAACAATCTACAGCTGGGCTTTCGTCACGTTATTGTACATGCATCAGACTCATGCACTTAGTGATCGATTACAGAATAGCGATAAGAGAAATTTCAGTGGCATTATAGACAATGCACAATATAATGTTATTCCAAAAAAGAATACGTAAATGAATTGCCATAGAAAGTCATTGTTGTAATAATGTATTAACAAGCATGTTGTGCACATATACAGGGTATAACAAAACCACTTAATTTAACCACTGATTCTGCTTGTTGATTGCAAGATCTACAAAACGTATCATATATATGTCATATTTTAGAACTATGTCATTTTTACTACTTTTTCTCCAGCCATTGATTTCCATTCATTCCACTACAATATGGAAATGAACTTTCAGAGACATCAAACTTTCTTCACACCAGTATTCTATCACTGTGATAAAGTCGTCCACATTAGTTTCCCTAAAAGCAGCAGCACTGTTGTGTTTTGATGACTAGAAAATTTGGGCGGAGTAAAATGATCTCCAGTAGTGCCTAAGGAAATTTTTGCTTTCCACAGCCATTTATCACTTTCATGGTTTATGAATGGTGATGACTTTGTTAGCTGCAGAAGCAAAACATTATAAGGTGGCTGTTTCAACCAAAAAATCAGATTTAAAAATGGAGGGATTTTGATTAAATGTTGTAAAATCTTACCCCAAGAGTACCCTGAATGATTTTCAAAATGGTACATTGTAATCTAAAATGGAAATGAGACAAACATTCAAAATCACTGCATGTCCTTCAACTTTGAATTCGATTACAGTTACAGTGTCAGTTCAGTAGGTGCATCATTAAAGTAAAATGTACCTTTGGTGTCATATAGTTCCCTGGGTGTGATGTCTTCATTTGTTGCTCAGTGCTCCCCTGGGCTGCTAATCCACAGTACTGGATTTCTATCTTTCCATTCACTTCAGTAGCAAAATAGCTCCCAAAATATCACTTTTATAGATGAACACAAAAAAACTAGATTATGATAGTTTAAAAAACAGGTCCCAGTACCCATTTCCCCTCCTGTTTAATTAGTTATTTGTGCACTATCACATTGTTTCTTCCTGGTCTAAAGTTACTATGTGGACATTTCCTGCAGATGCTACCTGCCCACATCTAATTTTCCAATTCAAATAGGAAAATAACAAGAACAAAGAAAATCGATTTCCTCAAGAAACAGGTACCAGAACTTGTTTTTTTTAGTATGTGAATAACATACTAATTGCAGTTATTTGTATATTACAGTATACAAACACTAGGCGCTAAAAGAGAAAACTAATCTGGTCTGGTCGGATGTGTTTTTTGACCCTATCCAGGAAGGTTTATGTTTGGAAAAAGTCAAAAAGAGCCTTCAGGTTACATGCACGGATATTATTTTTTCATTTATCTTATATATTCTCTTATTTTTTTCTGTTTAGAGAAAAAAAATAGAGAAGTCAAGTGCAGATTCATCAAACGTTAGCCATAAAAAAAAAACCCTCTTCTGCTAACTTAGTTGCTGAAATTAATCTATATCAACAACTAACAACTACAGGAAAGGACAGTTTCTGAAGCCCCAACACCGACAGAGATGTAATTTATTAAAATTTATTAACATTTTTTTAATATCTCTCACAGTCTGTAGGCTTTTGTGCTGCTATTTCAGTGAACTCAAACACCTACATTCAAATATTATTATTGTAATAATATAATCCTTATAATCACTCTAAATAGAATTATAAAATACTCTGAAATTGAAAAAAATGAGAGTGCTCTCAACCACACGTAAAATTTTCTCCACCAAGAAAAGCAAAAATTAGAAAACACTGTTGAATTCTACAAATCAATGGGTACCAACAAAATAAGAACAAATCAGTGGATACAAATGAAAATAATAAGACATTTGGTCATATATCACTTCCTGCAATGTCTGTTGCCAGTGTGGTGGTGGATCTAACAATATAGCACCGTCGTCTTTAGGTCTGACTGATGTGCATGGTGGTTTAACAGCCAAGGAATATGAGTTCATTTTACAAGACCAAGAGCACCCTAGGGTCAAAACACTCATTATGTTCCCATGTTCCAAGATGGTAATGCCCCCATATAGATGGCTGGTTTCATGACTAGCGGACAAAGTCAAACTCTAAGTAGATTTGCTCCTTCAAAGAGCGGGAGCCTTGCCTTCTTCAAGAAAGCTGTGATATCCAGGACACACTATTCAGGACGCAGTATGACAGCAGGACAAGAGGGACTGAAGTTCCTCTGAAGGCAAAGAGTGGCCATACTCCTTATTAGATACTTGATATTCCCATATTCGTAGGTGTTCCCTTGTCCTGAGCGTGGCTGTGGAAGCTGGTTTTTGGCTGATATAACAGTACAGATGAAGCTGCTGAGGCTTTTTGATATTGTGGAGGTTCCACCTGTCTTAACAGATTACCATGCCCTCACATTCATCTCCATGTCTGCTGCTGAGAGAAGACATGGCTCTGGCTTTGATGTGATGGGATTAGGGTTTGTGTGCTCTGAAGACCTCTGTGAAGGATTACAGCACTAGAGGTGGTAAACAAGCACTTTGTCATGCTTCGCAATGATGCGGCACACTTTAAATCTCCTAATGTGAAAAGAACCACTGGAGGTTTTTAAGACAGAATTTCTCTTTTTACAACAAAACTTTGCCGATGCATGTAGACTCTCCGCTCACTGTGACAGAGCAGTGGTTTTTGAATTTATTTCAGGTGTTCAATTGAAATTGAATTCTTGATTTAGCTCAGTAATGCCACAAAACAATGAGCCTCGTTCCTTGTTTGGTTGAAACTCTCCAAGCTTGCTGCATTTTGCAACATTATCTTTGCCTTTCTCAGGTTGTCTGCTCTTGTACTATTATAGAATGATATAGAATCTGAACAAAGAAAAAACACTTTTTTAATGTAGGGTTGGAAATGTATTTGTACAAATAATTTATGTATGTGGCTGTTTGTTCCATGGTTTTGTTTGATACACTAGAACTGCTTATGTGTTGTCTTTTCCACCACATTATCAAGCTTGATTTTTAAAGGGGAAACTTCAGTTATTTCTTAGAGCAGATGTGTTAATTTCATCAAGCAGTGTGTTATCTAGTCATTCTTATTTGACACCAACTGGTTGCTGTTGAGGGTCTTTGGGGCTCCTGCTAATTAGCCTCATCATGTCCAATTAGCACTTACCAAACTGTACAGAGACTGATATGTGCCTCTCTGGGCATCTAGTCACAGGGTAGTGAGTAATGACAGTAATTGGCAGCCTATTTATGAGGGCATTGTATAACTGATGCACATTTGATCCATGTGTGAGAGAAAGGGAGACAAAAGGCCAGATTCTATCTGCAGGATATATATTTCCCATTATTTTTTTTTCCTTTTCATGGTGTAATGACATTTTAGAATGATTTCCTGACACCTGTTGTAACTGAATTCCTTTAATTGCTATTAGTTGCAATATTGACAGAGAGACACAATTAAAAATAGGCTATTACATAGATTGCACTGGACACCTCTTTCAAGGCGTAAAACTGGTCTAAACTTGCCACAGTTTCCAAAGTGTAATATAGGTACAAAGGTATATGTACAAATGTTCTGGAAATGCCTGATGATACAGAGAATTTGGAGAAATGTGGAAGATGAAATAGGCTAGTTGATATTGGTCATAATTTTGAGCTATCACTCCTTCTCTTTATTAAGTTACGGTATAGAGGACAGAGAAAACATCAACAATGCAAAGTTTAATGGAATTTTTCAGTGTAAGGAAAACTTCTTAAATATCAAAGGCTGTGCCTGTGATGTTAGAAGTATTGAAAATACTGCCCTTAGAGAAAGTGATGTATATTCTGCATGATATTATGACAGGCTATGAAAGTATGGCAGCCTGTTATAAATATGTTAGATGCCTGTGGAATAGACTTTCTGCTATTTAACAAAATGGAACAGAGTCAGCTGTAGCCAACTGGTTCAGCCATACAGCGTCTGTGGCTTTCTTCTATGTACTTATCCATGGCTTTTTTTGTCTTTTCTTTCCTCTGGATTACTTAAATGCATTTAACTCAGTTGTATTTGTTGTTTGGTATAGGAAATGCAAGGTTTTTTAATATGTGAACAAGCATTGGGGAAAAAAAAAACAAAAACAATTGTAACTGTAGAACCTTTGATTAAAAAAAAAAAAAGTATCAAAAACTTGTGTTAGACAAAGAACAACTTTGTAATTCAAATTTATACCCAGCTGTAAACACTGAGGGGTTTTATTAGAAGCCAGAGGCATCTGTCTTTAATATTTTGATACCATTTCCCTGTTTCTCTTTGGTTTGGCCCGCTTCCCAGTTTAACAAATTTGAATTCTTACAGCATTCCCAACCTGAGCTCAGCGCTCACACTGTAAAACCTCCGCTTTCCCTGAAACCCAACAAACCTGATCCAGTTTGCGTTTCCCAGAGCCCCAGGGCTCAGTGATGTCAGCCCAGCCTCCCAGCTGAAAGGAGGTGACAGAGGTGTCAGGAAACACTGGTGACCAGGAGTAACTCCCTGGGGAGTGAAAATCCTCCTTCCCACCTTCTGTAACTGTCAGGACAGGTGAAATCAAACCCATCAACCTAAACACCTGAGCAGTGTTGGGGACAGGCTCCTCAATAGTTGCTAGGTTAATAAGGTCAGTGATGTCATCGTGGTGCTCCCTGCGAGGAGAGTGGAGATGTGAGGAGAGGGATAGGATGCCACTGCGACCTTTATAAACTGAGAGGAATCTGGGAAACCTGTATTCAGGACAGCCATGAGTCACTCAAGGGATGTGGTCAACATCTGAGTCACCAAAGCGCGTTTTTTTTTTTTTTTTTTTTTTTGCTGTTTTGCACCTCCATGTTGCATGTTTCACTGGTATCAATTCATTGATGTTTAATTTCATTAACAATATGTTTTTTGTTTGGGTTTCCCACAGTACAAAACAGCTAAAACATTGGAAGAATTCACTGTATTTCATAAGGCCGATGTTAATTATGTCAGTTTTCCTCTATGGAAACTTTGGAGGCGTGGAGCAGCCCACGTGTACTTTCATTTTCACGCCTACACTGTGTTGCCTCGTGAAGGAGATGAAATAATCCTCGGCTGAACATTTCTGCCTTTATGAGTCATTTTGCAACCGAAAGCTTTTGCACACTCTCAATAATTATTCATTTGTTGCACTGTTTTGATGTGACACATTTGGCCTCGCACTGTATGTCAACACAGAATTTTACTCTCTCTCCCAGTTTTTAAGTGCTGAAACATGGCAGTGATTACTGACAGTCATCATTTGATTGGATTTGCTGATGGGTAATTTAAGCTTATTATTTTCATGTGGATAGGGAAGTGGAAAGAGTGGTTGTTTATAGCATGTACAGTTGACTGGCTCTGAGTAACACCCAGTAGTGGAGTTCTCTTTTTTATGACAGCGGTCACCACTGTTACTCTACAGTGCAGCTGCTCTCAAGAGAAATCCGTCACAATTTAGCTGCCAGAAGCTGCCAGAATTTAAAGGCTCTCTTTAGATATTCTTTCTATTCTTCTTTGAATATTCTCAAATATAGCTCAGGTTCAGCAGACTGCAGAGAAATAGAATGAAAATGTCATTCACAGAATTGGAACGCAAAAATAAACAACCTATTTTGTCTCTACCAAGGCAATATTATGAAAATGTCTGTACCTGAATTGACATTTAAATAAGGAGTCAGTTTATATTGGAGAGGCTTAATTACCCCCAAAAGCCAAGTACAATTTGCTGCCTGAAATGAACGTAGCATGCAGTATGCATAATTTTTGTGGTATGAACTGTCCTGTGTGCTGCCTTCAGACTCCAGTGAAGCAGCTTGGATGTGTCCATCCATGAGAGGATTTTGTAGAAATGGTCTTTCCAGCAAGATTTGAGCGAAAATATGTATGTTTTGGGAGTACTGAGCATACCACTGAATATCAGAGATGCAGATTATACTGCATGACAAGTCTGAGTTTCGCACACCAAACTTTTGGTAGCATTTTTGGAAAATTATGCCCCCAGTTTTTTCCACAAGATCAGAGATGGCCAGCATTTTTGGAATACAACTGTGCCAGCTTGCAAGTAAAGCATTTTTCTTTGAGGACTGAAGGCAAGACACAGTGAGCGCTTGATACAAAAATTATGCATTGTGGGTGAAGTATCCCTTTAAACCAGTTAACACAATATTGCCCATCCATCTTTGAGTGAGTCATTCTGCTGTATTTTCAGCATAACAGTCCCAGCAGTTGCATCCATTAGCCTGTAGGCCTTTGTGTTTGACCATGAATGAATGCAACAAGCATTGACAGTGCACACACATCAAATGGTTTTGTTTGTTTGTTTGTTTGTTTGTTTGTTTTGTTTTGTTTTGTTTTTAGTCTGGTCTGCTGTGTTGTAATCCAGCAGCCTGTCTACTCATTTTAGTCTCTTCAGTGTATGTGTGTGTGTGTCTGTGAGTCACCCTGGGCTCTGTGTTGAAGCTCTGTGGGAAGACATGATTCACAGGAGCTCCATCTACTTGTTTGCTTAGTGCCCTTGAGTGTCCAAAAATACTCAGAGCCGCTGCTACCTGCCAACAAGGGTTGCCAAGTAAGACTGAGCTTGCTGTCAGATTAGCTAAACTGGCCCGCAGGAGGCAGTTGGGAAACCCTGTAGTCCCTGTGGCAGTGGCTACCTTTACCTGTATGGACTAACCCGACCACTCTCTACACCCTTGTTCATTTTTTTCCCCCTCAGATTAAGCTGTTTATGTGAAGCTATGATACCTCGGATATGCCCTTTCCTTCCTTATGGAAGCTTACTCCTCCAATTGGTTCATTGCATGTTACACCCAAAACACACCCATGATTAATTAAGAGACTAAGTACAATCCTTTTGAATCATGTGCCTGACAGGACCTCCCTTTCTTCCGCTGCAAAAGTGGACTGAGACACACCCTCGATGCACTTGCCCTATAGAGCCCTATAGAGCATCAGTAAGGAAAACAGAACATGCCCTGAAATAACAACACAAAAATGGCTAAAATTGAATGAAAACAGCATTGACTAAATTGAAAACTAAAACACTTAAATTTGTTAACTGTATTTTAATTAAAACTGTATGAATAAGAAATAACTACAATATGACCACAATAAAATAATAACACAGTTACTATCACAAAAAAACAACAATATTTCACTCAGCTTCCACTGAATATTCCGGTGCTGAAAATGCCTTTCTCAGGGTTACAAAAGTGTGATGGAATCAGATTCGAGTGGCAAGTGCTCTGCTTTAGCGTTTCTCTACCCAAATGGAGTCTTCAACACTGTGTGTGTGTGTGTGTGTGTGTGTGTGTGTGTGTGTGGATGAAAGGTGAACACAGGTATTGATGGAGAGTGAGAAGGCATGCAAGGCAGAGTACCTATGTCAGCTATTCTGCATCTATAGATTGTAACTTAATCCGCTGTCACACACACACACACACACGCACGCACGCACGCACGCACAGTCACTCACTCTCTCTCTCACACACACAGAAATCTCCCTTGTTCCTCTCCACTCAAACCACCCCATAAATGTCTGTCCACCATAATGTCCATTAATTCCTAAAGAGCCATGCTACATCTTCCAACCTCTAACAGTCCATTTGCTCGTCATAATTCTTCACCCAGCAGTATACACTCCTATACCGAGCCACTTGCCCTTCACACACATCTCCGGTGACCCCCCGACATACGATTACTCTGTCTGGAGAGCTGGCTACATGCCTGAGGGATGGAGGGGTCTCATTTGCACTAAATCCAATTTCACTTGACAATGCCAAGATGACTTATACAGGGTTGAAGGAGGCTGGGGGTTGAACAAACACCGTTAGCAATGACCTCAGAGGACATTTATCAGGATCTCAATGACCGCAGTGGAAGCGAGAGCTTCCCCAGAGCCGCTCTCTCAACAAAGGCTTATTGTCGAGCGGGAGATGCTGATGTCATGGGCATATTTCCGGACCTCAGGAACTCCCAAGGGAGGACCGTGGTAATGCACCCAAGACTGAGCGCTGTCACTAGCTGCGTTTAAGCTGTGAACCATGTCCAAGGAAGTTTCTGTGCATTCAGACAGAAGACAAGGTGAAATGTTGCTTTGTGCAAGTGTGATCAGTTGTAAGCAATAAGCAACTATTGCAACATCAGCAAGAACTGATGTTGCAATAAACAAGCAGGAGAAAGCTTCAGGGTGACAGCTTAGCCATAATGATGCATGATTTTGAGTGACATCTTTCTATTATGCAGACATTGTAAATAAGGGTTTTGGTGATAGCTTTCTATAGTTCTCATCATCCTAATTAGTGGTTTTGGTTTGCTCTTTCTATTGTGCCCACAATATTAGATTAGTGTTTTTTTGTGTGTGTCTTGATGACACTGTAAATTAAAGGGATGGTCTGCGCATTTTGAAAAATTTGATATTATTTCACTTCCGCCCCAGCTGTTCTGTAGGACAGTAGTGGTACTATCTTCTTCTCAATGTTACTGAGTGCTGGATACTGGCTGGATGCTCCAAATGCTAACTGTTAGCCTCCTGCCATTGAGGTGGACTTCCCCCCAGCTAACATTCTTAGAAATAACAGCCTTAATCCACTCAAACTGTTAAATAAACACAGTTTGAGTTTGATTATGTGTAGCTGCCCAAAATGGTGTAAAAATTATCAACAGTAGAACAATTTTTTTATGTGGTCTAAGCTCTGTGTTGGTCTTTAGTTACAGTGGCTGACAAGTGCCTGAAAGGTTCGTGAAACGTACTGTATGTTAGAGGGAGGTGCAGGAAAAGAAGAAGCCAGCTATGATATTAATCAGCAGCTATCTTTTTAGTACTCTGGAGAAAGTTTAATTTTGCCCTCTAACATATGTGCATGTATTCAGTAAAGAAAACAAACTCAGTGAAAGTGAAATATCATTTTTGTAAATCCTTTTTTTAAATGAGTGAACTATCCCTTTAGTTGAAAATGCATCAACATTTTATTTTTTTATTCTACTGTATTCCAATTGAATCTTTTAGTGCCTGGCTTGGCAGCAGCAGCACTAGTACCACCTTTAGGAAAGCTCGCTTTTAGAAGCTGGAGAAATTTACAGGCACCTGGCTAGAGTCCTGCTAGTGGCTGATTGCTTGTCATTTTACTGTATCAGGACTGTGTCTGAACATCTCAGCTGATGAAGCCTGGAACAAAGTGGCATCCATCTCTCTGTTCCTCCTTCCATGAAATTTGCATTACACTCAGCAATTATCTTGCGTGTTCTGTTTGACTGGAGGATTAGCAATATTTGTAGAACATTTTTTTAGTATCTGTTTTCTTCATAAAGAAATGGGCCTAAAGATGGGCAACATTTGATTTAAGGAGAAAGATTAGTAAATAAATGTTTTTCTCAGATGGTTTGTGTAAACCCACCACTATTTCTCTCACAAATACATACATAACATTTGCATATATGTAGGCCCACACACACATGCACACACACTACCCCCTATACCCCACAGACAACATGCATTGAAAATAAGACATAATCAGGGCAAGTGAGAAGGCTGAGGGGTGGAGGGAAGTAGGGCATAGCAGTAGTCAGGACCATACACACACACACATACACACACTGAGAGGGGAGTAGTGAATTATTAGTGTTTGTTAATTAATATCTGTGTGTAGCAGCAGCTCGGAGGGAAGATCCCTTACTGGTCTCAGGCTCTGCTGCTCCTGTGATGAATAATTTACTCCTGGATGCAGCTACTCGGCCTGCTGGGCTGCACTCTGTGTATGTGTGTGTGTTTGTGTGTGTGTGTGTATGTGTGTGTGTGTGTGTGTGTGTGTGTGTGTGTGAGCACATGTGAATGTGCACGCAGCGGGTGTGCCCATGGCCACCTGGGCTCGTTGTCTCTGGTCGTCTCAAGGGTTTCAGTGGCCTTAGATGTGTGTATTTGATTGATGCTGCCGCTGGGTTGAATGTAGGCTAACAGAACAACTAGCTGACAAAGAGAAAGTGCTGAGCGGCCACGGAGAGCTGCATTGTGGGGATTCCTGGCAGTGGCACTTGGACGTGAGGAAACGCTTGCTGCTCTGTTCAACTTTGGTTTTGCCTGTTGAAGCTGATTTTGAGACCAGGCGTTGTGCAGGGTGGAAGGCAGCACTCCTTGTCATGCTGTGTAACATTATGCAGCCTAACTCCCAACTTTTTCAATCATGATTGATTCTGATCAAAGTCTTCTTAATTACTTCACTTTAGAGGCACTTTGTATTGCTTTCCTGGTGCAGCTATCAAAAACAGTTCCACAGGACCAGTGGTAACTTCAAAAGTCAACCCCGAAAATCACCCAGTGCTCACTCTGTAAGGGGACAAGTAGCAACATCCTATTTGACAGACAGAAATACAGGAAACATGCAAAACTTCAGGGGGTTAGTTCACCCATTTTGAAAATTTGGATATTATTTTGCAGTTATTTTTCATAAAGTTAGCTGAGGGGGGAAGTCCACTTCAATGTCAGGACACAAAGTGGGAGGAAGTGAAATAATATCATTTTTTTCCAAAATGGGCAAACTATCCATTTAATCTTATGAGGCTATTTCTAGTGAGTAATTTTAAAGGATTTTTTTTTTTTTTTTTTGCCTTTGTGCCCTTCAGCAAGGCACTGAACCTTAACTTGCTCCAGTGCCAAGAGCAGAAGGTTGAACTGGAATGTGTGGAACATGAGTATGAAGCTATGCATCAGCTTTCCTTAGATTGATAAAGTTTGAAAAAAAAAAAAATGGTGGTATCTAACAGTTGGGTCATCAAACTGGTCACTCATTGTAAAATTGCCCTGAGAGGAAGTGTTGGTTAAAATGTAAGTGTAAAACTGTGTCCGACATTTCAGACATTTGTTGAATTGAATGAACTTGGAGTGTGAATTTGATGGTAAAAGCACACACTGCCACAGTGACCAGTTTAATGTGGGAGTAAGCCAGGCATCTTGTGTATGAGAGAGCATGAGATAAACAAGTTATTCTGACCCAGATATAATGCATGCATCTTCTGACCAAAATCAGGATAATTTGGTTTCTCCTTTCCCGCTCTTCTGCTTTCCCGGGTGGTAATTTTACAGTTTGTAGATTATGGATATGTCAGTAAGCTGCCTGTCAGTCTAGTCTACTGGTGAAACATGTCATCCCCCACCCCCCATAAGCACGCAGCAGACAAGATGATGAAACCACTGGCAACGGCCCCCAACTATTTCTGAGACATTCACCTAGTGTTGGTCGAGGGGTAAAAGAGCAAAACAATGAGCGGCATCACTCCAAGTGTCAAAAGCATGGCTGATTTAAAGATGGGTATTGTGTTTTGTTTTGTTTTTTTAACTTCCAATACAATTTCAGCATTTTTAATACAATAATATAGTCTAGAAAATGCGTTATTGACGAGGCAGCTACCCATATACCACACATCTCTGCTCATTTAAACCCAGTAACTGTGCTACCAGATTAAAAGACTGGCCAGTTAACTGTAATCAGTGAATTGGTTTCTGCTTACAATGCAGTTTAAAGTAGGAATATCTTGCCCACCCTTAGTGATTTTGAAAGGGATAGTCCACCCATTTTGAAAAAAAATATATTATTTCACTTTCCCCCATTCTGTTATGTAGAACACAAGTAATGCCATCTTCCTCTCATTGTTACTGAGTGCTGGATATTGGCTGGATGCTCCAAATGCCAACTGTGAGCCTCCTGCTTTTGAGGTGGACTTCCCCCGAGCTATCATTCTTAAAAATGACATGTTAATCCACTCAACTTGTTAAATAAACAAAGAAAAAATATATAAACATAAGAATAAATTCATCTCATTCAAGATTGCAGTTGATGACTTGACACAATAGAAATGAATTCTAAAACAGCATGGGTGGTTAACTTCATAAGCAGAAAACTCTTAAAAAGCTACCACTTACCAGAGGTTATCATACCAAAATATCATCTAAAGACATATGCCCTTTCAAAAATTTCAACTACACTTCATTACCTTAAGTGGTACCAAACTCTGGTCTGGCCCATGGTCTTTTTGTGAACCCTTCGTTTCTGTTTTCACTTGTAGTAACCGGAGAAGCACAAAAAATATGAACAGAATCACATAGTGGTAGTGAATAATTTGTGAATACCATGAAGAAGTGTTTGGAGTTGGGTCTCAGTCTTAAGTGCTCCTGAGGGGAAGCAGGACATGATTTACAATGCTGGGATGATTGGCCCATGGGCTAGAGGGATAAAAGCCAGCTTACTACTGCAGCAAACCCCCAGTGCTGGGCTCTGCCTATTCAAAAGCCATGAATCAGCAGAAATCAGCCCCCTCTACGCCTGGTGAACATGCACGCACACATGCACACTCACACACACACATATACAGAGCCCAGGGCTGATGAGACAGACTGCATGCTCAGCTGTCTGTGTTGGGGCTTTATGTGCTACAGCATTGAAACGAAACACAATGAAAAGCCTCTGGATGGAGCAGCCTGGAATCAGTGTGCAAGACTGCTGGGCTTTCTTTAGATTCCTTGCCTAAGAGACTATAGCTTTACATTCAAATGTCCATTAGCTACTATGAACAAACAGTCTGTCTGCAGACCTGTCCCTAAGCAAATTCAAGACATTTGCTCAGTGCTGTCTGGAATTGAATTTAAAGGGATAGTTCACCTATTTTGAAAATTTGATATGAAATTTGGGTTGTACTCTTATTGTAGTGGGTAACACTACAATAAGAGTACAACAATTAACATTAGTTAACGTTAGTTAAGGTCATTATGGTTAATTAACTGTTAGTTAATGATTATTATGGCATTTAGTAATGTTAATAATATCTACAATAACCCTTAAATAACATATAAATTAATACCTTAGCATGAACAGCATTAATATATGATTGCAACGGTTAGTTAACTGTTACTTAATGTTTATTACCTGTTACTTAATGTTTATTACGGCATTAACTAACGTTAATTGTTGTACTCTTATTGTAAAGTGTTACCAAAATTTGTTTCCCTTCCCCCCAGCTGTTCTGTAGGACAGTAGTGGTGCTCTCTTCCTCTCATTGTTACTGAGTACTGGATACTGGCTGGATGCTCCAGATGCTAACTGTTAGCCTCCTGCCATTGAGCTGGACTTCCCCCCAGCTAATATTATGAAAAAAAATAAGATGCACATATGACTACCAAGTGAACATGGATAATAGTTATGTTCAATTTACTGTTTAAACCTGTATTTTTACAGTTATCAACATCTGGACAGATCCAGCATGTTCTGCACTCAGCAGCCACAACAGAGATGAAAGTAGATTGCTTGAGTTTGCTATCATTTGTTTTATTCTTTGATGTAGCAACATTAAACTATTCTTCTTTTCCTCCCTATCGCATGTTGCATATATCTTTCAACTGTAAAAAAAAAAAAAAAAAAAAAAATTCTGCAGCATTTCATCAAACTTGGACTTTATTTAATAATGTGAGTAGATTAAGGTGGTTATTTTTAAGAATTGTAGCTGGGGGGAAGTCCACTTTAATGACAGGAGGCTAACGTTTAGCATTTGGAGTATACAGGCAGTATCCAGCATTCAGTGACAATGAGAGCTTCAAGTATATTTTTAGACAACACACATGTAAACACAAGGTTGATTTGTTTCAGGAAAAGTCAGATGGTGGAAGTGTAACTGCTGAACACATGTATCCTTCCATCTATCATAGTTATCCACACACCACTAAAGGTATAGGAAGACGCAGTGCAAATTAACTTGAAAGAACCTGTAAAGAACCTGTGGGCTTCCTGTCAAATTCTGCTGACAGCCACATTTGAAACTTCCTAAATGCTGGGTCTCCTTTCACTGAGAGGAAAAACTGTAACCCACATACATTTAGCTCCTTAAAAGCAACCTAATATTGATCATCAAAGTCATTTCTCAGATGAGGGATTACTGTATAAATTACCCCAATCTTACAAACAACACACCTTATCTTACTTTGTTTTTTTGTCTTAGAGTTTTTTTTTTTCTTGAATCATAATTACTTTACTGCCTCAAGTATGTTTGCACTCACAAGGAATTTGCTCCTGTAAAGCAATTTAAACATAACACAAGACAAAATGTAAAATTATGTCATATAATGCAAAATTTACGTGTGGAAATTCAAGGAATTTTCCTTTTTAGGTAACAAGGACCTTGTGAAAATCTTACAGTATATTTGCCTCCCTGCTATACGGAGGCACTTGAACAACAGATAGAAGGCCTGTGTGTTCTCATGCGAGCTAATAAGCCTAACACGATGCCCTTCCTGTCCTCCACACAGGGTGCTAGAGGGAGGGATGTCTGCAGGTGAGGAGCGGGCCAGCGAGGCGGCAGCGCCCGTGTACGTGTACGAATCCAAAGTGCACTGTGCCAACGTGCTGTTGACCCTGGAGGAGCAGCGGCAGCGGGGCATCCTGTGTGACGTGACAGTATTGGTGGAGGGTCGGGAGGTGCGCGCCCACCGGGCCGTCCTCGCCGCCAGCAGCCGCTACTTTCTGCAAGCCCTGCTGGGTCATACTGGGTCACCAGGCGAGCCAGAGCCCATCATCAGCCTGCCAGACAAGGTGACAGGGCAGAACTCACACACACACACACACACACAAGTAAATAATAGAACAAATTATAAGTTATTATACCTAAGTTAATTGTACCCCTTAGCTAACCCCAAAGCTTGAAACAGCAGTGTGGTAATCTAGCTGCTGGTTAATAATAAACATTTGAATACACACATTTTTAGTGTTAATGACCAATGGTTTTATTACACTCTGACTACTACTCTACACAAAATATTAATTTTGAAACAAATAGTCCATAGATTCTATTTGCGTCCATAACATTGACCTGGATAGCTAGACGCATAAATGCACTTCAACTAGCCTACTACACGTTCTATTTTACCTTGCTGTCCTTGTTGTTTACTTCTGGTTTTCCATGCGTTATCCATGTGATAACATCCCAACAGGTGTTGGCTAGCTTTATGGATTAGTAGTAAATGGAGCAGATCTTGTGTGTGCAGTGATAAATCAAAGCAGTTTGAAGTAACTGTCCATGGCAACAGTCAGACTCCAGAGTGCTGTGATTGATCAATTCATGTGCAGTAATAAGCTAGAGAATGAATTAGGGATGCACTAATCCGATATTTGCATCAGATATCGGTGTCGATATCAACATTTTACCTGGATCCTTCTCCTTTAAATCTTTGCGACACGGGATATGTCATATGGCATGTGTGCAGCACGTGTGCAGCATGCCGCGAGAGTTGATTGAGTTGAGTACAAGCAACATGGAGCGAACGAAAGGGTGTGCGATATGGAAGTATTTCACCCTTAGCACGCCAACTAGCTCAAGGGCAGTTTGCAATACGTAAAATGAATGTTGCCAGGGGTGGTGGTAGCACTGCCAGATATAATACCACAAATTTAATCAAGCACCTCCAGAAACACCACGCGAAGGAGCACGAGGAATTCCAGCAGCTGAACAGATTAAAGGGAGCCGCCGCTGAGGTTGAGGTTTGTAGCTTCTTAAATCAACAATGATATCAGATAGGTATCTGGTATTGACTGATATGTAAGGCCCCAGTGTCGGTATTGGCATCAGAAATGAAAAAGTCGGATCGGTGCATCCCTAGAATGAATATTTGAATATTGATCTTTCTCCATAATGTTGGCAAATATCAGCTACTTCAAGTTGTTAATGCTTTATTTATTTGCAAACAATCCAGTTGTAATTGTGTAAGTTGTAATCAACAGCTCATTTCAGCTGCAATTTCAACCAGACAAGTCACCAAATGCTAAAAGCCAAATTGTAATTGAAATGAAAGAGTTTCTACATGAATAAGTTGAGATCCTCTGTTCAGCCTTGTAGGGAGGAGTTATTTTTTCTTGGCTTGCTCCAGAAAGGGGTCAGAGGTCAGTGTCAGCTATAGAGGAACAGCCCTGCAGCTAGCAAAGAGTCACTCTCTTGCTGAAGGAGAATTGAGCAGGGTGGATGTTGCCGACAGTCTCCTCTCTTGTTTGTGTGTTTGTAAACTGAATGTCTGAATTAGTAACAGAGAGTATGTCAAGGGCTTGTGACTAAAAGGTCACAGAGTCAGATCCACGGGACTGTAGGAAAACTGGTAGTAGAGAAATGAATGAATCAATGCGTACATGAATGAGTAACATTTGGGGCTGAACAATTAATCAAGATGTTATCGAAACTGCAATATGGCCAAGTGCAATATCCAGATTGCAGGAGCTGCATTTTTTTTTTTTTTTTTTTTTTTTTTGATGAAGGTAAAGTGTGTGACAAAACATTGTTGTAAATAAAGTATTATGGCCTACAAATTGCATTTTCCAGATGCAAGAAAACACATTAGTTTGGTACAGACCGCCGCAAAAATCACACTATCATCACTTTAATGGCTTTTTTGGGAAAATGAAAATTATAATGCAAAATGGATTATTCCTACTAAAATAGTGAATCATATCGCAATTGCAATATCTATAAAATTACTTGCAGTATTTTTTAACACATTGTTCAGCCCTGGTAGCATTCTCCTTTCTCAACAAGCTATGAGCAGTTTGATGCTTTTCTTCAGCAAAGCATCCAGCTGCTCCAGGGGAGCTCCTCTCTCCAGCTCTAGGAGACGGTGGTTGTACTGGGCTGTTCCCAGTGAGATTGTGTGGAGCTGGATGAATGTGAAACAGGGCAATGCTGGAGAGGAGTGTGACGCTCACTTGACTTTCCCTGAGGAAGGAAAGGAAAGGTGCATGGAGGGAGAGAACGGGGTTGTCACAGAAAATGACTTGTTTATCAACTGTTTGCAGGATTCCTGAAAGCACGTTGGGCATGAATATTAACGCTGTTGCCTTCTTTTAGTTTGTGCCATTTCCATCCGCCACTGGAACAGATCAGCCAACAGCTCCTGATCCCAGTGGCTGGCATTACCATATAATGCCCTAGATCTGTCATATTGATTAATATGTCTCTTTGACTCTACCTTATACAGTAATCATTTGCAACGCCTCCACCACTTTATGAATCCACTTCCATACCCTAATGACTGTAAAGCATGGCTTTATTTTCTGCAATCCCTTCACTCGTTCTCCCAACCTCACTCTCCTCTTAATTTACTGTAGCTCCATCTGGGCTTTATGATATAGTTGGCACAGATTATGTTCTTCTTGATTCCCCACGTTTTGGCTCCCACACAAAACTGCTACCTTTGTTTGACATGTCAAAGAAGCACCATTGACTATGGGGAAAAAATGGTGGCATGTTTTGGTGCTTCTTACCGACAGTTTATTTTTAGGATTTTAGAACATTGCCGTTTCATTTTGCTAATCCAAGAAGTTTTGAAAATGCCAATCTTTTAAAATTAGGGTTTCACTGTATTCCTTTTCATGTTATCAGTGAGTTTATTATATGATGATGTTCTCTTTAGCAGAGGTATTCAAAGTGAGAGGTGGGCTATCAACAGCATACCGTGGTGTAAAATAGTCTAAATATCTGCTATTTGGTTAGAACGATCATTCAGTGTCATATTAGTTTTTTCTATGTAACTAGAGTCAGACAGCCTAATAAATGCCTTTGAGGTCAACCCTTATTATGTATTTGTGTGCAGTTTGAAAGTATGCCAGACAGCAATATTAGGCTAGCTTACCTATATTTTTGAATGTCTATAGCATCAGATTGCAGCTACATAATCCCACTGACATCCAGAAATTGAAACAAGCTGGGGGCCTTTTTTCTGTCTTTTTTTTTCTTTTTCTCCAAGGGGAGACCCACAGTCCTGTACTGCTCTACTAAATTGCCATGAAAGCATAGGTGTAGATTGATCTTTTTCAACCATATCAGTGTCAGTGCAGCAGATATGGAGGAAAGCTTGTTTCCTGTTAATGGTGTAAGAAAAATCAGGACCATATTTGCGATAGAATTTGCAATCCTTGCAGTAAAGTCTTCAGGGCCTCAAACTGTACATGCACACCAGTGCTGTTGCTTATAAAGCTAAATTATTACTCCACTCTCTGTATCTAGACTTATGTTGATTACGTTCAACAATGATCATTTTAATAATTAGTCGGTAGTTGGATTTTAATTTTTTAACTCTCCTGAAAATAATGGAAATATTCCACGCATCTGCCTTGAAGAAATACTTATATCCACCATGTCTGAATAATTAAAATCAGGACACATTGAATGACTTTCTACACATTTGCCAATTTCTACATCTCATTTATTGAGCAGTAGGCTACCTGAAACTTGTAATTTCAGCTGAACTGTACTGATATTAAGGTCTTATTTTCAATTGCAGTTCTGGCATTTTCTCATTAGTTCACAATATTTTGGGCTTGATTCAAAAGTGTTTTTTAATGACCAAACATACTCGCTTTCCTGATTCTGCTCTACTCTCTCGGCCATCACTCTATCTTTCTCTGCTGGTTCTCATTAAAAAGGTTGGTAGGAGTGGGAAGTGATAGAAGAGCTTTGCCTGACTTCTATCTGTGCACAGAAAGATACTCCTGCGCAGGAGGCAGCTGCTGATGCTAGCTGAAAATAGACTTACACACAGACACTTTTATGTGCACATATGCACACACACAAGGTACAAACACAGCAACACACATGCACACCACTCAGCACTCTAAACATTCAACCCATTCCACAGACACACATACTGTATGAACACACAAACCAGCCATGCAAGCTACAAGAAGAAAGAAGACGGGAGGAGGGGTGTTAGGTGGGATAGAAGATGGAAATGAGCAAAAGGCAAAGACAGAAGATGCAGATATGGTGGGAAGATAGAGGAGAGAGAGAATAAAGGTGGCAAAATGATTGACTATGAAAATGACCCATTTGTTGCAAGAGGGATAAAATTCAGCTTCACTCATCCATTTTCATCTCACATCTTAAACAGGGATATTCACCTGGACTTCCACTGATAGTTTGGCTTTAATATGCAACATGTTTTCACTACCCAAGCCACTGTAAATCACATTACTGTTCTGCATCTGTAAACTATATTATTATTATTTTTAAGTGCTTTAGTGAATGCATGAGTTTAAAAATATCTTCAGTGAATAGAGAATGCATTATATAGGTGACAATTAATTCAAATTCAGCAGTTCAGAGTACCCAGCCTTCCTAGAGACACTTGAAAATGTCCTGGAGCAGATGCTATCTGGTGATGCTCTACTAAAAGACTTCAGTTCTCATATTGGCAGTGATGTGTAAACTTAGAGAGGGGTGATTTGGAGGCCTACCCGATCTGAATCTGAGTGGTCCTTGTTAGTAGACTTCTGTGCCAAGCACAGATTGTCCGTAATGAACACCTTGTTCAAACATAAGGTACTGTGGTTCACATGTGTACTTAGTACCACAGTTCCTTCGGCCAGCAGTTGATGATCAACTTTTTAGTCATTTCATTAGATCTGTAACCTTAGATTCAGGAGAAGCAACCTGTCCTGTCCTGTAAAGACTCTTTACCCTAGAATAGATACTAGAGGTGTCTTGAGTTTGCCCATCCATTCTGGATGTGTTTGGTGGACTTTGGTTAGGCTTATGACCGTGTCCCCTAAGGTGTTCTGTCCCCCACAGGACACCTGATGCTGCAGGAATATAGGGTGCGAGGGTCACTGTTGCGGACCATTCAGTCCCTCTGTAGCCAGAGTGCAGAGTTTCAAAGTGCAGTTGGTGTTAGGAGAGTGTCCAGTATGGTGACTTTATATGGATGTGTATCTGCATTTTGCAGATGATGTGCTCCTGTTTATTTCATCAAGCTGTGACCTACAGCATGCATTGGGATAGTTTACAGTGTGAAGCAAACTCTGATGCTATCATGCTCTGTAGTTAAACGGTGGTTTGCCACCTCTGAGTTGGGAGTTACTTATGTTAAACTAAGTGTCATTCAGGTGAGAAAGTTTCACTTGTTTCCAATGCTAATCAGCCTGTTTTAAGACTATTCTTGAAACAAGCTGTTTGCAATTGTGTTATGTGTTAATTTTTTGAAACTAGTGACCTTGGAGGCGCCTATTTCCCAGTATAATTGAAAGTGTATTAGGATTCCTCAGGAGAAATTGAGAGAAGTTACTAGATAGATATGTTTGGGCTGTTCTGTTTGTGCCCTGACACCACTGTCCTGACCTGGATAAGCAGCGAAAAAAAAAAAAAAATTAAAAAAAAAAAAAAAATGGATGGAGTTAGGCCAATACAGATGAACCAGCCTTTGTATCATAAATGCATTTGTTCATCTCACTCATACTTGGTGACATATTGTTCTCTACTTTCTTCCACAGGTAACGGCTAAAGGTTTTGCCCCTCTGCTGCAGTTCGCTTACACAGCCAAGCTGGTGTTGAGCCAGGAGAACATCCATGAAGTCATCCTGTGTGCTGACTTCCTGGGCGTTCACAACCTGGAGGACTCCTGCTTTCGTTTCCTTCAGGCCCAGCTGCAGAATGATAGCCAACACGCCAGCAATGGCAAGGTGGCATACAACGATGACATCACTGTTGAGGATGAGGTCTTATCTGAGATGCCTAGGGAAATATCATTGGATGGTTCTGCAGAGACCAGACATCAGATTAATCATGTAGCCAGCACTGCACCACCTCCTGCTGACCTTCCCCGTTGCCCCAAATACAGGAAGTATCAGTATCAGGCCTGCAACAACAAGCACAATGGTGAAAACCATCATGGCAATGATGATGTAATTTCAGCCAACCATACCTCAATCAGCCCCCCAAGCCTACTTCTCCCAGATAGCAGTGCTGCTCCCCAAACTCTTCTTACCCCTTCCAGAATCAAGGAGGAGCCCTTGGGGTTTGAGGAGGAAGGGGATGGCAGAGATGGCTGCAACCCTGAGTTGTGTGCTGAGGAGGTCTTGGAGATGGAGCTGGAAGTAGAAGGGGTCCCAGTAGCAGCTGAACACTCCCCTAGCCGAGGCTCACCTTCCTCCTGCCTGCGCTCCTACCTCCAGAGAGGTGGCTTGGATCTGAGTGGAGTGCCCAGCACTACCATCCAGCAGCTACTTACCAACAGACTGTCCCTCAACCACTACAGGGAACTGGTCAGAGAAAGAGAGAGGGACAGAGGGGGATCTCAGGGCTACTGCCAAGGGGACCTCAAAACTGGCATGGCAGAAGTATTACCAGCAACACTAACTGGCCTTGGCAGGCCCATGGATGGGCCAGAATCCAAAGCCACATCCTCTGATGGCATTTCTAAACAGGAGGTAGAGTTAGACCGACGCAGTGTCATCTTTTCTTCAGCAGCTGGAGAACGACAAGGAACATTGTCTCACTCCTATATGGATCGGAAAATTGTAGAAAAGGACTCACCAGAGCCCCCTCAAGGGTTCTCCCTTCCCTCTGGCCAGAATGTTTCTCCTAGTCCTCTTTCCTCTTCTGTCTCAACTTTGTTAAAGATGGAAACTGCTTCCTCTGGCCGATCACGCCCCACCACCAGCTGCCCTGTCAAGATATCAGCCCGTTCCCCTCCTCCCTCTGTGGAGCCCCGAACCAGGACTTCCAGCTCCTGCTCCTCATTCTCCTATGTTGAGGATGCAGGCAGCGGCAGTTCTCCTTCCAGCCTGCCCCAGTTTGACTTCTCCTCATCACCGTGCTCGGGCTCCATCTCTGGACTAGCCCGCTGCCTGGCCGGGGTAGGAGAGCAGAGGAACCCCAGTGGTGGAGAGGCTATCTTCTCTCAGGGTTGCAGCAAGATCAAGTGTGAACGGGGATTTGGTGCCAATGGTGCCAACTCCAGTGATGAATCAGGCTCTTTCTCAGAGGGGGACAGTGAGAGCGGGGTCTCCAGAGTCTCTGGTCCTGAGGTCAGTATGGTACTTTATTATACTATTACCTATGTTTACCTATGTTCCTGGTATCAGAGTGCACCATAGTGAACTTAGCCACAGGTCATCTTTACATTTCTACTTTTAGACCAAGTCTGCCATAGACCTGGGCTTTGTGACTTTAGGCTATAATCAGGATTAGCCTGTGTAATATGTCTAATATGTCTAATATCTGTGTTATATTTTATTGTAAAACCTAAATAGCCTATGACTAATGGCCCAGTGACCCAACGGTTAAATACCTAGAAAATGGAGTTAACTATGTCCAACAGTGATAAATGTGGCTAGTATTCAAATACTCATGATTCCATGATTCCGTTATGTTTTTGCACTTTCTATAGAAATATTTTTTCTAATGACATCCAAGCCTTTTCTTTGTCATTGGTGCTTATGAATGACAAAGTTATTGATACCATTCCTACCTGAAGATAAGTTGAAATTTTCAAAAAATAAATTTTATAAAACTTTTAAAAAGCTTTACTTTTTGAGAGCCTCTTGCCCAACTTATTGTGAAATAATTGGATTGGGATAGATGATGATGCTTTGTTTCTTAATTTACAATCCAGCCAGTGGTCAAAGGATGCATTGCTCAGTGTGAAGAATATGGTTTGAAGACATGGCAGTGCCAGGCCTCTTTTTTTCCAATGAATTTTTTCCTAAGAGACATAACAAATTTCTAAGCAATAGCTGTCCACATATAAGCCTTATAACCCATACTTTTAAGATAATTTTTTCATGTGAGTAGGTGCCTAAGTAACAGATTGTGAACTGAATGTATGAATGAGTACCATTTATAAAATTACATTCTGTCTGTGATTTAAAGGTGAAACTATTATTAGTTTTGTTTCCTTGGAAAAATCACACACACACACACACACACACACACACACACACTGTGTAGTCAAGAGAGCTACATGGTTGCTATGGTGATGCCTAAGCACATTCCATATCTGGAGCTTGCATTTACACACACACACACACACACACACACACACACACACACACACAGGATATTAACTGCACTGAATTTGAGTTGTTGTGGTTTCTGGCCTGTGGATGAGTCAGTGTTAATGAGTAAGTAGTGGGATGTGTTGCGGAAGTGAATACATTATTAGGCGTTCTGCTATTATTATTATTATTATCCGCTATTATTAACACCCCTAGCCATGTACCTTGGGAACCCATCTTCAAAGGGTGGGAACAACAGACTCAGTATGTTTCTTATGAAACTGTAAATTTGTAAATGTTGTATGTTCATACATCCACCTACACTGCATGAGTACACAATATGTTCCATCTGCTATCCATAAACATTCCTTCTTTGTACAAAAACAGCAGCTCCCACGAGTGGATAGTAACCACAATCTTGTTCTTAAATCACGTTATACATGAAAACCTTTACCAAGACACTGAGTTGAAACATGTCAGTTTTTTTTCTTAATAAAGTGGGATTTGTGCACTCTAAAAGTAGACTGTGCTTGCTATCCATTCTTGTAATTCTGCAAAATGGGAATTTTATGCATTTTTAACACGTAAGACAGGCCCTTGTCCCAGTAAAAGCTATTTTTGTTGTGTCGGCATGTCACTTTTCTAAATGTTCCGTGTGTTGTTTGTTTTGTTGCTGGTGTTTGCTACAGTCTGATGTGATTTCTTTGTGAATACCTCAAATTTGTGTAAAAATTGTTATACCCTAAGCTGGAACTTGGTTTGTGGCAACATGAGCTTCACAAATCATCTGGTTTAAAAAAGTAATAATAATGTTGATGATCTCAGTTTCTCCAGTGTGGGGATATGATGTTTTTTGTTTCCATAACCAAACTTGGGGACCCTACCAAGACTTGGTAGAAAACTTGAAACAGAAAAATGAACACCATCTTACCGCTACTTACACACTGTTTGTGTTGGCAAAAAAGTCTTCCATTACTCCAAAGCCAAGACAGCTAAGAATGGCATTTGGCTACAGCTGATGGTAACCAAGTTTTGAAGTGGCTTTAAAGTGGCAGATGGCTCTTGAAGTTTTGAAAAGCCATCTGAAAATGTAGCAATGAAAATAAAATAAAATCTAATGGCTCAGTATAACTGCTTAATAAATATTAGTGCTACCATGCATTTAGCAAGGCCTGCTCTTTTGCATTCTCACCAAGGAATGAAATCCACTTTCAACAAAACCTAGATCAGACAGTCTTATTTTGGAAAATGGCACGATTTACCTTATCAAGAAACCACAGAACTTAAAATAAATGTCCTGCTACTTAGCCAGTTGTTTTCATGATAGATGATGAATGTTAAATAGAAAAGGCAGCTCAGTGAAGCCCCTCTGAAAAAAAACTCCAGGCTGAGACACACCAGCACACGGTCATAACACAGCTCTGTTAATTGTGTGCATAAACCATTTAGTCCTTATGTGCATGTGTACCAGTCCACACTGTATATTCGTCTGGTGTGTGTGTGTGTGTGTGTGTGTGTGTGTGTGCGTGCGTGCGTGTGTGTGCGTGTGTGTGTGTGTGTGTGTGCATGTGTTTGTGTGTGGTCTGTCCCAGTTCTTTGCCTTGACCCAGTTGTCTCACCCATAGAGCGGACACACGCACCCTTGGGTGCCCTGTAGCCAGGTGGAAGGTGTCCTGTCCACGTCCCCTCTACCATCTGCTGCACCCCCCCCATCCTACCCCCCCGTTCTGGCCCCTCCAATCAGGCCAGTCCACCAGGCCCACCACATCACAAGTAGTTTAACTACATTTTGAGATTGGTGGTTCTTAAGCTAAATCAAACTTTGGATAATGATTTTAGCATTTTAGAACTTTTTTATAATTTCATTTAACCATGGCAACAATGCTTTTGTCATTTGTTTTCCTTAGCTGCTTATTGGTATTCAAAGATTCAACATTCAAGGTGGAATGTTCAAACTTACCAGGCCAGAACAGACCCTCAAACATCTCGCTGTCCACTGAATCACCCTGCCATTATTATTTATTTTTACCTGCTTTCATTTATTAATCATTGTTTTTTTAGTCATTCCTGTCAGTTACACAAGTCACTTCTACTTTCTCTGTGAAAAAATGAAAATAAAATGTGTGTTTAGGTTCAGACTGAGTAACACTGTTAACCTTTGAAACCTGAGCAAATTCACTTGATTTCTTTGAAAAACATTATGTATTTAAATTTGAACTTTAAAAAAGAGTTACCATAAAAAATACCATAAAATTGTCACAAAATTACCCAAATATACAAAAACAAGAAATTTATCATGACTTTGGCGTAAAGCTACTGAGACAACCGAAACATGTAAAAAAGACAAGAAAAGATAAACCTGCATGAGAAAACTATTTATGATACTGAAACTGCATATTCAATTCAATCAATTAAATAAATAAAAATTATATTTAAATGTGAATTTTGTTGAGAGGGTGAAATAAAATTTGCCTACAGGCTTCTGGGTTTCAAGGAGTTACCACTGTGATGAAGGCAGAGGGGATTATTTGGTTTGGACTGTGGGAGGCACTTGTGAGTGTCGCCATGAGAAACACAGTCAGTATTCCTTGCATTTTATTTCAAGTTATGCAACAAATTTCATGAGGATCTCATACCTCTTAGTGATTTTGTAAATATATGAACGACTTTTTCTGGGTAGTCTAAGTTGAAGTCTTGAAGGTAGCTTTTCAACTGCACCAGCACTACCACGCTCTGCTGCTCCACAGCCAACAACAGGCAAACATGACCTACACTGTTAAAAATGGAAACCAGCACACTAGAGGGAGAGAGAGAGGGAGAGAAAGAGAGAGAGAGATTGGGCAGCAGATTTATGACTGTCCAAGGCTCACTCCGTCATTCCAACCTTATTATGTGACTAGTGGGAGTCATGGAGCTATATATAGATGTCTATAGTGGAGAGAGAGGACCTAAACAGATCACCACCACCACCTCCTCTCCTTTCCCGTTCCTCTGTTGTCGTTCAGAGAAGTCAGTGATCTCATCGTTGTACACTGACCGCTCTGTGCTGAGTGCTGCCACTGCTGTGAAGATAGCCGCATGGACTGCTGTGGCATGCCATGTACAGCAATGGCCTGTGTGTTCTGAGCACAGAATAGACAACAGAGCTTATAGAAATGAGTGCACACCCCTGTGGCTATTAGCTGTTCCAGTTGGGTTACAGCTACAGTTCAACAGTCAAACGAATGAATTTATGAATGAATTTGTTAATACGAGATAAATACACAACTCAATAAGCAAACAAATATATACACAAATAAATACATACAACAAATGCACAAACAATAAATTAATAAATAAGTAGCATAATAAATAGTGAATATGAAGGCAATTTATTGAAATGGTTGAGAAACATCAGACACCTTAGTACATAGTGTAAATACTATAAAATAATAATCATAAAAAGTACCGCGAAATATACTCAAACATTATAAAGGAAGAAAGTTGCTTGCAAATGACCAGGAAAAAAAAAAAACAACAACAACAAAAAAAAAAAAAAACAATTTAGGGAATTTTGTTGATGTGGTTGATTTTGTGGTTTATTGAAATGGCTGAGAAACTTCACACCTTCAGCACTGCAATTAGCCTGCTAAACGAGTCGACTCCCAGCCTCATTGTGCTGTGCTACTGTATCTGAAACAAAGAGGTCTCTCTGTTGCTTCTTTGTGTCAAAGCTGCTCGGGTTGAAAAGCTGCTGTGTAGCGACACCTACTGGATGCTATATCACATTGCCCTCCAGCAGACAACCTGTGATTATTGTGGAATGATGGCAAGCTATTTTAACTACAGTTTAAAACACACGAGTCACCAAAAATTCATTCACTCATATTTTTGTTTGTTTGTTTTTGTTTTTGTTGTTTTTTGTTTGTTTTTTGAACGACTAGTCACTATTACTCCAGTTGCTAATGTAATTTTACAAGTAACTAAAAATAGTCATTAGTTATTTTTTAAATAATTCATTACATATCTACAGCAGTGATTCTCAACTGGTTTAGCCTAAGGATCTACATTTGTTCTTCATCATTTAGTCCATGCACGGTCCAGTTTAAGAGGAATTTGATTTGATTTTGCAAAATGAGAAATGCACTAATCCACAATTCTTTAATGTCTGGTTAACTGCCTGAAAGCTAAATGAAATTCTCTTAAATGTTTTTCAAGAAAGAATTTATTTGGCTGCACAGAAAGTGCAGACTTTCATCTAAACAAAGAGAATACACATTCAAACGCTGTATAAATTTCATATGTTTTAAATATTTTATTTTATTTTATTTTTTCAACAATATCTTTATTGGTTTTGTAATGCAATAGACCTAGAGTTGAGTACTACAACAATGTATAAAAATATAATTACATAGATGCCAAATCAGCCCATCATCTACACCTCACAATATTTCAAATATTTCATTGTAATGTATTGTTATAGTTTTCCTTTACTTTCCTTTAAATAATAATTAGTAATGTTTTATATTATATATGTGGATCCACATGTCCAAAGTCCACTTAGCATCACCCTACAGGCCACTTTTGGACAGTGATGCACCAGTTGAGAACCACTGATCTATGGCAATAGACACTTCAAGATATCTTGGAATGTTTTAACTACTACAAATTGAAACAGTTAAAATAAACTAAGTACTAGTATACTAAATAGCTTCTTGTAAACAGAAAAATGATCAGTAATAGCCAAATTAGTGAATAGTCCTTGTGGCCCTAGTCCCAGTGGCTAATCTTTAGTAATTTTAACAATTGCATGTTAAAATGGCCTGCCATGTTACTAAATATTGTTTGTTCTTTTTATAATTGCAAGTGATTAATCTGATGCAATGTTGATTCAATTTCAGTTTGTAGAGATTTTTACTATAAGACTACCATCTTTTGTTTAATTTTTGTCGTTATGGTTTGTTTTTGGTTTATTCTGCTCTGTTACCACTTGACACTACATAATCAAAATTAGAATAAAGTCAAAGGAATTTGCTTGATGTACAAAGTACAATGAAATGAACAATTATTATCTTAAACTGAAGTAAAATCTGGTGGTCCCCCAGGTCAAGCTTCCCTTCCCTGTGGACCAAATCACCAACCTGCCACGCAACGACTTCCAGATCCTAATCAAGATGCATAAGCTGACCTCAGAGCAGCTGGAGTTCATCCATGACATCCGCCGCCGCAGCAAAAACCGCATCGCCGCCCAGCGCTGCCGGAAGAGGAAGCTTGACTGCATCCAGAACCTGGAATCTGAGATCCGCAAACTGGTACGACCACATTAACAACTACATACACTCACACACACCAACCACTACAACAGTTCATTTCACTGATGAGAAGTCCTTCAGCTAGAAAGGAGGAACAAATTAGTGAAATCACTGATAATATATATAGTATTCTGTAGTCTTTGGTTAGACTGTAGACCAGACTTTTACTGTATTTTCACTCTGCAGAGCGACTAAACTCATACTGAAATCTGTATGAGGCTGACCTCTAATGATGAAAAGTAGGGTGCCTGGTCTTGGTTGGCAGGTGAAGTCACCACTTCTTGTTCTCTATGATGACATACTTACTCTTCAAGCCCTGAGGCTAAGGATAGCCCAGGGCTTACATATAATATGATGACACAAACATTTTTGTTTGCCTGGGCTAATGATTCACACTCGTGACCCAAAGCCCTAGGCTAACATCCGCTCCACAAAATGTTACACATGATCACTGTTTACATTCTACATACATCCAGCCAAATTACATCATTCTTACTGGCCCTGATTCATACTGGCTACAGTTGCCATGTTTTGGATAATTTGGGGGGTAAGGATAAAAGAGTTGGTGAGGCTTTGGGTCAGCTGGCCCAAAGCTAAGGTTGGTGCTAGCCCACTTTAGAATGTGTGAGTGGGAACACTCACTTAGCCCAGAGCTAAGAGCCTCCTTGGGCTTGGACTAACAAGATACACTTAGTTAAGATAAGATATATTAAGATAAGATACGATAAGATATGATATGATAAGATACAATAAGATTAGATAACATTAGATAAGATAATCTCTAATTGTCCATGGATGTGGAAATTTTCACAAGTTGGTTAAAAACACATCACAGTAAACCACAGTATACTGACAAATCATAAAAAAACACAACATCCAGAGTACAGACAGCAGTAGCGGACATGCTGCCAGTGTGAATGTTGTTTTGCAGTTGACGAGTTATTGCATTCAGTATGAAAGAGCTTTGTAAATGTTCTTGGCTACTGCAGCAGCTCAATAGCATTTCCTGAGGGCAGTTTGATGAACTCTTTAAAGAGGGGTTGAACAGGATCAGACACAATATTTCCAGCTTTTTGACTGAGTTGACCCTTGTCAAGCCACAACTCTGTGTTTTGGTGTACAGACTAGGGTTGAAGGCAATATGCTTACTTGTAGCAGTAATGTTGTAGCAGTAATGTTGAAAGGGAACAATCTGTTGTCAGACAGTCCTGTTTTGTTTACAAATGCAGTGAATGATTTTGAGTGGAACATTTTATTGTTTTTTAAGTAATACCAGACAACCAAGGTGCACCACTATTTAAAATAAAAGTGGAAATAGTTAAGGTTTTACAATCCCATAGCATAAAATAGTAGCACATTGTTTATCTTCAGGGATTGGTAGGAATATTAATCAGTACCAATGACTCAGTAATGACTTATTCATCTTCTGTGATTTCTGGGTTTCAAAGCCCACTGTACTAGAGACTTGTATGAAGGGACTTATGTTCTGTCAATGGTGCAATTCCTACTTGTCGCCAGAGGTCAATAGATTACTGAATACCCTTTGACTCCCGGAATCTTATGGCTTCATTAATTGCTAGAAAATTGGTTGCTGGGTAACTGTATTTTGATCTTTCATAACAGTTCATTGTTCTGATGAGTTCACCAGGTAGCAAGTGTTATTTATCAGGTAGCTTTATTCATAAATTTGAAAAATTTACTGCTGACTCTGACAACTGTTTTTGACATGCTTTTTCTCGTGGTCTTTGAAATAGAAGCTGAAAGGACTGTGAGCCTTTAAATGGCTATAATCAACTTTTCATTTTGCATTTGCCAGGGAGAGCTATTGGTCATGGAATGAAATCACATCAGTAGAGACACAATAAAGTGAGAAAATCTCACTTCTCAGATAACCATTGACCATGAAAAGTTCAGCTGTGGTCAAATGTTCTCAGCCGGCAAGTTTGTTGATTGAGTTTCCCTGGTCTTCTAGCGCTATAGGAAAGTAGTGAATGTCCAAAGTAGCTGGCCATGTTGCTCGCAGTGTGAAAGCACAGTTACAGTCACTCTGACACTGCTATGTGCTTCATTGTCTGGCAAAGTGAGCTGTTTGCGTTAAATGGGTAGGTATAGACAGGCGACAAAGTAAAGATAAAAGCAACACACAGTGGTTTAGTAAGGTATTTGACCACCATGAGCTACCAGAACATCTTCAGTGTGCCTTGGCATAGATTCTCTTAAACTCTACTGGACAGATGGAACACTATTCTTCCAAAAGATATTCCCTCATTTGGTGTTTTTCATTATGTCAGCGGTCACACACAAAATGCTCTTTTGTGTACTGCTTTATTACATCCCCCTCTCACCAAAGCACCAACGTCTTAGAGTAAGAAGAGTAAGAAGTTTTACTCTTCTACATTAGAATGCTACTTTTTTCCAAACAAAAGCAACACTTGGGCCTGGCATTAAAACATCTGGGGCTCTGGTCCCAGATGCCCAGGCCTAACAAAACCACTACATCTAACTGTTCAGTGAGCCCTACTGTAGTCTGAGGCATTGTCATCCAGGAAGAGACCATTCACATCAAAATAGAAATGTTTCATCAGAGGATAAAGGTGATCACTCTCAGTAACCTAACTGATTTGCAGTGAGCCTTCCAAGTGGAAAATGCACCCCACAGCATAACAGAGCCAGGGGACCCCCTCTCTGTTGGGGTCCAGCATTAAGGCATGTAGTGTTCTCTTGGTGGATGCCACACAGGATGGCTGCTCTGATGACAACTTTTATTTCCACATCTCTGTAGACCAGTTGCCATTCAATTCTCCTCAAATATGCATTTGTCTTTTTAATGATTAATTAATTAATTAACTGCAGTCCTACAATAATATCCCTCTCTATGTGCAGGATCTTTTGAAAGAATGTGTGTTGAAGCTGTCCTGGCGGCTCGTGGCCCAACGTCTTACTAAGACATCTTGTTGGTTTTTCCTTTGTCACCTGTCTGTATATCCAACAAAGTGCCTACTCAGTGTGTTTCCACTGCAGTAGTCTGATGATTTTCTCTGTTCTAGGTGTGCGAAAAGGAGAAGTTGCTGAGTGAGCGCAACCAGCTAAAGATTTGTATGGGTGAGCTGTGGCAGAACCTGTCCTTCCTCTCCCAGGAGGTTTGCAGGGAGGTGCAGGGCAGCCAGCTGGGTCTCGTCTCCACCAGCATCGACCTCACCTCCAACCCTCCATCACCTTCCTCTGAAGAGGGCTCAGCCCGGCCAGGGTCACCCGTTACACTGCAAAGCGAGGCGCCGTGTCCCTCTGATGTGGTGTCTGGACAGGGGAGACAGGAAGACAGGCAACAGGGGATAGAGGTGTCCAGTGTGGGGCAGGAGAACCCAGAGTGCCCCTTGGAGCATGGATCCAGTGTGGATGTATGTAGCCCCACTGTAACGGTGGATTTCTGTCAGGAAATGAGTGAAAAATGCACAACGGAGGAGCAAAAGAGAAATGACTGTAATTAGAGGCTGGTGGTAAAGAAACAAAAAGTTGTTTTGTCTCCCATATTTGTCTTTACCTTGATATTTAAAGTCAATTTGTAGTCGTTTTTTGTAATGGATGACACAAGAGTTGTCTTATCAGCAATACTGTTCAAAAGGTATTTTTGGACTGGTAACAATAACAATAGCACTGGCAGCTTTTTCTCTCTTTTTCTATTTCTCTTTCTCTGTCTCTTCCTGTCTCTTTCTCTTCTCTGCTTCCCTCCCTCTGTGGCGCATCATGGGAGGATAAACTCAGGAATTCCTCAGAATGTTCAGTAATATCCCTGTTAACATGTACATGCACTTTACTTTACAGTCCTGTCGTTCCTTTATAAGTACTTAGTAAACACTTTTGATCCGTAGTAGATGATTAGTTGACCTTTGGACTCCATACATAGTTTAATACATACTGTATACAGTATCAAATCCCTTTGTCATATTAGATAATGGACATTTCAAGTAATCCAGTAATTGTTGAGGGACACAGGACTTGAAAGTAAAATGTTACCAAAGGTATGTATTTGTAAAATTGTACATTAGAAGAAATGGTCAAATGGGCTCTCATTATGCAAAGTTTCCTTTGTCAAGCTTCACTTTTCAGACGGTCATTTCAACACATTCCTCTACTGCCTTTTTCACATCTGTGCTAAGAGAAAGAGGGATACGCCAATGAATATTGTGTAATTAGAGAAGAATTAAGATTTAAACATTGTGGCACTGCCCAGCACCTCCAGGAGGCGAGGTAAGGTGTTGAATATAAGCAAATGCATTGACATTGGCACTTAAATCTCAAGACAATAAGGTCCTAAGAAATGGTGTCAAAACTACTTAAACAGTAACTTAAATCAAAAGTGCTCTTTTTTTGATCCAATTATTTATTGTCTTTTACATAGTAAGAATTTAGTGTTCGTACTTAACTATGTATTTTGCTCCACCGTTGTTGTATTGTATATAAGCCAAATAGCCCTACTAAAAGTATTCAGTATGTAGGTGTAAGACACCTAAAATTGCAATTTCATACATCATATGTAAATTTGTGAAAGCAAACAGTGGGTTTTTAGATTTTCACTTGCAGTTCAGTATAGCTAATGGGGTATGATCAGAAGTTCACTGTTCTAAACAAACTCACATTGGTGCATTATTGATTGAGGGAGATGCCAAATTCATCTGCTGTTGAAAAGTCGATGGTGTGGCACGTGGCAGGGGTGAGTGTTGCCATCTGCTGTGTTGCTACCCACTTTGATGCACTATGAATTTCAGTGAAGGGCATTGTAATCTTGGCAGCGTTTTGGCTTCTTTGTCTGTCATCTCACCCAGTGTTAAGGGAGGCCACAGCACAGCAAATTAAATAAGTTGCAGTGGCCACAAGTTCATTGCACTTGCTGTTGTGGAAGTTGGGTAAGAGACCGAAAATTAGTTCGAATTTTGAGAAAAATCCATTCCATTTCAGTGAGCTCATTCAAACCCTGATTCTTATCACAGTATCGTATACCAATGACAAATCTCCACCGAATGTACTGAATGCTCAGAGTAACACTGAAGAACACTGATCAGCTGATTTGAATAGACGTCAACTCATTAATGTGAACATGTTAATTTATTTATTTTAACTCTTGTGGGGGTTGGTGGGATTTAGGGGAAGGTGCATAGATGTAAAATTTAGGCCACTATCCTCTCTTAGCATCATTTATGTGTTTGTTAATGGTTGTATTTTTTTTATATATTATTATTATTATTATTGGCAATTTGATAAAAGATTAGATCTTTGATTATGTTATGAGTCACAAAAATGCTTACGATAAGTTATGTGAAGATTTAAACTTAAAGGGTGTGAATATGTTTACAATTTTATGTGTTACCTGTTCTTTTTGTTTTGTAAAGCTATTAATACCTGAGAATTAAGTTGAATAGAAAAGCTGATGAAGTTCTTTTTGTAACATAAATTAAAAAGTGTAGGTTAATTTGTGACAAATATAAGCATCTGACATGTGCAGCTACAATTCTTGCCTTAGAGGTTTCAGAGGCCAAACTATTCAATCAAAACTACACTGCAGCGTCCAAACAGCAAAAAGCTCGACAGAGACTCCACAAAACGGAGGCGGCCCCTTCTGACAATGTGCTGTGTCCGTCTGAAATCAAGCTTCATTCTGGAGAAGGAGAGACAGCAGTACCGTTTCAGATCAGTGTCGTTATTTCACTATTCACCAAGCGTCCTTTCCTGATCAATGGTGAAACTGATAAAAACTGTTTCACTTGAAGAATTCATTCCAAAATGAGATATTCACATTTTGAGAAATGCCCTCAGGATTACTTCTTATAAAAGATAATATTAAGTCACACATACATTTTAAATGTAGAGCTAGAGTAAGGAGAGACCCTGCAATAATAAACATCAAAAAGATAAACAAAACTCTTTCATGGTATTCATGTCGTCCATGCTCCGCTTCACAAAAAAGTGTACAAAAGGTTTCAAGGCCTTGATAAGGATGAAATGATGAAACATTTCTCTGCTGGTGTTTGCGCTTTTTGCACTTGTGCACTTTTTCTGAAGCAGAACATAGGTTAATAAATACTATGAAGGAATTTTGTCTTTTGATGTCTGGTAGTGTGCAGGTTACCTCTTTTAGAATATTAATTGGAAGACACACTTTACCTGAGCTCTGTACCAGAGATTTGGGAAAGTCAAAAATTCACAAATCCCTGTGCATTCCAGTGATCAAACTCATAAAGCTCAATGCTCAAAATTGAAACATATAAATAAATATAATACTCAAAATATTGTTCCCCATATAACAGGTGTTATATCAGTTATATTTGCTGCTAGTTAGTTATTTAAGAACTGTAAGTGCAGCATTTCAAATTTATATTTAACTGTTTATCTCAAGTTTTAGATGTTTTCGGTACAGTTAAAATCATACACTGCTGAAAATCACATGTATTTTGAGCATTCTGTAGTGTTTACAGCAGTGGGTTGTGATGTGATCATGTACAAAGGAGGGCCAAACAAAACTACATATATGTGTGTGTGTGTATGTATATATATATATACACATATTATTTCACTTCTCCCCCTGCTGTTCTGTAGGACAGTAGTGGTGCTATCTTCCTCTCATTGTTACTGTGTGCTGGATTGAGGTGGACATCCCCCTAGCTAACATTCTTAAAAGTAACCACTTTTAGTGAAGTTCAAGCAAAACTATTGTCCATGTGCACCTTGTAATTATGTGCTCACTTTAGTTCCAGCAAGTGAAACTTGATGTTAAATCCTCTTTGAGTGTCTAATACTGATTGAGTAGCACCACTGCTGTCCTACATAACAGCAAGGGGGGAAGTGCAATAATATCACATTTTTCAAAATGGATGAAGTATCCCTTTAACATTTCATATGTCCTATTAGGAAGATGGAATTTCTTACTTTTCACCAGCTGTGGAACACAGAATTAATTAAGGCAGCTCCTTTGGATGAATTCAGCAGTTCCATCTATTGTTTAAATTTGGGCATTTTTCTTTTCTTCCCAAAATGAATGTATCCCATTTTGGAATCAAATGCCTTCATTTACTACTGAAATAGTGGAAGACTGGAGGAACCACTCGTTCCAGTTATTGAATTCCAGTTTCTATTTCCAGTTTGAGTGAATGGCAGCCGCTTCTGGTGTCCAGCAGGTGAAATCCAGTGCAGCTTTGGTTGAATCCCAGGTCATGATTGCCGAGGTTTGTCAGGCCTCAGTTGAACACAGTGGACTCTTAACACTTATCTACCTGGACAATTCAGCATACCTCTTCATATGGGTAAGGACTGTATGACAGACGTATAGACAGTTTACGTGGTGTTGTTTCTAACTTTTTACAGTGGTTATATCATTGTATTTGTAGATTTTGGTGAGCCATTTTTTACGTGTCCTTTTTTGAGTACCTGCAACACGACTGTTATGCAGATTCAGCATTTTTTATTTTTGTTTTTTATCTTTGAAAGTTCAAATTACTTGTATTTTTTTCTGTAAATATTGTGCAACATGTCGTGCTTTGTTTATTTGATATGCAAAAGTTTTGAAAGAAAAACAACATTTTGTCTAGGCAATTTCTGTTCAGAAATAAAGCAAAAAGCATGAGACAGTTCTCTTGTGAGTGGGTGGGTTTGATTACATATCTGGCGACAGAACAGTTGCTATTTTGTTAAGAAACATTTAATTTGAATATAATATAAATAATACAATTTCACGAAATGACTCTGCATATAAATTACTACAAATACACAGTTACTATACAAGTCTTTGACTTAGAAAAACGTTTCATATTTTTAAGGTTACCAAAGTCCATGTTATTGAAGCGTAAAGATCCTTTAAGGATTTCACTTCACAATCCATGCTTGATTCTTGATTCTGCTCAATCTTTCACATTCAGTGTACACACAGAAAAATGTCCACGTTTTCAATAAGGGATCAGTTGTACCCACATAAAATCTCAGTGGTTCCCTTTATTATTTTGTTTATTTCTTTTCAATTCAACTTTTTTTTGTAACGTCATGGGCGTTTTAAGGTGCTTGGAATCCAAAACATGTCGGGGTCTGGCAGTAAGTCTCTCTTCGTGGCTGGTTTTGGCCCCAAGTGACTTGGCCAGTGGATCAATGTTTGCGGCTGGATCAATGATACAGTTTCTCCTCTGTTTCAAACCCAGCTTGGCCGTAGAGAGCACTTGGCCATGATGTTAGCCTCTTCACTTTTTCATGATAGAAGATATATCCAGGAACATACTCTGAGGAAAAAAAAAAAAGAAAAAAAAAAAAAAACAGAACAAAAGCTTGAACTTAGATTATTTTACTGTTGTGAGAATACATGCACAGTATCTGTATAGCATCTGTTTTCACACTTTTCATTTCTTTGATTCAAAGAAATTGTTGGCTTTCTCATTTATGACTATGGAATTGTTAAATTATTATATAATGGTTTAAATATTTTTTGTAGCACTAGCCATTATGGAGATTGTATCCATGTTATTATGGGTTTGTGTATAATGCATTTGTTGGTGAGGTAACACAACAAATGATCTTTTTTGACTTAATGAACCATTAGTAAATAAATGACAATGAATAGAGAACCTCTAAAATTGCAGGACTGAATGTCCTGTAATTGAAGATGTTTTAGAGAGGTGGTTTCTAATATCTGTCTAATCTCATTTCCTTTTATCTGTAATATTAGTTTGTGCAATATCAAGTGATTTTTGTTACTAACTGTTTTCTCAAGGTATTGCAGCAAATTACCTCTTACATATAGCTTTCTACTCAGTGTTTCCCTTATTTGGTTTTCAAATTGCCATTCTTTTGCTTGGCTTTGAGTCAAAACCATGGGATATTATCTAAAACAACTCCATCAGCAATGTGATATCTCCTAATTTCTCCCACTGAGAACATTGAATGGACAGGGCACCGTTAAAGCTGCCAACTTGTCCCTGTTGGGTGTTGTCCAGATCAGCAGAGATCGTCTCCCTCACTCTCTCTCTCTCCCTTCCCTCCCATGCTTTATCTGCTGTGTTTTCTTTCTTGATTTGTTTTACATCTCCCCCTTTTTCCTTATCGTTTCTATGGCCTGTTTGAGTTGAAGCTAACTACAGTTTCTTTTTTCACTTCTCTACATTGTGGAATGATTTGGCCAGCACCAAAACACTGAGGCATATTTGGCTTGTAGGCCCAGATAGGAGGCAGGTGACAGTTGACTGTCAAGACACACCTTTCCTTGCCTCACATGTCTATGATTGAGGTCCAGCACAAGTTCTAAATGCAGATCTGACAAATGAAAACAAACATCTTTACTTGCCATTGACATTCTTCGACCCCCAGCAGGTGGCATCATCGGCATGTCTCCCTGCAGTGAGCCCAGCTCATCGGACTCTTCTGAGGTGTGTACGGATTGGCTTGTAGAGCCACTGATGATGGACATGGTCTCAGATGGTGGCCTGATCATGAAGCTGGTCTTTCTGGGATTGGAAAACAGGAATTCACTCCCCATTGAGTCCCTTCGCTCCTCCTCCTCCAGGTCCCGGACAATGCTAGGCCTCATTATGCTACTTGGCACCAGGGCTTCCATATGGCAAGGCTGAGTGTGTTCTCCTTGATGGCCATCCTCATAATGAGCCTGGCTCATTGCACCTTCTTCCACATTGGACAGAGCTGAGCCCCAGGCTGGATGGTGATGGTCTGTCACTGTTGTGTGGGTGAGTGAATCTTCATGGGTTTGGGGGACTTCAGTGGCACAGCTCTGGCCATTCCTGGATGGCTGTGGGGGCATCCTAGGTTGGGGGTACATGCAGTCAGTCTGATTTTGATAAGCCAAGCTGTTGTGCCTTGGCACCTCCTGGCTGGCTTTGAGCCCAACATTGTGTTGAGGAGGTTTCATTTCTGCCTCTGGAATAATCTTGAAGATGGTTTGAGTCAATGGCCCATTGTGAGGTGACACATTGCTCATCACACAAAGATGTTGTAAGGATGGCCTCCTCTTGGGCTTATAAATCAAACTGTCATCATCTATATACTTTTCCCCATATATTGTCTGTTTGATTTTCCTGATGCCCAGGTGGGATATTTCCAGAATGTTGAGGAAAAGTGAGACACCAGCAATGACAATCATGAAGACCATGAAGATGGTCTTCTCTGTGGGCCTGGAGATGTAACAGTCAACACTATTGGGACAAGGTAGCCTCTCACATTTAAAGAGTGGCTCCAGTCGGATGCCATAGAGGATATACTGGCCCAGGATGAAGCATACCTCCACCACTGAGCGTATGAGGATATGAATGATGTAGGTTCTCAGTAGAGAGCCTCTCAGTGGAGCCTTTTTCACCTTCTTCTGCTCATCCAGCCTCTTCAGCTCTCTCTCTATGCGCTTATGGTCATCCAGCGTAACCTCGGCCTCGCCCAGTTCCTCTTTCAGATGGGCCCGTCTCCTGTGGCGCTCCTTCTCGAGGGTTCGGATGCGGTAGAGGGCATGGCCCATGTAGACCAGTGAGGGTGCAGATACAAAGATGATCTGCAAGACCCAGAAGCGAATAAGGGAGATAGGGAAGGCACGGTCATAGCAGACTGCCTTGCAGCCCGGCTGGTCAGTGTTGCAGACGAACTCTGCCTGCTCGTCCTCCCATACATCCTCGGCAGCCGCTCCCAGGATCAGCATGCGGAAGATGAAGAGTATGGTAAGCCAGATTTTGCCCACAATGGTGGAATGAATGTGGACCTCTTCTAGGATGCTGCCCAGCAGGTTCCAGTCACCCATGGTCTGCTGCTCACCGCTTCACTGCCACATGTCCTCAGGCTGTGTAAAACATAGGCAAAACACATGAATACACTTATTACTTCTGCTTTTATTCCACTCATATCCACAACACATAATTTGCTAAGTTGTAAGCATTCACCTGATAGGAACATAAAATCAGACAGCAGAGTGCTTTGTAATAGACAAAGGCTTGCAATCACACATGCACATGTCATTTCTGCTGTTGGAGGAGCACCACCTTTGAATAAAAAAGGTATTGCTGTCTTTTCAGAACAAAGTATAGTAGGTAGTTGTATACAATAACTGAAATTCAATATTTACCATTACTATGCACATCATCTGAGATAGCTATTTTAGATTAGCCGCTATTATAGAGTTATTTCAGGTGTTTTTTTTCCATTGTCGTGCTTTTAAGCACATGATGTAACAACAACTAACTCAGTCCAATAAATTAGCCATTTTAGCAGCTTACAGATCTGAAACACAACACTTACATATCAGTAGTGCAGGTTTTCTCTTTGCCTCCTGATGCAGTTAAGCATGTTTACAGTGACAAAGCATCCCAGAAAGTCACCAGCTTTGTTTGACTACCCCATGGAGATGTTTGGAGGTTGCAGTCCCTTTGTGCCAGTCCCAAAAGCCAATCCCCATCCCTCTCCCTCCCTCTGTCACTGTTTCTGTGTGTTCTGTCTATCTCTGTGTGCGATGTGGCTGTCTGTGTGGCGGTGAGTGCTATCCCGTGTTGTTGCATGCAGGGTTCACAGGATGTGAGCATTGATCGCCTCCCGTCGGGACAATGTCCCATGGCACATCTTGCCAGGCAATTGGTCAGTCCCCCCACCTCCACCCCTTCTCCTATGCTAGCAGTGCCAACCCAAACCAGTGCCCTCTAGCCCCATCAATATCAGCCACAGAGAAGAGATGTTTGTTTATGGTTAGTCTTTCTCATAGTGCCTACCTTGTGTTGCACTTAATGTACAGAGGTAACCGTGCTAAATCATAGGCCTTCAGTATTTCACATAGATGTCAAACTGTAAATAAACCTTTTCCCCCTGTCTGCATAATCTAATGTGGAATCACTATAGCAGGGCAACAGGTTCAATGAATTAGGTGCCACCTAATAATGTATGGGGAGCGGGTAATTGTGTGTGTGTGTGTGTGTGTATGCGGTGTGTGAGTGTTTGAGAGAGAGATACATAATGCGTGTATGCGCAAGTGTACTTCCATGTGCATGCATGGGTGACTAATCAACATCCTGCTGCTGCTGTAATGTTATTTTGCTCTTACCATGCAAGGGGGCAACATCATGTATTACTGCACACTGTCACATGTATCAAGCACATATTTATGCTGATGCAAGGAAATCATCTGCTGTGATGTGCTTTTTGTATTGCAGTCCTGCAAACACTGGTTCTGCTCTTTAAAATGTTACATGTTGAATAGGCAAAGCAGTTCAGGCTAGACTCACTTTTAGATGAGAATCAATACACCATGTAAGCTGCATTGCTTTATGTCAAAAATCTATTTTACAGTTAGACATGCATTGCCAAACAAACCTTGGTTCCAGTGTTGCACCCCTCACTCCAGCTGGTAAACAATGGGTGCATACCCACGAGAGTCTACCATATTGAGTTTTGACACTATCCCCCTCAGCTTAGCCCCACAAAGCGCCCTCCCATAGCAGCAGGGAGTAAAGCAATAACATATAATACTGGCTTGATTTAAGAGCCCGGGTGCTTGGCTGCATAAAATGACCAGCTGTGCCTGGAGGGCCTTTAATTAGGTTTCCATCGCGCGCTGACAGAGTCAATGCCTCATTGATTTGATTTTCCCTTCAGAAGCTGCTGCTGCTGTGGTCGCTGAGGCCAAAAGCGAGATGTCACCGCAGGATCATCTGGTTATGCAACGGCTGCTTCATCAAGTGCTCAGCTGCCGGCATGACTGACAGCTGAGTATGGTGGGTGGGGCTTGGCTTTGTCCAATCTTTTTCTCTGTTGACAGTGTGCCTTAATTCACCCACGTTTGTCTGGCTGTATACTTGCAAGGATGTTCCATTTATTCCCTACTCCCTAACCCTAACCTTAACCCTCACCACTATATGCCCAATTAACCCTTAGTGTAACCTAAGACTAATTCTAATCCAGTTCCTAAACCCTAAACCTTCCCCATAAAGAAGTGAGGGCTTGCCAAAATGTCCTCACCTTGAAGGAGGATAGACGCAGACGAGTCATGGCCCAGCCTTGTGCTGATGGAGAAGCATAATCTGAAGTAATTTGAGCCATTGCTACCAACGCGTGCCCCTCACTGGGACTTATATAGTACCTCCTGTATCCTCTACAATGTCATGCTATTACATCATCTTCATTATGGAGCTATGGCTAATGCACATAGACAACATTCCTGCCCACAGCTGTTTGTGCCAATCTGCAGATATATTTGCATCACAAATTTCCTCTCTACCATGTCTGGTACCATTATTGAGATACAATGGAGGATTGCACACAGATGCTGAAATGTACCACAACATGTTGGTTGTATGGTTTCACAGTAATGACACTAATGAGTCAATAATGTGTGAGTGTAAATAATGTAGACATACAGGGTTATGCTATCTTAGCTTCTTATACATTACGAAAAGGGAATGTGGTTTTTACACTGGTATGCTTCCTCCACCGAATCTGAATGAAGCAGCCATTACCATATTTTTCCTGGTCTACTGGTTAGAACAGAATAAAATGTCAGTTATGGTTATTTGCATGAGAACAGTACATACAGTGCAGGCCAAAAGTTTGGACACACCTTCTCATTCAATGCGTTTTCTTTATTTTCATGACTATTTACATTGTAGATTCTAACTGAAGGAAAAAACACATGTGGAGTTATGTACTTAACAAAAAAAGGTGAAATAACTGAAAACATGTTTTATATTCTAGTTTCTTCAAAATAGCCACCCTTTCCAACAGTCTTGAAGGAGTTCCCAGAGGTGTTTAGCACTTGTTGGCCCCTTTGCCTTCACTCTGCAGTCCAGCTCACCCCAAACCATCTGGATTGGGTTCAGGTCCGGTGACTGTGGAGGCCAGGTCATCTGGCGCAGCACTCCATCACTCTCCTTCTTGGTCAAATAGCCCTTACACAGCCTGGAGGTGTGTTTGGGCTCATTGTCCTGTTGAAAAATAAATGATGGTCCAACTAAACGCAAACTGGATGGGATGGCATGTCGCTGCAGGATGCTGTGGTAGCCATGCTGGTTCAGTGTGCCTTCAATTTTGAATAAATCCCCAACAGTGTCACCAGCAAAACACCCCCACACCATCACACCTCCTCCTCCATGCTTCACAGTGGGAACCAGGCATGTGGAATCCATCCGTTCACCTTTTCTGCATCTCACAAGACACGGCGGTTGGAACCAAAGATCTCAAATTTGGACTCATCAGACCAAAGCACAGATTTCCACTGGTCTAATGTCCATTCCTTGTGTTTCTTAGCTCAAACAAATCTCTTCTGCTTGTTGCCTCTCCTTAGCAGTGGTTTCCTAGCAGCTATTTGACCATGAAGGCCTGATTGGCGCAGTCTCCTCTTAACAGTTGTTCTAGAGATGGGTCTGCTGCTAGAACTCTGTGTGGCATTTATCTGGTCTCTGATCTGAGCTGCTGTTAACTTGCCATTTCTGAGGCTGGTGACTCCTCAGAAGCAGAGGTGACTCTTGGTCTTCCTTTCCTGGGTCGGTCCTCATGTGTGCCAGTTTCGCTGTAGTGCTTGATGGTTTTTGCGACTCCACTTGGGGACACAATTAAAGTTTTTGCAATTTTCCGGACTGACTGACCTTCATTTCTTAAAGTAATCATGGCCACTCGTTTTTCTTTAGTTAGCTGATTGGTTCTTGCCATAATATGAATTTTAACAGTTGTCCAATAGGGCTGTCGGCTGTGTAGTAACCTGACTTCTGCACAACACAACTGATGGTCCCAACCCCATTGATAAAGCAAGAAATTCCACTAATTAACCCTGATAAAGCACACCTGTGAAGTGAAAACCATTTCAGGTGACTACCTCTTGAAGCTCATCGAGAGAATGCCAAGAGTGTGCAAAGCAGTAATCAGAGCAAAGGGTGACTATTTTGAAGAAACTAGAATATAAAACATGTTTTCAGTTATTTCACCTTTTTTTGTTAAGTACATAACTCCACATGTGTTCATTCATAGTTTTGATTCCTTCAGTGAGAATCTACAGTGTAAATAGTCATGAAAATAAAGAAAACGCATTGAATGAGAAGGTGTGTCCAAACTTTTGGCCTGTACTGTATATGCTGTGTGGTGTTGTGGCTGTAGCCTTAAAACCAAAAATTACAAAGAACTGTGAACATTTGAATATGGGTGTCCTGTTGTTTTACATGAGCACTTAGATGCCTCACAAAATTCAACAGAAATCTGACATAAGCAGTATAAGATAACATATCAGAGAATGAGCTTCTCCTCCGATTTTGCCTCCAGGCAAAATTGTCAAACTAGCAAATCTAACTGCAAGCATCATCAAACATGCCTTTTACTTAATATTATTCCTTAACTGTCATGATTTAGACTAATGTTTTTGGAGAAGAAAAGTGGTCATTAGTATACAGGAATAAATTCTAACCTACTTAACAACAGCAGCAACTTATAAAAGCGGCCACTTGATGGTGAGGTAGGTGACGTGAGCCTGTGGGAATCACTGTTCGTCAAACTGTCCTAACACCATAAAGTTCTCCAGTTTGATGTGATACTGAAATCATTTTATTGTGTCATTACGTTGTTTCCATGTTGCAGCATTGCTGTGCACATTGTATTGTTGCAGTACAATACCGATTATTTTTGTGTTGTCTGCCTATATAAAACATTAATCTCTAGGTAGGCAAAATCTTAGGCTGTGTTTAAGACAAGAATTTTTAATTTATTATGTTATCATTATTATCTCACGGTTCTGTGTTTAGACGTCTGTTTTTGGACTCAGCTATTTGTTCCCCCCTGTGTTTCCTTGTGTTTTGATGTAGTTTCATATGCCCGCTGCGTCAGTCTTATTTGTCCTTCCCAGCTTCCCACCCCTGTCCTGAGGTTGTGTAATTAGCCTCATTGTCGTGTTCCTCCCCAGTGTGTCCCTCAGCCAGTCCTCTGTGTGCTCCAGTCTTGTGGCCCAGCCCTTTCCCCAGGTGGGTCTACAGTTCAGTGTGTGTTCGGTCATTCTTGTTGTCATGCGTGCTCCTTGTGCTCCTTGAGCTTCCAGTGCTCCCAGTCCTGCCAGGTATCTTTAGGTCCCTGCCTTTGTCAGTAAATACATGTTTTCTTCAACACAACCTGCCTCAGCGCCTGCATTTGGGTCCACTCACCTGCCAACATGTGACATATCATTATTATTATTATTGTTATTATATGCATGTTCTCTGTGTGAATACCTTTTAGGGTAAAAATCTACAAATTCTGCCAAAATGACAAAAAAAATAAACATAAACCAGTGAGAGAGAAAGAGGTGTGGCAGACATTAAATCTTTAGTGAATTATTGATTCACATGGCTCCATCGCACACTACTCTGGGGATGTCATTCCAAACACACTGGCACAGGATGGAGGGAGACACACACTCACACACACTCTCTTTTTCTCATTTAATGGTGTCCTGTAGCCTCACAGTCAGCTGGGAGGTGGACAGAAGTCACAGCGGGACTGATTGTGTAAAGAGGTTGCACTGGCAAAACAAACCCACCCTAAACACAATAACTTTATTTTACCTGTTCTAAGAATACAAACAAGCAGTTTGATTCAGCTTTGCATAGTTAATTAGGCCATAACCACAGAATGCCTTTATACAACAGTTACAACCTTTTATAACAGTACCAAATATTAAATGCAGATACAAGCTTTGGGTTTGGAATAGTTTAAATTTAAATAATCTTACGTCAGCCCTCCACCAAAAAATATTACCTCGGCTTAATACTCTAAGGAAAATAGCTACTGGCTGCTCAAAACATCACTACAACTACTCAGATGACATCATACACTACTTGTGAAAAAAAGTGATATTTGCTAAAACCTAAGTGTGAAGCACTGTAGTCATGAAACCTCTTTGCATTAGACGAGCAAGTACCAAGTTTATGTGCATTAGTATGTGCTGTACAGATCTGCCCTGAAAGACATTAACACAGATTAAGAAAATAATAATAAAACAACTACATTTGCCACTAGTCACATTTCACAAAGGTCAGGGTGTCACCAGGGTGCCTGAAACATCGCTAAATCTGGAAATTAAAGGGACAGTCCACCCATTATGAAAAATCTGATAGTATTTCACATTTCCCTCGGCTGTTTTTTTTTTTTTTTTTTAATGTTAGCTGGGGGGAAGTCCACCTCAACGGCAGAAGGCTAACAGTTAGCATTTGGAGCATCCAGACAGTATCCAGCTCAGTAACAATAAGAGGAGGATAGTGTCCTACATAACAGCTAAGGGGGAAGTGAAGTTTTTCAAATTTTTCAAAATGGGTGAAGTATCCCTTTAAGTTACCAAGTTGAAGACATCATGATGAGATACAAGGATGTTATGGTTATATGAACTCATGCAATGCCACTCTTCAACCACACTATGTGGCCGGAAACAGTAAAAACTGGTTTAAATAAACTGCAACTTAAGCCACTCGAAGACTTCATGACTAATTGACATTTTGTCCACTCCAAGAAAATAGCACCACGTGTGAATATTTATATTCCTTTTGATGTAACTGAATAGATTAAGAGAAGCAAGTGCACATGTACTTTGAATGCTTGTTTACATACAGTTGCTGTTGGTTGGATTTTGAGAAACAGGGTTTCCACTTAGTCCATTTTGCAAATACCACCAACCAGAAATGATTGCATATCGCAAAAATATTTTGGTGATTGGTCAGGGGTGGATCTAGAGAAATATTTATGGGGGGAATAAAGGGTAGCATAGATAGATAGATAGATAGATAGATAGATAGATAGATAGATAGATACGATTTGTGCTGGCTGGAGGATGACACCCACATGATGACTCCATCTTTTATTTTGAAGTTCTCTTTAAAGTGATATCCTAATGGTTATATTCATTTTATGTACAATTTCATAAAAACCCAAAACATAAATGAGTGTACTTCTTGTATGTGGCCCTGCATCAGGCTTGGTCAGTGTGTGGGCTGCTCGCTGGCCCTCTGAGTCCCGCTGGTCTTCAGCTGCTCTATCTCCTCCTCCAGGCTGCTGATGCGCTGCAGCAGCTGCTCCCTGTCCTGCTGTGCCCTGAGCTCCGTCTGCTGCTTGGCCTCCAGGATCTTCCTCTCATACCAACGCTCCAGCTGACTCGACACCGTCTCAAAGAAACGCTGAGTCACCTGACAGGGAGGAAACGTGACACTTAATAACTTAACCCTGACTCAACTGGTCAGATTTAGCAAAGAGACGATTGAGAGACGTTTTGTGATATGCAATTTAAATATAATCATATCCATATCTATATCTATATCTATATCTATATCTAGATAGATAATCATGTAAATATAGATATTCCTTTTTCCTGATAATTTTTTGCTAACTCTTTTTCTCTTCTCTTATGTGAATTTTTTTATATATATATTTTTGGAGGGGGGGGGGGATTTATTTGTGTTTTTTGTTGTTGTTGTTGTTTTTTTTTTTTTTTTTAATAATTTCCTTCTGATTTGCTTGTCACCTCAGTTAATGTATTGTATTATTTTATACTTTTTTTGTTTTCTTGTTCAATTTCTCTTATTTTTGTCACTGCAACATTCTAACTGATTGGTTGATAAAGGTTAATCTCATCTTTAAAAATGTCATTCAGTATGATAACACATGCATGCCACACACTCGTCAACATGAAACCTCAACTAACCTCAAGCTATCGGCTCATTTTAAAAACTAGTCCAGCACTGCCACCTACCAGCACCACCTGGTTTATAACAAAGGACTGCAGGAACACTTGGTCCTGCATGTCTTATCCACCTGATTTGCTTTTCCATCTAATTCATTCATGTGTTGAGGACAACAGAACTGGTCAGTCAAACAAATGAACTTGTCCCGACACACTTTTCATCCTCTCTGGCTGCTTCATCATTTCCAGGGTGGCCGGGAGCAGGAGCCTATCCCATCATGCACTGGGTGGTCGCCTTCAGGTTGCCTGCCCATGCTTACAAAACTTCCTTTATATCTTTTCATATCCTTATATGCCTTAATACTGTAGGTGGGGCCCAGGAACCCCCTGCGGTCACTGTGGGTCTTCTAGGGGGTCCTCAGCAAAATAAGGAATAGTTCAACTTCACTTTAATTCAGATGCTTGTGAAAGGTGTCCAAATGCAGCCTGAGGTCTGATCCAGAGTCACTGATCTTAGCTTTAAACATATACAAATGTATGTGTTAATTTGTTAACGTTTGTTTTGTTTTGTTGTTGTTTTGCTGTTGTTGTTGTTTTTGCTAATTTGGTTATCACCATTTCCCTTATTTTTTTTGAAAGAAATCAAGGTAATTTGCTCAGGTGTCAAAGGGTTAGTTCACTGGACAATGCTATGATAAAAAAAAAAAAGTTAAAGTGACTGTGTTGAAGTGGGGGCTCTGGGGCTTAATGGGAATCAACTGAAAATGACCATAAAAAAGTTTGAAAAGGCCAGCCTTGAACTGAAACACTCACAGGAACACTGACCTCCACGGCATGCAGATTGTTCCTCTCCTGGCTGAACGTGGGCTCAGGTGGGCGGTCGATGAAGAACTCCAGGATTCTGGTGCTGCTGTCCGGTGTCCCGGCTCGCCCACAGGTGCCCATCGGCTCCGGGGGGTGTTTTCTTTGTTGGCGGTCATAGCTGTGTTCCCGACGCCGGACCCTCCTGTGCTGTCGCTGGCTGCTGTGAGACTTGCTGCTGCTGGCACTGCTGGAGCCACAGTCCTCCCCGTTCAGCGCCACGATGGCTGCTGTGGGACTGCCCTGTCGTCCTGGAGGCTGCCAGTAGAGGTCAGCAGAGCCCAGCAGGAGCCCCGAGGAGTGATGGGCAGGGAGAGGAAACAGGGCTGTGTTTTCATAGTCATCTGACAGGAGAAGACAGAAAAACAAGTGAACCACTTAGCAGAGTTTGACCCCTCCTGCCCTTTTTTTGTTTTTCCAGTCAATCTGAGGTTTGTACACCATTAAGACACACTGATTCACTGTTTCTGATTCACTGTAAACCCTAACCCAGTGGTTCTCCAATGGGGAATGCATATTCCTAGGGGCACGTTGGAGTACTACAGGGGGGTAAATGAGATTTTTTTCAAAATGTTAATTTAAAAAATATCAGTCATGCATAGTTAAAATAATAATGATAATAATAATAATAATAATAATAATAATAATTAGCCTATACTATAATAAGTAAATTTTATATTCAGTTCCCATAAGGAGTCAAATGTGTTTGTGTTTGTGGTTTGTTCACTGTGACCAGGAAGCCAAGACAAAAAAAAAAAAATAAAAAAAATAAAAAAATCCAGAATATGGATTAGTGGTTGAAATATGATAGCAGTGGTGCAGCTACAAACAAGAAGACAGAAGAGAAAATATAGTTTTTTATAGTTTTTTCTACAACATTTGTTTTAAACTGGACAGGAGGTACTTGACTGAAAAAATATATTCAAAAGGGGTACATTATTGAAAAAAGTTTGAGAACCACTGTGCTAACCCCATCGCCAATGTTAAGATTCATTTGAGTTTTAACAGTGACACCCCTTACGGCCCTACTTATCACTATAAAAAAAAAAAGAAAAATAATCACCATTTTATTCTGTCCCACCAAATGACAATGCCTGTTCTATTTCAATGAAGTTCTGTGATAAGAAAGCTCCCTTGCAGACCTCCTGCGTACCTGGCGACCTCTCCACTTTCACGTCAAAGTACCTCCTGCTGGCTGGCTTCTCCTGGTCCGGGCCAGTCAGGTCGTGGCCGGATGGGAATGGCACCACATTGACATAAGTAGCTAATGAGCTGGTGCTTCCTCCAGATACCACTGACAACAAGGGGAGGGACTCAAGGTCACCGTCTGCCAGAGACTGGTCCACGGAGGGAGAGGGGAGCAGCTTGAAGTACTGGGGTTTGGTGTGTACGTGCACGTCCATGTCCTGGATTTGGGACATACACCACTTCTTCAGTTCGTTGCTTGCTGCTACCTGCTTGAGATGAGAGACAAGTTGTGGAAATGATAATCCAGAATTAAAGTAACACTCCACAACTTTTTCATATAAATAAATGTTTGTTTTCCTGTGTTTTATTGGTACTCGACAAAGCCTGTGACATAGAATGTGATTCAATCGTTTTCAAATGTTTTCAGAAGCATTCTTTTGTTTGGAATTAACAAAAGTTGGCAAAGTGCAAAACATTAAAGCAATGACTGCTTATCACCAAGGGTGGGGCCCAAATCCAGAAGAATCTCTGCAGATGCTCACAATAATAATAATGTACATTTTACTGTCTTTAAGAAATGTGTTTGCTCTTTTCCTTTTTTCCAGGTTTTGAATACTATCTCAATAATGTCACTTGTTTGCTTTCCTCCTCTGACAATTCTACCCTTGTGTTCTTGATTAGTGCACCTTCACGTACAGGGGATCACAGTCCACAAGGTCCCAAGATCCCAAAATAACACTTTTAGTGCATAAACAAAGCCAAATAAAACAGATTATACCAATATATAAAACAAGAAGTACTGGTACCCATTTTTTGAAAGTAGCATTATCAGGTAGTTTCTTTGTGGCATTACTATTCAGAGGTAACTTGCAGATACTTCCTGCCAGATCTACTTTACCATTAAAAGTTATAGCTGTAGTGAAGTGAGCTAAGAGCTTAAACTCCATTTGTGAAGCAGTCTTTCCTGCTTCCAGGTTCAGTGCACCTTGGTTGTCCAAACAGCTAAGTTGTTTATTTTGCATTTGATTCATGAGTTATAAAGTGCTTTGACACTGACAAATTTTGTTTTGTGTTTCACAAGCCAATAAAGGAAGCAAATTTGCTCAGCCTCCACCACCCCTTTGGAGTCCTTTTCCCTGTCTGTCCCCCCTGCCCTGGTGCACTTCACCTAACACAACGCAGAGACATTGCTGGGGCTCAAAGACAGGGTTACGTTTATTATTTTGTCTCTCACATCCCCATTTGAAAATGAGGTGACGCTGCAAATGTTCAGCCACAAGGTAGGCTGCTTTGAATACATTTTTTCTGTTGCTGCATGACTGCAGAATGTGTGGTTTCAAAGATGCATTGAATGAAGTTGAATAGGCAAGGAGATGAAGCAGGAGGGGGAGACTAGAGTGTCCGTTTTATACTGTAGGGGGTGAAGTGGGCAGAGCTGCATTCCAGGTCTGAATTTGACATCAAACAGAGGTGAGGTGAAAAACAGCAAGGTGGCCCGGCCAGGGTTTAAACAATAAGCTGTTTCTATGCCCCAGTATCCAGTTTAATAAGGGCATAAGCAAGGCATCTTAACCAGGTTTGTTGAGGATATTTCAGGAACCACAGTCAGAGCAGAGCTCTCCCTGTATGGGATCACAGCCAGTTTCACAAACAGCTTGTTATGGTAATACCTGTCTCATCTCAGCCTCCTCTCTGCCCTGGGCAGCCCTCCGCTCTATCCTGTAAATCATGTCCTTCCTCTCTGCTGACACTCTCTCCTGATTCAGCATGTCCAGCACTTTGATCTGGCAAAAGCAGAACAGAACACAGGTTAATGGCAAACCATGTTGCAGCTCTGTAGAGCAATTTATCTTTGTCAGATGGCTGGCATGGCTGATTGGCATTCCCCCTTTTCACTAGAGGCACTGACAGCCATGTGGTATTAAATTTCTTTGTGAGTATGTGTGTGTGTGTACCAGGTATTACTAATGTGGGGATGTAAATTGTTTACACAGTCATGTTGTGGGGACTTTCCTCCCTTATGGGGACAAAAAGCAAGTCCCCTTACTGATAATGTAATGTATATAATGTAGTGATAATGTAGTGTAATTTTAGGGTAAAGACTTGATTTAAAGATAAGCTAACTTTAAGGTTAATGTTAAGGTTAGGGTTATGGTTAGGATAAGTCTTCAGGAAATGAATGTAAGCCAATGTAATGTCCTCTGAAGTGACAGAAACACAACTGTGTGAGTGTGAGAGTGTCTGGGTGTGTTTTATATTTTGAGGACTAAGATTTCAAAACACCAATAAGCTATTAGGGTTGTCAGTTCTGTCGCTTGCCTTGTTGTGGTCTGTCAACAGTTAAGTTCAACTTCTTTAACCATGTAGAGCTGGTGAATGAGAAACTACAATTTATGTGCAAGATATATTGGATATTTAATTCTAATTCTATGCCCATGTTAAAACTCCAGACCTGGTGTCTGTTCCTGCGGTCCATTTTGCCCAGCCTGCAGTTGACCTTCTCCTGGACATTGTGGATCTTCAGCCTCATCTCCTCCTGGTTGGCTTTCAGTTGGCCCTCCAGCTTCTTGATCTGAGGCTTACAGTTGCACCCATTGGCTGGTGCCTAGAGATTTCACAGTGGTCAGCAAGTTACAATACTGTCCAATGATCTGTAAAGAACTATTTAAAGGGCAAGTTCATTATTTTGGAACCTAGGTTCTATTTACAGATCACTTCACCACTTGCTTCAGTACTGAGCCTGATATCAACGTGCGGCAGGCTCCTGTTCGGCTACAATAGCAGTGAATGGGACAATTGTAACTGGCTTTGAAAAACTAAGATAATGTTACTTTTCCGAAACAGGAATTTTGATATTACCGATCTCAGAATCTTCTCCAGGGAAAGGTATCACAAATTGATTGGCTTAGACAGTTGTATTCTTTTGGGACTTGTTCTTCCATTTAGGACTCTGCCAGCAGAGCAGGGTCTAGCTACAGCACGGAGGTTTGAAATAAAATACTCTGTTGATTTATTCATCTGTTTGCCATCCCTTTTTCAGGAGAACATTCTGCAAGTATAAACCAAGCCTTAGTAGTGGCGAAGACCCAGAAAGTGGTATGACCCTCAGGTGGATGCTGTGTGCAAAAAAACTCAACAAAGGATGCACTTTTAGGTTTTTAACGTGGACAGCACTTTTATGCGGATGTTTTATTCATGTGTCACTGAATCGATTTTTACATTTTCTTTTATTTGCTGGTATGCATCAGCGTCTTTAAAAACAGGAATAGGTTGCACAGTGAGAGTAAGGGATGCAGCAAAATTGCAAGCAGTACCATGAAAGATCTAACCACTCTGTTTCCGTCCAGCAGTAGATATGCTCTGCCCTCTTGCAGGACCGATAGCCGGAGGAATTTTTTTATCCCAACTGCCACTGGCCCTCTTAATAGATGATTTGTGTCTTTTATTTTGGATTGTGTCCTTGACTTTGTCATCGTCATTTTTGTGCATTGTATTGTAATGAGTGTCTGATGGCTGAGTGTGAACTGCTGGCTCTAAAACAAATTGGCCCTCGGGGATAATAAAGTTTTTCTTGACCTTGACCTTGACCTTGATGTTAATCATTGGCTTACTGACTTCCTGACTGCTGTTTTTCAGAAATAACGTTTAATGTTTAAGGATTCTTGGACCAATTGGTATTCACTATTAATGCTGATTATTGCTTTTAGCAAGCAGCCACAGCACAACATATCAGCATGACGTTCTTTAAAGCCCTACTGATTTGCATTGTCATCATAGCAACTAACCATAATTGCCATTTTGTTCTGTACCGGCAAAATGACCACGGCAAACAGTTCAATGACTGATCTACCCCATTCAAGTTCTGTGTGCAGAGCGTACTGGAGTTTCCTTCTGACAACTTGAAACATGCTAGGAACAGGGTCCAGCATGCACAGCCTCTGCTATTCTAGTTTCTTCACATTGTGAGGAAGGGTGGATGTGGTGAAGAAGTCCAGCCATGTCTCTGGACTCAGCACTCACTTACTACTCTTTAGGAGACACATGGATTTCACTCCAGTCTTTTGTCTATTGTCTGTAGGAAATTTCCTGGTAGGGTCTATACCAGACTCCTGAATGTAAGTCATGCAAATTGGGTTATTATTATTATTATTATTATTATTATTATTATTATTGTTATTATTATTATTATCAGATTATTAGAAAACTATACTGTATAGTTCTATGACCGCAATGAAAGAGCCTTTGGAAAACCCTCCTTTTTCTGTGTGTGTATGTGCAACATCCAGACTAAGAAGTCATTGTAATGTATTGTATTGTAAGGTCATTTTAATTCAGCAGTTGCCTTACTTGATATTCATAAACTTTGTATACATTCACACCCAACAACTTTTATTATAGGGGCGATTTGATGGTGCAGCTGGAGCCTTGCTCACAAGCATATGAATGATGTTTTTCCTGCAAAGATTCTCCAGTCTCGTCTGTGGGACTAAGATCCTTATGATCACAAGAATGTTGCTTCAATGTAAAAGAATTGGAGTCTCTGCGGCCCAAGCACAGCTAAGGTTGAATCTGAATAGGGCTTTTGCAGAACCCAACCATGGGAACAATTGCTGGAATTCCACAATCATAATTCGCATCTGTACAAGTATTGATGGGTAACCTGTCTGATGGTGCCCTCCTTGTCACGGTACAGTGTGTAAAGCTGGTAGGTTTTGCCATTCTGGGAGGAAGGCAGTTCACCATCCCAGGAAAGGAGATCCTTCTTCCTGTGGAACTTGTTCTCGCCTCTTCTGACACAATCTTCATCCAAAGCCTGGCAAGGAGACATTATTTCTAAATTATGACTGCTAAATGTATATCTGCTAAATATAGATCATTTAGATGTAATTATAAGCTCTGCTTCACTCCTGTTTGTTTTTCACATGATGTGCAAAAGGTAATTTGACTTTTTGAGAGTGGATGTAGAACAATCACCACAAAGACGTAGATGCCATCAGCACAAACCTTAGCTGAATTTAGCTCAAATTGACTGGAAGATGGCCAACTACAGGAATTGGCAAACTACCAGAGCATTTTAAAACTCATGTAACTGCTAATTTTAAGCAATTTTCTTTGTTGTCATAAACAAATGTCCATTTTCCTCTCTCCCTCAACATCTGATATAGAATAGAATAGAATATTTATTGTTATTGTACATAAAAAATACAACAAAACCTGGTTTAGCAGCAGTCCCCTTTTTTAGCAGCTTGCTTTGTATAGTTTAAAATATTTACAAAGAATAAGCCTATACAGTGATAAATAGTAGGACAGTTATAAATGTATATATACAATTAAAAAAAGGATAAATATGATTAAGTTAAACGTTAAAGTGCAGAGGAAATGTGTGCATAAAGATGTGAGGAGTATCGCATGTGGATGCAAGTGCATCTGAGCCACTGGACCATGCTGCTCCACTGAAAACCAGAAAGCACATGGAGGGCAACAACTTGCAGCACGGAGAGAAGTGAAACATCATTCATTTGCATATATTTCCCATATTGAAATGACACAAAGCTGGATGAACATCAGCATATTCCTTTCATTCTATAAAAAGAGAGGATTCTTGGACTTGCAGTCGTTGTGTTTCACAAGGACACTGCCTTGCATAATAACTGCTTATTGTCTTTGTCTCTGTATAAGAAACCTGCTTTACTATAGCTTGACTTTGAACTTCATTTCATTTCTGAGGTGTAGTTGTCCCATTCTCCATGTAAAATGAAGAGTCCTCCATAAGATCTTCTGACTGATTCTTCTGAGTTCCTGCACACAGAAGAACTCCCCCAACACACCTCTGCTCTCGTTGGTGTTTGGTGTTATGAAAACTTATTCTGAACCTTTGATTGTTGACATGATTCCCAGTCATTTAATATCACAGCTAGTTAGCAACTTTTTCTGATATTTAGTCGCTTACTGGGAAAAACACCAGGCGTTTCACCATCTGATTATCATGAATAAACAGCCTATATGCCAACTTGTCAACAAGTCTAAGGCATCTCTATGCTCCTGACCCACCAGGTCTCTGTGTCTCCTCCTCCGATGGCGGCTGTGAGGGCTGACGGGGGCGCCCAGGGCCTTGTGGTTGTGGTGGAGGCCTGTCCTCATGATGGTTGCACTGTCCACCAGTTGCTCACTGCTCGGAGCTTCCTCCGCCGCAGAGCTGCTGTCCTGCTCGGGAGAGCCAGACAAGAGATATGACACTCAATTTAGGTGCAAACTGAAACAACAATCAATGGTACACAGATGGCAAATGCCACTGGATTTTTTTTTTGTTTGTTTGTTTGTTTTTTGTTTTTTGCTTTTTTTGTTGAAGGGCAAGCATGTCCATGTTTGATATGTCTGTAGCATTTTCATTAGCTAGATTCTGTTAGGATTACTGCATTAATAAAAGTTTGGCATTTCAAGCATGTTCACTACCCCGGGGCTAGACTTCACTGTCACATTTTAAAGCTTCAAACCTGGAGCGCCAGTTTACCTCACTCCACGCTAACACGGCCCAGGAGTTTCCCAAAGACACTAAACGTCACAAGCACAAGATCAACATGTTGAAATATCAGTCAGACAAGCAGACTCAGTTTTTTTACAATGCACTTTATGAAATTTCTGAAGCACTCTGTCAGTCACATTAATATCATATCAGGTGGCATGGAGCATTGCTCATGCTAAAAAATCATATGAAGGGAACTTTGTCAAGACATTCCCAAGAGATGTTACTGATATCCTCACTCCTGAGAATGACAATCTGAATAGTTCTGTGTCAGAGCTGCTGCCTTCGTGGCACACCACTGAACAGAGAATATCAGATATTAACAATTCAGCTGAAACAGAGTTATATATGGATTTTGAGAGATGCCAGTATTTCAGCAGTGCTTTTCATGAATGTTGTGACATTCCGGATAAGTTGGCAATTTTTGTACGGTCTGAGTTAGAAGACTGCACAATTAATGAGGAGCTGCTAGACATTGTGCCGTTCAAAGACAGGGCCTGTGGCATCATCCTGAAAGAGACACTCATGACATGCAATTATCAAAACCAGGGGATCCTCAGGTGTGCTGCCAGGCTTCCTGTCAGTGTAACGGGAGGTGATAGAACTGCTGAAGGGCTGTGTGAGTGGGCTGTACAGGCCCTGCAGTGTAGTCAAATAAGTCAAATGTGTTGACTTGATCCTACAAATCCTTTTAAACCCTGAATGTGAGAATATTAACAGAAAGTGCAAAAGTGGGGACAATTCTGGCTTTTCAGGAAAAATCTGATTTGTATTGCAGAACCTTAATTAATGTAATTACTAACAGCTGTTTACCATGCTCTACATGTCAACATGGATGCTGTGAAAAGATCCAGCATAGCTACGTAACATAGCATGCCTAACCTACTGTAAACCAGTGTGGTCATGAGAAAAGAAGATGGCAGTATTGATTTTTTGCAAACAGGTGTGTCATGCTTCTGTTATAAACTAGGCTGGGGTAAATTAATGATATAAAGAGAATATTGACAAAACATCAAATATGTTTTAGGAAAAATAAAGAAAAGAAAGACAAAGGCTGCCTGTTGGCTTTTACCACTCCTCATGCTTTAAGACGCCACTTTTCCTGTTTAGTTCGTACTTTTTTTGGAAGAATTTCTAGTCTTGTGACAGACTGGCTCCTGCGCTCAGCTTTCAGTCTGTCCCTCCGTTTCCTTATCGTTCTCCCTCTCGTGAAGCGAAGGACCTGAAGACAGCAAAGCAGTTCGGTGAGGCATTATAACTTTTACATTGTGACGTTTTTTAACTTACTGACTAATCCTGATTATGAGCGGTGGGTTGAGAACACTGTAAAATACAAAGTAACAGTGTGCTACTTTGCATTGTTTTCTAAAAGTCTATTTTCATACTGCATGCTTTATTAACATTGATTTATGATATTGAATTGAAGAACAATTCTAATGTGAAGGTTTTATTTTTTAAATTAATTTTATGAACATTAGAATTTCCAACCCATCAGTCCCAATAGCGACTGAAATGTTACTGGCAGGAAACCTAAAATTTGCAAAACATTTTGAAAACTATATTTGACAAATTGAAGATTGAAGTCAAGCTAGAGTTTGTTGGCTTAATCAGATAGAACAGGTCTAAAATAACATACGGTAATTGGCTGTCCCTTTGTAACCTTAATTACTGCTGGTTCACTTCTAACTTTAATTGGTTTTGGCAGGTTTGTTGTTGCTGTTTTTTTTTTTTATATATATATATATATATTTTATTTTATTTTAAATTGGGCTTAAATTTAGTGTGGCTTTGAACCTTGAATATATGCTCTTGTGCATTCTCAAATCCTCTGTGACATGTATTATGTAATATTTACCCATCAAAGTATCATTCCAAATCAAAAGAGCATGAGGATGGAAGACAGATAAAGATCCTGGAATTTCATGTTCCAGCCATGGATTCATTGGATGATGGAAGAAATGGGGATCCCCAGTATTCACCACGTAGATGACATGTCATTTTGGCATCATGATAGTGAGATTAATTGTAAACGTGAGAAAACAGAGATTTTTTTTGGCATTTCTACTTTATTTGATATGGAGAAAGAGAGTCAGGAAAGGCAGGGCGGAGAGAGGGGATGACATGCAGCAAATAGCCTGGGCTCAGATTCAAACCCAGGCTGTGGCGGTCAGGACTCAGCTTTGATAAGTGGTACACGCTCTACCACGTGAGCTACCGGGGCGCCTCTGATAAAATAAAGTTTGATGAAGTCATGATACTGATGATGGGATTAACAAATGAGTAACTGTGACTGCTCTCATTTCCAGTTTTTAAATGACTCTGTGTAAACCAGGTCATTAGAGAAATTGGATTATTTTGAACCATGCAGATCTTGTAAGCAAAATATTGCTCTCAGCAGATTTCTCTCATTAATCCAGGTGATGGTGTGCATGTGAAAAAACTGATGTAAAACTTGAAGGGAAGAGAGGAAATGAGTTCCAAACACACTTGAATTGTCCTTTAACACACATAAAAGTAGAATGCTTTGAAGTAAATAGAACCACAGACCCTGAAGCGAGCTGTGTGTTCATGCAGATACCAACCTGAGGAGCTCTGGCCAGGAGAAGTGCTACATCTTTGTGGTTGTTGTCCCTGGCTTTGTCCAAAGCAGTTTTACCAGCCTGGAAGTGGACATTTTATGATGTCACATCATTAAAAAACACATCCACACACGTGCATGTGCACGCACGCACACACACACACACACACACACACACATACACTGCAAGTTCATAGCACACTGCAGAACAAGAAGGTGGAAGCAAAGCCTACAGAGGGAGAGAGAATAAAAGAGTGCAGTACAGTCTTTTGTCCATCGGGGGCAATGGTGAGCACTTGCTAAACAGTAGGCTATTTGGCAATAAATGGGGCTAAATGCTACATAATGATCACTGCGTTTGATTCCAAATATTTACCAATAACTAGACTGTTAATATCATTGTTCCACGGGCTGAATATTTATAATGAAGACAAAGTTATAAGTTGAGGTGAAATCCATGGTTGTAAAATGATTTAAGAAGATTTCCACTTGAATTGAAACTATGTGCTGTTGACTGGCTGCAGAACCAGAGGGGGGGAAAGTCAGTTTTTTACCAATCATTTGTCACATTGGGGGAAAATCCAGCTGAAGAACTACTGTAGTACATTATGTTGTGTATTACATTACAGAGATTGGGATTTGAAAAGATTTTTGTTTCCCATGTAATGAAACTTGTGGCGGGGCAGGCAATTGTTTTTAGCCTCTCAAATCCAAATCCAAATACGCTAACCCTAACCCTAACCTTTTTAAAAAAAAAAAAAAAAAAAAAAGTATCATGCTATGTTTTTGCAGAAAGAGAGGGTTGGTACAGCTGCAGCAAGTATGCATTCTTTGGTTAAAGTTTGCAAGAGCAAAATATTTGTAATCAATATGAATATTGGCCTATAGACATATCACAGTGTAGTCATATACAAATATATAGATATAATATAGTCATATATATATAAGCTTAGGAGACATATTTGGGCATACTTTAAAAAAAAAAATTCTAATGTATTTTTCTATTTCTCTTTCTATTATAATTTCACATAGGCCTACAATAAAACCCAATTTCCCCTCAGAGATCAATAAAGATCTGATTCTGATTCTAATTAAATTCTGACTGACTGAATCAACCACTGACAATTGCTTTAGGCTTTTTGGTTTCAGGACTAGGATTAATCCAGGTGAACATATTGGAACTGAAAAAAAAAAAAAAAAGAAAAAGAAAAAGAAAAAGGTCGATGGATCTTACTTTGTTTCTGGTGTTGCCATCTGTCCCAGCCTCCAATAAGAGCTGAACTGTCTTCTTATGGTTCAGGGCAGCAGCCACATGGAGAGCAGTGTCCCCAACCTGCAAGGTCAAAACACAGGTGTGTGTGTGTGTGTGTGTGTGTGTGTGTGTGTGTGTCTGTTTAGCAGCTGAGTGAATGAGGTGAAGATGAGTGATATGAACCCTGATAATGCTCATGCAGATGTGCTGTGGGTGCTCAGTGTCATGCAGTACCTGGTTTGTCTCGGACACAGAGCACAGGGAATTCAGCAGCATCTTCACCAAGGCCAGGTTGTTGTAGCGAGCAGCCACATGCAAACAGCTGTCGCCCATCTGGAACAGAAACGATTCGCTTATCTGCTGTATCAGGGCCACTTTAATTCTGGATTGACCATTTTATGTTAAATCATTATTTTCATTTAAAGGGATAGTTCATCCACTTTGAAAAATGTGACACTATTTCAGTTTCCCCCAGCTGTTCTGTAGGACAGTAGTGGTGCTCTCTTCCTCTGTTAGCCTCCCACCACTGAGGTGCCCCCCAGCTAACATTCAGAAAAATAATTATGACATTTCATCGTTACACAAATGGCATGCTACAGAGTTAGTTGTAATTGCATATGCTGTTGTTGTTGTGGGATTCAGGGACATCCAGCAGGAGGATGCAGGAGGACTCACGTTGTTCTTGGTGTCTGGTCTGGCGCCTCCGAGCAGCAGAATGCGAGCAGTCTGCCCATGTGCATTCTGACAGGCCAGGTGAAGCGCTGTGTTTCCCGCCTGAAACGCCACAATAAAATCACTGCAGCATTCATCCTGCAGCATGCTTCTGTTTGCATACACTGCTACAATGATTCCATTTTACATTGGTTTATTGTATGTATCTTACATTTTGGCCCCACTGGGAAGTCAGGGCCTACATGTCATTGTGTCCGTCAGTCAGCAGTTGGGTCCAAAGGGGCATATCTCCAAATATAAGTGGTGGATCACCATGATATTTGGTGAAAACATTCATGTTGGCTAGAGATTGAAACCTGACAATTTTGGTGACTCAAATGACCAAGCCTTTTCTTTTTCCCAAGTATTTTTAGCGGCTCCCTAGCTCACTTGCTCACTCAGGAAACAGTACTTTGGCTCATGTTAGAGAGCTCCTCTGGGACATTTTGAGGCTGATTTATGCCGCCTTTATATACAAATATAAACACATCCACTGTCACTGTCCATACACTTCCACATGTCTTTTATACTGGCATGGATGTTAAGCAATAAATCCGCTAGAGGACAGCTCATAGTCAAGTTTCTGACAACAAAAATCATGGTGACGGTGGAGGAGGTTGTAATAATGGTCCTGCTACAAAAACAGAGGTGGCCTTGTGACAGTGACAGTGGTCTATGAGGTCATTACACGTCATGAGGACAGACAATTCTTTTCTCTAATATCATCTTCTTTTTTTTTTTTTTTTAATTTCTTCTTTATGTCTAGCTCGTAGTCCAGTCTTGCTTGAACTCTTGGCTATGCTGCCCCCATGCTTTCTGGTGGTACTGTGTGTTTGACTTACACCATATATATTATATAATTCCATATAATACATCACTATGCCAATATCTATAGCATGACTGGAGTTGTGTATGTGGTACTGCTCAGACTGATTTGTCCACGCAGTCCTTTGTAGGACATTATGGACATGGGTAGCTATTACGGCGTTATGGTTTTGTGTGTCTTTGAGGTGGAGTGGCAGTGCTTGGTAACAGGACACCTGAGAGAGTTCCACTTCACAAAATTTTTTTAACTTGTTGAATTCACAAGATTAATTTGACTGTCCATAGCTTAAGTAACTTTGACCAATCTAAAAGAAGTGTTGCCCGTGCTCTTTGCTGCATGTCATCCCGTCTTTACTGTCTCTCTCTTCTGTGACTATCAAATAAATCAAAAATGGAGAAAAGCCTACCTTGTTCTTGACATGGATATCAGCCCCCGCCTTGACCAGCAGTTTGACACACTGACTGAAACCGTGCCAAGCCACTTCATGGAGTGCAGTGTTGCCATCCTAGCGGAGATTTATGACATAGAATTATGGAATCGCCATCAAAAACACTGAATCAACCACATACACCCGGAATGATTCAACAATGCAGAACCTGAATTATTATTTCTTATTCAAATCTACAGACGGTCGGAGCAGTGGCCATTTTTAGGTGCATCATTGTCATGATTGTTGCCACTGGAAAACTGTGGCCATTCACACTCGGCAAAATGAAACCAACTAGGGCAAACAATCCTGAGTTTAATTAAACCCGCCACACATGCCTCGTGTAACTGCACCTAAACTGTGTAAGAGTTGAGACCGTGGGAGGCAAATTACCTCTGGCACAGTGTCTGGTAGAAGCCCAAATTTTACCAACCACGCAGAATTTATACCAGATACTTTTCTTTTTAATTGCCACATGTACAACAGGCATTTTCTGCGCCATAAATGCATATAAACACAAGAAATCTGACATCCATCCACTACCACTAATCTGACTTTTAAACATATCGTTTTAGTAATTGTTTTCTTGCAAGTTTTTAGGATATTTTTGCTAATTTACGAGGACTTTTTGGGGGGTAATTTTCTTATTTTTTCTCTTATTTTCTAATTTTCTAACTTTTTTCTTGCTTCTTGCTTCTTTTTTCTTGCTCTGATACTTTTTTGTGCTAATTTGCTAACCCTGCTCAGTTTTCAAAGGGTTAACTGTTTCATGTTTTATGAGAAATTGAATTTAACTGCCTCAGATCTGAGACATAAATTGGGAAAAGTGATCACTACATCATCATGTTTTGTTCTTGTTCCCTTTCATCCTTTCAGCAACTTTCATTAAATAATCTTCATGTGTTTCTTTTTGGTTTTCAGTGTTTGTCTTTGTAGCTTCAGCAGCTCTTTCACATCACAGAACTCCAGTCTATTTCATTTAACCTGTAACCATGGCTGGACTCTAATTTGCTATCCTGGTTGCGACACACACTTACCCGGTCCTGTAGGTCCATGGCACAGCCCCCCTGAACCAGGGCAGCCATGCAATCATTGTTCCCCACCATGGCAGCACGATGCAGGGCCGTGTGGTGGCCCGGGGTCTGGCATGATGATGGAGTGACAGGGACCTGCATCTGCTCACTCATTACTACTGACATATACACAATCCATGCATGTAGTCATATACATATGTACATAAACAAATATAACAGATGCAAGCTGGGCATACACACACACACACACACACACACACACACACACATACACACACATTAAAGCACATATAATGCTTAGATTTAAACATTTGTAAAACACTATAAAGCACATATGTCATACCATGTGCCAAATTTTCACATGTGAAAAGGCATATTTCACATGTACCATTTTTGTAAGGGGGATTTTGATTATATCTTGTAAAATCTTGTGTATTGTATGAGGGACGAAAAATGACAAAACAATAAATAAATGAATAAATAAATAAATACGCATATAAATATATAAATGCATAAATAATTAAATTAATAAATATTTCTACATTTATTTATTTATTTATTTCTGTTTTTATTCATGCATTTATTTATTTATTTGTGTATTTATACATTTATGCATGTATTTATTTATTTATTTTTACATTTATTTATTTATTTATTTATTCATTTCTACATTTATTTATTCATTTATTTATTTATATATTTATTTTTACATTTATTTATTTATACTTTTATTTATTTCTACATTTATTCATTTATTTATTCCTTCTTTTATTTCTACATTTATTTATATATTTCTACATTTATTTATTTATTTCTACATTTATTTATTTATTTCTACATTTATTTATTTATTCCTACATTTATTTCTGTATTTCTACATTTCCACATTTATTTATTTCTGTATTTCTGTGTCGTATGTTAATAAGGTGGGCGGTTCTTACATTAGTCTTAAGCACGATTGGTTTGTGGGTGTGATCCTATCCACTGCTACTACCTGGACTGGCAGTAGCAGTGGATAGCAGTGGACTAGCTAGCTACTAGGGCATTAACAACGCCAGACTTTTCCATGTCGTCGACGTTACGTCGACCCGTCAACACCGGGAGATTTTTGGGGGGCTAGCGGGGCTCTAACCGGAGGGAGGGAGGGGTTGTGGTGGAGCGCCGACCGGGCGACCGGGGGGTGAGGAGGCTGTAGTGGAGCGCCGACCGTGTGTGTGGGGGTGTGTGTGTGGGTGTGTGGGTGTTTCTTCGACTTTCGACGGGTCGATGTTTACATTAATGCCCTACTAGCTACTGTGTAAAACGCAATGTAAAGCGTTTTGAGAGCCATCGTCAGTGATTTAAGGTCACTGGCGAATGATGTGGTAAATCATGCACCCACCGACTACTTCCAGTGGTCCGACTACACACACGGTCGGCGCTCCACTGCAGCCTCCTCACCCCCCGGTCGCCCGGTCGGTGCTCCACTACAACCCCTCCCTCCCTCCGGTTAGAGCCCGGCTAGCCCCCCAAAAATCTCCCGGTGTTGACGGGTCGACGTAACGTCGACGACATGGAAAAGTCTGGCGTTGTTAATGCCCTAGCAGCTAGCTAGTCCACTGCTATCCACTGCTACTGCCAGCCCAGGCAGTAGCAGTGGATAGGATCACACCCACAAACCAATCGTGCTTAAGACTAATGTAAGAACCGCCCACCTTATTAACATACGACACAGAAATACAGAAATAAATAAATGTGGAAATGTAGAAATACAGAAATAAATGTAGGAATAAATAAATAAATGTAGAAATAAATAAATAAATGTAGAAATAAATAAATAAATGTAGAAATATATAAATAAATGTAGAAATAAAAGAAGGAATAAATAAATGAATAAATGTAGAAATAAATAAAAGTATAAATAAATAAATGTAAAAATAAATATATAAATAAATAAATGAATAAATAAATGTAGAAATGAATAAATAAATAAATAAATAAATAAATGTAAAAATAAATAAATAAATACATGCATAAATGTATAAATACACAAATAAATAAATAAATGCATGAATAAAAACAGAAATAAATAAATAAATAAATGTAGAAATATTTATTAATTTAATTATTTATGCATTTATATATTTATATGCGTATTTATTTATTTATTCATTTATTTATTGTTTTGTCATTTTTCGTCCCTCATAGTATTGTCATATGATTTACAACATCAATCAATCAATCATACTTTATTTGTCCCCAGGGGGGAAATTTGGTAACATGTTTTTTGCCATGTAAAATGTGGGTGAATTGTAGTAAATGGTCCAAACATTCAAAGTCACTCGCATGGTCCTTTAATAACATAAAACATTGCATGGGTAACTTGCCTACATGCAGTAACAACAGTATGCGGCAATGGCAGCTAATGCTGGTTGAGTGTGGGCCATTATGGCTTTACATCTGGTTTCCCATACTGACTCACCTTCAGAAGAGTGCTTTCAATCCCACAGTGCTCAGGCAGGGTGGACCTTTTGTTTCCTGTTGCCATGAAAACACCAAAAACAAAGAAAAAGAAATTTGGTTATAATCTACTGAAGTTATTCAAAACACCTATGACAAAAAGGAGTACCAGAGTGTGGTTCTGACTATAATCCAGATAAAGTTTGGTGAAGATCATGACGACAGACCAAGATGACCAAGTTGGTTGGTCTTGCTGCATTTGAGGTTGAAGATGAGGAAGCTGGAAGAATGGATTGAGATGTCAGACGTGGTAGCGTGTAAGATGCAGCACAGGTGAGACAAACATACAGGAGACTTTAGTCCATTGGTGTGCAAAGTCTTTGGTAGGTGAAGGCAAAATGTCATTGTCTGGACTGAAGCCTTTTTCATTCCTCGGTATGAAAACATACATTTCACTCCTACACACATGCACAAACAGCAGCAATCCCCTTATTTTGCAACACCATTGATTCTACAGTGTTGTTTCTGGAAGGCACTTCAGATGGTATCCACCTCGTTCCCTGCACATTCTTCCTCCGTTACATCTCTCAGCAACTCTCTCTGTCAGTCACAACTGCACCATGTACTCAGGCTGGAGCTACACGCCTTTAAAATCCACTGAAAGAGTGAATGAGGAGCACACTGCAGCTGGATGGGCTAATGGACAGAGGTCGGGGTAGTTGGGGAGTCTGGGAATATCTCTGGGGGCCACAACAACAACAAAAAAAAGACATTATCCAGTTTGTCAAAGTGTCGTCCATTTATTGACCAGTGACTTTAAAGCCATACTTTCTTTTCAAAACTGTTCCATAAACTGCTTTCTTCATTTTAGACCATCACATGCTTATCAGTGTATCCTCCTGTCCAAATTCTTTGCAATACAAGAGAAGTTGATTGATCACTGAATATTTTTTCTTCTGAGTCCCTTTCACTTACATCCCTGTTCTTGATATGTGCTCTGTGACAATGCACTCTAACTTCCAGTCCACCACACCCTTTTACTTCAACAGATTTTATTTCACCCTTTGATTAAATACACTTTCTTTTCTTTTCTTTTCTTCTCTTTTCTTTTTTAAAGATTATTTTTGGGGGTATTCCTGCTTTATTAGACAGTAACAGTAGAGAGAGACAGGACAGAGAGCGAGGACATGCAGCAAAAGGCCTGGGTTGGATTCAAACCCAGGTCGCTGGGGTGCCCACTTTTTGTATTTTTTTGTATTTTTTTTTTTTTTTTTTTAATGCTAGAAATGTTTTGGTTATTTTGTGGTCATTTTACTGAGGGTTTTTTTTTTTCTATTTTTGGTGTATCTTTCTTGAGTCTTGATACAAATACGTAATAATAATAACAATTGTTATTATTATTATCAGAAATGAATTTGGTCAGGTTTCAGATTCACAGTATTAAACTTACATGATTTCTACTTCTTGTAAAACAGAGCATCTTAAACAGTGGCATCATCCTACACTAGTGGGTGCAAATTTCAGCCAATAAAACGTTCATAAACCTTCTCTCATCCACGTGTTCCTTCAAATGAAGTGGTGTTTTTCTCCTAAACTGATATCCTGCTGGGTCAGGGTTTGGTCTGTCCTCTTGGTTTGCACTTGTGAATGATCCTTCCCTGCACAGAGTCCCGCCCAGACATCCTGTTTCAACAGGAGATACATCAAGTCAAGAAAGCAAGAGCCCGTTTCATGGGGTCTTTAATCATGTTAACTATCATCCTGTATTATTTATTTATGAGATATGCTTTGCCTGTGCTCGCTCACTCTGACCTGAGAGTGATGTCTGACCCAGTTGGCAGAGGATTTTCATGTCATTGTCATGTTGTTAGAGCTGTTAGTCAGATTATGCCAAGGGTCAGTCTTTAATCTTAGCTGATGATTCTAAACAAGTGGTGTGTGTACATACAAGCAATCATACAGTTGGGAAGTTGGGATCACCTCCCACTCCGACCTTATTTTCTTCTCTGATCCCACTAACATTCAAAAAGGTGGAGTCTACCACAGGCAGCTTTTCTTCTAGTAGATATCTTAGATATTTAGCTATATGGATATTTGGTTTACTTTTTATACATATTTTGAAAATACAACTCCTAGTCTCACAATCCTTTTGGCTTTGTCCAAGGTAACTGACTGTTTGACTAAATGGTTTGAAACCCAGGAGCCCGTGGGTGTACTATTAATTATTTGATTTAGGCTTGATTAGTTAATTTTTACTATCATTTTGTTGTAGTTTTTATTTACTTATTCATTTAATGTCTAATTTTATGGTCATTTTCTTGTTTTTTGAAATGTTTCTCTTTTTTCCAGTTTTTTTTTTTTTTTTTATCATTCTCTTGTAATATATTTACTTTTTGGCTATTTTTTGCTATTTTTGGCTATTGTTTCTTGTCCTCAGCTGTCTTGAAAGGAGGCCTCAATCTCAGAGACACTGCTTGATTAAATAAAGGATGGATGAAAATGAAAAGTAAAAACAAAGGGGTTTTATGTTCTCAGTAATCCTCCTTCGTGTTATTTTCGGTGAAGGAGGAAGGAGAAATCCTCTTTTCTCTTGCCTCCCTCCACATGGGTGTCAGAGGGCAGGCTCAGCTACACAACAGCAGCCTTTGAAGCTTCTGGTTGAGATAGTCTGCCTTCTTAGTGTGGCACGCTGCTTCCACACATTCACACTGGGAGTTGACCAGCATAGCCTGGAGTGTTGATTGCACTGCGTATTTTTGTCCAAACCTGAGAACATGAGTCCGACCTGAACCCAACAGGGAATTCTGTTTTTTGTGTCCAAACCCAACCTAAGCCAGAGATTTTGCTTGTCCTCCATTACTAAGTTACATTTACCACCTGAAATATCCCACGTGTTGCCTTCAGTGTCATCACGAAAAGTCCAGCACTATACAGCAATTTGCCCAGAAAAGAAAATAGGTCCATCATTTTTATTTCTTTTACATTAGAGTGTCACTGAAGTAACGCCGACAAATTTCTACATTTCTGTCTGAACCAGACCCGACCAACGTTGGGATTTGGGATCAACGGGTCCCAACGGACTTGGATCAGGTATCCACATTCGAGTACAGCCACAGTCTTCTACTGATGGCCAGTGAGCAGCTGTATTGGAACAGAGTGGGGTTGTGTGCCTTGTTTGATGGCATATGGACATCTGAGTGGTGGGGGCAGCGGGGGAAGCAGGTGGAGAGTGTTTTTTTTTTTTTTTTTTTTTTTTCGATCATTTAACCCAACAACACATCCAGCTGATTAAGGGATTTGAAATCTAACCACATTCCATCCATCCATTTTCTACATATGCTGATCAGGGTTGCGAGAGTGCTGGAGTCCATCCCAGCATACACAGGGCAGTGTCCAATTCACCTAACCTGCATGTCTTTGGACTTTAAGAAGAACACCTAGCAAAAACCCAGGACCTTTTGGCTGTGAGGCAACAGTGCTAACCACTGAGCCAACCAGACACCCACTTGTCTTGTCTTCAAAGCAAAACAGAATTTGATAGTGTTGGGTTGTATCTATGTGGGCTTTAAACAAGTCCACATGGTGGTCAGATCCTCATTAGTTGCTCTGTGCTCTGCTGACCTGCTATTCCTGTGCACTGTATTAGTGTCTCTCCATTCACTTCTACAATGCAACAAAACAGCTCCCAAAATAACACTTTTAGCACATAAAAAAAAAAAACACAAACAAAAGGGAATATGTCAGTATACAAAATTACTCAGTACCCATTTTTTTCTCCTCTGTGTAGTTACAATTATTTGCAGAAGTGCTATCAGGTGTCCTTCAAATGCTACCTGCCGGATCTACTTTCCAATTCAAATTGGAAAATAACAAGACATGAGCTGTTTAATTTCCTCAAAAATGGGTACCAGAGCTTGTTGTTTTTTATATGAGTATAATCCGTTTTGTTTGTGTTAATTTATGTTCAAAAAGTGTTGATTTGGAATCTGTTTTAGCACACTATAAAAGAGAATGAGATCTACAGCCCAGCAGCCCAGGGGAGCACAGAGCAACTAATGAGCATATTTCACCACCATGTGGATGAACATCACATCCAGGTAAGCCCACACTTCACCAAAGTTCAGTTATGCTTTCAGCTACTGACATCCTTGGCAGGTAGGACTGTTTGAATTTTGAGGACTTCATTACCCAGAAAGCCTGTGCGGTGATGCCAGTAAGCTAAATTCCTCACAGTATGTGGGGTGGTGAAGGGGGTGAAGAGGTTCAGCCAGCATTACTCGGTGAACTTTTCCTGAACAGAGTGATCAGTCACTGCTGCCTAGGAGATAGTTTGCACTGGATTTTATGGAAAGAGCAGTGATGGAATGCTGCTCCCTGTTGCTGCCTCACTTTCCAGTTTAGACCGATGAGATGGATGGATTTTTACATCAAAGTACAGAATAGCACAGCTCTAATTATAAATTTCAAAGGTGAAATGGGACGCTATGACCTGAGAATGATACACACATCAGTATAGTAGATACAAATACACATGCATCCATAAGCCAAATAAGCCAAACAGCGAAACATCTGGTGTCAAACACACACAATTTCCCCCCCAGGGACTGATAAATTATCTCTGACTCTGATTTAATTCTGATTAACCATAACCCCCGCATGCCTAACCAAGACCCTCACCTTAACCTGACCCAATTCTAAGCGTAATCCTAACCTTGACCAATAAGCCACAACTTGCATTTATAGTTGTGAGAGGCAGCCAAAATGTCCTCATTTCGCAAAAATGTCCCCTCTCTGTTGTTAAAAAAAATGTGTTCTGGTCCTCACTATGTAGCAAGTAAAGGAACACACACACACACACGCACGCACACTGCATTCATGCATGCTCTATATCATGTATGCTCTATATTGCAAAACACATTTTTACGCACTGATGAATCCTGCAGCCACTGTGTACAGATTACTTGCACAATTTCCCTTTGAACTGGAATCAGAATAAATCTCTGTTTGCTTCTCATTTTGAGTGTTTGTGTTTGAGGTACCATCACCAGCAAACAGGCTTCAGGGATCAGGGTGAACATTATCAGGTCAGAGGTGACTTTTTCACTGATGAGGCTCTAAGGCCTAATATGGTCCTGTCCAGTTGAGTGGATGTCCCCTGTGTTTGTGTCTGTGTTTCCTTTTCCGCTAGAGTCCTCCTGCTGTCTTCTGTTTCCTGTCCCATTCTTGACTAAATGAAAAAAAAAAACAGGCTTTCTTGGAACAATGCCTGTTTGCACTTTGGATCCTTGCAAAAAGGATGGGAACAAACGTTATGATGTAAAACATTACTACAACTTTCATACACAGTCCAACCAAGTGTAATGCATTCACTTAAGAAAAAGAAAATTTTGCCCTGAGTTTTCATGGAAAAAAAAAAAAAAACAAGATGATTATCTCATTAATTCAGGAAGAACAGCAGACTTTTTTTTCAACAAAACTTTTCTCAGAATTCTGAGATAACTGTCTCATTAATTCAGAAAAAAACAGGCAGAATTGTTTTACTTAAGGGGAAAGTATTATGCTTCTGTAAAATCATGAAGCATGAACACATGCAAACACAATTTCTCTGTTTCTCTCCATCTCTCTCTCTCTCTCTCTTTCTGTCTCTCTCTCTCACACACACACATACACACACGTGTCATAGTGTCACTGTGTTGCAAGGGTTTTTAGTGTGATTAGTAGTAATATTCCCCAAAATGCAACTTCCATTGTTGTCCTTACAGTAAACTAATGCAAGCATCATCAGCTCATCATAGCCATTTCATAATTTTACCTTATCCTCCATAGAGCCTGGAGACATCAGCATTCTTTATGCCAAAAAGGAGCATCCATGTAAGATCCAAGCAAGCCTTTCAGACGATTGGTAACTGTGTTTGTGGTATGTAAGAGGATGATACTACACGAGCAGCAGCAGGCCTGCTACTCAGTGTGTGAAGATGTGTAGAAATGATGCCAGCTGTTCTAGTGCATTAGAGCTTACCAGATAGAGAGAGGGGGAGAGGGGGAGGGTGGAGCACATGCATCCACAGTAATATACAACCTCGCACCCGCACATACACACACTGTTACACATGCTTCACCATGAAAAGAATAACAAGATGTTATACATTTATGACAAATTCAAATGTCACGTGAAATCATCTTGTCAGAGAAACAGCATGCTAGGAGTCATGATTACAGTGTTATCACAGCCCTGCATGTCTTTGGTGAATCTTTTTTTGAAATGCATTATGTGCGGATTAGGATCAGAACACCAAATGAAATCTCTGACTTGTCCTGCTTTGCTGGGAAAGTTGTCATTTTAATCTAAGCTTTTGTTGCACGGGACAAAATAGATTCCCCAAAATTGAAATTCAAGTAAGGCCTTAATGTCACGGCAGCTGGGTTATGTACTGTATCCTGCTTGCAAAATGTCATAACCATTTAGTCAGACATTGAAGATGAACATGAACTTTGCTACCAGTGTCTGGCCTGTATAATCAACTGCTGTGAATATTCACTAATTGCAGGCATTGTGTTGTTGCCATGACTCAGACCACTTGCAGATGTAAATGATACATCAGCACTCAAACATAAATGAGTATAATTTCCCAGGAAACAAGTGCCTCATTGCTTTGTAAGCTTCAGTTGAACTTGGGATGCTGCTCTACTTTTAAAGGGCTAGTTCTCCCATTTTGAAACATGTGACATTATTTCAGGTCCCCCCAGCTGTTCTGTAGGACAGTAGTGGTGCTATCTTCCCCTCAGTGACTACATTTACATGCACACCATATTCCGGTTCGGGTCAAAATTCCGGTTAAGGTAGCTGCGCTGCAGCAACTGGAATATTCCGTTTACATGTTAGTTGGCATGTTCCCGTGTTTCGGCGTATTCCACTCTCTTACGTAATGCGACACTCAGATGTGGGGGGAAGCAGTACGCATATAGGCGTCTGGTCTGCCGGAAATACAGAAGAAGGTGTTTACATGTAGTCGGGGAGCCAAAGTCTCAAAAGCTCAATAAATTGGGTTGAACCTGACATGGTCTGCCATACTTTTTATTTGTGTTTTTTCTGTTAACTTTGACCCTAAGGACCAATAATTGGAGGGTCTGCTCTGCTGGAAATATCGCGAAAAAAAATTGTGGCCATTTTAGTGTATGCACCCTGTATTTTTTATCAGAAAAATGTTAAAAACGATTTTTTCCCTCAAATCCTCTGTGGGTTGGGTAGGCTGTCAATCAATGCATTCCAGATACAGAGAACACATGTGCTGACAACATCCACTGAAAAAATAACTCTTAAAACACATTTCTTAATTATTTTGCATCAATTTAATGCAAACAAATTAGGCGTTTTCTCACTTTTTTCCAATATTTTCATCTTTACTTCATTGGCAATCAATTATTTCACCAAGTTATGACATCAGTCAATATGCCATTCTTTTCAACAAACTGTATACTCATTCCACAGAAAAAAATGATAAAAATCCAACCAAAATCATTGGATCTGTGGTGATTTAACTACTAGTTGGCGATCAACAGGCACCGAACTTCAATGGAATTTTAGACAACTCAAAATTCTGAAAAACATGCTGGTTATTAAGCATCATGGCACACTTACACACACAACCAACCGACGGTAACTGACGGATTTCAAAGCTGCTCATCATCATCTGTGGTAAGTGACAGTGACTTTAGTGAATACTGGAAGGTCTTTTTGGCAAAGAATGGTAATTAACTGAAACGACCACAACAGTCTTAAAGCAAGTATATTTCTGATGATTCCTCATCCCAAATGTATGCCTGTAACAGCGGCATTCATGCTCTACTAGTACACTAAAATGGCCACAATTTTTTTTCGCGATATTTCCAGCAGAGCAGACCCTCCAATTATTGTTTCTTAGGATCAAAGTTAACAGAAAAAACACAAATAAAAAGTATGGCAGACCATGTCAGGTTCAACCCATTTTTGAGACTTTGGCTCCCCGACTAATGCCTCAATATTCTGGTTGGAACAGGCATATGCCAGGGGTCTTATTCGTAATTCTCTCCAACCAGAATATGACCTTAATCGGGTTCGGTGCGTGTTTACATGACACGTGCGCAACCGGAATATTGCGAATATTCCGAATAAAACCGGAATATGGTGTGCATGTAAACGCACTCATTGTTACTGAGTGCTGGATACTGGCTGGATGCTCCAAATGCTAACTGTTAGCCTCCTGCCACTGAGGTGGACTTCCCCGCCCAGCTTTTTATATATTTAGGGTGGACACAATTTTGCCATAGTATTTGTAACTCTACTGCCCCAGCAACAATAACAGTCTTATAAACAATGGCCAGGGATGGCTGGGAGCAGCCATGGCCCCTGTGTGGAACCACTTCTGCACTGCTGCAGCACCACTCCTGGACACTTAACACTAAGAAAAATAACGGTGCTAACTGGAACCAAGAGTGATGCCACAGAAGAACCATTTCTGGTTCCACAAAGAACGTTTTAGCTAGAGGTTCTTTAAAGAACCATGTCTGTAGATGGTTCTTTATAGAACACCCAAAGATGCCTCAAAGAACCATCAAAAGTGGTTCCTTTAGGAACCATAAATGCTTCTTTAAAGAACATAAGCAAAAATAGATTCCTTAAAGAAGCAATTTTAAGAATGTTATTTGTGGAGCCAACTAATTCAATAAAGAACCATTTTTTTAATTGTTCTTTAGTAATCTTTAAGAATAAAAGCTTGTTTGAGCATTTTAAATCAAATTATTCTCGGCAGGTTGAAAAACAACATGAAAATGTTATTGGCCGTTTCTCAACGTTCTTTTTTCCTTCATTCAGTTCCAGATGAGGCTTTAAAAATGTCAGCTGTGACGGGCATTTTCCACCCTTTTCTGGTTCTGATGGTTTATAGACCAAGACGTTAATCCAGGGGTGTCAAACTGGTGCCATGGAGGGCCAAGAGGCTGCAGGTTTTCATTCCAACCAAAAACTCCACTAGGTGATTTCACTGATTAATTCCTCCTCTCTGCTCAGACTGATAGAGGAACACATTTGCATGAAACTTTGTGGAAAGGTTGGTCATGGGGCAAGGAAGAGATGATTCATTTTTCACGACTGGCCAAAGTGGGTGTCTCTCAAATGGATTCACAAAAGTTGTACTCATCAAGGTAATGATATTCCAGTGAGATACCCAGGTCCTTAACAGGTTTCCTTAACAGTTTAGCTGTCTTGTCAGTGTCATCCACAAAGTACATGAATGCAGTCAGGTGCTGAACTTTACTGTAACCATAACATTTATTATCTTTTAAAGGACTGACTCATCTCAAGTGTGTGCAACTGGTGTAATCACACCACAGTATAATACTGCATCAAGCAGCAATGTTTTTTCCATAAAAATATGTCCACAATAAGGACAAAGCACTTAGTCAGAATGTAGACAAAAAAATTAGGCTTTGTAACTAAATAAAAATCCCCCTGTCACTAAGCCATATTTTTGTTTGGATGTCATTCTTGGATAATGACCAAAAAATTGAGATTAAAATATAATGTTTAAAATAACCAGCCACACATTTTTTTAAATACCAGAACCATTTATAATGAATTCAAATATACTGGAATTAACCTCTACCTCATTTTGCTGAGGACCCCTGGAAGCTCTCCCATGACCCCCTGGGGGTCCGTGGAATGATATGTTCATGAGTAAGACTTTTTATTATTTAACATAAAACTAATTCAACAGGTTTGTGTTTGTGGGTGTACGTTGTCTTTGTTGTTGCTGTTATTATTATTGTTAATATTATTATTGTAGTAGTAGTAGTATGTCCCTGTCATTTCTGGGGATCAGAAAATAACCAAAGGAAGAGGAAAAAACAAACAAACAAACAAAAAAAACCTTAACACTAGTTAAACATATATAATATATATAATTGTTCTAATTATGCAGTATATTTAAAAATAAATATCAAGAAAATGACTACAAAGGGTTTTAAATAAAAAAAATTGTAAGAATATTAATAGTTAATTTATTATTTATATTGTATTATTTTATTGTTGTATATTATTATTATTATTATTATTATTATTGGTGGTGGTGGTGGTGCTGTCATTTTACAACTTTTTGTCATAATTTTCTTGACATTTATTTTTTTTAAATATACTGCATAATTATAATAATTATATATGTTATCTATGTTTTAGTTATTTTCTCATCCCCCTCGTCTCCCTCCCGTGTGCACCACT